>NC_140199.1:5155881-6655881 GCF_965226575.1 Pagrus pagrus | reverse complement strand
ACAGTAAATAGCATTTATAGCTCAGTATTTCTTCTGCAGCAGCAGAACTATAGCATTTCTATATTATTCTTATTGTCAATAATACCTGTGAAAACACCAAAATCAACAATAAATTGATCCTACTAGGTATTACCTGTGTAGCTCAAGCCTTATTTAACTTATTCCTCTGTGCCACAGAGCTCCATTATTGTACTAAAGCTGTTTATACACATTAGTGAGCCACACTGTTGCACTGACGGACATGTCGATGAACACAAACACTGCAGTTCTTGTTGAGTCAATCCTACATGCACTAATCTGCTGTGAGTTATGTTGCATGACTGAAGATGGTTATTTTAACCCAAACCATTATCACCTAAACTCAACCAAGTAGTCTTGGTGCCTAAATGTAACTAAATCAAGACCATTTGATATTAATAATCTTCTAAAAGCCATAATATGTCATGCTATGTGGAATGCTTGCGAGCACGCCTTTATTTTGAAAGTCTAACCAGACGTTGTATATTGGCAAACTTGACCCCAGAGCCTTTATTTTGAAAGTCGAACTGTACTTTGTAGATTATATATTGTGGCTAACTTGACCCTAGAGCCATCATTGAAAGTCTAACCAGACATTGTTTATTATGTATTGCTGCTAACTTGGCCACAGAGCCTTTATTTTGAAAGTCTAACCAGATGTTCCATATATAACGTATTCCTCCAAACTTGACGGCGGAGCCCTTCACATCCAAAACTGTCGGTAGAGTTTACTAGTTTGATGAGCCAAGGGCCACTGACCGAGCTGTCAGATGTGATGAGTCAGGAGTGAGTACGTGTTGGCTGGAAATTGGCAATCGTGCACAAAATGGGTGTTACTCTATGACAATAGTGGCCAACAGATGGGGCATTTACTCTTGTTTGAGTAAAATTTGCTAAAAACTACAATTCCCAGCTTTTTTAGAAAGCAACCAACCCTCTAACTACATGATTTTCAGTGTGAACATGTGCTTGTGGCTGCGACAGAGTGGTGCTGTGAGACAAACTGACTCACGTTCGTCAGTTAATCAGTCAGCCACCAACCCGACCAGTTAGCGACCAGTCAGAGAATCAATAAACAGGCAAGTGATTTCATTAATCCATCCATCACACGGTTCATCTTTATTCCTCTCAGTGTGTCCTCTCTCTCTCTCTCTCTACATACTCTTCACTTCTCGGTTTCTTTCACACGGTCTGTCGTCTCTCTTCCATCCATCTGTGCGTGTGTGTGTCTGCAGGTGTGTAGGCGTGTGTTGTGATCACGGAGGTGAAATAGCAGTTTTAGAAAAAAAAAAGCTGCTTCTGCTCGAACATACAGAACAGATGACTGACGAATAACAAAATACCTCTAATAATCCTGCATCAGCCAGAGCCCCCTAACAGACACATTAGGCAACATCAAATCCCATTTAATTAGACTTTGTCTGCTGCTGATTCACAGTTTGAGTTGAATTGCCGACACTGTTTGAAGGTGGTCATGCTGATACCGTGATCCGTGACTTCAGCCAACACTCGCAAAAGTGCTCAGACCGGCTTAATTCTAGCAAAGCCGTTTATAGGGAAATTAAAGTTTGTCATTTAACGTGTTGACAGCCCGGACCTCCCTCCGGTGCTCCTGAGGGGGACCCGAACTCCACTTTTACACTCCGCTGCCTTAATCAATACAGAAGCTCATGAAATATTTCACTGCTGTCGTTGCAGCCAAAAATCAAAGCAATTGGAAACTCACGCGGGGTCAACTCTGTCCTTTTGCCTTTCGAACTTTTCACACTTCAAAGACTGAATATGGATATTTATTAATGAGCATCTGGGCTGATCAAAAGTCCTGATAGGTATTGACAGAGTGGCTGAGTGGAATAATAATTGAAAGGGTCAGTCCCTTAACTGAGTTCTGGCACCCGCGCAAGCTGTAACCTGAAACAAACCTGTGACAAATGAGCAGGTTTGAAGTCCAATGAAGTGAAGCCCCTGAGTGTCGTTCAGGCTGGCGGCGAGCACCAGACGTCTATTCATGTCGAACATGAAGGACTTAACTGTAACTTTCAGCCAGACGGATGGGCTGCGCGATGCTGGAAAAAACTGACCTTGTGATATTTTTTTTTCTGCGATATGAAAAAATACAGACATTTTCCCTTTGAGTGTGCATGTTCCCACAATCAGCAGCTCCTCGTATTACATTGTTAAGGCAATGAGGTTTAGTGACCGATGAAAATGTTCATGACTCACTTGAATGTCACTCAGTTACCCTGTTTGCTCCTGCCAGACATAAACGAGGGCTTTATTTATCTCAACTTGAATCGTGTCTAACTTTCGTGGATCACACATCAGGTATGGAGCTAATGTCCAAAATGTGGCCTGCAGCAGACCAGGTGAGTCATGCTTTGGTAGCAGCTTGCCAAAAAGGCCTTAACTATGTCGCATATTATAAAGACTGCCTTACTTGACATTGCACTTCCTGCGATGTGACCACTGCGTATGCCCACATTGCGATGTCGATGTTGAAACAATATATTGTGCAACCCAGACGGAACGAAGAAAGCACACAGACTTTATCATAAGATGCATAAAACATACTAAAATACATAAAACATATAAGATAAACATGTAAAACATCTGCTAAAACCTACAACATTAGTGCAAGTTAATACAATATACATACTGGGACAGCATTAGGAGCATGAGGAGAAAACGTATTGTTGTTAGTCATCAACGGCCGGTAATAGCTTTCCTCCTCATTGCTAATATCACTTTGAAATTGGGTTTTAATTGCACCTAAAAGTAAATATTACATGACTCACAGACTCGTTGTTAATCATAATTGGTTGTTTGTCCTTGTTTTTAATGCTAATTACTATTAAGCACCTAATATCTAGCCATTTTAATTGTATTAAGGCCTTGTTCTGGTAGAAAAAGCGATATGAAAGAAGGTGAGCAACAAAACTGCCTGTTGAACGCAACCTAGCCGTGTACTGTGACATACCTTACCTGCAGTTGGAGTCTCTTGCATCACCCACAGTTGTTCAACATAAACAATAAATCCATGTGAATGCAGGTTTAGAGTAGAGAACACATTTTTCCTGTGCTACGCTTGTTTTTCCTCCTCTTTCTTTTTTGTCCCTCTTGCCCGAGGCAACCTAAAACCCAGATCTTTAAATGTCAGAGGGAGCAGAGGCCATCAGTCTTGCAGTGGTGTAAATACTGGCTGCTGTTTATCAAAGGTCACACCCAGCTGGGGTCACGGTGGAAAAATGGTGGACCTCGCTGTTTGTACAGCACCTGCAGTTTATCCAGAACTCAACATTCAAACCTGACAAGTTCAAGACACACAGTCAGGAGTTACATTATGAATCATGCCTGTTTTTGTCAGATTATTATTATGAAGTTTAATGGCTTCTGTCATGTAGAGGCAAACTGGAAAATGTCACCAGCATGTTGGGTGAAGAAAGCAGATAAAAAGGAAACAGTTTCTCATTTGCATCTATCCGACATTAACATGATGCACTCTATATACACTGTGCATGTGTGTGCGCGTGTGCCAGCACCCCCCCCCCGGTCCTGAGGGAGAGGCAGTCGGCCATCTTGGCTCATGGATTTCTCCAGTCGCTGCGAGAGACTGGAGAAATCCAATAGACCCTTTAGAAACAAAGACTTATGCGTGTGTGCGCTCGTGTAAATCCCATAGGTCTTGTATGATCCAGTAAGTCCAGACTGGAGGTCATTGATCCTTCCTCCATAAAGCCTCAGCAGCCAGGGTCATATAATACGGCATCGATTGTCGACAGATAATCTGGTTTTTAGCCTGCAGCTGGCCTGAGTTGACCACCACCGCTCATATCTCGGAGCTTACTCAGGAACACACTGTAGTGATTATCTTGACTAGTGATATTTAATGTGGAATAATGCTCCGTTGCATTCGAGCGAGAATGAATGTGGACTAGCACAGGCATCCTGTATTTAAAGCCAGGATGCAGTGGGCTGAAACACACTCATTTTTAGGCAGTTGAGCTCACATATGTTGCACCTTTAGGCATCTTTCGACAGTATCTTCTCAGAATTATTGTTAAGATGACTCATAAGCGCCATATGGTTTAATTTCGTGCGAGATTTCGATGGTGTCTGTGGGCTTTTTTTTTTTGTAATGACGCCCTCCGTCTGTGGAGATTCGGAGCCACAGAGGTCCATTACTCTGCACCGAACACTCCTCAGGTTTCACCTCTGAAACCTCAGCAGTTCTATTCTGAGATGTTTGATGCCATCGGTGCCTTGCTGCCTGGAAAACAATGCCATTACAGTGCCTGTTTGTGTGTAAGTGTGTGTGTGTGTGTGTGTGTGTGTGTGTGTGTGTGTGTGAGGCTGTAACAATAGTCTCTTCACGTTTTGATCGCCAAAATAAAACAAAAGCAAAGTAAGAGACTTAATCACTGATGACTATAATGTTTGTGATGATCCAGTAACATGTTTAAGTCTCAAAATGCCAAGAACTGTATGAACTGTAAATGTAGAAAGAGTGAAAATGTGTCTGTAATCACACATGCACAAATATACCCATACTATAAACAGCGCCACTTTCACACTCACGTACACAAAGGCTGTCTTCATACCCGTGCATATATGCACCTACAGACCACACGCTTGCACTCTTCACACATCCGCTCGCTCTCTGCGCAGCAGGTTTGACACTTTGCTCCAAATGTAATTTTCCGGCCAATTAGCGGCATCATTGCATTGTTAATTTTCAAGCCCCCTCACTGTCTGACTGGTGTGTGGATGGAGATGGATGCTGAGCTCTCTCCCCACTGGGGATCCACCTGTCCGTTTCAACCTACACGCTAAACCAAGGCAGTGTGCTCAGCTTCACTCCGTCTCTCCATCCGACTCTCTGTTGCTTGATTATAATTGAGTTCAGCTCTGATTTCTCTGGTGAATGAAGATGGCAACATAATGTCAGGTCAGTTAGCTGTGCAGCTAGCCAGACTACCAGGGGTGTGTTGGTGTTTATCATGCCAGCAGAGGAGCTTTGAACTGCTTGGACACAGAGGCGTTCAGGCCTGGGGTTAGCATGCATGCTAACTAGTAGATATCGCTGCATATGCGCCATTGACATAACATCAAAACTGTTATTTCTCTACATTCTGTTGATAATTTTGGTTGATTTTTATTTTCTTTTAACTGAAATTCGTACATATTGCACCTTTAATATAACTTCATACATTTATATGAGTGAGTTATATATAAAATGTACTTATTTATGCTATGCGGTCGGGCATTTTAACATGGACTCACGGTGGGAGCCAGCCTTGAGGAACTGCAGTTGTTACCGCTCCTGTGTTGGCTTCAGCCCCGGAGGTGAACACTTTATTGCTATACAAGCCTCCCTTTTTATATTACACTTTTATTGCCATTTAACCAATACAAAACCATCATAGGATATATATTTTTGCAGCTTAGACGACAAAAACAATGTCAACTTTCTGTCTATTCAGCTACTGTAAGTCACACTGGCCAGATTTGCTCAGAATTAACTTGACAGTTGGATGGAAAGTTTTCATTCAGGAAGAACAGTTTGTGTGTTTTTATTAGAGCAGCAGAGGAGGGGGGGTTCAACAAAGACAAACAACAAAAACCCCTGATGTTTACCACAAATTGAACCCCTGCGCCGCCATTTGTTAGCTGCCAGTTTGATAATAAGCGCACTAATTTACCTGCTACCCATAAGTCAGCAAGTCACCCGCAGACTAAAGAGGATGGATTCACTTTAATGAGACCTCAGGCGGACAACTTAAGAGCATTAAACGGAGGATGTGTGGTTTTTTTTACTACATTTATATCAACATGGAGACTGTGACTGTCTGGCACTGGTTTAGTGTTAATTTGCATGTCACTGAGAAATCCTCCCGGCTGTGTTTAGGAATCTTTTTATTTAACGAGTGACATGAGAAGGAAAGTGAGAGAGAAGAGTTGAACTCCAGGAGCAGATGGGGTGATAATTACGGAGTCGCTAATGAAACAGACCAAAGAGGAAACAATTTCTCAGTTGGCTGCGCGAGCACACACACACACACACACACACACACACACACACACACACACACTCACTCACGTACACATGTGCATACCACACACAGTGACGCGGCGCACACATGCAATCGGTTTGATCGTTACTAGTTTCACACAGATGTGGCTCTGTACCGTACAGTATATGTTTGTCCCTCGGTGCTTGTGAGACCTACATTATATTATATACACATAAACAGATTGGTTACTCCCACACATAAACAGACACGCAAAGCAGTGTTTGCAGCTGCAGTTGTACAGCTCCCAGTGCCTGCAGTCCAGCAGTAAAAACTCAATAAAGGCAAACAGATAGCTTTTACTTTATTCATGTCTATTGTTTCTTGTTCTGCTGTTTCCAATCATTGAAAGATTTCAGGGAAAGCCGAGCAAAGCTTGAAATATATGAATATATGCGTATTTGTTTAGTTTTAGTGCATTTATTTATGTATAGGAAGTAATATGTGCAGCTTAATTAAATTTATGTTGAAAAAGTCCTCGTGATGCAGGTGTTGGAGACACATTTCTATTCATTTAAAGCAACAAAATGTAACTTCATGGAGATTTTCTCGGTTGGCGTCCGACCGAAGCCGCCAACACGAAGCATCAGTATTTTACAACTTGGGGATGAGACTCAACAATCAACTATCTTTCTGCAGGAAGTTACATTTTGTTGTCTCAAGAAGCTGTAAATCACATAAAAGTTGTTAATAATCACAATATATATCTCTGGTGTCCCACTGTGAGCATAAAATGATGATGTGATCCACGGCGTCAGTGCGTAGCCCAGGATTTACTGTTCACGTTGGTTAACAGGGAGATTTAAGAGCTCAGTAAAGTCACTATGTTCATATTGTTATCTGACAAGAAAAAAAGGAAAAAAAAAAAAACAAGAAAAATATCAACAGCTCAAGTTTTAACTAACTGAGACTCACCAGAGGAACCAGACTGTCTCACTCCAGGTAATTAAAGACGATGTCCTCATCTTTAGAGGAAGAGATGTGGCTGTTTTTCTGTCTTCTCTTCTCTCATCACAGTGTTTTCAGGTTTATCCGCCTTAGTGTGGACATGATGTAAGTTCTGTCATCTCCCAGCATGTGTGTTTCTCGGCAAAACGGGCGATAAACAAGAACGGCAGTAGGAGGTGTGTGCATGTATCTTAGTTGAAGAAGAGGTTGCCAAGTCACGAGTTGTTTACCTTCCAGGCGAGGTCAAAGACTCTGAATCTTTATATCTGTGCCTCTGTCTCACACAATAACACAAACACACACACATTACATAATTACAGTATACATACTGTACATCCTACACATAATCACAGAGCCGTGATCTCTTCTCAAATGCTGCTCCGAGCAGCGTTAGAGATTTGAGTGTTTGACTCGATGTGATATTTGAACTTTCAGAATCACTCGTCAACGCAAATTGATCCGAAAGTAAATCTCAGAGAACAGTTGAGCTGAAGTATGCAAACATTACGGAACGGAAATATCTCGCTGGTGTACTTAACGCATTATTTAGTCAAATCCACAATAATTTCTTTGATTCAACTGCTCAGACTTGAAATCTTTGAGTATCTTGATGTTTGATGGTGTAACCAGTTTCCTAACCCTTCCTGTTAACACTAACAACTTGAGAGTGGACGTATAGGAAATGTGCTGATCCGCAAGTGTCAGCTCGCATGTAAACAGCATGTTTCTGCATGAAATTGAGTTGACGCAGCTCCAGTTATAGTGTGAGACAGTCGGCCCTGGTAACGAGCAGTGTGCGTTAGTTTGTGTGGGAGAGTGTGACCTCTTCTCCAGGTAGGCGCTGGCGAGTGATTGACAGGTGTCCGGTGGGATCAGGGAGGAAGCGAGCTGTTTGTCACAATGTGCATCTGTCACTGTCACATAATGATGATGTTGCTTCTTCTAAGTGTGAGACATGCAAAGTGTGTGTGTGTGTGTGTGTGTGTGTCTGTGTGGGTGGGTGTTCAGACAAGTTTCCTCTTTGTTGTGTTGTTAAAATGTCCCCTGAAGTCAGAAATTCAGTACTTAGAAACCCGGAGGAAACTCCTGTGCAGGTAGACGACACCAGGTTAGAAGGATGAGGCAGATAAAGCTGACACTTACTGTAATCTGATACAAAATGGCAAGCAATCAAAAATAAAATTGTTGATAAATTATATTACCTGACGAGGCGTAAGAACTGTACATTTCAGCTGCACCTAAAAAAGATATAAAATCCAGAATGACTTATCCTTTAAAGGTGCGGCCGACCCATACCGGTTATCAGTGACGGAGGAGGCCGACAACAGATTTATTGCAAGCGATATACATTCATCTGAACATTACACCTACTATCAAGTGGCTCTAACGTGCCAGTGTGCATTATTAGTTTCCAGTGACACAGCAGCGTGAGTAACAGCCAGAGATGGAGGTTGTATGAAACATATCCCACCTCATCCCACATAAGCCAATCGTCTGCGTTATCACAGCTGAACCGGGACACATCAGCCAGTGGTATTAATTGCACTATTGCACAGTTGAGAGGTACACAGATTTTATCTATAGATATCACACTAATGCATCAGATCACCAAATATAAGAAATTAAACTTGCATTGTTCAAGCTCTCTGGTGGGATCAGCTGACAGCGTAACGCCACGACACTCTAGATTGAGCTGTAAAAGAAGTTAGTATCTTGAAACTATGCGTAATAGAAGCGTAACCTGTGGAAAACAGCAATTTAAACTTTATTTCGGGGCAACATCACTGAACTTTTTAAGCATTTTTTATCTGATTTGACCAGGTCAGGTCTTGTAAGCCCAAAAGAGCTGCCCTGAGGCGATGCCTCGATGGCTGCCAAGCGGCAAGACAGTGTTTTGTATGGAGCAAAAAAAAACTATATCCACTTCAGAGATTCCTGAGTTTTCACTCATCAAGTAAACTTTCATGCTCAAGTAGTTAATATCTAAATTTGGAATAAGGGTTCAACTATGGTCAGACTAAGGCTTGATAGTGAGTCACAGCTGAAATGCGCCTGAGGAAAGGCCCGGGATTCTTGCACACTTTACAGTTGCAGCTCGACCCCTCCACACCTTCATTAGTTGTTTTGCTGTTTATGGAAAGTAAAAAAAAAAATCTAAATCTTTAACAATAAAACAAGACTGGCTGAATCCATTACTAATGGGATATTTTTCATGTAATATGGAAGGTTGGTCTGAGCCGGGTAGCCCGGCCGGACTAATCAATTGAATGACAAAAGACTTTTCCTGATCAATACAAAAGCTAATCTATTAGCCCGGGCCGCTGCAGGAATGAACTGCCTGTCAGGACTGACATTTAGTGAAGAGAATAAAGCCCCGAGCTGGAATTCACTTTTTTATTGACCAGCTTTGTTGAGGTTCATATGCTGAGCAGGCGCTCTTAAGAGACAGTGATGTATGAGAGTGATGACACACACACTCACACACACATACACAACATCTGGCTCATGCATATAGTTCATGCTCTGTATGCGTCAGACATCTCCACACTCAAATATGCATGAAAACACACTTGAGGCTTATAATTCAGTACACACACGCCACACACACATGCACACACACTGACCTTTGTCCTGGCCCTAATGAGCAGGTGAGACAAGTCAGATAGCAGCATTCAATCATTGCCTCATCACCGACCCAGTGAACTCTTAACCCACACTCACAGCCCGGAGAGGTGTTAACGCCGGTCATTGAGACCCTGAGGATATATTTAGTCGATCAATTTATGGTCCTCAATCAAATTATGTTTCCTTGTCGATCAAAATGACGAACAAAAGCACTGAATCAATGTAAATGTTGCCTCATTCGAATTGTATTTCTGGTTTCTTCCAAACATTTGATGCCATATTTGTTGCATGAAATCAAATCGACACAATTTCTCGCATTGTGAATTTTAAGCATTTGTTTAGATATTATCTCCGGGTGGCATTCGGCACGGGTTATTTTGGTCGTTTGGGTAATTTGCTCCGGATGTAACAGTCCTGCGAGTTTTGTTTCTTTATGTCTTCTTTATGCTGAAAAATCTGTTTGTTAATTATTCATGTTTTGAAAAAATATTTAAGGGGTTTAAATATCCAACAGGGTGATAAGGGACAGATACTGTAACATAATACAACCAATCTTTGTAGCACTGTTTGCAATAGTGATGAGTATCCATAATACACAGCAGCAGGACATCTCATAGTTTATTTTCTGAGACGTCCCTCAAACTGTTTTATTCTGTTCGTTTCTACCGTTCGACTGCCTTGATGTTATTTTTCTGAACCATCTGTGGCACACTAGCTGCAGAGGCCATCTGTTGCCTCGGGCCGTGCAACGGTCAGATCATGTCTCGGGGGAAACAACGGTGGGAGCAGAGTGGGGTCAACTGTCTGTGTGTGTGGACATGATGCGGGGACATAAATCTTTATCCACAGTCACATTGGGGGGGCTCACTCTCCTTTTTTAGGGACAAAATGCAAGTCCCCAAATATTGTAAATCATTGATTTTAAAGGTGAAGACTTGGGTTAAGGTTGGGGTTAGGCAAGTACTTAAGGGTAGCAGGGTTAGGGTTTGTACGCAGTGTCCTCGAAGTGATGGAAACACAACTGTGTGTGTTTCTGTAACAAGTTAAAGCCCAAGGACGGTGAACTTTGGAGACATTTGGGTCCGTTTGAACCAGCCTAAGTCTTTTTGTGTGTCGGAAAAATCGACTTTTTAGTCTCAGATATCTTTTTAAGCTTTCAGGTTTTCTCTCTCTTCCTTCGCTATCTCTCTGAGCTTTTTGGTTCATTGTGTCTGGTTGCTATGACGATGGTATTCACTGTGGTGCGAGGTAGAGGCCATAAATTTTCTCTGCCTGACTTTAGATTACTGCACACGTGCTTGCTGATTGATGTCTCTCTGCTCTGTAAAGGTGCAGCGTTTTGTTTTTTTTTTCCTTTTAAATTCATAGGTTAATGTTAGACTAGAAATAATGAAGCAATCTGAAAAATCGAACTCTCGGAGCTCTCCTCTCTAATATCTATCCATCTGAATATAATCATAGGCCCGGTCGTTTCTCAGCCCTCGTCGTTTTTAGCCTCGGGAAAAGCAGATAATTAGATGAGCTGGTGTGTTTTTATCGAGAGGTGATTGTAATCTGCGTCGTGGTTACAGATGTGTTTGTTTTCTCTCTGTTACGGCAGAGAAATATTAAATTCACTGTGATTAGCAGCACAATGAGGACGCAGAGCTGAGAGGTGGGCAGTTTTCTAGCCAGCAGGTCCAGTTTGGTTTGAGTTCATGCAAACCAAAGCTCCACTCACCAGTGATCAGATTAAGAAAATGGTTTCATTACAACCTTTAACTACTATTCTCTGCAAGGCTGCTTTTTTCTAGCACTCTCCCCATTTTCAGGTGATGTTGCAGTATGACTAGGGAGGTTAAGCAACAACCTTCACGACTTTATATTCTGCTGTCAAGCGAGGGTCATTCCTGCTGCCTCAGACTAAAAGCTGAGTCTTTGAAATCTTAAATGGCAAGCAGGCCGAGCGCAGCTGCCCATCTGAGGTGTAAATCTAAAAGGGCTGTGATCTGAGTGCACACTTCCTTTAGCTTAAAACTCAGAAAGACTCCAGCAGAAGGACACAACTTTGCCAAAGTGAGCTAAAATGTTTCTTTTGCGCGGAGAGTTTCCTACTCGACATTGACAGACCTGCTATCAGCCGTACGTACGTTCCCTCCCAACAGCTGTTTTTCAATTGAAGTGTTCAGCCCAGAGAGCAGAGCGGATGATTACTTCAGACCCGGTAAATTGCTAAATGTCTCTTCTCATCTTCCTCCTTCTCCCTCACTTTCTGATTCCTCCCAGTGACGGATAAAGCTTTTGGTGTTTTGCATGCCAACTTTGGCAGAGCGTTAATCACATTTCAACATATTGATTCAGTCACGCAGGTCCCCGGGGAATGACTTATTATGAAATCTCAATTCAGTTTTCACCTCTTCATCATGCGAAAAGGATCGCTGCATTTTGAAGGTTTAATTGGCTTCGTTTTCTCGACCAGACACTCGAGGAGGGAAACTTGTCTCCAGATTTAAAACGAGTTTGCTTACGGAATGAACGATTGCAGTTAAGTTAGAGGAAATAAATGCTTTTCTGGCGTTTGACAGTCTTGAATCGCATTTCACAAAGCTGTTAAAGATTCGCTTTCCTGCGGCGTTCAGATTACACAGGACACAAACACCAGTTGTTTATGGACATGTCAAAACGCCTGCCTGGGATTGGTTGACCTCTCCCTGACCCTCAGCCAGTCAGGTGGCTCCCTCAGGGACCGTTTTGGCACGCCAACCTCGGTTCACCTCACCCACAGTCTCTCCTCTTTTCTTTACATCAGTCCTCTTTCTGTGGCTTTATCTTTAATTGTCACTTGATTGTTTTCTTTCTCTACACCTCAAAATATGTTTTATATCGCAGCGTTGTCTTATAGCAGATATCAATCAGCCCAGTGTAGCTCGACAAATTACAATACGATGCCTCTGTCACGGAGAGGGGATACATTTGTTTCGTCTTTTTCTGTATCTTCTCATTTTTGTCGATCTCGTCTTGTTTACCTCTTCTCTCTCCTGTCAGCGCGGTGAGACGAGCCGTGATGATTTATAAAGGTGCTTGTGTGAGCTGCAGAGGGTTAGACGTGCTTTTTAAAGAGTGCGTATAGGTCAGTCTGCTGTTTTTACGTCCGGGAAATGAAGTAATGTGTGTGTGCATTTATGAGCGCCCGCTGCCAAGTGCCCGGCATGCCTTTTGTGTCAGATTTCATTCCTGTTTTCCAGATAATAAAATGCCTGTGTGTGTGTGTGTGTGTGTGTGTGTGTGTGTGTGTTTGTTATTCTATGTGCGAATGAACGAAGCAGAGCGACGGTTCGAACCACACAACAACAGATCTTTTACAAACTTCAGATCCCAAACACACATGTAAAGGCTCACCCAATGTTAGAGTGTGTGTCTGTCCTCGTTGTGTGTGTGTTCATGTGTGTGTGTGTCTGTGTGTGTGTGTGTGTGTGAGACAGCCGTGTCCGGCCAGCTATGCTTCCGCAGCGGAAGAGATACATTTCACTTCGCCTGACAGCATCAAAGGGCCGAAAACTTTCAGACAACATTTCTGCGACACGCTTAACAAATCCCTGACCTCAGAACTATCTGTTCCAAGTACAGACTAAGATTAGTCCGGAGCTGCTGGAACACGAAGGAGCGATGGACGATGGATAAGCAGAAGAAAGATGGACATACATTAAAACCAAAAGGTTAGGGCTAGAGAGCAGTTCTTGTCCTTTTATTGTTTATTGTTTAGAAGCAGATGACTTTCTCTCCGACTACAGCAGCTTATTACCAATCTGTGAAACCGCATCAGTCTCGCTCTGCAGTTATTTTAAACTCGTGATAGCCCTTACGTCACACTGAGTTAGGAATCCCCAAATCAGGACGCTTGCCTTGTTCCAGGACAGATTAATGGGCCTCGTGATGGTCGCAACAGATCTTCTGAAGATTTGTCATGCTGACAAGATTAACACATAAAATAAAAACAGCAAATGCATAAAATTTGCGGATGGAAACTATTTGCTATTTTTACTTTCCATGAAAACAAAATGTTACTGGCCTTCAAAAGCCCGCACTGTCTTATTAGCTCAGATGCATCTAGTTGCATCAATAATAAGTCTTTTAGGAAAATGAAGGCCAGAAAAACTAATTTTGCTCTTCTTCTTCCAAGTAGGTTATGTCCATTTGTTTGTTTATTGGTGGTTGGTTAGTTGGTAGTTGGTTGGCTGGTTGGTTGTTGTTTTTTTGGTTGGTTGGTTGGTTGGTTGGACCTTTCCACAAAGACTACTGAATACATTTCCACGAAACTTGGACAGAGGATGGGTCTCGGCCCAGAATGGACCACATTAACTTTTGGTGCAGAGACATTTTCATCAGTTTCTCAGGGAATGAAACAAGGATCATGATGAAAAAAATCTGTTTTTTTTAGGTGGCTGGTATCTATGAGGGAGTACAACTTGATGCAGATTTAAATGTTTTATTTGATATTGGATTATGTTTGATTGATTTAAATGGGATTGTTGGGCCTTGGAGTGTCATTCTAGCTTGCAGTCTAAACTAATTGAGACCGCAATCTGCATAATACAACCATATGCAGCTGAAAAGGAAAGAAACAGAAAATGATGTAGATGGATGGAAAAAAAACAGGGAGATATGACTGTTTATCTTCCACAACTGTCCGTGTGCCCTCATGTTGTAATGCTGACTGGTGTATACATTCATCGTTGTATACACAACCTTATAAGGAGAGAGATCAACAGGTCACTTGTGTGAATGCATTGGCCATGTATGGGCATTGAAGACTGTCCTTACTGTACAGTATGTTGGACACAGATAGAAGAACCTTTTTATGCTGCCCTGCAATACCGCAATACATTTTTTGTTTTGTTTTGCCAGAAAATATTAGGGTTAAGGTTATCCCAGAGGTGGGAAGTGCAGGATTCATCAAATCCACAATATAAGTAATTAACAACATGACATTACTCGCACCGTTGCGCCACTATGCTTTTTAATAAAATGCTCATATAAGCGTGTTGATCCGACCTAAACTCATAAAACTGTCAGTCAGCTGGTTAGGAAATTAATTCCTGCTTTATGACTAGAGGTCGTCATGGGTCTACTCGATCCTGAGGAACAAAGACCCGACCTGTAACTCTGGAAAAACATAATAGAAAAGAGGAGGAAGTCTGTGTTTCCTTCTCTCCTTCTGTTGTCACCTTTCCTTGCTGGCTCTTTATGTCGGTCTTTCTTCGTATCCACTTATCCACTGAGAAACTGGCAGCAGAGCCATAGAGCCGCCCTGAAAACGTCTTGGAACGATCGGACCCTTTTCTCTTCTCATTCCCACTACAGTACAAAGTGGAGGAGTGAACTGGCAGCACTATAACTGACTGATGGATTCACATCCGTGCTAATGATGAAAAGTGGATCCTGAGAGAGAGGACAGACTAATGAAGAAAAGAGCGCAAAGAAAGATAAATTAAGAGAAGGAGAGGCGGAAATACGAAGGAGAATAGATGGAAGGACGGTTTAAAGAGAGGAAAAGGACGGAGGTCAAGGAAGGCAAAGTACAAAAGAACATTTTCATAATGGCAATACATTTTAATCAACTCGGTTTATTGGGGTTTACACACTCGGGTCAGCCGGTATTAAAGCGCTTGTTGTGCCAAAGAGGCTGTTTGAACTGACAATAGAGCACGAGAGACAAAGCAACGAGTGAGAGAGAGGGAGGAGAGAGAGAGAGAGCAAAAGAGTCACTGTCATTGAATGGTGCCAATAAAGCTTTCTGAAGGAAACTCAAAACAGAAACACAGAGAGATGGTGAAGAGGGAGGTGAATGGGCTTCTTCACCCCATGCCAGTAAAATTCATTTGAAAATTGGAGGGGAAATGAAGGAGGTTTGCAGTTTGTGTGAAAGTGGCAGAAAGGGAGGCCGGCGTTGCCAAGTGGAATAGTGTGCCACTGCTAAACGTAATCTGCCAACAAGCGGAGGAAGAGGAGGGCAAGAAGGAAGAGGAGGAGGGAGAGTTTGAAAAGGTGGTGGTGGTGGGGGGGTGAAGTTAGCCAGTGAATCTGTAGATTGAGAGGAAATGTCAACAGGGGGAAAGAGAAAGAACAGAAAGAGGGTTTTTTCCCCTTCAAAGTTTGTAAAGGAAAATGGCAAAGAGCAAGCGGCCGACAGAAAAACAGTGAGGTTTATTGTATGGTGTCCAGCCCTGTGAACAGCGCTGCCATTTTCTGTTTTTCTCCCTGCTGTCTTTTGTGCACTCGGACTCAGCACCAGTGGCCGGTTACAGTAAGTTCTGTTTCCTGCTCCAGAATTAGAGCGGGTCGCACATGTTCACAGTCGCGTTTCAATAATCAGCGACATTGTTTCGCAAACCATTGTTTCTCTGTACTGCTGACTGATTTAACAAGTTCCTCTCCGTTGGGTACTTAGCTCAGATTTGTGAGTGAAGTCACTCCCAAGTGTGTTATTTCAAAAAGGGGGAATTACTTGTTTATTTTTGTGCTTTCATTTCAGACATTACATCATGTCTTGTATTATTTCTGAACAGCTCATGACAGCTGATTACAAGCAGAGGTCACCCTGTTCTAGAAGTTATTTTAATGTCCGACTACTTTGCCAAATTGTCTAGTAAATTTATCTACAAATGCAAAAGTAGCTTCTTTCTGTCAGTGCTTATCTTTTGAGTAAACAGCTCGTTCCTTAAAGAGCAACTTTTAAAAGCTTGTTTTCGCTGACCTCCGGGGGTTTAACGCCTCACATTTCTGAGTGTGGTCTCACTCACAAAAACAAATGTTGGTAATGAACGTCTGTGCAAACAACAGAAATGTTGAAACTTAACATAAGTTTCTTAAGGTAAAATTTTCAATTTTATGTTGTGTCAACGCTGTGCTTGTGATCTGGTTAGGTATAGGCACATAAACCACTTGGTTAGGGTTTGGAAAAGATCAAGTTTTGGCTTTAAATACCTGTTATGTCGCCACAAATACTGCTGCTAACTTCTCATCAAAAATATCATGAAAACATGTCTGGAAATTGTCTCAATACAACACACTAAAATAAAAAGTTTGTACCAATACAGCACAGCAACAATACTGCGTTAACTTTATATAAATGGGTTGTTTTGACCCAGTGTTATATGCACTGTATGTTATTGTTGTTACCCATCATAAAATATGGGTTATTTTGACTCAGTCTATTGCACGGCAAGCTTAGCTTAGCTGTGCACGCGACATTAAGAGGGATAAATCTGTAACAAACAGTGACGTTTGCATTTAAAAGCAAAAAACAGGGTCAGTTTTGGTTGACGAGCGATCGAGTGCAATGCAGAAGCAGCGCAGCAGGACGTCCTTAAGCAGTAAAGATGAATCCAAACTGAAATGCCTCAGAAGTCAGTAAATATATACAGTTAAACTGGTTGTTTTCAGGTCAACGGAATCTAGTTTGTGTGCCTGTCGTCATCCATATCAAAGTAATCTGTTAGTTTTCTAACGCCGGTTCTCCCCGCTGCCCTCTCTAATGGTCTGCACTGACCCGCCTTTCCTTCCTTGCACACATGAACACCCTTACACTGACTCCCAGACACACACAAAGTGGCTGATTGAGCGTGTAATCAAAGAAAGGGTGAGAGAAAAGAAAAGGAGTGTAGGAAACACACAAACACACAGAAACATGCCACTGCAGTTACAGTACATCAAACACACACACAGGGTGGTGAGATAGAGGGGGAAAAAATCCAAGGATTGAAAAGTAAAATGGTTTCTTGCTGTTTAAATGCGTCCGGTATCCTGAAGGGAGGAGAGGCAGCGATCAGGAGAGTAAATCAAGAAAAGCAATACGAGAGGGGGAGTTAGTGAAAGGAGGTGTAATAGACTAATCTCCTTCTGCCTATTCAGCAACAATGGAATTAGCTTCACCTTTTCATCTCTGACAACCTTTATGGTGACTCTCAGGCAGGACTGGGAAGCAATGGAGCACATGTAACAGCATTAGTAAAGAAAACTGCATTTTTTATCCCAAATTGGAGGCATTTTTGGAAAAGATTTGACAGATATTGTCATGATTCCTCATCCTCAATGACCTGGATATATGCCTGTGATATTATGATATCGCATTTTTTTTTTTTCCTGCTGTCGAGGGCAAGAAATAAAAGTAAAGAGTCAGACGAGGAAGACGGCAGCAGGAGACATAAAGAGAAAGTCAGACATGAACGTACAGAAAACAGAGACAGTTTCAGCCTCTGCATTTAATGTTCGAATACGAACTTCAAGGCCGTCTCCATGAGATCGTCTGCCCTACTTTTTGACATCGGCGTCTCGTTGTTTGTGGAGATTGTATATGGAATCAGAACCCACACACACACACACAGGCGCGAGGAGGGCTGTTATTTCGATGAAGGGCGGCTGAAAGTGTTCACGTCTGACGTGCCAAAATATAAAACCAGAAGTTACAGTAAATGTCTTTTCTCACTGAAGCTCCCCTGAGAGTCCACGTCATTTTGCTGGTGGTTTTGGAAAGTATCCGCGAGTCGAGTATCAAAAAATATGTTACTCTCTAAGGAAAATACCAAAACATTTGTGTGTACCCAATAAAAGCTTTTTAATCACCTGGGGGATGTTTTTATCCGTCTTTTGCCACCAAGCTCGTTTCGACATGACAGAGAAGATATCCTTTTACTTTCTCCAAGTCATTTTCTTTGACGTCTGACAGTTGCATATAAGCAGCGGTCTCTGGAGTGATATTATGCCAGTTAATAGGTTTTTTTTGTGTGAGAATCCAACCGCACCGTATGTGTAACATTTGTTGCTCGTCCACACTTTGAAAGCTGAAAGAAAACTTTCTTTTTCGCAGTTAATCGACCCAGAATCTCAACAGCTTACCTTCACACTGGACCGTCCTGCAGTGCATGATGTTCACCCGGTGCTAACACAGAAAGCGATTGCAGGAATATTCAAGATTTAACATTCAAGATACTTCACTGTCGTTGTACTACTGTGCAAAACAACAACGCAACAAAAATACCATGTAAAAAGAGCAATATGTTAAAAAGAAAAAGAAGATTTGAGGTAATTAATTAGAATAAGTGATCTACTTGTTGGTAGGTTGTTGGGTATACGAAAGAAAGTGCCCCATCCCAGACCTCCTGACATATAAACCCCATTTTGTCCCTGACAGATTTCTACCAAAATGTATATAATAATCCCCAAGGGCAGTTAATATTGTGTAACAACACAAAAAACAAAACCTCCGAGCTTAAATCGTTGCTGTGTCGGGTCTTTTTCATCTTTATTTCTTGCGGTGGGGGAATATTCTCGAACATTACGAGGGAGCAGTCGGTTAAAGGAGGTGCTTTCACTTCCACAGTCGAGGCTCGTGGCTCCAGCGGCTCTTCAGTCCACTTGACGCTGCGTCACTCTCCATCAGATCCCATCGTTCAGCTTAGAGCTCACAAATGGCCTGGAAATGATGGAGTGCTGCATCTTGTTTGGCAGCGTCGGCTGATTAGCATTCACAGCCCGTCTTCCTCTTTAGCTTCTCCTCTCTCTCTCTCTCTCTCTCACACACAGACTTTCTCTGCAACCTCATTATGTCGTTGAGTTCGTATAGAATAAGATATATGAACTATATTTAGATTGCACTTTGTTCTGTGTAACTCCTTCCCCCCTTTTTTTTCACTATTTTCTTGCTCTTAATTGCAATTAGAGGCCTGGCTTTGTGTGTGTGCATATGTAAGCGACAGTGTTCGTCCTGTAAATTGCTGAGCTCAGCTATCTCTCATTTAATCCTGACCGGAATTGCTAAAAACACCAGTAATTAGTCTCTCTATCTTTGTCTTTTCCCTCCAGTTTGCGAATGTCCGTGCTTAGTTTTGCAATTTTAAGGCATGAGAATGAAGTGGGGGGGGGGCTTAAGGTGTTCAACACGGCAAAATTATGGAGCAAAAGCAGTTCATTTCTCTGTCCTCATTGCGCCGAAGTAAATCTGTGCAATTCCTGTGTGAAGATTTCAACTTTGGTGAACGGCGACACGCTAATTTGCACCACTGACCAACAGCACGCCACCCTGACGGTGCTGACTTGGAAGGGAACAGAGAGTCCAAAGTGGAGACAGTTGCTGATCAGCTGTATCTGCTTTTTCTTCTTCCTCCTCCTCTATAATCATTTGCTTACAGTTATAAAACAGGGATCAAGAGAACAAATTGTTCTTTTCCACGAACTGTGTCACCTTAATATTCTGTGAACGACCAAGCTGACAATTGCAAATCAGTTCAGGTGTCACGGACATGGAAACTGACGTTAGCGAGTTCGCTAGCTCGGAGAGCTTTTCCACCCTCCTCAATAACTCTGTTGAATGAAATGACGTCCAATCCTGAGAAACAGACAGCCAGAGGGGAAGTGGCATCCGAATACAGAGGGGGGGGAAGAAACTTGTGACCCATTGGCTAGTCACAAAGCTTCGAACCCATTTCACGCTGATAAATTAAACTGTTTTAAAAGGTGTACTAAATGCTTGTCTCTGTAATGTTTTGAGGACCGTCTTCTTTCTACACACAGTGATACACTTTTTTTTCGCTAGAAGCAGCTAATTTAGATTTTTTTGACGTGTAAGCTTCAGTTTACATCCTTAATTAAAACTTAAATGATGTCATGATCTAGAAATAACTGCAAGACCTTGATAACAATCCCAAGAAGGTGTTGTTCCTTGTTCCCACACACACACACACACACACACACACACAAAAGACCAACGCGCCCACAAGTGTTAAGCTACCAAAAAAGGATGTCACTTAGAAACAGCTTCCATCAGTTCCTGGGAAGTTGGTGTTATATTCGATCAGATTTACAAGCTCCTCATAGATGTTTCCTGTGTGAAGCTGTGTGTGTGTGTGTGTGTGTGTGTGTGTGTGTGTGTGTGTGTGTGTGTGTGTGTGTGTGTGTGTGTGTGTGTGTGTGTGTGTGTGTGCATGTGTGTGTGAGGGAGTCCCCAGGATTTTCCGAGCTCCTTATTAGGTTAACAAGATATACTGCAGATAGGAATGAAGGCAGAGCGAGAGAGAGAGGGAGAAGATAGGGAAACTCCCTGTGATGATAGAAAATAGTTTAAATGACACAGAGGAGGCTCTGACGCACACACACACACACACACACACACGAACACACACACACACACACAGCAGCTAGACAAAAATGGAGACTGACTGCGGTTTATGGCTTCGGCCAACTGTTTTGCATAGTGCTGTCCAATAAAAATGACCATTAGCATAAACATTATTTTTACGGCCCTGCTCAGTATCAGACTGATACAGGAGCTATGAGCTGAGAAAACAAGCAAAATGGCTGTCACTGCAGTTCCTCACCGACCTTCTGGCTCTGTTGGGAAGGCAGTAAAAGTCTCCCGAAAGTGAACAGTAAACAGGTAATTACACTAAAGTTTTTTTGTTGAATAAATGCATTCACAGTCCAACTTTTAGTCCAACAGCTGACTCCTGGAAGCCTTGATTTACTTTTCCCTCCAGGCATCTGAGAGCTTGAACACAACCATATTTCTCATTCATACCCAGAATTCTTAAAAACCACAGGTTGAGGATTTATTTTCTCTCCCTCAGGCAGCCGACGGTTTTTCATTCATTAGATTACAGAATGAAAATAAACCCTGAGACTCTGAGCTTGCTTAGAAACATTATAAATAATAGTGAGCATTTTATTCACTTTTCTCCTGTTATGTAATTTATCTCGCTGTTACAACAGATTAAAGTTGTGAAGAATGAGCAAAGGAAACTCTGACATCTCAGACGTGAGAGATGAGATAGAGCAGCTTGTGCAGGGCCGGATTAAATGGATAGATTTCACTGGGCAGACTATTTTTCAGGCCCCCCGCCTGCATATTTTGATATGAAGTTAACACACGAAATCTGTTTATTAATACATTACGATTATTATTTAGCCCTTTGATTTAGTTGGGTATATATTTTAGTCTATCTATATTCCAGTATTCATATGTAATCAGTTAGTAATGTTTTTAAAGGAAAAGTTTAGGATAGCTAACATCGTGTAGGTTTAAAAAAAAATGCACATTGAACATTGAAATAAAGTAGATCAGTAGTAGATTTTTTAAATATTTTAAAATGTGCACTAAACATTATTTAATGAAGGCAGTTGATGTCTGTCTCTCCTCTGTCTGAATGACCCTGCCGAGAGCTTGTGAATGCACCGCCCACATCCAGAAGTTTATGAAACCAAAGAGGAGTTTTTAACCACCTCTATTGAAAACTACAATATCATACAATACTGTCTAAATCCCTCATTATAAGGAAATGACTGAAGTTCATATTTAAATACAGTTATGACACATACCTTGCTCGTCATGCCGTTGCCCCCCTCCGTTTTAATCATGAAACAGCTGCCAGACAAATACTGTGTGAGGAATGACAAGCTTCAGTGAACTAGATATGCTAAATGTTAAATCAAAGTCTTTATAACTCTCTAAGCAAGTCATACAGCGTGGCAAAATAAACAACTTCCATTCATGTCAGAATCAGGTTTCATTGCCAAGTAGGTTTTTTAAGTTGGTGCATAAAAATAAGAAAAAAAAGATGTAAAAAACATGAATCATAAATAGAAAGTAGAACATTTTACAATAAAGATGAAGAAAAAAGTATTTTTTTACTATGAAAAGAGCTGTAAAGTGTCCAGAATAAAGGGGATGTAATGTGCAAACGTTCACAGTATAGATAATAATCCATAACATGTGCATAAATATATATTATATAAATATATAATACATAAAAAAGCACAGAATGATAGTAAGAGGTGCAGAGAGACACTCAGGGATACAATGTGAAACCTGTCATCCATGTGGGACCCATAGCAGCCCTGCAGCAGGTGTGTGTGTGAGTGTGTGTGTAACCTTTTTTGTGTTTCCATTAGCCTCCATAAAGTCAGGATTATGTGTATTAGTGAGCAGACTGGAGCTTATTAGAGGAGGCCTGGCAGAGCGCTGTCGGGCCTATTGTTGTGGTTTCCCACTGCGGCCAACATCATTATCAGCTTTGTCTTATAAAACCACTGCATGTAAACAGCCGCACACCCACACGCACACACAAACACACACACAGTTACTGTAGTGCTCTCTGTGTTAAGCTGTCACACATAAGCATAAACACACTCCAGCAAATAAAATCACTCTGTTTTCACCGTCAGATACACATTTATACAGAGTACACACTCTGTTTTCACTCTATATTAAACAGCGACTCTTAAAATCTCAGCTGACATGACACACAAACACACACACCCCAGCACATGTGCACAAACAAACAGGCACCCATGCTGACACTCGTTTATCCATCAACACGAGAACGCCCCATGTACACATACAAACACACAAACACACACACACAATTCCTTTGTTTAGTCTGCGACCAAAGTCCACCCACCAGCAATCTGTTCCACACAAACAAACCAGTTCACAGTCTGAAAAGCCAGTTTCAATCACACACACACACACACACACACACACACACACACACACCTCTCCCAGCAACCTCACATGTAGACACCAGGTTTTATAGAAGTTACATCCAAACATGTGAACACGCGTGAAAACATGCGTGCTCTTGTGTTGCACGTGTTGAAATAAGTTACTTCAAATGTTAGGATTGTTATCACAGCTACACACACACACACACAGACACACAAAGATAAACCAACAGGTTTGTTCCATCACTGTCATGTAAACTGGACCTGGTTGTCCACTATCCCCCCTCCCATCCATCCATCCACACACACACACACACACACACACACACAGACACACGCGCCAGCATTTTTTCCTCAAATCTAAAATAAAGCGCTGGTTCCCAAACCCAAATTTTCCGATCCAAATACGTCGCTAAGGCAGGTTGCTGAGGAGAGGGGGGCTGACCGGCACTGCTGCTGCCTGTTGTGCTTTACAACTTCCTGTGTATTTGTGTTTGTGTGTGCAAAGCAGAGGAAAGTGCTTTGTTAGCGTCAAATGTGTGCCGTGAAACAGAGAGGCCCTTTGGGTAACGACACACTGGCAACTTTGTTTTCCCAGCTAGATACAAGATACAGTACGTGGAACTTGAAAGGGCGCGTTTAAATAGCAAATGGAAAAAATCACTCAAAGACAGGACGTAGCTTTGAAGGTCCCCTATCACAGTGGCAGAGGCAGCCACACAGTTGAGTCATGTGGAAGTGATGAAAACATAAACACCAAAAATATTTATGTATTTCTGTGCTCCTGGCACGACTTGTCCCTACAGAAAAAGCACGTACATTTTGTTCATTTTACATGTGAAATGAGACTTTAGCATCCTTTTGGCTTTGTGCAGACACCTCACCGACATCACTGATGCTCTGTAGATGGGTACCAATGATGTTCTGGGTGGTTTTTCCTGTCCTGGGCCTGTATGAGCCATGCCAGTTTGGGTTTCTCAAGAAGCAGAGCCTTTTCTGTACTTTTATTCAGCCGTTGGGTGATGACCATGACATGTTCTCTGTCAAATTGGTTCCCATGAACCTGTAACTGTTTACCAGCTCCACCTCGTAGACGAGGGTGTGTATCTTTGCCTCCTTCTTTCTTAAATCAACAATCTGCTCCTTGGTTTTGTTGACATTGAGCAGTAGATTGTTCTCTGTGCAGCACCGCAAAATTGTTAATTACACGGGAAATTTAAGATATCAGGTGAAGACATTGATTGCAAATTGGCTGTGGGTAACAGAGTCAAGCTTTAACCAGTCTCCCGTTGCAAAACTGCCAAACACCGGCACGTACCTTCCCCTGTTCCCTCTTTGGAAATAAATAGTGCATTTCATGGTTATCATGATCACAAGTGTTAACATGGGATAATAGAAACATGTGGATAATCTTTCGGAGCCAAATCATGCGATCTACTCCTTTTTTATACGAGCTCCGACAGTTGCTGTTTTCAAGGCATCATGGCAAATATTCAAGGTCCAAATTGCAGGAGCACCAGAGCCAAAAACCTGCAGAATCATTTGTTTTGCGTGGAGACGGCGGTGGAAAATCATGAAAACAGAAACCCAAACATGAATAAACTTGATCAGCAAAAAGGAAAAGTGAATGTCACCAACATGAACAGACACAATGAAACTTTATTTTGGCACATTCAGATCACCTACTGGCACCGCCGCGTGTTTATAGTTTATGAACCTATCCGCTACTTTAGCATGACTCAGTTAAGCTGTTTTTGAATCATCCATTCTCCGTTTGTTCCATTATCTCTTATTCTCATGGCTAATTCTACAGAGGCTTTCTCGGTGAAGTGTTTTATAAACCCCGACAGAGGCCAAGTGCTAAAAGTGTTGCAGGAATCTTGTTTATGAAAGACAACAGCGGATGAAACGGAGGGTAAGGAAGCGAGTGTGATGGAGGAGGGGTCTGTCACAGCTGCTCAGAGGTTCGCTTGTTTCTGATGCTTTTTAGCAAAGTCAGACGGAGGACATCTCTGTGGGAACACAGATGTACTCTGTGGTCCCTGAAGTAATGTGTGTGTCTGGTTGTGTGTGTGTGTGTGTGTGTGTGTGCACTTCTGAATTCCTGCAGCTGAAATTCCTTGAGTATGTTCAGGTGTGGGTGTCAAAGCATACAAGTGTGATACATTTGCGAATGCTGCCATGCAAGTGTGATACCACCTCTCGTGTATGTGTGTGTGTGTGTTAAGGTATTTGTTTGCGAGGACCAGTCTGACTGCAAAACCATGAGAGTGAGAGCCTGTTTGGAAACTGAGGACATTTCATCTGGGCCTTCTATCAAAAGGGAGTTAGAGATATAATATGTAGGAACTCTGTTTTAAAATGTTTAAAGACGACTCCCAAATGTTTCCTACAATGTTCAAACCCAGAAAAACTTTACTCAAGGTAACGATATGTTTGATTTTGTCTCCCATCGCTCCTTCCCGGATGGGGAAATTGGCGAACAAGACTAAACATTACCACTTCAGATATATTTTCATCAGCGTTGGTGGTTGTTAAACGGTGTATTAACCACAAGCGAAGACATCATTTTAGTTTAGTTGCCCCAAACGGCGAGATTACCTCACAGTTGATCAGCAGTACGCTAAAATGCCTCTTGCCACACTGGCAGACATGACGTGATGACTGAAGTCCGCGAGGGCTCAGTCAGTAAGTCCGGACGGTGGAGATTTGGATGCAGCCTGGGCGTTCATTCCTCCAGAGGGTCTGGCTCTGCATCCGGCTTGAGAGTCCCCTAGCGCCAGAAGTTACATGTTGTATGTTTAAGGGTTGGTCTAAGGGTTAATGTTAGCAGCAAGGCTCGGTTTAAGGTCACAGTAAGAGACTGAGGACTGCACTGCATCAGCGAGGGCCTCGCAAGTATCTAAGCACAAACCTGCATGCGTGTAAGAGTGTAAACTCCACAGTCAGCGTGCCACCGTCGCATGTTTCTCTGTGCAAGTCATACTCCATTATCCTTACTGAACCTTCGCATGGCATTCACACACACTCACACACACTCACAGAAACATCTGTTCACACTGCTCTCACTACACCGTGTATGTGTTTTGTAGAGTAACATGTGATTGATGGGATACAGACGCACAACGAGGCAGTGCTTACTACAAACAATGTAAGCCACTGTGTAATATCGGAGTCTCTCTCACACACTTTATTATACACACACACTCCTATATACACTGACAAATACAACTCAGTGTAGTTTTGTACAGTAGTTGACCTCTCTCTCTCTAAAACACACTCACTTGTCAGTACACACACACGCACACACATCATCGGTCTGGAAACAATCTTCTCCACCCCTGTTGGTTACCCAAACATTGCGTTGCTGTGGCAACGGGACAGTGTACTGCGCAGGCAGCGTGTTTGTCATGTGGAGGGAAGTGCACGTGTGTGTACATGTGTGCGTTCATCTATTTGATTGCGTGTGAAACAGGAGAGAGAAAAGCGATGCGGATCAAAAGACGATAGCTCGCGTTTGATGTCAGTGTCTGCGTCGGTGCTCAGCCTGGATAAGCTTTGTGAGAATATGTGTGTCGGCATGCGCGTGTGTTTTTCCAGCGAGTTGGTCATCTGCGAGGTTTGCCAGCTTCAACAGAGGAGTAATTCCCAAAACTGTGGAGGGAAAAAAGTCCACCAGTCTGTCTCTGCAAAGTGATTCATTGTCGACACATTTATGGAGAGTTAAATCACATTTTTTATTTCTCTTTCCGCGCAGAGTCATTTAAGTTTCCTCCGATCTCAGGTCAGAAAAACGATCGCTGGCAAAAAGTGTCTTAATGGAGACTTTGATGACATTATAACACAAAAACATTTGTTTTGTAGCCGACTTGATTGAAATGTTGAAATACATCCCATAATCATATTCCCATGGGAGTAGAGTGATTTGTGTAACTTTCGGAGGTCATCTGTTTTCTCAACGCTGTGCAGATCCGTCATGTTTATAATTTGTGAAAAATCTTTAAAAAGTCATCTGAAGACATTGGTCTCGTGAATCATCGATTCGACGTTGTGTTTTTGAACGAGCTTGGATTTGCTTGTCACCACTGAGGTGGCTGTGGACTGCTGATGAGAGCTCTGATAGCTGCGTGGGTGCAGAACAGTCGAGGTGCACGTAGCTGCTCGGGAAGGACGCCCACTCAGAGAGGGAGCCGATCTACAAGTTGGTACATCTGAGGGGGAACACGGACTTCGTTTACCTCGTAGAAAAATGAAACATAGACACAGTACAAACTGTATTCCCCATGTACTTCTACTCCACTGATAATAGACCTTGTATTAATTGAAGTAGTAGCAGCAGGAATTATATTCCCGGTGGGGATGTAAACACTGCTGCTCCCTGAGCCCCTCCATTCATGTTTTGGGAGGTTGAGTGCCTTGCTCAAGGGCTCCACCTTGAGGCAGGGGAGGGTTTCGCTCCATCACTTGTCCAGCTCTGAGTGTTAACTGGCTGTCGGTCTTGAGTTTCTCAAGGCCAGAAGGAGAAAACTGATCTCCATCTGCTATTTCTGGACAGTGATAAATGGGTTTACCTCGACTGTAACGAGTTAACCCCCAACACTCGAGTGTGTGTGTTGATATTTGCATATGGTGCTTTAATGGTTCACCCTCTGCTGTGCATTATGCAGCTGATAGATTAACCTGTGATGTTCCTGTGTGTAATTAGATGATTAGTAGGCTGCTTATGTCTTCTGTCATCAAAGGGGTTGCTGCTGCTGCCAAGGCTGCAGGTGGGAGGAATTACAAGTATAGATTTATTCATGTACTGTACTTAAAGAAGTGTGTAACCGTTGGACAGACGGCCCTTGCATAAAAACTGGGCTGTTTCTGTAATAGAAAGATTTATTTTTGAAAATTGGTGCCAGATGACCAGAGAAAACAGAAATAAAGGACTGTGGTAACAACTATGACGCACTCTTGACGATGGGAGACAAACTGCGAGTTTCACGGTGCTTACTTTGGCTCGTTGTCCGTTTTGAAACAGGAAACAGTCAGGAGGCCAGCCGGTAACAAGCAATATCATATATGATCAGCACTGTTGTTGCACTGTTTTCACAATACAGGAACAATATGGCCGCCACTTCGGGTTCACTAACTTACGCTATTGCAGCTGAACGTTACACTAAAATGTTTCTGGAAACATTTTGGGAAGAAACAGGCAGTGAAGTAATAGAATCTTGGTTTATAGTTTATCAGCACTACCTAGTTTTGACAGTTTGATTGGAGGTTGGTGAGACGCCCCTCACTCGACTGTGTGTTCTGTCTCTTTTTTGGCAAAGAAATTGCACTCGAAAGAGACGGTGGAGAAAATCTGTAACCATAACTTTTGTTCGCGTACAGAGAGAATAATTACATTCAATTACTAGTGAAAAGGCAACTAGATGAACTCATAAACAAAAGATGCACAAAGCCAAACATCTTCACTGGATTATTCACATGTGTGTATCATTAACGCAATATCAATATTTAATTTTCACCACTGCAGACTGTTTGCTTGCATGCGAGCGTGGATTCGAATTCGGTGCAGCTAACACGATGCCTGCTGACGATTCAAAACAGGTCGCAGGCTAGTGGCTTGTATAAGCTCCTGTGTGTGTGTGTGTGTGTGTGTGTGTGTGTGTGTGTGTGTGTGTGTGTGTGTGTGTGTGTGTGTGTGTGTATCTGTGTTTCCAGTCTGGAACAAAAGCCATATTCTCCAAAATCCACTGCAGGCAACAACAAAGACATCTGAGAGAATACTCATAATCTTGCCTATAGGGTGGAGAATGGACACACACACACACACACACACACACACACACACACACACACACACGCACACACACACAACATCCACAGGCACTCACTCACACTGTAAAGACACACACACACACACTCTCTGTCCCGCTCCATAGCCCTGTGACCTCAGATATTACAGTAGCTTCACTGCCAAATATGACTGAGGCCAAGCGCCACAATAAACACACACAGTCACACACACTCTCCGTCCACTGGAGCGTTTGGTTGGTCAATAACAGGAGCTTCACTTGGCGGTTTAAGTGTTGGTGAAAACTCGGCTGCAGAGGAGTAAATCATCGGCTCGCTCATCGACAGAGTGATGTTACAGTTTGCAGGCTGGTTTATTGCTGTTAGATAAATCAGACATTGAAAGGTTGAAGTTTATCTGTAAGGAAGTTGTTTAAAGATAAACTATAATATCGCTTATTTGCTGTTTCAGTTGCGGCTTATCTGCATGTTGATTGTTTTCATTGAGCTGACAGTTGGTTAGACTGGTGTCTTTGCTGTGTCTTGTTGAGGGTGTTAGTCGAAGGTGTTGAAGGTGTTACTTGCAGCAGCAGCAGCAGACTTTTCTTTCTGTTTAAACTATTCCCTCCTTCTTCATTGTTATTTTCCTGCTTTTGTTTCTCCTTTCATTGCATCTGGTCTTGGGTGATTTCTTATTCTTCTAATGTCTCAGACCTGTCTAAATGCCGATTCAACCTCAAAGACTGTCAGTTCACCCTGAATTCAGCCAACGGTGTGAAAAGAGTCATTTGATAAAGTGCTCATAATGGGTGGACTTTGTAATTTTTAACTACAGCCTTTTACTGCAGATTTTTGATGAAAATCGAGGTCTTTGACTGGCTGAATTGAGGGTGAATTGTCCTGGTTTCCCACAAGCACCAAGAGAAAGTCCTCTTTTGTTTAGACTTCAACAATTGTCGTTCAATTGGACTACATTATATTGTCAAATAGTCTTTGGAAGTGAAAAGAACTATGTTCAACAATACTAAAATTGCAAACCTCCTGCAGGATCGTAAAGGTTTCTTTATGCCTGTTCACGTGCTAAAATTACTAATAGAAGTGATAAACTCTGCGACCACTTCCCAGCTCCATTCAGTTTGTAGCAGTGACAAAGTTAAAGGAGAAAGTCAGGCTGCAGAGGAAGATTGAATTGAGCCTTGATCAGGACGGCAGGCTGGCAGAGCGACGAGCTTATCAGATCGATCTTGTCAGAACGATGTGAGCTGTTCCGATAACACCAAACATTACCTGACATCTGATTCTGTGGTTAGATGAGGTGGAAATGTGTAAGATGTTATCAGACAAAGGTAAAAAGCCTGAGAAACAAGGAGATGATGTTGGAGGTTTTGAAAAATAGGTGCTTGCGGGAAACCAAACGCTGCTCTTTTCTGTTTCCTCTTGAACTTCCAGTTTCCAGCCTGTCCTTTCCTGACTTTTTCTGCCTTCTTTTCTTCCCTTTTCCTCTTTTCCTTCCTCCTCCTCCTCCTCCTCCTGTCCAGTAAAATCATCAAGGTGAGAGTAATCGACGACGAGGAGTACGAGAAGAACAAAACCTTCTACGTAGAGGTCGGGGAGCCTCGCCTGATTGAGAGCAACGACACCAAAGGTCAGGAAGGTGGTGAGCCTCGTGACCCCGTGACCCCAGAGTGTCCGCCACAGTGTCCACAGAGGCTGCATGTTCTCGACACATGAAGGAGAATCTTTCTTCACCTCCTCATGTGTCTTTACTCTGACTGAGAACATGCAGCAGGATGTGGATCATCTCATCCCACCACATCCGCCACTCCACCTCATATATATGTGTGTGTGTGTTGGGTTTTTTTTATGTGCGCGTGCGCATACCTTACCATGGTGTTTGTTTACCATGCATGCATTCACCACCTCCCTCTATGTGTACGTGTGTGTACGTGTGTGTCCCATACAGGAAGAGCATAACCGTTAGGATCTTAGACCGGGAGGAGTACAATAAGCAGTCCTCCTTCTACCTTCTGCTCGAAACCCCCGAATGGAGACGCAGCGGGAAGGAACGGACAGGTGTGACAGCCAATCAGCACTGAGAGTGACGCACCTCATGAGGTTTTAGAGAATCCTGAATCAACAGACAGCACATTAACCCCTTCATGCATAAATGACAACCCTATGTATGAAAGGGTTCATTCGCACCATAGTCAGGTCATGAATGATCTGCTAATGCAGTTGTTGTGTTGTTACCAAAAGAATAACACATAAGATAATATGTGCGTCCCAATTCCATAATTCATGCTAATTCTGAGCAGATTTTGATAATGTAACATCACAAAAACCCTGATTTTGGGGTGTTTATGGTCATTATACCACCAGAAAAACGTTGTCACAGCAGGAAAAGGAAAAGCCTGTCACAGCAAGAAAATAAATTGTCACAGTCACTCAGTTAAGTTGATTTATTTCTATTCTAAATTTGAAGTCTGACTGATGTTCAACAGTGCGAGTAGCCTACTGTATGATTTCCTGGAGAGCGTTCAGGCTACCAATCACAATTGTCTTGCTATGGTGCCCCTGCAAAAAAGTGTTGTGGGGGGCCTTTTAAAACATGTGGTGAGGCGAGCCCTGATGGCTCGATCCTCACAAAAGAAAAGGTTACAACTGCTAGCTTGTTAGTGCTTGCACCGTTAGTGACCAGGTTAGGGTTGTTTTCAGCTGTAACTTGCTAGCTTGGAGGCTGTTGTTTCCCTTAGCTAAGGGGATTTTTAAATTGATAGCATACAGATAGTGGAGGGGAGGAGAATGCAGCCAGATTTAAGAGCCCAATGCCTGGCTTATACCAACAATCAACATCTGTGACAAGTCAGACTGTTAAAAAACAAAAAAAATGTGTTAATTTCTTGTGAACTAACTGTAAAAACACTAATAAGTATGTGGTTTGGAATTGGGACACACTAAGAGCATCAGCTAGAGAAACCAAAACTTGAACAGAAAGTAAAGACGACACTCAGCACTGTTTGATTGACAGGTGATCTTTGAGGAGCGCAGCATTGAATGCCACAAATACAAATAAAGGCGAGACAATTACGATATTATAGGCTAGAGAACTTCACAGAGTAGCTGTGATATTCATCTTATTGGACTTTTGTGCAATTTGAATCATATTTATTTTATGCAGAGCCTAATATGATAGCCCAGACAAGAGCACTTTAGAGTTGGCAAAGAAAAGGGCACTTTACAGCTGGCAACGCTGCGAGAAATAAAATCAAAGCATCAGTCGCTCTTCTATCATATTTCTAATGTGACAAAACGCAGAGCTGCTCCCTAATCGCTCATGTTTTAACAGGCCTGTTGATTTGGGATTCAGGTCGAACACACACCGGAGAGATTCTGCTGCTCTCTTCTGTACTTTCACCTTTTTTTTTTTCTGCTTTTCTTTCTCTGCCTCTCCTCAGAGGTCTGTACAGAAAGCTCAGTGGGAATCACACCTGTCCTCTCCTTTCTTCTCCTTTCCTTTTTTCCTCTGCCCTGTTCTCTCGTTTCCATCCAGCCAAGAGCTTTTCATGCGTTGAGATCTGCTCTCTGCTGGGGTTTGAAAATGCCACAGCTTGCTTCAAAAATAATCTCATGGAGGTACAGAGAAAAGCCATATAGAGACAATACCCAGGATGGTGATGTCACTGTGGGTTTGACTATGATGTGAACAGCTTCCCATCAAAGAAAGGCCCTAAGTCAAAGCTTCATGTGTCCCTTGGCTCAAAAGGGGAAGTAATTAACACTCAGAGCACTGCAGAGTCACACGGTGTCGATGCAGAGTTTTGGGTAAATGGCATATCATGACATCATATTAAAAACTACTGCTATTACCCAGGGTTTAATGGGTATAATGGGTTTAAATCAGTATTATTAGCGCTTGCATTTGTCTGGAATGTTTTCTTTACCGACAGACAGAATATGAAAGGCTCCACAGTACAAAGAGTCGAGACAGCATCAACAAAACTGAAGCAGAACAGCTCTGAGCTAAATAAACCATTTAAAAAAGCCTTTATTTTGTCTGAAAAATACATTGTCACAAACCTGCAGCCCAGTCGCCATAATAAATGTTGGGAATGTACGTTCCTGCAAACCGAAGACATGTTAAACTACATTTCTTTAGGTTCAATGTTCAATCTTGTATCTTGTGACAACGCTGTGCTTCTGGTGAGGTTTAGGCACAAAAACCACTCGGTCAGGGTTAGAAAAAGATCATCTTCTGGCTTAGAAATACCTGTTCGATTGCCAGAAACATAGCTGGAGATGTCCCAACGTCCCATCAAAAATATCCAGTTTTTGTCACCGCGAATGGGGCTTGAAATTGTCCCGAGGTCTCCTTAGAAGTAATCAGTGGTGCCACGCCTACAAATGTTGAAACACAGTCTCAAACTGCGGTCACTGGCTTGGTAGCCTTCTCGACTGTAACTCCACCACCATTCCCCAACTGGAAACGAAAGTGCGATATGTTCACTGCCAACATTTTATCCTGCCAACTGCAGAGCTAACAACCAGTTTGTTCTCAGCTCACGAAACGTTGACGTAGTGGAGATTCATTGTTCTCACACAACAGTTTAATTTAAACACAAAACATAAAAAGATTCAAATCATAAAATGTACATCGTCTTCAGCGTCATCTGAATCGTATCGCAAACAAAGCCTTTCCTCATCAGGGAGATCATTAAACCTAGTAGTTTGTAGAGCCAACTGTTGTGTTACACTGTTATGTAAAACATCACTGTCAAATAAATTGTACAAATTGGTGCAATTAAGACAGTGAAGACAGTTTAAATGGTCTTCATCGCCCCCTTTCTTCACTCTATATTATATATCTTCATGTAATACATTGTATATTAACGTCAAAAAGCAAAGATGCACATGCAGGGATGTGGTAATCATCTTTAAGGCTGCTATAGAGTTTGGTGTGTAGTCTGAGCGTGTGTGTGTGTGTGTCCTCATGCCACATCCGTGCATCTGTTTTCCACCGTTTTAGTCCATTATCTCACCAGCGCACCTCGTCCTCCTCAACCTAATGTAATATAGAGTTGCACAAACACAGCCGATGTTTCCACTTGCTATTTATTGCTTTTCAAATACACACACAGACACACAACAATGAGGCGGACGGCAGCTTGTGTTGAGAAAAGTCTTTTTGCGTTTTAACTGAAGTGACCCACAAACCAAATGCACGTTCATGTTAATCTGGTGTTGGTAGGTTGAGGTGGAGGTGAACCAGCCCACCACCTGTGGTTTTCAGGTTGTTATCTAAAGGGGCTTTTATGCCTTTAAACTCACTTTGCCTCTCCCGTGGACAGTAATTAAAGGTAGCTCCATCTCTGCCTCTCTTTCTGACACACACACACACAGACACACACAAATGCAAGACAGGGCAGTGCTATCAGTGCGTTAATGGCAGTGTGTGTTTACCAGGCATCAGCAGTGTTTATAGTGATGAGGGGATCAAAGACAGGGGCTGGATATCACATTATCACAGTCAGGAGATCAAACACACCTCCGGGATACGTAGAGGCACACAACACACACACAGAGTTCAGGAGCTGCAGCAGGTTTGTGTGTTTTATGAACCGATGTGCTGAGTCTCTCTATGCTAAATTAACCCTGCAGAGATCTTTATAGCCTTTGTCCAATAACTGTGTAGTTGTGCATGTTCAGTACGTGTTTATCTGAACGTACACATACTTATCTTCATGTACGCTCTTATGTAGCCCATATTTGTTCCTGTTCTGTGTGTGCGCTTCAAGATATGGAGTCAAAGCTAAATGATCTTAAAATTTCAGTGGAAAACCTTTTATATGTTATTTAGCTTCGGCAATAATGTAACATACTGCAGCCAAATCATTCAGGAATGTAATGGAATCAACTTAACTTAAGACTTATATACAAGTTTTGTTTATTACAAATTCAACAAACTCAGTTCTTCAAAGTCTTTTGACCTGAAACGATGAGTTGGGTGAACGACTGTGCATGAGTTCAATCAACTCGTTGAATTACGTTTCTAATGAAACATGGTCAGCATATCAGCAGACGTCCTAGTGTGCATTGTTTGAGAGTTGAAGCTTTTCTAAGACCATTATTTTTCATAGTTTGGAAGAAAAAGTGACGGAAACTTGCTATAATACGCTAATATATCTCATATTATCACCATTAGGAGCAACTCCAGCTGTTTGTTTGTGTGAAATGATGAACTAAGAACAGAGAAAATGTGAAAGGAAATCAAATTTGTTTTTAATGTTCATTAGTCTGACTGAACAGTCGTTGATTTAAGGTTATTAATGATGTTGAGTTGACTTAAAAATTGGTTTCACAAAACAGAAAATGTCAAAAAAAGACCTTGAACTTATTACAACCTGAGTGAAGTTAACTGAAATATTTAAAGGAGCAGCATTAGGAACATTAGTGCCAATAAAGCTCATTTGAATTCAAATTTAAATGTAGAAACATTGTTCAGAAAAGTGTAACTTTGCTTTTGGGGCCAAAACTGATTATGATAATACAGAATAATGAATTTGTTATTATTATTATAATTATTTTTTAATCCCAGTCCGTGCTGCTCGAATGGATTTGAGTATCAAACATGCGAAATTGTTTTGGCAAATATAGGAAAATATTACAAGAAGCATAAGCTCTTCATATTTATTATGAGGATGATCCAGTGGGCAGCAGTGATCTCACAAACTTGTTGACTAATCAATACTAAAATAACTGTTTGTAATTACATTTCTACACAACACATATTTATCATCCTTTTTTTTATTTAAGTCTCGCCGTTTCCTCACAGTTGATAATTAAAAGTAAGAAAATACTGCCGAAGTGGTCGTATTAATCACCGAAACACTGCTCTGAGTCTGTGCTCCGACTGAGACTCCATGTTTTTCTATCCCCAGCTCTGTGTAAGTGTTTTCAGAGGCTGTGCTTTCAGTAAATTAATTCCTCTCACACGGCGAGCGCTGCAGAGAGGGTCTGGAACGTGGCATTGATTTTCTCAATACATTTTGGAACAAGCCCACATATTTCAAATGGGCTTTTAAACATCGTGCCCCAGAGACTGCAGCTGAAAACCCGACCAGAAGAGGAACGTTCGCTCACTAATGTTGATTAATGTGTGAATTCTGCCCTCAGATATCAATCCCAGAAAACAGCTTTTACATTCAGGGAGTGTGGTGAGAAAACACAGGCAGCTTTTATTGTTGGGATACTGTGAGGTCCTGTTTCATCTTCTATCAGACCGGCACGTCGTGTTTTAGTGAAGTACCTCTGAGCCAGAGATGAAAGCCTGATGTTATTTTCCATTTTTTTGTTTCATTTTCTTCGCTTCTTCTCGCTGGAAGCAGCGCAGGTTGGCAGGATTAAAGTGCCGACTAAACAAGCAGCGGATCTTACATTTACCATATTGATACGAGCAGTCGCAGTCAGACAGATGGGGAGGGAAACAATGTAGTTCAGTCACTCGTCTCGTCGCTGTTTGACTTCACTGAGAGCCGGAAAGGTGCGAATGAGTAACAAGGCTTTTACTTGCTATGTAGCGGCGCTAAATGAACAGTCGAGGGCCGCTTCTGTTTATGTGATATCATGCAGCGCTGAATGTCCGTTTCCATTGTGCAGAATGACTTTTACTGAGAAAACAGGGAGAAGGTTCAGTGCCTCAGAGCCTTTTAAACTATTAAAAAAGGAATATACCGAGTGTTTCATACACAGGGGCAGTTCAGTGTGCTTCACATCAGGGCTGCGTATAAAGGAGGGACGAGGGGAAATCTTTCTGGGGTCCAGACAGTAACTGAGGCCCACGGAGGCTAGAAATAATCATGTTCACGGATAAATTTCTTATGAAACAACAGGAATTAACCATTTTTAAATATGAATTAACTGTTTTTTGGCCGTCAAAATGCACCGCAGGCAGCTTGACACATGACTTAAGTAGCTAATTTTTGAGTGAACGTCCTCGGTTTTGCCCGGACCTGAACATAAATCAGGGTGCCAGAAAAGCTGAGGGCTTTAGACCCAAATAGTCACCACTCTTTTCAGTCAGCTCAGAAAGCTGCTCCCAAACAAGCTGAAAAGACAACGATAGACAGGATGCTAACTTCAAAGCCAACATTACAAGAGGTAGCGAGCATCAATGAATGAGCCAGATGTGGACAAACAACAGTTCAAGGTGTACAAGAGAGAAATAAATGATAAGTAATATCCTAAAATCTTCTCTGACCAGAGAACCATACCAGTGGGTTTTCTTGGGGAGGTGATACTTCGGGAGTTTGGCGTGTTAGTGTAAATAAAGTATCATAATAACTGCCACAGCAACGGCACTTTCAAGGCCTTAGAAGCGTTAGCCTAATGGGCCAAGCAACGATAAGTGTAAGAGTTGAGAGAGGTCTATTTGCAAGTTTTGCGAGTAGGCACGGGGAAAAAGAAATGTTTTTAACCTTGCTTTAAATTTGCTACATTTGGGGGAACATCTAACATCTTCTGGCAGTTCGTTCCACTCGCGCGCAGCATTACAGCTAAACGCTGCTTCACCACATTTATTTTGGACGCGAGCAGCACTTTAAAACCTATTCTTGAACTAAATGGAAGTCAGTGTAAAGACTTTTAGAGCAAGAGTGAAACTCAAGCATCAGCATTCTGAACGAGCTGCTGCTGTTTAATGGTGTTTTTAGAGTGACTAGTTCAGTTACCATTACTGTAGTTCATCGCACTGGAATTAAAAGCATTAAGCATTAAGTGTCTCTCGGTTATTTTGGGACACCAAACCCTTGATTCTTGGTCATTTTTGGCAGATCTAAGTCTATTAGATCTATTAGTCATCTTATGTATAACAAAGATACCAAAATCAGCTATAGTTTCCCTCAGCAGGGATTTGTTTTCGACCATCTTCACCAACATTACTTCTGCTGCAAACGGGGAAAGCAGTCCGAAGCATTTGCAACATTTTAAAGTAAATTTTTACAATTTTATCACAAATTGTCCTCTCGGCATCGAGCTGCAACTTCTCATTTGTTCAGGGGAGATTGAGAAAATGTGTGATTTACTTTCCCATTAACCTATTTCAACCTCCTCTATTCCTGTCTTTTCAACACCTTTCAACAACCCCCCAGAGCGCAGGCGTGAACTTGTTTCCAGCTTTTGTTTGTTGTGTGCAGATGGTGCTAGATATGTTTGCAGGTTGAGACAGAAATACAGTCTAACAGTGTTGTTGAGGATTCGAAAGGGCAGATTTTCCTTCTGTAGAGAGAGAAGTCGCTCGACTCGACTCGACTCGACTCTCTCGATTACATCTCTCGTGTTGGAGATTATTTTTTCTGGAGGAAAAAAGCTCTATTCACTGGAGGCTTTGGAAGTCTCCGGATGACCCTGTGACATTGCAGGTTTTTGATTTGCTCCAGAGGAGCCTCAGGACAGCGGGGTGGCAGGGGAGAGTTCACTGCAGCGCATGAACCTCCGTCAGTCATCGGGGTGGGAGACAGCGCAGCGCGAGGAAGGAACAGTGCTGAGAGGGAAACCAGCTGAAAACACACGCACCCTGCAGAGGGTGATGACCTCATGTCCTAACACACACACACACACACACACACACACACACACAGTATCAAACATGCATGGACACACACAATATACCCTGGTAGAGTCACATACATTCAAACATGTGACTACAGAGATAAACACATGTGGCTATGTGTGAATAACTGTGTGACAGCAATGTCCTCTACTCTCATCCTCCTTTTACTTGTGTGTGTGTTAAATTATGCAACAGTACATAAAATAATGAGTTACCCGGACTGTACATGTGCCAAACAACAGTAACTAATGTGGGACACGATAATCTGTTTATTATGCCAGTCGGTGTCTGCATGCGTGTGTTTGTGTTCGCCAAGGTCTCCCTATATTTAGTTTAATTACCACAATATACATTACAGCCAACTCACTGAACCCTCTGTTGTTATGTTTACAGTAGTAAACAACATTAGTTATACATTTTAATGAGGTGTTGAAACAGCATCGTTAAGTCCGTCATTAATCATTACAAATCACCAAACAATGTAAATGAATGTATTTGCATCTTTGTTACAGTAATGTGCACACATAAGTAACATTTACATTAGCAGTGACTGATGAACTGGAAATAGACGTAAATGTTTTGTTTAACCTCTTCAGCACCTCCTCACCAAAGTTAGTGTAACTAAGGAAATAAAGATCTATTATGAGTTTTTGTTACCTGTTACCTTCAATCAGGGATATCAGAGGTCACAACATGGCATTTTTTGCCAGGCGCCTGAATATTTCCTTAGATAAACATGTGTTAAGTGTCAATTTTCAGTGATGCTGTTATCTTATTTGAACATTTTAAGATTATATAATGTGGACCCTTCACATTTTCCAGCTAAAAGGGGCAGTTACAAGTCATTTGCAGACTTATTTTAGCATTAAAAAAATGTAGGCAAGAAAAATTGATAAATAATCTAGTGTAAAGATTAATGTCAGATGCCCTTACAGAGTTTATGATAATTTTACATACATTTCCAACAATAAGAACAGGTTACTTCATCAGTTTAAGTTCATTATTGTAAATGTAGTGTAAATAAACAAGTAGATGATGGCACAGAAGATAACATTAATTAGACTGTAGGTTTATCAGCTCAATCAGGGACTTCCTGTCGCTCTTCCTGCTCATCAACATCACCTTCCCCTCCTCTCACCTTGCTTATTAATGCATGATTTATGTTTTTAATGGTTGGATTTAATCATTTGAAGCAGCTTTAACCACTGAACAACTTCAAAGTTAAAAATGACATTATCACCTTTAGTTAACTGCTGATCCATTTATGCAACATTATCATTCATTTACAGTCCTCTTACTGGACACACGGAGGAAATATATTCACTCTACTCAGTCTCTACCAACTCCGAAGGGAAATATCTGGCTCTTTAGCCTCTAAATGCTCCACTGTGTTCACCTGTTGGTCTTGAACTGCTGCTTGGTGCTGGGCAGGTAGTGTAAAGTGGTTCTTTTACAGCTCTTTCACTGAAAACAGCTGCCTGATGCTGCTGAAAATGGCGATATGAAGGCTGTTAGATGACATAAAGTGCTAAAACTCACTGAAAAGCTCCATAAAGCTGAAGGGGAGCTTCAGATTGAGGTGATAATTTTCACCAGAGCCACCACACATTGTTACTCTGTTTTTCTGATATATAACAGCGGTTATAGGCGGTGCAGTGAATTGTGTAGACGCCTTCAGCATTTCGCAACTTAGCAGATAATGTTTCCTCACGACGCTGATGAATAAAAACATGTTTTGGGTGCATTAAGTTTCTCTCCAACCCGTTTGCTGTTGCAGTATATACACAAAATGTCCAGGAGACGAGGTCGCTTCCTTCTCCCATCCTCCCCCTCACCTCCATATCTCTCTCGCTCTTATCCTTCCTCCTCGCTCATGTCAGTCCTTTTCCCTTTGTTTCTTGTTCCTCCTCCTCTTTCTTTCCCCCCATCGTCCTTCTCACCTCCCTCCTCTCGTTCTTCTTACATAACCCTTCCCTCATCCTCTGCTCACACCTGTTTGACCTCTCCTCTCCTCTCTTCTCCTCCCTCTTCTCTTCCTCTTCAAATTCACTATTTATCATCTTCCTCACCTCCTCATGTCCTTCCTACTCGTTCCATCTTCTTTCCTACTTCTTGTCCTGTCCTCTGCTGTGGACAGACATGTTTTCTCCTTCAGCTGCTATTCTGTCTCCTCCTATGGGACTCTCCAAAAGTGTGACAGTGTAACCGCTCTTCTACCTCCTCCTCCTCCTCCTCCTCCTCCTCCTCCTCCTCCTCCTCCTCGCCATGTCCCCTGCTGTACTATTTAATCCCGCAAGACAGCTTCTTCTCTGTCCCCCCCCTTGTCTTTTTCCTCCTTCCATCTGCTCATCTCCTCCTTGACACAGTGCAGAAGTTTCTCCCCTCTGCTCCTCCTCTTACCTTCACATGGTGACACTTCCCCCTCCCCCTCTTACTCTTCCCTCGTCTTCCTCTGCCTCCTCTGACGGAGCCCGATCAAACATGACAGGGTGTAAAAATCCTCTCCTCTCCTCTTTTCACCCTTTCCCTCCACCTATGGAGTCGCTCTCCATCCTCTCCCCTTCCTCTCCCTGTCTCCCTGTCGTCCTCCATCACTTTCGTGGACCTTGGGACTCAAAGCATGACAAGGTGTGAAAGCCTGCATGCACGCTGCACACACTGCCTCTTGTCAGCACATATTGACCCGTGTTTCATCCGGACAAATACACAGACGCAGAAAGAAAACTCAATATTTCATTAAAAAATTATAACCGGGTCATGTTGTGAAAATGAAAGGCATCAAAGTAAAAGTTACATCAGTCATGTCCAGACTTCATGTCCAAAAACGCCGCACTTTTTCTAGCCTTTTTCAGGGTCTCTCTACTAAAAGGCATTTGTTGGGTTGTTCGCACGAAAAGAGCCACAAATAGTTGAGTAAAGATGGAAAAAAAGAGGGTTCAAAGAGAAGTTCAAACACCGGCTGTTTTCTCACCTCTGCACAGCTTGGCAATCACTGCGTCAAGCAGGTGCATGTTGGGTTGTTTTGGAAAGTAAAAGAAATAGTCGGTGACAGCTCCCCAATTCTAACGTCAGACAGGTGTCGAGGCAGGGAGCTTTCAAAGCCATTCAGCCATCCCATACGCAGTTCTTGGGCTCTCTTCACCTGCCGGTGTTTGCAGCAGGTGTTTGTGAACACACTGTTTCAACTAACCATTGAATGAGTTACCGCAATATCCCCAGACTCCCTTAAAAATCACATGATTGTTAGATTTGCTTATGGTCCGACTTGTAAGAAAGTTGATTTTTGAGTCTCATTTCCAAAAATCACTGATGCATTGGTTTTCCCAACGTGTGGGAAAGTGACTGACCCGACCTATAATCCCAAAGCATCTCTATAGTATGTGACGAGTCGGGAATGAGACTCAAAAATCAACTTTCTTACAAATTTGTCGTTTAAATGAGGAGAAACTTGCAAAACATCTACAGGACATCAATGCTTCTGAATACACTGTTTTAACTCATTTTACCATTTACTCTTAATGTATATATTAGAACATTTTATCGATGGTAAACATGTCAAATTTTACACATACAGTAAACTTCTTTGTCAGCTGTGAAGAAAGTCCCCAGACTCCCTTAAAAAAATGCTCGATTTAAGAGTTGTTGAGTTTGGAGAAACTTAATAAACTTCGTGAAATGCTATCGGCAACAAATTCTTAAACATTTGGGCCTTCTTGTTAATTCGGCAAATGAAGATATGTCTTCATGTCCTTGTGTATAAAAGATCCAAGATCCAATCACAAGCGGTCACTTGAGGCGCGTGTCGAGACACATGTTTATGCCGGGTGTGAACCGACGCACTTAGAGCTGTAAACTGGTGATAACAATTCCCCGAATTCCCTCATTGACTCTAATCTAATTGTTGCAAGCAGCTGATTTCAGATCAGCATATCTGATATGACACATTTTATAATTACAGAGGGTGGCTGTCGCTCTGCCTCTTATTTATTTTGATGTCAAGACCCAATGACTCATCTCAGACATTTAACAAGTCTCCACCATGTAACTGTCCTCAGAGTGGAAGAACTGAAAGCCTCGTCAGTGAATCACAGCTAAGCTATCACAACTCATTCACTAATTGTTGAAGTAAGAAACTGTTTTTTCTTAAATCACTGATAATTTGTTTCTAAGCCCTCACTTGTAATCCTTATTTATACCAACAATAAAAGGTTTTTACAGTGCGTTAATTATCATATCCCCCATTCAGAGAGGAGAAACATAAACAAGGGAGGAAAAGAGTTACAAAGAAATCACGGATGATTTAGAGATTTGAAGTCAGGATTTGTGCTTATTAAGATGAGGACCAGGATATTAGGATGTCTAGCCAAACTACAAAGGTGCTCATTAAGGAGGAAGGGACTTGAAAACTAATGAAAATAATCCTCTTTTGGGGGGCGCCGGCTGGCAAATTAGATTCTGAGAAGTGCTCTTAAATCTAAAAGGCTCTGTCATTATAATAGAGCGATGCTGTGTTTGTATGCTATGTTCCCACATGAGCTCATCTGTTCCCAGTGAAAATACCAAGCCAGTTGTAATTTGACAGCTATGTTGTCATGGTTGCTAACTGAATAAGTAATGTGCTCTTTGTGGGCTCTTGCTCTGGCAGCTCGCCGAAGCTCATTTGAATTGAAACTATATCAGGGAAGAGGGAAAGAAGAAGAAGAAGGAATTAGAGAGAGAAAGGAGGAATACAAATTGGAGGTTTTGATACCGTGAGGCGGTGACAAAGAGGATGAGACGACAGAAGGTAGATCAAAAGGAAAATAAAGATTAAGAAAGGACGAGAAGGGGTTAGAAACGGTTACGTAACAAAGACAGATATATCGGGACGGGGCGGAGGTAGATTATGTCCTTCTCATATCATTTGTTCGCCTGTTTAAAGATGCAGTGTGAGGAGGACGAGTCGAACATGTGTGCTGAAGACGAAGAAAGAAAACCAATTACTTACTTTTTGTGGAAATAATGAATTCTCTAGTCTCCGCATGAAAAAAGGACAGATTGCAACTGGACCCAATTTGAAAATAGATTTAATTATCCTCCGATGCTGAATTCACAATTTCAGCTGTAAGTCTGTGTATGTGCCCTAAATGTAAAGCACAGCCAGTCGTATGTAATTGAATTGAGCTGGCAAAGGAGCAGAGAGGAGGACATGAGACGAGGGGATTAAAATGATAAATGGTACAGACGGCGGCTTTGACAGGAAGCAGCGTCTTACCATGCAACATTCAACCTCTGTCAGGGGTCCACACACACACACACACACACACACACACACACACACACACACACGTAGAGGGAGCGTAGCTAACAGGGATGTTGCCCGGTCATGTTCATCCCACTAGAGGCTGAGTGTAGGTTGTTAATTGAGTTCATTAAAACACTAATACATAGTGTGTAGTGGTGTGTGTGTTTGTACTTGTGAGTTGTTTTATTAAGTGATTTTCAGAGCGAACTGTTAAATAACAACGTAACACTTCTGAAGAACTTTAAACTTTCATAATGAATCTGTGTGAAACGAACAACAGGTGCAATAAACAGGCTGTTGAATAGCTTTTGATTGTTTTAATAGGCCTAGTTAGTAGCGTGATTACTTCCTGTCTTAAATATTACAGCTGATTACTCGCTGTCAAATCAGTCTATCAATCCATCGTGCTGTAGCCTTCGCCTCAGCGCTTTTTTTATATAAATCATCATTAAAAGATAAGATCAATCATTAGAGGCGATGACACGGAGCAGCAGTAGTCTGAGTAATGCTGAAGAAACTGATGTGAAAATGCCGTTCTTCAGTCATGACCTGAATGTGGTTATCAACAACCCTAATCACCAGAATAATGTTAGCGAAGTGAGTTCCTGCAAAACCACAGATAAGTTCAAACTGGAGGTTTCTTTGCCACAACTGTGCTCATGCTCTGGTTAAGTTTAAGGCACAAAAACCACTTGGTTAGGGTCAGAAAAACATCGTGGTTTGTGGGCTTAAAATACCATTTTTGGTCATGGATGGAGATAGTCTGACTTCCTGTGAAACATAGCCGGTCGCTGGTCGAAAAAATGCTGGAAAAACGCTCTGGTAAATTGAAAATTTCTTGTGTGTCGAAAACAGACCAGGTCTTATGTATTCTCGCTGGCCAAACACTTTGTACTTTGACTCAATGACCAGTCAGAATTGTGAAGAAATCCTCTGTTTTACTGCTCGTTAAGTATCCGCAAACATTTCAGCCGGTGCCTAACCCAGAGCAGGGCCGGGTCCAGATAAGGAGGCCTGAATTGCTGTCCTATCTCCCCCTGAAGATGTACTAGTTCAACATAATATAAAAACACCTGCTGTTGACTCCACTGAAATGGCTAGAATTGTCTCCAGGTGTGACTCTAACTCCGGTCATGTGTTTGGGCATCCTTGTCGGTTAATAACGCCACAAACCTTCCCCTCCAACTTCTGCTGCTGCGACAGGCAGCTAATAAGCAGATAATGTGAACTGCCACGTTTGGTACATGTCAGCCTGGGACGTATCTGTGGTTTGCAGCAACGTTTACTGCTAACATTATATCCTGGCGACTGGGCTGCACAGTATCTGACAGAAATATTCTCACCTTGTTATAATGGAAAATCACAGGACGTACTTGTTGTGATGGCCTTAGAGAGCTGCACGAATTTGATCTGATGTGTGAGCTTCCTTTCATAATAAACACGGGGCTAACAGTATCTGACAGGAAGATTTTCAGTTTTCAGGATTCATTCCCTCTGATATAATGCACAGATTTACGCAGAAAATCAAAGGACTTACCTGTTGGGATGAATTTAACCATAAGGATGGTTTACTGCTGATATATTAATGGACACCAGTTTTAAGTCAAGCAGAAATCTTAAGATAGAAGAAAAAACATTAGAGGGAGGACTAATGAGGTGCTCCCTGTAAGATAGGACAGTCATTTAGCTGTTTTATGCTAAAATGGCTTGAAATGAAGCAATTTTATTGGCTGTATGGAAACAATTAATCCATCGACGTGGACAGAGAACCAACTGCATCACCCAAAATGTGATTTATAGCAGAAAATAACATGATTAAATTTCAGTTGGACTTTGAGGACTTGTGTTTTGTTTGGTTGTTGCTCTTCTTGCCTTCATCTCTGCTGCTTCAATGACAGACAGGAAGACATGAAGTCTGATAAAAAAGTCCTCGTGGCAGAAATTTGCATGCTTTGTGTGTGTGTGTGTGTGTGTGTGTGTGACTGAGCTATAAGCTCCATGCCGTTACTCAAGTGAGGGGAACAAATGACCAATGAACTGATGCGGACCCACAATGCACTGCACTATAATGGAAGGCAATAGCATGAATAACCGAACTGTTCCCCCTGGAAAATTTGATCACGGCCTTTCTCTTTCTTTTCGCTTTCTCTCCCTCTCTCTCTTTGATCCCAGCAGTGAGTTGAGGCTCGACAGTGAATCTCAATTACTGACACACACCATAAAGAAAAGGGATAAAAGAAGAAAAAGGGAACGGAGAGAGACGGGGATAATGAGACGATAGAGGAACTGGACGTATATTTTCATTTAGTGATGCCACTGTAACTACTGAACAGTGTGAAAGTAATTATATACGATGAAAGCACCAAAACTTCTAGATATTAGCTGAACACAAAGGTTGATGCTAGAGTTGTAAATTATGCAATCTATTAAACTATTCCACTTTACCTACAACATTACCAACTCTTGATTGGCCAGCTTCAGTCACTTTAACTGTCTTGTTACTTTAAAGTCTGTTTTAGCGTTTGCACTCTGGACTCCTTGTAAAAGCAGTATTTATACTAAGCGTGATATCCCGGTGAAATAAAATGTCAGTATGTCCTGTTCTAACACCGCTGTTGGTCGTTGTCTTGTGGTGTTTCCAGAGGAGCAGCCGAAGGAAGAGGTGGAGGAAGAGGAGCCGCTGGCGGGAAAAGAAGAAGAGGAGAGGCGCATCGCCGAGATGGGCCGCCCCATGCTGGGAGACCACGTCAAACTGGAGGTCATCATAGAGGAGTCGTATGAGTTCAAGGTAAGGCAGGGGAGCGTGTTTGTGGTCAGATGAAGGAAAAACTCAGATCTGATTGGATATAAACCAACCAGGCATGGATGGCAAGAGCACGCGCTTTAACGAGCAATCTAATTTATGGTTTGTCTGAGCACAGGCGTGTATCTGTGTCGACATTTGCTCCTAACTGTTTAGGATTAGGTACAAAAACCACTTGGTTAGGGTTAGGAGAACATCATGGTTTGGCCTAAAATACCTATTTGGGTCACCACAAACATGGCTGGAAAATGTCCCGAGGTCTCCTCCAAAACACCTGCTTCTGTCGCCACAAACACAACGCAACCTCTCATGATAAATATCCTGTTTTCATCGGCACAAACATGACTAGAAATGTCGCCAGCTCTCTTTTAAAATAGCCTGTGGCCCCCGTGGCAGCCTCATCCGCTTCATCATATCAGCACACTTACGATCATTCCTGAAATATCATGCAAAACTTAATGTAATTGCAGTGGGAGCTAGAATATTTATGATACTGAAGACACACATATATACACACAAACAACACATAAATTACCTCGCTCACATTTTATAACCACATGTTCGTAAACCTTTCCAACAGGAACAGGAAATTGTGTTATCATTGTGTGTTCATCCTTTCCTTGCTCTCCTTCTCCCACGCAGACTCTTAAGACAAGCGTGGATGTAATTACCATGTCTGTGTGTGTGTGTGTGTGTGTGCGTGTGTGTGTGTGTGTGTGTGTGTGTGTGTACGTACTTACTAATGCATGTTCTCTGCTGCCGCTCCACCTACACGCTCTCTCTAGACGGACAGTTAATAACACCCAGTAATAGCTCACCACTTGACAGGTTGCTATACTTTGTCAAGTGTACATTAAGTTGTGCGTGTGTGTGTGTGTGTGTGCAGGTGTGTGTGTGTTTGTGAGCTGGATCCTATAGTTATCTGAAGTGCCGCCGGTAGTGTTAGGTAGTGGAGTACAACAGCGAGAGAGTGTCTGACATAACAGCTCAGAGAATAGAGAAAAGCTGCATTATCAGAAAGTTTACTCAGAAGCTGAAAGTCAGTTTAATTCACACAGTAGCTCCACGAAAAGAAATTTAAAGTATCGATAACAAACAAGGTGTTAGTCGCTCATGTTTGACAGCTATAGAGACTGAACATTGTTTGTGGAGTCTGTTTTCTGACTTATTTCAAATCTCACCACGGATTCTGGCTCGCTCTTGTTGTTTGAAGTGGAGTTGTAAAGGGAAGGAGCACAGTGTCGCGTCTGAACCTCAGTTCACGGAGCTCAGGGCGAATTGGCGTCAACCACTGTCTCTGTAAGATTCGCTTCACATTCAGTCTGAGTGCACCTTTTCTCCAGAAACTCAAGTTCTGGCAGACGGAGGCACATAAGAGAGGAGTGAGTCCAGACAGAGAGGGAAAAGAAGTTGGTTTCCTTTTGAGTGACTTTAAAGAAAGATTTCTGGATCGTGCAAGTATCTTAAAACTGACCAATTTTTATGTATGCTGCATTTATTGATCAACAAATGCACTTGAATTTGCATTATTCTATAAAAAGCTTTTTAAATCCATACCTCTTCCTCATCAATATGTTTTAAAAATGTTATTTTCAAAGAGAAATGACTAAAATGTGAGAGAGAACGGAAGATAATCTGGATGGGGAGAGAGGAAAAAAAGCGAGTGCAGTGAATTATGGGTCTAGCATCAGGTCTATGGTCATTTGTTGCCCCCAGCTGGGTCATCACTGGGGTTTATAGCACAACATACTGTGTGCACACGGATACACGAGCATGTATGTGTTTCACCCCAGTTCAGCTGAGACGACAGTGATCCGAGAGAGGGAACGAGGGGAAAAAGCAGTAGAGGTAAAAATAACAGCGTTACGCAGAATGACAAAGACGGCGTTACAAAACCCTTTTGCCGAGCGCGGTTCAAGTAAACACTCCACATACAATAGGCGGAGTAAAGCTGGTTGTGTGTGTGCATGTGTGTGCGCACAGCAGCACAGAGGCACTATTTACACCCCTAAGCTTCATTCAACACAATTAGCATCCCAGTTTCTTTCTGAAGTGGAGAGAAAAAGAGAGAGCAATCCCCACCGCTGTGCTAATTAGTGTGTGATGTGTGTGTGTGTGTGTCTGTTGAGGGGGTTGTATCAGTGTGCATGACTGTTTGTGTGACATGTAATCCACAATAACTCTATTTGAATGAATGGGTTTGAATATTTCACTCATTATCTTCTTAACATTATCATATTCTTATCATATTCTCATCATTATCATGTTAAATGAGTGTTTGACCCAGTCGGTACACAGTGTGTATGTGACACAGAGAGGAATAAGATGATTTCTGTCACCCTAAAGGCCCAGACACACACAATCCAACATCAGAGAGCAAGTAGCTGATGAAAGCTGACTGTTCTGTCGCCTCACGTCGCATGTGAGGGCAGGTCACAAACTTAAAAAATGAGGTGAACTGCTCTGCACGGGAAGCGATCCATTTCCCCCGTGGTTATTCTCCTTTACACTGCAGTCAATCCGCAAGGACGTTATAATTATACGTGGACAATTCAGTCCAATTCATTTCTATGAAAGCTGCTCGGCGGCGCATGAAGCCAAAATGACTCGACTGTCTCCTGCATTGTGCGGCCCGTAGAGCTTTCGCCGCCGACCGAGCCGGCTAACTTCCACTAACGTGACTGGTGATAAAATATTTAAATCGGCTCTTCTAGACTTTCCAAATGTTACTGGACCGAATGGATCAAATTATGGCAATGTCAAACGAGTCATTTTGCAGGAGATGTGACACAAAATGTATCCACCGTTTTACAGATGCTTCTGTCACAATGTTAAAAGTCTTTTCGGGCCACAGTGCATCACGTTTACACGGTTTGGCCACTACAAAGACTGGCTTCGAAGCCTGGCGCTCGTCCTGGGGGCCTGTCAATCAGGGCTTTTGATGTGTCACACTAATAATTCCCATCACCAAACAAATGCTTGAATGGCTAAAAAACTGGGGTTCCCTGGAAGAATTTTAAATGATTTTTGCCTCTGTCTATACTATAATACAATATAGTATGTATAATATGTATAAATGTGATATAATAAATAGATATATAAGATATACCCGGAGACAAACAGTGTGAAGCGTTAGCTGCGATGTTGTCAGTGGTGGATGATGATGGCAGAGACAACAACAGTGTGACATTCTGCTCCTAATAAACCCCTTTTTTCCTGTCCATCATGGCCCCATTGAAAGAAATGTTGTCGCTGACTGCTCCATGAGTCTGTCACTCCTTTCACCGTCTTCTGCCAGCAGAAACTCTGAAAACATTTGTGTTTGCTCTGACAGAACGGTGCCAGTCTCCTGTTTCGTGAAGCAATCGGCAACAAAAGCGACAGATTTCTCGCGCCGACGAAATGTCAAATGGCAGATTCTTGCGAAATGAATCATTTCATGGTTATAACGCTCAGTGAACCGGCTGCTGACTCTCATCTAACCCTCGTTATTTCTCTGTCCTCTGGCAGAACACAGTGGACAAGCTGATAAAGAAGACCAACCTGGCTCTGCTGGTGGGGACCAACAGCTGGAGGGACCAGTTCATAGAAGCCATCACTGTGAGCGCAGGTAAGGCCGGCCCAGAGATGTGTGCATCGATTTGTGAAGAGGCAGATGTGTGTGTCAGTGTGCGGCATTCAAAGTTTTTCATATGAACAGCTGCCATTTTTACTGATGAGCTCTGTGTGCGATCAATACGACCAAACACCAGAAATCTCGTGTGTGCATGTGTGGTTTTCTACTTTCATGATGCCGATTGCATCGAATAACGGCTGACTGTCAATAAAATGAAGTGGGGTGATTTCATGGTCCCGTGGAGTCAAGTGTGTGCATGTGTGCGTGTATTCGTTATGGTTACTGGAAAATGAAGTGGCCCTGTTTGATGATTCGGACAGACAAACACTGACCAGATGGGAGATTATGTTGAGAGCAATCGTGGAAAGCGATCGTGTGTTTTCAGCCTCCACGATGACAGAAAAGTAAGAACGCGGCTGCGTGTTTATGTGGGAAAGAGAGGGGAATATTCAACACTAATATCTTGTCACTGTCAAGATCTGCTCCTAAGCCACCGTAATGTTAATTTCCCATGAAGAGGGATAAAGAGAGCATACATGTGGGAGATAAGGAGACCTGCTGTGAGAGAGGGAGACCATGTATTATGCAGAGAGTGACAGAGAGAGAGAGAGAGAGAGAGAAACTGCAATGGCAAACATGCTCAGTGGGAAGATAGGACGCATAAAGAGAAATAAAATGCATGTTAGACAAAGTAGGAAGCTATTAAAAAGGGAGAACGAGAGATTTAGAGGATTCATGCAACAGGTAAACTGAAACCAAGAAAAGGAGACCGGAGAGAAAACAGGTTGAATGAACAGAAAATAGAGAAAAGAAAAAAGAGGCAGCAATTTTTTTCTGTTTCACTGCAGAATCTGCACAGTTCACTGGTTAGTAGTGGTAACTTGCCCTCTGGAGGCAGGAAAGCATCACTGCAGCTCATTAATGGAAAGGGAGACACAGAAAGCCACACTTTGAGTATCTGATGTGGTGTTTCTGCCTCAGATTCACCAGTCGATCCAACAGTGATGTGCTGGTTTTCTTGTCAGTCACTCTGTCTGGATGTATTGTGGATATTCTCTGGATTTAACCTGCAAAAGAGCTTAAAACCAGCTGTTTAGAGCAGCAGATTAAAGCTTTTGTAACATTTACTTATGTACAAATTGGTTGTAACCCAAAGGTGTAGCTCCATAATTGGTAAATAAGCACACATCTCTTGCCAAGAGTTGGATAAGAAGATTAAATCCACTCTCATAACTGTAAGATAATAACTCTGCAGCCAGCAGCTGGTTAGTTTAGCTTAGCGTAAAGACTGGGAACATGGGATCACAGCTAGCCTGGCTGTGTCTCTGTCTCTGTCTCTTGCTGTGACTTCCTGAAGTGTTGTTGTCAGCTTCAGTTTGCCAGGCAACTGCAATGTATTGGTTTTACATGTACTGTAGGTGTCTGTGCAGATTCAACAATACATGTTAATCAGTGAGCCTTTGGAGCTGCTGATGGCTGGGTTTTGTTTCCATAGTGTGACAGGGATCTGCTCTGAACCCCAAGAGGGCAAAAATGTGTGTGTGTTGCCTCCGATCAAAGGTTATTTAAGACAAAAACGTAGCTTGCTTATTGCTCACAGCTCCGACTAAGTACACTTTAAAGAACTGCAAAGAGGTTGCATAGCAAATTGAAGTTAAAATGGAGCATAATGTTCATTTCGCTCTTGTTTGGTGTTTATTTTATATGAAAATATTGCAGATTATCACCGTGAATGCACAGTTGGGATAAAGCGAGCACCCAATTTGCTGCCGCTGCTGTCTTTGGTACCACGTTTCTATTAGAGCATTGTTCGTCTAAGGCCAGCTCAATCACTGCTGTTTCTTCAAATAACTTCATCCTGTGTGTGTGTGTGTGTGTGTGTGTGTGTGTGTGTGTGTGTGTGTGTGTGTGTGTTGTGTCGTGTTTGTTCTTTAGTTAGCCAGCCTGTCAGCCAGCCTTTGTTGGTGAGCTGATGCCATTAATGAAAAGGCCTGTTTTCGCTCTCTTATCTGGGATTAGCTTGTCTAGGCTGACAGAGTGCTGCGTGCTTGTTTGTTTGTGTGTGAGTGAGTGTGTGTGTGTGTGTGTGTGTGTGTGTGTGTGTGTGTGTGTGTGTGTGTGTGTGTGTGTGTGTGTGTGTTGTGTGTGTTTGCGTGCACCAAACCGGATCCTATGTGCATGCGTGTGTTACATAAAGTGCTGTAAAAAGGCAGCGAGTGCCGTTTTCACTAAAGAACAGGAGACACACATATACAGCTTCATTAGATTGTGTTTACACAATGATTGATTATACCAGGGTTACACCATGATGTACCTGCAGACTGTAACCCATCAGCTGTAGCACACACACACACACACACACACACACACAGTTGACAAGCAGAATCAGACACAGAACCAGATCACATTTTCTGTCAGGGCCTTTAAACCTGACGCTGATTGGATTTGGGGAGTTCAAAGTGCTTGAGAGTCGATTGGATGTTTACAGATCGAACCGGCAGCTTATTGGCTCGACAGACATCCAGCTGCAGAACAACTGATGAGAGCAGAAAGACACTGCTAGCACCTTTTTCTCTGCTCTCTGTGTTCGCTGAGAATGGGAACGAGAGCATAGAAAGAGACGGGAGAGAGCACAATGAGATGATGAAAAATAGATGGTAAGGATCAGGTGCGTGCTGACAGCACAGATGGAAAGTGTTTATACAGTTGAGTTTAATATGAATATGCAGAATTTAATTACTTAACAACAACATGTAGAGATAGAAGTTTGTTTAGAGGTACGAGGAGCTGGAATGACTCTGAAATCTATTACATCTGTGATCATTACCACCAGCTCCCATTAGACCCATTCACACCCAGCCTGTTTGCAAGTGTTTATCTGAGCCCCAGAGTGTTTCCTCTTCTGGCTCAGAGAAATGTGCTTTTTCTCATTAAAAACACACTTAGAACAAGTGTGTGACTGTGTGATGCTCAGATTAAAGGATAAGTTCAACCCAGAAATGAAAATTCAATCATCGTCTGCTCGCTGCCGTGCCGATGTAGTTCACTAAACATTTCTGGAGTTTCATAGCTAAAAAAAGAAATCGGGACTTGTATTAAAACGTAAAAAAAAAATAAAATGACTCCTTACAGCTCATATTTGTAAAGCTGAAATCTTCATTGTTGCTGTGAAGCTAAAAGCGTTAGTGCACACCGTGTCTGAAGTGGGCGCACAAGCTCCACATCGGGAATGTAAATAACGTCTTTTTGATTGTAGATTGGATCTCCGGGCTTCAGGAGACTTGAAATGCTGCAACGCTGTTTTGCCGTGAGGCTCCAGAAATGTTTTTGTAGACCGTAAAACCGTACCCGCATTCCCATCAGCATGATTTTTTATATAAGGGTGGACTTATCCTTTAAGATGTGTGCTCATGTCTTCTTACTGGTATTGCACACCAACAAAGGGCTGAGATGACAGTCCAATTACGCCTGCTTTAAGTAGGGATTGTGGTCAGATTGCAGACTAAGCCTTGTGTTCAATATACAGTTCAGTAACTCCTCATGTCTGATTAATCAGCAAAGATAAGGGTGCATTAAGTGACTTTAGTTTATCCTTCACGAGTAAGACATTCCTTTTCACTTCCTTCTCTCCACGTTCACTGCCCCTCTTCGCTCGTCTCCCTCGCTCTCCCTCCATGCCTCCTTCACTTCATTACCAAACACAGGAGGAAGATCAAAGATTAATGATTTCTCCTGTGGAATATAAATGTGTTCGGCCCATGAGTGAGGTGTGAGGAGGAAATGAGGGGCCAGGTCGGGGTCAACTCCTCTGAGCTCGGATCCTGTTGTTTCCCTCTCATGGATGGATGGATGGATGGATGGATGGATGGATGGGATGGTGGATGGATGGGAAGGTGGATGCTGGAGAAAAAATAAAAGGAGGTAGGGGAGAAAATGACCAGAGTACCGACTTCATTTTCTGGTGTGACAGCAAAACATTAAATAAACTTGCTGCTGAAAGAGAGAAAGGAAATAAAAATATGGAAAAAAGAGAATGGAAACATCTATTATAAAAGATCATACTTTATTAATGAATGGCTTTCAACCTTGCAACGACACATAAGGGAAATTAGCTAAAATGGCCCCAATTACTCCCATTACTGGCTGGGAGGTGCGTAAAAAAGGGTTTTGAATGAGGAAGGAAGAAAAGATTAGGATGAAGGACGATTAATCTCTTGACAAACTCGGACCAAAAGCTACTTAGGATCTCAAACATCTGTTCGAGGAGCTCTTGTGCTGTTGCAATGGACACATGAACATGTGGACTTGACACACACTTTCTTTACAAACTGAGCGCACATGTAGCCGCACACACACACACACTCTTACAAAATAAGCCCAAATTGAGACACGCTGTAACTTGGCAGCTCATCCCTTCAAACACACCCCGCTGGTTCAAGGGTTTTGAACAAGTCCAGAGCGTCTGTCACTGATGCTGTGGTGGATTTAATACACACTGATAAGCTAGCTTTGTCTAATCTCATCTCTCTCTATCTCTCCCTCTCTCTTTCTGGCTCTCAGACTGACTCCCCCTCCCTCCCATCATCCGGCCTAACCCTCCCTTATCTCCTCTCAAACGTATTAGATTAAAATCAAGATTAAAATCACTTCAAATATTCCTCCTTCTTCTTCTTCTTCTTGACTGAAGACATCTAGAATTTCTCATTGTCTCTATCAGCCTCACCCTCCGGCTGAAGCATCAGATCAAGGTCTCAAAGCTCGGGAGCCCTCCAGAAATTATTTTGGCCTCATATGTGGCGAAGAAATTATCTTTGCTTATCAGTTAATCAGTTAAATTAGGGGAGGATTGAAGATTTCGAACAGCTTTACTGCTAAAATGGCAGCCATGAAACAGCATTTAAAAATCAACCCAGATTTAACCCCCAGGTCACCGCATCATAAGGGCAATGTGGAACTAACACTGACGTGCACACATACAGTACGAACACACTCATGCACACATAATGGTGCCGAGAGCATGACATTCATCTCAAAGCTAGAAACCTGCATTTAGCTATCCATTAAAGCTCTCTGAAATGTCAGCGTGCAGGTGCTGTGACTGAGTGTGTGGCTGTGTGTGTGTGTGTGTGTGTGTGTACACTGGCCTGGCTAATGGAGAATTTTCCCACAGATAAGCTAGCACAAATACACAGGGAGAGGTTGCGTGTGCATGAGATGTTGTGCACGTACCAGACGTGACAAGCCTGCCAAGATGCCATTTGGTGGCTTGAAAGGTTTGAATCCTTGATGCGTTTGTTATCATTTACAATCCATTCATGAAGCCTCTGTTTCCATTGTGATTCCCTACAATATGTTCCTTGTAAAGATAAGGCTGTGTGTTGACAGGGTTGGGAGAGATCTAATCTAAATGCTTTTGGATTACCTTTTGATTACTAAAATTAAAACAATGAAAATATGGCAGCTTTTAGTGAAAAAAATGGACGCCGCCACAAACATTTGACTTCCACAAATATTAGTAATACAAATAAAATGCAACAAACCCAACAGTTATGGAAACTCCAACATTAAAGGTGGTGTTGCTGGGGAAGTCCAGAAGTGTATTTATAAGTATGTCCCGCCACAAGGTCGAGCACTTGAGACCCTGTTTATCAGACACACTTTCAAGTTGCATTGACCTTCATGAGAAGAGTTTCGATATTACGCAACTGACATATTTTAAAGGTAACTCATTGTTGTCAGTGTAACTATAATCTAATTAAAAATGTTTCCAAATGCAATCTGGGCTGAGGCTGTTATTGGTTGCTGCAGTCAGTCCTCCTACCATACCTTCCTGACTGTCTGTAAGCGATGGGAGAGAAAACAGTTTTGTACTGTGCAAGATATGCATTATAAGGTTTAGCTGAGGCTAGTCTGAGTTTGCAAAATCAAGTGGGTCATGTGAATATTGACTGTTGACAGGCTAGCAACAAAGACGAAAGTAGCATAAGTTTGTTATAGCGCCACAAAACAGGATCAGACTGCACAAGACGCTGTATCTGTCCTCCGAGATGGCCACAGCGTCACATGAGGAGATCATAGAGTCATAAATTATTGGCGGAGAGATATGTCAGACACCAAACCATTCATAGCTTGGTGTCTTTAATGACTAATCTAAAGGAAGCAGGCGCCAGGACCGACTTCTTCACTTCACAGCACTAACAAACGTTATGAATGAAAATAAACCTGAAACCATTCATTGTTTCTCCTCCGTGACGGTGGGCTCTGCATATGAACTCCCCAGTTGGTAGGAAGAAGGCGAGAGTGTGGGCTTACTGTGCAGGTGTGATTCCTTTGATGCAGAGCTCCTGACCCGGGGGTAAATTATTAAAGGTTGAGTGAAATTAAATAAAACATCATGGCTTTTTCACATTGCCATTGTGCATGAAAAGATGATGTGTTCTTCCATGAGTCCACGTCACAGAAGACTAGGCAGTGGAAGGCAAAGAAAATCATTTCAAGTCTTTTTGTCGGGACGTCACGAAGCGTCACAGATGTTGTGTCAGTTGTCTTCCACTGATATTTGTTCTGGAAACAAAGCTTGCAACTTTGATACAGACAAGATCTGTTCACAGCCCTTCTTCTACCAACTGTCAATTTTCTACTCTTTAAACAATAACCACGCTCTTTCCCTAAACTTAGCCAAGCAGTTTGAGCTGCCAAATCATAACCAAGTTGGTAGGTGAGATGCGCAAAACATGGTCAACTTATTCTGGTTGAACTAGGCTGTGTGAATAAAAGCACAGCCACAAACAGCAGGACAACAAGATGGCGGGGGGGAAAAATCAATGAAAAGGAAATCAGGTGAGAGAGAGGGAGGGACTGTGAGGACAGACAGAGAGGGAGAAAAGTGAAAGGAAGACAAAGAGATTGATGTGCGACCACTCCACACTCCACTGCTTCCTAATTGCTAAGTCCATACTGCGTTATTCGTCACCTGCTGCTCTGTGTGTATGTAATTTATGGACTCATGTCTGTTAGTGTGTCCTCACCCGAGGGGACTGTACGTAGGTATTGGTATTCAAGAGAAAGCAGTGAAAGGTGTTAAATATAGACAAAGGGCTTTACTGACATCAGTTGTGTTCACTGGAGGATTTCAGCATACGGCAGAGGCATGAGACGAAAGACAAGACATATGCATATGCTTTTAAAAGGATAATAAGGTTGGCGTTATTTTCTCCTACATCCATTATCTGCCTCTTATGCCAGCAGGCTAAGTAAGAAAGTCTTGACATCCCTCTCCCCACTAACAGTTTCAAGCTCCTCCTGAAGGATCCAGACGTGTTACAAAGCCAGATGAGATATATTATCTCTCCAGCATGTCCTCGGTCTAACCCTGGGTCTCTTGCCAGTTGGACATGCCCAGAAAACTTCCAAAGGAAGGTGCCCAGGAGGGATCCTGAGGTATCAGATGTGTGAACCACTTCAGCTCTTTTCTTTTGACAAAAAGAAGCAGCGGTCCTGCTCTGAGCTCCCTGCGGATGTTTTAGCTCCTTCCCCTATCTCGACCCCCTTCTGAGGCCAGACCTGGAACAGAAGCTCAGCAGTGAGCCTCTGATGGCCAGGCCTTGACCCACGGGGCTCAGTCTGTCAAAGCGCAGTAAAACAAGCCACCACCTTGTGGACCCACCACCTGCAGCGATAAGCAACATTGGAAGTGATATTAGGCAGGCAACAGGCACTATTCTTTATTTTTCTTATTGCTAAATGCTAAATGAACTTATGCCAAAGCTTCATTTAACTTTTTTGATTGGATTTTGTGTCTTTGATTTACACCAGAGAAATCAGCATCCTCTTTTTGACCAAATGTGAAAATACAGCCTCATTACGCTGCAGTTCACGTCAGCACCTGTCTGTCCTAGCTGGGCACAATCTGTAATTTGCATCCTTTAGACAGTGACAATGAATGGCTGACTCACTCAGTGGCTGGTTATTTAATTGATTTGTTGACTGATTGGCTTGTCAAAAGACAGGCTGACTGGCTGATTCACTGATGGACCGGCTGTGACGACCGCTCTTATGAAACGCCTGACGGAGCAGAGATAAAACAAATTCGGATGGATTTCTTTTAAGAATGTTACGTAAGTTTCAGTCTTTCGGGACAAAACGATGACGCTGTTTTCGACTGGCTCATCAGCACTCCATAGGATTTAATTACGTAAGTGTGTGTGTTCTTGTACATGCTACAAAGTGAGGACCAGTAAACCTAGTGAGGACGCTTTTGGGAAGTGAGGACATTTTGTCAGGTCCTCAATTTTATAAAGCGGTTGAAGGTGGTTAAGACTTGCTTTTAGGGTTATGCTTGTGATTAGGTTTTCGTAAAGGTTATGGCTTGTGATTAAGGTTTAGGTATAGGAATGCATTATGTCAGCGCATTATGAAAAAGTATGAGTGTGTGTGTGTATATACAGTATGTCAGCATGAGTTCTGACAGACATCCACACACACAGTCAGTCACACAGAAAAGACAATGCCTGTTTGTTTGGTCATGACACATCTTTAGAAACTGGTGAAAATTCAGATTCACTGCAAAGCAAAAAGAAAAAGTTTGTTTTTTCCATACCGACAGGACTGACAAAGCTTTGAGGATCATGGACATGTCTTCATAAATGTAGGGAGGTTTGTTAAAAGACATCTGCTGGACACTTCAAAATGTGACTTCTTTATAGTTTTGACAACTATTAGTCTTACTTCTGTGACTCAAACGTAATCTTGAGAGGCACAAACTGTGACTACGTTTGAAGATGCAAAGATGAATGACAGGCTGTCTTTCTTTACTGTGTGTGGGATATTTCCCACAGTGCACTGGGTGTGTGATGTTCTCGCTTCAGTTTAGCATTCAGAGTCTGTGCACGTATTGAATATGAGTGTTTGTGACCAAGCCAGAATCTGTGCTTGTATGGACTCTGTCCTGTTTTCAAGACTGTGTGTAGGCTTTTTTCTGTTGATCTCAGTGTGTGTGTGTGTGTGTGTGTGTGTGTGTGTGTGTGTTAGTGTGTGTGTCTAGTTGTATGAAGCCTAACATGAATTATCCAGTCTTTCTCTCTTCTTCTGTAGTGGGAAATGATTGAAGGATCCTCTTGAGGTTTTCTGGACCAGAGCTGGTTTGGCCACATCAATTTCAAAACCTAGTGTGTGCCCATATGTGTGTGTATGTGTTTGTGTGTTTGTGTAAACAAGCAGTGGTATGAATGACCCTCCAAGTCCTCAGAGTACCGACCATATCACTTTTAGCACCCATACACACTCATGTTCACACACTTCGCTTGGCTAGCAGCATGTAGAGATGAGCTGCAATCCACATGCCCTGGCCTATGAGAAGGCAGCATCTGGGCACGCTCAGTGAGCAGCAGGAGATAACACACATCGAACTCCTCTGAAGGGCAGGAGAGAGAGTATTGATATTTGTGTGTGTGTGTGTCAGATTAGGTATTTCTTGATGCGAAACCTGAATTAGCAGCTACCAGATTAGCATGAGATGCTAACTCAAATAGATGTTTTACCTTTTCATGCCTGGGCATTATTTCTTTCTCTCTTTTTTCACTTTTTTTTTTGGCTGTGCTCCAAATAAGAAAAGAAAACATCACTGATCTCACACAAGCACACACACTATTGAGTGAGGAGGCTGTCGGTGGCATTTAGAGAGTGACAGAAGGTTGTAGAGGGATGAAGGGAGATTTAGAGGGATGAAGCAAGAGAGTGACGGAGAATATTCAATTATATAAAGGCTATATCAGCAAAAATGTGACCAAGGATGAAAAGAGTGCGTAAGAGCGAGAAGGGGTGAAAATGACACTTTACTATTGGATGACCACGTTATCAGTAAAATGCCTAACTGAGCATGGAAATAGAGAGACGAGGAGGGAAGGGAGTGTTCAAGTCAGGCATAGATACTGTAGAGAGGAAGGGTGAGGGAACATAGAAATATAAGGCAGGCAGGAGAGATAGGATAAGATCCTAAAGCACATTTGATTGACACTGCAATTGAATTTCAAAGGTTCTGGTTGCCGTTTTAAACAAAATTCTAGATGGTAACCTGACAAAGACGCACAAAAAATCTTGAAATAGTGGATTTTTGACTCTAAAAACACTCATAATAGGTCACAATGTGCCTTATGCTTCCTCCTTGGCTCACAGTCGGCCATGTTTGCTGAAAAAGGGAGTGTGGCTCTACCGTAGTCCCCTTTACACATCCTAGAAAAAATATGTCCGGTGATTTAAAAAGGGTTAATGGATTGGTTGTGCTGTACTGGTTTAACCCTGTCTCTGAGAAATTACAACATAATGCTGATCATATTTCCATTAATAGCTACTAAAGCATGACAGAGCTCTTTTTATGGTTGTGTTTCAGCCCTCAGAGCACCTGCTTAATGTCAGGGAAAGATCGTGGTCTTCGCTAAATATTGAAAAAGTCAACAGTGACTTGGAGCGTGGACACAAGGACGTGTTTACATAATTAACATTTAACAACACCATGACTTTTAAATGTTTTTGTTGCATGAGACTGAAGATTCAAACCCTCTCTGGTGTGCATGTCCTGATCTTTGCAGGCCGACCACCCTAACTGACCACTTCTCTACGAATAGTGGGATGCACATGCACACTTTCTATTCTGGCAAAAGTTGCCAGCTGTCACAATCAGCCAGCAGTTACGTTTCTCACCCAAGGTTGAGTTGTTAACTTGCATCAGCCTCAGTTTGAAAATGACCATTTGGTTTAGCTACAGCTAAATGTCAAACGGTCAGCTCACAGAGTGATGCAAGATGAGGCATTTTGTATCACGGCATGAGTCAGCACCGCTGATACGGGGGACTGTCAGACGATACCACAAAAGTTGAACATAGGACCCACGTCATGCCCACACATGTAGGAACATAAAATTAAAGGGAAAAGACCAAAGAGAGAGACCCAAGACTGCAATAAAAGAGCACAGAGAGAAAGAAAAATGGCTCCAGTCAGCCATCACAGACTGTGTGGGAGTGAAGGAGAGCTGCTTAAAGTAAAAAGTGATATAACTCAGGTAGAGAGTCTTGTTTTATAATTCATTACCAAGTGTGTGTGTGTGTGTGTGTGCCAAACCATAATAGTGGATGAGGCCGTTGCTCTCTGCACTGACCTTCGACTGTTCATTTATAGAAGATTTGATTTGTTCAAAGTGCTCACCCTGAATAGGAAGCATTCATTTTGAATTACATTAAACAAAGCTACCTGGCCTCTGAGGAAACTACAGTACCAACCCTATCAAAGTGTATTAATCTTCGTGTTAACCCATGCTAATGTATAGTAATTGCACAGCACACAGCCTGGATGTGGTTCGTGACTTGTGCTTAATGACTTAAATATCAGGCTGTCTTGTAAAATTATGCTTACAGCAGAAGGTCAGGACTCAAGAGTGTCAACAGCGGCACAAAATTTGTGGAAAGTGCCCGTGTCATGGTGAGATTTTTCGAGCTAAGGACAAGTGTTGAGTTTCCGTTTTTGGCAGACGATTTGCTGTTTTATTATCTGTTATGACAGTTTTGCCAAGGCTGATGCATTCATGCATTCAATCCCGAATGACATATTTCAGAAGAAGGTAATTTATCCATCACAGAAACAGAAGGGTGCATGAGAGAGAGCGTGTATCATTTCTTTGCTTCTGTTTTTCCACATTTTCCACAGCGCGTTTCTCTTTACGACCCACATACAATCAATTAAAATTGTGTCTGAATGTTTACTTTAAAAAACAATTAAGATGGAGGATCGTTCCTGCATGGAGCTTCTAAAGACAATACAAGAAACAAGCACACATTCAAATGCTCTGTAAGTTAGCCCTCTCTCACACCTTGGCAGGGAAAACAGATGCCATAGTCTCCGAAACACAGCTCATTTTAGGGTGCGGGTGGTTTGTTGTTTGTTTCTTTTGAGCATTTGAATGCATCACCGCCTCTCGGAAGGTTAATAGTATCAAGCCAGCTAATGACATGCGTGAAATCAATAAGAGATCAAGGCTTTTCGCTGAGATGTACCCAGTCAACGTGTTTGTTGGAACCAGCAGGTAGTCTCGTTTATTCATTCGACTCATTTGTAAATGGAGCAGAACGGCAGCCAACTGCACAGAGGAGTGTGCAGACTGCTAGTCTGTTTCTGTCTGTGTGTTTATTTCTTTCATCAAGTGAGAAAAGTTATTGAAATGTTAAAGTTGAAAATTGAAATTGAAAAGTTTCAGCTATTAAGCAGACACGTACACCTGTAGGTCAGAAGTTCAGAAATTGTATCTCAAATTGATTCTGGTTTTTAAAGTCTAAACAAGTATTTTGCTCAAGAACTTTTGCAGGCGAGAACTACGAGGGAATCAAACCTGGCAACCCTCGTCTTTAACTTCCCTTTCTCTTCTCGACAGGTGAGGATGACGACGACGACGAGTGCGGGGAGGAGAAGCTGCCATCGTGTTTCGACTACGTCATGCACTTCCTCACCGTCTTCTGGAAGGTTCTGTTCGCCTTCGTTCCGCCCACAGAGTACTGGAACGGCTGGGCCTGCTTTGTCGTCTCCATCTGTATGATCGGACTGCTCACCGCCGTCATTGGTACGATGTCAGCTGATAGAACCAGTTCTAACATAAATGATTCTGAGCAAGATAATTTCCAATAAATTCCTGTAAATTTGCATCATTTGACTACATAAAAATACTGTGATTTTACATATAATACACACAAATATTGTAACTGATTATCTTTGTTGTGATTTCACTATATATTACAGTCATTCAAAGACATTATTTGCAAAACTGTCGAAAAAAAAAAAAATACAGGTTAATAAAACTTTATATCAAAACATAAAAATAGTGGTTGAAGATAAGTTACATTTCTTTGGATTTGACTGGAATAAAGTGAGAAAAATACAACTTAGCTTGACTGAGTAACAGAAAAGATGTTCAAAGATGTTCAAAGATTTTTATAATCTTTCTTCCATATAATTACAGGGGACCTCGCCTCTCATTTTGGCTGCACAGTGGGCCTGAAAGACTCAGTCACAGCAGTAGTATTTGTTGCGTTGGGAACTTCTGTACCAGGTGAGTGTGTTTTCACTGTATGTTGATTTAACACTGCTGCTGTTTTAATTATCTTGAATATCCTGCTTCAGGGCCTTTTTTTTAACCAGCTTTAGTGAAAGACCTTTCTCTCTACACATTTGGCACTGAGCTTCATTAGGCCTCTATGAGCACAACACACCCCAAGGTCTTCATTTTAGGAATATATTTGCATTCATCAATGATCTCCTTCAGGGACTGCACCTCGACATTTTCAATGCCTTCCTTCTTTTTTCCTCCTCGATGTGTATACTGCAGAAAAAGAGACTTTTATAGAGCGCATCTCAGCTTTGGTGACTGTTTTATAAAGGCCTCATTAAAGTTCACTCATTTTTGAAATGCAGAAACTGGAAGAAATAACCAAAAAGTGTGGAGATATCTGGGAAGATAGTTTGGCACAACACAAACTTTTTGAAATGTTGAGTTTGTTAGACCACAAAGAGATGTATTGCCCCACCGTAGTCGAGAACTCAACTCATACAGGGGTTTTCATTGTAAAAAGATGTATATTTTTTTTACAATGGGCCTTCAGCCATTATTCATTACTTGAAAATGAGAGCAACAAATCCGGCATCATGACAATATTCAGAGGCGTGCTATGTTCTTTTATAAGCACTCGATTTTTAAGAGGCTCTCTGCATGACAGCTATATTTGCAGGAACAGCTGAAAATTAAATGATTCCAATTTTTGCAGATTAATTTGTTTCATTTGATGTGCAGTGGTTAAACATCCAAAGACAAATATGAGAAACAATACAAAGAAACAGCACAGCTCAGGTTTTCTTCCTCTGCTGTCATGTTGAGGGAGTATTTACCATCACTGACCCTCGAGCTCCCAGTCTCTCCAGTGTGTCTTTATACGCTGGAGTCCATTAGAGGAAACAGTGCAGTCTGCAGACAGCAGCATAGATCATCTGCTAAATGTGAGGAATGACCGACGACTGCAACGGCTGGCTAAATATGTTTTAACCTTGGCCTCGGACTCCTGCTTGTGCACACACACACACACACACACACACACACACACACACACACACACACACTCACACAGGACACAGATGTATAATGTGCAAACACATTAACAACCGTACAACTGTAATTACTTTGAGGAACAGACTCACACACTCATTCATCCTAATAATATCAAACATATTACAACTTTAAATTGTTTTACACACCTACCCATACACACACACACACACACACACACACACACACATGCACACACGCACATACCTGTACAGGGATGTGTTATTAGCATAGGGCTATTTGTCATGTCAGGCGCAGGTGGTCTCTGTCACCCAATTCAGGGAGCTCAGGGATAAAAGTGATGTATTATATACTGTTTCACACACACACACACACATACACATACACATACAAGCACACAAAAATACAAACATATTTGTACACATACAGGAAATATAACAAAACAAAAATGCATCCTAACAAACCGTTCAATTTATGGACAAGCACACATACAGCGGCTTGAAACAAAAGCACACACACAAACACCCGATGTGAAGAGCTGGAAACAAAGTGGTTCAGCCTTTCTGGGGCTCTCAGCCTTATTAACAGAACCTACCCCAGCCCACACACACACACACACACAAAGACACACTCACATACACACACGCACACACACACACTTACAAAGAAACAGACCTCAGGTTTTGTGGCTATTATAGTTAATAAAACCCATCCTGTGCTGTAGTTCCATGATGATTAACCTCGTTTATCACAGTTAGGCAGGCTAACACAAACACACACACACACACACACACACACACACACACACACACACAGAGGGAGATAGGAAGAAACCAGCAGGAGTGTTGCTGTTTAAAGAGAGAAGCGTATTTGTTTGGGTAAAACCTCGGAGCCTCATCAATATAAGACTGTCAAGTATATTTAAAGTATACTGCAGATCATTTTTAATGTTGGCCTCAGGAAGTCTATAAAACTGTGCAATAAATGTAAGGTCTCTGCAATACAGCATCTAAAGAGCATTTATTGTTATGTTTTTAACAATGTGAAATACTTAATCTTGTATATGAAGACTGACTTTATGTAAAGCAGAAACAGAAACAAACTGATTAGTCATTTCACAGAAGACTAATTGACACCAAATTGTTATTGTTCAGTGCTATTTATTAGGGGAAAAAATGCCAAAAGAGCTGTGAATGAATAACGAGCCTCCATGTTCTTCTGTTTCCATCAGATAAATGGCATTGTGATAACACCAGGTTTGCCAAAGTAACGCACGAGAAATCACCGTAGCTACTATATAGACGCCATGTTGAAAATGTCCGGTTTCAAGAGACCTGATGACGGATGAGGGTCTTGAAGGGTTGTGCCATTTCAAAGAGGGAGATTTCAACCACCACCTCTTGTAACTCTGTTCTGAGGGGCACTTCTTATCTAATCTCCCAAGAAGATGATTTGTAGCTATTTTTGTAACCCCTTGACATACAGTACATATCTGCTCAGATTATACCGACCAACGATTTGATCCGTGACAAGGTATCACAAGCACTAAGGACCTGTTTTCCTTGAACTTCCCTGTGGATACTCACGGTCCCAAGAGGATGCATCCCTGATCTTTCCTCGCTCGCCACCAGCCTGAAATTATCTCCTCGTGCAGAAAAACTGCCTTGGGCACGTCAATGCTCCCCTATGAGTCCTTCCATTTTGAGAGGGAAGAAGGAAAAAAAAAAAGGGAGGAGAAGAGCGAGGAAGGAGAGCTGGAGCGAGAGGATATTGAGAGGATGCATGAGGTAGAGAGACGAAACAGAGATGGAGACACTGGTTGATTGACAAGAGAGGCAGAGGGAAAGGGCAGAAAACTCTCCAGGGAGGCATACTCTCACAGAAGGAGCTGCAGGGTTGAACCTTAGACACACATACATGCCGCTACTGAACATGCAAGCACCCACGCACTCACCCACTCAATCAGGCACACAAGCACTCAAAGACCAATTGATGCACACACGCATACAGTACACAACCCACCCAGCTGGTGGAAGCATGGCAACAGATTGGACCCAGGTGGCGTCGTTCAATAGCACACACAGACAGTTTACATGAACACACACGCAGGCAGACGGGCACACAAATATAGCCTCGGTGCACACACACATTTAAGCCCAGCAGGTCTGTCCTTGAAGCTTTAAGGTGTAAGGGGAGATTTATCTTTGCCGGACTCTTTCTTTGGCCCGTTGCCTCTCCCCTCCTCGGTCCTCTTCTCCTCTTCTGGTCCGGCCATCATCCTCTTGTCCTCCGCCAGTTTGGCTACAACTTCCAGAAAGCACTCGCTCCTCTTTTTTCCCTGTTCCTCCTTTACTTCGTTGCTTTTTCGCTCCGTTTTTATCCCCTCTCCATGTATCTGACAGATTAAAGAAAGAGGACATGAATCAACAACAAAGAGAAGATGTCCAGAAAATTAGCAAGAGAAAGGAGTGCTAACTGACCATTTGGCTTTTTGCTAAGCCTTTGTGCTCTCAGGGAAGAGCCTATTGTTGAGATTTGGCAAGGTATTCACCGCTCCTTTCAGTTTGGCGAGGAAGATTGTGCCTCTGGGGCTGCTGTAGTTTGGCAAGCGTGAAACCAGGGGGAAATTTTGGGACTAAGCAGCGCAACGCTGATTAGTTGTCAGGCCAAGATTTGTTTGCCCCTGCAAACTGAGATTCAGCCTTGTAAATTATTGATCTTGGACCAAATCCGGCCTGTTCTGGCTGCCAGCGACAAAAGGCTGTAACAGGATTAAAGATTTGGTTTCTAATTTAAGGCTCCTTGTCGAAATGAAGAAAAAAGGATTTGCACAGTGTTCTGTATTAATAACTATAAGTGTTCGGCGTTTATCAAGAGCGTCCTTCTCTGTCGCCTTGAACAACTGCATGTCGAGGTCGAGTTAAACTCCAAATGTAAATCTGTTTGTACAGAGCAGAACGTTCAGTCAGTGACATTTAATTCACACTGAATAGCGAATTTGTGTTATTAATGCCAATGCACTGTGGCTCTGCGAAGGCCTCATCTTTCTAAAACCTTGACTTTTTTAAATTATAGTGGCTGAAGGGGAAACCAGGTTCACGAACATTTTCTTTCTCCTACCTTCAGCTAAGTGGCGAGGACATGTGTACAATTAAAACCTGGCATGATGGCGGCACTAGACAAAGGGTCACAGCTTCACTAGAATATTCTCTTAGTGGTGTGATTGTCTATACTGTATTGCATGCCAACCTAGATGTTTAACGTAGTGATGCATGTCCTATTTAAGCGCTATGGAGGAATTTACTTCCTTTTCAAACTGCAGTCATGTTGCTCCAATGGTGAACCCTTGTTGTCACCCTTCTGCAAGTTTTTCAAAAGTCTCTACAGCTTTGCAAACTGTTTGCTGGTTTGTTTACAATGCTGTATACATGTCCAGAGAATGCGCCTAAACAAGAACATTACCGGTATATCTCAAAGGTCCCAAGTGGCCTAATTAGGAATATCCAGACAGAATATGCTGTTTGCATGACCTGTATTAAATTCTGAATATCGTCATATTCAGAACAATGGCATGTACACATAGGCATGGTTACAAACATACTAGCAATACCGAAACATTTTAGTTTGCCCAAAACAAAAATGTAAAACATGGTTGCAGACGTAGTCCAACCTTGTTTACTTTTAATGTCGTAGAGCTGCCGAAATCACTGAAACAATTCCCTTTACGTCTCTCTGTTAGAAATTGAATTCAGGGACTTGTGTTTGTAGACGACCTCATGGTATCTTACTAGAAAAAAGTCAGCAACACTGCTGCGGTTGGAGAGTTTGGTTTCCGCCATAATTACAGTATAACAAGGCACTTTTCATGAGCATCCAGTAAATCCAGCATGTTTTAACATAAGAGCCTTAATTTGATCTGCCTTCCTCCCTTTCTCTCTCCACCCAGATACCTTTGCCAGTAAGGTAGCTGCTATCCAGGATCAGTATGCAGACGCATCCATTGGTAATGTCACAGGCTCCAACGCTGTCAATGTTTTCCTGGGCATCGGGGTGAGTTCAACTCATTTAAAGATTAACTAACTGATTCACTGCTCTCGTTAATGCAGTGGCTCTTGTCATGTTACAATTGTTACAATTGAGATGTTATTTTATGAGTCACTGCAAGTTATTCACTTTGATTCTGCTGATGTCTGACAGGTGGCGTGGTCCATCGCCGCCATCTACCACAACAGCAACGGAAACGAGTTCAAGGTTGATCCGGGTCCACTGGCCTTCTCCGTCACGCTCTTCACCATCTTTGCCTTTATCTCCGTCGGCACGCTGATGTACCGACGGCGACCAGAGATCGGTGGAGAGTTGGGCGGGCCCCGGACTGCAAAGGTCCTGACCACCATGCTGTTCGTCAGCCTGTGGCTCCTCTACATCCTCTTCTCCTCACTGGAGGCCTACTGCCACATCCAGGGCTTCTAAGATAATGGAAGATGATGAAGGGTGAAGGAGAACATGGAAGGAAGAAACCAAGGGGAGGTGGATGAATGGATGGATTTGGAAATTAAGGCTGTCTCACTGATCTATCACCCCCTCCCTTTACGCAATAGATTGAATGACGGATGAATGGATGGATGTACAGATGAAGTAATGAAGGACACATTGAAGCATCTAAAAACAGAATGGAAGGTACGGATGCATGGAAGGACAACGACTTACAGGAAAATCATAGGAGCAGGAGAAAGAGCTCAGGAGACGGAGAAAGGAATAAACTAAGGAATACATTTTTTTGTCTCGATCTATAATCCAAACCAATCAAGTTGTCTTAAACCCATCCCCATTTTAAAATCACCAAACTAATCCCCATATGTGTCCCAGCTGGTTCGACCATACAGCAATCAAAATGAGTTTTAACAAGAGGAGGACACCACACCATCACAGCTCCTAGGACATGTGGCTTCAACAAAAGTTGGCGAACGACTACACTAACAGGCATGAGTGAGATAGATAAAGACAGAATAACTGTATCGGTATGTAGATGCATGGCCAGACGATACTGAAAACACAATCAGAAGAAACCGGATATATTGCCACAAACGTTTAACGACAACAAACTGTGCGTGTGCTGGTGTGTGACTGTGTGTTTCTGTGCTTGTGTGTTGTGGGAAGATGGTCAAGTACTGTGAAAAAAAAAACCGCCTCTCGTGTTGCTGGAATATGCTTTCGTATTCGAGGTCTTTTTTGACTCACACTCTCCCAGCCTGTAGAAAAGCTGACTCTTTTTGTCGGAGGGTACGTTCAATGAAGCAAAATGTTTCGAACGCCACTGAGGTTAGAAATGTAAATACAAAGAGCTGAACGTACATTACAGCTCCACTCTTTTCCTTCTGAATGTCTCGGTTACGCCATGCGCTCCTGATCGGGCCCTCTCTCTCTCTGTTGCTTTATACTGTAGATGTAAATGATTTAAGGTCTAATTTGAATCAAGAAGGGGTTAGTGTTGCTTTTACCTTTAATAAGGCCGCGTCTGAGAAGACGAAATGGCCACTCTACCGTTTAAAACTGTTAGAGAAACTATTATCATTGCAGAAATATTTAGGTTAATCTTACGTGTGTTTTCGGTTTTTTTTTTCGTTTTTTTAACTGTGGAATTCTGTTACCTGGTTTTCCACCAATGAGATTGCCACGATCGTGCATCTGTCGTAACATTGCAATAGACTTTGAAAAAGTTAGGTACCGCCCTCTGTGAAACCTCATAGGCTGCCTGTTTTCCTAACCGCCTCTGTAATCGTTTAACTCACTTTGATGCCGCTTTCCCATTGGTTCACTCAACAGCTCCTGTCATTATCCCCGTGTGTCTTAAGCACCTCCCCCCTGGCTGGTCAGTGGACCAATCAAAATCCTCAAGGGCTTTGTAAGAAACAACCACTAATCCCTAACCCTGACCCTGGATTTATAACTCTTCACACGCGTTGGTGTTTAGGGGGCTAGTTCACATCGATTTGTGTTCCTTAAACTCAGTTGCTGCAGTGTGACGAAACAAGGACACCATTACACTTTCATTAAGTGCAGACATTCCCAACCCAAGTCTCCAGAATTAGCTAAATATTGGAAAAGTCAGTCAGACGAGTCTTTAACCTTTCCGTAGTCTTTCCCAGTTGATTACAAAGACTGCCGATGAACTGCAGTCAGCCTTATTCCAAATTAAACCAGTAATTCCCCCTGCCACCTCCACTCATTGCTTCTTAAATATACAACCCTTCAGGCATGTGGATCATGAAGGTCTTAACCTTAAGTAAGTAGTGAACATCTGACTTATGGTAGCCCTGTAGGGACATAAAGCATAGAGTGCATCTAATCTCAGAATCAGCCAGACTCTGTTTAACAAGCTCATAGAGGTTTAGAGACGTTGAACCCTGTATCACAAAGTGAGTTCAGCTTAGTCAGGATCTCTTTGGGTTAAACTGGTGATTCTGAATAAGCAAAGTAGGTCTGTTTATTAATTTTAATATAAGATTAATTACTTTTATTTAGGATTGTTACAGGATTGGGTTTGTAAAAGGATTTAGTGGCAGACTGCTGATTGTTGAAAGCTACGTGGCCAACTCGTACATCCGTCCCATTCGCGATATCTCAAGAGCGTCATGAGGGAATGTCTTTAAATTTGGTACAAATGTCCACTACGACTTAAGGATAAACTGACTTAATTTGGAAGCCAAAGGTCAGAGGTCAATGTCGCTGCGACCTCGCAAAGCACATTTTCGGCCATACAATTGCACAGAAATATCGAACAGGATGAAATGATGAAGTTATAACATTTGATATCCAAAATCTCAGAGGTTAAATGCACTGTGACGTCATAATATCCTGCTTAAAATGTTCTTCCCATTATTCAACACCATAGCTCAGGAATAGCAACTTGACTGGTGCACGGAGGGATAGAAACCACAAATTCAAGTTTAATCAAAAAGACAGATGTTAAAGAAAAGTCATGAAAGGCAAAGTAATCCTACTGATGCAGACATGTAATCTCACTTTATGATACAGGCAAAATTAGGATCTGCAATGAAGTTACCTGTGACCTGTTTTTTAGTATCACACATTGTCCCAGCCCTCTTGTAACTGAATTTTGAGCTTGAATTTCAGCAGAAGTCTGTGTGAGTGATAGGATACGAGTCTGGCTCGATTAATTTGTTTTTTTATCTAGAGAATTTGTGGTGATGGCTTAACTGGGGGTTTTGAAAACACTAGGTGAGACGTACTGTTATTTGAAAACCCCTTGCAAGACCTGGGCTAGCTAGTAATTAACTGATTTCAGAACACTATCAGAATACTAAACATTAAATGAGAGCCACATAAAACTGCAAAAGCAACAACTGACAAACCGACCTTATCAGACACTAACTGGCTGGGAATCTTCCCTCATGTCACAGACAAGAAATACATTGTGGAAATATTTCTATGTGTATTTCTGTCCTAAAGTAGCCCTGAAATTCGCATAGAACAATGATCTTCGAGCCGAACTTGATTGTCAGAGAGGTTTACACTTGAGACTGTTAACTATTTTACTCGTTCAGCAGAAACCACGAGAGATCTCAACGTTCACTAAACTTACTGTATACGTAAGGCATTCGAAAAAGTCCGTAGTTTGTTGAATGGCACTACACTATATGCATCTGAATTGGCCAGAACTTTCCTGCTGATGTTGTGTTTTTTTTACTTGATGTATAATATAATAAGTAGTATTTTAAACGTCATCTGTAAAGTAGGTAGTCTGGGCTAGATGTAATCCATTTAAAACTTGGCAAAAGTCTTGTCACAGACAGCTTTCAACCCCTGTGAGAGAGTAGAGCTGAGCAGAGCCCTGGATTGGATGAGTTTGGCAAATCCACAGTATCTTAAAATAATCTATATAAAGGCTCCAGGTTGTTTTATTTTGGGATATATTACTGATTCTGGAGAACCACTGCAGCATGACTGAAAAAAAATGCAGGAGGTGATGCAACACAGAGGTCAGGTAACATGGCTTGCATACTGAAATCCAGCCAAATTCACATTTCACATGCAGACTTTTGTTATTTGCAGCTTCAGCGTTGCACAGTTTGGGAACAACATTTTTACAAACATTCAATTACCTTTTTCACCGTCAAAATGAAGATGAGATTTCGCTTGTTTTTGCCAAACTCTGCCCCATGTGAGGCTCTCCATTAGAGTAGCTGTTCTCTTGTGAAGGCCTTGGAGTGGCAGTTTACCCCTGTTTTGCCAAAGGGAAATCTTTCTATCAAAAACTTAATACTTACAGTTCGACCTGTAAAGGGTTTTCTAACCAATGGATCTTTCTTAAAACACCAAATATTATTCATGTTTCATTAACACTCTGAAAAGAGACAAAAAATGCCTTGATGTTGTTTTAACCTAACCAGAAATCTTTCTATTTAAATTTGTATGCATTTGTCTCTTCACTGGCAAGGAGCTAAAGGTTTATACACTGTAAAAAAGTTAAACGCGAGCTTGCGCAAAGAAATAACGTTGTCGGAGCTGTTTGCATCGCTTTTTGAGTAACTTCAACAGGGTATGAATTATCGTAGAGATCGCTAAATCATGTTGGATTTACTTAAAATGTGGCTTAAAGCTTGCAGTGATGTAGTTGTTTGCCTCAAATTAGTTTGCTGCCAGAAGCTAACACATTTCATCGATAGGAAGCTAGTTCTTTTTGCTACACCGGCTTTATTGCACCGCTTCTCTTCAGTGTATCTACCTTGACTTTAAAGCTAGTCCGACGTGAAGGGAGCGACAGGGTTCGGACCAAGGTGGGAAGTTAAACCAACTTCTCCGGGCAAGGAACAGGAATAATAGCACTTGAATTTAGCTTCCTGCTTTGGTTGGACTTTTGAGGTTCGAAGGGTCAAAGGTTAGCCAGGCCACCGCTGTAAATACAACACTAAGAGCAAGCAAGGAGTAGAAAAACGAGCTATAGACTGCAGTAGATTTTCTTTTTATTCTTCTGTTGGGGTTTCAAGAAGTGGTTTTAAGTGAAGGAAAAGCATTGCACTGGTTCTTGTCGCTTATGTGAAACGCCTACTACGTTGCTTCTGATGTAAACAACACCAACAGATTTTGTTTTTTGGACTCTGATGTACACAATGATAATGTTGTACCTGATGTGGAAAAAAAAATTATGTCGAATCAGTTGTGAACCGTTAACGATGTTGCTTCTGATGTAAAGATTGATGATGCGTTTTTTCGTTGCCTCGTTCACTTCTCGACTGACCGTCCGTCTGTCTGTCCGACAGACCGAAGGATAAATGAATGCGACACCAAACAGACTGACAAGCAAACGAACGGGAAAAAAAGGAAGGACAAACACCCCCGCTGGTACAAGCCGAGCGACGTCACGCTGAGACGTTGCTACAGTGATTAAATGTACTGCTGGAAAAAAAAAAAAAAAAACATTACCAGAGCTATTCTTTACCCTTAAAGTAACATTTAACGATGTAGGAGGATGATGTTCAAGAGAGGAAGGAGGCGGAGGAGGAGGAAGATGAACATTAAAGAAAAAAAAACATGAAGTTACAGCCATACCTTGATTTCTGGGTCAGTGAGATTGAAATGGACTTCTCCTGCCCAGCATGTGTATTGTTATGGTGTCTATCTGTCCCCTCTGTGTCTCTTCCCCACCTTTCTTTCTGCTGCCAACGCAACCGAAACAGGCAGCGAACCCTTTTGTTCTCTCTTTTTCTTCCCCTTTCTTTCCCAAATGACCCTTTTTACCCTCCGTCTCCCTATGCCATGTTTTCCATATTTTGGAATGTCAATGTGCTACTTGTTGACACTGTGCATGAATGATAACATGTCTGTATATAGTTATAGAGAAATCGTATCCCATTCCCCTGGTGTTGACAAAATAATGGTTTGAATGTTGTACAGATTCAGGTTTTTCTGTTCATCTTTTATTCTGTTCAGTTACTATTTTTTTCTTTTTTTTTTTTTTATGTACGTAGAGCTTAAAAAAACTATGTTTTTAATTTAAACGAAGGCGACGACGTCTTGTTTTTTGGAGTAATTGCACATGATTAATTAATGAAGGGGTTTTTTTTTTTGGTTTAAAAAGGCAATATCTGCTGTTATTGAATGAAAGATGAGATCTTAAAGGAGTTATGTATCTTAAATAAATAATCTATACGGGAGTTGCATGGGTTATTTGTACAAAAAAAAAAAAAAAGACACTGCTTGCTACTTCTAATACCATGGCTGTATTCTCTGACAGAGGGCGAGGAATACTGTATGTACATCTAAAGGTTATTTTGTCATTAAAGAAATAATAATAATAATAATAATATTGTGTATATACTGTACAGTGTTATAAGTGAGGTGGACTGTATGGCCATCACGCTAACCGTAGAGAATTAATTCTACATATTTATTTAAAGGAAACACTCACTACACTCAAGAATGACATATATTGCCTTTTTTGGAGAAGTTGTAGTTTGCTTCAAGCTTGTTTCTCTATCTCTGCCTCGCTCTCTCGCTCTTCACGCTCATCCTCTCTCTTCTTCTATGGCTGGTTTATTTGATCCGTCTCTTTTTTTTCCTCCCATATCTCTCCCTGTCGTGTTTTATTTTTTTCTACTCGAGGGGCGTTTCAGATGGGCTTTCTGTCAATCTTTCACCGTTGATTCTGACTCAGACAGTGTCACTTTAGTCTGTCTGGTGTTTGTCTGTCTGATTATCCCACTGACTCAACAGTATCTCCATATCTGCTGTTTTCTCTCCGTCTCCTTGCAGTACATGTATATCCATCTATATTTAAGTACAATATATCTGCCGACGTCTCCGTCTGTCTCTCAAAAGGACCATTTGTCACCATCTGTCTGATTCAAAACGTCTTATATTCTTCGTGTGTTTTTTAAATCCCTCTCTTTTCATCTTTCTTTCCTTTAATCCGCCATCTTTCTCCACCTCCACACTTCCTTCCCTCTTTTCTCTGTTCTTCTCTTCGCTCTCACAGGGTGTAGTCGGGAATTTTCATGTTTGTCAAATTTTGATTTGGTGTGTTTTTTTTTTTTTACATGGAATAATAACCGCAACAGTTACGATGTTGGTAATAATGAAGATAATTTTTCTCTCTCTATGTTTCGGTTTATCTCTTTCTTTTTTTTCTTTCTTTCTTTTTGCCGCTGTCCTCTGTGTGTGCGTGCGAGTGTTAATTTTCATTTGTTTTCTATTAATTTTTTGTTGAACACCAACTGATAGGAGGAAAGATGTTGTATGTGTGTTGCCACTAACTGTGACTGCTCTCCATGGTACTTCTGATAAAAACCAATAAAATAAAGTTTGGGATACCCTGTTTCAGAGACCCTGCGAGTCCACTGCCTTTCTAGTGTGAGTGTGTGTGTATGTGTGTGTGTGTTACATCCAATGTGGATTGAAAATATTTTATATAAGAGCTTAATTATTATGCAAATGTGCATTGCAGTTTAAATGTTAGTGCAAGTAAATGTGATTGCAACTCGCTCTAACAAAACCATCCATTTTCCGTTATGTGTTCAGACCGTCGATGATGAAAATGACATTTCAGTGAATGGACGACATCTCATTAACTGTCATCTGACTGATTCTGTCATTGTGTCGGAGATAAAAAGCGACGGCTGCATCGCCGCTGATTATATTGTTCTGGAAAATAATAATGTGCATTGTCACCGTTTACGCTGCTGCTGCTTTTTTTAAACATACAGTACGTCCACTAATCTTTCTCTGTCCGAGGAAATTAAAAGCGATAAATTATTAACATGTATTAAAACAAAAGCTCCTTTTAACCTTCCAAAGGATAAAACATGAGAGAGAATTAAATGTTTGACTAATGGACTAATTAAATCTGCTGTCTGTATCGGAGCGGGTTTATATAAAGTGAACGGAGTCCAATGAAGTTCTCGTCTTCAACACACTTATAGCTTTAAATTTGAGCAGCACCTTTTGTTTGTGTTAACTAAACACTTATTTGTAGTGTTAAAGAGTGAAGGACTGGTCGGTTAAAGTGTATTTGCAATTTTACTCTCCATGTTGTGTTTTACAACAGTAAGGTAAAGGGATGTAACGACCTGCTGTCTTTGTTAGTTTTTGTTATGCGTGTGTGTGTGTGTGTGTGTGTGTGTGTGTGTGTGTGACAGAAACACTGCAGATGGTGTGTTTCTATAAGTTGAGGACAAAATATCTGGATGCATTACACTAAAAGAACATGGTTACTGTGATATTGAGTCATGTACCAGCAGTGATGGAATGTAACTAAGTACATTTACTCAAGCACTTCACTAAAGTACAGTTTTGAGGTACTTGTACTTTACTTGAGTATTTTCTGCTACTTTATACTCCCACTCCACTACATTCTGGAGATAAATATTGTACTTTTCACTTTGCAGATTGCATGCTGCATCATGCATACAGTACATTTAAATACGTGTATAATTTACTTTTACTCTTAATAATGTACTACTTAATTGCCTGAAGATTACTTAAAAGAACTTAAGTTAATTTAATATCAGATACTTTTACTCAAGAATTACTTTTGTACGATGGCAATGGGGGTCAAAACAATAACGTTGAAAATACAATATAACAAAATGTTGTGTTTTGTGAAATGTTGTTTTGCTTTGACCCTCAAGGCCACCGTAATTTTGGCTACTTTTTACAACAATGCTAACCAGTTATGAACACAATGGAGTGGACGTGCTGCAAGAGTCTTTCAAAAACAGTGAACACTGAAGTATTTGTGAAAAATTGAAATGCCTTTATTTCACATGGGAGCAGAGGGATATCTCTCTTCCCTCTCCATTCTCTCTTCCTTGTTTTTGATCAATAGGCTTGCACATTGACAGGGAGCCACCGTCCCACTAAACTCATTAGTGCAATGCAATCTAGGTGTGTTAGCTACTGCTGACAGTGACCCTGATGAAGACCTATGTTGGCCACAACGCACTGGTCATTTTAATAGATATTGCCATGTGTGGATGGATCGTTTTTGGATTATATTTCAGCCAAGCAATGAGTCCTTCACGAGATGGAACTGATACTTAATAGACAGATTTATGCATTAGGCCTTTACCTGACTCACAAAAGTGGCTTCAAACTTGGGCCCAAATATCTTAAGTAAAAATGGTCCTGTGGAGCTGTACGTCCAGTATTCAATCACATTTCATCACTTTGGCTTCGCTCCAAAAAAATATGCTTTTGGATTTATGGCAGAATTCCATTTAGTTGCTTTGATAAGAGGGTTTCGCTATTGTGCAGTCGACTCACTGTCATTGTTATTAGTCACGACTGTGAGCTGAAAGCTGCACAGTGCTGTTGTGTTTGTTATTTAGGGCATTAAAAACAGAAATTGTCATGACGGCAGCTCATTTCAAGCTAGACGTGACCCTGTGAAGAACAGAGGAGAAAAAAAAGTTAAAAACGTTAAATTATATTCAGCATCCATTTCAGATGAGTTCATGCAGTGCGCTGAAGCCACACATGCATCAGCTGATTGGCGACACCTGGTTCATTCATGCTGCACAATCAGTGGCTTACTCACAGCTGCGTGGCCACCAGCTGACTAGTAGCATCCAAACATATTCATACAGTAAAAATATGACACCTCTCTCTTAGCTGATAAGCTCACGCCACCACTCCAACCTTTGTTTTATGTGCTTTATTCAAGCCTAAACAACTGAATAGGTCGAGCAAAAATTAAATATATTGTTGGGCCATGGGCCAAAACCCAAACACCTATTATATTATATTATACTGTATTGTGTGTTAAGATGCAAAATATTAGGATGCCAAGTTCCATTACATGACTATCACTTTGCCTGCCATGCTCTGATGATGAAAAATACATGTTAATTAGGGATTCTAGATATTTAACGAGCATTTTTTACTTCACAAAAAAAGCAATTTTTCAAAATATTTTCTTTGTTTAAGCTGGAAACATCCCGAAGGCCAAATTATTCCCCACCTTGGACAGCCGTGGTTTAGGCACTGAAACTAATTGGTTAGATTTGGGAAAAGATTTTGAGTTTGGGTTTAAAGAAGTTTGTTATTGTTTTATTTTGTGGTTATATCATGGTCATGTGTCATGTTTCACTTTCCACTTCCTCCCTTTGTCTGTTTTCCCGCCCTTTTTCTGTGTACACATCTGTGTCATAAGTTAATCATCCCCTGTGTATTTAAACCAGTGTTTTCCCCTCACTCTCCCTTGGTTTGACTGCTTTGCTCCTGTGTTTCCTGGTCCTAGCTTCTCATCATGTTTTCTTGCATTTGCTTCCAGATGCCTTCCAGATTATTTCAGGTTTAACGCTGTTTTGCTTTTTGACCTTGGATTACTCCTGTTTTGTCGTCTGCCTTTTGCTACTCGTATTTTGGATTTGAGGACTTTTCCATCCCCTTTTGTGTGACACTGACATTTTTGGTTTTACACGGGACGCCGTCAGCTGTCTGGATCAAAGCCCTGCGCTTGTTTGACCCATCCATCCATCCCATCTTCCTCCCTATGTATTTTTTGTTGCTCTTTATACTTTGTCACCTGACTTCCTCCTCTGCTGCAGTAATAATTAATACAGCCTCTAGAGGTCACAATTTAACATGTAAACATGGTTCATAATAAGCTGTTTGCATAGTTGATCTACAACTGGTTCGAAGCAGGACTAGTTCTTCAGCAAAATCCTTATTACACTCATTAGACTCTCAAATCTAATTGTCTAACTAATTGCTCTAAAAGGTCAGTTCCTTCACATAAACATTGAAATGGGCTAAAATTGCATGCGTCAGATGCATGTAGAAGCAAATTGCCTGTAAAATCACTGTTATATTCTGCACTTCACTGACCAGCTGGACAGCTTCGAAAATAAAAACTCATTGTTGACCTTTACAAGCCTTCGCTGTGAAAAGCCAATCTTGCTGGTGAAGTGGAGGGTCAAAGTGGAGTTCGGCTTCGAAAATTACAACCTGCAGAGCTTTTAAGCAACACGTCAATGTCGTGCACACGGACAGAAAGTTACGCAGCTGCTCAGTAGAAAGCCCTTACCGCCACGTAACATGCGACTGATGGAAGAGCTGTGTCGGGCTCTTCTCCTCCCATGCTGCCACTGTGATGGATCGCGGCCGTTCTCTGTGTGCAGAGTGATGGATTCTCCCCATTTCAATGAAATCCTCTTCCTGTTTGGGGAAGTGTTTTTATTCTGTGATAAATTAGTTTGTCTAGTGTTTGTGCATTAAGAGTGCAAGAGTGTATTTTTATATGATGTTTACTGCTTGCAGAGGATGTATGTATGAGTGAGTCAGCAAATGGTGCTGTTTCTTGTGTACAGGTGTTTGCCTCGAGTCTCTTCACTAGCTGCCCATTGCTGCATCTAAAATCTCATTATGCTGTCACATTTGATTTCTGCGCAGGATATTATCTGGACAGCGTCTGCTTGCAGGATAGCACAAAAAAGTGTGGGTTTATAACTGTATGCGTATGCATGGTTGCCTCCTGAACAATGAATAATGCCGAAACTGTCAGAAAGTCTGTGTTGGCTGTCAAACATACACAAGCACTTAGTAAGAGACATGCCAGCCTCGATTTTCTCTCCACTGTTCACTTCTCTTTGTTTTAGCTGTCAGTGCTTAAAGTCTTTACGTTAAATACAGTGACGAGACATTCAGAGGTCTCCAAGGTCTACAAGTTCTTCAAGAAACTTTTCATATACATTTCACTTCCTATTTCTATTCGAAAGCACATATAAAAATTGTTGAGTATTGCAAAGATAAGTCTCAAAATCTAAATAAATGCATTTACTCAAAGAAGCATAGGAAATCTGAGTCTCTGGACAGCCCAGTCATGAGAATATAATGTTGGCGGTTAACACGGTTCTGCAAACCTACAAACCACAATGCTGCCAAACAGGCGACTGCAGTTTTAGTCTTTGGGGACATTTACCGCTGTTTTTTAGCCAACCAAAACTAGGTGTGTATCACAGGAACACGCTGTTTTTTAAGGCGACCCACCTGGGTGTTTTTCGTAGGAACTCAGACCAACCTCAGCCAATTTTGTGGTGACCAAAACTGGTATTATTTTAACCAAACCACAATGTTTTCCTAATCCTAACCAAGTGATTTTTCTTGCACAATTGCAAAGTCGCAACATAAAGAAACATTAAGTCTGAGCTTATCTGTTGTTATGCAGAAACATAATTGGCTAACATTTATTCTGGCGGTTGGGCTGCTTTGGAAGCCTGAAGTCCCAAATTGATTGGAAAATACATTATTTACACCCTTGACATGCAGTTGAGGTTGGGCATCAACTTCAGCCAGCTATAGTGAAGATAATAACTTTTAAAAGGGGGTAAATAATGTCTTTCCAAATCCACTGGGCCGCCAGATACTTGTAATATGCCAGGGAAGCTGTATGGCGCCTTTTTGTGTATTTTCCGTGCCCAGCTACTTTACTTGTAATGCTGTTTTGCTGTGAAGCTCCAGAAATAGAAAAAATGTGTGGACTACGAAACTCCCCCCATCTGCTTGAAGGTGAGTAGATAATGACTAAACTTTCATTTTGGGGGGAACTTATCCTTGAAGTTTGCGTATCATCACTTAAACGAGCAGAAGTCTAATCAGCCAGAGTCATTGATTAAGACCTGCGTGGGTGTGCGGAGCCTTTAGAGGAACACTGGGGTATTTCGGGAATGTGCTGTCTTGGCTGGAGTGAGATAAGAGGATTAACATCAATTTCATCTTCTATGCGTTCGGCTGAGAGATGGTCCAGGATGTGTTTAGCCTTGCTGAGCACAAAGACTGGAAACATGGTGATGTAACATCATGATGAAAAGTGCTTCACTGTGTGGGTTAGTGATTTATTTGTCTTCATGTGTGTCTGTTTATTTTTCTATATGCTGCTTGATGTTTTTGCCTCTCCTCTCCTCCGGTGCCTTCCTGTTGTAAAGCATTTACTTTAGAGAGCTTTAAGTGGGTTAGCTGTCTGGGTTACATCTACAGTACAGCAGGGGAAATTTCCCACTGACTCGTTATGTTTCAATATGTCAATCTAACATTGTTTCACTGTCTAGACATTAATTTGTTCCTTATACCCCCCTCTGTACATGTCTTTTATTCTTTATGCCTTCTTTCTGTCTCTGAGTCAGATATTATTCTGCCTGTCTCAGAGGTCCAGGATGACAGCTTGGACAGCAGTGGAATAACAATAACTGCCAGACTTGTGTTCAGATTTCTTAATAGGAATACGCTGCCAAACATCCAGGAGGCATCTGAACCACATTTAATTTGAATTTGTGGTGGTGACAACGTTCTAATCGCTTTAAGTATTATTATATACGTTTGGCAAATAGATCTATAAACCTAAAACAGATTCGACACATCCATATGTGTGTAGCATTAAGCGGCAGAAATGGAACATAATGTTCACAATTATATGTTTTAATTATTTTACATCAGCAGAAACTCAAACTGAGCCGCTTGACTGCACCGAGTTGTGTCGTCAGGAAATGCTGCTCCAGAGTAAGGGCCAGCATTTCCTGACTTTGCCACGTCATAATAAAAGCTTATATATAACTAAATAATGGAGGAGTTTTATTGTGGAGAAATTAAAGGAAATGTAACGTGTGCACCGCAGAATTGGTGAAATTTTGTCTGCAGCTTTTTCCGATAGTGCTGCAGGAAGAAAGGGTGTTCAGAGCCGCTCCTTTGACCACTACACAACACAAGCACATTACCAGTTAAAGATACACGTTCAAGCATGTAGCCCTGTTGAAATGGAAATGCAAATCCCTGCTGCAATGGGCTGATGTGCCAAGTCTAACCGAGCAGAACCAGGCCGGCAGATGTAATGAACAACAGAACATGTGAGTGCAAGACAATGAACTGTTTTTGTTTTGTTTTTTTGTTTCTTTTAATATCTGTTGTCAATGTTACGCTGATGATGTCCAGCTTTATCTCTCATTAGCAATTGTTATAAGAAACACAATTCAAAGCTGGTTTCATATGATAGAGATTGTATTTAAGTGATCCAAACTTAATTGGGCCACATGCAGAAATTTGAAGTTTTTGAACTTCCCCCATTACAATCAGTGCAACGATTAAAATAAACAACATTTAAGCACATACTTTTAATCACTGGCATTTTCCTGAAGTGATTATTTCCTTGTTGTGTCTGTGTTGGAGATACCGCCCTGATTATCCTCTCCTGCAAGTATTCCAACACGTACTTTTCTCTCTCCCGCCCTGCAGATCAAGTGGCATTTATGTGGTAATAATGTCAAGCTTTTTGAAAGAAGAGAGAGGAAGGGGGCTGTCTGGATGTCTGCACAGGCCAGGGGGTTAATTTTTAGTAATGAGGCTGTCACTTCTCCATCCTATAACCAAAGGTCCAGGTAGAACACACACACACACATTTGTAAAAGCCTATCAGGCACCGATACTGAACATGCAAACAACAAGCTGCCTGGCTGGCTCGATCGACAGGCTTTACTTCCACATCACATACTGTGTGTGTGTGTGTGTGTGTGTGTGTGTGTGTGTGTGTGTGTGTGTGTGTGTGTGTGTGTGTGTGTGTGTGTGTGTGTGCGTGTGTGTGTGCGTGTGTGTGTGTGTTGTAGCCATGTTAGAGCAGGTGTTTCACACACATGGAACGGATTGAAATTAAATGTCAGGCAAATACCAGAGCATGAACTCTACCCCAGATCCGGTGTGTGTGTGTGTGTGTGTGTGTGTGTGTGTGTGTGTCTAGTTGTGTCTTAGTCTAGTTAAATGCGTCCATGTGAAGCATGAGCAAACAGCTCTATTTTAAAGACAATATAGCCTTTATAATTTTAGTTTTAGCAGGTTTGTTACGTAGTCATTTATTTTCATACACTGTATTAATTCTATATCTGTCGTGTTTTTGGATTTGGTTAGTTATTTCCTGTTTTATTTAGTAGTTATATCCTCTTGTTTCTTGTTGTCACTTTCTACTTCCTGCTCACCTGTGTTCCCAGTGTTGTTTCCCTCCTTTGTTCCCAGTGTTGTTTCCCTCCTGCACTCCTCCCCAGCCTGATTTCCCCCACATGTCTCAAATTGCCTTGTTAGCACTGCCCTGTTCCCTGTGTCTCCCATCCCCTTGTTAATTGAGTTTGTATTTATGCCTGGGTTGTTCCCTATGTTCCTGATTTGTTCTGGTTTTCTGGTTTGTCCTCAGTTCTTGTATTACCATGGTATTTTCCATTGCCAGTTTTAGACGCCTGCATTTTATTGTTTGTTTTTCATTTGTTTCATTAATGTTCGTAAGTCCTACACTACTGAAACACACTGAATTAACTCTTTAAGAAGGATGGCATTTTGAATTTACTGAAATAAAGGATCTACTTTTTAAAATTATTTTCTCAATAAAAAAAGTCCTTTTACAATCATTTGAAAGCTATCACCAAAAGAGATAACGTCATCATGAATAAAGCTGTCTATATGGGGTGACTTTGTAATGTTTGTTGAAAGGAGGAACCATTTTGCCTCCTTGATGGCACACTTAACATGCGAGAGCCGACTGCCAAAAAGCATTGCAGTCAGCAGAGTAAAATGAGAGCCAAAAGACAAAACGAACATCGATGCTCAAACGTGATAGAGGGATTTTGGCATCTTCAACGTCCATGAACACACCAACAGTTCCTGTACTCACAGCTGCCAATAAAAGACCTGTGATAAATACATTTGTTCACTGTGATGGATGATCTATTTCAAGCAAGTTCCAAGTCAGTGAAAGTTAATTTTCCCTTTGTGAAATGACTTGAATCCAAAGGCTGCCTCAAAGGTAGGAAATCAATCTGAGAGCCGATAAATATCTGCAATAAAATGTGAAGTGTATGCAATTTGGAGTTAATGGGCTAAAACATGCAAAACCACCGGTATTCGGCTTTAACACTTCTTACAGTCTTATTCAGCGCATGAGGCTGCACTAATCAATACTTTTTTATAATAATGATGGATCAAGGACTAGATGTGCAGTACTGTGACTGATGACGTTCAGAGTTACGAACCCACAGAGATTCAAAACTTTTCAGTCCCCTTCATCTCTACATAGAGTTTCTTTCAGATTATTGTTTCCACCCTAAACAACCCTGTTTCTGGACATTTTTGTGAACACGTTAGACATAGCAACTTTGTCATGTTGTACCATTGGCTAAAAATGGCTAAAAAATCTATTAATGCAGCTTCAACTGTGACTGTACAACAAAGATCCGGTACTTGTGTTACTGTTATAGTCACGTTTTTTTAGGGAACAGTGATACATGTCGTTTTGGGAGATGCTGACAACAAACCTATTCAAGCCCAGACGCCGAGATATGATGTGAGCAGTTAACATTTCTGCGAACCACAGCTATGCCCAAGGTTGACATTTGTACTAAAGGTGAAATATCACGTTCATATTATGTACTTATTAGCCACCTTTGACATCAGGGTGTGGAGGGGATGGTGGTGGTGTTATTACAAGCCAACAAGGCTGCCAAACGGCCGAGTCACAGTGCTGGATATCTTTTAAGGAGACCTGCAAACATTTCCAGCCATTTGTGTGGTGACCAAGACCATCTATTTTTCACAGGAAGTCAGACCGTCTACATCCGTGATCATGGCGACCAAAACAGGTCATTTAAGCCAAACCATGATGTAAGCATTTTTGAGTATTAACTCAAATGAATAGCAAAATTATGGAGAAATACTTAAGATTTAAAGACAAGTTTTCATGGGCTTTAAATTTCCAGCATCCTTTCAACCACCCTCCATCTCGTTCTTCTTCCCGTCTCTACATCAGATTCTTCTTCTCTCCCTCAGTCTGTCACCTCCTGACTCTCTCCTCTCGTCTCCTTTCGTTTACTCCTCTCTCAGCCTCTGTTTCTCGTCTCACTTGCTCGTCTTCCAGCCTGTCTCTGACCACAAGTTGACGACTGAGTCCTCCCCTCTTCGACTTGCACACACCCACACGAGAACACGCCAACTGACACACGCGCGTTATCAAAACACAACAGAGTTAACACACAAGCGCGCGCACACACTGCTCAGTAGGTTACTCTGTGTCAGCGACTGTTCTCTGCTGAGAGGCAGTGGGCGGCAGGATGATGTCGAGTTACTGTGGCGATTTTCTGTTGCCGCGGCGACGCTTTCACGACAACCAACCGTTGCACACGTGACAGACACACACACACACAACCACATACTTACTTGAGATGGGAGACAGGAACAGCAACATGCCGACATCACACACACACACACAGATCAGACATAGAGGCTCTTAACTTCACGTGTATCTACTCCCAGATATACACAGGCCATCATGCAGTCACCCTACTTTAATAAGGGCGTTCTGACCCTCTCGGGTTTAACTTGAGATGCAGGAGTCACCGTTTGACCTTTTGTTCATGCATGTCCCACAAGAGCTAGGAAGGAAGAGAGGCGTTGGACAAAAAAATGACACAACTTCACACATAATTATCTAAATCACAACACAAGTTATTAAACAAAGCTCTGTACGACGTACTCTTTAAAACATGTAGAGATGTCCAAATGTGAAGCTTACTGTGATTAAATTAGCTTTTGGCATTGGTTAGCACCATCCCCGCACAGCAGGACGCTCCTGTATTTAAATGCACCAGTCAGGTTGTTGTGGGGTCCGTATCCTGTGAAGTTTCCATCTTCTGACTGTGCCTGTGTTTCCTCTGGGCGCTCAGATTTACTCCCACAACTCAAAGAAATGAAGGTTAGGTTTATCGGCATCATCAAACTCCTGACTGGTCAAATACGGCAGCCTGGTCAGCATCCCTACGCTTGTGATGTTGTATTTCCCCCTGTCATGTCATTTCTGAGGGCACCCCTCAAACCACCGACCCTCAGGAGACCAACGCTGCGTTGTACCAGCGTAGCGGCATTTTGAACTAACTAAAGTCTGGAAAGGTTGTGTTTGCTGTTACCACCCACTGCTAAATTTAAATGGGTTTTAAAGCCCTAAGCTTGGAAATTATACCAGTCTGTCTTAACCTTGCATAATTTCTTTTCCACCTAATCACTTGTTTTTGAGTATATTATATGCAAAAAGTTAGATAAAGGAAATAAAGAGCTATAATTTAAAGTTTAATGCTTCTGTTACTCTTATGCAGGGGTATTTTATGGTCACAAAATTATTATTTTTTCCCAGGTACCCTGATATTTAATCAGAAAAACATGTGCTAAGTGTTCATTTTCAGTGATATTGTTGTTAAATTTGAACTTGGATCATGTTAGATGTATATTATACAGTTATAGGTCATCTGCAGGCTTATTTTTGCAGGTGAGTAAAAATACATAAATAACTCAGTGTGTTCAAACTCTTACCAAGCTTCTGAGTGTTTTTCGTGGGTAAAGTCAGACTGTAACCTTTCAAAGAGCCCAAAACCACGCCTGTGCGCCAAATAGTTCAACAACAGCTTTGAATTTACTTTGGGCTGGACTGGGATAGTTGTTTCAGGATAATTTTACAAATATTTCCAGGAATGATAACAGGCATCAGTAGAGCGACTTACAGTAGACTAAACAGGATGTGATGAATGCCCGAATGACAGTTTCCAGGTTCTTGAGAGACACAAAAGACCGGATGTTAGAGATTGTGCATAATGGGGTAAAACAGAGAAACTGCTGAGTGTAGTGTCAGGGCCTATAATAATGACGACAAGGGCCTCGTTACCAGGTGTCACTCAGTGGCTAAGTTGCATTGTAGGTAATGATGTTTTCCTGGAAAGCCGTGACAATATTGAGCCGAACTGCAAAAAAAGATGCTGCAAACTTCAGGGACAAAGAGATTCCAGTGAAAGCCATTTGCAATAAATGGACAATTAGCTGCAGGAGCAGTTTCCAAGATCAATGTTGAAAAGTAGAGACGGACGATTAAAAAGAAAACAGACAGTATAAAGAAAAAAGAGAAAAATACAGACGGTACAAAGTAAACTGCCTGAGTGTTGTGCAAAACTCTTGCGACGTCACATGCGCCGCTGCTCCGTTGTGTATATGAATGACGTGTCCAGCTTTTCATTAGTGCGTGTGATCATCATCATTTCACCGAATAATAAAGTCACACTCGTCCGATAGCCGGTGGGAGAAAAGAAAAAAAAAGAGAGAGGGAAGGAGAGAATAAAAGAAGCGAGAGAGAGTAATAACACCAATCAGGCAGCATTAGCAGAGCAAGGACCAGTAATTGGAGCTGTGAAGTGTGACTCATCGACAGTCAGCAAGACCTCAAACACACACACACACACATAAAAACCATCAACCACTTGTACCACTCTGCCTCTTTCTACACATAACTGCCAGCACGATTATCCCTTCTCTAAGTAACTCACACACCTTCCTCTCCATGCACCGCTTTTATCACTCTTTCATTATTAATTTGACGCACAGACACACAATATATGTGCACATGCCTCGACATACAGACATGCATGCGCTCTCCGTCTCTTTCTCACTCATTTTTGCCAACGCACCCACACAGAAATCCACACACACACACACACACACACATACACACACACACACACACACACACACTCCTTCCCAGGTTAACATTCACACTGCGCTGCCACATAAGAGCTCCTTCCTGTGCCGCTCGCCCACCTGCTGAATTGCGCACCATTAATACTGAGAGAGAAAGCATCTTTTCAACCTTTCTGAGTGAGAAACACGAAAAGTGCCACGTCTCCTGCGAATGTCACTCAAAATGTCCTGCTTCCCAGCATGCATTTCTGTTCACGCACACAGGAGATGTGGTCCTGTGCAGGTGGTGGACAGGTTGATGTGCTTCTGACAGGATGTTTTGACAGGAGTGTGATTTAACTCTTACATTTACAGTATATACATCCATGTAGTTATATGTATAATTTGACTTTTTCTAATCATTTTGATACTAAACTACATTTAGTGCCAGGAAAGGCTTAATACTGTCTGAAATTATATATATTTTTAATAATTATTATCATGGTTTGGGGCTTTTAGTTGTTATTTCCTGTTTTATTTTGTAGGTTTTATCCTCATGTGTCATGTTTCGCTTTACACTTCCTGTCTTTGTACATTTCCAACCATTTTTGATTGTCTTTATTTCTTCACCTGTCACTGATAAGTCTTTCCTCCCATGTCTAATTTCCCTCTCTCTTTTTTAATTTGTCTGTTTTGTTCCTCCTGTCAGTCGGTGAGTTTCCTAATCCTGAGATTTTCCCAGTTTTCGTACTTCTTCCCATGTTTCTTGCTTGCTCCTAGTTTTCCTTGGTTGCTTTTTGGATTACTCATTATTTTTCCTGGATTAACCCTGTTTGGATTATTGTTTGTCGGACTCATTTCACCTGGAATTTACTCCAGTAAGTTTATTAAAGTTAGCTTTTGCTAACATACTCCCTGCTGTCTCATGTTCTGGATCAGGGTCCTTTTTGCTGAAAACCTAACTACTACTTCTTAATTTCTTCTATTTTTTCATGCACCTCATGTTTTACCATAAACAGCATTCTGAGTGGAAGGCAAAGGAAGAAATTCATTGTGCAGGAAAGCTTGATTTTAACTGTGACAATAAATGCTTTGATCGTGACCTGTTGGCTGTTGCTATCATGCTTCTGATGTGTACTTGTCAAGGGGAAACATGGCTCTACAAGCACATCTGTTGTAACTTTGATTCCTGTTATCACCTCCACCAAGGAGACTGTTTGTCTGTTTGCTGGTTGGTTTGTCAGCAGGATTACACAAAAACTACTGAACGGATTTCCACGAAACTTGGATGGAGGATGGGTCTCAATCCAGAATAGATCCCCATGGGTTTTTTTCTTTTACGTTATTGTTAATTTCTCAGGAATAATGCATGGAGCTTGTTGAAAAAGTATTGAGGTAGCTGATATCTATGAGTGAGTACAATGAAGGTTATTGTTTAGCTGTTACGTATCTGGTAAACTTAAATTATGGTAAAGCAGTTACGGGTGGTTTAAAACCTAGAGTGATGCAGGACTATCAAGTTTGATATTGGATTAGGCTTGATTGAATTAAAGTAGACTGTTGGGCGGAGGTATGCGCTCTACTGAGTGCCATTCTTGTTAGTATTTTGGTATTGAGTAAATATACAGACATAGGTGACACACATTTTGAATACTTGGCTTATTAGACAACTAAACACTTGTAAACATGTAACTGACTGACTAACGTGTCACAGTTTTAATGTTTGGCTGATGCCACTTTTTTTTGTACTATATAGCCTTTATTTATTTAAACAAAGCATGAGGTACACAGCAACAAAAAAAGAAGATTCAGAAAATCAATAGAGGCTTAACACTGCAGGCAAATCAATAAAACTTTTATTAAGCTTTCATCGAGTAATCAGTTTTTTAACACCGCAAAAAGCCTTCCTGTTTCTGAGGTTAGCTGAATGTTTATCTTCAAATAACGACTGACATTTTGTGCTTGCTGCTGCCCGCTCATGGCTGTCGTGTACTTGTTGCACTGTTGAGATTCTGATCGAGGCTCTCATCCGGTCGCGTCTCCACAATACTCAATTTCAAACGTTCATCTCTCCGCTCGCTCTCCTCCGCCTCCTCTCGTCCTCCTCTCATTTCAGTCTTGACCTGTTTGTCATCTTTTCCCGAGTCCACTCGGAGTTCTCCATCACTTTCTTCTGTCACATTTCTCACCCCTGTCTTATTTTTACATTCAGTCCTCAGCGTTCCCAGATTCTCACCAGCCATGATAAAGTAGTTCTCCAGCTCTGCTACAGGTCCCTTATCAGAGAACAAGTGGTCCAGGTATGCCTGGGCGTACTGATCTGAGGTGATCAGGTCCAGGTTAACGGAGGAGGACTCAGGTGCAGTGGTGGCATCAGGCCCTGAGAGTCTTCTCCCTGTTAAGATCCGCTTGGTTCAGTTAAATGCAAATTGACTGAGAAAAGCAGTTTTCTTGATTAATTCAAAGACGTACCTGTCTCTGTCTCAATGGTGGATAGAGGGACGGTCACACTCTTTCCTGTCTCTCTGTCGGTCACAGTTAGTCCGGTCATGGATCCCTCATCTGGCGCCTCGCCGGCGGGGTCACATGATGCCAGAAGACTCCCTCGACATTTCAAGACACATACTGTATTAGACTTATAACGCCTATAATGAAAAAATAGATCGGAGGGAGACAGGAAGGCAGGAAGAATTGGGAAAGAACAGAAAATCTCAGCATTCATCATCATTTTATCACTTTTTTTCCAAAACTGACTCATTAAGTTGTCCATGTGTTATTAAGAAACACTTATCTTCCTTCGGATGAAGTGCTTTTAAAATGCATATTTAATAATACAGAAACCTGGATTGATGATTGCAATTTTACAGGGGCTGTCCGGTGGTCACTAGGTTTAAACGTCCACTAAAGGGGCTCTATGTAGTTTTGGAGAAGAAATTCAAACTCAGAATTTGAATATTTACAATATTGATGAGGTTATGTGCTGTCTTTTAAGTTCAGTTTGTTTATTCAGCCATAAAAACGAAGATAGTTTTGTTTTCTTTCTCTTTTCTTTCTTTCTTTCTTTCTTTCTTCCCACAAAATACATAGTGCCCCTTTGAGAAAACTTTGGCTTTAATGTTTTCTCCTGCTGTTGACTGCGCCGCGATCGCAGCTATCACCTGTCACACCGAATACTCTTAGTCTAAATGTAAGCTGAAGTTTAGGGCCAGACTTTCCTGACAGTCGTGATAGCTTTTTAGTGTTTTTGCTGTCAGATCTGGAGCAGGTTGGAAAGCTTGTCTCACAGCAGACAGCCTGGCCCTGTGTGGCTGTGGTTTTCCACTGTCAGTGTGCTTTATTAGGCTCCTGCTTCCGCTGAAGTGCAATGTGTTGGCTGTCTGACAACCTCGTCCCAAAAAAAATCTTCATTGTTTGTAGTTGGACTGTGTGCTGTGCAGTGCACTTCCTGCAGTAGGTTGTCCACCCACGGGATCCAGCTGCACCAAAACATCATCAGGAAAAAGTAGACTCCGAGGCCCTGGGACTGGCTCGTGCAACTCTATTTGTTGCAGGAGTCAACTCCGAGCATTTTTCAACCCCAGTCACTGCAATATGCAACCCGAAAAACCCTGGAGCCAAAGAGTTGACTCTTCCACCTTTTCTCACAAACAAGCAGTGGTGGAGGAAGTATTCAAATCAAAGAAGCAATACCACACTGTTAAAATACTCTATTAAGTACTGCAATCAAAATTTTACTTCAAGGCGCCATGTGCAAGAATTCTGGTCGAAAAACATTCAAGACTAAATTAAGATTATCAACAGGATGTGCAGGAATAACAGTTTTGACGTTATGACCTCTGTGTACTGTGTTTAGCATGCTAAGCAGTTAGCTCTGGCCCATCCAGGTTCGAAGCTTCTGTGCTAGCAGTGTAAACACCAACACTTCCCCTGTACTCCGAGCTCAAAGCCCAGACCGCTAGCTGCACAGCTAACTGAGCTAAGTAGCTAACAGCAGCCACAGTTGGCAGTACTTAGCGGTTAGTCTGGTGTTGTTCTGCTCTGTATTTCTTGTAAGTGTGAACTCAACTTGTGGCCAATTCTTACATATTGCACCTTTAAGTAAAAGTATGATGAGCAACAAGATGTTCTTAAAGTATAAAAGCCAAAGTTATCATTAGGCAGAGTGAACAGTACTTCGCTGTTGTGTTACCTGTAGGCAGGTATGATCTGTGCGAGGTCCTCCTTGTATTGCTGCAGTGCTGCCCTGGCAGAAAAGGGCTCAGCCTTTCCCTCGAGAGCAGCCAGGTGAACCAACATCTGGGCGTTAAATGCTGCTCCGCTGGCCCAGTGCCTCAGAGACCTGGAGGCCCAGACAGTGTAAGAACCAAAACAAACTCTTAACGACTGCATCCCACTTTGTCATGCTCTTCTCTCGTCCATGCAACCATTGTGAGTTTTAATTTGCTGTATTCTCTCACCTGGAGTCACAGTCTCCCCCGAGCAGACATGTTTTCAGCTGAGTGAGGGTGAGGCTGACCTGGGCCTCAAGTCTGATGGAGTCCTGGATCAGCCTGCTTTTGTCGGTAAGGTTGATCCTGAAGCGCTTCAGGTACTCCTCCATCAACTCCTGGAGCTCCAAGACTCTCTGCTGGAGGTAGAAATTCATGCATACAGACTTTTCTGTGTCCTTACATATATACATCCTATTTTAATAATTAAGCAAGCACTTTTATTGCTTTGACAAACTTCTTCTTCATTATTTTCTACTTACCTGGCTTGATGAAGATCCCGCTGACCTCCCTTTCACACCTGATGACTGTCTTGATGATGTATAGGCCATATCCACCACCATACTAACCACTAATCCCACCAGGCCGGCCAGTCGGGGCTCATCTGAGAAGGTCGACAATCGGCCAATTAGATCCCTCAGGTAGGTGGGCGCCTTCTTCCCGATGTCGCCCTGCAGCTGTGAGAGTGAGGAGAGATAAATGCTAACACATTCTCACCATCTGTCTCAATCAAATAAAAATGCTTGAATAGATTTGTCTCCATTCTTTGTGAGAACAACTGTGAGGAGCATTTTGTCATCATCATATTGCTCCTTGCTGGCCGCTGTATTGATTTGTAACCTCTTTAAAATCCCCAGCAGGACCACATTTCTAACACTGAGTGGTGCTTCATTTTGCACAGCCGCTCTTCCTCAACTGTCTCAGGGTAAAAACATTGTTCTTTTCCCCTCATGTTCATCTTCTTCTCCACTGAATTTAGAAGGTAAATCAATAAGCAGTCTATTTGAGAGGGAACATATCACCTCTCCAAGTGTTTTGCTTGTATGCAGCATCAGCATCACTCACATATACTGTTACACTTTCTTTTAAAGGAGATCTACGATGCTTTTTCACTTGTTTCCTTTCCTTCAGTGTTTTAAACAGGTTCTTGTGCCTGTAAAAGGTCTTGAAAGTTAAAAAGTCCACACAAACAGGAGCTCCTCTCTCCCACAGAAAACACTGCTCCTGAAACGCCTCATCAGCAGTCTCGCCTTTAATTCTGTGACTTCTGTGACATCACTATGTCACACATTTGCATAATTTATGCCTAGCAGGTGCCTGGCACGTAAGAATTACTGCAATTTAGTGGAGCTGCTCTGTTGTTGTTATTAGTTATGGGTCAGACGTGCTAAAACAGTGTTTCAGTATGCTGTACAACTCAGCCATTTATAATTTTTTTTCCACAAAATGGCAGCTACCAAGACTGTCAATCACTGATGTTTACATAAAAATGTTTTCAATATGTAAACTGAAGCATGTCAAACTATTCCAGAAGTAACCCAAAATAAAATTAAAACTGCAAGCAGTGATGAACGGGCCCTCGCCCCCCCACGTATGTTGGGCTTTGGCGCCGTTGGAGGCCGCGCGCCCAGCGCTATAGATATGACACAGTATTGATGCAGAGACGTATTCAGGGTGAGCTTCTCTACATGTGTGAGCAGTTTGATGCAGATGGGCAAGTGTATGTTGAAGTTATAAGGACTTCCTGCGTGATGGCGAAGGATCACAATTGACCGCACCAGCACGCCCATCAGGTGTAACACAGGCTGTTGAAGGTCTGAGGATGCTACTGAGTGAATGTGAAGTCTGTGGTGTTAGATCTGTAGGACGACTTAGTGAAAGTATGAGACTTAGAAATTGGGATCGCACAGAATGGGAAAAGCCATAAGGGGGTCATCGAAATTAATCACACCGCCACGCCCACCAGGAATAACGTAGGCAAAAGCCTAGCACAACTTTTCATCATCAAGGTATGAGGATGCTACTGAGCGAATGTGAAGTCTGTGGTGTAAAATCTGTAGGAGGAGTTAGTTAATTAAAGAAAAACAAATAACTAAAATCCTTACAAAAACAATAGGGTCCTTGCAGGTTCCCTGCTTGGGCCCTAATTATGAACCTAAACATGAGCCTAATATCTCCTTTAACTCTCATTAACCTGTTGCAGTTGCTCCTGGAGGCCGGCCCGGGAGTCAAAGCTCCCGCCGTGATTGGCAAGGAGGAGAGGGTGGACGACCCGGAGGTCGGGCACGGCGCCGCCTTCCAACATGGCGTCGTAGAGGAAGGAACCAATTGCATCCTTCACTTGAGAGAGCTCCTCCTCTGATGAGAACAGCTGGCCCATAATGATACTCGTGTAAACCAGTCAATACTCCTAAATGATGGCAGCGCCTGAGGAAGAGAGAACTGACTAAACTGCAGGTAACACAGCACAAAAACAAACCTTCAGCACTGAATAACTGGTGCCAATAGTGAACAACATACTGAGTGTAAGTGCAGCCTTTATACTTTCTTTTTACATGATTATAAACATAATTTAATACACTATGACCTTAAGGGCTTTAATACAAGTGTGTCTAGATTCCAAACAGCTCCTGACACATGTAAAATATATATATTTAACTCATCATACCAGCAGCATGTAACATTTTCCAAATTTCTCCAAAATGGCACCCTAACCTTTCACACTAACATCCCAGCAGCCTTTCAGTCGCATCTAATCTCTCTGTCACTGCGGCCAGTTGTGTTTTGGTCAGCCGGCCTCTCCCCTCTTCCTCCTTCCTCCCTCCGCCTGCTGCAGTGAAGAGATTAACCAAGACAACACAGCAGCAGAAAGTAGCTCAGCCGTAAAGCTACACCTCCCCCTAGCTGCACCAAGCAGGAAATGCATCTGCTGTAAACTGTGGGGAGAGTTTGTCATGTCTTCGAGGCCAAGGACACGCGCCTGTCAGGGTTTTGTCCAAGTAATTTCCATCTGACAGGGGTTTTGTTGCCGTCTTGCACTCTCTCTTACAAAGTGCCGTCTTTAAGTGGATGCATGATAGTGAAATTAAAGTAATCCTCCCTGTGCTGGGGGACTCCCTGGAAGAAGCCAGAGGTCCTTGGGAATCAAAGTAATAGCTACAAACTCTTTACGGCTGTGTTAAACATTGAGGAAATAGGCCAAGGGCGTTCAGCTTTTTATTTAGCTAAATGGAACAGTGGCCTTGGCGGTGGTGCGATGTTGTCTTTTTTTTTCCTTGGTAAAATATGGGGCAAGGGGATTTGGGATTTTATGTCGTTGAGAGAAGTTCTTTGTTAACTGGGACAAGGGCTCGGCTCTGTCTCTGTGCAGCTGAGTGAGACGCCCCACACCGTGTTGTGGGCTGCAGCTCAGGTTAGAGTGGATATGTAAATGTAACTTGTTTTTTAAATTAGTTTAAGTTATCAAAAATGATTTTAAACTGTGTCTGCAGCACATCAGTTGTATTCTCTGTATACTGGAACTACTGTATGTTAAACTGCATCGTCCCTGTTGAATAAAATTCAAATAAATTAATAAATAAATGCGTTTCCTTTCCTCGAACACCAAGGATATACATCAGTAATTGCAGACACAAAACAAAACCGTGTGCAAGCAAGGCGTTCTGCTTCTTAAAACAAGGAGACCGTCCTTTTTTATTATTGGAACGCAGAGGAAGAGTTATGGGGCCCACATGGCTTACACCTGGGCCGATACGGGGCCCATCTGGGCTGCTCCATTTGGGGCCCAGGCAATCTTGAGCTCAGATTTCATGGTGGCTCCACTCGTTCTGACTGCCTACATGGGTTGATGATGTGATGCCAGCTAGGTCTAATGTCATGCTCTTATGACCCACAGCAGGTATATATATTGTTTGTTGGGTTACCTTATTTTACAATAACACCCTAACTACAATTGCACATTTAACTTACTAAACTACTAAAAGGGTGTTCAAAGGTACGCTGAAATGTAAAATATATTGCTTCAGTGAAGAGATAGAAGTTGTGTAGTTCATGCTTTATTTAATCAAGATCATAAGTGAGTTTCAGGGGGAATAAGTAGAACTGATCTTGCATATTTGAAACTGAAGCAAGCAAGGTTTTATGCAGATGTTGCTCTAAAGACCACAGTCTGTTTGTCAGTAAACACAGCTCGACAGCCAACTTGTTTCACCGCCGAAGAATACGAAAAAGCTTCAGGACTTGCACGACAGACATAAACCCGGCGAGGTGACGGCACAGAAACACTCAGCGAACTTCAGTGGATTCATTCAGCCGTGTTTGCACACAAACACAACGATTTTTCTGAGCAGCCAGGCCACATCCGCCTCTCCCTCCAGTCTGCTCTCCGTCCTCCTGCTCTTCCTTATTTCTCCTGTTACTGTTGATTTTAATGGCTGCAGTCAGTTTGATGCTGTGTTCACCAGCTGAGCTCTGCCGCCAGGAGTGTGTGTGTGTGTGTGTGTTAGTGTGTGTCTCTCCATGGATGTTTGGCCCTGTTGACACACTTCACACTCCTCTGAGAGCAGTAAATATTTAAATGTGCTTACGTCACACACACACACACACACACACACACACACACACACACATCAGCACTCAGAAACGGGCATGGACGCACACATGTACACACGGAAAATTCAGCGCCCCCTCTCTCTCTCTCTCTTTCTCTCTGGAGCATTCTCACTCTGTCTCTTTGTAAAGGTCTCATTTCCATCTGGGAGTGAAGTGGAGATGAAAGGAAAGTACGCAGAGAGGAGGGCAGGAAAGAGGTGATGAGGAAAGAGAGGGAAGAGGAGGAAGAGAAGGGAGAAGGGAAGCAAAAGAAAAGGATTAAAAGACAAAGTAAAGGTGATAGAAGCTGATGAGAAGAGAAGAATAACAGATGGACTCCTACCTTACACACACACACACACACACACACACACACACACTGTCTGGCCTTTTAAATGACAGCCCTCTTGAAACCTCACTGAATATTAATCATCACACAGAGAATGTGTAATTTCGCGTGATAATGTCACTTGAAACTCAAGTTTAATTTTCCTGTTAGAAAATAGATGATTCAGGGAGTGAACCTCTGACATTTACATCTCTTTGGTGTGTGTGTGTGTGTGTGTGTGTGTGTGTGTGTGTGTGTGTGTGTGTGTCTGTGTGTCTGTGTGTGTGTGTGTGTGTCCAGAGCAGCAACTACAGGGAAGTTACAGCAGGTGTGTGTCCTTACGTCCATGTCAGAAACCTTTTTGCCACTGAGGATTGGACTTGTTGTGATGAATTTAGGGATCAGTGGTATTAACATCAATTGTGCGTTGACATCACCAAACTTTATTAATTGCCCTTAAAGGTTAGGGTTAGATAGTTAATGTTTTCAAACTACAATCTCCTGAAAGTAAGAATCAGTGTGTTTTGGCTGTTGACAGAAGGAGGTCTCTACAATACACAGTATAGATTATTATTTTAATTTCACAGTACATAACTGGCTAATTATTGTAATAAATTCATAGTAGCATACTGTAATTATTTTACAATAATATACATGAAAATGAAAATTGTGTTTCTACAGTAACCAGACATAATTTTAATATGAAAATACAGTATTTTGATCTAAAATTACAATATGATAGAGTCATAAGTATCTGAAATCATTGTAAACTCACAACAATTTCTTCTTTCATTCTACAAATGGACTTTTTGCTAACACTTCATAATACAGCCTGTGATTTAAAGTGTAATATCTTAAAATTCCTCCTGAATTTATGGCGTAATTTCATCCCATTAATCAGTACATATAAAATACTGAGGTATGCAGGTACAGCAGGACAAGGGAGTAACAATAAGTAATAAGTAAATCATTATACTGTAAACACTGGGTACCTACAGGGTATTTCAGAGGAACGGAAAAGTGAATTATAATGGAAGTTTGCTTCGTTACCTCCAGGATACAGAGTTAAACTGTTGACAATGTGTAATTACATCAATTGTTACGTGCTGCCAAAACATGCTCATTAGCCTGCTGCCTGTGTGTATCATTATCTATGCAGACCTAAATCTGCACTTTTATCCTGCAATGTCTGAAACTTTACCAACACGGTTTGTCCCTTTCCAAACTCATCAGCCGTCAGCTCTCCAAAAACCAAGGCTGCACTAATTAGTCCATCACGGTGAAGTTGTCAAACAAAGCTGCTGTTGTCTCTGCCCCCTCCATGCCCACAGCTCACGTATTTATCCTTCCCCCTCTATTTTTGTTTTCTACACTCTCTGTGCCTCTTTCCCCCTCATCATCATTTCTCCTCTTCCATCCTCCATTTTCTGTCTGCTTTATCCCCCTCTCTCCCTCCCTGCGATCATTTATGGGGTGTGGAGGAGAATAAAAACAAGTTTAATGTACAGTAATACATCATGCCATGGCTGGTGTGCCAGGCATCCATTTTGTGGAGCTGTTGTGTTCACTTAGCAGCAGTGGAGCTAATTATTGCAAATGGCAGCTGTTGAAAGGAGTATTAATGTTTCCTTTCTACATGGATACGTCCAATATTATGGGCTGATGAAAGTAGTCGCAAGATAAACTTGAACGAGAATGAGAAGGACAAAGAAGAAGGGAAACTGAATCGTGTCATTTTGGGTTAAAGCCTCGTGAATCCAACTGTATTCATCTTAATTTCAAGCTGTCACTGATTAAATGTGCTGTAATCATCATCTATCTTGCAGCCTAATAAAGTTTATATCAGGGTCTGTGACTGTGAGATGCTGGATTGTGATTATGTGACACACAACATGTCCTGTAGTTTGGAAAGAGGAGGAGCTGGGTGCAAAGAGAAGGATTTTCATGAAACCTAAGTTACTGCAAAGAAGAAAAACATTCTCTTTAGGAGTTATTAATTTTTCTAGACAAAAACATTACGTGCCAAATGATGGAGGAACGCATATTTCTGATAAATGTTACGTAATGAACAAGTACATTTCAGAGCTGCTGTCAAAGAGACGCTCTAATGACACACAGTCGTGAAATATCGCCCACTCTATCTGAAGAAAAAGCCAAAAATCACTGAAAACTAGAAACCTGAAAAGAACTCTTGAGGCCTCCGGCGCTTTTCTCCAGGTTGAAATATCTCAACATCCACTGGATGAATTGGGAGCAGATTGTAACGTGATGGGAAAAATGAGACCTTCCCCGTTTCTCTCGGCTGCCTACAAGCCTGTGGATGATTTGTTGAAGTTGTTTAAAGCTGTTGGACTGTGGATTTCTTTGTGAAGGACTATCATTACTGGACTGGCATTACAACTGCATGCAGGAAAACATTCATTCTGGTAAAAAGAAATCTTAATGTGGGGCACCCCAGTAGCTCAGTTGGTAAAGCATGTGTCCCATGTACAGAGGCCCTGCCCTCGCTGCAGCAGCCCAGGGCTTGAGTCCGACCCATGGCCCTTTGCTGCATGTCATTTTGCCTCTCTCTCATCCTGTTCCCTGTCATCTCTCTGAACTGTCCTGTCAATAAAGGGCAAAAAAAAATCTTAATATGCTCTGCTTCACTAGATGAGACTTTAAAGTGTGTGATTGTGTCAGATTGGGTGAGTATGGCGCCTCATCACTGCTCTGACTTTGCCGAGAGACATGACAACACATTGACTCCGATCATGGTTTGCTGCTTTTCATGAACTGCATGACTGTGCAGTGGTGATTGGACGGGAGTGGCCAGTGATGAACTTCTGGGGTCAAGAGCTTCTGTGACATTCATCCAAATTAATGGGGCACAACTTAGAGAGAGAGAGAGAGAGAGAGAGAGATACTGTAGAGTTTATTTCACCTTTAATTTGCTCAGGAATTCAAGCTAACAAAAGTCTCACTGTAATTCACATAAGTCTTCTTGACAGATTCTGATTAATGGCGAATGTAATGCTTGGATTACTTTGTTTAACAGAATGTACAGGGTTAAGGTAATCAGCTGTTAAATGTCAATTAATCATTTTTAAATGAAACTGCCGCTCGCCCAGTGTCAGCTGGGATCGGCTACAGCCCCCCTGCGACCCTGCAAAGGATAAGCATTCACGGATGATTGATGGATGGATGGATGCTCTTCCCCAGATTTCCATCTATAGTGTATCTGATTATTATTTGGAAAAATAAGGAAAAAAATGTAGAAAAATGACATTTATTGATTTGGTGGGAATCCAATCCCCTTCAAATCCCACTGAGGCAATATTACATCAATCTAGAGCAATACTCCTGCTCGCTGTTATATAAACACATTCACTTACTATAATTCTTCACATTGTTACGAGCGTACACTACACTGTGTCAGGTTGCACCGGCCTGTCAGCGTCTGAGGGGTTTACGGCACGAGGCAACAAGCGTAACACTGTTCATCGAATAAAGTAAGGGGATTAAATATGTTTGGGGTCATTAAAATGTCACAGAGAGAAGAGGGAGATTAAAAAGTGTCACAGGGAGATTGTGACAGGGCAGGAGGAGAGAGAGGGAGAGGGAGAGAGAGCGAGATAAGAAAGGGATTTAGAGAGCGAAGTGTTCGAACAGAGATAGAAGGAGGATCTCTCTGATTTCAAGAGAGAGAAAAGAAAGTGCGAATTGTGTGAAAGTGCAAATTCCTGCTGCAGGGTTATTATTGGAAGTCTCTTCTCAGGTTTGGAGGAACACCTGTTCAGAGCTGCCTCCAGGTATTACACTGCAGCAGAGGTGTACGCATCCTAATGAATGCGTAGCGTGCACTCGAACATTTATGCAGTTTGTTGTTCTCTTGCTGAAAGTGTGTGTGTGCCTGAATATTTAGTGTGTGCACACAGGCATTTGTGTGGTATGACAGTATGCGTGTGTCTGATGCCACTTGAATACATGTGCTTGTTGTCGTGGCTTTTATCACATTAACATGCCATTATTACAAAGAAGATTGACATGAACAAGTCTGAGCACATTTGTACTTTGACACTTTAATTAATGTTGTGATTACTGCGCACATAGTTTGTTGTAAAACCACGTTTCCAGTTTGTCACATCAGTAGCTGTTGCCACTGTGTAAGAGAGACCCCTGCTGGCCACGACTGGTCACTGCAGCGTGACGACGCATTTCCGTTTCCGGTGTAAACAAAAAAGACAATATGGCGGATTTCTGTGTCAAATCGAAGAAACTTCTATGAGCATATATGAGCGTTTATTCACCCTGAACATATTTAACAACACAATGACTGAACTGAGCAGTGAGGAGGGTTTAGTTAGATATTACTGCACCGCCGGTAACGGCATGGAGCGGTTCTTAATGGACGAGGTGAAGAAGAAGCTGGCAGCTGAAGACGTGAGTGTTTCCCAGTGACGGCAGTGTCCCAGACTCCCTTTACAAATCGTCTGATTTTAAGAGTTGTTGCTTGAGGAGAAACTGACCAAACTTCGTAAAGCGCCCGCAGCAAATTCTCAGTCATTGGTGCTTTCTTGTAAATTCGGCATTAAATACAATACATGAAGATGTTTCTTTCCTTGTTAAACGAGTCAGTTTGTCGCGGCATCGCTGTAAAAAAGGACCGAAAAGTAGTTTTAGTTTGGATATTGGACAGACATTCACTCCGGAGACACCAGCGGATAATGATGATTTGATCTACACATAAACATTTTTTCTTCATGCTTTTATGTAATAAAAAGAGGTGTGTCTTTGTTTCCCATTTAGTAATACAATTCGGCATTAGTTGGGAGTCACTGGGTCACAGGACATGGAAGCTATTGAGAAGAAATGCTGAATTATCATAATAAATATTCATATAAAGTAGAAGAAGCAGTACAATCCATTAAAAAGATGTGTGTCTTAATTGTCCCATTTAGTAATACAATTCGGCATTGATTTGGAGTCATTGGGTAACATGACATAGAAGCTATTGATGAATCCAGTCATCTTAAAATCAGATCTCAACGTTTCTTTTTAGTTTTTTCAACAAGATACTTATCGAAGAGTTGTTAAATATTGGATTGATTTATTCCCCCTTTGGCTATAGTCTGTAAACGCAGACTTTTAAACCTGTTCTGTCTTGTGCACAGGTTTGTCAGATGCCAGGTAAAGTGTTGTTCAGCTCCTCTGCAGGGATCAACAGAGTCAGTGAGCTGAAGGCTGCAGAGAGACTCTTCCTCCTGCTGAAACAAGACTCGCCTGTGTGCCTGTCTGCTCACACCAGCCCAGGTACCAGCCTGACATATCAAACACGCAGATGCATATCTTGACAGGTTGTAAATTATTTGCCAGTCTTTCAGTTCTTGTGTGCCTTAAAAGTCTAATTCATATCTATATTTATTTAATTAATCAGATCAATGCACAGTGCATAACTTTGGATGACCTGTTTTACATAATAATTCCATATCTCTAAAAATAAAATCCCAAAGAGAAACAAAACCACCCTGGATTTCATCTATTTTTGACTTGTATTGACTTTTGTGTTGTTTTTCTCTCTAGCCAAGGCAGCCTCTGTGCTGCAGTCCAGACTGCTGGGTGACAAGAATCAGTGGACTAGTGCAGTAATGACCTGGAGCCGCCTGCAGGGGGAGTTGGCAAACAGAAGGACTACTGCCAACGCACCAAGCACTGTTGTGGAAGTGACGGTGGACAGAGAGGAGGGGAGAAGGAGTGAAAAGGAGAAGTGCGATGAGGAGTCTAGAAAAAGTGGAGAGAGGGAAGAGAGTGCGAATGGGAGGCAGAGCAGTGGTGAACAAATTGGAGCACAGATGCTGGAAAAGAAGAGAAAGAGGGATGATGAAGAAGAGGAGGAAAGGAGGGGTGCAGCTCGAAAATCCAGCAGTGAGAAGAATGTAGAGAAAGAGAAGACGTCTGAGAAGGAAAGGACACCAGGACTGGACCTCAGTGTGGAAAGTAGCAGCAGAACGGTGGATGGCACAGTGGAAGACTTTGCTGTAAAAAATGTGGAAAATGGTAAAACATTTTTCAGCTTTTATTTCAACTTTTATAACATCAACTTTTAAGGTTATCAACTTTTCATTACTGTTTTTTTTCACCTCTTTATTTCCTTCTTGTGTTTTCCTTCATCTGAATGAAGAGAAGACGACTGGAAGAGGACAAAAGACTCAACTGCAGGCCAGCAGGATCAAACCAGATTCCTCTTCAGTCCCGGTGTCTTTTAGGATCAGCTGCAAGTGTACGGGATCTCTGTCTCGATACTTCAGCTCACAGGTAGAGGAAGTTATTTATGGACTGACACCTCCAGTGAATATGGATGCCCATTTCTGAGTGTTACAGTAGACAATTTGTATCATTTAAAGCTTCTGTGTTGACAAACTGATGTCTCACGATGCTTTACCAAGAACATCAGAAGCTGACACAAAGGCCGAAAATAAATGTGTTTTATGTTTTTTGTTACTACATAACCTATACATCCACCTGTCATTGATAGTACCCTGTATTCACACTGCTTAGTTCAGGGAAATATTGTATGTTTGCATGCTGTTTCTAATATAGGAGGTGAGCAAAGTGATTGGAGTAGGTCTGAGCAGACAGCTGGGCTGGAAGACTGATCTGAAGAATCCACAGCTGGAGGTAAACTATTTTACTGTGTTAATAATCTTCCTGGTTATATTGATCTGTGGCTATAAATAAGTAAATACTCCTTCTTTGGATAATGATGTTGCCTGTCTTTTCAAATGTTACATCATGAGTTGTTTACTCTTTCCTGCAGGTGAATGTTTATTTGAGTGATGACCACTGCCTGATGGGGATTCCACTAACAAGGTTACTGACAGAAACACTCTCTCTCTATTCAACACTTATTACTAATGACTGAAATTAATTTTATATATAGTCATAATTTATAGATCTTCTCTCTTTTTCCTTCAGGTTACCTCTGGCTAACCGGAGCTACATTAAAACCACAGGACTGAGGGCTACTGTAGCCTGGGCTATGACCTCATTGGCTCAGATACAGGTAATAACATGAACAGGTGCCGTGTCCCTGCTGCTGCATTGTTTATCTATGAAGAAACTACTTTATAATGATAATGCTTTTATGCATGCAAAGCAGATGGCGTTATTATATAATGCAAGCAGGGCCCTTTATTTTGTCTTCTCAACCAGTCCCCTTAAAAGACAGGACAGTGTAGACTCATTAAATGTGGCCACTGAGCCTTAAAGCTGTCCTCATTTCCAAACTTTTCGCATAATGTTTGTTGTCTGTAACTTGACAGTCCGTGTGCCAAAGCATTTGCATGCACATCGGTCAGAATATGACGTAATACTGCCCTTCAGTAACAGTCGTGCCGTATGTTATCTCCTGTTTCCCAGCCAGGCTTCTGTGTGGTCGACCCGATGTGTGGGGTGGGAACCATCTTAATGGAAGCAGCAAAGGAACACAAGGTCAGGACGGACATCTGCACAAAGTCCCTGTATGTCTGTCAAGTTTACAAATGTCTGAAAAGTAAACTTTAGAAAGCTTTGCAATAAGACAAAATCTATAAAACATTTGAAAGTGTGTGTTTTTGGAAAATACATATAAAGATTAATGTCTTGTGTCTACTTTTATACCACTATAATAACCTGTTCTGTCGCTCTCTCTCTGTGTTCTTCAGGCTGCCCGTTTCCTGGGTGTGGACATTGATGATGGACAGCTACAGAAGGCCAGTGAGAACATAGAGTTTGCCGAGCTTGGAAACAGAATACATCTGCTGAAAGCATCATCTATGGGTATGAAGCCTCCACAAAATGATCACTGGAAAATATTAAATGTATGTCATTAAACATTTTGATTTTGGCTTTAAGCTGAGGTTCATTTCCGGAGCGACGGACACCTGGTGCCCCAGTAGTCAAAAATTAAACCTGCCTGTATGTTTCTTTATGTTTCAGTAACGTTTTTACACACAATTACATACATCGAATGCCATAATGTGTACTTTTGAAACAAATTTTTTAATTGCAAGTCTTTATTTAGCTCACTCATGTTTCCGGTGGGATCAGCGACTGGGGGTTGAGTGTGGATCCTGCTTTGCTGTCATGTATCAAATTACCTCTTGGCTTTTCTCTCCTCCTCTGTGTATGCAGTGCTGCCTCTGCCCAGTGCCAGTGTAGATGCTGTAGTCTGTGACCTGCCATTTGGAAGGAAGTTTGGCACCAAAACAAACATGGCTGCCAACCTGCCACTCATCGTCACAGAGATGGAGAGGTTTGTGCCTCTGTGTGTCTGTTTCCATTGTTTCTGTTAGAAATGTTCAGTGAATCAGAAAATGTTGCTCGTTTTTCTATGTGTGTTCGTGCATTGTGCAGAATTTTTATCCCATGAGACAAGTTGTACTTCAGAATAGACCCTAAACTGTTTAAAATGTAGATTACAGTTTGTCCTGTTATTCATAAGTAAATCTCATTTTAATTTGTCAATAGAAATTAGGTATGAAAAATCTATCCCAAGCAATTATTACCAACTATAAGTAATTTAATAATTAATGTTTTCGTGTCTAGGGTCCTTTGTCCCGGTGGTACTTTGGTCCTCCTTCTGAGCCCTCAGTTATCCTGTCAGCTGAAGAAACTCCTGCTGCAGCAAGAGACAACGTCTAACCAGGAAACAACGCCTCAAACTGGGACACAAGGCTGCCCAACTCCTTCACTATCTCAGCAGACTTTCCAAATCCACCAGGGGATCAATTCTCGGCCTACCCAGAAAACGGGCTGTCAGTCTGGGCTACAACACAGTCTGCCTCCTCCTCTCTTCTCCCTGAAGCATCAGACAACTCTGAGAGTCAGCTTAGGCCTGATAGATGGACTTATCCATAAATATGTCAAGACAGACACTTGATCAGTGTTGGTGGAAGTTACATTTCAAATTAATGTGTTACTTTTCTTTGTAACCTGTAATGAAAATATGTTGGACTATAGTTTGTTTTCTCTGTTTCCCTTCTGTTTTCTATTGTAAATTATATAAAGAAATATATTTTTTGCAACAATGGAATTTTTAAGTGTTTGAGTTTTGAAGTTATTTGAGCTGTGGATTGGAAATGTTGCCTTTCCAGATATAAATCCTTTTCCATCCTCCTATCCTACATTAAATTTACATTGAAATCATCTTAACTGCAATTGAAAGCACCTTACTTAAGGCACAGGTCTTGGATTGTCCTTTTAAACGATTAACCTGGACTGGTTCTCATTATTATGTTCTTAGTAATTCCCAAAGCTGTGCCAACTCCCCCCTTAATACATTTTATTGCTCTTTTGAGTATTAATATTACCAAGACAATGTACAGTATGCAGGGCTCCAGACTAACGTTTTACACTGGTTGTAACTTATTTAGGTGTAGCAGCATATAATTTAGGTGCACCTAAGAATATATTTAAATTAAATCTCTTAACACATCATATAAATGATTGTAAAGAGGAATTAAATCACAGAACAACAAGACATGGTGATAACTTCAATGTGTAAATAATAAACTTTACAGTGTTTAAGGAAGATACATGCCATCACATGCATGCAAATTTTACATTTTCAATTAGCTTTTTCTTTTTTAATTTTGGCCTGATTATTCCTTGTAGTGTGGTAAGATAACAACCTTTTTTATTTTCATTTTTAATTTTCTATTTGGACTTCTAACTTGAATTATGACCTAACATATCCTCCATAAACAACGAGGGCTATGGCACATTTACCATTTGCTACACAGACAATACTTAGTAGGATCAGCTTGTTGTTTTTGACAGTAAGGAAGCTGTAGAATGACACTAGTTTATCCTGTGATTGGACTGAAATGGCACCTGTAAAGTTTCTTATAATGGGACTCTCATGCAGCCTGTAATATGGACCCCGATAGGCTGAATCACAATGTTGCCATCTGCCAATGTTTAGCCCTGCTTAGCCCAGTTTTATACAGTGGGGCCAGACAGACAAGGCTACACAGGGCTTAGTGTTTTCATTAAGTTACTCACTAGCTATAAACTGTGTTTTTGCTGCCTGTTCACATTACAGAACATGGCTTCACGTTGTATTGATCCGATAGTGCTGGAATTGATCAGGTGAAATCAATATGCATTAAAAACAGGTGTATGGTGGTTTAAATTTTAACCTGCACAAACAAATTAACAAGTTACTAATTATTTTTTTTATTTGTTATTGTATCACCACATTTATGTCATGAGGCCAGTCTCAGATTCAGCTGCTCCATCTCCCTCACCAGACTCCATGGAGAGGGTACGCCATGATGTCCATTGCGCATGCTCATTGCGCAGTGGAAGCCATGTTGGAGCTACATTGGATTCGGGCTAGGATTTTCTGACGCCGTATGTTTTTCTTAAAATATCTGTTTTCACATATTGTTGGGGCTCGTCAACCGTGCGCGATCGGCGCCGTAACAGGCCGTGGATATGATGAACTCCAGTGTCGACCTGTCCCGGCGGAATCCGCAGGAGGATTTCGAGCTGATCCAGAGGATAGGAAGCGGCACATACGGAGATGTGTACAAGGTAAAACTGCAGTGAGGGAAGCACTTGCGGAGTTCCATTGTCGGACACGCGTTGGTTAGACGTTAGTAGCATTCCTTTGTAGCTCATCGGGGTTGACATAACAGCAGGAAACAAATGATATCGCCACAGTTAGCTTGTTTTCTGAGTTGGGGTGTCTCTCTTCGTGTTGATGTTTACCGATGCAGCATTTAATCAGCTACTCTCGCTCTCAGTTCCATTGTCGGACAAACAGCCGAGGGTGTTTTTTTTGTGTGTTGGCTGTTATTGTTTTGGCCTTACCCCCCGACTGTTGGCCGACATTGTGGAAATCAGGATTCGCAATGAAACACTGCACTTCACAGTAGTTACAGTGCTCGGGTGCCGAGAAATCATAAATAACAATGTGCTAACGGTAACGTTGACTGTGTCCGGGACTCGGGCTCACAAATCTGATTTTGTTGAAGAGAAATCATATTGACTTCGTACGCTATAAGTGTGGGTCGTTAGAAGGATTGTGCGTATGCTCCGACGACATGTTTGTTAGCATCGTCTAACTGAATACAGTGCTGATTATCTACCGTTAATATTAAACAAGAACGGTTGACTGAGACGTGTCCGATAATAGACGTTTAGCCGCTAGCTGTCCGAGAACGGACGCAGTTAACCCGATAGCATCGCGAAGCTAACGAGGCTTTTGGCAGTTTCGTGGGAACATTGTGACAAAACGACAACAAGCAGCGACTTGTTCCACGTACTGGGACACAAACGGAACCAGGGACAACCCAGTAGGTTCACCATTAACCAAAATATCTCCCAGCTTTCATTAAAATGTGTTAAAACTGTCTCCGTTGGCCGTGACAGGGACTGACAGCTGGAAATCCAGTTCGGCTAAAGCGCTGAGGGCTGAACAAGCTACAACAACAACAAGCACAACTTCAACACCCCTTACTGCTATTATTCATAATTTAACACCAGTAAGAAGTAGTAACAGCTTATAAAGAACCGGGATGTTAATTTGAATGCAGACTGTCTGATTTATGTCGCGTTATAAGTGTTATCTTGTGCCGTACACTTCACTGAGGGCCTGTGCTGGGAGCAGACAGCCTGCATCCCTAAAGGAAATGAACTTCGTGAATTACAACCCAACTCCCGCACAGTCACTCTGGCTGTGGCCGTGTTTATTCTACTGTACAGTCATCATCGTATAACACAGTTTAGTAGACTATCACAACGAAACTGTTTCATGTCATGCAAAATTTATACTATCACAGAAAACAGTAAAGTAATGATGCAGAACATAAAAAAAACAAATGCCAGCATGCAGGATGGATCTGTACTGTGTTCACTCTGAGGCTGCACAGAAAATCATTATGTGGTTATTTTACACATTGTTATCATGCTTGTTAACCTCCAGACCAAAAAAGTTAGGAGGATTTTGAAACCGAAGCAGAGGATTCTGGGTGATGTCCCTCTGATTTTAAAAAAAAATGTAAGTACTATGAAAACAACACTGTTGAGTACAATGCAGCAAATAATTTTAACTTTACTTTTAATTCTCAGGAAAGACGCAGAATAATTCACCCTTCTGTGCAAGCAGTATCACTTTCCAATCAATCAGTCTTCATTTACATAGTGCCAATTCACATCAACAGTTATCTAATGACACTTTCCAATTTGAGCAGGTCTAGACTGTACTCTCTGATTATTTATTTTACACAGAACCAACAGGTCTTCTTTTAATTCATTCATTCAATTTTGCCCCAGCCCCATAAAATCTGTGCACGCCACTGCCCTGTGTTTGTGCGGCCCCCACGACTGACAGAAAAGTCCATGCGGCAGATTTTACAGCCCCTTTCCTTTAAAACTCTACATAAGAGACGGGAATTTTTATCTGTCCGGGGCGTTTGAAATGTGTTTAAATATTCTTTCTCTACATTTCCCTGTCCGTCTGTCACACACTGAGGAGGCAACAGAGCAGTTGACTTCATGTTGTTGTACAGTGCTCCGGTAGGGGAAAATGTGTCATGAAATATGGGAGAATTGGGTCCTGAAAGGAAAACGGGAGAGGGCAATGAAAAGCAGGAAAAAAGGGAGGGTTGGCAAGTATGATTGTGATTTGATTCACGATTGCGAGTGATTATTTTCGCATCACTGTTTTCATTTTAACTGAGAAAAACTATTAAAACCATGATGAAGCAACATTTTATGGGGTCTGTAACAAACAAACCCAGGACATCCCTGCAGCACTACAGCCTCTTATTACAGTATATTGCTGTTTTGTCACATATTTGTCCTTTCTCAAAGGTGACATGTGTTGCTTTTTTCAGGTTCATGTTTTAATTTGGATTACTGCTAGAATAGATGGACATTACTCTGCATAGATTCACATGTTGTGTCAGCCTTACCTGGTTGATTTGCACATCAGCTCTCATAGTGTATCAGTCCGGTTCAGGACGATAAACATCCACACTCTGTAGTTGTTTGTGCTGCCGTCCCAACAACTGCAGGAATTTAATTTCACCGCCGTGTGAGGGAGAGGCTTTTGGCTGTCTGGAAATTCATTAAACGCTTTAATAGGAGTAGATGATGTTTGGTTAACCTCCAGGCTCTTTGTGGTAATTACAGGAATATGAATGTATCCTCTAGACTGGAGACGGGACAGATTTCCAGACTTGGTGAATGCATAGATAGCGCCATTAATTCCCAAAGAAGTGCATCTGAAAACACTCTCTGTGTCATTATTTGTTCCCTGTTTTGTGTTTTACATATTGTATCCCTCCCTGCTGCAGCTAATCTAGTTTGTTTCTAATTTGGGTTCGGTATCTTACCTTGTTGCACACACATACAGTAGATCTGACAGCATCTCTTCAGCAGGCCAGCAGCTCGAAACAGCCTGCTGGACCTGTCACAAACAGTGAACAGCTGATTCATGTGCACTGATGTGAAAACAATTGTACGGAGCAAATATATTTATTTTATTTGACATAATCATAACAGAGTTATTGTTAGGGATTCCTTATTTTGCCGACAGTCGATACATCCTCTCATAAAGCTGATATACTGTAGATGATTATAATGTAGCTGATGCTGTAGTTCATAAACAACAGGGGCTTTGCTGAAGGACTGGGGGCTCAAACCTGAAACCTCTGGATTAAAGGATGTGCTTCTAAGCACCAGGGCACTCGGTAAACCACATTGATGCCTATATTTGGTTCTACCGCTGTGTGAAAATCTGTGGCTTGCATAGGAATGTGTTAGCAGGAAAGCTTGTGTGAAGCTTGTTTTCTCCTCTGTTTGTAGCCCTGCCGCTTTGTTCGTATCACTCATAAACTGATGGAGGCTTCTGCCACCAAATACATTCCTAATGTAAATCAGAATTCACCACCTAAATTAAGACAAAAATCAATTCCTAGTTGAGATTTTTCCCAGAATGATTTGTGAAATTAAAATACTGGACAATACCAACTGAGCAGTTTGACTTCTCATCATGCTGTAAAGTGTCAATAACACGAACTAGACATGTTCACATCAGAAGTTGCCTTAGACTTTCTCGTTGCCCTCCGTATTTGAAGAAAATCAAATGATAGTGGGACAGAGCATATTTAATAACATTTCGTTTTCAAAAACGACTACATCAGAAGAGGAATGGGATTAGGTATTGAAAGGTCAATATATCGTACTACATTTGGTGATTGATAGTGTTGTGTTTGAATTGATGTTACAGTAGATCGTCCTCAAAGATTTGTCAATGACAGAAAATATTTGGTAAACATGACCCCTGGTTCACATGTGCTTCAGCCGACTGTATCCCATTTTCTAACCTGCGCTAGGCTGCTTCTCACTATTTTTGGCCAGCAGAAGACACCAGTTTGTTTCAATTAAACTTCAGAATTCCTGCAACATGATGACGGTAAACTGTACGCTGATGTTTACCTATTGGACTGCTGTGTGATACTTCAAACTTAAGGAAGCCAAACACACTGGAGAAGGGAAATATCAGATGTTGATGAGCCCGGTTCTCTGCCAAAGGCCAGCTCGCATGCTGATGTTAATGATACAATTTAATATTGATTCGTCATTTTATGTGGGCAGAGTAGAGAAGTGAGAACGCCAGTATCGGCTTGATATGTGTCTCTATAGCTATGAAAACCTGCTCCAGGGGTTCTGGTGTAATAGCAGTCCTCACTCAAGGCCAAGTATTTACCGATACACAGGATCTGACGTAACTCTATGTTTAAAGAGGATGACTGGCTCGGTTTCTCAAGGTGACTGTGCTTGTGGCTCCGGATTGAGGAAGTGGAGGCAGACGACGGCCTTCGGTTGGGATAGAGATCTGTTAATGACAAATCAATTTCGGCAGAATCGGTGTGTGTGCTCTAGAAACATCACAGCCATCTGGGTATTTTTGGAGTTTACGTAAGTGCCAAGCAATGCTACCGGTCTTTCTGTATGCCATCAGTTTTTTGAAGTTTTTACCAGCACAGCCAGCCAAATATCCCAAAGCTGACGCGGTTATTTCAGACATGTAATCGATAAAAATAACATGATGAAACAGAACTCCCTGTTCAGTTCCCCCAAAATTGAATTGAAATCTTATCATTAAATCAATTCTCATTTAAATTATAAGACTTTGGTGCTCCACGTTAGTTTATAAGCCTGACTTCATAATGACCGAAGCCATGTTTAGTGGCTTAACATGCATTCACGAACCTCTAATGCCTACATTTAATATAGGCTAAGACTCAACTACTTAACGGTGGTAAATGTCGTGTCGGTAACAATTTCCTCTGGCCAGACCTTGTGTGTGTGTGTGTGTGTGTGTGTGTGTGTGTGTGTGTGTGTGTGTGTGTGTGTGTGTGTGTGTGTGTGTGTGTGTGTGTGTGTGTGTGTGTGTGTGTGTGTGTGTGTGTGTGTGTGTGGCACAGCTGGGCAGCTGTGGTCCAGGAATGCAGGAATCTTCACTTCCTCCGTGTGTGTGTGTTAGTGTGTGTCTGTGTGTGTTCATGTCCTATTGTTCCACACTAGTCGCACATACACACAGAAAACCAGATGATTGTATCGTCACATGCATAGACACACATGCACAGATGGCTGCAGAGTCACAATTAAAGCGGCTGCCCCACAACCATCCTGTTTTTGTCACTGTTCCTCCACTTGTTTTGCTCACTGAGGTGAATGCACAGACCCTGGCCTTCCTTCACAAAAGCTCCGGTTGTTGAAAATAGGGTTGGACGATAAAGCAATCTTGATATTGGATCGTTATAAAATTTATGTCGATAACGATGATAAACTTTGACATTAATTACTCAACACTGATAGATCTAACAGCCTACCACACAGCAGAAGTAAACGTGACAACAGCCAGTCAGTCTGAAAATTTGGGTTGGCACACACCCATTTCCTATTGCAGAGCATTGTTTTAGCTACCAGTGAAGAAAGTTGGTATAGAAGAGGATGTTCTCTGGAAAGGGACAAAAAATTTATGGTACCAAAGTACTCAAAAGCAACCCTGAAAGTCAACTCACAATATCCTACAAAGATGAGGAAATTGGTGCCAAATTAAAGGTAACACAACATCAATTGTGTGGAAGTGGTTTAGATATCTTAAAAACGCCTAAGGGGTCAGATGAAGACGGTCTGCAAAGTATGCCACCGGTTGGTGCCAACCAAAATGGGAAACGCAACAAATCTTTCCATTCACCTGAAAAGTATTTCGCCAGTGTCCATTGGTTGGTAGGATTACACAAAAAGTACCTGGGTGGAGGATGGGTCTCAGCCCAGAATAGACCACATTAACTTTTGGTGTTGATCTGGATAAAGTTTTTCTCATTATATTAAACAATCCGAGATATCGACATCAGAGAATGATGGACGCATCAAAATCAGATGTATTTAGGTGGCTTGTGTCTGAGTGAGTCATTTGATGTGGATCCAAATAAAGAGCTTAAGGATTTTAATATGTTTTATTTTTTTGTATTGGATTAGGCTTGATTGTATCAAAGAAGACTCCCTAGCCTTGGTGGAGGAATGATTTTGAACTATATTCTAGAGTTTAACTGATGAAGCCTCCGGTGTCTTCAGGACTAAGTCATTATCAGGATACTCTGATCATGATCAGAGCCACGGCCCCCCCTACCTGAAATCCTCTTTGGCTTCAGATCCAGATGGTAAATTTAGCTTCATATCCTGGCATTCTAGTTTTCTGTTGCTGCGTACAGTTATTTGCTGAGCAGGAATTAATCTCTCTGCCGTTGGCGCAGCAAAATATTGGTAACTTGGACAGCTACAGTGGGTTAATGACATGGTGTGGTGACATGGGACAAAACCAGATGTGCCTGTAAAAATAGTCTTCAGGAGTCCTTTTACATTCAGGCAGTATATTAAGTATTTAATCTGAGATGCCCAGTGTACACTTACTTTTAAGTCTTTTGATTATCATTGTAAATAAAAAGTCACCATTAATTTTAGTGGATTGTTGTGTTTTGTCTAAAATTTCACTTTGCAGATACATTCACAGCCAAATGTGAAATATTTTATAACCATTCCTCTGCACTGACTGTCACGTTAGACATGTCTGACCTCCCCCTCAAAGCACTTACTGTATGTTAACTACGTAAACAAGTGGCCAGGGCAATGTGGTTCCCATTAACTTGGGCCAGCTATATCAAGTACAGTCGAGCCACGTTAATGAAGTTTAATAAAAGGTGCTGTAGCTTGTGTTTGCTCCTGTATTAAATGATTAACAAAATGTCTGCAGGGGAAGGCTGTTGGTCTGCAGTGCAGGCAGTGAATGGTATGACATGTCTCTGCAGGGTGGGTCAGCACACAAAAGAAATAGTGGTGCGACAGGTGTTAGTGGGCCTTCCCCCGATAACAATCTTGTTTACAGCACTTGAGTTGCAGCATTTGAACTGGAAAACCTCCACTCAGCAGGTTTTACTCTTCTGAATTAGAGGAGCTGGGTTCATTCAGTCTAACAAGGGAATTCCTCTTATTAATCGGACTAAGTTCCAGCTTGTATTAAAAGCCTCTGAAAAAAGTGGAGCCACTTATTAATGCCTTATCGTGACAAACAGGAGATAACATGAAGCATGTTAACGCATGACAACTAGATGGCTTTAAAGCATTTTTCCCTGGGGGTTTTAATCACAGTTGGGTGTCTTTCTGACGGCTTGACAAGTACTATATAGATTTGTATTTCTGCCAACATGTTTAGGTTGAGAAGCTGTACTGAACTTTGGGATGTTGATGAGTTTTTGAGCTGTTTCAGTTCAGAGCCCGTCTGAAGCTCACTCTTTCAGCCTTTTTCTTTCTCTAACATAATATTTATGCAAATGAAAAAAATACAAATAAGTCCTCTTGGATGAGGATCTGTTTTGGTGGCCAAATATTTTGAGGACAATCGCCAGGTTTCCGTCCAAATTTATCACACGTTGTAACTGAATTTCAAGAATATTGCCAAAGGAAATGGCAAATGAATGATTGTTTCCATTCACTGCCATTTTGTGATTATTAGGAGTTGGTTCATTGAGATAATTGGTAAGTGGTACCAATTCTCCAGTTGAAAAAAAAAAACATAACAAGCCAGTCGAACCTCAAATGGAGAAAATCGATATAGAAAACACTAAAAAGATACATCTTCCCCCTGTTTCCTGCCTGACTCTAGAAGCTGTCCTATCAAATTAAAGGCCAAAAATCCCTGAACATTACCTGTAAAGAAAAGATATAACATTTCTTTTTGTTTCATGTATTAATGTGAGGAAATTCTTCTCTCAGAAGCAGAAACAGCCGATCACTCTTGCGTGGACTCGGGGAAAGTTGTTTCCCTCTCTCATTAAGTGCACTAACTCTTTTATGAAAAAGGCAAAAACCACCTCAAACAAGTGTTAAAAATGTTTGTGCAATTGACAAATTTGACTGTTTCCATCAAGCTTTTCTTATGCAACACTTCATACGTACTTAGTACTCATTACTAAGTAACCAGGAAGATAATAAACCTTTGAAGCTTGTTTGGAGTGCCTTGGTGATCATACCTCTGCCAGGGTTGGTATGACTCCGAACTGGTTCTGTAAATCTTGGCACCACGGTAGCACAAGTGTCAAATCCTATTTTTAGACAGTGTGCTCATGTGATTGAGTTGGGACCAGCTGAATGCATCTTGGGTAAACAGCAAAATCAATGGTGGCAGGAATGTTAATGCCTGTTGTCTGGACTGTTGTTGGTTATGATGTGAAACATGTTTTCTCTGGACTGCATTCATACACATACATAGTGTTTGGGTGGGTCAGTGTAGCAAGAGTGCGTGAAGCGTGTGGTATGTGACTTCACAGGCCAACACTAAATGCGGATGCCATTGGTACAGAGACACAATAACTTTTGCAGAAGTTGGAGATTTTTGAGCTTGTTTTGCGAATGTTCTCCAACAAGTGTTGTGATGAGTTAAGTTTTTCAAGACGAGTTCTCTTACTTTAACAGCTTAATTTGGTAGCAGCCTGGTGATTTGTGCCTCTGGCATTGACTTCCCAATTTGATGTGGAGTAATTTCCTTTCAGCCCAGTTCATTGTAAACAAATGCCATTATATTGCTATTGGCAGAGCATTCACTTGCTTTAAAAAAGAAGGATTTCAATGCTAAATGCTTGATTTAATGACTCCTCTGGGCTGATGACCTTGCAGTATTTAGAAGACGGCTTTGCAATGCTTAAAAGAAAAAGTAACTTTGCTAAACTGAAGTGGACCTGAGAGGTTGTGGAGGATTCTCGTCTGTGTGAGTGCATACATGCGTGGTTTTCTTGAGTGAGTGAGTATTTTGTTGAAAGACAAGTGTTTTAATTAAACACACTCCATTGCACACAGCTTTTTCGCCTCACCTGTTCCTCTCCCGGGGCCGTGTGTGTGTGTAATGGCTGACTTGTGGAGCTGTTAAGACTGAGCTCACTGAGAAAACAAGCTGCAGAGTCATGCCTTCACCATTTTGATGATAAAACCCCAAAAGTTAAATGCAAATTCTAAGTTTTTGCTCACATCCAGTGACGGCCATGAACTGTTGACCCCTTAGTTCCTTGGAGGGAATGGATAAAAACATACAGATTTACTTACTTTGGTAGAATAAGATGTTTTTTGTTAGTTTTCATAAGTTTTAGAAAGAATAGAGTTGAATTTCTGTGGTAAATTCCAAATTTTGAAATGCATTCTAGTCTATGTCAGTAAGTGAGAAGAAACGAGGAAAAGGCCAGTGCTGCATGGCCTAATGCGCTGGTTACCTCAAAGGTCAGAGAAGTGTGGTTGTGATCGGAAGGTCACATGTTTCCAAGCCTCAAATCTCTCGGAAAAAACCTGTCGGAGCAACTGAATTACCAACCAGTGCTGCAGTTACTGCCCCAGGCCAAGTCTTAACCCCCGACTTGGTGCAGTGAAGCTGCTCAGTGGCAGCACCCCCCCAAGCCCTTTGTTAGGAAAAAAACAGCTATTAGTACACTTGTCTGATCAAGGGTTTGAAAATGTCAAGAGACGGCTTGATGGTGAGATGGTGAGTGAGTGTGAGAGGAGAGGAAGTGACCAGGTTGAGAGAGCCACAAATGTGCTTATAAGGATTCCTTGCTAATTTTGACTTAATTTCTCTGTATTTCCTTCATTTTGTTTATACTCTAGTATAAAAAAAAGAAATGGATTAATGTAGGGGTGTAACTGTAAACAGAAGTCGATAAGTAGAAGAACAAGGTACGAGTTGACAACAGGAAAAAAGTGACAGAAATGTCAAATACATAACGCTAGGTCCCTTTTAATTCATTTTCAACTGTTTGTTCCACCTAGCTATCACATCAGAACATTTAAAATTTAAATTAGTTTAAAAATGCATTCAAGACAAGAAAATAAACACAATAAAACAAAGCAAAAGTTGGCAAATAAATAGTCAGCGATTGTAGAAATTGCTTTTACAAGACAACAACAAAAGCAAGCAAATACATAATGACAAACTATAAAGAGGTTATGTGTCTCTAAAAAGCCACAGTAAACAGTAAAATTAACTGTAAACACCAGAGCAGCATAGCAGCCACCCGTCACCTTGTGGGTCGGGGGCTAGAAGCTAAAGCTCCTCTGTTTACTGACACTCCTACACCGCCGCACAAACACGCAGCTAATCACCACAACACCTGATTTGGTCTGAATGAGACCTAAGTAGATCCATTAGACAAGTTGCTTGTCAGGAGATTAGATTACCTTCACACATGGTTAACTGTAATTAGTACAAGTATGGTGTTTTCCAGAGCTGTAGTGAATGTTTAAAGAGGTTTACATTTTCTCTAAACTAGATTAATACTCAAACACCTTGGATTAAAATCAAATTGGTGCACCCAGGTTGTTGTTTTTTTTGCAGGACTGCAGCTCAAGCGGAGTGCGATGATTAGCATGGTGAGCTGCAACTGCTTAGGTCGTTGCCCTTTGTTTGTGTTTCCTGGTCAGAGAGAGGAGAGAGTGAAATGCCACACTGATCCTCCACTGAGCAGGCCATATGCTGGGTGTATGACACACACGCATGCGGCCTGACGGAGGTGTTGATGATGGATGTGAGCTAAATTTCTTCGTTACTGTGTTATAGAAAACCCACATCAATCCACTGCTGATCTGGCAGTACAGGACATGGAAAGAACTCTGTTGTCCAAGATTCGTGCCTCGGCTTTCAGGGAAATTGGCATTATTTTTTAAATCCGTTGGGCCCTTTTTAAAGGTTATTCTGATTAAGTAAAATTTCCAAATTAGGACTAGGTATCTAACCTTCTTGGCTCCAAACCAAAATGTGTCCATAACGCACGGTGTTCAGTACTGGAAGATGTCAGTTGGAAGTTGAATGTCTGCTCATATGACACTTTCTTTTAACCTGTACAATTGTCTGTGTTGACTTCTTTAACTTCTGTTATATAAAAGACAATGTTGATATCCCTCGAATTATAGGAAAACATATTATCTAACACCGAACATGAGTTGTATTTGCACAAGTTGGCCCAGCCCTGTTCCCCCACATTCAGGACACCTTAATCACTTTTCCTGTTGCTCTGTGTCACAATCAGCAAGCATCCAGTCACCTCAACATGAAACAGTGAGGCCCCGGGGCTGTGTTAATATAGTGGTGGTGCAGTCACTCATTCATTTACGTGACATTTGAGGTGTTAAGTTTGGAGTCTCACCCAAAATAACTTAAATATGAGCAGACAAACTTTGCCTTTTGTTTGTCCAACCATCAAATGTAATGAACAGTTTTGGTTTCTTTGTGTTAGATCATTGTTTGTTCAGTCGTTGCTCCATCACTGAATGGATTTCTCTGAAATGTCAGGGAATGATGGATTGTACTGCTGTGTTGTGGCATTTTCAATATTACACTGGGAAGCCCTGAGAGGTTGTCATTCATTTATTTGTCCTTGCTTCAAGCTAGAAAACTAATCAGATGTGATGCTGATGGCGCAAAAGTTGAGTTTGATTGAAAGTTTGTGAAAATGTTTTGTAGTTGTTTTTCTGAGTAGCCCAGATGAGCAAAGCATGTTTTTTCTTTTTTGTGCTCGTGTGGTTTTTGGCTGCCTAGACGTTGGGTTTTCAGAGGAATCCAGGCTGTTGCTGTCGGACACTTCAGCTCCGCAGACCTTTTAGGTCAGCGGTGGTCCACCCTCCACCCCCTTGGGCTCCACCAGGCGGGATGCTTCACCCTCAGTCAGTCACAACAGCCAGCCACTCTGAATGTTGTTGCCGCTAACAGTGGCACTGAGCGCTATGAGTCATCTCTGGTCCGTCTGCTGACTGAAGACACTCTGTCTCCGCTTCCCTCTTCTTCTTTTCTCTTTGCGTCTCTTTGTATCTCCTCCCTCCCACCACAGCTTTGTTTTGGTGTGGGTCGGCCTCTGTTTTTCTTCTCCACTTGATCTTCCTCCTGAGCTGAGGATACCGTTTTTGCCTTCCATTTAGACAAAACAAAAAATCTGTTTTTGTCTTTAATATTTCTGATTTATTATTGATAGTGCAGCTGTTTTTCCTGTGGTTATCCTTGAGTTCTTTCTTTTATTTTGTCTTCTGCTCGCTGTTGTTTTTCTGTATGTTTCTTCTTCTTGTGTTGGCAGTACTCTGATGCCTTGTAGGTGTGGATTGAGTTCACACTGGTGCCACTTTTCTCTTTTTTCCATAAGCCATGATGGCCATTGCTACTCAGCAGTTCAGTTAGATTGCACATTATGCATCACCGTATCACAGAACACTTTTTGAAGATTTTCAAAACTGCTCATATTGATACTGTAATAGGTTAGTCATTGATTAAGCCGTTGATTATAACTTAACTTTGCCCTTCTGTTGTGCAACTCTTTTAATGTGTGTAATAGCATTTTGGCCTTGTTAGACAGTAGAGACCTCACAGGAAATGAAGGGGGCGAGTGATGGGGCAAGACATGCAATAAAGGTCTGTGGCTGGACTCAAATCCAAGACATTCCACTTGCATAGTGAGCGTCTTAAAACCCTAATCCGCTGGGACAAGAACTCCCAACACTTCTATATATATATATATATATGCAGTTATTATCATTGTTTTCAGTCCCTGCTTTATGTTGTCTTTGCTGGTAACAGAGGCAAGGGAAATAATCATCACGGGAGGAGATTTTAATATGGTTATGAATGCAAAAGATACACAGTCAAATTTTAAATGCATACGTGCATATGAAAAAATAAATCTTAACAAAACCGCAGCACTGTTAAGGAAGGCAGAGATAGAAACGGGGCTAGTAGACCTATGAATCCACAAGAAAAATGATGAGGCGCACAAAACACCGACGACTAGATTATGTTTTAATTTTTGACGTTATGGAGATTAAAACTTTTCCATAACTCACGTAGAAATGGCCAAAAATAGAAATTGAAATGCTCCACATCAAGATGACAGAGATGTTATTTTTAATGTATTGCAACTGTAATTTGTAAATCAGACAAAAATGGGAGAGAATCTCTGTCCTGATGTGATAATATAACAATGGAAATGACTACAATGAAGGCTGAACAGTTAAACAAAATATTGTTGTAAAATAGCCAAGGGCAATATCCAAATTGCAAGAGATGCAGTTTTGCTGATGAGAATAACATGTTTCACAACTTACCATTAGAAATGAAGCATTGTGGTGCTCATTATTATAATCTCATTATTATCATTTATGTTTTTTTCTTTCAGTGAAAGTCAAATGCAAAAACTACCATTCCCTCTTAGATGACTCACTGAAATCACAATATCTGTCAAAGATAATCGCAATCTGATTATTTTGTGAATCGTTCAGCCGTAACTCCAACGCCAAAGGCTGGATGGATGAGAAAGCTGACCCTCCTTCTTTCTGTGACAACCTCCCAATAAAGTGAACAGACCAGCATGTTTTTTCCCTCTAATGTTGGATAAATATGCCTGTGAGGCTGCAGCCAGGATCAGGGTAGATGGGGGTGTTTCTGTTGGTCCCTCCACTGAAACTAGAAATAGCGAAACCATAGAATTAGACAACATATCAAGAGCTGCTGTGTGAGAAACATGACACATTGCTCCCAGGCTGTTCATGGTGTCGAAGCTCCTGTTTTGTCTCTTATGTTGAAAGTCTTGGTTTTATCGGTTAATGTGAAACGTCTTTTTCAGACGCTTTCTCTCTCATTCTCTCACACATATTTCTGCGATGTCACACACAGCCATAAACGCACATTCTTGGCCTGAGAGAAGGAAGCAATTCATGTCGCCTCTGAAAGATCTTTTTATTCATGTATATTTCATATACAGTTCCTCTTGCGCCCCGGCAGCACTGCTGCTAAATGTAAACACAGCTGGCTATTTATAGAAAATAAGCCTCAGTATCCTGCAGAAACCCCCCGCTTTTTGACAAAATGTCAGCCTTCAAGGAATACGGGAAATACTGACTTGATTTCCTGTTGAAGTCTGTGCATTCCTCTGTCAACCCGCCTTATCCGAGTTTGTGTCTTAAAGGACTTATGAATGAATTCTGGTATTTTGAAATTGCAAATGTGGCTGCAAACAACATACTGAGTAATTGGTGTGCTTTCTTTTTGCATTAGGAACATGACTGTGCGAATTTCTGATACATAAAATGTGTTAGTATTAGTTGCACCTTTCTCATCATACCTGCACATCATATCTCCATCGTAGTTGCGTGACCTTTACCACAACGGGCTACATCCATGGAGATGTTGCTTCAGGTATATGATCAAGGAAGAAAAGTTAGAGTAATAGATCCATGACTTTGAAGGCTTATCCAAAGTCCAAATACAAGGTTCTACTACTAGTTCAAACTAGTTTATAATACAGTGAGACAGGATTTTAAAAGCCTGGAGAGTTATCACAGCTGTTGTCATTTCATCCTCCGTTATAGTCGCGCAGTTAAATGGTAATCGAACGGGAATATGTGCTTGCACGCGTGTGATTAATCACCCCAATGCATTATGTCAGGTTCACCTTTTTTCGCCCAGTTTTCCCATTTCAGGAACATGTAAAAGATTCAGATTGGTTTCTGGGTGGACGTTTAGGGGAACCAGGCTAGATATGTCTTGAAAAATGCAGTTTTCTTTGTCATGTGTACGCGTAATGGATTTTCTAATTGTCTCTCACACTACAACACATACTCTACATTTTATTTTCTTTGTACCGTCTCCCAGTTGAGTCAACTGCACCTCAAATCAACCTTAAAGTTGCATGGACAGCAATGCTAAATCTTCACTGCGTCTTTCAGAGCCTCCAATTACTCACTTCTCTCTCCTTTTCCTCCGTTTAGGCTCGTAATGTAAACACAGGAGAGCTGGCTGCTATCAAAGTCATCAAACTGGAACCGGGTGAGTTATCTCATCTTTCTTTTTGTTCCTTTATCTCCCTTTTTGCTGCCATATCTTCGCCTCTATCCCTTTATCAACATTTCTCTAAATCGATCTGTCATCCATTCTTCTGTGTTTGTCCTCGCAGTCCTCCCACCATCATTTTTCACAAACCTTGTTTCCACAATCTCAGCTGTTCTCTCCCCTTCTCACCCTATACTCTCCGATTCTTTCCCCTTATCACTGTCCTTTAACCCCGTCTCTCTCCTCCATGTATTATTTCCCCCGTTTTCTTGCCTTATTCTGGTTTCCATCCTCCTCTCCTCCACTAAACAAAGGAATTCATAAAGAAACATCTTCAGAAGTTACAGGAAGTGTGGAAGTGTGTCATCATATTGTTGCTAAACAATTGGATGTGGAATGTAAAATATGAAAATATGTTGAAACCTGCTCTGCTGCTTTGTACTGGCTTCTATGAGTCACAAACACACTGACACAAACACAAATCCTTGAACAAACTCACTTCCCCCATCTTCTGTTGCTTTGTAAATAATAGCCACGTCAAGAATTAAAACGAGCATTATTGTGTGCGCATATGTGTTCCCTCCAGGTGAAGACTTTGCTGTCGTCCAGCAGGAGATTATAATGATGAAGGACTGTAAACACTCCAATATCGTAGCCTATTTTGGCAGTTATCTCCGGTAAGTGTTTGTGTATGTCAGTGCAATGAATTAGTTATGATTGCTATCAAAGTGCTTGACTTTCATGCATTTTACCAGAGAGAGACAAAAGAGCGGTGAGCCGGTGTATGTATGTAAGGACAGAAGAAGTGTGTGAGAGGAAATTGGATTTTGTATGAAGCTGTAGTGACACAGTGTTCTTTGTGCAGGAGAGATAAGTTATGGATCAGTATGGAGTACTGTGGAGGAGGTTCTCTGCAGGATATCTATCACGGTAGGAACAGCATGCACCCAAAAACACACACACACACACATTTTAATCTTAACCCTGCTGTTTTTTGTTTGCACCTTTCCCTCATTCCCCGCTGTCCATCCATCTCTCTGATTTTTCTCTTTCTTTCTTGTTTCACTCCTCCAGTAACCGGGCCTTTGTCAGAGTCACAGATAGCCTACATGTCACGGGAGACCCTGCAGGTACCGTATGCACTGTATATAATGTCGGTGTAGTTTTGACTATGAGAGTAAACAAATAGGCATAATTTGGGAGATTATTCCTCTGCTTAACTACGTCAGTCAACACTTTAGCGTCGATTGGGAAGTACTACTGCATATGTGAAAAAGTAGTTCAAAGCTCCAGAGGAAACTGCCTCTAATGATGTCACTCCTGGCTTTGCATTTTGGGAAACGTAGGTACCAGATTCTGAAAAGCACTCCACAGGTCTAGCATTGTACCCCTGTAACACTGTCGGAGTAATTATGGACAGTTTAAAAACAAATGATTAAAATCGATACAGCAGAACCAGCGATATCACCTTTTTATCCCACACATTCTTCTTCCTTTTCAAAACTTGGCACCTACATTACCCACAATGCAACTTAACTACCGAGTGACATCACTGGAGGCAGTTAGTTACACTTCAATGTCAAAATTGCTGGAGTTACCCTTTAAGAAACTTGATGTTAATGTTTTATGTTCCTAAGATCAACTTGTGCTCTGCATATTAATTGTAAAATAAAACTGTTATCCCATCAAAGTGAAACTTAAATTAGAAATAAACATCTATCAAGGCAAAACTGGAATTGTAACCGGAACGGAGGAAGTGTCAGAGTCTTACATTTGAGCCAGACATCCAGCAGAGGCACAGATTATGTGTCTGTGCTGCCAACTGTAAATTGAGCCCAATCTCCCAAATATTTTGATTTTGATTTAACGAAAAAAATATCTATTCTCCAATCTGTTTTTCAGTGCCCAGCTGTAACTTTGTAACTGTCTCATTATCATTCTGCATGTGCCAATAACACCAGCTGCTGTGTGGTTCTGTTTACAGGGTTTATACTACCTACACAATAAAGGCAAAATGCACAGAGACATCAAGGTGAGTTTGGAGAAAACTGTATGACATGTTTTCGTTAGCAAAACCTTCAAATCTTTAGGCCTCCAAGTGACAATTTGACTCCCTGTTTGGAAAAAATATTGTTTTTCAGGAGACTACAGCCTCACAAACCACCACATGTGTTTAAGTGTTAATAATAGTGTTGATAAATTCATGAGAAGTCATCAAAGTGTACGAGCACATGCATTTAGTGATGTTGAAAGTGAAAATTGATCCCCACATTATTGGTGCTGATGGTGTTTGTAATGTGGGAAATGATGATTGATTAATAGCCGCAGGCTGCGTTAATCAATGACAAACCACTTTGCAACAAACCTGTGCTGCTGAACCTGTTCTCAAGTTCATTTAAATTGAGCTGAAATGTGATTTCCGTGCGTTGGGTGCTGATACATGGCGTGTTTGTCTCTGACAGGGTGCCAACATCCTCCTGACAGACAACGGCTACGTTAAACTAGGTGAGAGGAACACGCAAGGCTTCTGTGATTACATTCTGCTTCAAAAGACTGACTCTGAACAGCCTTGTTTACTGAATTTCTCACTTTCCCTCTGCTTATAATCATTTCTGTTCTGACACTCACTTATTTATTTATCCTCTGCCTCCCTTCATTCTTTCTCACTTCTTAAATCTGTCTTTTTCACCCCGTAGCTGACTTTGGAGTATCGGCCCAGATCACAGCAACTCTAGCCAAGAGGAAGTCGTTCATTGGAACTCCGTACTGGTTAGTTTGTGGTTGTTTACTACCATCTGTTCCCTTTGTACTGCATATGGATTTGTATGCAGGTAGAGCAAATGTATATAAACTTCCTACTTCATGCAAGAGACGATCGACAAGTTGGAGAAAGTTTGGGAATTTGGTAAATTCTCTGATGTCAGGCAGTGTGAAGTTTATTCCAGTTTCGTTTATTTGAGAAGGGACAGAAGCAGCCAAAACGCTATTCGTCATTAGTAGTCCCTTGGCTAAGGTGCTAAGAAGACTTCCTGAATACATCAAAGAAAAAGCAAAGCAGGGCATGGAGTTTCAGGATTGGGAAAAAGAGACACAGTTGTTCTGTTTATACATACAGAGTGACATTGCGTGAAGGGATTTGTCTAATGGGTCATGCTACAGGAACATACCAGAATGTGACTCAATAATGGATCCGCAATGAAACAAACCAGCAATGAAGAGTATTTTAGGATCCTTCAAGGGCTCCAACAGAAACAGAATCATGGAGAAGACATAGTGTTAAACATGCTGAGGCTGATGTTGTGAGGTTGCTGCAGCCAGACAGAAATACTGAAGGAAATTCAAAATCTGTTCTTGTGCTAGCTGTTTAATTGACCTGATTCAGTTTACTTGGTTAAAATGAGCACACATTTTACTCCCCCACCTTCTCTCTTCACCCTTTGTCGCTCTCTCTCTCCATAGGATGGCTCCTGAGGTAGCAGCAGTGGAGCGGAAAGGAGGTTACAACCAGCTGTGTGATATCTGGGCTGTGGGCATTACTGCAATAGAGCTGGCAGAACTGCAGCCTCCCATGTTTGACCTGCACCCCATGAGGTAAAGGAGTGTGTGCATGTGTGTGATGATGGCATAGACCTGCCCTGGATGTGAAACAATGTTAGAATTAAATTCTTATAGTGATTGAAGGAGCCTCATTCCATCAGTGTTTATGCTTAACTTCTCAAAAAGTATCAGTTCACTTTGATTACATTTATAATTTACCAAATACAGAAACATAAAATCCGTCATAGTTATTTATACCACTTGTGCTTTTCCTGCTGTCTGATGTGAGAAAGGCAGCTATACCTGATATACTCTGATATGAAGTCTTGACTTTCAGTCTCTGTCTGTTTTTCCACAGGGCTCTCTTCTTAATGACCAAGAGTAATTTCCAGCCTCCCAAGTTGAAAGATAAACTCAAGTGGTAAGAAACAACCCTGTCTACGATGCCTCTGTTTTCTTCACTTGTATTTATTTAGTATTTTTAGCCACTGAGATGCAACACTGTACATGAAATCACCAATTTGTATCAAATGTGTCCCTTGCTTTCAACGTCTTTCTCTCTCTGCCGGACTGCAGGACAAACAACTTCCACCATTTTGTCAAACTTGCTCTGACCAAGAACCCAAAGAAGAGGCCAACAGCTGAGAAACTGCTGCAGGTAAAGCAACAAAACAACATATTTACAATTCTTTAAAAGAAGCTCGATGGTTAGGGTTACACATCCCAGCTATATATAGATAGACACTGCAGAGTGGACCATTTCCTCATTAAAGGTTATTATGCTAGTGGTTTATTGTATAATGTGTATTATTATGTATGTAAACAAAAGCATTAATTGCTGGCCCATTATATATGAAAGATAAAAAAATGTCACAGTGTATAATATAAACTGGACTAACACTGCTGCAAAATGTAAATGACAGAAGCCAGGCATACAGTCCAAACCTAATCACATGGTGTCGGCTGTCATCCAGGAAAAAAAGCAATTTTAACTTATCTTTCTAACTGGTTCCCTCTCTTGGTTTGTTTTCCAGCACCCGTTCGTGTCGCAGCCTCTCAGCAGGACGCTGGCGATCGAGCTGCTGGACAAAGCCAACAACCCTGACCACAGCACCTACAATGACTTTGACGATGACGACCCTGAGCCAGAGGTAACCTTTGACCCTCTCAGGTTTTAGCTTTCAAAACATCATCAAACTTGCAGATAGGTCAACAGAGTGGTGATCATGTTTTTGCCGGATCTCGCTTCCTTCCCTTCACATCGTGCCCTTCTCTCTCCTCATTTGCTCATTGAATCCCTTCTTCGTCAACCACTGTTCACCCTCCTCAACCTCAGTCCCTCTTTTCCCGGCACATGTGACTCATCTTTCTGCTCTTTGTCCTTCCCCTTCTCCCTCTTTTCTTTTCTTGCCTTCTCGTTGCTTATCCTCTTTGCCCTCTTCCCATTTCACTCTTCTCTTCTCATTTCTTCTCTTTCCTTCTGCCCATCTTCTTCCTCTTTCCTCTTCTCTTCCCCCTTGTAGCACTTCTCCTTTCTCTCTTCCTTTCTATTCTCATTCTTCCTCCCTTCCCTTTTTTCTCCTGTCTTCTTGTCTCCATCCCCCATCTTCTACCTCCTCCTCAGTTTAAGTACAGGGGTCATTTCCTACCCGTAAGCCCTGGTGCTCGACGTGCACCCCGCTTTGCGGCCCGTAGAAAGGTACCGATGTGGGCTGCGGTGTCTGCAGTGATGTCATTCTAACACAAACGATACTGTCAGTTGTTTCTTGACTTGGGGGAGGACCACAGAACTGAATGAATAGAAACTGGATTCAATTCAGTGTCTACTGGTGCTGTCATGGAAACTGGCATTGGCATGTGACTTCCAGACAGTTGATGGATTACCATGGCAGCTGCATAAATAGTTTAACATGCCAGTGAGTGATTGTACTTAACTTTCATGCTCATCTGTTGACATGCACGTCAGCTGGTCGGATTATTTTTATGTAAACGTAAAGGAATTTAGTTGATTTTTGCACATTACATACATTTTTGGCCTGATGAAGAACACATTGCCTTGTTTTAAGTATGGCTATTGTAGTGTTTTCTGTTTTTACTAGTATAAAATCAAATATGTCGAATTATTCCTTTAAATTCTACGTAGCTGTCACAAATATCACAACTTAGGATCGGCTCTATTCATTCTAGTTCTGTGGCAGCGGCTGACCCATAAAGAAATGTGTCAATTCATGAAGATGGCTACCAAACTGTTACATCATCACGCTCCCTAGAGTAATGCATCTGAACCACGTCCAGGTCAACTTGGGTCGGCTTTGTGGTTTGTTATTTTGTCCAATTTAGTGGGACAGCAGTTGAGTTTCACATTTTCTATAATAACCTGACTTAATGTTAAGGAACATTTAGGTTATGAAAAATATGTGAACATCAGTGGCACGGTAAAGGCTCTGATTAAAAGATCAAACTCCTGTCTCATCATTTGATGGTTTGAAAACACATGATGCATTTTGATAAATATGTCAGTTGTGGAAGCCATCTTCATTTGTCATTGCAGTCATTAACCATGAGTGGTAAGAACATGTGCTTTATTACACCTGTAAGAGGGGGTTTTAAGTTGACAAATCTGAGTGAATCTGTGCAACAAATGTGGCTTTTATTGATGCATTTTGTAAAGTCTTGGTTTGTCTTTTTTTTCAATGCTTTACAAGCATGGTTTGAGGTTGCTGTGTTGTAGTTTCCCTCTGAAGATTAAGTGTCAAAGACATGACTTCAGGTAGAGCTTGCCATCTCGGGAGTTGTTGATTTAATTTGTGAATCACCACCTGAACTTTAAACACAACGCTCCTGTAACGATACCTCTCTTCCCAAGAAAATAAACGAGCATCACACATGCAGTAGTTATTTCATCCTTACAGGGACTCTTGACGACTGTTTGAACACTAAGCAGATATGTTGATACTGTTTCCAGGGAAGGTTTGTCTTTTCCGTCCACTTTGTTGCTATGTTTTGGTTGTCTGGTTGCAGAGTGCGGCTGGCTGTTTTGCTGTGTCATCATACCCCACCAACAGGAAATGGCAGAAGCATTGTGTTTGTTTGTTGTAAAACCTATTGTAACCTCTAAACTGTGCATGTTCTTTGACTGCGTGTGTCTTTTCTTTTTCCTGATAGTCTCCGGTCTCTGTTCCTCATCGTATTCGCTCCACCAGCAGGAGCGCCAGGGAGGGAAAGACGCTGTCAGAGATCAACTGTGAGTTCAAGCACAACATGAAGAAGTGACCAGACCTTAAGAGTCTTTTTAACTCCTGAACTCTTTGTTTGAACTTCTCTGATCTCATGTGGTGCCCCCCCTTCCCCTTCTTTTCACCCGTTTGTCCGTGTCTTACTTTCTCTTCCTCAGTCGGTCAAGTGAAGTTTGATCCTCCGTTGAGAAAGGAGACAGAACCTCATCATGAACCGGTGAGTTATTAGCCGTTCTATATGTTTGTGAGAGTGTGTGAGAGAGGGTACGTTTGTGTGGTTGTCACTTCACGAGCACCAGCATGGCTGATCCTCACCTAAACACAGGAAGCACCCTGACCAATCCTTGTCATCGTCAGTCGTTGTTGACCCAAACAAGAAGCCCATCCACAGTAGGTTTTTTTTGTTTTTTGGTAGTTTTAAAACTGCAGCATTTTACGTAGGGATGTCCCTGACCTATGCCAGCCATAATCCAAAAATGTGATATTGAGATTTTGGATACAGGCAGTTTTCTTTGAGTGTCTCAGCTCTCCTTTAGGCACGGTGAGCAGTTTAGATACCCAGAAGGAGCTTTGTGAGGCTCAGTTTTAGGTGCAACACTGATCCAGATGCCTTCTAAGCACGTCCAAATCAGAGGAGACTTTTGGATAGACTCAGAACATGCTGGAGGGATAATGTGAACCTGACCTAGAATACCTCAGGATCTCTCTGTCAATGCTGGACGACGTGGGTTAGCGACGGGTTAGCCTTCTGTTGCCACCAACACTTAGACCTCGATAAACTTCCTTTGTTCTTTGGCGTTTTGGTGACGCTGACTGACCGCAACCGTCGACATGGCCACAACATGAACTGTGAATAGAGTTATTAGCTTTCTTGCTGCAATGTCTCCTCATTTACAAGCATTGATTGACATACAGTAGGTTCAAAAGGTGAATCTTTGAAAATGGACTGCAAGCTTTGCAAGAATTACTTGAATACCAAAGAAGACCAAAAAGCCCTGGCTGTCACAGACCGTCCTGTACCTGACCTCAAGCCCATTGAACATTTATAGGGCACTTGAAGACTGAGAAAGCCAAGCAATGTGCGACATCACAAGAAGCTTTGAGGGAACTTTTTAGAAACTAAAGCTGATTCTGTTAGTGCCTGTAGCTTTTAGAGCTGCTGAAAGAAGTTTTACTTGTGGACAGATGGGATGGTGCAGGGTTCATGTGCGACCACAGCGTCTTGTTAAAGTCCTCCGCTCCCTCACTCCTTCACTCTCACTTTTTCTGTCATTCCTTTGCACTTGCACTTTTTCCACAAACTCCCTTTTGTATTCCTCCTCCCTTCAAGTCTACTGAGAAAATCCACCCTAAAATGCCTCGTTGTCTCCTCTCTGTCTACACCTATTTATCCATTAATTTATACTGATGTCATGAAACATAGTCACCAGTGTAGGTCTGCAACGTTCATCTACATCCCTTTGTCCTTCAGTTTCTGCCCTCTCCTTGAAAGTAATTCAATAACACCGGGTTGTTTCTGTCTCGCTGACCCAATGTGACTCTGAGGATTATGCTGCCATGTGTAACATTTAAAAACCAGTAAATAACTACCACATTATTATTGTTATATATTATTGAAAACTTTTATACTGTTTCCAAGAGGATTAGCATCAGGATTTTGTGGCATCTACCTCAAAAGAGACTTTGCAGATGTTTTGAGGAGTCAATGTCAGTCTGTTTAATTTCTCGTGTGTAATACTAAACAAAAAACAAACACACCCATAGCGACACTGGAAACTGAATTAAGGTAACGTGGTTTTAATTCTGAAGACATGCAGCCGAGAACACGACTGGAATAAGACTGAGGCTACTAATTGTCTTGTTTGAACACTAAAGAACATCATACAAAGTTATCTCTTGGCTTTAAATAGCACCTATGATTTATTAATGTAATTTATTAATGTCTGTCCTCCTCCGTTCTGCTTTTAAACCCCCACCTCCACCAATTTACTCATCCCTCCCTCCCTCAGTGTCCACGCCCATTCATCCCCTCTTCTCTTCAGATTAATATTCCAGTATCTCCCTCCTCCTCCTTCACGGACTTCAGCGACCATTTTGGCCTTAATCCATTTTTCATCCATCACCCTCTCTTGCATCCTCCCCCGTTCCCTCCATCAGTCCAGGTTAATGTATTAACTGAGGTCTCTCTCGCTCTGTCTTGCTGACCAGTGTGAATCTGAGCCCTATCTGGACTGTGTTGAGGAGCTCTACTATACCGCGAGATCTAATCTGGTAGTACTCTTTCTATCAGTCTCTCTCTCTCTCTCTCCTCTCGGCTTCTCCCTCGGTCAACTACATCCACCTTCTTTCTTTTTCACTTCTATCTTTATCCATTCCTTTATTTATTCATACCTCCGTCTTACTCTGGCCATATTTATCTTTAATTCTTTATCTGTTTCTGAAGGACAGGTCCTGGTCCTTCTTTTGGCTCTCTTGTTTTCTGGGCCTTCGCTGCTGTCTCTCTCCTCATTTTTTTTATTTTCCAGAGTGCTGATTGTTTTGGCTGTTCCATATCCAACATGTACTTCTGTTCATTTTCACAGTTTTTTCCATCTATTTTGGTCTGTCCATCTGTTTCTGTTCATTTTCTTCTTCTTTTTCCAGCTTTGGCTTTCGCCTCACTAACTGGTGTTGTAGTTGTCATGGTGATAAGAGTCCTTCATGTTCTTTGTTGTTGTTTTTGGATATAATACACACATTCACACACACGTCACACATCAGTCAATCAAATCAAGTTATTAATGTAGTTTTATAAATATAGTGTATTTGTGATAAATATGCAGTTGGGAGCTCAGATTCAGTTGCAGAGCTGCACCTCTGAAGGTTTGTAGCGTTGCAGTGTGTCGACACGCTTAAACACAACGCAAAACTTAACATATCGAAATTTATAAACACACACTAGACCTTTTAATGTTTGCTTTACTTGATATTTGTTGTGGCGTGTCTCTTAATATTTCTCTCTAAGGAGTGTGTGTCTCTCTTCTTTACTCTACCGCTTCTATGTCCTCTAACCTCTTACGTCCTGTAGTTGACCAAAGCAATGAGGCCTTTTCATGTGTGTCTGGGCGTGTCTGTGTGTTTGTGTTTGTTTACAGTCCGTCTCTTTCCCTCTGCATGTCTGTTGCATTGTGGGATTATCTTAAACAGTGTTTTTGTGACGATGCTGCATTCACATTGTGGCTTCATGCAATATATGACAAACCAAGCTTTCCTTTATTCCAGTCAGAGAACGGTGCTTAACGTAGCTGCTTATTGTCGAGCTGCGCTTGAATCAACTTTCACCTGGTTTTAAAATGAGTAATGATGAATCATAGCTATTCAGCATACATTCAAAAAAACTTTGCTGAGTTGTGTTTTATATATTAGTACAGTACCTGACTTCACAGTGACGGTTACTAGCATAAATTGTCCAAAACATTGGTTCCCAACCCAGGTCTTGGGCTCCCCCTTGGGAAAACATATTTAACTTGTGGCCAGTGGGCAAGATGCTGTCTCTCACCAGCCTCACTCCCTTTTATCAGCGTTTATCTGTTAATTCCAGACCAAAAGGAGCACATTGACTAACTAGGTTTGTTTGTGGGGTTACAGGTTTAAAGAAATCCCTAATCACAGCTACCATATCTACTGGTTAGCACTACACATCAGACACTCACGAAGCTTAATTAGTTGGCTAGCTACAGCTTATAAAACTTGCTAGCTATAGTTTACATTTCAGCTGACAAAATTCTTTATTATTATCCTTATTATTTATACTTTCTCTGGATTTTCCTTGCGAAATATCAGACACTTTCACCGCAGTGGGACCTAAAATGAGACTTTATACTTGAACTGCTCTCAGTTCATGTTCACACAGAGGCAACAACGTGATGACACCTTCACACATAGATGTTGCTTCATTTTAGGGCATCACGAGCCAAAAAGTTTTGGAAGAACTGGTTTGAAACTAATGCTTGTGTCATACTAACTAAGTAAATATTGTAGGAAAAAATGGGTGACTGTAGGTATCTACATGTGACGACCTGCTATTCTTGTTACCTCATCTAGTGGTGTTGAAGTAGGACTTACTCTTTAAGAGTCGAGAAAAATCTTACTGCGACCAATTTTGTTTTGGAGAAATTATTCAAGAACCTATCTTGCACCTCAAAATTCAATCAGGTACAGTTTTTACTGCATTAGCAAACCTGTAATTGTCAAATATCTTTATGAAAACAAGGGAATTGCTGTTGTGGTTAATATTGTATATCCCTAGGCCACAATGTGAACTCAGCAAGAGTCAAATCTGCACACAAAGTTAGTCATACTCTCACTGTGTAAGTCTGTGTATGTCTGTGGTGAAACTGCTGTTTTATTGGGTGTATTACTATTTCTTGTAGGCTGCTATAACTGTCACCACAGCCACTACAGTTGCAGCGCCTTCAGTAATTTGGTAGTTGAACAGGGTGTATGTGGTTTTTCTGGCACTTAGCCGACATCTTCAGCCCTTTTTATGTCCCTGGAGAAATCAAGTACATGTCACTTAAATGAGCCAGTTATGAAGTCTTTTGTCACAGTTGTAATGTACTTTGTTTGTCTTGTAGGACTTGCAGTTGGAGTACGGGCACGATTCACCAAGTCTACTGGGAGGAAACAAGTAAGACAAACCTTTTGTCTCGCTCTTGTCGTCTTTTTCTCTCTTTTTTATCTTTATCTCTGTGATGCTTCAATTTTCTCCAGTTCTTTAGTCTGCAGTTGCAGTTAGACCAACAGAGTGTGAGATAGGGAGAGTTTTCGTGCAGTAGGTTTGATGATTTATTCATAGTTGCGGCTTGAGGATGTTCTGTAAGCTGTGTGTTTGTGTGAGCTTTCTGCTTGAAAGTGTGCTTTGTAAGCAGCAAGCTCAGGTTCACGTCAGGGCAGCAGAATGTCCTCCACTGCCTGGCAAGGACTTGAAAGATTTCTCAAGCATGTAGATTTTCGATCGCTGCGAACACATCTAGAAATCAGATATGTTTATTTTTCTTTCTCGTTGATCTTAATCGTGTTTACTCATTTACACAATTCTCCTCAAACAGGAGTCTTCTCAAATCCGTGGAGGAGGAGTTACAGCAGAGGTAAGTCACATCCTGATACATCCAGGAACTCGATCTTGATCCGCTGACGTTCTAACCACGCCCACCCATCAGCCAATCATTGTTAACGGCAGGACTAATCTCGGCCAATCACACGCAACTAACGCTGTCGTAATGACTTCAGGCTGTCGGGCTCCGGGCATCTTGGATTCTTGTGGGTTTTATTTTCCCTCTTGCTTCACGCTTTGATGTCATCAGGAAAAATGCTGCGCATTATAGGGGCTTCCTGCAGGGCATGGCTTGCACACATGCACTCACACTGTCAGACACACACACATACACACACACTACATACAAACATGCACGCATATACAGTTTTTTAGCCAAAGCTGCAGTAGGTGTCTTCAGTGATTTTACTGGCACGTCTATAGAGACGTTCTTCTTACTCGCCCCGAAATAATGATGATCACCATTATTGTGCTTTGCTGTAATCTCTGAGACAATCTGATATAACATGTGTTTCACTTAATTCTTTGGTCTGCACAGTAACACAGAGGGTTCAAAGATTTCCTCTAAACATCCCCTTTCAGAAACTAAAAGCCAAATTTGACATTTGTTTCCCTGTAAATCCTTATTATGTGAAAGCCGGGTCTGCTGAATCGATGTTTTACATATATGATCTTGATAATAATCATAATTAAAGTATTATAGTATCTAAGGGTGTTTGGCTACACACTTAAATGTAGTTGCTTTAGTTTGAGTTGAGTTTGCCTTCAGTAGTAGCCTTCTGTGGGAGTACAGTAGATAACCGTGACCTTGTTTCAGTCTTTGAGGTTGTATCATCTGTTCCTAGATGTAGGACAGTCAGTAAAACAGTCTACAGACCTGCGTATCGAGGTGCCTCTGACGTGAATGCTACTGTGCAGTAACAACACTCGGCAGAATGTCAGAGTCACCTGGTCACAGTCACCTTATTTATTCTGATGTGGTAAACCCAACCCCTCTGGTATTCTCAAGGAGGATGAAGGTACTGTTGTTTAGACTTTCAGACCCAGTTAACTGTCTGACTGTGACTTTTTCTAGTTTCCCGTTGAGTCACAGCCAGTTTTTCAATCTTACTTTGTCTACACAGAAGAAAAAATTCAGATATTATAAGCACTCCTGCGACATTATTTTGTAGGAAAATGTCCCAAATGATATCGTTCATTGTCGGTATAGTTGTGGTGTGGACTCCACCATCCACTTGAGTTAGAAGGATTCTTAAAACGATCTCTTTAGATATTGTTATGATGAACGTTTTTGGTGTGCATGACCCTTTAGTCTCAAAAAATACTTGTGCCATAGCTGACATGAACAGATAAAAAGGTTAAAATCCTCAAGAAGGAGCAGAATTACCAATTACATAATGACTGTCATTGTCAACCTTCTCTTCTGAGCAGAAATGCTGTTTTTATTCACTAATGGATTTCAATGGCTTCTAATTTGATCAGTGTAAAGCTACATCCTGTACAGATGTTTCACATCAAAACCAAAATGCAGGACCCCTACCTCTTCCTGATGTACCTTTACTGTGAAACATCTGCATTGTATTTAATTGGCGAGAGCTTCACACTGATCAATAAAATGGCAAAGTAGAAGTGACTGCAGTCAGAGGTTTAGTTCACTGTTGTGGGGTTTGTAGATCTGTAAGGACTGTACAGGTTTGAACAGTAGGTTGAGTGTAGAAGTGTCTGTTTGTGGCTGTTGGTTGAAAGATCACATCCACCGATTATTGATTGTTGTTGGAGGATGGTGATTCTTTTCTTGTTTGGATCTGTTCAGTCCTTTCAGATCTGCCCAGAGTTTAAGGGTTAGAGGTAGTTTACGGACCGAGCTTCACACAGATCTCCCTCCCCTTTCCCCTCCCCCTCCTCCTCTTCCTCCTCTTGTCACCTTTGCTTGCTCCATTTTCTCCCTTAACCTCCCCATCTTATGCTCTCCCTACCTCAACCCTCTCTTTCTCTCTCCTTCCTCCCCTTCTCCCATCCCATCCCTCTCCTTTCTGCCCCACCCCCCTCCTATCTTCACCTCCTCCCCCAGGGGCCATGTGGCACACTTAGGGGATGATGAGGATGAGGATGATGATGGTGCAGATGATGATGAAACTCACACTCAGTAAGTTCCCTCCCAGCCTTAGAACTGAAAGCCTCTCCCCACTCGTGTCTCTCCTCCCTCGTCTCGATGAGGACGAGGAGTAAGACGAGGCGGAAGGCTTCTTGTCTTTGCCACAGTTTCATCCACGCATCTCTATGCTTCACACCCCACCATCATGCCACATATGCCACCTGTGTTTGTGTGTGTGTGTGTGTTTACAGCCGGTGTGTTTTCTATGCTGTCTTGTGTGGAGTGTAATAACTACTAACAGTAACCCTAACCCTGAAAACTCACCTGGAGGCTGTTAATGTAGAAGGCATATTGTTTATTTTTCAGTTATTTCTAGATTTTATACACAGAGAGTAACTTAAACCATTAGTAGGTAGCTTAATGTGAACCCAGCTGAATATCAGATACCCTCGGTATATCATTTAATTTCCCCTGGATTCTTAGCAATAATTTGATGCTTCAAATATGAGGTCTGGGTATGACCTTGAAATCTTTGTTGTTGTCTTGTTTTGTTCTTCGCTTGCATCGCCATCTGTGTGCCTCCTCGCTGTGTGTGTGGGATAGTGTGTGTGTGCTGCTTATTTGGCGTCCAGCCCCATCCCTTATTGTGTAAAAGCCAAATGTCCGCAGTAGACCAGGGTGTCCTTTCTAGACATATATTTTCCACTGCAGTCAGACAGGCGTTAGTCTCAGCACACACCCACAGCGCACTGATTGCAAAAATAGAAAGAACCCGAAGTCCTAAAATTACTGTAACCAGTAGTGTAAAGTGGAGTCAGACTGATGGTTCGTGGTTATAATCATGTTGAATGAGCTACATTTTTGCAGCGACAATCGATTGTGTGTTAGAAAATAAAATACAAAAAAAGAATAAATACACAAACATGACCTCCATGCTGACTAGCGACGTGGAGTTACTCACTTAATTCTTTAGCTCACTGTCACAAACTTTATTGTCCTTTCCTTTTGATAAAAACAACAAGTGAGAAGTATGATCCAGCTCCAAATAATCACGGACAAGTTCCTTTTCCATTTCGCCTTTACAACCCGGAATCCACAACAGTTGTGATGCTGCAAAGACAAAATATTTAATGTTTGACCTCATCAGCTTCATTGATTTCCGTAAATACATGCCATTTCTGAATTTGATGAAAGCAACACGCTTCAAAAAAGACTGGAGAAAGTTGTAAAATGCTCCAAATACACCTGTTTGGAACATTGCACAGGTAAACAGGTGATTATACACGTGATTGTATAAAGGATGTTACTACGAGGGCTCAGGAACACGTCCTTAAAACAGTTTGTAGCAAATCATTGCATAATGTTTTTATTCATGTTTTGCACAGCGTCCCAACTTTTTTGGAATCGTGGTTGTAGACGTAGAATCAGCAGACTGTTACCGATCCTCCTGCTGTCAATTTAGATCTCTATTTTGCCAACACACAGGTGTTTTCATAGCACCCTTAATGCTCAACTGAAGGAGGTTCTTTGCCATGTGACAATCACCACCATGCCACACCTTTAAATGTATTGTTCCACCCTTTAAAAGCTCAGAGGGGTAAGCTGTGTCGGTAACTGATCAGTTTTTAATGATAAAGTTCACATTAAGGGTGGAGGCCATATATCTGTCGACCACCACTCAGCTGATTCACTGTCTCACTTTTATTGGCGTTCTTGTCTTTGTGTTCACTGTGATCTGCTCTGTCCGTTTCAGTCTTAGTGCTCTGATTCTTTGTCTGTCAGTCATTCACAAATCTGTAGTCTATAAGGCAAAATGGATAAAGTCTGTGTGAATATTGTGCTGGTCTGGAGGTAAATTCAAATTTGTAAGGCATTCGGAGATGTTTAAAGGTGCAATATGTAAGACTTTTGGTTTAAAACATCCAAAGATAAACTGAAATTATTGACAGAATAGGGAGAAATGACTTGTCAAGTAAGCATGCTAACCAGCTAGCCCCGGACCATTCTGTCATGTAATACCACAAAACTGGGAGCAGTCTGGATCGCTAGCTGCACAGCTAACAAGCAGCTACAGTCAGCAGCAATTAGTTAGTCTGATGTCGGGTTTTTGCAATGTACCAATATTGACAATAACTGTGATATTGAAAGAGAAACTGTAGATATTGTGTTTATAATACACACGTGACAGCCTTCTCTGCTGATATGCTTCTCCCCATTTGTTTGGAGTGACCCACGACAGGTTTGCCAGTTCTTACATAATGCACCTTTTTAAAAGCCTCAAATATAAAGTCCAGTATAAGTCAAACACAAAATATTTTACACTTTTGTTGATGGACTCATCTGTCTAACAAAGTAACAAAAAACGTGTCGTCCTTTTAAGCAACAATCTTATTGTTTTCAGTATCAGCGCTCTGTTCTCAGAGACTTTACACATGCTCCATCTGTAGTTTGTCTTCATGGTCTCACTTTGTATGAAGAGTTAAACCTTTTGAAGCAGTGATCCTGTGTTTGTCTCTGTCCAGTAGTGTCAGGCTGTGGTTAAACTTGTCATTTCAGGCTTTCTTTTATCTTCTGATGACCCCGTCAAACCCCGCCATCTAATCTCAAAGACAATCTCTCAACAACTTTCATATAAAATGTTTTAAGTGAGATATAAACAATGTGATCGCATATCTTTGATTCAAACTGTGATTTTTTTAGAAATCTGTCCTTAAAATGACAAGTTAAACCACAGCCTCAGTGGTTACTCATTGACTGATGTGAATTGTGTTTTCAGTGCCCTTCTTGTTTGTCATAAATATCAGTTGTACGTCTGTTTTTCGAGTGTTTTATCAAGCAGAGTCTCAAATCATCCATCTTCTTATTCTTCAGTAAATCGAGCACTATCATGAGGCCAAAGGTCCCGCCTCCGCTTCCTCCCAAGGTACGAGTAAATGATTTGTCATTTGAGGATCCATTTAAATGTTCAGTTTAGTCTTTTGTAGTGATGTTTTCTTTAATTCTGTTCAATGTCATTGAGAATTGGACAGATATAAAAACTCTTTATCCTTCTGCGTGTTTCCCTTCAGCCCAAGTCCATCTGCTCGTCCACACAGCCACAGCAGCAACAACAAAAACACGACGATAGCCAATCACACAGCGAGGACGACGGCGGAGGTGGAGGCACCATCAAACGCTGTCCGGTCCCAGAGACGGCGAGCCCCGCCAAGCCCTCCAACGTCCCTCCGCGGCCCCCGCCCCCGAAGCTGCCGCCCCACCGCCGCAGTAGCCTAGGTAACGAGAGCCCCAAACGCACGGACGAGGAAAAATCTGCCCCAGAGGATGATGGGAGCTTTAGGCATTTCTGGGAGTGGCTCCACACGCCTCACACAGAGGAGGAGCTGGAGGAGGCGTGGGAGGTGCTGAAGGAGGTGAAAGAGGAGCAGGAAAAAGAGGAGGAAAAGGAAGAGAGTAAGAGCAGCCCACTTGATAGATCGGTAGTGTCCGCAGACCCTGTCGTCCCCTCCGATTGGTTGTGTGGTCTCCCATTAGTCAGTCCTCGTAGTCTGATTTCTTTGTTCCATGAGTCCATCAATAACAGTCCTTTTATTAAATCTTTTGTTTGTAGTTTCTTTTGTCCATCAGCTCCTGCTCAGTATAAGTGTTTGTCTTTTTTTTTGTATCGTTTTGTTTTTTGTTTTGTGAAGTCTGATTGGTTGTTTAACCCAATCAATCCAAAGCTAGTAGTCTGCTACCACTCCCCCTCGCTTCATAGGAGGAAGAAGGAAGAGGCAAAAAGTCTGTTTTCATTCAGTTTGAATGTTAGTCGACACATATCTCTGCCCCGATGACTTCTGTAAAGGGGGTTAATAATACTGATTGAACTTTGTTTCCATGTTTTTGATTTGTTTTACTTTGATTCACTTTGGATATTTCCTGTTCCTGTCAGCAGCTTTAAACTCTTAAATCTGACATAGAAGTTTTTCATTGTTTGATGACTGAATTACTGGCTTGATAAGAGTTTCGTCCAACAAACAATGAATTTCATATTTGAGGCAAATGTTCTAGGGGTCGGCCGATTGGAACCGATATACATTTGCAGTAAAAATAAAAATCTTAGTATCAAAGTTGAGAAAAACCATTAAAGGCTTGTTACTAACTACAATTTACTCAAGTACTGTACTGAAGTACAATTCTGAGGTACTTTATTTAAAAAATGGAAATACTCAAGTAGTCTCACTCCACTACATTTATTTGATAACTTTAGTTACTAGTTACTTTGCAGATTCAGATTATTCGGTGCTGATGGGCTTTTATTTGTGACTTGTAACCAATCGCAGAGTGTTGTGGGCGCGACTTTGAGTGAGATCAGAAATTGGTGACTGCAGACGAAGAGATTCTGCTGCATCAGAGCACAGAAACAGATAATCAGAAAAATGCTGAATACTGGCCCATAAGCGGTCTACCCCTAAAATCAAGTCAATTTTAGATATACAGCCCAAAATCGCTGTCACATCGCGAGAGTGATGTTGAAGCTGAACAGGAACAGAAACACCAAAGCACAAACAAACCAGATTTAATTCTAGCTTGATAAAAATAACACTCATAGAAATTCACAACATAATTGGAGTATTTTGGACATTACCCACATTCTCCTACTGTTTTCATCAGATATTGGAAAACAGAGATTAGAAATATATGCCAGCATGGTCCTCAAAGGCTTCAGCAGGCACACCTTGGTGGAGCTGCACTGTGTGTGTGCATATGTGTCTTAAGTGTTGTTTTAGTTTTGTCCTTAGCCCCAGATCCTACCTATCAAACAGGCCTCATTATTTTTACCACTTAACAGCCAACTGAAACCTTTTATAACAGAGTAGTTCCAGCAGACGTGTTGGATACTTGCCAGGGTGCGAGAGTGGTAGAGTCGACAAACATACCAGTCATAGTTTGACCGGTATTGACCGATATCTAGCAGGATGTCCGTGGTGCATTAACACCTTCCTGTGCTCATGACTATATTTGATCCTCTGTATTCTTCCTGCTAGCCTGCTCCCTCCTTCCCTCCCTCTCTGCTCCCAGTAGTTTGTTTGTTACTGTTTTAAGCTCTTATATATCTGCAGTCCTGCAGATTAGATTGCACTCATTGAAGCCGATAACGGTGTCAGTGTGCAGCTGATTCTATTTCTGTTTCTTCACTCACCTTCTTCCTCAAACACACAGCTGCATATTCACACACTCTCTCTCTCTCTTAGTGTCTCTGTCACACGTTGAGTTGTGTCTGTTGTTGTAGGTAACGGGCTGAACTCTCCACACAGTGGAGACAGGGATGGTCCAGCAGACAGACAGTCCACTATGCCCCCTAGTGTCCCCATACGGAAAGACAAGAAGGATGTTCCGGTAAGGAGGCTCAACACCAGGAAGTTCCTCAGAAAAGAAAATGAGCTTTCAGTGAAGCCATTGCTGAGATTTTTCATAACAGACATGATGCTGTGGTGCAAATGAATAAGTCAGGCAGAACGTAGTAAAATAGGGTCAATAATCGTGAATTTAAAACTCAATTGTCGACATGAAATGATCGTCTGAAACAGTTTTTAAAGATGGATTTAAACATGAGTTTTGTTTATGTTCTAAGTTGGGCCACAACTTGAGTTTTGGTGAGGATGGCTAAGTGTGAGCAAAGATAATGGAAGTAAATTCATCTTTTTATCTTGATTATAGATCATTAAAACACAATTACAATTATAAAAATTGAATCTTTTGATGCATCAATAATCATTTCATGATCACATCCGAGCCCTCTGAATCAGAATCGTATTGTGAGTTGCTTGTGCTTGTCAAATTTTGATACCCTGTGTAAGATTCACTCACAGTGTGTTACCAGGATCATTAATAATCCAGTGCTAACGCTATATATGTGTGTGTTTATCTGTCTGTCCTAGAAGCCGATCAGTAACGGCCTCCCTCCTACACCCAAAGTCCATGTAAGTAACAGTCTCTTTCTGCTCTCCAACATTAAATGTGAGTGGTGGTGTGCTGCAGGGAAACGGATCCTTTCTATATGAGAAAGTTCACATACTTAATCACCTGCTTCACATCTTTGTTGCATTACATTGTATTCTTCAGTTGGTTTACTCTGTAACTCTTTCCTCTTCCTCCCATTCGCAGATGGGTGCGTGTTTCTCCAAGGTGTTCAACGGCTGTCCTTTAAAGATCCACTGTGCCACTTCCTGGATCAATCCTGACACCAGAGGTAAACAGAAAGAACCAGATACAGTGTTGACTATCATTTTACAGGGTGATGTCAATATTTACATCCTGGACTTACACTAGAAATAACTCTTCAGTGTTGTTTAGTGTGAGCTGCTGCTTTGCTTTAATAAGTGGTAAAATGTTTGTTTTTTGTGTTTCAGATCAGTATTTGATATTCGGAGCTGAGGAGGGAATCTACACGTTAAACCTTAACGAACTGCATGAGACCTCGATGGAACAGGTGAGACTGCATTTTGAAAATGAGCAAAAACTGATGCCCTCCAGTGAAACTGTGACAAATGAATTAAGCTAGCTGCCTCATGGTCTTCATTTGTTCTCTACCTTGTATCTGTGTGCAGCTCTTTCCTCGGCGGTGTACCTGGCTTTATGTCATGAACAATTGTCTTCTTTCCATATCTGGTGAGCCATAAATCGTTTTATTCTTACAACAGGTCAATACATCTCGTATCCTAAGTCTACGTTATTGATTCTTTATCTTTCTTATCTTCTGTTCTGTTTTATTCCATTCCAGGAAAAGCCTCTCAGCTGTACTCCCATAGTCTGAGCGGTCTGTTCGAACAGGCCAGACAGTTACAGAAGTTACCAGTAGCCATTCCCACACACAAGCTGCCTGATAAGATAATTCCCAGGTAAGACTCTTATCTTACACTTACATGTGTCTGTCTTTAGTCATTGAACATTTAGATAACTTCAGTAACATAAGAACAACTGAAATGATCTGTGCAACGTGATGTTGACCTCGACGCTAAAAGCTTTTATTTCTTTGTCTGTCTGTTTGTAGGAAGTTTGCCGTGTCCAATAAAATTCCAGACACTAAAGGGTGCCAAAAGTGCTGCGTAGGTGAGTTCACGTCACGGGTGATTTTGAGTTTTATGCACACAAGCAAAGCCACCACAAAGTCTTAACAAGATACTAAGATTTAAATTAAAAATACTAATAACTTTTTGTTTGTTTCCATGCAGTCCGTAACCCGTACACAGGTCATAAGTACCTGTGTGGAGCCTTCCAGTCTAGTGTCATGCTGTTGGAGTGGGTGGAGTCCATGCAGAAGTTCATGCTCATCAAGGTCAGTTTTGGTCTTCAAAGCCTCTAATTTGTGTTTCTTACAATTATTTCAAGAGTGTGAAGAACATCAACATGTAACACACAGACACATTTTAAGTTTAAGTCTAATGTCCAAGGTTTTGTAAGGTTGAAAAGCTCTAAAGTTATCGCCTTCTCGACAGAACATCGACTTCCCGTTGCCGTGTCCGTTGGAGGTCTTTGAGATGCTGGTGGTCCCGGAGCAGACCTACCCTCTGATCTGTGTGGCGGTCAGTAAAGGCACCGAACTCAACCAGGTGGTCCGGTTCGGCACCGTCAACCCCAACTCTACCTCCTCCTGGTTCACAGAAGCGGGTGAGAAGAGTTCTGTTGTGTTGAACTAACAGCGCTTGATTTGAGATGTTTTGTGTTCAGCGTTGACGCCAAACTAACACTCATCTTTCTGTTCAGACACACCGCAGACGTGTGTGATCCACGTCACTCAGCTAGAGAGAGACACTATCCTGGTCTGCCTCGACAGTGAGTAGCATTTTTACACATTTGTGCATTTGGACTGAGCATGTTTAACTGCATTAGGTCAGAATAACGAGACCAGGATTTCACTGAGCTACATCTGTTCTCCTCCCCTTCCCTCCCTCTCTCTTTACAGGGTGTATAAAGATAGTGAACCTCCAGGGAAGGTTGAAATCCAGCAGGAAGTTGTCAGCCGAGCTCACCTTCAACTTCCAGATCGAAGCCACAGGTAAGGAGAAACCACACAGCATGATTTAGGGCCATTAACTGAGAGATAAGCAATATTTCTTGCAGATAAAGGAACTTGAAATTCATCTTCTTGCAGTTTAATACAATACGATCTGATTTTGTTTTGTTTTTTCATTATTTCTTTGCAGTTTGTCTCCAAGACAGTGTACTGGCCTTCTGGAGGCATGGCATGCAGGGACGGAGTTTTAAGACCAATGAGGTGAGATTGATGCTGAGCGTGTGTGTTTGTGTGTGTTTGTTTAAGGGTAAGATTACCTTTGACCTATTTTTAATGAGGTTGACTTTCAGGCATCATGGCAGGATGTTATTTAATCTCAGACTATAAGAGGATTGTGATTTCTGCTTAAATCCTAAATTGTAACTGATATTTTATAGTGGAGGTAGATTTTCCAAACCTGAAAAATCACATGAAACAGGGCAACATCTTGATAAGTGATCACCTATTTGATACGTTTATCGTCAACTGGCCTTGTAACATAAATGCAGCCCCACACTCGTTACATCTTATGTTCCACCATCTTTTGTTGTTTCCTGATGATCAACCTGGATGAGGAGTCTCTGATAACCATAAAACAAAATAACCCTTCTTTCCCTCCTTTTCATCTGCTTGCATTATTAGATTTTTTATTATATACATGGTTAATATTTCCTGAATGAGAGGTTCCTCTCTCAAAGGGTCTTAACAGGTTTTGCACTGACATGTTGGCAGAATAGGAAGAACAGGAAAACCTCCTGTTATTCCAACTTGGAAGCGTTCATGCGTTAATCCAAGATGCACCAAAGGGAAAACAAAGCCTAATTAGCTTTTTTAACCACGATACATATACTGTAATTAATAGTTAATTAACAAGTGAAACCACATGACTGCAAAGTCTTAAATTAGCTGAATAAATAGTATTGGTATTAATATTTGAATTTATTCAGATGTAATTGACAGTGATGGTGTTTTTGCAGCTGTTTTGTTGACATGTCTGCAGAACTTCAGGCCAAGTGAGAGATGTCATAGCTGTCAGAAAAATAATTACAACATGGAGGTCGATATGAGCATTTATTCCACATGGGGGCTTATAATTATGGCCTGTATGATACGGCATGAATGTGCCAGAGAAACATAACTGGTTCAAAAATAGTTTTCAGTGACATTCACTCATTTGCCTCATCTGTTTCAAAGACTATGATCCAATCATTTTGTTATAAATATCAGACAACATTCGATCAGTAACTCGTCGATCAGAGCGTCCCTGTTTTACTCCGTCATGATACTGCAGAGACATTTGAGCTGGTTTCTCTTGGCGAGTTCTGACCTTGACTTTCTGCCTCTTCCTCTGTTTTTCTCTCTTTATCATTTATTCATCAGATCACCCAGGAGATCTCTGACAGCACACGCATCTTCAGACTACTGGGATCAGACAGGTGAGAACACACACACACACTCACACAACACATACACACCTCCTCTTCACTTCATACATTATCACAAAAACACACACACACACTAGACACACTAGACGTTAACATCCTCTCTGATGTCTCATCACTGAAGACCTGCCGACTGTAGAGATCCAGGGGCCGAGAACAGAGGCCTCAACCAGCGCAGGTACACTCACCGCCTGCAGCCTAAAACGCTGCCTCTTTCTTTTCGGGAATCTCGAGGTCTGCTTGACGTCAGATGTCACTAATGAAGAGCTTTTAAGAATCGGGAAGAGAGAGTGTCTGAGGAAAATCAGCAACCTGTTAAGTCATGACGGCATAGACACCAAAATCATCTTATTTTTAACTGAAAATGGCAGAAAGTCAAAGTGTGTCTCAGGAATTGGGAAAAACCTACACAGAATATGAATATTTTGAACTACCGAGCGCTACTGTTGTATCGACCGGGTAATTTTGGTGTCTGTGTCCCATTACTGAGCAGCTGAGTCCCCTTTGAGATCTGATGTGTGAATGTTTGAGCCTTTGGATCGTTGTTAAACAATATTAACAGCTTCCTCCCAGTTTTCCTCAGGGTAAACAGAGTGCACTTTGTGAAGCGCTTAGTGTCAAAGCAAGTCATCTCCCTCTGCTGCCTTTTTCAAATAACAGGGCTTTTACAGGCTTGGACCAAATCCTGTGTGGGCTGCTGGGTTTTTGTACATTTTTATAATAAATCCTGGGTTTCTTCACACTTTATATTCCTCAGTGTTGTGTTTATTTCAGTCAGGAAAACTAACAACACACTGAAGCAGACTGGGCTGTTCTCTCATCTGTGATTTAAAGGCGAAATAATGACTGCGAAATGTTTTGTTACCTTCCCTCGAAACTAAACCGGATGTTGTGTTTTTGCCCGCGTCTGTGTTTGTCTTGCAGGGTGGTGGTGCTGGAGAGCCGGCCTACAGACAACCCTACAGCCCACAGCAACCTCTACATCCTGGCAGGCCATGAAAACAGCTACTGAGACACACGCACACAAGCACACATGCACATAAACACACCTCTCTAAAACAGCCTACCACTAATGCAAAACGAGGGAGCGAGCGAGCAACCGGGAGAAACTCTCAGCCCCCCAACCCCACCGCTAACCCCCACCCAACCTCCCGTCGGCCGTGTAAATGGGAGATGAGCCGTATTCGTGGGTGCAGATGTGGATTCCCAGTTGCAGACATTTAAAAATGCACCGCAGTGTTAGTGTTAGTTAAGCGTGTTGTAGTAAGGCAGCGGGGGTCGTGGACCCGTTTCTGCTGGTCCGAGGCCAGCTCGGGTTGAGATAGTCGGAGAATGTCTTCAAGAGCAACCCAGAAATCCTTCCTGATACCATCCCACCGCCTTCCCCCTGCATACCGCACACTGGGAAACATCCAGCACAGAAGTCCGACTTCAACACTACTTCTACTACTAGTTCTACACATACTACTACTACTACTACTGCGACTGCTTCTTGCGCTAAAGCTTCACAGAAGAGCCATCTTGCACAGAAAACCTTTTCTCTCCTTCATCGTCCTTTCCTCTTTACTTTCCTCCCCCCCCCACACACTTTTTTTTAACGACACTTTTATTTATTGTGGCATGATGTAACTTTAACAACCAGGATGGCTTTCCTGTTTTATCCGTTTTTTTATAAAAAAGGAGAAAAAAAAAGAGAAAACAAACTAAAAAGCTTCGCCACCTCTGCTAGCGTTGAACTCCGATACCCGTCACCACACCACACAAGTGCTTAATTGACCTCTATTTAATTGTTGTAAATATAAATGTAGTATTTTTTTGACAGAGACGAACACTAAAAAGACTGGTCGTGTAGATAGGCGTGTGTATAGTTGCTCTGTACAACTGTGGAGACGAACAGAGAGACGGACGGGCGTGGAGGAGCGTCGGGGCGGTAAATCGACTTCCTGGTTACCTGATCATGTGACGAGCGTCAGGAAGCAACGAGCCCTGCAGTCTCCTCAGGTGGACAGCTTTAGTAATGGGATATTACTCTAATAACACTCATGATTGGACTGAGCAAACACAGGAAACAGCACTGATTGGTCATTTTTCATTTTGCATGTGCCACCATCGAAACTTCCTGCTCGTTTTTTGCACCACAGCAACAGTCGTCAGGGCAGCGGACGTTACAAGTTCTGTTCGTTTTGGTTTGTTTCTCCTGTTTTCACGTCAACTTTTTCATTTTTTTTAATGCTGTTTTAATCAGAGAGCTTTTTTTATTGTTTTGATTTTTTTTTTTTTTTATTGAACCACTGGTGTTTAAAATTTGCACAGAGAAAAAGGTATTTGACAAACAAATGTGATGTCATTATAATATATGACCTTGTGTGTATGCACAGTGTGTGTGTGTATGTGTGTGTGCGTAGACATAGATTATGCACATGCAAGTGCATCATGTACAGATCTGGTCTTTAACAGGTGACAGTTTGTTTTTTTTCTGCTCGCGGCCACTTGAAGAGCAACAACAGATGTTTTAAAAAGGAGATAAAAGCTGGATTTACACGGAAGGAAAAATCATTTATACATATGCAGTAGACCTGGTATATATATATATTAGCCTTAGCCATCAGTTCTAGCATGATATTTAATGTCTGTGGACTTCCACATGGGTGGAGTTTAAGGAGTTTGTTAAAGCAATTACATAAAACATTTTAAATGAATGAACGATCTGGAACAATTTAAGCAACTCGTGGCAGAAAACCTCACCTGTGTGGTGCTCCGAAGACGATCCGAACAAACACTAAGAATCGTTTGTTGAAGATCTGTCAAGCAAGGACACAATCACATTTAGTCCGGATGAAAAGTATTTACTGTAAAACAACGAGCTCAAGGCCCAACGCCCACTCCTAGCTAGCTTCTGTTCCGCTAGCTTCCAAAACAAAATGGACGTTCTCCTAGAGGTTTTTATAAGAAGCTGAAACAGGACGTCGGGTAAATAAGTGTGTACTACTATGCTGGATACATTGAACACAATGTCAGTGAAAAAAGTTGTTTTGTTCACATTAAACGCTTGTTAAAGGGGCAATATGTAAGAATTTTAGTTAAAAACATTCAAAAACACCAGCACTCCTCCTGTGCTCCAAGCCCTACAGCTAACTGAGCTTACTAGCTAATGGCATCTACAGTTACTCCGATGAGGTGCTGCCCCCTATTTGTTTGGAGTATGACTTCCACAGCTGGACAATTTTTACATATTGCACCTTTTTAAGTCGATGCTAACAAAATAACGTGTTTTAGCTCTGTTTTAATGCTGAATGTGCTTTATTGTCAAGTATAATAGTAGACACCCCTTTAGCTTGGATTATAAACTTTATCGTGTGTTTCAGCGACATCAGAAGGGACGATTAATGAATCACTTGTATCTCTAGTAGAAGAGAAGCTAACCCAGAAGTGCGGTGGGAGTCCACATATTTTATTAATTTTAGTGATATTTGGAGATGTTTTACCTTCAAACCTTCACTGCTGTGACCTTTTTAAAGGCCAACATCTGTACGAGAGATCACACTACATGCATGTAGGTGTGCACCGTGTGGTGTGTAGTAGACGCTACATGTGGCAGTACACTACCAGTCTTTACAAGCTGTGACACTAGAGGTTGCTTCAGAGGACTTGGGCACTAGCTTAGCTGAGCTTAGACGAGACACCGTCACTAAACTCGGAAATCTTGCGGAGCTAAAACGTTTAGCTTCATTTTTCAAGATGAACACTGTCCAGAAAGTCGGGAAGAAATACTCACAGGTGGCAACGTTTCAGCTCTGCGTGAGGCGAGTCGCTGATGTCGCCATCTTGATGATTCAAGAAAAGAATGTAACATTTCTGTTCCTCCTTGACTTCTTATCACCCGGTTTGTTCGTGGTAATGTCGTTCCAGTTGACGTGTCATAATCGCAACCTTTTTTTTTTGTTTTTTGTCACTTTACCAACATGGTAGCATGTCCCCCACACACCATGTCGCTATTTGTGGATAAACAGATCCTCTCACTTGATTCCAGCTCCTGATGCTTTTATTGCACTGTTGCTGTGATGTAGCTTAAACAGTCAAGTGTAGAGTAGCTTGAATCCACTGTGAGGATATAAATTGCCTACTTTTTATCGCTCGTGCTCACTTTTCATGTATAAAATGCCCATAAAGACACTAAGATACTACACTTAATTGCCATGTAGTATTGACCACCTCTATTTGGTGCTCTCATAGGACTCTAATGGTCGTCATTTAACTACAAATCAGCCGTAGAAGAGATAGACGTCGAATCAGTTGAACTCTACTGGCGACAGCTGCGGTTGATCCACTTTCAGGGCAAGAAATTTGGAAGGAAACTGTCAAAATCAAACTAAAAATGCATAATTTTTTTTCTTGCCCTGGAAGTGATCACAACCCTAAATGAGCTATTAAGCCACGATCGTGCTAATAAATGTGCTTCTAGCCAACACCTATAAATACAGAAGTGTCATAGTTTCAGGGCTGCAACCAGGTTTTATTCACGCAATCAGGTTATTTAACACAAATACTGTCAAAAAGATATTAGTTCTACTGAGTATATCAACATCAGCCATTAAGCATTATTAATCCTTTTTAATTAGGCTCAATAATTTTGATTTCATTGGTTCGTCATTGGTTCCTCGCCCCTTGATTGGTTAGAATATCATTGAATGTCAGCAGCCCTGTGGTTGATCATATATTTGGAAAAAATAAAAAGTCTCACACGTTCTCTTACGTCAGGGGCCGGTCGATGTCAAAGAACATATATTTAAAATCTTTAATATAATGCCAAAACATGTTTTAAATTTTCTGGCCAAATTTAGATGGTCTACCTCGTGGGATGTTCTAGACGATAAAGAAAAACAATATGTCTGATTTTAAAGACAGCCAACAACAGCGTATAAGTTTAGTGTTACACAGTTAAACAGAAACGTGTCCTCCGAGACTCGTTAAAATGTCTTTGTCCTCTCCGTCGACGTATGTAAATGAACAAAACAAAAGGAATTACTAAAAGCTATCACGTGAAGACAAAGTGAATGAGATTCCACTGAAAATTACTTTATCCTTTTATTTTGTTTGTTTTGTTTCTTAAGCCTGAAAAAACTCATCCTGTATCATAGCTGCACATCTAAATTCATGCGAAAATATGTATTTGTTTAGTTGAAACAGTCTCTACAAGCACTCTCAAAAAGTCGTACCAGTTTTCTTTCTTGTCATGAGTTTTAATTTTGGAGAAACTGTCCCTTTTTTGCAGAATAACAATAGCGAGTTTCTGTGGGATTGAATGTGCGTTGATCATTTTTCTGCTGTCATAGATCCGAGTTTAATCTGTAATCATGTAAAAGCAGGTGCCAACACGGCCTTCCATTGTGGGTTTTGCTGAAAAATGTTAAAAAGTCTGTTTGTGTTTTTAAATTGTCAGCTACTCCCTGGGTCAGATCATGTGTGAAAATAACTCGCAGCGGATTGCTTTGAGATGTCGTGGGCGCCAAATTTGTGGATACTAAATTGGCATCAAGATGATTTTCCTGGGATTTCTCTTCTCTCTGGCACACGTAGTTTTCACGTGTCTTTCTGGTGCTCCAATCAGATTAAAGTAATCGACGATGAGTTATTGTTCGGGCCCAGGTCTCCTCCCAATATGAAACAAAACGCAGCAAGTCTCCTCTGTTCTGTCGCTATTACATCACCTTTGTCTTTTGTTTTCATGATGCAATGCACACGTTATGAAATGTATATAGTGTAAAATAAAAATGGGTTTGTTTTACATACTGTATAATTGCCTATATTTTGGTTCAGAAGTGTAACAGATTTATGAGATGACAGGTTAACACATTAAAAAGAAGGAACTCAAACATCTGGTGTCTTGTGGTTGTTTCTTGTTTTGTTTCAGGGCGCTGCTACTCTGCATGTTGGTTTATAATATTGGTAACAACTGTGATTACTAAAAAGGGTCGCTTCCTAATTCTGAAAGAGAATAATGACACAATAACATTGATGTAAACCTGAATCCAGGTCCAGTTCATATCATCCAGGTGCAGGGCTGCGTTTCCAGTCCAACCGGTACCACCTACAGGCCAGAATAGTTTTAAATGTCCACCTCTTGTGTAGTTGAGGTTTTGTATTTTACATTTCAAACCACACAGTCGCATTATTTAGTTTGCCTGGATCTGTAGTTGCCAACCTTTTTGGTGTATGACCCCTTCAAGATTGTGATCAAAGTCAAGTCTGGTGAAATGTATACAGCCCACGATCACAAATGCGTCTCAGAAAGATCCAGCATCTATAAAAAGGAAGTCCTTTTGATTTTATTCTTGTCGTATTAATAACCAGTGATTCATGAAAGAGGGACCAGCTGAGCAACATCACACGTTTTCAGTGTGGACATTTTTTATTCAACACTCTCAACGTCTCCTGATCGTCACATTCACCTCTCAATAAAACAATTCTGATAAATGCATAAAAATTATTGTCACAAAGAGAAACGTGTCCTGTTTTGCCTTTTTGACAAACACACACAAATAACAGTTTATTCTCCTGAGTAAATGCACAACATAATAATGTCTGATAATAGCTTAAAATATAAAGCAGACGTTCTCAGAGAAACACATTAAAATGAGTGTCTGAGCCTGTTAAATTAGGAACAATCCAAATTTCCCCTGCTGAAAGAGGAAGCGGGGACCATCTGTCGATATCGAAATTTACACAAGAGGAAAAGAAAGTAAGAAAAAGTTAAGAAAAGTAAGTTAAAAACTAGAACCTAAATCTAGAGGAGAGCTATTTACACATAGTACTGGGGTGGAGAGTCTCTTACTCTGCCCTCTAGTGGTCCAGTTTGTAACCACAAAAAGCTTAATTTAGGCTTTAATTTCACCATAATTTAAACTAGATGGGCTCAAAACAACCATTTGGTTTCCGCAAGTAATACTGTACTCTTACTGTTACCAAGACTGTCAAAATAACACAAAACATGAGCAAGAATTCAACCATCAGTGCTGTTTATTTCAGCCATATCAGGTGCTTTCCCTCAGTATACAGACGGGGAAGGACTTCTGTCTTTCATCTAAAAATCACATGTACACTACACAAATGATTAGAGGAAAAGTTGCTTAGCTTACATGACTTATACCTGTTTATATAACAGCATTTATATAGCAGATGTAAATATAAAAAAACAACTGTAATCGACTTCTTTTGTTTGTGTGTCTGTGACAGCGTTGGTGTATGTGTGTGATACAGTGGTGTTCATACAGCTGTGCCACGGTTCATCTCCAGATGTACCAAGCTGGGATTTTTCCCCGAAGTCTCACCGTTGTTTTGCTTTTCTGGTGTTTTCTCACCTCCCTTCTCTTTCTTCTCATCACCGCCCCTGCGAGGAAGAAAGATCAGGAGAAATTTAAAAGTATTTCTGAATCAACCTTTAGACCAACCATCTCAGTAATTCTCGAGAGCACCATCATTCTTACTTCTTTTTGAAGAGTTTCTTGAACGAGCTCCTGAAGCCTCCTTTGTCCTGCTTCCGACTCCTCTCGCTGAAGGGCGTGTTGTTGTTCTCCTCTGTCGCGCTCCTCCACTTTGACTCGTCCCCCCATGATTGGAAACCGGAGTCCTGGTGGGGTTGAACACAATATATTTACAATATTTATCAAGGTCGGTTTGAAATGTGTCTGTCTGTATCTAACCCACCATGCCTAGTTTCTCATTGTGAGGATCAGCAGTTTTGGGGCCTGTCGAGGTGTAGCTGAACACCTGTTTCTAATACGTTGCTTGATGCCTCAGACAACCTTGTGCTGCCAGAAGATTACACCAGCAGGGGGCGAGAAGTTCTTTCTGAGTTGTTGCACCTGAGCCAGGAACTGGAAACTGGGCAGAGTTTAAGGACTAAACCAAAATACCCATTTGTGTCCTCCCACACCACCGCAAAACCCTCCTCTAATTGACTGCACAGGGTTTTTAAATGATTAATATAAAAAAGAAAAAGTTTATCAAGTTCATGTAAAGACACATCAATGTGTTCACATCTTTGCTGAAACCCACAATGCTGAGCAGCCCGTGAAGATCGTCGCTCTGCTTGTCGGTATCCGCTCTGTTCCCCAGCGGGGAATGGATCTTATGGGATGGGGTAGGGCACCCTTTGCTGCCTTTACTGCCCTGGCGCTCCAACTTGGCATGGCTGCCCAGTCCCACTCTATGGAGATGGTCTGACAGAGGAGCACCATCCAGACTGCTCACTGCGCTGACCATCTGCAGACCATTCAGTGACTTGAAGGAAGAGAAGACGTACATGTTATGTTTTTTTCTTTTATAATAACAAAATTATTCAAGAATCGTTAAGAGTACATACAACCAAGCTCACCTTGCTCTTGCGCTGGCTGGCCTGGAGGGGGCGATGTTGATTGCGGCGCATCATCACAGCTTCATCCGGAGACACACACCCTCGGTTGGGCAGCTTGCCGTAACCATTACCTTGGCTTCTACCGTTGCCAAAGACGTCACGAGTTGTTGAAACATTCGCTGCCATTGCATGATGCGACGCCGAGGGAGCTTTGGAGCACTTCACGAAGGCAATGTCGATGGAGGAGTCTGATGAGCCGGAGGAGCAGTGGTCGAACATGGAGACATCATGAAAGGAGCCTCTCTCCTCTTCATAGAGCCTCTCCATGCCCGGAGGATCTGGAGGGAGGAGGAACTCTCCGAGGGCATCGGCCAGAGCAGAGCCCGGCTGAACCTGATGGAAGTCTGCAGGTCTGGAGGGCAGATTGTGCTGGCATGATATGGACCTCTCAGATGCCTCGCTCTCCGGGATGCTGCCAAGACCTGAAAGCCAAAGGTTGGTTGACTGGTTGACTGATGGGGCAATCATCCCAAAAGCATTTAAGTGACATGGGTTGTACGTCTGTTTCTGTAGGATCCCTACATGGGATACACAAAGTGACATCATGAAAAAACTAAAGAAAATAACTGTGCTCAGGGCTACAGAGTCTAAACTTATGACATGGGACAGATACTGTACCTGGGTGCCAAGATGCTGAGAGTACCCAGTTTATGCCCCAAGACAATGAGTCCTCTGCCCTGGACTTAACAGATTCTTTAATTTTGCACGGGTTTAGACTTTGATCGAAAGAAAAGTCCAAAGAAAGATCGTCTAGTACAATAATCAGAAGCACTGGGACCACGGACCTGTTGGTTTGTGGTTCCGTGAGTCCAGGTCGGGGCTGAAGAACGGGAGCTGGGACGGCCACTCCGCGTCGTAACAAGGACTCTCTGGTTGCTGTTCCTGGTCCCACTCATGGAAACGATGTGACTGGATCTGCTCCAGGAGACGCTGCTTGCTCCGCTTCACCTGGTTAGCATGTTCTCTGTGAGGGATAGATGATTCATATCAGCAGATTCATCAAGCTTAATCAAGCTTTTTAAAGAAATGCGCTCTGATTAAAGGCGGCGTATGCTAACTGTCTAACAAGAAATAAGAGACGGACGTAGTTTGCCATGAGCTAGTTAAGAAACAATGTAAAAAATACTCACAGCATTGCACTAGAGCAAGGGTACGGTGAGCCAATGTTGTTAGCTTGAATCCCACTTTCCACTGTCTTCAGCAGCTGTTTCATGGTAGACCTGCAGGACACACAGATCCCTGCTTATCTAAACGTATCTTATCAGGTTCAAACAGTCACAATGTGTCTTGTTTGACCTCTCAAGCTTGCATGTAATGTTGTTTTTCTTTAGTCTGGTAATTCTGACCTTTTCACCTCCTTGCGGTTGTGCAGCAGGAGCTCCTGGTTGTGCTGGAGGAGGTGGTGATACTGAGCTGTGAAGGACCTGAACTGCTGGATGCACACCAGCAGCAGGTAGTAGTCTGGGTGATCTGCCTCTGTCTGCTTCAGCAGCCCCTGCACACACAGTCATGTTCACACATCTTTGTTTTGAGTTGTATTCTCTGCTAAAGCCATATGTATGAAATGTGCTCGGTTTTGAAGTAATTATTTAACTTTTAGGTGCATTTGTTAATCTAACCTGCAGCAGCAGCAGGTACTCGGGGATCCTCTGAACCGGCTGAAGGAGCAGAGTGTAGAGGGAGGGTTTGGATTCGTCGCCCATGATGTCACTCTGATAGAAGCACCATGGAGCCAATCAGAGCAAAAGGGCAACACGGGTGAACCAATCAGGTTGAAAGGATAAAACCAGTTAGTAGAGCAGGTATATGCAACGTGTCTCTATTCAGCTAGATGACTTAACTTTGTAAACTTGAGTTTCAACTACTTGTAAATCACCATACTGTTGTCAGTGTCATCTCTTTTTGACTCGTTATCACATCCTGCCTGCATTCTCACTCTCTAGTGCTAATGCTTTCATGTCCTATCAAAGCCTCGTCACTTCGTTTTGCGTTACCTCCAGGAAGGCAGAAGATTTCATGGAGCTGGAGGCGAGCATGGTGACGACTGAGAGACAGTCTGGAAGCTCCTTCAGGTAAGACACATAGAAGTCCAAGAAATCACTCTGTGGGGAGGCAGAGGGAGATACAGTGTGGGTTTGCATGTGTGTGTTCATGTAACAACCACACACATATCCCACTTCCTCTCCTCGCTTCACTGTAGGTCACTTGTGACTGATTTGACCGCATTAAAAAGTGCCAGTGTTTGGTTAGAAAAACAGTCTGACAGCACAAACAAGGATTTAAGTTCACCCAAAAATGAAAATAAGTCATTATCTACACAACCCCCATGCAAATGCAAGCTCTCAGACCGTCGCTGAGAGACTGTGAACCTAATTTTATTTTTCCTAAACAGGTAGGTGTTCCAACCAATTACTGCATTTCCTCCCATGCAGTCAGAGCCAATTGGCCACATATTGGATGTAATGGTATAGACTCATTACCTTCAGTGTTATTGTGTAACTGACCGTCGTAAAAGCCATTTTGTTTTTTCACACTTCAGACGTTATTGTTGCCAATTTACCTCCTAAATCTTCTCAACTGGAACCTTTAATGCTTCGTATACACATAAAAATCATTACATATACGCACCACTGGACACCTGTGGATGTGCAAGTCTTTCAGAGAGCTGTCATTTTGAAATATCCTTTTTTGCTGTTCATTTTCTTACAGTGATAACAAACATCTCTGTTGTCTTTGTCCTCCGTCTGTACTCCGGCTCTCAATGTGGCTCTGCTGGAATTTGACATTTGGTTTAATTTCCGCCACGGTTGCCAAATGGATTCAGATTCATTATAAATGGGCAGTCACAAGACCAAACCTTTTGACCCCTCTGCATTAACGAGGCTGGAACAGCGCTGTGCACTGTGAATGCCAAAATCTTGATTTACAAATGAGTCCACGGGAAACACACATCTTTTGTTTCATATGGTTGTTAAAAATATCAGCAGAAACATCAATATTTTCCCACATTTCTTGAGATTTTATGATCAACAAAATGCTCTATGGTGGTTTTAGAGGCTGTGGTTTGTGGTGGCGGTGGTTTATTGAATTGTATGACACTATAAATATTCCTTTAGTATTCTGTATATTGGCCAAAATAGTACAACAAGAAGAAAGTGCAAGGAAATGAATCCAATGTGAGGTAGAAAAGGATCATAACTATCAGCAACAACAATCTAAGTTAGCAAGAAAAGAAAAAGAAAAATACACAACATTTCATACAAGTTATTTCCTGTATTCAACCTCTGTGTTTGTGCTTTACCTCTTTGCTGGTGAGCCTCATAAACACATCTCCCATGATGCCTTGCCACTGGCACTTGAGCACACGTTCCTGAAGAGTATGAAGGAGCTCAAGGTGCTGCTGGATCAGGAACCTCAGAGAGCTGGGAAACGGACTGAAGACAGCGAGAAGAAGAAGAAAGAGATCGATAATAGAGAATATTTAACTTTGTTGTATGAATATGGAACAAATGATGATGAAAAATGATAAAATAAGAATGAAATATGTTCTGTTATATGTTGTCATGGTTTGGAGACATGCTGTTTTTTTCACGTTACATTTTAGAGGTTTGTTTTTCCAAATGTGATATTTTAGTTGCACTTTCATGAAATACATAGATAAAGTACTTGTTCAAATGTATTTACTTATAATTATTTGTTCAAACAGCAAATCACTGCTTGAAATCAGGCCTTGTTGTGGAGAAGAGACGACTGGAAAAACATAACAAGTAAGGATGATTTTTCATGCAGTATTCACAGTTAACCCTCAAATGCCAAGACAGCCGCCGGTGGCTGAAAATAGATGTTGTTCGTTGCTCTAAGATGTTTAATACCTTTTGGACTAATAATCCCATCCTAATCATATCTACATGCTTTAAAAACTAATGTAAAGTGAAGTCTCCTGGATTTTCAGTGTCTCGTGTGGTTGTGCCATCACGTTCTGCAGCAGTGATTTGTCATGGAAACAAGGTGGTTTCTTCCTCTGGGCCAACAGGCAGTGGTTTCACTGAATACATTCACTTTTGCGTCAATGTCCTCCGTTATGATTTAATGGCCTTCCTATTTATGCCTGTTTTTCACAGAAAAATGCCAAAGAAAACAATGTAATAAATTGCTGTAATTCTGGTAAATTCTCCCATTTTCAGACAAAGTAAATGTAAAACTTAAGGTCCTCCTGAATCAAATCATGTTTGACACTTGGCTGCTAGAATAGAGGAAAAACTATATAAATACTGGAGAGCAGGAGTCAAAACAAATGCAATCATTTACAAATATTGCTCAGCCCCGCGCAGCATTTGGACCTTGTCACTGGTCATTTCAGTCATTGGGAACACGTGTGCTGCAGCTAAGCAGTGATTACATTAGCGAGCTGTGCAGAGTCTTTTTTTAAAGCGTGTCCTCTCTTTCTCACTGGTGTTTATGACCCGCTTTTATTTGATTAGTTTATTTCCTGTCCTCCCCTCACTGTGAGCGCTCAAATTAGATCAGTAGCCACTCCTGGACTAAAGTCTGAGGGCTGCTGAGTTTGTCGGTGTGTTTATGCATGATTGTAACCTGTGATATAATTGAGTTTATGGCTCATAACATATCAGGCAGACCTTTACAAAATCAGATAAAGCCGACGATGTCTGGGTCAGTCTGTGTTTTCATAGGTTGTGTGTGTAACTACTTAAATGTATAAATGCCTCCGCCATGTCTTTTATTGTTGTCAGTGACCTGGTGAGATCTGGAGATACTGGCTCTCTGTAACTCAGTTGTCTTTGTGTAAATGCCGACCTACCGTTTGTCTTTGGGAGTCAGAGCTTCTGATCCATTAAAGGAGATGTTGGCCTTCAGTAGCAGAGACAGGTGGGACACATAAACTCTCTCTGACTCCAGCAGCTCCAGAGCCACCCTCTGTCTCTTATCTGCACACACACACAAACACAATTTAAATCAAACTATGTTTAGTTACGAATAAGTCACATGTAGTATTCTTCTTCTTCTATTAGTCTTGTCAAACGGCGAAGGCCTGACATCTAGTGTTTTTAGAAAAAACAGGAGATGGGGGTTTGAATCCCGGTCAGGGCTAACTGTCCAGGTGGGCAGCCTAATAAACTGGCCAAAGGAGGAAGTAGAGGCCACTGAAGCAAGAAGCAAGGCAAGTCCAAAGAGTGTGCACTAAGCGGAGGGAAGCGGGTCGTGGACTAGTGAGTGTCAAAGACAATATCCAGGATGAAACAACAAAGATCCATGAGCACATCAGGGAGATGGCCCCAAGTGATCAGCTGCTAAGTGAATACCTCAGGCAGCAGAAACTACACGAGGAGGAGAAGGAAGAGCACGAGGAAGCATCATCATGGCAGCACAGGAACAGCGCTCAGCACAAGAGACACCTCCGGAGTGGCTTGACTGATTTGTCAGTCAGCCTGAATTTTTCCTGGAGATTTTGTGCAGTTTTGTGCAGGTGAGGTCTATAGGGAACCAATCTAACCATCAGCGTGGTGTCATTAATCTCTTGTTCAGTCAATATTAACTCTATTTACAATATTTGTCTGTTTCCAGGTAACGCATACGTCACATCTTACTGTTTTCAGTGGGGCTGTTGGCCGTCTCTGTGTCATCTCTGCTGTTCTTCCTGTCGACCCACGCTGGAGATTTGGACGGACAGCCTCTCTGCTGCTGCTGCTGAGCCTCCTGCTCAGAGGTAGAGGCTGCAACACACACAGATGTGAGGAAATGGGTCTTATAGATGTATAGAAAGACAGACAGAAAACCAAAAGACTTACTGTGTGTGGATGTGTTGCTCCTCTGTGGTGAGCCGCTGTGTGGCAGACTGGAGAAGAACTGTTGGATAACACTGAGCTCCGCTGGGCTCGGCAGACAGATGTGTTCATCCCCTGATGCTGTTAGCAGATCTGCCTTGGAGCTCTTCCTGCTTTGGGAACAATTAACAGTAGAAGTAAAATAATTTACGTTACACAACACAGACTTTTATCAATAAGTATTTGTTTAGGGGAACAGCTCTGGAACAATATTGCGTCTGTGAGTTGCTCGATGACGCTTGGATGGCATTAGTAGATATTCACGAGGTGATTAAACAGCATTTAAATGAGAAGAGTGCAAAAAATGCACGATAAATATAGTTCAAATGTATTTGCTTCATCCTACCTGTGTGGAACAGAGATGATGTCTCTGGTGTTTTCTGACTGCAGCACTTCTATCCTCCTCTGCACCTCTCTCTGTCTGCTGGAAACATCCTTTATGTGGAACAACGCCACATTCAGCTCCTCCTGAAAACAGATTACACCAAGGAACCGCATCAGTGTGACAGATAAGAGTCTGTGCTGGATTTCACACTGTGAGCCACCAGGTCGGATGTGTAACGAAATTTGATGGACTGCTTTGAGGTAAAAATCAAGAAACGGGCGTTTTTCTTCGAGAGCAGCTTTGGCTCTGATAGATTTGTCAGCTGCCCCGTCGACAGGATGAAATGTGAAACAAACCACTGATGCAACAGTTCAAGACTGCGTTTCAACATTTTTAAGTGTGAAACCACCTCCATCTCCAGTCATGTCTGTGGTGACAACACCTGGTGTTTCTAATGAGACCTTGGACATCTCCAGCTGTGTTGTGGTAATAAAACAGGCTATTTTTATTAAGACACTGGGACAGCTTCAGCCATTTTTGTGACGACAAAACCAGGTACTTTAAGGACAATTTCCTGCCGTGTTTCTGGCAACAAAAGTGGATATTTCGGGACATATCCAGCATGTTTGTGGTGACCAGTGCAGTCATTTTAAGCCAAAACATGATCATTTCCTGACAATAATTAGGTGGTTCTCTGCCTAAACCTGACCAGAGCATAAGCACAGCATTACACAAGACACAAATTTAACATAAAGAAACATAAAGTTGCAACACAAAGACGTGTAAAGTTGAAATATATCTGTGGTCTATTAAATGAATTGATATTTAATTATTTTTTTAAAGATGGGAATTATGGGAAACGTATTTAAAAGAAGTGCTGCTATCACATACAGTTAGCTAGTTGTGTGCACGATCGGTGGTGCGATAATCATGATAAATAAGACTCACACATACACACATTTGTTACACTGCTGGCATGTGCATGTATAATAATGCTGGTACATCTGTGTCTGTGCATCCAAACAGTGAATGGCTCTTCTCTTACGCAGAAGATGTACATGCCTAGTTAGTGTTTCCTCTGCTGCTGAATAGCAGTGCGAGTGTCTGAAGGAGCTGCCTTCCTATCTAATAAATGAAATTAGTTTACAGTTTCAGTCAGATGCTCTAAATTATGTTACGGAGGCCTCTCCGCCTCGCCGAGAATAGACTGTGTGTGCCTGCGTGTGTTTTCACTGTGCAGCGTCTCTCCGGCACCTTGAAAGTGTTGAGGGAGTTCTTGAGGCCCATTATCTTATCATCCACATCGGTCTGATGGGCCTGGAGTTTCTCCTCCAGGCCGTGGTCCCTCTGGCGCAGCTCGCACAGCTCTGTCAGGGCAGCATGGAGCCCCTCGCGCAGCTCAGCCACCAGGCCCTGCAGCTGCATCACAAGAGGCATAATGTTCTTTTAGTAGCACATTTTGGGGGTGATGACTGCGTCAAATGTTGGTAATACTTTACTTTTTATGAGTCCTTTTAGTTGCTGGGTTCTTTTGCTAGTTATTTGAGTTGCTGTATTTATTTGAGTTAATTTAAATTCCTTAATTTCTTGATTTGATTGGTTATTTTAAGACCGAACAAAGAAAAGAAATGTACATTTCTCTTCCTTTCCTTTATAATACGCTGTAAGTAGTGGATTCCTCCTCCCTTTCCCTCTGCAGTTAGTCTTAGTTTTCATTCATAGCTGATTGAATTTATTCAGCAGGGATAACTGAATCAGCTCATGGGAACATAACATGGGTTGAAGCAGCTCCCTCGTCCAATCTCTCCATCTCTGTCATGCTCTCTCTCTCTCTCTCTCTCAGTCATGTGAAAGGCATCAGGCAGCAGACTAAATAGCTCGTCTGTCCTGTTTGCCTCCGCCGCTTCTTCCTTTCTGATGCTATCAGAGGTTTCCGATGCCTCTGCACACATGCAGATCAAAAGATCGGCGTGTAATTTAAACAATAAAAAGTTTATAAGTTCGTGAAAACATACTGTGATTAATAGTTGTGTTGAATAGCCTCACTAAAGACAATTTAAGACTAAAAACGAAAGCGGTAATATTTCATTTCTGGCAGCTTTTGTGAGCTCCAGGCTAAAAAGCCCCAAAATTTACTCTGTTAATTTACACCAAGTCAAGTAAATACTACCTTTTGAACACACACAAAACGTATGCAGATACCTAAACTTTATTTGCTCTCTCATTTGTGAGTGCAAACATAGTTAAATACTTGCAGCTGCCGTGAGCGGATATGCGCTCATCAAAAGTCATGAGACCTAATGAGAGTTTAAGTCCAAGTGACATGAAACGATTCTCCACACTCTATGTTTTCACACCACATGCGCTGTGATTAGAGGAGCTCGGACACTGTGTTCTTTCTGCTACGTTGCCATCAGGCACTATTCGTATCCTTACTTACTCACATGAACAATGTTTACTCCCAAATTGCTATGTATTAACATTTGGTAAGACACATCACTATATCCCCTGGCACAGTTAAATCTGCAGGAATACAACAGATATTGTTTCATCTGTAGCTTTAAATTTCTTGTTTGCAATATTTATTGGGGTGTAAATTTCTCATCTCGGTCTGTGTTGCAAGAAATCTCTTACAAATATTTGTAAGTATAAATCAAATCATGTTAAAAAGCCTAGCCAATGACTAGATTGACCTTTGACCTGTCTGTGACTTATGACCCTGATGTTTGCTTGGGATCCTAAAAGAAGATCTCATATCATGTGGTCAAGAGTTTCCCCGTGAAAAATTGAAAAGTAAATGTTGGCTAGCTGGAGGTTAATAGCTGCGTGAGAGCACAGTAACCCAACTGATGGAGGGAAGGCTTGAATGACAAGAGAGGAAATATCATTTCAGCTGCCAAAATAATGACATCAGCAAAAGTCAAAAGGTTACTTAGTTGTGTGGCAATGAAGAGTTCTTGATTACCTGAGCAATCTCTAGATTAGCCTCCTCCGGATGTTCTTCTTTATCTAAAACAAACCAAAAAAACCCAGTTAGGATCAGTTAGTTGTAGTTGTTAGTATGTTCAAGCACGCATGAAAGGATGGCCCTGGATAACATGTTTAAAGATTAAACCGGAGAAAATGTAATTCAATATTACTTGGATGTCGTAGGAACAATGAGCCTCACTGTTGTCACAAGAAAACCGTCTTCATTCACTATCACTCTTCTGTGTATTCACTCGTTCATCTATTTCTCTTATAAAAAAATGTAGAGTCGATGCTACGCACGCTAAAGGATGTACGCTTCTTTACTCGCAGGAGCATCCTTAACAGACTCAATCCAGACAGCCTCAATCAAGGAACATCAACTTAAAACATTGTGAATCATATGAATTATTACACAAAACTATTCTCTTTGGAGTGCGATAGACCATATTCACACGGCGGCCATTTGCCTCTGACGTCACACAGCACTGCTTTTTGATAGATCAGCAACTCAAAAGATGGTGGATAGTGAAATCTGGAGGAACATCGGGCCGTATTTCAAGATAAAACAACATATCTGATGAACCCATTAGCTAATGTTAGCATTCAACCACTTCCAACTAACTTTACAGTTTGATAACATCCAGTGTGTTTCACTTCCAGGCTTAAATAAACATGTCCGATGTTAGTTGATATTTTAAAATGAATGAACGCCTTCCCTTTATGGTATCGTGTAATACTATCAAACAGTAATGTACCTTTTACCTTGAAATACAGACAGATGTCTCTCTGAATTTTCACTATCAATTGTGTTTTTATTTGCTGATCAATCAGGAAAAGGTGAAATGACAACAATGTGTCAGTTTACCTACATTAAGAGGACTTACGACTACATACAAGCTCCACACCCTGAGCATGATGTGAGGAAAATGGCCGCCATGTGAATGTGACCTATATTAGAGTATAAGACTAACAGATGTTTCCATCTATCCAAACTTGCAAACATTTTTACCAAAACAGAGTAATAAGTCTTTGTGATGGAGGCTGTGTCTGATGTGTCAGGGGAGACATGTTTTCCCTTTCCTTCAGTGTTTGATAGATGCTCTTGTGCATGTAAAAGATCTTGTCCGCACCAACAGACGCTCCTCTCTCCCACCGAAAACTCTGCTCCTGAAACGCCTCGTGAGTTGTCTCGCCTTTAATTCCGTGACTTCCCGACATCACTCTGTACGTCTCCATGTCACACATTTGCGTGATTTATGCCTGGCGGCTAGTCTAGCACAAAATAATTGATTTAGCACAGTTGGTCTGTTGTTGTTAGCGATGCTGGCTCAGGCGTGTGTGAGCTGACCAATCACAGGAGACTTAGTATTCGGGAGGGGGAGGTTAATTTTATGTCGTTTAACTCTGTATATGTTCGTCTTCATGTGACTGTATGTCTGTAATTATCATTCTTTGAAAATGGAGTAGCTCCAGTAAGAGTCTCCTGATGTAATCACATATTCATATATACCGAGAGTTTTCAGGGACTGTTTTTTTCATGTTTACAAAACGACTGTACTGCTGGAGAAAAGTGCTGCAGAAGAATATTCTGATTTATGATGGACTTTTCTATTTAATGGAGACAGTTAACGGGCTGTACCAAAGCACAATGCTTCTGTTTGTTGTGGAAATGCCGCAGGTCAAGTCTGCTGTCAACACGGCTGAGGGTCATCTGAAAATACGTACTTAACATGTATCACTTTGCATAATTGACCTGCAAGCACAATGAGCTACATCTGTACTGCGTAAAACTTCCTAAATGCGAAAGAGCAAAAGAAGGAAAATGCAGTGTCCAACAACAGGCTTTCTGTCTGCAGGACACATTTACTCTGACAGCTTTGGCTCTCTGCCGCTGGCCTCAGTTGTTACAGGCCAGAAAAAGTTGTCATCATGTAGTTTTTATTAAGTTTTACTGTCCCAGAGTGACCTCAAGCTTTAACAAAAAGAAAGACCGAAGGGAGGGAGATCAAAGATGATCCTCCGCAGTCAACATCATTCAAACCAATTAACCTTTGTTGGTCAAAACCTGTTACATGTACATTTCAGATCACCTACAGCCATTCAAGAAAACCTGGTTAATCATTTTTTCATGAGATCACTGCAACGTCTGTGGTACATTTATGTTAAACAGAAGTTTGACTGGGAAAAGCGAATTTGAACCTCAATCGCGAAGATTTGCAGCTTTTCTCCGTTTTATACGGCTGTAAATGAAACATCTTGGACAAAACGAATTATCGGCAGTTATGCAAAGTTCTGCAATTCATTGATTACTGAAAGACACAATTAAAAAATGGATCCACAATTATCATAACTGTTGGTAGCACAAACCAGACCCTTTGCCTTCAAGAGAGCTCAAGTCTTTTGACACCTGTTTTACCTTCTGGCACACTTTCCGTCTGTTCCTCTCCTTCTGTTTTGCCATTCTCCATGTTCAGGTATCCTTTCTAGTCTGGTCCAGTCTAGTTCTCAAGCTGTCCACCTCTGAAGTCCTTATCCAGCTCCAGATGACTTCAGTCCTCTCCCCTGCCTTGTTCTTTACTTCTGACCAACCCTATCCTTTGCTGTGATCTCTCACTCTCTCTGCTCCAAAGCATGTGAGTCCTATGATTTCGCTTCTGCACAACGAGGTCCTTGTTTTCAGAGAGCGAAAAGGACTGAAGGGACAGATAAGGAGGAGAGAGGGAGACATTTGTTCATCGTACAGTCACTTGCCGTAGCTAACTCATTAGATTTAAGGAGGCGTGACTGGCAGTTAAATAGGATGATTTACACCACAGCACTGCTCAGCGTAAGCTGGGAATGGAGAAGCCAGTTAAGGAGATGGGTGAACGTGGAACTGGCAACTTGCAGTTCTCTGAAGTGGATTTAACAGTAGGTCAGTTCCAATAAAGGGGAGAAAGCCTTTTTGTAGCTGCTGTATCAAGTCTAGATAGGTTTAAGAGCGTGTGTTGGTGTTCATGTGTTTTTACCAGGGATGCATGATTTTTTTTCCCCGATACTGATCTGATAATTTCACATTTTGTAGCTTAAAAATAAGTTATAACTGCTGCCTCGCAAAAGCTAATGGGGATCTTAATAAACTAAACTAAACTAAATAACCTGTAGTTTTGGCAAAATTCTTCTTTTTTTTTTGGCGGATCACAAACCAACTTTAAAGGTGTATACCACCAACTACTGCATCTGTAGACGCTGTGTTTTTTAAGTAAAATAGAGCAATTTGGCTTCATATAATCAGCTCTATTTATCGTCTTGAATTTCACCAATATTGATAACTATTCGATAATATAACTTTCCCAATTTCACGGAAAAATCCATTTATGATGTGTCTCTTGTGTCCATTTCACATTTTGTTTGCAAAATCAGCTTCTTCACTTGGTGATCTGTAGCTTTGATTGCACACTGTAGATTCCAATACGTTATTATTTAAGGTGGGTAGATACGTATATCCATGGGTAGTATTTTTTTTATTTTCTCTATATAAACAGTAACATCCAAGGTCAGGGTCAGCTATAGAAGAGCAACCATATCATTATGCAGCAATTCCTCAAACTGACATCCATGACATTATGATAAGCTTCTCCGGAACAAACACGGCAAATTGCTTTTAGAAAGACGTAAAAAGTCGGGATTGTTGTGTAATACAATTCTTAACCATTGTTAATCAACTCTAAACCTCAGGTCTTGGGAATTTGCCTCAGAAATAGTGACGTTGTCCACGTGTGCATGCGTATGTGATCCTGAGAGTCAGTGTGATGCCTCCTGCGTCATGGCTGACAGAAGCCTGTTTGTCTCTGTGTCCACGTCATTACCTCACTGTATCTGTCGGCCTGCTCCTGCCTGTCTGTCTCGCTCCTTTTGTCCACAATAGGAGAATCTCTGTTTCGGTTGTCCCTCTGTCTGTACTGTCCATTCATCCCTGTACAAGAACAAAACGTGTGTGATTTATTTATTATAAGTTATTTTCAATGTCAAGTAACTACCGAGGTTCAAAACACTTTTAAAGGTTTAAACAATGTCAATTAATTCCTAATAATGGACACTTTGTCGGGCATTATCCTTTACATAATGTTATCATGGCAACCAGACAGGTTAAATTAACATGATCTTATTGTGAGGAATCAGTACTCCATGCCCTTTTTCTACACAAGAACCTCTGTGATAGTACCAGACCAGTATGAAACCCCTGACTCAGTGCTGCTCTATATTTCAGATAGAGTACAAAAAAGCTGTACAAACTTAAGCCTACCCCTCATTATTTGCTATTCCTCCGGCCTTGTCTTGTGGAGACTTGCCCTTTTGCACTACATGTGTTTTCCTACCACAGGAGTCGCAGCACAAAACAGGAATATAATGAGCACGTTGTTGTGTCTTTGGTTCTTGCTCTGAGTCTAATATGATTAGATGGAAACAAGAACTACAAGGATCACGTTGGGGAAGAAAAAGGTCAGAACTCTTTCCTTTGTTGTTCATAGCTACAGACAGCATTTCAGTGAAACGTGTGCTCCTGTATAAAGAAGGTGGACAAAATATAATTAGCATTCACTTGACCTCAAATTTACCATCGAGTTGCCTTTATGAGACTTTTTTAATTGTACTTACGAGGTGCATATTATTGGGCAAATTTGCAATTTATAAGATTACCAATAGGAAGATGCCACACAGACAGCAAGGGCCTTTGGCTCCTACAGGTCTTGGGCAAAACACATACTCCAATGTTTTTTTATTTATTTTTTCACATATGATGTTTGTCAAGTTAAAATATATTTTTCGAAGTCAAGCAAGTCGCCGTAATTAAAGCAAAATATCGTTCAGTTTAAACCACTCAGTGAACTACATCGTCTCGTTCGACACACGTCACCAACACCAACATGGCTGTCAACTCGGCACAGAAAAGGTACTAAAAAGGTCAAACATCACAATAAATCAGGTCATATTGACAACTGCAGTTATATGAAAGGAGAATTAGTCAGTTCTGTAAACTTCTAATATACAGGAGCAGCTCTACAGTGTTTAAGTTACAGGTTTTGGTGACCGTTTAACAAGATAATGTCACAAACCCGACTGTTTGCTGTGTAATCCTTATAATAACGAATTTTCACAGACTTATATTTCATTAGTTTTATGACAAACTGCAAATTTCACACTGTGATTCATGGCACAATTCAAATGTGATCAGAGAAATAATTAGTCTCTCCATTCTTTCAAGAACATTAAATACATACAAACAAGCTCAAAATTCCAGTCACGTCAACAAACAAAACAAAACCAAACACAACAAAACACAGTTGAATTGTTTTTGCAAATTTCTGTGTTTTTTTAGACTTAAATTTTCAGTGGAAGTCAAATATGATTTCAAATCTGTAACTTTAAAAGTGTGACGGACGGGCAATCTTTCAAGCCATTTCATGTTATGAATGTAGTATTATGCTAAAATTATAATTAAATTAATAGAAGTTGGACTTGATGAGTAAAATATCAATCGTTGTTAGAGAGACATATTTTTCAAGCACTCCTTAAAGGTATTTCTGTAAATCAAGCCAAAAGGCAGTAGTATGGAAACAATCTGTAAAAACATGTTCAATAGTTTCTCCACAATCACAAAAAGAGCAAATGTTGTTTACATCAGGGGGACACCCACCGGGGCGTGGCTTCAGCGCTCCTTACTTCCGGTCCGGGCAGGTTTAAAAAAAAAAAAAAAAAAAGAAGATTTTTCAAATAAAAAATCGTTATCATTGTTGAACACAATAATTACAAGCAGCATACTTAAACAATACGAAAATAAAAACACAAAAACATTCACGGCTGCTAGCATACTTTGTGTATCCTTACTTCCGGTCCGGTGCTACTCGTCACGTGACGGCCGTTAGCTTGTGTCGTGTCGAGCTGAGCTCAGCTGACCGGAGGCTCCAGTCAAGTGTCTGCTGTTCACGTAGCCGCTGCTTCTGCTGCTGCTGCTGTTGTTGTTGTTTTCTTGTTTGGTTCAGTCCGTGATGCAGTAGCCAACCACTGACTGAAACATGGAGCGGTACGGGTCGGACACGGACGGGGACGAGCAGGAGACGCCGCTGCTTCACCGAGGACACGAAGACAAACCCCAGAGAGGTGACAGAAACAAACCTCCAGCTAGCTTAACTCGCTGATAATAATAACGTTCCCCGTACGAGGGGTTCATTTCAGGTGACCGTCACATCTCAAAGCTGAGCAAACAGGAAAGTGACAGCCTCTTACTCGTGTTTCCTTTATTTAAACGTTGACAGTTTTTTGGTTAGTCAGCAAAAAATCATTAATGATAACATGAACAATGCACAATATCATGCGATCCAATACAACACGACGTAAAGCGTCTAGAAAGACCAGTGTTATTAACATTTAGCATTCAAGGTGCAATGTGTAGTTTTGGGGATGAGATTTTAAACTGAAGAGAAAGATCTTCATTGACTGATTTTAGTTTTATGCCTAAATAAACAAACTCTCTTTGTTTTCATGAGTGAATAAACAAACTGACCATTAAAGACAACACCTTCAAACCACACAGTTCCCCTTTTAAGTTAGCTTGAAGCATCACTAACATTGCTTTAGTGATCTTTTATTGGGTCACAGTATTATTTCTAGGTGTCCATATTATTGTGTCCATCTGCCAGTTCTCACAACTGAAGCTGATCATGACAATGTTTGAATCAGCTACATTTACAGATGGCTCTGCTTTGAGGGTGCATGGTTCTGTCACCCGAATTAAATCAGAACAAAAAGACTTTCAACAGCATTTTCCACACCAGTCCTGTTTTTATAAGCCTGGGTCACGAGTTTATGGACCCTGAGCTCATAAGACAGGGTACCTCAGCTGTGAGTCGTGTCACGCTGACGTACCTGGAGTCAGATCGATGAAAATGCCAGTTTAAAATTCATGCAAAGTCTGTACATGAATGTTGTAACTATAAGAACGAGTGTCTGTTTGTGTGAATGTTTGCTGAGGATCCAGCAGAGCAACTTAGCCTTGTTTAAACAGGACTTATAATAGCCTTGTTTAAACAGGACTCATACTAGCTTCAAATTATGTTTTCTAGATAAGGACACTGGAGTTTATTGCCACTGTGTTTTATGTAAAGGTAAAGAGAGATTGTTACTCACAGTTTTAGTACAGGAGCAGTGGTTTACATATTGACGGTCATATTTGCAAGTAGCTGGACTTTACGCAAAATCCAGAGACTTATTACACAAAACACGCTGATGTTGAGTTATGAAAATAAGGCACACGCAGTCATCTCATTCTTTTATTTCTCTCTCCTTCACCCTGTAGCCCCAGCATGCTGTTCATCACGCTATGGCCTGGCGCTCCTTTCATCTTTTGGCTTCTTTGTGGTCTACTCCTTGCGGGTGAACCTCAGTGTGGCGATGGTGGACATGCTTAACAACACCCGCCAGGCCAGCACCAACCACAGCGGCTCAGTGTGTCCAGCTCACGCCAACCCTCAGCGGCCCAAACACAACCACACGGTGAGCGATGACAACACTTCTCTACAGCTGTGACGTAACAAGGCTAGGACATAATCCACGACCTAAATCTTTGCTATAGTCACTGCTCTTAGGTGTGTGCTCCTGTATATGTGTGGTAGCTTTGGTTATGCTGCTACACTCCATGAAAGAAGTGGATATAAGGGCTTTCAAGTAAAGATAATTGTATAAGGAGGAATATAAAGGTAAAGAGAAAACATAGCCTGACAGACTGACTAATGAAAGCAAGTACACGGGTGCATAGGTAAACAAACTGATATTGATTCCTGATATTGTTCTCAATCCGCCCCCTCACAGGCCAGTGTGTACGACTGGAACTCGGAGACACAGGGCTGGATCTTGGGCTCCTTCTTCTATGGCTACATCCTGACACAGATTCCTGGGGGCTACCTGGCCGGCCGCTATGGACCCAAGTGGCTGCTGGGCTTGGGAATCTTGGGCACTGTAATCTTCACACTGCTCACCCCCGTGGCTGCTGACCTGGGTGCAACCTACCTCATAGCTGTCAGGGTGCTGGAAGGAGTAGGAGAGGTAGAGGATCAGTTTGTTACATTCTTACATGATAGAGACAGCCAGCCAAAGTACACTTCTGTTGATGTTTTCGTTGTGTTTGTCTTCAAGGGAGTTACATTCCCTGCAATGTACGCCATGTGGGCAGCGTGGGCCCCACCACTGGAGAGGAGCCGACTGCTCACAATATCCTACATTGGTAAGCAGGGTTGGGAATCGAGAACAAGTGTAGAACAAATCACCTGATCCGTTGGCATTGTATGCTTCCAAGCTTATCAGTTGCTTTTATCAATGCTTTCATGGTTTTCTGACTGTTGCGTATTAAAAAAACAATGCTGTCAAACTTGTTTCTACGCTGCAAAAATGTTGTTACATGAATACATGGCAGAGAGAAAGAAACGGTCTAAAGCATGGCTTCATTTCAGGAAGACAGATGGCAAAGGTGCTAGCTGTGATGTCATTAAAATGATCATTTTAAGTAAGGACGGAAACACCAGCAATATGCTGTCACATCTTTCTATGCCAGATGGGCTTACATTCCAGGAATGGCATAAATTTGATGAATTTTAAACAAATAAGGAGCAGAATGTCTGTTAAATGTCCTGATCTAACAGATATTGTGACCTGCAGGCAAGCGTAGCATTTATTGATTTTGCAAATGTTTTGCAAATAAAAAAGGGGGATGGGAAACAAGAACTGGTTCCAGTGAAGAACCGGTAACAGTTTAAGCAGTGGGGCTTCACATGCTGCCTTTCTTCTACTGTGTGTTCAGACATTTCTGTTGACGCAGAAAACCTGGGCAGGCCCACTTTTTTTGACGCAGAAAATTGATCAGGGATCAATAAGGGAAATGATAAAGAATTGGACCGATAAGCAGAATTGCTCTTTCTTTCAATAGAGACACAAAGACATAGGAGGTACAATGTCAACACAAAGTAATGGTGAAAAACTGAAGCTTTTTTAATCACCCGCCTGAATATTTATTTGAAAAACTATCAGTTAAGTTGCTATTTGAACAATTAATTAATGAATCAATCAACCACAAACTAATAAATCATCCGTCACATTATTGTTAGTGTTGACTCATGTCTCTGTGTGTCTTCATCATTCAGTAGTTACACTGTGTGCATTGAGACTGCAGGATGTAAATGTTTATCTTTTCTCTTCTATCCCAGGAGCCCAGCTGGGGACGGTAATATCTCTCCCTCTTTCTGGTGAAATCTGCTTCTACCTGGACTGGACCTACGTCTTCTATGTATTTGGTAATACACCTGGGGTGTCACCGGTGGAGGGTCGGGATAGAGTTACTTTTATTCGTTACCCTGAAAGTGTTATTCTCATGAACAAGTTACGGACACTTCATATCATAGAACCCTGTGCTTAAAGACAAACCATATAACATTACAGATGAAGTTTCATCTTGTCTGATCCACGTAATATGATCAATAATGAAGTCACTGCCAGTTATGCTCGCAGAAGCTTTTCTCCCTGACCTCAAGCAGCCTCTTCATTGATTAGTCAGAGTTATTTTTCTGTGTTTGAAGCTTCAGACGAGCTGTTTCCGACGTCTGTTCCTTTGTTCCTCTTTGCTCTGCGGAAATGATGATTTAGCATTCTGAATAAGAAAATGTGCTTACAGCTGGAGCCACTGCAGACTTACTTATTTACTTGTTGGCTTGCCTGGTGAGCTGCTGCCACTGCTACTTATTTAATCCATCTCTAAACCACTGGACAGATGTCAGATATTGGTGTCAACAAAAAAAACTCTTCTTCTCAGTGGATACAGGGAAAAAGAGATAATGATTTGCCAAGAACTGACCCCTGTTTTAATGACATCCTCAATACCTATGCATCTAAAGACATGGATCTGCTGACTACTTACAATCCTGAATGTGACAAAGGTCATGTTGGATAAAGTATATGCCACAGCTGGTAATGTGTGATAAAATGAGAGCTTGCTTGCTTGTTTTTTTGTGTCCAGGTGTTGTTGGCCTGGTGTGGTTCGTCTTGTGGACATTTCTCGCCTTTGACAGTCCAAACACTCACCCTCGGATATCAGAGCGCGAAAGGATATACATCACTTCATCACTAAAGAACGAGGTAATGCCAGAAAACAGATCACATGTGCAATAAAAACACAACAGAGAGGTTTCATAGGTTTATGGAAATGGTTTATTTGGTTCATCCAACACCACTCGTGTACTTAAGGGCAGATTTAGACTTTAGACAACTGTCGTGAAGATGATAAGTCACAATTAATAATTACAGAAAAATTCTTTAGTGCAGTTTCTTTCAGTTGCAACTTGCAACATCTCGAAAATATGAAACACTTAAAAAAATATAAATAAAATACAATATATAAAAATAAAATTAAAATATTCAGACGGGTCATTGTAAGAAATTTGATTGAAATGTTAATTTATTGGATAAAGTATGACTTGTATTGGTATGAAATTATTTTGCTATTACTTTTCTTAGTTTCCATTAGTTGTTTTTTAATTAGGACCCACAGTATATGATAATGATAAATAAACAACATACACTCCAAGAGACGAAGTCAGAAGATTAACATTTTTGTCTTTGAATATGTAGCAGTTATTAATTACCCTAATTATCATTTTGACATACTTTATGATGTACTACCTCCTTGCCAAGACAGTAGCAGCAGAGTGCTTGCAGGCATTTCCGCTCCAGTTCAGTTATCAGATATCAATGTTACATCATTTCAGTGTATTGCAGCATTGTTTTCTCTTATCTGTCTCACTCAGCCGTTAGGTGACACCAACCACAGTTACACTGCGGTTTATTCTGACATTTAGAAGCAACACTGACCTGCCAACCGTATGTGTTCACATAATGGTTAACTCTGCTACATGATTCATCATCTCTACTGAGAAGTGAACAGTGGCATCTTTGTCCATCCTCTAATTTAGTGCACTCTACAGCAGCCGTAGAGCACCAGCTTGGTTTAGGCAGTCCCGGTGCTTTTAAATCAGAATATGACAAAGAAAAAATAGTAAAAGAAAATTGTAATGGCCAACAGGGGGAGAAAAAGCTAACACACCAGACATAGAGGAGAGCTTGGTATAGACTGGCAAGACACACGAAGGATAAAACATCCTGTAAAGGCCTATTGCCATTTATTCAGAGGGGTTTCACTGCTAATTTGATACACTGCTAAAGTAAAAGTACTTTTCCTCCTTAGACATTTAAGATTATCAGTATTTAATCATGAACTTCCTAAGCAGTCCATTCTCTATTTTTCCACTTGCCGTGTGTCCCAGCTGTCTAACACAGCAGGTCACATCCCCTGGGGAGCCATAGTGACGTCCAGACCGCTGTGGGCCATCGTTGTGGCTCATTTCTCCTACAACTGGACCTTCTACACCCTCCTCACCCTGCTGCCGACCTACATGAATGACGTGCTGGGATTCAGCATACAGCAGGTGAGATTATTGAACTGTAAAATCCACACCCGTGGGTGCCGCCAGGGACTTAATTCATGGTGCATACATGTGCATCTTGTAAACTCAGAATCTACGTTCAACTCTACCCAACTCTACATCAGAGACAAAAATAAAAATAATTTCTCCTCTCAGATGATATGCGTATGAAAAGTATGTAACAAAAATTCACGTCATGTTTTGTTTCCTTCTGTCCACCATAGAACGGCTGGCTGTCATCTCTTCCTTACTTGGGCTGCGCTGTGGTGGCTGTGTTGAGTGGCCAGCTCGCTGATTACCTGCGGGAAACCTGCCTCTACCCCACTACAAATGTCAGAAAGGCCTTCTCTCTCGTTGGTAAGAAGTGGCAAAATCACACAACAAACTAGAATCTCGACTTGGGTCATCCAGTAATGTTTACTACTTCTGAGGATGTTTTCACCCTAGCTGTGTTGTTTCTGTAGGTATGATCGGGCCGGCGGTGTTCCTGGTGGCAGTAGGTTATACAGGTTGTAACTACACCTTGGCTGTGACGTTCCTCACCATCTCCTCTTCTCTGGGCGGAGTGTCCGCGTCTGGCTTCAACATCAACCATCTTGACATCGCTCCATCGTAAGATTCACCAATTTCTTCCACCAAAATGACCTCTCACTGTTAACATAACGGGGAGTTCCTGCTCATGAAAACCAAACCTAGACGTTTATAGGAAAATCTAATATTTTTTTATGTCATAAGAATTATTTTTGCTCCTTGAAATACCACACTCCTTTCAATAACTTATCTTGGAGTAAGAAAAGGTGTTATAATGAATAAAAATTTTAGGAGGCCATAGTTACATATTCTGAGAGAGCATCACACTTTTTCAAATATTCAGAATTGATATGTATTGATAGATCGATATTTTTGAAAGCAAACAATGAAGTTAATCTGAGTGAACGCTGTTACGCTGTGAGCTGTTTGGTAGCAGCACTCAACACTGCAGTGGGTTTAGCAGGTTATGACTCTGAACTTTTAACATCGGTGTACTTGTGTTTGCAGGTATGCCGGTATCCTCCTGGGAATCACCAACACCTTTGCCACCATTCCTGGCATGGTGGGACCAGTCATAGCAAGAGCACTCACCAATAATGTAAGAAACTCTTGTTAACAATCACACTTTAACATACAGTCAGCACAGTCTGGTTGATTTTTTTAAAACTGAACAGAGCAGTCAAGACTTGAGACGAGATTTCATAATTACTCATGTCAGCCACGGTGAGCAGATAAACGTTGCTGCTGCTGCCTACATAGTAACAGAGGTCAGTGTGAGTGCCCTGACCTTCACTTGTCCCTTACTAAACAGATGGTTTACTTACTTTGGCTTGATGCACCATTTCCTGATTAAGTGATTTAGTAAGTAAAGGATTAGCATGTTAACATCTGGCCACCAGGGGGCATCAGTAGACCTTCAAAATGAACGCAGTCATACCCAGAGGGTTTCTGATTGGCTTAATGAAAGCGAATACATAAACTTTGTTACTTGTTTCATTCAGTGTAAAGAGGGTAGTTGATTAGAGCTGCATTCAAAACATGTTGTTCCTCTAGTTAGTTGAAAGCTGTGAGAGAGGCTGTAAAATGAAATAATAACCCAACACAAATCAGATTTTAACATAGATGTATATGATGTATTTCACTTAGATCCTGACCAGTATATGTGCCGATATGGAAAAAAAAATATTTCCACAGAGCATAATGAAGAAAAAGATGCTTGGGGTTGTTTGTGATTATGAAAGTCCCATTGAAATGTACTGTTTTAGTTTCCTGATGCCAAATCAAAATAAAAAAATTTAGAGTTTTTACTTCGCTATATCAGTATCGGCATCGGCCCCAAGAAAAGAGCATCAGTCAGGATCTAACCTCAATGGTAATTTTGTCATTTGTTCTTGGCACACAAACATTGCCCCCTTCAAGATGAATGATTGATAATTTGCCATCAAAAGAATGGAAATACTGGTGATAAGAAACATTTAAATAAATGTTTTGAATACATTTTCCAACCAAACCTTTAAATTTTCTTTTGCGAAAGCAGGAAGTTGTAGGACTACCAAAGCACCATGGATTTTACTACGTAAATGTTTCACAGGCTGCACAAGATAATGAGTTAAGTCAGTAATGACACACTTGTGTGCCAAAGTACATGTCATTGTGCTCATTACTACCTGTGCTGACTGTTTTCTAGAACACCATAGAAGAATGGCAGACTGTTTTCTACATCGCTGCTGCCATCCAGCTGTTCGGAGCATCGGTCTACACTGTGTTTGGCCAAGGCACCGTGCAGCCCTGGGCTGTCCACTCGACCTACTCCCATGGAGACTGAAGCAGAAAAGAAGAACCAGTCTCATCCGCCTGACAAATCTGAATCATCAAATGTACACGTCTCTGTCATGGGTTTATTTAACGGGTAGTGCCAGTGAGAGACGTACCAGCTGTGCTGATAATTGTCAAAGCACGGCTAACTAACGGTAACATAATGTCATCAAGGATGTTCTTTACTGTGACTCAAGTCTGTTTACAGATAAATCTACAGTCACAGCAATGAACATGGAGATTTACATTTTAGTGAGGTGTATATTTCTTGGAGGCAGAAACAGTCATTGAGCAAAGCAAATAACCAGAGTAAACATCTCCTGGAAGTATCAGAAGAAGCTGATCTTGCAGCTGATTTGTTAGATAGCTGCAGGCTAGTGTGGTTTGTTTAAACCTGAAGGGACAACTCTGGGCTAAGTTAGCCAAGATAGCTACAAGCTATTTAAGCCTGGCTGATTGTCAAGCCTTATGAGTCCATGGTAAATAAGCTATGAAAGACAAATCAGCCAAGTGTAGTTTCTTAAGTGTTCAGGTTTGACACTTACTTGCTAGGCTCAGTCTGTATTTCTGCCTCCAGAGCGCTTCAGAGATTTTTACCCGAGAGCTCCTCTGTAAACCCTCCCGAATTTTATCACCATAGTGAAAGTCTACACTTTTGTTTCTTAAGAAAGATAAGAAGGATACTCTTCTTCTTTCACTTGTGTGTGTAAAGTTTGGGATATCGCCTGACACTTTTGTTGCGTTAAGCGTTTTAAGTGTCTGCCAACATGACAATCCTAAACTAGACAAACACATTTGATGACGTCTTTTTTGAGAGATCGTTGTCACTGCACTTCACGCACAAACACTTGTTTGGGAAATGCCTTATAATGAAGCCTCCTTAAAATGATTTTAATGCTATTTGTCCTTCATGTGGACCTTTTTTTTTTTTTATATGTACTTGTCGTGGGATGCTATGAAGGGATTTTAAATGTAAAACAATAGGTGTCATCTTTTCCGTTTATGTCCACCAGGCCCCTCTTTTATTTTAGGTAGCAACCCTTAAAGTATAAGCTCATGCAAAGATGAAAATTCAGTCATCATCTACTCGCCCCCAGCAAAACAGCATTCTCCTAAGTGATTGAAATAGCTTAGGACATGTTTTATAACGTTAAGAAAAGATGAAAACAATGTATTTTCAAATCATGGGGCATGGGGGTGAGTAGATAATGACTGAATTTTCACTTTTGGATGCATGGGTCACGATACTTTTAATCTGTAACACTAAGACGATGCTTAGCTGTTAGCCCCATTCCAGTGAAGGTGAAGAAAGAGGTTCCTGGTGGACGCGGCCTCGTTTTTTTGTGTTAATTCTCAGGTATTTTATGTCTTACGAGGATTAAAAAGGATGTTTGTTTACTTTTTACAGATTGATTGATCCGCCACGTTGAGGTTGTGTATCCTCGATTTTTAAGTGTTGCACCGAAAATGCTTTCAAATTGCACGGTTAACGAGTCAAAATGTACAGCGTCACCACGCTTAGCTTTTCATCAATGTGACCGTCTGATTTGAGGATTTTCTGTTTGCACTCTTTTAGGCCACAGGTATGTGATGCTGTATGTAACTCATCTCTTTGTACAACACGACTATAGAGGGGTGAATCAAATTTAAGCCATAAGGGAAACATTTTGTCTTAGATGTAACTTCTGTCAACAATTAGCACCATCATCACAATTTAAGATGTGATGCACTTGTGCCTTATGACATTAGTGTGAAAGGGTTCAGACAGTTCATGGTAGCAGATTCATTCTTGTCATAAAGAGTTGGTTTGGTCACTGCTTTGTATCATCTCACTGTTACATTAGTGTCAATAGAAGAAAGGGATTTTTATATGATGCTTGTAAATATATACAAACTGTACTGAGAGGGTAATCGTTGTACACTTCCAACCTGGAAACATTCCTGATGATGTCTTAAATCACTGTCATGTATTGTAAATACTTCATCATATACAGCTATGCTCAAATCTGACGTTGTGTTGAGTTATTATTTCATTACATGGCCTCTGTCACAGCTTTCAACTCACTACAGGAACTATTAGCTTTTCTCGTGGTTCTGTTTACGTCTTTGAGTCGCTGATGAAAGTCTGAAGATTGAATTAACAAACATTTTGATAACTTATCACCCTGGATGATGCATCACCTTCTATACATGATCTCATTCTTCGTATGCAAGAGGAGCAAACCTATTAGCAGTATTATAAAAAGTACTCAAAAGTCATACTTAAGTAAAAGTTAAGATGTTAAAATATGAATTTGGTAGAAGTGAAAGTCATCGATACTAATAGTACTTGAGTCTTAAACGATCTGATATTAAATGTATTTGAGTATCAAAAGTCATTTTCAGTCAAAAGTAAAAGTAACTTACACATATTTACATGTATGTACTGTGTAATATGAGTCGACTGATGAGGCCTTGGCCGACAATCACATCTGATATTCAGCATTTTTCTGATTATCCCAATCAGAAATTTTTTTTTCGCCAATAAATTAATTTTAAAATGTCGCTGATGCAGCAGATTCTGCAAAGTAACTAGTAACTAAACTTATCAAATAAATGTAGTGGAGTAAAAAGTACAATTATTTTCCCCAAAATGTATCAAGGAGCAGAAAATGGAAATACAAGCACTTTCCAATTGTACTTGAGTACAGTACTCGAGTAAATGTACTTAGTTACATTACATCACTGAGAGATAAGTGACATCAACTACATAAACAGTCAACAACAGATCAATAAGATGTTTATTTTTACTGCAGATGATCATTTCAAACATCAGTTATCACCTGAAGAAAACAATAGTTGTCACAGACAGTCTCCAATTCTGTATCAAGTCACAACAACAACAACAACAACAACAACAACAAATATGATTTTATTTAATGCAGATCTATTTAAAACATCCTTGATATGATGACGTTTGCATACTTCACCGTGGCTTTAAAGGTTATCAGTGGCCCCGTTTTCATAAAAACATCCCTTAAAACTGTCCCCAGGATTAAAAACCAACGGCCTCTTCAGGACACGACACACTGTCTGAGGTTACTAGGATCACTCTCTCCTCCTGTTTGCCTTCCTGCTGTGTCTTCATCGTGTGGTAATGAACAGACAGGCTGCAGACAGACGCAGTGGAAAACAAGGTGAAGGCACGGGGGTTAATTTTAATCCAGCTAGGGAGCGTCTGGAAAGGTGAGCGCTGCACCTGCTGCGCGTAATTCACACGACCGGCACCAGATGTAAACCAGCACAGCGCAGACCGTCTCTGTATCCACCAGCTTACATTATCAGACACTAATCCTGCAGCTTTTTGTGATTTAATTCCTCTGATACTTTTCTACAACGCCAAACTGCTGCAGGTAGAACAGCCGGGAAGAGCAGGGAAGGGTTAAAACGCTCAGCTGGTCGGACTGCAGGGCTCCGTTTGTTGATATTGTGCGAGGACACAAACAAACGTGGTCGTGTCCGATAATGGATGCAGCAGGGTAACTTCTCCTGGTCCCTGCTTGTGATGCTGAACAGCAGCGGCGGCGGCGCGCAATTACGTAACACCCTCCTCTCTCCCTCCTCCTGTCCTGTGCGCTATAACCGGATCAGCGTCTCTCCTCTCCGGTCCTGCACCTAACCTGACACCGGGCAGCTCTCAGGTACGACACTGAACACGATTATGCATCGAGGTGGGTCTTGTTTTGGATGCTTTCACGGAGGATAAATGAGTTTTTCCAAACAGCGGCTCAGACTCCATGCTGTGTTTTGGGAATATTGTTGTGATGCAGAAAAAAGCGGGCTGCTGGTTAATGCGCATCATGGCGGAGAGGTTGACATTCACTTAAATCCTTCAAACATTTGATATAAAGCTTCTTGTTTTGGGTTTTTTTTCCTCCTCACTGTGCGCAGTTTCACCTGGTTTCGCACTTTTAAAGCGCACTGCGGCAGCTGTCGTGACGTTATATCCACAGTACATGAGTGGATGAGACAAATACGCGCATGTAGATGTTTGTCTGGTCCTGGCACAGAGTTCACCTGAGCAAGTCTGGCCAAGATCAAGTGGGGCTTCATGTTACAGTTGGATTAAGCTACAGGGCTTTTCCACCTGGAGGAAACTAGACCCCGATGAAATAAATCCTCACTCACCTGGAGGATCAAAAAAGAGGACTTTGTTGTGCCTGTGCAGATTGTTCCACTGAAGGTTATCACAATAACAGATTAACAGCAGTGTTTACTCTCCTCCTCCTCTGCAAATAACCTGTGTCAGTGCACTGCAGTGTCTGAGAAATGGCTGCTACCCCTATCAGTAATTTGGACCTGACAAAATGGAGGATTCTGGCTCGGGTTGAGGCTGTAGTAAGTCTGCGAAAGCAAAAGAAAAAAAGGGAGGGGGGGGGGGACGGTGCTGTGAAAACACGAGAGGCTTGTTTTGATGTGTCGGTGCACAACAGAGTCGGGACAGGAGAGGAGAGGAGAGGAGGGCAGGCTGGATGTGAGAGAGGAGGGCAGAGGTGTGGATGGATGGAGGCACAGAGTAGGAGGGGTGGAGGGTTTTGTTGGCGCAGTTCAGTGGTCATTGATCCGATTCCTAATTTTCTGAGATGCACCGTTTACGAAAACATCTCCTGTCTGTCAGGAGTAACCTCCTGTAAACATATCCACAACTGTAGAGACAGCAGTCTTCTTATTTGTGAGCTGAGGACCCTGGAGAGATGTCTTCGTTGTTCTGCGCCACTCACCTGGGGAGTCATTAGCACTCTACTAGTGTTTTTATCCCCAGTGCTGCAGCGAATCTTCATCTGTGATCTCATAAAGCCCAATCCAACAGTTTTAAATCACCAACATCTTTACTGTCTCTAATGGTTACAAATGAGTCTTTTCCACCCTTGAAGATTATTTTGCGACGCACAAACAACCTGTGCAATAACTAGAGCATGAAAGGTTTTTGTTTCCCACCGTGCAAACCACCTGCACCCCGTTCTAACTGTAATTTAATACTGTTTTTAGCAGACAGACAGTTTCCTGACCTCAGCCAGCTCCAGTCACAATGGGAAAGGAGAAACTCCACATCAACATCGTCGTGATCGGCCATGTGGACTCCGGCAAGTCCACCACCACCGGCCACCTCATCTACAAGTGTGGGGGCATCGACAAGAGGACCATCGAGAAGTTTGAAAAGGAAGCTGCTGAGGTGAGGAGCAACGCCAAGGAATCTGCCAATGTCTTTTCCTCAAGATAAAGGAAATAAATAATACAATAAATAACTAACTGTTCCTTATTTCTCAGATGGGGAAGGGCTCGTTCAAGTACGCCTGGGTGCTGGACAAGCTGAAGGCAGAGAGGGAGCGTGGCATCACCATCGACATCTCGCTGTGGAAGTTTGAAACCAGCAAGTACTACGTGACGATCATCGATGCCCCGGGTCACAGGGACTTCATCAAGAACATGATCACTGGGACCTCCCAGGTGTGTAACATGAGGATGCTCAGCCATTCTGTGTGCATTACATGCTGTACGGCAGTTGTGGGGTCCTTTTGTACGCCTGTGCCTCTGAGAAACAAAGACGGATGTCTGTCATCTTATCCTGCAAGTTATAGTACAACATACGGAGGCCACAAGGGGCAGGCAAAGAAATCTTAAACTCTGGTGATCCATTTTTTAAGTCTGAGCTAAACTGTTTTCTGTCCTGTGTTTATGACCTGAACACTGGTGGGGAAAAAAGTTTTGCCAGGATCTTTCTAAGTTCCTTCATTTTTTGCAAAAAAAGTTCAGAATTACTTTTTTTTGTAACCACATTAAAAGTTTTTTCTCCTGATTTTTTTTCATGTGTGAAACCAGGTCAAATTAAAAAAATGTACATCCTAAAAAAAATGTTTTTCCCTGAAATCTTTTTTCTTTTTCGACCAGGTTTCCCACGTGAAAAAAAGTTTTCCTTCTGGATTTTTTTTTCTCCTGAAAAAAACACACCTGAAAAAGAAAATTTCAGGAGAAAACTTTTTTCTTCATGTGAGAGTGATTTTTTTTTTTCCTAAAATGTTTTTTTAGTCACACATGAAAACAAATTTTCCTGACAAAAAAAAAAAAAAAAAAAAATCCCATGGAAAATAAAATTCACTCGGTTTCACACATGAAAAAAAATTCAGAAAATCTTTTTTCCTGAAATCTTTTTTTCACCCTTAAAAAAAAGGATTTCTAATAGGAAAAGGAAAAAAAAATCCTAAAATGTTTTTTGGTCACACATGAAAAAAAAGGAAAAGAAACCTCTGGATTTGCTTTTGATTATCATGTTGCGCCCCTGGTCTATGAGGAACCCAGGAAATAACATGATGTGCGTCTCCCCATTCTTTTCACTCCCAAGCAAGCCAGCGTCACAGAGGAGTTACATTCAAAGTAGCCTTTATTATATTATAGGGTCATAACAATCAGAATAACATGAATATTCACTCAGTTTCACACATGAAAAAAAATCTGAAAATCTTTTTTTTCCCCGAAAATCTTTTCACACATGAAAAAAAAAAAAAACTACAAAAAAATTCACAAAATCTCTGGATTTTTTTTTTGATTATCAGAATAACATGAAAATTCACCCAGTTTCACACATGATCAAAACTTTTAAAAAATCTTTTTTTCCTGAAAACCTTTTTTTTCTTGAAAATCTTTTTTTCACACATGAAAAAAAAATGCTAGAAAAAAAACCTCACAAAATTTATTTTTTTTGAAAAAAAAAAAAAAATCTCTGGATTATTGTGAAAAGAAAAATCTCATGATTGGAAAAAATGAAAGGAATCTGAGAAAGATTAGCAGAATAAAAAAAAAACTCACTCAGTTTCACACATGAAAGAATTTTTTATTTTCCTAAAATGCTTTTTTTTTGTCACACATGAAAGAAAAACATTGTCCTACAAAAAAAAAATCACTCAGTTTCACACTATAAAAAAATCTCTGGATTTGTTTTTAATTATCAGAATAACATGAAAATTCACTCAGTTTCACACACGAACAAAAAATTCTGAAAATCTTTTTTTTCTGGAAATCTTTTTTTTCCTAAATTTTTTTTTTTCACAAATGAGAAAAAAAATACTAGAAAAAAGAAATCTCATGGATGGAAAAAATGAAAGGAATCTGAGAAAGATTAGCAGAATAAAAAGAAAACTCACTCAGTTTCACACATGAAAGATTTTTTTTATTTTCCTGAAATGTTTTTTTTGTCACACATGTAAAAAAAAAAATCATCCTAGAAAAAAAATGAAATTCCACTGTAAAAAAAAATTAACTCAGTTTCACATTGAAAAGAAATCTCTGGATTTCACGGGAGAGAAAACAGTTTAGATCAGACTTGTCTTATTTTCCCCTCAGGGATTCTGTAAGAACAGGCTTTTATACCTTGCAAGACCATTCACCAGGTGAATAGTGTAAGTTGTCCACATTGTTGTATTTCAAGTTAGTAATACTGTTAAATATGCTATGGATTTGTTTTTGATCATCATGTTACGCCCCTGGTCTACGGGGAGCCCAGGACATAACATGTGTCCCCATTCTTTTCACTCCCAAGAAAGCCAGCGTCACAGAGGAGTTACATTCAAAGTGGCATTTATTATATTATAGGGTCATAACAATCAGAATAACATGAAATTCTGAAGATCTTTTCTTCCTGAAAATCTTTTTTTTCTGAAAATCTTTTTTTCCAGAAAATCTTTTTTTTTTCTGAAAATCTTTTTTTTTCTGAAAATCTTTTTTTTCCAGAAAATCTTTTTTTTTTTCTGAAAATCTTTTTTTCTCCTGAAAATCTTTTTTCCTGAAAATCTTTTTTTCACACATGAAAAAAAATACTAGAAAAAAAAAATCACAAAATGTATTTCTTTGAAAGAAAAAAAAAATCTCTGGATTATTGTGAAAGGAAAAATCTCATGGATGGAAAAAATTAAAGGAATCTGAGAAAGAATAGCAGAATAAAAAGAAAACGCACTCAGTTTCACAAATGAAAGAATTTTTTTTATTTTCCTGAAATGTTTTTTTTTTTTCACACATGAAAAAAAAAATTATCCTAGAAAAAAAATGAAATTCCACTGTAAAAAAAAATTAACTCAGTTTCACATTGAAAATTTCATTCAATTTTCATTTTCAAAATTTCACAAAATCTCTGGATTTTTGTGAAAAAAAAAAAATCTCATGGATGAAAAAAATGAATCTTTTCTGAAAATGTTTTTTCCTGAAAATGTTTTTTTCACACATGAAAAAAGATTTCTCCTAGAAAAAAAAATTCTCAGAAAAAAAAATTTTTCCTCCTGAATTTCTTTCCACTCGGTTTCACAAATAAACAAGAAAAGGAATCTTAGAAAGATTATCGTGGCTAAACTTTTTTCCCCAGCAGTTCTCAAGTCATAAACACGGGAGAGAAAACAGTTTAGATCAGACTTGTCTTATTTTCCCCTCAGGGATTCTGTAAGAACAGACTTTTATACCTTGCAAGACCATTCACCAGGTGAATAGTGTAAGTTGTCCACATTGTTGTATTCAAGTTAGTAGTACCGTTAAATATGCCAGAATCCATATCAAAGAAATGTTTATCAAATGTATAACTCTTAATTGTGTAGGACATGACCTATCTCACCTTGAGCCCTATTTGCATGGACTAGTATTACCTGAGGACTTGTAGTAATTTGTAATAACTGCTGAGGTCATCTGTGATCTAAATCCCAGGCTAATCTGTCGTAAATTACCTTCCACATTAACATTCACAGCTCAAATATGTAGACGAGATAAGATCGGCTGTATTGATGTTTTAAATTAGCGACAAACAGGGCCCAGTACGAATATGGCTTTTTTCTTCTACCGTTACACTATAAACGCTTGCCCTTAAATTAATGAATGCTATGGTCAAAGCTGCTGTGCACCAACAGTACTAACGTTCGATCTTTGCATCTTCAGGCAGACTGTGCTGTGCTGATTGTGGCAGCTGGTGTGGGAGAGTTCGAGGCAGGTATTTCCAAGAATGGACAGACCCGCGAGCATGCCCTGCTGGCCTACACTCTGGGAGTGAAGCAGCTCATTGTGGGCATCAACAAGATGGACTCCACCGAGCCAAACTACAGCCAGAAGCGTTACGAGGAAATCGTGAAGGAAGTGAGCACCTACATCAAGAAGATCGGCTACAATCCGGACACCGTTGCCTTTGTACCCATTTCAGGCTGGAATGGAGACAACATGCTGGAGCCCAGCCCCAATGTAAGTAGAGGACACAGAAGAGTGATGCAAATGCTAGAAAGATGAGCATGTTAGCAAGCTTGAATTTGAATACTAATTTGCATGGATGGTCCCAGGGATGGGAAGCTGTCGCACGAAGGTCAACCAGTTCCTGCGACTGTCAAGAGTTTCAGTGACCCTTTTCCCCTTCCAACAAAAATACCACAGCAGTGCTCTTGTGCTAGGTATTCAAATCAGCTCTATGCAACTATGGCTCATCAAAGGCCACTGTCAAACTTAATCTAACTTTTACCACAAAAAATGAGCCAACTGAGCCCTTTTGATCAAAATTAGTCTACCTAAAAATGTACTGCGACTAAAAAAAGAACAATCCAATTAGTTGTTCTTTTTCTGCTGTGATCCCAAACTTAAATCCTCTGAACTGAATATGGCACATTGTCTTTTTCTTTCTAGATGTCATGGTTTAAAGGATGGAAGATCAACAGGAAAGAAGGCAATGCGTCAGGGACCACACTGCTGGAGGCTCTGGATGCCATCCAGCCGCCCACCCGTCCAACAGACAAACCTCTGCGTCTGCCCCTGCAGGATGTCTACAAGATTGGAGGCATGTATTAAACTGATTAGAAGAAATTGATCAAGTTAAATGTTGTTGGAATAGTGGGTGGGTCTTATTGTGAAATGGGCTCTCGATCCATGGTGTATGAAACACCTCTTGGTCAGAGTATAGTCTGTTTTTTTCAGTCTACGTCCGAACTGCCTTCATGTTGACTTAAATGTCCTTCGCTAAATGCTCTCTGTGCTGAACCTCTTCTCAGGTATTGGAACAGTGCCCGTAGGCCGCGTGGAGACAGGCGTACTTAAGCCTGGCATGGTGGTGACCTTTGCCCCGGTCAATGTGACTACTGAGGTGAAGTCTGTTGAGATGCACCACGAGGCGCTGACTGAGGCACTCCCTGGCGACAACGTGGGCTTTAACGTCAAGAACGTGTCGGTCAAGGACATTCGCCGTGGCAATGTAGCTGGTGATAGCAAGAACGACCCACCGCAGGAAGCTGCCAACTTCACTGCTCAGGTAGACAATGCAAGGGATCTATTTATAGAAACGAAACATCAGCATGATTTAACACAATCAGCTCTTTCTTAAGTCAGAACTACTGATAGTCTGGATAAATATTTGTTTCAAAATCTATCTTTATGCTTCCTATCAAAAAAGTTTTCTTTGAATCTCACTTGAGCCCCAGTGGCAGTCACGCTGAAGGCATCACCCAGAGTTGACTCAAAATAAGACAATCCCAGCAATCATCACTGAAAGAGCCAACAGTCCAGTCTTTGCAGTAAGGAAGGACGTAATCTCTCTATTAATATGCCATCCGTGTTGTCTCTTTGCTTTGTAGGTGATCATCCTTAATCACCCCGGACAGATTAGTGCCGGCTATGCTCCTGTGCTCGACTGCCACACGGCTCACATCGCCTGCAAGTTTGCAGAGCTCAAGGAAAAGATTGATCGCCGCTCCGGCAAGAAGCTTGAGGACAACCCCAAATCCCTCAAGTCTGGAGATGCTGCCATTGTGGATATGATTCCTGGCAAGCCGATGTGTGTTGAGAGCTTCTCTGAGTACCCTCCACTCGGTAAGTTCAAGTGTAGAGGATTGAATTTCAACAGCTACTGATCGCACTTCTCCCCCCATCAAAGGCTTTATGACTCCACTGTAGGTCATAACTGTGGAAGCCCTGAGGGGCAAGTGAAGACATTGTTTGTTTTCTAAGTCAGATATAAATTGTTTCATCTCCTGTTTAGATCTTGAGAACTGCTGGAATTTTTTTTTTTTTTTTTTGCCAGAATAATTTTTCTAAGTTCCTCAAATTTTTTTTTTCATCTGTGAAAACGTGAAATAAATTTTTTTTTTAATTCAGAAAAAAAACAAGATTTTCATGTGTAAAACAGCGAAAAAAATGTTTTTTAGCCGATTTTTAAAAAAAAAAATTTTCCCAGGAGAATTTTTTTTTTCAATGGTCGATGCACGGACACAAACTTTCCTCAGATCATGTGTATAACTTAAAGTATAAAGCCAGGTTCCCGCAACGCAGCTTAACAGTTGTACACATTTTGAGCATAAAACATAAGAAAACACAAAAGTACTGTACTCGTACTGACAGTAACCTTTGTAACCATAAACTATGATGCAACATGAAAAGTCACATATATCAGAATGAGGCCATTAAATGTTCCTGTTTGATCTGACTTGCTGATAATACACAATATTCCACACGTGACACTGACTGCAGATTATAACGCATTCCTCACCAAAACAAAGACATGACAGTAATGTTACACAACCTGCTAATGCACAATAGATGTTTCTTGTGTTTAGTGTTTACAGAGAAATCAAAACTCCCCTGGAAGAAAACATGAATGCTTTAAGTTGTGTTTACAACATAAGGCAGTGGTAAATGTCACCCTCTTGTGGTCAAAATGAGTATTACAAAAACAAACACAATGAGCCCAATGAAATTTTCTCTTTTATGATTGATCAGACTTAGAAAATGGATCACCAGAGAACATTTCCTCACTTGCCCCTCAGGACTTCTGTACACACCAGATGAAAGCACCACAAAAAACATCAACCTTTACTTTTCTTCACCTTGCAGGTCGTTTTGCGGTGCGCGACATGCGTCAGACCGTTGCTGTTGGTGTAATCAAGGGCGTGGAGAAGAAGGTCTCCACCACTGGTAAAGTCACCAAGTCCGCCCAGAAGGCCCAGAGGAACAAATGAATGTTGTGCTACTCTGCCGACCCCAAGGTCTCCCAGGGCAGGACATCGGTCATCCAACTCCATCCCACAATTGGCTACTTCAACGTAATAATCAAAGACTGGTTAATCATCACAATGCATCGCAAAAGCATTCGAAGGAAAGAAAAAACATCTAGATCCTTGAGGCGGCACTCCTGACTCCATTTCCGTGGTTAGATTACCATTACGTGCAATGTAATATCAAACAGGTAGTTTTAAATGTACACTGTCAACTTGGCCCATTGCAATACCTTTCTGTCATATTGATATTGAGACATTGAACAATTAGAGGTCCTGAAATGTATCACCTCTTTAGCTCTCTGGAGTGCAGGTACTGGTCACTTTACATGGTACATGTCGTCCCGCTTTTAGTGTTTGTTTGCAACTCCATGGTGCTCTGTAGGAGCCTGTGGCAAGAAGTTAAAACTATGTTCTTCTGAGTGGTAGTTTAGTAGAACTTAGTGATTTGTTGTGTTTCAGCTTTAAAAAGTTCTCAAAACAAATGGTCGAAATGTGTCCTTGCCGAGGGACTCAGAGTAGGACACCTGTGGATTCTTAAGGCACTTTGATTGGCGTTTTGCTAACTTTGCACTTGCACTTGAAGAGCTTAAATTGGCATAAGCTACTGCACCTTACTGTAAGATGGCATGAGCCTCTTCGCAACATTAAACATGTTTCAACCAAAATGTTTGGCTGTGGTCTTTTATCAATACTTTACTTAACTAGATTTCTCAGGTATCTGAGTAGAGTACTTGAATATTTCTGACATATTTTTACACAAATGTCTCTACTTTCAACTTCTTACATTTCCAAAACAGGCTTGTTACTTGAGTTTTAATGCAGTTGAGAATTATAGATTATTTTTATTTTGCGTCCTAAATTTCTTTCTGTCCTGTGTTTATGACTTGAATAGTGGTGGAAAAAAGTGTGGCCAGGATAATCTTTCTAAATTGCTTAATATTATTTTCCATCTGTGAAAATGTGAAAAAAAAAAAGTGTGAAACCGAAAGACAAATAAAAACTTCAGGAGGAAAAACAAAAAAAAACTTTCTTGTATGAAAATGTGAAGAAAAAAAAGATTCAGGAGAAAAAAAAAAAATCAGGAAAAGAAAAAAACGCATGCGTAAAACTAAGTGAAAAAAAGTTTTGGCAGGAGAAAAAAAAAGTTTTTCTCCTACATTTTTTTTTCTGCTGAAAAAAAGAAGTTTTTTCACTCGGTTACGGACATGAAAAAATAAATTCTCTGGAAAAAAACTAAGCAACTTTTTTTCCCCCCACATGTTCTGAAGTCATAAACACAGGAGAGAAAAACATTTTAGAGCAGACTTAGAAAAGAGACACAGACAGAGAGGGAGACTAACGGGGAGAAAAGGCATTAGTGGGGGAATTTAATGTCCTGGGAGTCAGACTCAACAATCAACTATCTTTCTGTTGTGTTTACAAACAGCTCAGACGCATCCTACTGATTCTACCTTTAAGTTTAATAGTCTTTAAATTACATTAACATGACGTGAGGATCAGTTGGCTTTGCACAGGAATGCTGGTAGAAATGTCTTTCAGAGGGATACTTTTTCCTTTTATACTTTGAGTACATTTCAGAGCCTGTACTTTATTACTTTTACTAAAGAAGTTTAATCAGTGCTTCTACTTTCTTTACCCGAGTATCTGTACTTCTACTTCAGGGTAAAATGTGTGTACTTTTGCCATCTCTGCAAGGAAGTGATGCGTTAACAGATGCCTGTAACTTTCCAAATCTTTGGGACAAGTCTGACAAACATCAGATAATCAATACGCCCTCATGTCCACAAGATGTAGCTGTTGGTGTAGGAATAGAATAGAATAGAATAGTGAATTATTTTTAAATGAATTCGAAGAGGACCATATAAACACATCTACCATTAAAAATCAGTACTTTAATCTACCATGGGACACAAAATGTCTAAATATCAGATCCCTTCAAAGATTCAAACAGCTTTAGGGCTGTATGAAAGATAGTTAAGGGGCGTGTTCTAATACGCTTACCGGAACCACAGTGAGTTTAAGTCTGGCGGCAGTTTCATTCCTGTCATTGTGCCATCATGACGGACAGAGGGAGACCACGCAAGAACGAGAGTCCTGACACAAAGTGTGCCAAGAGTAAAACTAGACCTGAGGAAATGAAACCGGCATCTCTGCCAAGATGTGCAGGGAAAGAAAATAGAGAAGAGAGTCAGAGTGGCACCACAATGGAACCGAAACCAAAGGAGCAGAAAAAGAAAAAACACCCTGAGGAGAAGTCATCTGTACAGGGCACACGAAAGGAAGAGACCACAAAACATAGCACAGAGGGGCAGCAAAGGACACCTACAGATAACGCAAAGGCCAAAACCTGCGGTGCCAGGCCCAAAACAACAGAGGCGATAACAAAGACGCACACCACAAAGGATTCTCCAAAGGCTGCAAAAGCAAAAACATGTGGTGGGAAGACCAAATTGCAAGAAAAAATTCCAGAGGAGGTGACAACGATGCGGCCAGAGATGCCAAAGGACGCCACAAAGGCTTCTCCACAGGCCGCCAAAGCAAAACCACGTGGTGGAAAGGCACAATTACTAGTAAAATTTGCAGAGGAGCCATCAAAGGACAACACAGATGCTCCCGTACAGATCACAAAGCCAAAAGCCTGTGCTGACAAGGTCAAATTACCTCCACAATTTGTGGAAGAGACAGCAAAGAAACAGCTAGAGAAACCAAAAGACATCGTAAAAGCAAAAAGATGTGCTAACAAAGTGAAATCACCAGAAAAAGCTGCAGTGGACTCTACCCTCTCCACAACTCTGGACAAATTGAAGATTAAGAAGAACGAAAGATCAGACGCATCGGAAGTTGTCAATAAAATAACAAGTGCTATCATTACGCATATGAAAAAGAAAAGTGAATGCTTTAAAGAAGTAGGAGAACCACTACGTACTGGAAGTTACTATGAAAATCTAAAGGTAAGTCACTTTAGTTTAGAGTTTAGTTTGCAGATATACATCTATTCTCTGTACGGTTACTTATTTGAAGAATTATGTCATTGCATATTTCTGTGTATACAGATTTCTAATCCTGATGAGTTTGATGTCATGCTGCCCATGCCTGTCGACCGAGCGAGCGTTGAACCATTCGAGGGTGATGGAGCCTTTTACAGTGTGTCATTAAAGCGTGGCAGCAGCCCTCTGAAGAAATTTCAAGAGAACGACACCTTGTCTGCCAGTGACATGCTCACAGAGTTCAGGGAAGAAGTGAAGAAAAGTGTCAAGGGATTTACAGGTGAGCGTCAAAACAAGTACTTTTTAATTGTCAAGATATGAGAAGAGTTGGTCAAATGCAGTGTGGGAACCAGTAAAGGTGGCTTGCAAAGAGAAAATGTTACTATCTGTTATCATACTAGCAACCGTAACACCTTGCAGTCCTTTTTAAAGGATAAGTGCAACCAAAATAAACAATTTAATTATTATCCTCTCACCCCATGCACGGAAACTCAGCTAACGTTTTGTCATCCACAAACATTAAACAAGTAAAAGGGGACTTGTTTTAAAATGTTAATTCCTTTTAATGAAACAATAATCCTACTGGTTGAAATTTGACATTAATAAAGCTTGCGTTGCGGCTATAACATATGTCAATATTGAATGAAAATGATAAAAAAAGGGTGGAAATGTCTGATGTATCAACACTGTGAACATATTAATGAATGGAGAACATTTAGATTGTGTTTGTTTGTTCTTTCAGAATGGAAGGTGACAACAAAGAAAAGAGGTTGCCCTGCAGTAACCCTCATCACAACAGTAAAATCTATCACCATTTCACTGGATATTGTCCTCTGTCTCATGGTTAAATCAAGCTGGCCACCTTTCACCTCCGACGGCCTAAAAATAGAGGGTTGGCTGGGAACCAAAGTAAAGAGGGATTACAAGCTACGTGGTTATTATCTCGTCCCAAAATATGAAGGCAACGGTAAAAGGGAGAATGACGGGGTCCTTGCTAAGGGTAAGTCTTCTCTCAACTGGTGAACCATAATCAGATCTTGACTTTTAGAGCTTTTTAACATGTACGTTAAGCAGATTTATATTATAAGCTCGTGCCTAGAGTTCTAGTACTTGAAAGAAAAACATTTGCCGCCTGCCGCCCATTTGTCTGATGTCATGTGAGCACTTATGTGGCTTTCACAAAAGCATTTTAATGAATGAGAACTGGAAAAAAGGGGAAGCTTCAAGTTCCCCTGAAAGTTGATTATTTTGTCTTCTGTAACACACAGATTCTTGGCGGGTTTCTTTCTCCCACATTGAGAAGGCCATACTGAAGAATCACGGATCGGAGAAAACGTGCTGTGAAAAAGAAGGAGCGCGCTGCTGCAGGTTAGATTTGAATCTTTTAACTAAATTATGATTTTCTTTTGTCATCTTCAAGTCAAGTCAAGTCATCTTCTTTCCATCATATCTAAAGTTTGTTTGGAAATAATTTAATTATTGTCCTATTAGGCGAGAATCCATAATAGTCTGTTCCTTTCTCTTCACGTACAGGAAGGACTGTTTGAAGCTCCTAAAGCACCTTCTCAGTCTGCTGAAGGAGAGTGACTCTTCATTTGACAAGTTCTGCTCCTACCACGTCAAGACCACGCTCCTACATGCCTGCTGCTCCAGAACTAAAGACAGTGATTGGAGTGCCTCAAGTCTGAGCCACTGTTTTCAGCTGCTCCTGGATGAATTTGTAGCCCATCTTGAAAGCGGTAAACTCAGCAACTTTTTCATCCCAACTCAGAACCTGCTCTCTGGTCCTGGCCCAAAGAAATGTAAAAGTCTGGCTTGTCGTATCAGGGAGGAATGTGACAAGGACTTTCCTATATTCCAGTGACAACTTCACTACAAACTTCAAGTGTTTGGCTTGTGATATCATTTGAAACATCTTTAAAATACCTAGAAGTACCCCCTGGTGGTTATATGCCTCTGCTTTAAAGAGGGTAAAGCTCCTGAGAAGCTACAATATGGTACAAGGTCACTGCGACCTCACAATATGTAAGGTTGCAGTGACCTTTGCCAAATTTGAAGAAACTCCCTCAGGGCATTTTTGAGATAGTGCTTTCACAATACACAATGTCACGGTGACATTGACCTCCAAAATGTAATCAGTTCATCCTCGAGTCCAAATTGACCTATATACCAAATTTGAAGACATTCCCTGAAGGCATTCTTGAGATGTCGCGTTCACAAAATGTGAGGTTGCAGTGACCTTTGACCTTGGACCATCGAAATCTAATCAGTTCATCCTTGAGTCAGAGACATTTGTGCCAAGTTTGAAGAAAATTCCACAAAGCTACTGTTGGAAACTTCTGACATTAGGGTTTTCAGAAGATTTAAACTTCTTCCAACTCCTTTTCAAACATGGATTGCTGTATTTGAAACGTTTACTGAAACTTTGTGTTAATTATAATCTTGTTTTCTTTGTTTTGTTTTCTGGCCTTTATTTCATTTATCATTTTATTTTAAACATGTTTGAATAAATAAATACATTTTGCATATATTTCGGCTAAAATGTGAAATAGGGACATGAACAAATAAACCTGCGTGACTTTTCGATTACATTTGGTCTTTCATCTGCTTCTTTATGCCACATGATAATAAAATTGGTGATAGATTTCCAAGTGGTTTTGATATTATTGTGTTGAATGGAGATCAGTGGCTGCCTAAAGGGTAGAGAGCACACAATGAAATCTAAAACAATACAATGCCTAGTGAGCGGCAATGTTAAAGATAAATTATATGCAGTATTTGGATAAATCGTTGATAAACCCTCTAATGTTTGTGCTCACTGAGCCAGCTTCCTTCTCAGAAGTGCTGACTCTGTACAGAGGAAAAGAGAATAGAACAATATGATGATTGTGAAATGTTAAATTCAAATGGCAAACAACAGCCGCAGTCTAGTTTCTGTTTGACTTCCCAGAAACCGGTTCGACTACCTTACCCCCAGGCACTTGTTACTATGTCTGTGGAGGTACTGGAAATGGTGTAAAGCAGATTTAATCATCACTTAATCATAAAAAGGTAAATATGAAATTTACCAGGCCAATAAAATATACACCAGGTGTCAAGTCTCTTTTAAAGGAACATTTATTATACAGATTTCTTTCTGCCAAAATAAAGATATTACAATAAACTTAATATTCAGAGTGATACTAAGCACTGCTGTGGTTGGTGAGTGACACATAAAAAACAGTCAAAATTGTGCATTTTAAACATTTTTGAACAGCACGGCAACATGAGGTGTTACTTCCTCTAAGTGACAATGGATGATGATCTGGCAAAAAACAAAAACATTTTCAATAAAAGAAAAATCAGATGAAAAAATTAAATATATACATGAAAAATAATTTACAATACAGGCGATGTCAGATCCTGCTCAACCCTGTTGAGAGAAGAAGCACAAGGAAATTAACTTGTGTCCTAAATTATTATTCAATCTGAATATCAGATGAATTCAGTACAATCTTTACAATAGAAATCTTTTAGGTTTCTATCTGTATATTTATTGACAGTGCTATGTGTGAACTTACGTGGACAAACATGCATTAGAATCCCCAGTTCTGGCTTCGATCCCTGCCTCCTCTACCTCCACCATCGCTCCTCCCCCATCCTCCTCCTCCTCCTCCTCCGCCATCTCTCCTCCCCCATCCTCCTCCTCCTCTATATCCTGATCCTCCCCTGGGGTCAGACATCTCCTTCTCCCTCTTGTGCTTCTCGTATCTCTCCGCCATCATCACGAGTTCCTCTGGGACCTCCTGCAACAAGAATCACCAAGATTGCGTACACTTTACTATGGTTTGCTAGATGTTCTAGTTTTAAGATTGATACATTTAAATAAGATTGATGATGAAAATGCTTTTCATCTCAGCTTTAAAGACGTAAATACAACTTGGCAACTAATCACCTGACTGTCCAATGTGTATTTTCTCATGAATTAAAACACAAAATCAAACCAGCCATAATGGGTATAACGCTTCCTACGGATGAAACCCACTATAGCCCTCTGCGGTTTATTCATAAACGATATAAAAGCCTCTTGGTCAGTCCGCTTTGAAATTCCAACACAACATATAAACTGTGCATGCCTGATATTGATATATCAAATAAGCTTCTGACCTGTCCTGCTCGCTCCAGGATGTGAATCAGCTCAGGTGCCATCCTCCAGTTGTCTCTTGTTACCAGGGTAACAGCCTCCCCCGAGCGTCTGGAACATAAATTCATCAAATCACAAACTAGGCCAATGAAAGTCAGACGCCGGCTGTGATAATCATATGAACCCTGGTGAATGCAGGTCAGCCTTACCCTGCTCGGCCTGTGCGGCCTATGCGATGGACATACTCTTCTATGTTACGCGGGAAGTCAAAATTAAAGACATGAGTTATGTCGTGTACATCCAACCCTCGAGATGCCAAGTCTGTGGCAACCAGGATCCGAACTCGACCTTGAAAAAGATAAAATACAGTATTCTTTGGTTAACTTTGACTGTTCAGATTTCCCGTACGGTGGCTCCTTGTCACCAAATAATCATCAACATTTTAAAGCATTTTTTAAAACAAAACATCCTTCCTGTGACGTACTCTCTTTAAAGTCCTTGAGGGCTTCTTCACGGTCACACTGCTCACGGTCACCATGGAGACTTTGCACAGCCAGACCCTGCAGACACATGTCGCTGGACAGATCATCAGCCCTGAGATTTATTGCAAAAGGAGACGCAATCAGACACCGGAAATTGCTAGTGTGGGTGGTAAGCAATCGTATTTAACTAAACTCCCTTGCCTACAAGCCATTAAGTTGGTGACCGACTCTCAACTCACACAAGCTTCTTGCCAACAAAGATGAGGACTTTATCCTGAGGCAGCATGTTTCTAATGAAGTCAAACACGTAGTCCTTTTTCTCTTCTTCATGGACGATGAGCACTGTTTGCTGCACTGTGTTAACCGCCTAAGACCCAGAGAAACATAGGAAGCATTTAAACAGATAATCCAGCACACTGCATTTCAAAGTGACTTTCTAACAGACATTTAATATCTGCTAACAACAAATAATGAAGAAATATTTTAGCTGTTTTTGTAGCAGAGAAACAGTCAGCTCCAGTATTCAAGTGGGACAAAGTAGAACACAGAATTTTCCACCTACCGCCAAGTCCAGAGTGCCCACATAAACCATCATGGGATTCTTTAGGTAGGATTTGGCCAATCGTCTCACACCAGTCGGCCAGGTGGCACTGAAATACGGGAATTTACAAGTGACGGAGGATTATTTTCTAATCTATAACTTACATCATAGAAGACAAAAAATATCTGCAAGGTACAGTGTGACAAAGTCAATGAATGTAGCTGTGAATTTGTTATATGATCTTTTCCTTCATTACTACATTAATTTCCTACATTGACATGTAAACAAGTCAATTACACTCAGTTGTGAGACAAATATGGTTTTCATGCTCAAGGCCTGCAAAGCAAATGCTTTCCTTCTTAGGCTGCATCTGTGCCGTGTCCTGCTCTTTAACCATGTGACAAACATTTGTTTAAAGTGCGTCATGCGTCTTGACTCATACCTGGTCATGACAGTCTGTCGGTCTGGCCGGATGTCCAGGAGAATCTTCATAATCTGTGGTTCAAAGCCCATATCTAGCATACGATCGGCCTCGTCCAGCACCTTTTCGCAATGATCAGAGCAGTTATGAATAACAACACGACAGAAAACTAGGATTACCGCCACTAACAAGTCTAGTTAAATTTTTTCATAGCGATGTGATTTTTCGGCAAAATGAGTTCAGAGGGCTGATGGTACAATGACAATCCCCTGAAGCTCAACATCTTTAAAACCGATGAGCTTGATGTGGACAGCAATGCTTCAAATATGGATGTTTCTGCAAAGATGGTAGAAATTATAAAACGTGGATGCTTCAGACAAATTTTCAACCCAGCAGCACAGGAGATCTCTACAATCACCACAGTTTCAAGGTGGACACCCAAAATTAGCGTCACCAATTCAGTATCCGACCAAATGCAATAACTGTTAAAGACTTTAACTATGATGCCCCTTTGGTAATGGAAATTTAAGATACATTTCACTATTTCAGCTTTTTGCATTTTATTTTATTTCCTATTTATTTGTGTTGTGTAGTTATGTAAAATAAAGGCTTTAGCTAATATGATATATTGCCACAATCGCTCCATCTGTTCCTGAGTTATAGTGTTGAATAATGGCCAGAGAAGCGTTTTAGTAAAACATGTATGATGTCACAGTGAAGTTGACCTTTGACCTTTTGAATATAAAAGGCCATCATTCATCCTATTAGATATTTGTGTGAATTTTCATCATAAGTAGTGGATCCATTCCTGGGTTATGGCCAAAAACAGTGAACTCTGACCACCAAATTCTCAATCATGTTTATCCTCAAGTCCAAGTGGACATTTGTGCCAAATCTGAAGAAATTCCTTCAAGGTGCTCCCACGATATCAGTTTCACGAGAATGAGACTGATGGACAAACCATAACCATAACGATATAAAAGCAAGGTCACATTATTTAAAGTGGACCCACCCAAACAGTAAATCATTCTCACACTAAAACCAACAAGCACACACACAAACAGCTGACCAAGTAGGTGATGGAGCGAAGATTGATGAGCTCATTCATCTGCAGATCGTTAAGTCGGCCTGGTGTAGCGATCACTATGTCCACTCCGCTCTTCACCAGGTTGATCTGGCCTCTCCTATCCCCTCCGCCATAGATACAGACACTGAAAAGGTACAGAAGGAAGTTATTCTTAATGTTGCCTATGTCTCAATCAATTACAGACCAAGTTTATTGTTAATGACTTGTGATAACATTATACTGGCACACCTTGTGTAGCCTTTATAGCGATACTTTTTGCACTCAGTTTCAATCTGCAGGGCCAGTTCTCTGGTGGGAGTGAGCACCAACATGCCTGGACCGCCTCGCTCAGCTCTAGGTCTATCAAGGAAGGAGGGACAAAAGATAGACAGTTTGACAAACAGGTACAAATATCAAAGCTGCACAGATGAAAGAAATGAGAAGAAACAGGCCTTCACAACAACTACAAAACAAGATTAAATGTGCTGACAGGCTGAACAGGTCCTGGACTCACATAGGCTGTCCATCCATGTGGATGAAGCCTGGCAGCAGATAGGCCAAGGTTTTCCCTGTTCCTGTCTGAGCGATGGCTATTAGGTCATCCCCGCTCAGCAACACTGGCCACGCCTGAGACTGGAGAGAAATGGGCAAAAACATTCATACAGTTACACAAACAAAAAGATTAAAACTAACTTTAACATATACACAAAACCACAACCGGTTAAGACGGACAACGCAAGTTACTGCTCTGAAAATACTTTTTTTCCCTACATAGAGACCATGTGAAAACATAAGAAATTAATTAAGTCAAAATTTTGAACTTTCAACCTCCAAAATTTAAGTCTAAGCGCAGCTGGATGTTGGCTTTCAAGTATGGCCTTTTTGAGACAGGACAAATTTTACATGATTAACATAAGAAAACAATACAATTTGTCAATATTTAAATGTTACGGTAAAATGTGCATATGTTCAAATTTAAGAACTCCCATTATAAACTCCTTTCTTAATAAAGACAAATCGAGTTTCTTTTGAGACTGTGGGAACTGAACAGTGTACTGAACAAGTCATGTTGGCAAGGGAACATTTTTTTTAACGATCGCCAAACAGGTTAGCACAGATACCACTGTGACAGCCTCACACTCGCAGGTATTAGTAGGGTGAACCCAACTTAAAGGGTGGGGCAGTGAAGCAGCTTAATATCTAACAAAAGATTGAAGTGTTTGCCAGAGCATTACAGAGTCGGCTGTGCCAGTATTTGAAACCACAGGGGTGTAATTTTACATTCCATTTGAGCAAGCCTCTTTTCGTGAAATGAAAGTGAGATCAAGGAGGGAGAGTGATGCAACACATCCGGTCTGAGAGCTCCTGGAAAAGTATGGATACACAGCCAGAATCTATTGAAATCAAATTCATAAAACATGAGTCCTTTGCCAAGTCTTTCAGAGGAACAAAAAACAGTATGTGCATGGCAGAGCACATTTAGTGGAGAATGCCCTCCGAGAACACCAACTATGGGAAGGAAGCAACTGCATTCAGTGTAAACATTTTATGTGACCAAAGTAAAGGCTGTTTACTGAAGTTACCACAGGGACAAGAGGATTATAATTGTAAAAACTGATATTTTTAGACCGATAGAAGGCCCAGAAGGTTCACAGAGTAAAAAAAAAAAAAAAGTCTGCATCACACTTGTTGCGTGACAACTCTCAGTTAGCAGATTACATATGTTTGCATGCCTTAACAGCAACTTTAGCAAGTAGGAAACCATCCTTATTGAGCAAGACAGTAAAGAAAGGTATAATTCAATTATTTCCTAAGGCAGTTGTGCTTATAGAGCTTCTAGGGTGCTCTCATTACTGTCAATACACAATAAAAACTCTGAATAATTGTTCTGAACAAAAGGTGAGGTTCAAGAGCCTCTAAATTATAGAGCTGTGAATAATATTTGTTTCTTGGCTCAGTTCTCTACATAGTGAGTTACTTAAAACTAAGTTTAATTAGATTATGTAAAAATATGACGACTTTCCTTTCATTTCTGCTTTTTGGTCAGACTGACGCCACATATGTTTTTCAACAAAATGGCTCAATATTTCCGATCAAGGCTGCCGTTAATGTGGGTGTTTCCCAGCTTTGATCTTCGGAAATCATGGGGATTGCCCATAGCAACAGGCAATGAATAGGACAGGTTACTGCAGGTGCGTCTGATGTTGCAAAATCTACCCAAACACAGTATACACACATGGAACATTTTGTTCCAAAATAAGGTGCATGTTTTTTTTAACAACTTGTATATTTTTGAGAGAAAAGGGGAATGTATTTCCCTGTTAACAAGAAAATACTTTTACACAGTAATTACCCAAAATACCAATAATGTAACTTGTTGTTTCAATCAATGTGGAGCAATATAGGACTGATATAAACATCTGCTACAGTTGTCCATGATTGGAGAATAAGGGCTTTTATATTCTGCAGTAATACCTCACAGTATAATTAATGATAAAGTACAAAATAAAACTGCCCAGGTACAAGGCTCATACCTGGATCGGGGTTGGTTTGACAAAACCAACTCGCTCAATATTTTCCATGATCTCTGGATAACGGTCAAAGGCCTCAAGAAAAGTGCGACAGGGGTTGAGAAAGGGCCGCTTCTCCCCCTCTTCCTTCAGGTCATCCACAAAGATATTGTTGTTCTCCTTCCTGTGAAAAATTTTTTTATTTTAATATATATCTTTTTTTATTTTAAAATGCAAACCATTTTCACTGCAAAATAAAAGTAGGAGATCTAACACTTAAGCTGTTTACAAGAAGGGGATGAGCAGACTATACTTCCTGAGAAAGCTGAGATCCTTCAATGTGTGCAGCAAGATCTGCAACGTACAGTTGGAGATCTTTTATCAGTCTGTGGTGGCCAGTGTACTTTTCTTACCTGTGGTTTGTTGGGGAAGCAGCATTGGAGCCAGCAATACCAATAAACTCAACAAACTCATTAAAAAGGCTAGCTCTGTGACTGGCTGTGAACAGGAGACTCTGGAGGCTGTGGTGGAGAGGAGGACACTGAAAAAACTGTTATCCATCATGGATAATCCTCTCCAACCTCTCCACCTCACACAAAAAACAGGAGAGAGATCTCTGATCTCTCTACTGTTTTTTACTTTATAACATGTTTACATCTGCACATTCTAGGTTCTCTTCAATCTATTTTTATCTATTTATATTACCTGTGGTTCTATTAATGCACACTCATATGTACATGTTGGTTCTGTTATTGCACATGTATAGGAATTGTTTATTTCTTGTACAATCGCATAGATTATTATTGTTTATAGTATAGTTTGCACTGTGTACATACATTGTATATATCTTGCTTTCTATTTATGTTATGTACAGAGTGTTTTTGTTTTTCTTTCCATTTGCTGCTGTGACAAAAGAATTTCCCAGTCTGGGATCAATAAAGTAATTCTATTCTATTCTATTCTATTCTATTCATTTACAAGAATTGTAAAGCAGACCCAGACTTTGACCCAGAGACAGACAGCTAAGAGAGTTTATAGGTCAGGGTATGATGTAACTATAGTACTTTGTCCTGCACAACCAGATTTGGACCTCTGTCAAGCCTATGTTGCCAACTACTCACACCCTTGTCATGAGGCCCTGAACCACTGACAAATTCAAAAACAAGCTGGCTTGTAGGTGTCAACAAGACACATTTGCGGTGGATAAATGGTGCCACCTATTTGTCTAAAGCTGTAACAGAAAACATCACTGGCACAAACCTCTTCAGGGAAACTCTTTTTTTGGAGAAATTCTCAGCAACAATTGGAGCTTTGAGGTTTTGTAAGCTTGTCAGTAACACACAAAGACAAAAAGCCACTGAAACATAGACACTGGCAGATTTACCTCCACTCACTGACTTCCTCTGCTGTCAGCATGGAGACACACTCTGCCTCAACGTAAAACTTCTTATTCAAGGGTGGGAGGTCTAAAGGAGGTTACAAAAATTACAGAAATATTCAAAACCATTTTCACAAATAAAATTCTGATGTCATGTCACAAGGATAAAATAATAAACATGAGCTAATAACAAATACAAACACAAAGGGAATACAAAGTAGTAAGTGGTTATCATAGGACAGAATTTTAAATTAAACAATGATCGTGAATTGAAAGTAAAGAGTCTCCACTTTAATTAAAGGGCATCTTTAATCATTGCTTTATTTGAAATCTATTATGCAGCAGTGCAATCAATACTGTGTATGTACAGAAGTGACAATAAACGAGTCCTCACCCTTCCACTTGAGCTCCTCATACTTGGCCTTGTTCTCCCGGATGTTGTTCCAGTCTATGGGTGTATGGGTCGGCGCGACACTTGCAGCCTGTAATTCTGAAGCAGAGCCATTATGTCCTCCTTCATCAAATTCCCCTCTGTAGCGTCCTCCACCACCTCCTCCGTAGCCTCCTCTGTAGCCACCTCCTGTATAGCCTCCTCCTCTGTAGCCTCCTCCATCTCTTCCTCCTCCAAAACCTCCACCCCTACGAGGACCTGAGAAACTGGTTAGTATGCTGCAGGAGATTCATTTTCATTGACGGTACAGACATGCATCAAGTAACAGAACCTAATGTTAAAATATTTTTGGAACAAATAATCAATACAGGAATGAACAGGACATTAGCACCAAAACACGTACAACTGCAAGGTATCCTTTTAGGATCAAGATCAACACTTTCTGGAAGAATGCCTTCATACCACTGCAAAATTGAGAGTTGCAATCAGACACCAGGTCTTCAATCATCTCCTTGGCCTTCTGTTGGGCAGCAGAGGATCCAAAAATAGCCACCTCAGCTTCATGGTCCCCATTATTTATCTATAGAAAGAACAGCAGAGTTATACACGGGGAACAAAACTAACATCCTATACATAAACTGACCACAGTGCCTGTTGCAGCTCTATGAACAACATAGGTCCACTCGCCTTGATTCTTGCCCCGGAGCTCTCTTCAAGTTCACGAATTTTGGCCCCTCCGCGACCTTTAACAGGACCCAAAATGAACATCGAGTACAACCAAAATCTCTGCACATCAAAACAGTAAAACACACACACACACACCCACACACTACCTTACAGCCCATTGGACTTGGCAGAATGGAGAACACGTGGACCAAGCTAACTTCTAAGTTGATTTAGCATAAATAGCTAACAGCGAAGTCAAGCGAAATCAAGCTAGCTAGCTACAAAGTGTGTAGCAGTTAGCATTTGAAAACACAAATAACTGCTTTACAAAACATACCTATTACCCTCCCGACTGAAGCATTGTCCACACTGAGAGTCACAGGAGGGGAAGAGTCCGACTTTTCATCGCCAAAGCTGCGGTGTCCGGTGCTGCGGGTAAACGACCGTCCGCCTCTCCAACTTCTGTCCTCGGACACCTCGCCGCTTCGATCAGCTCTGCCCTCTCTTGGGGCTCCGAACCGGGTCCCGTTTCTTACACCGAAAGACACATTTCCCCTTGGAGGTTCACCACACGGTAAGTTCCACTCGGTCGGAGCTGGTTTTGTCGCAGGCCTCTGGATAGCAACGCCGCCTTCGTCGTACTCATCTTCCCAGTCAGACATTTTAAATTTGGCTCCCCACCTGCCTGCTGGCTAGCTACGCCAACCGTCAATCACCAGTATGTCGCCTTCACGTCCTCTCTATAAGCTCGTATTTCTGACCATTAGATGGATTGTGATTAATTTTGTAATCATAAATATAAAATATTGTAAATAAAAATCAGAAAACCTAAGTGTAGCATAAAAAGGAGGATACATTTATCAAAAACTAACATTTATCAGATACTATATCTTTTACATCCATTATCGTGAACCCGAAAGATATAAAATCCCCCTTCTCCTAAAGGCAGCGTGACCTCATGTGACATTTTTATTGCTTTAAAAAAAGACACAAAGCCAAAGCAGCTTAGTTAATTTGTACTTTATTAATGAATAATAAAATTATTTTTGCATTTCTCATCCAGAGAACATAATGTGCACTATAATAAATTAATTTCAAAGAAATAATAATGTTAACATTATCAAGCTTTAAGGCCAGTTGTGTAATAAATTACTGTTCAAGCTGTAGAGAAATGGTATTATTAGCCATTCAAGCCATATAAAGTCTGTGGCTAAAGCTACGTGACTTAAGTGAACTGGATGCCCAACTCAAAAATGAGCAGTTTGACTTCAACTATACAGTATGCTAAAGGCTGTAGGCAAACAAGACCTTTGTAGCCCTGTGAATAAAAAAAATATTTATAAATGCAAGAAGGCACCCTGAAGCAATTTACAGATTGCAAACATGAGCATGTTTTATGAGGGGAAAAAATCCACCCATTGTCCATGGACTTTCCGCATTATTCAGTATTTGTTCAACATCTTGCTCCAAAGTAATTAACAGTTTCGGCTGGCCTCTTTTCATAATGTAGCAAAACTCAATCAATAACTACAACACATCTATTCCAATATTAATCAATTAAACTACCATGTCACATTTTCAGGCTCCCCAAACTCACCATTAACAACTGTGCTTTCATGTCGATAATATAATTCACCATACCACAACAACTCCTGCATGGGCTGTAGAATTTTTCAAAATCAATCTAATCTATTTTCAAGTGTTTATAATTGTCAATTGTTAGAGGATAATACCTGTTATATTCCACTACAGAATGTTAATTTGCTAAGCGATGCACTTACTCACCATTCAAAATAAAGGGAATATAATTTTTTAAGAAAACTGATGAATGAAGGTTGTCATTATCACATTAAGATATATTTCTTTAAGACTGCTGTGACTGCATAACCCTCGAGATGTAAACATGCAAAAACAAATCAAAAATGCTTGAGACGGCTGACAGAATTTTGCATAATTCGAATTCAAGGGAAGTCAACCCATCTACAAGCACGATGGCAGTGAAAATACTGTTACAGAGTGTTGTGTTAGGACAATGTCATTTAAGACACTTGCAACACACCATTTTTCATCAGCCTGCCTGTGAAAACTTACATCGTCTCAATCTGAACATGGACCAAATGCACCAAAAATATAAACGTTTTCACTCGAGTACCTTTTAGGCGTATTGCAATAACCCTAAATCGTTAAAAATTGTATATAATTGATGTGTCAAGGAGGGTGTGCATGCACATTCAAAATCCTGTTAAATTAGACGATTTCTGGGGGGCAACTGGAGAAATTATGATATAAACAAAAAAAATCTCCCCAGCTCCACATCAGCTGAATGCTGAAGTCACAGAAATGATTCATTAGGGCTCGAGCACCAAACTGTGCGAGGACCCTCTTGAAATGCAAGGAAATTATTGTTCCTTTCCCTGAAATAAATTGCATTTTTGAGGGGCTAAAGGTGCTCGAAAACTCACAAAACTTTGGTGGTGAAAATATAAGTGTTTAAGGTTGTTGGCTCGCTAGCGCCCTCTAAAGAGCAGCTCCTGCAGGTAGTTTTACCTAGACGTATGAAATTTGGTACACATGTGTATCACACCTAGATTAGCAAAAATGCCTATTGGCGCCTAAACCTAACAAGTCAGTTTTTGTCCGATCTTTCTGTGTTGTTCTTCAACAAACTCCTCCTAGAGCTTTATTTGTGTTGACATTAGAGGGCATATTCTTCTCATCTCCCTCCACTATATACCATTTTCCTATGTTAACTTATACATTTGACAGCAGCAGAATGGACACATGGATAAAGTAACAACATGCATACAACACGTACAGTATCTTGTTATCATGGGTTCCTCCAAACTAACCTGCTATGATATAATGGAGTCTGGAGTCCACTCTACACCTCGTGGTGCTCCAGGCCATGAGGAGGGAATAAGGTCAGTCCAGCAGCCGTCAGTCATTCTTCATGGTGCAGTCAGCACCCAGTAAAAAGAGGGTTTGTCCAAAAAAAAAAAAAAAAAGGTTTTAAATGACTTTACTTATATTGGTCATCAAATTTAATCGTAAGTGGGTTATCCATATAACTGGTAGTACATGTTTTAACTACTTTCAAATTAGTTCAAATTAGAATATAATAACGTTCATATAGGTGGACTTTGTTCGTACCTTTAAGCTAAAGGTTTGGAGGAAATGTTACTTTAACATGCAGAAGGACATCCAGGCCACCAGCGAGTGTGCGACTGCTCTTGACTTTATATTTCGCAACAGCTTAAACATGCAGCATCTCATGCTTGGCCGGAGAAGCCAACTTGATAAGCCTACTGCATTCAGACCATCAGCAACTAATTCACCAGGCAACTCTCCAAATCAGGTGGGACATGGTCCAAAATTGTCTAAAGTGACTGCTGATAGGCCATTTCCCCCCCAATAGGTTTGCTGCATCCAAAATTCACTGATAACTTGCTGACAGAAAGCAACCATACAAACATTTACTGACATTTTCAGTGGTTTTAGAAAATGAATAGAACAAGATGCTCATGCTAAGGGTTCAACCTTTAGCTCTTGTTATAATTCAGCTATTCCCATCACACCAGGCCCTCACCCATTATTCCCCTTTCATTCATTTGTTTTTGAAAACAGTCCATGCAGTGATATGTATGAAAGCATAAGTAAAAGATGACATTTTACATTGCCTATAAGACAGACATTGAATAAGAAGAGCGAGTGAGCCTCCTCTTCTTCCAAGAAAGTCTCTGAATACAAGCACTTGTATGAAAAAAAATAAGTCATTAGTGAGTCTCAGCTCTTTGTCAAGTAGGCTCTTCTCAGAGTACTTGGTGGTCGTGGTTGACGGTTGCTTGGTTGTGTCAGTGTGGTTTTTGTGCGTGTGAAAGAATGGTTGTATGTGTGTGTGCATGTACCTAGATGGTTTCACCACATGTTACGAAAGAAGTGGTTGACCTATAGTTTCCAGTGGCTTGCTTGAGGTTCAACTTCACTTTTTTTTTGTAAGATGCATACGGTAATTTCTTCTTATTTCTAAAGGTTGGCACAAGGCAGACTTGATATCCTTCAATTTCTACATTGAAAAGAGATACTGCTTGATTTAGTGATGGGTCTGAATAGGTTCTTTGGTTTTGGTTGAAGTCCAGACTGACTTGAAATGTTTGAACTGCTGGAAATAAATTTGAAAAAGAAAACACAGTTGTGTTTGTGGTAAACCAAATTATTTGAATTGTTTCTACACTCTGATATCTAGATCAGGTGTCAGACTTCATTCTCCGATATCACAGTTAATATTCCTTCCCCGTTGTCAAAATTTAATTTAATCAAGACCCCTTTTTATCAGCATGCTAACCAGCTGGGCCTGTCCGATCCAAGTCCAAAGCTCCTGTGTGAGAGGTGTAAACACCAACACTCCCCTGGTCCCAGTCTGAACAGCTAGCTGCACTGCTAACTGAGCTATCTAGCTAAGGCAGCTACTGTTAGCAGCAGTTAGCGGTTACTCTAGTGATTTGCTGCCCCTTATTTATTTTGCGTATGAATTTGACAGGTCGCCAATTCTTACATATTGCGCCTTTAATAAAATTGACCATTTCTGTATATCTTTGGGTAAAGACCAAAGCAAATTTATTTGTATTTGTATAACGATTGTGTAATTTGTCTACATGAATTTTTGCCCACTTTCATACATATTTTATACAATGTTTTCTCTGATTTTTTTATAATAAATTTAGTAACCTATAAAAGTTTACAACATACTGAAATCTGTATGACAGTGGACATAATCTTGAAGACAATATTGTAAAATATTGTATATTCATATACGAGGCATTGATTGGAAATTGCAAAATAATCCATATAGTGTCCTTTAAAATGATTTTAAAAGTGGTTTCTCCAACAGTATGCAAGTGTGTGTGTGTGTGTGTGTGTGTGTCAGTGTGTGTGTTTGGTTATGCCAGCTGTATGTGTGGTGACTGATTGAGAAACTCTGCGTTTCCCTTGGGATGAGGTGGAGCCTCCTCCACAGTCTGTAAAAGGTCTGAGGGGCCGGCAGATCCCTGGGACAGGAAGTTGAAATGTTCTCCCTCTGGCTCTAGTTTGCACTCACTAATAAAGAGTTCTGCTCCGTCCCAGTTGCTTAGGACACCGTGGGCATTGCCACGTTCGCTACTGTTGCTGCTGCTGCTGTTGTTGAGCGATGAGGAGGGGGCACGGTTGGTCAAAGGCTGGCTGAGATTGTGCACAGAGAGGGATTTCCCGAGACTGCTTCCCCAGTCTGAAGGCGTCTCGTCTGGGCTAGACGAGAGGAGCAGCAGGGGGTTGACCTCCAGGCTCATGTGCCTCGTCCAGGCCCCCTCAGATTTCAAGCCAGGCTTCTCCCGCAGCTGCACCCCTCCTGCCTCACTCTCCCCTTCCCGGGCAACATCCTCACCGGATCCCACTACGACAGAGGGGCCCAGGCTCCCCTCATCCACCACCACTCTGCCTGTCATATCATCTGGGATGGGGTCAGGGGGGCATCGATGGTGAGAGGGGTGCACCATGGGGGGCAGCTGGAGGGTGAAACCCCCTGTTGAGGGAGGTGGGGGTGGCAGGTCCGGGAAGTGTGCTCTTTTAGAGGTACCATTGGGGGTAACCAAGGTTGGGTAGGGGCTATCGGGAGGCAGCAGTGGTGATGGAGAGAGCGAGGCTGTGGATGGGGGATAGGATGGAGGTGCTGAGTCAGGGGGGCCGTCATCATCGGCCGGTGCCAGGATGAGGCGCAGGCCTCTCGGGTTGGTGTTAAGAGAATGGCGTATTCCCGTGTTGTTATCTCCTCCACATCCACCCGGATCACCTTCCTGGGGAGAGGGGAGATCCCTGCCGATGATGGAGGTCTGGAAGTCCGAGCGTCGCTGGTGGTTGTCCAGCTCGAACAGGGGCAGGGAAGAGAGGGTGAGTGCTGAGGAGCCTTTTTGTAGAACTTGGCGATAAACATCCAACAGAGAGTCCAACTTTGATTCAATCGAAGTCACCTAGAGCCAAGAGAGGAGAATAAAAGAGTGATGACATGGAGGGAGGCAAAGAGACTTGACTTTAATTGACATCTTCAAAGGTTTCCTCTTGAAAGTTTTTCCCTTCTCTGTTTGTTTCTCTAAACTCACCTGTCTCTCCACCTTACACACCCGTCCTAGCATGCTCATGCCCTCCAGAGATTCTCCATCTGGGTTCAATTTGTCCCTCACTTTCTTATCCACAGGTATCTGGCCTTTACCCAGAATCTGATCCACCCTGATACACACAAACACACACACACATACTGGTGTTAACATGTTAGAAAATAACGATGTAATATAAGTACTGTAGGCACCCACGGTTTCATTTCAGGCTATCCCAAGTCAGGCAACAAACCTAAAGCAACAGTAGGATGTTAAGATTAGGGTTAGTAAAACACTCAACACACATGGCACGGTCAGATCGCTGCTCTTATGAAAACCTAGCACCTCAAAAACACAATTTATGAACACCACATGTCAAAATCAGGTTTACAAATTCAATACATTCGAAGTAAAGATGATGTTTTTGCTGAAAACCTGTTATCTCAAGCTCCAAAATGCATTTTTGAGATAAAAAACAAATGTTCACAACCCCTACAAGATTATTCTCATGCATTAAAAGTACCATTACTGAAATAACACAATGTTGAGGTGTGTGTGAGTCCACCACCTGCTATTCATGCCCTTTTATCTCACTTTCCATTGCAAGAAGAAGGAACACATACACATATTTGCATTATGTTTTAAGGCATTTAAAAACCAAGTGACATGCTAAATGCTGCATTCAAATGACCGATCAATCTGTAGCCATATTTCTGAGTATCGATCAAATCACACAAGTTCTTTGACAGCGTACTACTGTTGAATTAGTGATGTTAATAAAGTTTACATATCTCTAACATGCGTCTATCAGAGAGACACCCAGAAACACCACACACAACATCCACTACTACTACGAATTGGATCTAATGTAGCAACAGGGATGAGATATAAGGGCATTTATACGTGTTAGGATACATTTGCATGATGTCAGACTTGGTTAATCAAAAGATCGCCACATGGGTAGAGTTAAAAACATTAGAATAATCTGTGTTCTAATGTCTGACCCAAACTCGTGCCATCTGGTTTCGTATAAGTTAAGAAAAAAATGCTACAAATCCTACAAGCGTGACTGTTTGCATGTGAGATTTCAGATTTAATGGTCACCAAAGGGGCGACTAATCAGATGCTACTGCAGGTAAAACTGAAATTAAGTGAAATAAAAGTAACCCTGCGCCAGGGAGCTTCCGCCTGTTGTTGCTGTAATAATAGTGCAGGGCAGGAGAGGACATGTTCCTGGGTCGGCTACTCAGGCTGGGACCAGAGCCCGCTGCACTGGCCAGTCTGGAGACAGGAGAAACACCGGGTCAGATACACCTCACTCTCTCTCTCTGTAACTCTCTCTCTCTCTCTCTCTCTCTCTCACACACACACACACACACAAACACACACACTGGCATGTACTGTATATAAACACAGAAGGTGAGTGGGAAAAGTAGACTGAAGATGTCTGACAGCTGAGGGTTTTTTGAAGGCTGATGTTAATGTTTAGATTTTTAAACGATTTTGATAATAAATACATTTTAATTGTCCGTGTATTTAGACGTACTCCCACATTTTTATTCATGACAAGGCATAAAAGTTTATAAAACAGCATTAAGTTCGTTATTTGCCACTAATAACTCATTTAATGGAATTGTACAAAATAAAAGCAGCAGTTTTGCGCTTGTGTTTGTTTGACATGATACTGACACAATCTGCTATTTCTGTCAGCCTCAGAGAACTTGTCAAAATATCGTATTCATAAATGTGACCGAAATACTGGAAGTCTAGTGGCAATGCTAGTAAGATACAGAAAAATGTGCACAGCAGCACTCAGGGGGTCTGTGTGTATCTACAGCCTTTGACACACTTCATACCAACACTCAGATGAAGTCAAGCACTATGCTATTCCCCAGGAGAACTACTGACAACGCCTACAGCAACGACACACCAGATGTCACTACTAAGAGCCAAAACAAACTTAATGTGGGTTATCATCGTGAAAGTCCCAATCCATAACGGCATCACAGCGCCCCCTGCTGAAACAAAATGTCCACCTTCCTCATAAATTAAGTGATTACAGACTTTTGATCGCTACAAACACTGAAAGCCTCTTGTGTATATGTGGCTTAAAGCTACAAGAGGAAACAGGAACTGAAGCAAACAGTTGGATTTTGATTGAGTGATGATGAACAAGTGAGGTTTTCCACGCGTCTAACATGGTGAACGGACTTAATAGTTAAAATAAATTCTGGATTGGGGCTTTTGCATCAGTACAAAATTGATACCCTGCTTCTCTAAGTATCACTGAGTACTATGTCTACGTCTACAATCACCTAGAGCTGACAATGTTTTAGTTGATGAGGTCCTCAAGGTGCCCAAATCAGGATTGTCACATGGTTTATATCATTATCACAAGTATTATATTACTTAATACTTATCGAATAAAAAATGTTTGATAAAGTTTAACTTTAAGTTGAGAAATTTGGTCAGAAAAAGTGTATTATTTTTCCCAATTTGTCTTTCTTTATACACATCACTGAGGCTCAGACCCACAATGTTAAATCTGAATCAAAAACTTTATACTTTGTTTGTTCTTAAACTGTCCTTAATCCATTGCTTGAGCTCCTTGATGACCTCTACAGTCATACCTGGGTCAAACAGCTAATTTGGTAATTTCTTTTCTCAACTTGGCAGTTAAACACTAGTGCTCTGAAATGAATGATATCAGTTTTCCTGCTTCTTGCTTGAAATGAAACTCAATAAGCAAGTCTTCCCTTTTTTTATGGGCTAAGATGCTGTGTAAAGATGCAGGGAATTTTCTTATTAATACAATTGTGAATGCGCGCTGCTTGACCCAGGTGTGACATCATTATGTTTTGATTAAGCAGTTGGCAAGCAGATCATGGCGGGGCAGGTCTAACCCCGATGCAGCCTGTTTCCTCCGGGCCTGGCTGTAATATAAATGCAGGGAGGGAGAAGAAAAGGTCTTGTGGCGGCTGCTGAAAGGCCTCGGCGGGGGACCCACCACTGTGTCTAATCTGGGGAAAGACAAGTGACGCATGTACATATACAGCAGATACACAAACTGTGGGTTAAAAAGGCAGTTAGAGGTGAGATCAAGGTAAACGTTGGTTATTTTAATTCAAAAAGGGTTATCTAGTGCGTTATAACCAAGTGATAAGCAACATTTGCTGCAACATCCACTTCTGCAAGTCCATGCTGAAGAATAAAAACTCTTATAAAGAACAATTATGTCGATGAAAATGAGGATGAGGTCAAATTTAAGTTAAAACACATTTGTTCAAATGTAAAGAGAACGATTTTTTAGACATGTTAGTTCTAATACAGATGCGTGTGTGTCCTGACCTAGTCTGAAGGCTCTTGATGCGACAGAGCATGTCCAGGTGTCCTGCAGAGTACTGCTCTATGACATCTTTCACATCGTACGGACGCAACGTCTCCTTGAACTTCTTCTTTGCCACGTGGAACTTCATGATCCTGCACAGAAGGAGTAAAAAGAGAGAGACAGAGATACTGAAGTAAGTAATTCAGTTAAAAGAGGCTTGGAAAATAAGGGTGTAATTACTACAAACAACCACTAGATGGTAGCAGCAACTTTGTGAAATCCACTGTATGATCCGTGTTACGTTTCACTTGTTGATCTTTTTTTGGGAGTGTGATAAAGAAAACATTATTAAAATCTCAAATAACTCCAGGAGTATCTAATGGGAAACCAAAATTTCCAGGTTCTCTTGTCAAATCTCTAACAATCAAAACAAATGGGTGTGAAACTCGAGTGTAATCCTCTGTCTCCATCTATTTGGTGAAAAGAGCCGCTGCTGAGTGAATAATATTGATACAGGTAAAGAGATCTAGGTACTGGGTACATCTGGATTCCCTGGTGGCTTCTGCCTTTCTCCAGTTGCCTGTTTTTCTCACTGTCTAAATGGAAACAATGGGGACAGATGACCCTCTGTAATAACAGTCCTGACAGGGGAGGGGGGTCTCCAACCCTCAACCTGACACCCTGGGAAAGCCCTGGGCTCTGGCTGCCCATGGAGAAGGCCTGCTGGGTGGGCAGGCTGGCCGGCTTTGAGTGGTAGCGATGATCTTTGTGTGTCTGTGTCTGAGACACAGAAGGCCTTTGATTGACATCGGTTCAGTTCATATGAAAACAGAGGAGGTTATAGTCTCGGCATGAAACCCGCAAAAATGATGCGAGCAGTGACTGACTTCATATTCTTACTAAACTATGATTTAGAAGGACACATTGTGGAAAATGTTTCCTCGATTTGATGTGCGTCAAATGTCGAGTCGAAAAAGATTCCACTGGAAATTCTTACATAACTTGTACTCTAACTGTGTTAAGAGGATAAAAACTATAAATTCGGACAAAGCTGGATGTGCCACACATGACACCCACACAGTTACAGGCAGGGGTCAGGTGCAGCTGGTAGAGCTGCGATTATTGGAAATGTTGCAGCCACACATAGATATACTGAAGATACCATTACAACTACTATACTAATACTATTAGTATTATTTGAAAAATACAGTTAACACATAACGATGCAATGTGTTTGTGAAAAATAAAAATATAGCTTGGTAGCAAATGCATGAATGCACATTTCCAACTATTCACCCTAAGTGTGCCGATGGGACAGCTTATTTATAGAGGATATTTTTGGACCATATGAGCAGCATCTGAGAATATCATTACAAATATTTATATATATAAAAGGAAATGTTTTGTGGTCCACAAAACATTTCCAGAGCTTCACAGCATTCTCCTCAACAACTGAAGTAGCTGGGGACTTGTTTTAAAGACAACAAAGGGCCGCCACAGTAGCTCAGTTGATAGAGCGCAAGTCCCATGTACAGAGGCTGTGTCCTCGCTGCAGCAGCCCAGGGCTGGAGTCTGACCTGTGGCCCTTTGCTGCATGTCACCCTCCCCCTCTCTCCCATCCCGTTTCCTGTTATATCTCAAGCTGTCCTATCAAATAATGCCATAAAAACTCCATAAAAATACTTAAATACTTAAAATACAAAAAACAAAGGTAAAGAGAAAGAAATAGTTCAGTTTGGGTTAGATTACACCAGACATGCGGCACTTTTAAGTTTTTTTTATCTGTATATTTTTTATATTTAATGTCTACTACAGTTGTTTAGGTGAATGTTGCATTGCTGCTTTTCTGTGACGCTTCAGAAATGTTTTCACTTTTGGGTGAACTTATCTTTTAATCTTTTTAATAGTCTATGTTGATGTGTTCAAAGTCTTGGTTGGACACATTATGTATGATTTAAATGTAGATGCGGGAGAAACATGAAGGGAGAGACTAAAAGAGTTTGATCAGAGCAGGAAACATTTTATATAATTGGCGAGATGCAAAGTATAGACTTTCTTTCCCAGCAGACTCTGGAGCTAATGACATTAATGGAGGAGGATCAGTGGGCGAATCATAATGACCTTAGCTTTCATCTTACGCTGCAATTTCAGACCTTTAGCCTGACCTGTCACCCTGAAGAATCAATAAAACATCTGATATCTGTCTGAATCTTACAAGAAAATAAGAGCTGCAGTGATTAGTCGATCAAAAGAAAATTATTTTCCATCTATTTGGATGATTGATTAATCGTGTCCCTCATTTTTTTAAAGCAAAAAAAGATTATCTGGTTCCAGCTTTTTAAAACGGAGGATTGGCTGCTTTTCTTTGTTATTCATTGTAGTAAATGAAGAGTCTTTGGGTTTTGGGCTGTTGGTTGGACAAATACCTCCCACATGACAACTAGAATCTTCTTAATGAGCACTAGAACCTCTTAAGTGACCACTAGAACTTCCTTAACGACCACTAGAACCTCCTTAACAACAACAAGAATCTTCTTAATGACCACTAGAACCTCTTCCTTGGCCACTACAACTTCTTCAGTGATCTCTAGAAACTCCAATCTAATCACTAGAGCAACTTCAATAATCACTAGACTCTTTTCAGTGACCGCAAGAACCTCCTCAGTGACCACTAGAACCTCCTATCTGACCCCTAGAATCTCTTGAGTGTCCACTAAAACCTCCTCAGTAACCACTAGGAACTCCTATCTGACCACTGGAACCTCCTCAGTGACTGCTAGAACCTCATTAACAACCACCAGAACCTCATTAACAACCACTAAAATCTTCTTAATGACCCCTAAAACTAGAACCTCATAAATGACACTAGAACGTCCTTCATGACCACTAGAACCTCCTCAGTGACCACTTGAACCTTCTCCATGACCACTAGAACCTTTTTAGTTACCACTAGAATATCCTTCATGACCACTAAAACTTCTTCAGTGACCACTAGAACCTTCTATCTGACCACTAGAACCTCTTCAGTGACCACTAGAACCTTCTATCTGACCACTAGAACCTCCTTATTATCCTGCAGTAAATTAAAGCAACTACACACAAGTCAGTTATCTCACCAACCTGTAATATATATAAAACCTGCTTTGTGGGGTGAAAATGTCCATTTTAATGATGAAGAATATGAAGAGGGTGAGAAGAAGCGGCGGACTGAGAGAATCAGTTGGCGCCGGTTGGATAAACATGCGCTCATAGGGGGTCAGTGCCAGTGTAAGAGAGCAGGGCCTGCTGAAACACACACACACACACACACACACACACACACACACACACACACACACACACACACACACACACACACACACACACACACACACACACACACACACACACACCTGCAGAGAGACCCTCAAACCCAGCAGCAGCAAAAACAGAAGAAAAAAAACAGAGAAGCACATTAAAAAACGCTTTGCCTGAGGGAACCAAACATCATGTGAACCCCTGCACTCAGGGGTGCATGTATGTTTTTCACATCTAGATTTACATGTACAGTGGAGGGAAGAAGGACGGGGGTTTGTGTTGTTATATGTGTTATCTTATGGATTCAATTCCCTCCCGAGAGACCGGAGCACTGTGAGGGGAAGGAGGATGTTTATACAGTATATTCAACAACCATAATGTAACTACAGGTATACAGCAGCTTATTGCCTCTCTTTTTTTTTTTTCACCAAGCCATAAATCATTCATGAACTTTCCAATCAATACACACAGATCATAAACAGCCTGTAAAGAACGACAGGGGGGCAGTCGATCAATATAGCAAGGAACCGTGATCTGACTTCAACATGAGCTCAGCTACAGAAAAGATTCTATTAGGTATGCGATCGCCAGCTAGCCGATCATCATCAGAGGAGGCAGGTCAATCACCGATCACCACCACGGATAGTACTTAAGTTCAGCGAGCTTTCGCTGTGGAATGAATGAACATTCTAATCAATGACTAATGAAGAAGAAGCCCTTTAAGCCTGGTCCAATCAAAAAAGCAGGAGGGCTTCAGTGGCACTACTGACCGGACACAAAACAGATTTTGTATTGCAATAAACCGACAACCTTGCAGGGTTTCAGAACCAACAGGTAGATGATGGATAGGTGATCGGAGACAAATCAGAAGAGGAGGGAGGACTTAAAGGAAACATATTATGCTTTTTCGTTTGTTTTTGTTGTTGTTGTTGTTTCATAGGTTCTTGTGCCTGTAAAACGTCTTGAAAGTTAAAAAGGTTAGGTTAGCATAAAGATTGGAAACAGCTGGCCTGGCTTTGTCCAAAGGTAACAAAATACACACATCACTAACACTAATTATCATGTTATGTCTCATTTGTTAAACCTGTTAAAACCAAAGTGTAACAGCGGATTTAAAGGTTTGGGTTACGACATGTGCCAGATTATTTCTTAGCTGGGTGCAGTTACTTCCTAGAATTTGAACATAACTGTGAGGTTGCCAAACACCCTGCTGAGGCTTCAGATAGTCACTTCTCTTGAACAAGAAATAGTCTGGCAGCCGTTTCTGCCCCCAAACCCTAACCCTTAAGCTAAGTTGAGCTAACCTGGGTTGGCGGCAGCTTGATATTCACCACACAGACATGACAACAGATCAATCTCCGCATCAAACTCTCAACAACGCAAACATTTCAAGGATTTTCATGATTCATAGATGTTTTAGATAAGAGCATCAGCTGAAAGGCCTGCAGTGTGAAGTGTAACAGCGGCAGGATCTCACCTGACAGCTCTGATGACGGCCTTGAGGGCAGCTGATAGATCCTCCACTGTAACGTCGCAGTGGCAGCCTCTCTCATCAAAGGAATCCTCTGTGGTCATGCCCGCATCCACTAAGAGAGACAGACCGCCGTTTCATCAATAAATGTAGCTCCGTGCAAAATCATTTCCAGTCTTAAAACTCATAAAACACTCTCTGCATAGCGAGTCTTGACAGGAGTTTTTTCATTTTTTTAAAAACTGATACTATTTTGGCTTCGAGGAGGTGTAAATTTATGCCCGGCTTGGATGGGATCTGTAGGAATGGGCAGCGTTTTGCCAGCTCAGCTATGTAAGGTGAAAGAAGAGGGTATATATATCCTTAATAGTGCCAATAATCACGAGAGTGGGACACACAGACGGAAACACAGACACAGATTTAAGAGATAAAAGAAGAGCGAAGCGTAGGGAAAAGATATAAAGAGAGTGAATAATAATATAATGCATATAGGCGGTTATCAACTCAGTTCAAATAAATGATACAGGGGAATAAGAGGAGAAGCAGAAGTGCTATTAAAACAGTTAGTGAAGGAATTTCTGGGAAATGTGAGATAAAACATGCTGTGTAAATACACACTACTTTAGGTCAAAACAATAAATTAATTGTCCTTTGTGCAGAAAGTTGGATTGAGATTTAAAGTACGTAAAGGTTTTAACAAAGTGTGCAATTCAATTCTGTGAAGAAAATTCAAAAACTGCAATATATCCACTTGAATAAGAAAACATAAATGTATGATATTCATGCTCTAGACACAGAGGATGTGTGTCTAGAGCAATTTCCAGTAATGCTTGTGGAGAAAAAAACATTTTTGGTTTAATCCAAAACATGATCTATCCTAACCCAAGTTTTTGTGGCATAATCTAAATAAATAATACAGACGGGTGTGTTGCATATCTAACTCTATCTGTTTCTTTGATAATGGTTCTCTAACTTTGGACGATATTTGTATATCTGTCTTGTTTTCTCGGTCACTTCGTTGAATTATATTCACTTTTCTGTTGTCAAATTTCAGCCTGAAATATATATAATCTCTTTGGAGACTGCAGCATCTCTGGTACAACACAACCTTAATTTCTGTGCATTTGAACAAAGATTGTCTGCGCATTATTATCGGTGATGTCTGGCCCACTGGCAGTTCACTGAGGTTGAACAGATTAAATAAAGCTGCTCTAAATATACCGTATGAAAAGACATACTGTGCTGAGGAGGGTAATTTGACAGATGTCATTTACAGTAAGATGGACACTGTACGGCTCACCATCTGGGACAGCAGTGCGAGTCTGACTCTTCAGCCTCAGCGACGGCCTGAACCGGGTGCGATCGTTGAAGCTCCAGCTCTTCTGCACTTTGGCCGGGCTCCCGCCCATCAGCTCGGGGCCTCCCACCACCTCGTTGCCAGGGGAACAGCGTTGGCGGTCGTTGATGGACGTCTGCCTGCTCTTCATGCTCTGACCGCGAGGACTCGCCATCCGGACCCTCTCCTTAAAACTCAACTTCTGACTGCAGGGAGGGGAGGGAGGATAGGAGAAGGAGGCAGAGAGGAGGGGGTGGAGGAGAGAAAGATTTAGGATAGGGGAGATGGAGGGAGCAAGAGTGATGGAGGTGATAATCCAGGGAGGGAAAAAGATGAAGTTGAGGAGAGTGAGTTAGAGATGGAGTCGATGGAGAAAGAGAGTGAGTGGCAGAGGTCGGGGTTGATGAAGAGACACACAGACACAAGGAAAGAGAGAAAAAAGGGATGCTGTCAACACATATTTCCCCTCAGAGGGTGAGAAGAGTTCAGGGCGCAGACACAGGGCAGCGTTCTGTCTTTTCCTTCAGCCCAAACATCATCCATCCAACTGACATGCCCAGAACACCAGAACAAAGCCAGACTGAACCACCGAGCCACCAAAACAAACCCTCAAGTGCTGCAGTCCTCACCCGATCGCCTGATAATCTGTTCCTGTACTCGCTTTTCAAACAGAGTTAATGAGATTTCTAAAGGTGATATGTGATGCAGGGTATCATTAATACATCAGCACCACATTCATTCTGAGTCTACCTTAAACAAATGAGACCATTATTGAGAGAAGCCTCGAACAGACTCAACACAGTGTTTTCCATGGTTAGAGTTTTTTGGGTAAATGTCAAAGATCTTTACACACTGACTTCTGAGCAGAAAGAGCAACATCTCCCCAAGACTGTGACGGTAAATCACTTACAGCATGTTAATGTTTATTATCTAATCCAATGAAAGAGGCAACCACAGTTCTGGTCTCAATTGTTCCCTGTAATGACACCACATTTTAATGTATTTGTACCTGACAAAATAATACAAATAATTGCATTATTATCAATACTTGTCTTCCTCTATCATTTGATTTTTGACCGTTTCAATAATTAAATAACACTTAACATCAGCCACCTTATAAAAAATGGAGAAGAACAAAAAAACTAAACCCCGTCTATCCACATGATGTTGGTGGGGGTGCAGAAAGTTCTCCCTCGCTGCTGTAAACCATTACGTTGCTAAGGCGAATAGACCAGCATGCAATGCAGCAGACCAATGAGAGAGAGGGAGAGAGAGAGATGCAGGGTTTCCATGCCACAATTCACATTTTTTTCCAGACTGCAACTAAATGTCAGTATTTTAATCAGGTTTAAGCACTTTAACAGAAGCTTGCACGTTCCAAAACCTTTAAAGACTTTGGGAAGGTGTGTTTTATTTTCAATTAATTTGCTTTCCCAAACCTTTGCAATATTTTCCTTGCTTTCCCAAACTTATAGGAACATGGTTTCATTGGTTCTCAACACGGGGTCCCGAGCTAATCCCCATGGGTCGGGGGAATAGTTTCGACATGACATTGCCTGTGCCAGTGAGTTAATTTGCCTTAAAAAAATATTTAAAAGTGTGTTTGTGAGAGTCAATGTGTGTGTGTGTATGATTTCTGATTGGACACACACACCAAAAAAACTCTCTTTTTTCTTTTTGTTACTTTCAGGAAGTTGTGAGTTAAAGGTCCCAGCTTTAGGGGGGTCGTGAACACCACCCTGATTTTTCCGAGGGGTCGTGACTTGAAATAGTTGAGAACCACTGCCTGCACAGGACATGACAATACATTTTACCAGTGCTCGTGGGAAGCGCTAAATGCTATTAGCGTGTAATGCAGTGGTCGCCATTTTCTGTTCTTAACCTGCTGCATCTTGTACACTTCCCATCAATCCTGAAACAAACACATATTATGTCTTTAATTATACCTTCATTACCATCCTTTGCACCTCTAATGGATAAAAATGACTGAAAGGGGATGTGAAGCAGTAGTGCACAGAGCATGCAGTGAAACAAGAAGCAGCCTAAAGGAGCTCTACGTAACAAAGTATTAATCACCTTTTTATCGACCATATGTTAATGAGACTCTCTCAGTGGCCTCTACAAGCCTGTGGACAATTTCCTTTAGCTGTTTAATGCTGCTGGACTGTGGATTTCTTTGTGGAGGACTCAGATTTTCCAGGACAGTCCAAAGGATGAGACCTTATGCTCGCTCTGGAGTGCAGCAGTAGCTAACATTAGCACAACACAGAGCCCTTTTATTACTCAAACCTGTAAAATGACTATAATTTGAGGTAAACCGGGTCCAGCCACACAAATTACTCATTTTATTTTCACTCCTTTTAACTGAATTTTCATTGGGCTATTTTATCTTTTACAACTGGTGAGACGAGCTTCAAAAATATCCTTAAAAGAAACAACCTGCTGCCTCAAGAGTCTAGAAATTGAAAAATTACTCATGTGACTGGACTCTTAACAGTTCATAAGTTGGATTGGGACGTCTTAAGTTGGCACACGAGGACTAAAAACATAGAAAACAAAGGGGAAGTTGGATGTTGTGTCTTCACTATTTAATCTGAGTCTTGATTTATCGAGCTCTCTTGCTGAGAAAGTAGATCGTTTTCCAAAACTTGACTTTCTCTTCATCATAAAAAATGGCAAGCAACATGCATGATGCCTATCCATTTAACAGGGGCTCAACATGCAATTTGTTCACTGTGACTTTTATTGGATAAACCTGTTGATGACATGTTTATGTCTTAATTCACAATAAAAATATCAATTTAGGTGGAATTCCCCTTTAATTTGTAGCACGATAACAAAGTCTTTGCATTCGACAGGCAGCAGGCAGCAGAGGTCGTCTCAGACAAGGTCCGTCATGGGATAAAAGCGATTGAGGAGGGAGGCAAAAAGGAAGCTAACTTTTTATTTTTACTTGTTTTCCTCCATGCTATTAGTCAGTCATTCCCACAGGTTATTGGGCTAAGGGCAGGGCAGAGAGGATGCTGGGTAGGACTGCAGGTACCTCCTAAACTTCCGAGAATACCTTCTGAAGAGCCTCCTATTACTTAGACCCTTACTAGAGCGAAGGAGGGAGCGACGGATGTAGGAGGGAATGGAGAAGACAGAGATAAAGGAGGAAGGAGATTAAAAGAGGAAGGAGAGGAGACATCTTCTGCTGTCAGCGCTGATGAGTAAACACACAGAGAAAGGCAGGGGGCATATTTCAGAGGAGGGAGGGGATGGGTGAACAGGGATGTGTCGTGGAAGGTAAACCAACCTGAACCAGTGTCCAGGTTAAAAGTAGCAAGAGAACAAGAATGAATCGTGTTTTTATCTTTGCTCATATTGCGCTTATATTACTGCAGGTTATTAATTTCCTGGAGCTGCATTAAACCGAACAAGGAGGCACTACTAACACCTGCCTACACATGAACTCCACATTAACCCCCATCATCTTTTATTTCATCCTGCCTCTCACTCCCAATATCCAGCAAGCACGCTTGCGCTCAGCATGATGTCCGCAGCAGCAGTTTGTGGTGCGCCTAATGTTTACTGCTGCTGGTGTTTACAAGTCTGTTTAAGCGAAAACCACCACCCCGTTTACCACGGCACCTACCGCCGCCAAGCAGCCTGTAAAACCACTAATAACACACAGGGTTGTGTGTTCTCTCGCCGGAGGAGTACATGCAGAGAAGAAACGGCGTCGTAAAAGAGTGCATAATTAGGATTTCACGAGGGCAAATTGGACTTTGTGAAGCAAAAAGTTGCTAAGAAAGGAAAGCCTAATTAAACGCAGGCCTTTAATCAGAGGGTTTTCTGGAGGGATGAATGTTGTCATGGATGCAACAAAGCCTAATTAAATGTTGTTTTGTTTAAGGATGAGGAGCATGTTTGTTTGTGTGTTTGACTCAGAGAATAAACTTATTCTTTATGTGTGTGTGTGTGTCTGTGTGTGTGTGGCTGTCTTCTGTTTAAATGCCTCAGAAGCTGCTGGCTCAATATACGGCCCTGAATGTTTCCAAAGAAGCTCTGCACTGTAAAAACTATACTAGCATAATTAAACTCACAAATCTCACTCTGTCTTCCTCCCCGCTCTCTCTGAAATCCCCTGTATCCCCTCCCCTTTCCTCCCCCTTTTGCAACTTCGCTCTGTCTCTCCTAGACTTCTGTTTGATGAGTTATATAAATACCATCCCAATGGAAAAAGTGCGTCATGGTACAGACATGGTACAGACTCCTGTCTTGAAGGCGTGTGTGCATGCATACACACACACACACACTGAACAAAGACACACAAAAAAAAGCCCATCACCCTTCTCTGCCTGAGAGTCAAGTGCAGAAGTGAAAGGAGACGAAATCAGAGATGGAGAAGTGAGGAAAAAGTTGGAAAAGCGAGAAAGAAAGCCAGCGTATTGCACTTCGCAAGAGATCGTTTAAACGTAGCTCTTGTTCTGCTTTATTGCCGGATACTCTTAGTTTACCTGATCGATAGCTGTAGTTCAGCAGAGCACTTGAGAGGATGTATCAGCTACCCGTTATTTCCTGTGCAACTCAAATGGCAAATAAATGTTGAACTTACACCTCCGGTTTCCTTTTTATCAGAACACATCAACCGTCTTATTGCACAAACTGTAATTTGTATCATGGCACTGCAGAGAACCAATATCGCTCATTTCTCTCCACACATCTACAGTCAATAAGCCAAGCAACAAAACAAGACAAACTAATTATAAGTTCAACCCCTTCGGTGGCAATCGCAATCATCAATTGATTCACAAACCATCAGCTATTACCTCGTAAATGTCAGGAAGCAAATAACTAAGGAAGAGATAAATTATTCTTTGGATACAATATGTAAATCTGTCATCAAGTGGTGAATTAAACAAAAAGACTGAACAAATAATAAAAAAAAACCAAGATGAGATCAGTGTAAAACATGAGGCTTATCATTAATTGGATCATATGTTGAGTGCATGTGTTCGTGTCTTCAGCTGAGAGTCATACAAACCTGTAAGTAGTCTCGCCCTGCTCTTTCCTTCAGGGGTTAGTGGGATAAAGAGGAGGAGACAAAGGGAGAGAAATCAGTATTCCAGTAGGTTAAAATAGCATTATACAGATGTTTAGGCTAATGGATATGGGAGGCATCAAGCCAAAAGGAAACAAAATGAAAGAGTTCAAGGGGGTTAGTCATTTACAAGCACATGCAAGCTACAGTATGACCATGCACAGTCAGGGTTAAGCGTTCAGATCGGAAAGGTAAGAGTCGAAATTGAGTGTGAACCTGTGTGTTTGAGATCCTGCTTCATTGTTAACGCTCCAGATATGTAGGACAACACAAGTGTGAGTGAACCACAGAACTCATTTTAATAAAAAGATTAAATCAAAGATTCAAGGTACAAAAAGCAATTCTGGAGAAAGATACGTGACGGTTGAATCTCATTCCCAGGTTGTCAAATACTGAGGCTTTTGACTGTTAGGTCGGGCCGGCCACCAGGAGTGCTGTCAGTTACATTTGGGGGTGTTGAGGGCTCAGGTGACATCATTGTAAATCAGTGTGCGACATGGATGATTTTCTATTAGTTTTAAGACCAAAATTATGACACGGTTTTGAACTACAGCGGGTGCCAAACTTGAACAACAACATACTACAGCAAGGAGATGAGGAGGGAGAGAAACAGATGAAGTGGGGGAGAAACTCCCCAGACTCCATTATGAAATCGCTCAATTCTGTGAGTTGTTGAGTTTTGAGAAACTTTAAAAACTTTTTGAAACACTGCCTCTGACAAATTCTTAATTATTTGGGCCTTCTTCTTAATTTTGAACATATCATATGTTACTTTTTTTCCCCTTTGTGTACAAAAGATAGCGTCTGTTTGTTCCAGTAATGTACATGTTTATTCATATAGAAAGGGGAAGTGAAATCTGATCACAGCTGGTCACTCATGTAGAGACGCCTGATGCCAGGTGTGAAGCGACAAGTTGTCCCCTTGTGATCGGATCACCAAGGATGCACATTAATGCTGGAATAAACAGCCTCATATAATAATGCAGCGCAATGAGGACACAGATGTTTCATAAAAGGAGAGGGGCGGATGTAACGTGGATCTTCCTGTTAGGCGCTGCGAACAGAGACAGTCTGCATACTTCATACACCTGATTTACAAACCACAGGACTGTAGAGCAGCTTTAGACTTCGTGATGAAATAAAGTTTTTACATCCTGTGGACTTTTCTGTTCATATTCTCACACTCCCTCTTTGTCAATCGTCCACACGAGCTCTCACTCTCTGTCTCTGCTGATTCTTCATCACTCTTCTCAATTGATGGTTTTTATAACGTCTCGTTTTAAGGGGGTGCTGCAGCACCGTCAGCATCCCTAGTTGGGGGAACTAGGGATGCTGACCACCAACCCAAAGCGTCAGTATTTGATGACCCGAGAGACTCAACAATCTGCTATCTTGCAAATTGCTCCTTCAGTTATTACCATGCCTTATGAGTCTTAAACGTTTATAATTATAGATATTCATCAATAAACATTTATGCAACTGAATGAATAGAATACCTCAGAAACTTCCAAATGTGCCATTTAACTGTCTGAAGGGTGTTACAGATCATGCATGCTGAGCAAACCATCCCAGATTGGGGGGAAAAGAAGGGTTACGCTTATGAAGGAATGGTCGCAATGCTGCATAACAATGAGTCAGTGGGAAAATAAGAGTTGAAGCAGCACCGATGGAGACGAGCAGACACCAGCTGAGGGGGGAAGTGATGAGGAGAAGGGCTGAGCAGCAGCGGCCATGTTTGTAAGTCTGTAAGTTGTTACCTACTTGGCGGGGCTGCAGGTATGCAACGCCTTCAAATGAGGCTTCCAGGTAGCAATGGAAACCGAGTGTTCATCAGCAGCATAACTACGCCAGACACACTACGTGCAGAGTCGACAGGATAAAATAAAATAATGAAAAAATGAAACAATTAACAAAGTAAAGTGTGGGAGGAAATAAGGGACGAGGGAGGAACGTATAAGTTGGGTAGGAAGTGAGAAAAAGGAAGGTGAGGAGGGAAAAAAAGAGAAAGCTGATTAGTTTTTTTTGGGTAGTGTTGATGCATCGTGGTTGGGGACTGTCGGAGGGAGGTGGGGGGGCAATGACGGAGGTGGTGGTGGTGGAGGTGGAGGTGGAGGTGGTGGGGATACATGCCTGAAGGGGGGGAGGGCGCTTTGATAGTGGTGCCAGGTGGCTCTGAGGTAGGGACGAGCACCGTCGGTGGAGTACAGACGCCAAGCCGCCTGGGTGGGGGAGGGAGCAGAGACGGACAGGACACACATACATTCACCAGTAAACAAACAAACACACAAACGGGACACAAGAGGGCAATGGCACAAATGTGGTGAGGAAAAAGGGATTGAGATATGTGTGAATATGTGCAAACACAGGGCAAGTTTTAGGGCATGTAACCAGCTGGCAGCCATGTTGGAGGTCCTCGGTAAGGTCATGAGGAGTTTCTACAGAAACAGCTTTGTTGACTCCAAATGAGACAACGGGGAATAGGAGCTAGAAAAAGGGGGGTCGTGCAATGTATTGTGGGTACTTAAGTTACTCACTCACGCATAGTGTCCAGATAATAATAGCAACTGAAAGGCAGTGTGTTGGGTCTAGTTTCTGTGCCCAACACTTAGTCACGGTGGTGGCAGACTGAATCTATGTTGTCTTTTTTTTACTGCCGTGGTTGGTTTGGGAAGGCTGTGGCAACTGATGGGATCCTGAAGATGCAGGTGTCATATCAGAAAACACTCATGTGGGTTGATTTGAAAGGCAATCACGACTTATTTTGACTAAACGATTGAAGGCCTTCCTGCTATTAGGAATATATTCAAATGTGCAACCATCACAGGCAACATTTTAAAACCAAACCAGTCGACAATTCAATTACTTTTTTTGCAAGTTAAATAACGGCTGTGACGGGCGGGTTAGATTTGGCAAATACAACATCTATGAGCTTATTTTCATGTTCGTGTGCTTTGCTTAATGGACTTGCTGATCCAGTTATCTAACGTCATTTTAAGTTTAGCTCAGAGCAGCTTCAGTGTGTTTTGACTCTACTGCAGCTAAAGATCAGTTAATGGCTGGATATAGTTCAAAAATAGTCACACTGAGTCACAGTTGGTCTGCTTTTACAGTCTGCACAGTCGCACATTTTGGGCTCTATGTCGCACAGACGCAGAATGTATAATTTGTGTTTAACAGTAACCCTCATTTAGAAACTGATGTATCAGCTGTTCAGCAGAAACCACCTACATCCACTACAATCAATTTCACAGGTTGTTTTCTTTACATCTAAAATCAGTATTTACTTGCCGCCGAGTGAACCTCCTCAACGGCGCCAGGTGTGGTTACGAGATTTGTGACATGACTGGAAAGCCTTAATAATAACACTTTACACAGTCAGGGCGGGAAATTAACACCGGCCACCTGCCAAACGCTGGTCAGTTTGGGCTGCTGATTGTTACGCTTCTCCCGGGACCGCTTTAAAGCCATTTGGAAGATTCAATCTTGAAAACACTAAAACTAAATAGTTATTGCAGCAGGTGAAATTTTGAATATGACCAGCTGCTGAGGCTTGAAGACAGTGGTAATATCCCGTCCTGCACACAGAAGGAGACGCACACAACACACAGTGGTTTGAAGCAGGGAGAGCTGGCGTAGAGATGGGGGAGTGAAGTGACAGACAGTGTAGTAATGTCATCCACAAATTTAACACATCAAAAGCTGCGTCCAAGTTTCCTTTTACCTGTTGAGGAAAATGTTATGAGCTTGGCAGACAACAGACAGTGACCAGGTGCTTGACACAAAGCCAATGAAACAGAAACAAGATCAACACACAGAGGATTAATTGCTCCCTTAGTGGGTTATTTAGGATCTATTGAGCTCCAACTGGTCTTTGTCAACCATAAAAAAAATATTGGTAACAGGGAGGACAGACACAGCGAGATTTAAAATTATTAACTATTCACCCAAATAATTGAAATATCTCCCAGGTTTTACACTGAGACCTGGGATGCAGCGATATCCCGACACACAAATCCCCACTTTACCATTTGAAAGTGAAACAAAAGGGGATACGTGCGTACCGTCTTCTCTAATAAACCCCCATATTATAATACATATACGTCCGTCACTAAGTAGCTTTGACAATTCTTGGCTTCTTTTGTAAGTGTTTTTTAAAAAAGCAACAATAATGCGATGGATGTTGATGAAAAAAAGCGCGTGGCTGGTATCTTTGAGTGAGAACAAAAGTGGACTCTTGTTCCTTGGTGGAGGTATGCACTCTACAGACTGCTCTTATACTTTTTATCTGGGACGCTGGAGCTCTTGTGCGACTTCTAGTGGCAGCAAATGTCATTAAGGATAAAAATTAATTGCATATCTGCCACTTGATGGAAAAATAAACCCAAATCTAAACGTAGGTGTCAGGGCTGTTTTTAATGTCCTGGAAGGTAGACAGATCACACACACACACACACACACACACACACACACGAAGACACTCTCAGAAAGACACATTCATAGAGTAACACACACATACAATCACAGACAGTTAAGGGTATACACACACACACACACACACACACACACACACACACAGTCCACAGCAGATATTTATTGCTCATTACAAAGTAATGCAGCTGGTCCTGTCTATTACAATGAGTGACGGTTTGGAGGAGCGTCTGCCCAGGGAATGATCGCCATGGAAACGGCTCATAAATCCCAGCAGTGTGTGTTGCTGTTGGACCTGAGAGACGACAGCGCGCCTCACACACCGTTAGTCATCATCAGCTACACACCCTGACAGCCCAGAGAGGGAGATACACACACACACGCACACACACACACCACATACACTCTAATATTAAATACTTAATGAAACACCTTCACTCTGATAGGAGGAGAGGTACATCACCCATACACACATTTCAACATTTTCCCAAGAGACAAAACACACACTTTTACTCAGACAGAGACACACAGTGAGCAGCTTAGAGACAGTAAACACAGACATGAAGTGCACACACAGACACACACACACACACACACATGTGAAAAGTTGTACATAAAAGGAAAGACAGTTTCTGTTTTCGCACTAATCCTCAGCTGCTGCCCAAAAAAATCTTGAGGCGCTGAAGTGTGTTTATTGCTCACTGTGTGTGTGTGTGCGTCTCTACCTGGATGAGGCTGGCAGCTGGGTTCCTCCTCTTCTCGAAGTGCTTCTGTCGGTGCTGCTCCTGCACTTTCAGGGCAAAGCCTGACCCCAGGATGCCCTACAAGCACAAACACTGAGTTAGACAGACATTAGCCTTAACTTTGAGGCATTGTGACAACATAAGTGCAATCTGTCGGGGTGTTGGGAAAGGTTTGACTTACAGCTGGCAGGGCGAAGAAGGAGATCCCCAGCAGAGCAAAACCGGCTGATAGTAACCGTCCTGTCCACGTCTGCGGGGTCTTGTCACCGTAGCCGATGGTCGTGAGGGTGATCTGAAGGGTCAGAGACCAACAATCAGGAATCAGAGCTTTGTCTGACATCTGGCACTCACTCACTCATCCACTGTGCCCCCTACTGACCAAATCACTGTGACACTGGTAGATGACTCAAGGTTCAAAGTGAACAAAATGAAAGTTTGCGTCTGGGTGGATGTAAACAGCAGCAACAAGATGGTGATGGTAAGCAACTTCACATTACACTGTCTGTCAATTGTGACTGTGTTTGAGTACCAAGCATCAATGACGTAAACACAGAGTCCACCTCTCCAACTCCAAAACTCGATTTGCGTCATTTAAATCTGCAAACTTTTTTTTTGACATCTGTTGTCATTTTGAGTGGTGACTAACATTTACGGTCATCTGTTGTGGAAATCTGAAATAAAGATTGTGAAACAAGTTGTCTTTGAGTATTTTATTAAAGCCTTTGCAAGTAAGTGCCAAAGAAGTGTCAGTGTGTGTTGTTTGTAGGGTGTTTCTCTCCAGGGTGAGGGTATAATCTGTCCAGAGACAATGGATGAGTAAGTGCATTTGGAGACAGACACTGAGGAAATGAGAATAAACAGGAGAAGTGAGAATTGAGAAAAACAAGCTCATTTGGGTCAGGTTATGGTCTGGTCAGCATGTAGTCTGATCAGACACAAGTCTGTAGACGCTACAGGATGTTCAAGTCACACAACTATCACACTTTAATCACAGGTCCGACCTATCCGACTTTCCTGCTGTTCTTGTTTTTGGTACTGTTTTGCTTTGAAACATCAAATCTACTCAAAAGCAAGAAAACTTATTTCGTTTTTGGACCAAAAAGGCGAAATGTCCAAGCTAAAGGTGCATTTTAGATGAATAAGATGCTTTGAAATATCAAAAAAAAGGAAATGAAAATGTATTCCAGCTGTGTGATGCAGGGGTTTTCTATGTGAAAGTTACAGTAAGCAAACGTTGTGATGGTGTGGTTCTTTACAATAGACTCTCAACAGATTATAGAGAGCAGTAAATTGTGATTTTGGACAATTGTGTCATCTCTGACGGCTGTAGTGTTGCACGACTGTTACTTTGACATCAATGAAATATGCTGCACTGCATTAAGACAAATATAAATATGTAAATATGGTGAGCTTGATAGAAAACAGGGAGTCGTTCCAGACACAACTAGATGAGAGTATCACTCAGCCAGAACTGATAGAGCAATATAAGCATGCTGCCTTCTTTATATTCTTAAAACGCACATAAAATAAGTGTACTTTGGTGCACTAACTCATCCTGGGTCTTGTTTTTTTAAACTCTAATTCATGCACAGCTTTACAGCTTTTTGTCACGAGCTGGGTGAATATCTCGCAGCTGTCCGTGGCCTCAGGCTGCATTCAGAAAATACATTTTTTTTCTCATACAAATTGCTTGACTCGAGTGGAAAAAAAGTGAGGTGTTAACAAAAGGAAAGAGCCACTGCACAAGTGAAGTCTGATGTTTCTTTTCATTAACTAAAACATTCCATTAAGCCACAATGGATTTTTTAATTAGTTCGTTATCCTTGATCAATTTCCAAGTTCACACTGAAACAAAACTGGATAACCAGCTTGGCGACCTTGCGGACGCCACGGCCATGATGAATGAGTCAGGTTTTCTCACTGGTGCTACATTTAACGAGCTGTTACACCGACGTTTCGAAAGCATCTAGAGGCTTTTGGCGAATGCGGTTTAAATACATGAATAGACCTCTTGATTCTGTTGAATGGTGTTTCTGCTGGTTTAAGGACGTTATATTGTGTATATCTGAAAAACGTGATGAACGAGGACAAACACAATCAGCTTTTTGTGATGCCTGAAACATCTTGAAAAGTTTTGTTTTTTTTATAAATATCACAAAACAGTTCCAAGGCCACAGCGCATGTTAACAGAGTGTCTCTGAGTGTCATTCACACAACCCTGACAGACCGGTCTCACCTGGCAGCAGGAGAAAATTGAATTTATTGATTTGGCCATTTCTCGTTTGTGCGTTGTGTGTCTCCACGTTCTCAAGGTATAATGGGTTTTAGATATAGGAGGAAACAGTGCAGCACATCCAGCCAAGTGTGACTCTAAAGGCCTTTCCTGTTGGTCTCTGTACTGCGGGTGTAATTTAGGTCACACGGAGACTATAAATGGAAATATATCACCATAAATACAGCCTGCAACTCCAGGTTTGCTGCTGCCTTTGTTTTGGATTAAAAGAGGAAAACTTATCCAAAACATATTTTGTGATTTCAGCACAAACAAGTCAGAAAAACTAACAACAAATTGCATGAAATCATTAACCTTCGTGACAAAATCTGACTTTCAAAACGCCACGCAGCACAGTGTGATATTTCAAAGGTTGTTAAAAAGGCCTGAAGGTGTTGCTCAAGCGTATCCGTGCGTGTGCTCACCGTGCCCCACCACAGAGCGTCGGCGTAGGTGGCGAAGTCCTTGTTGAATTCTTTCTCCACCAGATAGACCAAGAAGGAGGAGAAGATCAGCACCAGGAAGCCAATATACCACGCAGTCACCAGCTCCTACAACACACACACACATAACAATAATTACATTTCATTAATATAAATGTGCATTTGTAAAAGAAAAAAAATCTCATGCATTGAATGCTGCGCTCCCTTTAAAGGTACAATTAGTTTCTTTCTTACTAGCGTTACAGTAACAGAGAAAAGACGTCATTATTTACAGTGACGTAAATGTGACACACGGGGCCTAATGGCTAATTTTCCTCGCCTCGAGTATTCAGCACAAAATCAATCACTATACAGGCAAGATAAATGGCCATCATACAACATAACTGGCACAATGGAGACGCATATAGAGCGAATAATGGCCACATAGTTAGAGCACACGAGAAGCAAGAGTGTCCTGTACATCTAATGACATTTTATGTTGCACATATTTCATTAAAGTATATCCATATCTGCTCATTAAGTCACCACATTCGGTACATTTGCCTGCAATAATTACACATCATTTGCACATCTAGTTCGTCTTCTATTTTCCATCACAAACATTTGTTTTTTTAATTGATATTACATTTTGACCAGATATTATTATCATTGATCGCTCAAGCCTCTTCAACACTGACATATTTACAAAATAAAATGAAAAAACAACAACGGCAACAAAAAAGAGATGATACCAATCGATCACTCGACTTGCAGTTCATGACATTTGCTGTGTTGTATACAGAGTCGATGTTTTCCAGCAAACATTTTTACCTTGTCACTCTATTTTTTAAAAGATCTGCAGCACAGGAATATCGTTCGAAGCCATTATTATAATATTATTATTAGTAGTAGTACGTCTCCTTGTGCAACAGTAGTGATATCCAAGGTAATGTTAAAAAACTCCATAGTGACACTGATTGATTGACAGGTGATCAATATTAGGTGAAGTGCAGAAACACAACAGTGCTGTCTGATCATTCCTTTAAACATCTGAAGCATCAGAAATATAAATCCAGACGTGATCAAACACTTCTTAATGTCTTACCTTACTGTGCGCATAGACTACAGATCCCAGCAGCTTCCAGGTCCCTCCCCTGCGGTCCATGCGCACCATGCGCAAGATCTGAAGGAAGCGAAGGCTACGCAGTGCAGACGTGGCGAAGATGTTACCTTGGCTACCGGCTGAAACCACTGCAACCGAGGCGATGAGTACAATGATGTCTGGGGAGTTAAAGAGGGGAAATGAAAGGTCACACAGGTTCCACAATATTAATAACAGGAACGGCTGTTGACTCACTTTCCTTTAGGTCCGACCACTCGTCCATCCATCACCTTTAAAACAACTATTGATTCACGACAAGCTGTTTGTTTCCTTTTCTGTCTCTATAAGTCGTCTGTCATTCTGTCTACAACCATGAACTGCTCCACTTTTTCTCCCCTTGTGTTTCCCAGCAGACTGACTTCCTTTATTCTGGAGTAAAGGAAGACAGAGAACCGCTTTCCTCTGAAGTTGTTTTCATGCTCATTTGTTGCTGGTTACATCGAGCGGATGCTGAAGAGAAGATTTCAAAAACTTGCGAGCACAATTGTTGACTCAGGTGTGTGTGATATGATATTGCCTGAGAAATATTAAGCCTGAAATGTTAGTTACTAGGTGCTCGTGCTTTATATTGAGTGTACTGAGATATTTTGACACAAAGTTAAAGAAATACACTTAGGTAAGATTTTGACTTTTTCAAAATGTCCTTATTTTTTGCCCAGACATCCAATCTCGGTGCAATGACACATGCATGACATGGAGAGTCATCTTATTTAAAAGATACCAGGCTTCATGAGTTTTGTCTGACAGTGTGACACACGCACACAGACGCACACACACTCACAGTGACACACGCAGACCTACCTATGACACAGAACGGTTTCCTGGCGAAGCGGAGGCGTCCCTGCCAGCCTCGGTAGCGGCAGCAGCAGCCAGCACTCCATATCCTGATGATGTACTCCAGACCAAACACTACAATCATCACAAACTCCTGCAGGACACATGCACAGACACACACAGACACATGTGGAAAACACACATACTTTAACCTTTAAAATGCGACAAAGGCGGCGGCACAAGCAGTAAAGGCACTCACAGCAAAGACTCAAGGAAGGTACAGCACATATGTACTATCATTACTGCATTTTTTTCAGTGTTTTCAGCTCTATAAGTCTTTTATAAGCACAGGTGTGTTTAATAACATTAATAATGGCTGTATTCCATTTAGTTGTGCCATTTCCAGGCCCCTCTCGTTATGCAGGCTGCCCTCACGGTGACACTTCAGTGGAACCGAGCCATCGTTACTGTTATTAGTTACACTTGTGCTTTTCCTGCTGGGACAGTTTAAGAAGTCTCTTGTGAGAAAGGCTAACCTGAGCTAACCCAGAGACATTAATCACAATAAGTCTTAAAATAATGAAACTTTCCTTTAGAGGAATAGTTCAACATTTTGAGCTTAATCGCTTAATCACTTTATTGCCAGGAGTTAGGCTACGTGAGGAGGTTGATGAATGTCCGTCTGTTAATTATGAAGCTTCAGCCAGCAGCCGGTCAGCTCAGACCGGTTAGAAACAGAGGGGGAAACAGCTAGCCTGGACGCTACAGCGAGAAATGGGAGAAGATGGCTTGCAGTGTTGCAGTAATGCATCAGTTGAGCTACTGGGACGCCCAATTTGTTGGTATCACATGAGTGATTCTTACAGTATCTGTTGTCCGCAGCTGCTTTCTACTGAATCAAAGCTTTTCCCTTCAGCTTGTTAAATTTCTGCAGCCATCTGAAGGCAGCAGGACAGATATGTGGATAAATCTGTAGCCTCTGATTGGAGCGGTGCCATTACGCACGGCCGTCCGCACTGTTTGCCTCGAATAAATCATGTGCAGATGATACCAGGCTGCTGCAAAATAACAACACGCACCTCCACACACGTCAGAGCGGTGAGTAGTCTGCTGCTGTCCAGAGGGCACTGATTACAGCAGCTCATCAATCCTGTGTGTCATCGCTTCCTTTCCAACTTTTGCCAGATTGAGATCAGATAAACGGCTTCATCCGCTGCTTTAAATTTTTAATCAAGAAATTCAGAGACTGATATCTCACAACCTGGACAAAAGATGGATTTTCCGATACACTTGGGCCAAATATCAAGCGGGCAGGTGCTCTAAACAGAGTCCTGTGACTTACCAGAGCCACTACTTTATGACTGCTTATGGTAAACTTTTGTGAACTTAATTTGAATCGTATCATAGCGTGAGAACAATGCACTAAACTGACATTTCTACAAACTGTGTCAGGTGTCTTCTGTGTTTACATGCATTCTTCTTTTCGTTCATATTTTATACACCCAGTGATACAAGAAGCACAAACGAAACAAAGCATGGTCTCATATCTCAACCACTTAACCCAACGTCTTTTGTGCGCTGTCTCCTTTTTTCTAACTGTACGAGTTATTCTCTCCACTTCTGATATTTCCTGTATGGGTTTTTTCCATCTTTGAACTGATGGACTGGTGGGTTTTGGCCAACTCCTGGTTATTTGTTTCATCGCTGCAGTATTCTGTAAAGGCACTGGTCTGTTTCCTACGTCAGCTCTGGGGGTGACTTTCAAAGAATGATATATTTAGGGTTGAATGTGTTTTTCATATCAAATATATCTATAATACTGATATAATATGTCTATACTAATACTATAATACTAATAAAAATGATTTTAAATCTGAACAGAAGAAGAAAATATGTGTATTGTTTGCCTTTGTCCACCACAAATTCTCCAGCAATCTGATTTCACTGATGTGTTCATCGTTGAAAACGGGAAGTTTCTGACGGGACGTCGGTGGATTAGCAGCAGTCTTTGTTGCAACAGAACCAGGTGATTGTGACAACACCTCAGGCGATGTTTGTGTGCGACCAAAACAGGTATTTTAAGCCAAAACATGACCTTCTCCTCACCCTAACCTGACCCTGCGCTGTCTCCACCCTTCGCTGCACATGAACAGTGATTCTACTTGAGCAGGATGCGTCGCTGCTTGTTCCACACCTGCTTCCAGTTTATTTGTGCTGCACCTTCTGCCCCTAACCTGCTCTGAGTGATGATCTTCTGCTTAATTACATCTGAGGCACAGATTGTTAACTTAAATTGAATTGTAACCGTGTTTCTGATCGTGAGTAACAAGGGACCGTTCATTACAGCTCACCAGAGTGCTGAGAATGCACGATCAGCAGTTCTAATACGGACACGAGCATCATTCACACACACACACACACACACACACACACACACACACACACACACACACACACACACACACACACACACACACACACACACACACACACACACACTCAGTAATGTTAATTTAACCATGTGGCACCCTCATAATTCATCAGTGTAGAATAATACGAACTCGATAAGCTCTCCCTGGGAGACACCTCCTGATTGAACACGCTTGTTTGAATGTGTGTGTGTGTGTGTGTGTGTGTGTGTGTGTGTGTGTGTGTGTGTTTGTGTGAGTCCTACCAGGATGAGCAGGCAGTGCGAGGAGAATTCCTGGTGAGCGGGGATGGTGGAAAACACAGAGAGAACCAAACATCCAAACACCAGGATGAACCTATGGACACAAAACAACACACACACAAATCAGGTGAGCATAATAAATAACAACTGATTGCTGAATAACAGGATTTGTCTCATTAGTTCTCACACACACAAGGAGAAAATTGCTGGAAGTGAACCTGAGTGAGCTGCATGATGTGATTATTTCTCCGATGCCAGGCCACATAAACCAGGATTTAAACTGTTCCGAGCGTCATTCGGACCATTCGGACTTTATTATGTTGCAGTATCACCACCTGAGCGAGGAGCTGAGACAGAGCTGCAGGCTATGGCGGTGGTTTGTTTGTATGAGCGTGTGTGTTTGGGTACTTCTGTAGTCCAATTATTCACTTAAAACTAAAAGAGAGAAGATTAATTCCATTAAAGTGGCAGTCTGCAGGTTTCTTCGGCAGCACTGCCGGCCCCAAGTGCACATTGTTGTGATGTTGTCGGCCTCTTCTCCCTGAGAACGTTTCTCACTTTACATACAGTCAGTGCGCAAGCTTCATTTCACTCCATACATGTAAATGGATGTAGAATTGAACATCTTAAACGTCTGTTTGCACATCGATACGTGCGCCTGCTGCAACCCTCGTCATTAACAGCTGTTTTATCATCGAGGTTCTCCAACAGCGTCAGAGCGGCTGTCATTACGCACATCTGTGGCTACGCCCCTCAACTGGAAATCATCTTCATCACCATAAGTCAGACAGATGATCAATCACACTTGTGTTTTGAGTGAAATTTGTTTACCAAAAACAGAGAGAAGACAGAGTGATTCAAATTAAAGATGAATTTGTTTGTAGATATCACAAAAATATTGTTATTGCTGATAATCATGTAGTGAAAATCTGACAGTGTGAAAGCTTTAGTCCAGGTTTTTCAGATATCAGTGAACATAAACAGGTGGATGGAGCTTCATTTTTTGTGCTCACATCTTTGAAAAGTTAGATTAAAAAGTCATGAGCAACGTGTATTTCTGGGAAAAATGTTTTCGTCATTAACATTTTTTCACTCGAGCTTCTTTCTACTGAGGAAATGAGGGAAAACACATTAGTGTTACTCTAATTTTTCACAGCTCCGAGTCCAACAAACAAAAACCGCATTATCCGGATGAAAACATGTCAGAGCCAATATCCTAAAACCTGGAAACGTTCAACCAAAACTATTACTTTCACCGAGCTGCACACAGGCTGAATCATCATTCTGCCAAATTCGTCATTAACACAAATTTGCGGTTGTGAGGCGCGACGCTTCTCGTAATACTGAAACTCTTATCAGGATCAAAGTGGACGTTTAGAGCTGTGATAACACTGATATAAAAACATCTGCATCAGTCTTTAGTTTGCCAGGTTCAATCGCAGCCCTCCTAATTGCCTGCCTGACCTAAAATACCCTCCTCCGCTGCCTTCAAGGAAACCACCCAGTCTCTTGCAAGTCATATGGTAACTTGGTTAATGAGCAGATACAAATTAAAATTCATAAGGCAGCTTCCAGGCAACATATGCACTGGCTCGCAGCCTCAGCCTGCTCTTCTCTCTCAAACATTTTTTTTTCTAAAAGTGCCATCTGTCCTTCTGATATTTACAGTTTTCTCGTCTCTACAGATCTTGGAGTGTTGTCTGTGTACAGAATATGTTCCCGTCTCCTCCTCAGACCTCTCTCTGACTTACTTTTTCGCTTTAATCTTTCATGCTCTTTGTTTCTCACTCTACCTTCCCTCTACCCAGCCCTCTCTGTCTCTGCTCCGGTTCACCTCTCTCTCTCCCTCTCTCTCTCTGGACTCCTTCACCATCACCTTTTTCTCTCCGGGCTCTCCTCTATGATTGATGCCGCCATTTATATTCCATCGGATCCACGGAGAAAATGGAAAGAAAGGTGTGTGTGCATATGTGTGTGAGAACAGTGGCGGGCTGATGGTTCCCAACGTCTAGCCCACATCTGCATCTGATACTGGCTCCTTCTCTAATAGCTCTTTACGGTCATATAGACAGACAGACAGACAGACAGCAGATTTGTGGTTGTGAGGTTTGTGTGTTGGTTTGTGTGTGCGTAACCACCGATCTTTCTTACGAACAGCCTCAAATCTTTCCTTATTTCTGGAACAAGCGACAACAGTAAAGTATAGGTCCATCTGTTCATTGTTGCTGCTCCAGTCCGTGCACGTGATTATTTTGAGAAAATGGAGGACAACGTACAGGCAAGTAAGTGCAGGTAAGCTGCGAGTGCAACTGAAGTAAGCGTGACCATTAACAGCCTGCCTCCACCACCCTTATAGGGGAAAAAAATACTGTTTCAACTTGTGGTTGTATCTTTTTCTCTGCTCAAACATCTGTTTTCTCTCTCAAATCTTCTTGTTAAAGGCTTCAGAGCACTTCATCAGAATTTCTTGTGGGCCGTCTCTATCTGAAAGCGTGTGCTGCTTTCCTCATTTTTTAAAAAATATAAAGGTTGCCGACTTGCCAGCCCACTGTCGAGTTTCCATGCAGATCAGGTAGAAACACATTTGCCTTGCCCTGGTGCGTATGTGGGTTCTGAAAAGCATTCATACTGCCATAGCTGAATTTCGAGTGTAGTGACGTTCAGGGTTTGCAGGTGTCAGCATTGCAACTGTAAAAATTGCTGTTCAAACTATTTCCTGCCATGGAAATACAGGTTTTAACTTCTCAAGAAGGAAGCAGAGTTCATGGATCTTACTGATAACACGTGTTGTCAGTGCGGTGTACTTGGAGACAGGCTAAAAAGAAAAACTGATATTGAAAAATTTACTTTTGAATACTTCAAGAAATGGAACAAAAGCACCGAGTCCATATTTCTGAAAGCAGAACACGACATTTCATAGACAACTGAATTTTGCCTGGCTTTTCAAATAACATCCTTACAGATGGAGACATGAAAGCCTCATGTGCACAGTGTACTGCATCTACAGTACAGCTGTGAGGTCAAGCACCTTCTGCTTAAGGTCTGAGATTGAAAACAAAAACGTCCACCTTTATGAAACTTCTCTATTCACTCTGCAGAACTCGAACACAAACCGGCCTGAATGCTCTACGCCTTAATGTGGACAATGAAAAGAATAGAGCATTATTCCTGTGATCGCAGACCTTGAACACAACCTCTGGAAAAATAGGTCCATTGTTTGGAGGATGAATGTATAGCTTGAATGGCGTCTGCAAATTGGATTAAGAGAACACAGGCATGATGTTTCTTTGATGGTGACCACACAGCCGGCGATCATGCTCACGACATGTTCTTCCACATACAGCGTCATACAGAGGAGATCAGATGGTCCTTGACCAGTGGTGGACAGGCGTTGGATCTTTGATTTCTGTCATCAGATATTATTGATGTCAGCTTCAGCTATTATGCTTTGAAATCAATTAACATGCACACACGGTTTTTCAGTTAAATTGATAAGATGTACACATTTTTATACATTAAATCAGCATGTTATCAATATCACGTTATTTCCTTCATGCACATCGACTGATGATGAAGCGATTCAGTGGGTTGAGTAGCTGCTATTGAATTGTGGGAGCACGATGACACATGTGATCAATAACGCTGTCACATTGATTAGCCTCTATGTGAATTAGCCACTTGATCAGTCACTCGGAGGTGAATTGCCTATATCGAAATCTGTGTGGTTAATGTGCAGTGACACGTTTGCGTTCGGGGCGTGGATCGGAAGCAAGGTGACTATCATTTCCCTGGAAGGTGGAAAATCGATCTGGAAACTTCTACTTTTTGGAGCAGAAATGTAATATTTGTGATTTTTTGGGTGTTCTCAAGTGCATTAAGACATTAAGACAACGACAATACAACAGAAGGCCGCCTACTTCTTGATACTAAGCAGTCATTAATAATATGCTTATAAGCAGTTTACAGAGGTTTACTACCTGTAAACAGCAGTCACTATTCCTCACTGGCACTGAGGATGTGAGTTCACTCCATTGAGAACATTTGCCTTGGACGCTCCACTCTTAAATGCCAGTTAATTCCCTTTATTAAATGTCTCAGCTGAGTGTTGGCCCGCTCTGTCGTCAGGCTGTCAAACCACCATCTGGTATTATTGGTGCTTGACGTCCTCAGCGGACCCTGGACGAGATGCAGGTGTAAGAGAGTGCCCGCTTTGGTGCATGTGGCAGAGACAAACTGCCTCTGACTTAATGCTGATGAATGACCCGAGGACCCACAGACAAAACCATATACAGCCAAAAACCTGCTCTGCTCCTCCATGAGCTGACGAAGACGTCTGAAAAAGCCAGAGGAGACGCGGTGGTTGCGTGCGTTTGCGTAATCAGGTGTCTGGAGATTTGTAGCCCGGGCTCACAAGATGGTTTTAGTGCGAGGGTGATGTCTTAAACTGCAAACAGCACGGATGAGACACATACAGTCAGAGTTATAATCTAATTTATTACCAAGTAGGTTTTCCATACAAGGAATTTGATTAGAAATAAGAGCAGTTCATGGCACGATTTCTCATCATTTTAAAAAGTATTCTTTCTCGAACTAATCTACCTGCTTTAACTGCTTCACTCACCAGGCTGTCATTTAACAAATTAGTGAAGAAGTGTCAACATTTGCCTCTTTGTCAAATAATCCTTTGATTTTGAAGGTGCATGATCCTACAATTGATAGTTTCCACTCCAAATCTCATCTGAATGTCAGAGCGTGTGTTGCTAGTTAGCAAACTAGGTTGAAACGCCGTAATTTGAAGAAAAGTTGAAAAAAAAAAGATAACATCATATCATAAATATAATGCTTGGCTGAGGTGGAACAGTTGTATCTATACAGTGGAATCAATGTGTAGAAGTCATGCACAGCCAAACGTTTACCATTTAAGGCAGATGCTTTACGAATAGGGTGGCACTCACAGTAGAGTGCATACCTCCGCCAAGGCCCAACAGTCCCTTTTAATTCAATCAAGCCTTAAATCCGTTAGATCTATACCTTTTATTCGGATCTGCATCAGATTGTTCTCACTCATAGATACCAGACACATAAATACACAAGATGTTATATAAGTGAAGATACATTATTCTCAGAGAAATTCATGAAAATGTCAGAAAATGCTCTGTCTCAGTCAGAGAGACTTCCTGGATCCACACCAAACGTTAGCGGAGTCTATCCTCGGCCGAGACACATCCTCCATCCAAGATTTGTGGAAATCTGTTCAGTAGTTTTTGTGTAATTTTTGTGCTGACAAGCCAACCAACCAACAAACAAACGGACAAAACATAACCTCCTTGGCAGAGGTATTAGCACATCTAGTGGAAATGGAAAAACTAATGGAATCAGTCTGCATGAATAAATCACACTTCAAGCATGAGACTTAAATGTCTCCTGGAGGAGATCAGGAGCAACGGGAGCTGAAAACATCAGGTCTGTGTGGAGTAATAAGGAAACCTTCCTCAAATTAACACATGCCGTTTCACACTGTTTGAGGTTTGACTGCCGCTCTCTTAATTATGTCATCTCATTGTGCAAAAGACTGGATAATTAGTGCCATCAAGTGCTTATCTCGAGGTGCTCAACTAATATTTGCATAACAGTAGCGGATGGAAACGAGCGTTAGTTCAAACTTTCTTTTTTTCTACTAAAACTTTGGGAAACAAACGAATGAATGGGACTTTTACTTTCGAAACAAAGAAAAGAAAGTCACGTGGTGCTGCTCAAAATGCTGAAAATTAGTACGTTCTCAAAAAAATGTTGTATTTGACGGAATAATTTCATTAATACTGTATAATTAAAGCCCAGCAGACACCAAACGCACAACTTCAGAGGGAGAAATACTTGACTTTCATGTGGATAATACATTTTCTCTCAGAAGACACGTCTGAGTGGAAGTAGATTTAAAATCATCAAACCTTTTTTCAGCAGAATGTGTGTGTCTGTGTGTGTGTGTGACTGTAAATCATCTGTTTTGAAAGGTATCATGAAGCTCATAAATTGATCTGTGTGTCGTGAAAGCATGTAGTATCAATATGTAAATGTGAACAATGCTTATGATATATAAAAAAGGAAAGGGTGCACGTGTTCTCCTCTATGTGTTTATATGAAATAAGGATCTGAGAGTGGGAAAGGAGTGAGAGTGTGCGGTTTATGTGCGTGTGTGACGGATTCGGTACGTGAGAGGTCAGGGTTTTCCACACAATACGGTCTGGTATCATTATCTATTTCCTTCTTTCTTTCTGTGCCAACCATGCATACCCTTTCAATCAAGACGGCGGGAGAGAACGGAAACAGAGAGCGAAAGATTGAAAGAGAAAAAGGAGAAACCGAGAGAGTCAGCGGGGCCAGTTGGTTGGGATGAGCAGACGAGTAAATGCCTCATAATGTGGCGGCTTTAGAAACAAAAGAGGGAATGGAAGACGCAAAAGAAGAAATATTGAATCCAAAATGACCAGCGGCAGCAGACGTACTCATGTGATCGTCTCTGTAAAAACACAAGTTAAAGTCCTGCAGGGTTCAGAATTACACTGAAGTAAAAGCACAAAGTAAAATTAACTTCAAGTATTCAAGTAAAAGTACTTGTTGGGCAGAAAAGTAAAAAGTACAATATTTCCTTTTGAAATGTAGTGGAGTAGAAGTACAAAGGAGCATGAAATGTAAATTCTCAAGTAGAGGTACCACTGAAACACATTTAAAGGGTAACTCCACCAACTTTACACATTCAAGTGTGTTTGCAGAAAAAGTGGAAAATGTGAAAACACTAGTACGTCTATAGTCCTTTGTGGCTCCAGAGGAAGCTGCTTGTAATCTAATAAACTGCCTCAAGTGATGTCACTCAGTGGCAAAGTTGCATTGTGGGCAATGTAGGCGGCAGGTTTTGAAAAGGAAAGACTGTGCAGAATACCTTTGGTTCTGTTGTATCGATTTTGATAAAGGTCAAACAGTGTTATATAGACCAGTGGACTGCTTTTTAAAACCTGGCGTCTAAACAGTGATGAAATGTAACCTTGAGGACTTAGTACTCAACTACTGCACCTAAAGAAGTACAAGTACATCCCCACTGGAAAGATGGCCTTTGCATAAGACTGGGCTGTCTATGCTGAAAAAAAGAAGGTGCAACATTCCCAGAGAAAACTGAGAAAAAGCACAGTAATATTTTTAAACGATGTCTTTATTTTTACTCGAGAATGACTTTTACACTTTGCCTACATTTCCCACAATGTTATTTTGCCACTGAGTGACATCACTGGAGGGCAATTTATCAGAGTACCTGCAGCTTCCTCTGGAGCCACAAAGGCTTTATACTATTTTCTTTCCACATATGCAGTAGTACTCCCCAGGACCTTTAAACACACTTTACTGTGTAAAACTCATTAAAGTTATGGAGCTACCCTTTAAGTGAAGTACCTGAGTAAATACACCGAAAAATGACTCTGTGTTGGAGGAGTGATTCCAGCAGAGCAGAGGTTGTGATGGGAAGATAAAGACTATAAATAATAAATAACGTTTCTCCTTCTAGGAAAGACGCGGTAGATTGTTACATCAAAAAATAATGAGAGAGAAAGAAGAAGAGGGAGATGAAGAAGGAGATGACAAACTGAGTAAACACAGTCAGCCTCTAGCTTCTTTTCAGCTCTCTCTCCGGTTTCTCACTACGTTAACCATCATCGTATCGATCGTGTTTTTACCCTAATCAATACCTGTTCTTACCGTACATGGTGGTGTGTGTGTGTGTGTTTCTGTGTGTGTGTGTGCTACTTCCCTTACATCTTGATGTTCAGACTGATACGATGCAAGAAGCGAGGCTGAATGAAAGCACACACTGGTAGATAAAGAGATGACAAGGAGAGACGAGAAAAAGGCAAGATGAGAGGAAGGGGGGAGGCGCGGAGGGGGAAAGCAGGGAGAGAGCCAGGCCGACTCCTTGCCAACGGTCTATTAGTTAATCCTTGTGTTTATCCAGTCGAGTGCAGTATCTTACCTGATGATGGCAGCGATAAAACATACGGTTTTATTTCTAAGCAACTACTTGACCAAACAGAGCCGGGCCAAGGACACAGCGCTGCACAGGCCAGCTCTCTCTGCTCACTTCTCAAAGGTTTTTCTGCATCAAAAGAAAAGTTGAACTACAATAATAGTCATTAAAGAGCTGGGTTGGCTGGAGGTGGAAGGAATTTAATGTCTCGCTTAAGGAAGCTTCAGAAAGATGCATCTGTGCTAATGCAAGCAGGGCTGAGGGGTTATGGCTTTATTCATAATGCTGACCTACTTCCATTGAAGACACAGAACGTTTTACCTTGATGCAAGTGCGTTACTTGAGTTCTTCTTCCTGACATGGTCAATGTAAGACACAGTCACATATTCAGTTTCAGCTCTGCAAATATTAGACACGACAACATGTTCTACATTTCATTTGGGGTTTTTTTCCACTGGCGCACAAACGATTGTCAGAGGAAGGACAAAGACCTGACCAACCACCCGACCCGCCTCCGAACGGTGACATCTTGTGACTGTGGCCATCCCATAATGACGCCCCTTCTCCCCCTCAAACAAGCGTCTGCTCCAATGATCTCATGTCTAAACTCTGTGGTTCGTGGTTCAGTTTCTCATCTGTGTCCCTGTTTGCACTTTCATATGTCGTATTACGTTACTGCTAGTGAAAACACAACATTTCCTGATTTTGCTGCTTTTAAATAATAATTAACGGGGTCCTTTCATTATGAGGAATTCATAAGAAACTAAATACGTTTACTCGCAGAGCTTTGTTAGCTGCGATTTCTCAACAATTCAAGTATTTAAGGCCACTCCTTTGAACACCATTCAAGACGAGCGCGTTGTGCGTTAAAGTCACACTTTTAAGCAATCCTTGCCACACTGGGCCGACTAAGTGAAACCGAATCTTACCACATGGGTAAGGGAGAGCCCCATTTGACCTTTCTTCAGAAGCTGACACTGTACTGTGACTGAAGCATAATATGTAAAGTCCAAAGTATTGTTTTCCCGATCACTCGTTGGCTGTTTCAGGCCACAGGACAGGCATATACGCTACTAACTGGTCAAATGAAGTGCAATTAATACGTCAGAGTTTGGCAGCAACTCTGTATCATAGTTAAATGGCGTTTTGCTTACAAATAGTGGAGATTTTTGAGAGGTAAAAGCATTAAAGCATGTGTTACTGAAATGGATCTACTTGAAATTTAGAAATGAGAAAATACAGCTTTTGTTGGAGTTCGACACACTACTAAAACATCCAGACAAGTTGTTATTATCATTATAATTAACTTAAGCGGTTAAGGTTAATGGTTAATGGTTTATGGAAAGTATGGAGGGCGTCATCTTTTGCTTTCTACATGAATATTTACTTTGCTTAATACTGTATGTGAGTTTAGAGGGATAATTCTTTTTCTCTGTGGCTCGACAAGCTTTTAATATCTCCATCTAGATAAATACGTTTAAATCTTAATAAAATTAAGCAAACTAGCTGAACAAAGTTAAGCAGACTCGAATCATCACAGAGTGTAAAACGCAACTACACAGACACCAGAGAGGGACTCGAACCCTGCAATGCCAAGAGCTGATGACATGTGTGAGCACGACTCCTCAGTAATATACCAGCTGAAGCAGCAGCTGTTTGTTTTCTTATTCCACATCGGAGCCATGTGAGCACAGAGACACACAGACACACACAGAGACACACAGACACACACAGAGACACACAGACACACACAGAGACACACAGAGACACACAGAGACACAGAGATAGTAAAGTTTGGGAGAGGGGTACAGAGAGAAAGAAAGAAAGAAAGAGCCGGACAGGGGCCAATTTTCCATGATGTGGGATGCACCGAGGACGGTGACGGGTGCGTGACGAGTCGGAAAGCTTTTAGTCTGTGTGTATATGTGTGTGTGTGTGTGTGTGTGTGTGTGTGTGTGTGTGTTCTCACTAACTAGACGCAGACTGACATACAGCTGAAGAAAGCCAACAGCTAACAGGGTTCATAAAAACACTGGCTTACCGGCACACACGCAAACACACACACACACACACACACACACACACACACGCAAACACACACACAGACACACACACACAGACACACCATACATCAGATTCCTATCAGCACCAATCTCAGCCCTAATACCACTCCAAGACTCCTGTTCAGAGTGCTGTTCAGCAGATGTCAGCGAGACAGACGGAGAATGAGTGAGAGAGCAAGAAAGAGAGAGAGAGAGAGAGAGAGCAAGTCAATGATTGTGTGAGAGAGAGAAAGAGTTTCTACTTCATATCAATTGTTTTCATCAATTGATTTCTCAGGAATCAGTATAATCAGTCTCACACAAATCCAGCTCAGTCGGCTGAATAAAATGCACGCAGGTGGCGTTTCTGCAAAGCACTGATAGGTTCTCATGTTTACGCGTCATAAACTACAGTATGTACAATATTGTCATATTGCATTCACATTACAGGTTTGATCCCTGACTAACATGGAGGTGGAGGGGATGGTGGTGGTGGTGGTGCCACAGGCTGCCAAGTCAGTGACCACAGTTCAAGTCTGCGTTTCAACATTTGTAAGCGTGACACCACTGGATATTGTTGAGGTGAACAAGGGAAAAATTTCCAGACGTGCTTTTGGCGACAAATGAGACCTCGGGACGTCCGCAGTCGTGTTTAGTGGCGACCAAAGCAGGTATCTGAAGATAAATCATGATGTTTTCTCATCCCCGCCACAACATACAATATGAAAACTGAACCTAAATAAAAGTGAAGTTTGTTTGGGTTGCCAAATCAAAACTCTGTGATTGAGAGGCACAACTCTACTACGGGTCCACTGTGTATGATTTCAGGGGGAATCTATTGGCAGAAATTGAATATAATACGCATATGTATGTTGTCATTGTTTTATGAACACCTGAAACTAACCCTATCTTTCATTTTAATTTCCTTAGAAATAGTCTTTATCTCTCCAGAGAGAGCAGCCATCTTCCATGTGACCCTGCCATGTTTCTACAGTAGCCCAGAGTGTGTATGAATGGTTATCGCTCCTGATGAGCAGGTGGACAAACCATGTTTGGTTTGTCCACCTGCTCATCAGGAGCGATAACCATTCATATGGACAAACTGGGGTTCAGATTCTTGCCCAAGGACACATCTGCTGATCTCAGCAGTAAATGCCACAAAATCCTGCGAACTGGACACTTAAAGATCTGAAGTTATATTTTTTACAATGCACTCTGCTGTCTTCGTAGATGTAGCAGATACACTCTCCTCCTCCTTCTTCTTGCTGTGGTCTAAACAGTGCCATTTTCCACTTAGCTTAGCCAGCAATATTGTGCTTGTTATGACAGAGGGCATAACACCTTTTGTGTCTTAGGAAATCCACTGGGCTTAGTTGGGCACACTTGATTAATGCCACTTAACTACGAGCTAGGAGCATGTGCGTGAAGGCTCATTACTCAGAGCTCGCTAGTACAATCCTGAGAGAGCTGCGATTGAGCGAGTCCAATGCCTGTGCAGCTAATTGAGCTCAGCAGAGTCGATACCAAGACATGATTTGTGAGGAGCTACTTTTGCTTTTTATCTGTATTTTAGGGAAACTAAGGGGGTAAACAAAAAAAATCTGTTTATTATGTTTATTAGGGTGCATTCAGCTTAGTTTGTCGGGAGACAGTTTAATTAAATATGTACATTTTGAGCATTTGCAAGCATCATTTCGTCGTATGTGTCAGTACTAGCTGATCTCTCAGAGAACTCATCGCAGGCTTTTAATTCAGTAGTGAAGCGTGCATGAGATTTGTCAGTCATGATATTGGATAGACTCTGAAATGCACAAGCAGAAAAGTGTGCTTTTATTTCACACACTTGAGATTTGCGGTTTTAAACATGAGTCACTTTTAGCAACACTTAATCCAAGACGACATCTGCTACATTTTTGCAATTCTTTTTTAAATTCATCCAGCATGTGTCTATTGCTCACGATGAGTCAAAGGATTAGATGAGATACACTTGTTACCAGGATCTTCCTCCTGCCTCACTGGTTTCATAGTTGTTTTTCTTAAGCTAAATGCCGCTCTTGCAATTGTCGGACGGACTTATTTCATGCGGGGCAATTAAAGAAGAGCTCCATTGATTTTACAGTTTCACTTCACAGGTCTGAGGGAGTGTTACTGAATATGTGTAAAAGGTTTTAAAAATCCAAGTGAGGCTCCAGAGGCAGATCTGATGAATTGGCTCAAGCGATGTGAGTCAGTGTCAGTTGGGACGGACGACTATCCAGCCCAGTCACCAGGATATAATGTCAGCGGTTAAAGTTTCTGCAAACCGCAAAATCAAGCCGCGTTCACGTAACATGTTTGTTACCTGACTTTCACATCTGGAGGTGGAGGGGACGGTGGGGACTTACCGGCCAAGAGGCTACCAAGGTGACAACAGTTCGAGTCTGCATTCAACATTTGTAAATGTGAAACTATGTGTTTCATCAATGGATGTTGTGGCGACCAAAGTCTAATGTTTTTCACAGGAAGTCGGGCCGTCTCCAGCCATGATTGTAGTGACAAAACTGGGTTTCTTTAAGGAGACATTCCCAGCTGTGTTTGCGGTGACCAGGGAACAGGAATTTTAAGCCAAACCATGATGTTTTCTTAACCATAACCAAGTGCTTTTTGTGCCTAAACCTAACCAGACCATGAGCACAGCCTTGTGACAAAAGAGAAATCCTAAAGCCTGAACTTTTCTGAGGTTTTGCATAAAAAACTTAGCTAACATATATTCTGGCAACTGGGTTGCCTGATACACAGCCATGTTAGAGTCAACGAGTCTACGAGGGTTTTCTGGAGAATCATAAGACTTTCTTTTTTGAACATTGACAATAGAGAGATGGGAGAAAATGAAGATTTGAACTGGGGGTTGCTGCCGGTCACAGAAGCACCCCATTGTCTACATTTTAATTAGCCCATATATCATCTGAAGACTACAAATTCATTCAGAGCCTCTCCCCTCAGGCTCGCCTGTCTCTCCCCTCTCACTATTTCATGCACAGAGCATCGATTTGCATTTCAGGACACTTTGTTCCTCTAAATAACTTCATTAACCTCTTTAACAGCGAGATAACTGGCTAATTGGACAGTTTGACATGACCAACTTTTCTTGCGTGAAGAGAAAATTAAACATTAAACAAGTCGACGAAAAACAAAAAAACCTATCAGGAGCCGTGTGTGACGCCGCATGCTGAACACAGCAGGAGAAGATGAGAGGCTCAAACATACTGTGGAGCTGTGAATGAGGGAATGAGAGGGCTGAAGCTGTGCCGTTGAGTTGCTTTGGTGGAGTAGAGTCAGCTCATTAGGCCAACAGATGGCTGACTGGTTCCCTCAGCACAGAGACAGGGCAACTTAACTGGAGAGAGGCTGACTCAGCGCTGCTTATGGCAATCTCCTGTACGTATAGGTGTCTGTATGTGCGCTGCTTATGGCATCTGGAGTGTTTCTGTGTGCGCATAAATATGCAGATTTGCTGTTATTGTACATTCAGTCCAAGCCGCAATCAAATGCATTAACGCCTGCCCACGCAGCTCCATCTGTGCCGCTGCCTGCTGCCCTCTGACTGGTTGGGGAACAATTTTAGAACAAGACACAGAAGTGGATGCACACTTTAAGGTTTAAAATTGGGGATGCGATGACTCAGTGGGTAAAGGCAAGTATCAGAACAAGTAGAACTCATCGGTAAGTTCAGAAAATGGCATCGCTTTACTGTAATGCAGCTTTTAACAACAGGAAAACAACATCACAAATCCAAGACGGTATATAGTCTCACTGTAGCTCAGGAGGTAGAGTGGGTTGTCTAGTAATCGGAAGATCGCTGGTTCGAATTTCTGGCTCCCCGACTGCATGTCAAAGTGTCCTTGAGCAAGACACTGAACCCCAAATTGCTCCTGATGAACAGTTGGCACCTTGCATGGCAGCATCTGCCATCAGCCTATGAATGTGTGTGTGAATGCGTGAATGTGACAAGTGTTGTAAATCGCTTTGAGCGGTCTATAAAAAAAGCGTTCTAACAAAATTAGAGGTCGTAATGCAAAAATGGAGGCTTGGTGTAATTTATGATTATTAAATTCCCAGTAAAGTTTACTGTTTCAGTGCACTGGGGTAGTTTTAGACAGTAAAGTTTATTGTTAAACTGTAACCGTTTCATATCGTATCTTAGATATCTTAGTCACAAGTGGGTGATAAGCACATTTGGGGTATCGTTGCAAAAAAAATGTGTGTATATTGGCCGATATATCGATCGATTTTATAGTCCCTTATATTGGTTTCAATGCTTTTTGGCACATATACCGATATTAGGGAGATACATCTGCTGATACACACATTTTTCCAAAGCTCCCTCTTGTTAATCAAAAATCTACCACATCTGACAGCATATACACTAATATACACTGTGTTACTGACGCTCTGGTTACTGAACCCATGTCAGCTGTCACACATCCATGAAATAGGCCTTTTGATGCTTGATATTTAAGAAGAAAAGGTGGACTGACTTTTAAATGTCACCATCAGTACTGTACATTACTGTGTATTTTGCACTACACTTGCTAGTTGATGAGTTTGACAAGCGCAGTGACGTCTTCTTGTTTTTCTTTAATGAACTTTGAGATGGCTTCCTTCCCAATTACCTGCTGCTGACAACCCACCATGTGAATGTCTCAATGAGGTTTTCATTACATTCAGTTTTTAATTAGAAACTCTCAGGAGCAAGAAACAAATTTAAAAATCCACAGAAATAATAGGAATGCCATTGCACGTTTCCTTAATGACTGTTATTTTACAACAATGACAGCAAATGTTAACTCGAGGTGACACAAGATGTTAACACTTAAAGGACGGATATGAGGGATGAGCCGTTGTGGAGGCAAAGTTATGCTGCTTCAAAATACGGAAACGGATGAGAGAGAGCTAAATAAGGAATAAAAGTCTGAAAAGGGAAGAAGAGATTCCAAGAAGGAATGAAAGCGAGACAGAAAAAGAGAAAGAGACGAAGAGGAAGAAGGAGATTTTCCTCTATTTCCAGTCTGGTGAAAATAGGATGCAGTCAGCCTGCAGGCAAGAAAGAAATCAGCTGGACCTTCTGTTATTGTCTCCCTCTCGTTCCCTCCTTCTTCTGAACAAACAAAAATACACCATGAGAGCTGTATGTGTTTGAGAGAGCCACAGGAACAATATACACTTTGCAATTACTTTTGCCCCCTTCGGGAGGAAAGCAAACCTTTTACTTCACAGCCATCTGTGACTGCTTCTAAATTATTGTTTTTAATATCTTGATGTATGAGGTCAAAATCACACTTTTTAGTTCTATTCATCCCATTTCTTGGATTTACAACATGCAAAATCAAATTAACACTTTCCTCTCCCATCGATCCTGCTTCTGTCTTGGATTCATACAGCACATACAGTTCAGATAAAAGGCAGCATCAGACCGGAAAGCAGAAACAATTGGTTTAATGCATTACTTGGGACAAAATGTACAGCACTTATGGGCCAACAACGCATGACACATGAATGCAATGAAAACAATGACTATAAGAACAAATGCTTTGCATTATTGTCCTTCGTAAAGAGACAGGACAGAGTTTACTTTAGCTGTGCACATCAGTAAGCGTTGTGTTTTTTAGTGCATTGTGTTTCTGTTTTTCATTATGACAGATTCCTAGATCATTGTTCAGTAAAAGGAAACTGGATGTTTTGAAGAAAATCCATAAAAACAAGCTGCCTATATTCCAGCTATTATTGCAAAGAATCAAAACAATCAAACTACAATATGAACTGGAAAATGAATGTCAAATGTTAAGACCTTAAATAATCAGAGAGAGAATAGAGATACTGGATTTTTGGGGCCAATGCCAATATTGATAATGGGGATTGAAAATAATTAGATATTACTACATCGGCTGATATTTTTAAATACACAGAATACCTGCATATTCCCGCATTTGATCCCTCAAATGTGGCTATCAAACACAATGTTTAAAAAGATATGTACGTAATGGTGACAATGCACTTAAAGCTTCTACAAGGAACCCTGATATTTTAGTAATTTTGGTGCCCCCTGTGGACAAAAAACACAAAATATAACGTGAAAAATAAAATTTTCTAAAGAAAAAGCTCCTCTGCTTCTATCTGAATGGGTAACGTACTACTCATTGTAACTCTACCGGGGAAAATGTAAACAGATGCTCCCCAAGTTAAGAAAAACAAATAGAAATAGTTAATTTTCAAGCTGATGGCCTCTTATGCTGCTTAGGTAGGTCATATAGAGCGTAGGTATTAAACTGAGACTGTGTCATAACTAGTTTAAAACTCCTGTAGTAGCTGAAATAGTAAACTTCACTAGAAAATTAATAATCATGCAATTATACTCATAAAATAAGGAAAAGGAACCTTAACTTTATGTTCCATTTTTACTGGCTGTTCTGTGTCTGACTGACAGAAATCTGCTCTCACTAAAAGTGAAGCGAGGTTGAGGAAAGTAGAGGGGAAGGAAACAACTGCCTTACTGGCCATTAGTGGCATGAGTGGCAGACAAAAGAGGAATGAAGTGTAATTGGAGGAAAATATAGCACTCTGTATCCTGAGTGTGCCCGCTGGACTCTCTATAGGCTCCATATATCTTTGTTGCTGTTGGCCTCAGCGGTGAAATACAGGCTGGCAGGTCGTGCTGACTGCGTGACTCTGCTCCGGACAGAATGATTGCTAATAGCGATAACGGGTAAAATACAACAATTTTTTTTTTCACCACTTAACTGGACACTCGCTGTTGAATGTGGATGTAGGGCAGTAAAGAAAGCATGCGCTGATCCACACACAGTCACGTGCAGATATATATAATGTTTCACGGTGGATGTAACTCACACTGATTGAAGCTCTATGAGGTGAGCAGCAATTGAATGATTCAGGCACAAAAACAAAAACAAAAAGAGTCAAAATACGAAGAATTCTGAACATTTTCACACGTTAGCTGCAGTGTTATTGATCGCATTTGCACCAAACCTGTGCGGGTGCAGAATATAATAGCATAACATACGATTGAAAACAAATAGAAAGGGGAAAATGCGCATTCAGAGCCAACTTTTTAACAAGCAGCAGAGACGCAGACGTTCCAACAGCGAGGAAAAGATGGAATTCTGGGAATGTCCCAATCAGCCAAACTGATGGCCTCCAGATAAGATGGATAATCAGCGATAGCGACAAATGGCTGTTTGCTGATGGGGGGAGATGGGAGAAACGTGTGCCCCAATGACACCCATTTAAAGCAGATCAAAAAGCTCCGATCGGGAACCCTTCAGCCGGCTGTTTGATGTCTGATTGGAGGGGAAATTGTGGGCAATCTCATGTGTGTGTCTGTTTGTGCATAATGCCTGCAACATACTTGTTTATGATTGAAGGCGCGTATCAATGAGATGTGCACAATGTGTCTGCGTTTGCGTGTGGGCATGTGTGTGACGCATGTGCGATTCGCTGCATAACAGCCTGCATCTGGTTCTGTCCCGTCTCCCTGTGTGGTAGAGCCGCTACATCTGGGCGTACAGAGCTTCTTTGGTATCACTTAGATATACTACAATCACTTAATACCAAGCTGTTTACAAGATCAGCGGGTTTGAGTCTTTTAACATCCCTTGGTCTCTCATATTTCTGAGCGTATAAACCGTCACGCTGAAGCATTTCTCGCAGCTATAGCGGCGGTTTAACAGCAGAAAAGTTCCAATGTTAAATGTTAATGGTTCATTTGTTAGTCATTTTAGATCACCAGGGTTGTAGCACGAAATTGAGTCCCTTATGTTACACAAGAGAAAAGCTAACTATTTTGTTATGGAGGAGTGCGGAGGTTGAATAGAGGAGTCTCACAGCCTGAGAAACTCATTAATTCATCCTCCACATTTGAACATATTGCAGTAAATGCCAGGTTCTGGTGTCAGTTCCTTAAACTCAAAGAGAGGCTCTTTGACTGTTGACATTAGCAAAAAAAGTCACCCCTCACAGATAAGATGCAGAGCCCTATTTCGACACCCACGACTGCCCTGACGGACCAGAATTCAACACTAGTAGAAGTTTCATTAAACGAAGGTCCTGACTTTTTTTCTCCTCCATACTGGCAGATCTCTCTGTAGCTCTCTCCTTCAAAACACACACATTTAAGCAACTCAACTCTAAGATGCATCGTGATCAATGCAGTGACAGAACATAATAGGGAGGCTGCATACGATTATAGGCTGTAAATGTTGATTTTTGCTCTCTAAATTTGAATGATACAGTACATAGACTTTCTTTTCAATTCTTTTTATTTATTTTTATTTGCTTGAAGCACTTTGACATGAATGTATACAGAAACTAGGGCTGCAACTAACAATTATTGTTGTTATTGTTGTGAGTTGTTTGGTCAAAAATGTCTTGTTTTGTCCAGAACGCAAAGATATTCAGTTAACTGTCATGGGGAAGAAAAGAAACCAAAAAAATATTCAAATTTAAGAGCTGGAATCAGAGAACTAATTGATAAATTTTCGCAGCTGTAATAAGACAAGTCCAAGTCTGTATAAAACCTGTATTTTCTCCCTTAACAAGGTGCTCACAGGTTCTTCTGTCAGGTGTGTGTGTCGGCTGGATGACCTCGCTAACCAACTGCTGGGACTTTCAAACAAGAAAAATAACACATGCTGGAGGCTGGGATTAGTGTTTGATGTTGACATTTAATAAAACTGTGGGGAATACCAGCATGACAATATTTCTGCCCGCTGTCATTTTAATGAAATACCTCACACCGCTGCTGGGACGCTGTGGCGCTCACCTGTGGCTCCTCAGCACCAGTTGCTCGAGATGTCGACGGTCAAGGAACTGACACTCGAATGCCGAGTACAAAAGAAGGAGAGCAGGGCGCAACGGCAGCAGGAGGGCCTCGGTTAAACCCTCTCTGGGGGCTGCTGAGTGTGCTGCTTTGCGTTGGCTGGTGTCTAGCCCCCAATCTCTTACCACACACACACACACACACACACACACACAGGCATGCACACACCTCCCACTTCATCCCAGAGGGCTCTGTCGCAGTTCAAACATTATTCCAGCTGATTACATGCCAATTCCTATCAAGAACAGCCTGCGAGGCTCTTCTCCGCCCTGATTAACTCTAACCACCACCCACTGCAATGTCTTCAATATGTGTCTTTTCCCATCAGTTCCTGGCCCTGCTGCTTCCTTTGATCCGTCCTTTTACATTTTGTCTATTGATCTATCTTTTAATCTCTAGCTTGAATAGCAAGCAACACCTTTACTTTAAAGAAATCAGACACAGCCTTGTACATAAAAGGATGACAAAACCACTGACCACTGTACAATTGTATATTGATTAGAAGCAAGAAGAATGGTCGTTGATACTTTGATGAACAAGCAGGAAGAGTTAACGACCTAATACAGTATGAGATGGTGGAAACGGTCTGTAGTAGTAATTACTACATTATTACATACTCAGTACTCATGGGTTGCACTACCATCGTCTTTGAACTCTCTCTGAACACACACAACACACACGCAGACAGCTGGTAATTAATCAAGTAAAAATGGGCCTCACTTGGTACAGTTCCTTGTTATAGTCTATAAATAACAACCAAACAAAAGTAATTGATAGAGCAATAAAAAGAAAATGAAAATAATTAAATCAGGGTCACAACACTGAAGTTTCGGGTTACACAGTACGTTCACTGGACTCTGAGGTGACTTCCTAACATTATAATGTCACTATGGACGCTGGTTCTGGTGGTCTGCACAAGCACACACACAAACACACACACAAGCACACAGAAGCACTGAGGAGCCTTGTGGCCACATACCTTTAAACTTCCATGAAAGACTTAAGCTGTACCCAGCTGTTGCACATTGACAAGACTACAGCCAGCAGTGTGTGTGTTTGTGCGTGTGTGTGTGTCCAGGACTGCTAGCTATTTCCTGAGCTGTCTGTTGTGTAGGGAGTGCAGCTGTTTTTCTTTGCACTTCCATATAATAGAGGAGACATTTAAATACTGACTCCTGTGTGGCGGCAGAGCTAACGCTTTACCGTGTGCTGTGTGCGTCTGTGGGAGTTTGTATTGGGGCAACAGGGGATTATGTGCTGCTCTAATGTGCATTTGTGTGAGCTACAGTTACACTTCTCTGACGCCGTATACGTGCGGTCATCACAGATGAACACTTGTCTGTTTCCATTTTCAAATTATCCAATTGATATTATCGCGCAAGTGATGCAGTATAATGGAGGGCAACACCACGGAAATTCAATTTAATCACATTTAATCATCTATTGACTAAAAGAGCTATGAAAGCTTTTAAGAGTGATACTGAAGTCTTAAGAGTCTTTCCATTGATTTTCCGTCCTCTAGGCATCCATTGGCTTCCATTAAAGTCAAATCTACTTACATACGGCATCTCTACAGTTCTCTGTAAAGGTTTTGTCAAAGTGTGAAGTTTGGGTAGAGAAGCAAAACGTGCTATTAGCCCTTTTAGTTTGCGACTGACAGAATCAATTATCTACACTGTAATTTTCCAAACCTCTCTAGGCTCTCCACATACCACCTTTATGACCGATGTTAAAATACAGTAGTGCAGGCGTACACTAATCATCTTACTGTTTTGTGCCGTTTGCCGCTTACTGTAAGTGAGCAGGTGCTGTTGATGCTTCAGCAGCGATGCTTGAACAGTCACAAGCACTCATGCTTGGTTGAACCCTGCTCTGCACTCCTTGTCCTCCCAATAGTGACCATTTGGAGACATGTTTGCAGTGTTTTTAAAAATTTAATTTTATCACAGTTTGTGTTTAACTCGTAAACTGATCACCTATGATGCACACTTTGACACACATGAACTGAAAATGTAGCTGCCTGAAACAAAAATATTACAGGAAAAGCCAAACTTAAATTACATAACGTCAATCACTGACACAGTATAGTGGCTGCAGAAAAATGACACCATCCGCTTATGGATTGGTTTCCTATAAATCCTGCTTCCACTATGCTATCCAGCCTGCTACGTGGCTGCATTTTTCCTGTATGAATGACGGACAAATTGTAAAAATAAAGGAAGCGCATCTGCCATTGCACAACCAAAACAGGAAGAGGCATTGTTTTCCCCGGTTGCGATCCCCGGGTAACGGCTGAACAACTGTAATAACTGTAGAAACTCCACACTGTGACAGAAACACGCTGATGGAGGAGGCAAAGACGGAGATCAGTAGGTAATAAAACCTGCCTAGTTATTAATACAACCAAATGTTTAACTCTTCCTATTCATAGCACTGTTCAGGGTTTTTAGGTCAAATTGTGATTCCTACGGTTGTTTTTTGCCTCAGATAGCAGCCAGGCTACCAGCGCTGGCCATGATCCTAACAATGTCTTTGTGACAGCAGCGCCAACGTCAATACCACAGGGAAACACTCGCACAATTGCAATTTTCCTTGCAAAATTGAGCAGTACTTTGTCAGCATTATACTATTTTTAAATAAACGTATTTCATTTTCAAAAAGATATTTCTGGGAGTCCTCTGGGTACCACATTTTGAGAAAAGTGGAACTGCATAATACTGAATTTTCCCTCATGGACACTAAATTTAGCAAAACTTGGTTGGGGACACATTTGGAGCAATGTGATAACATATTATTTTACATATAATCTTTGTAAAGAAACTAGAATATCGCTGATCCGACAGATGATTTTTGAAGGTAACTGAGAATATCAGACATCAGCGCTGCATGAAAATGCCTCTCAAGCTATTTCCTCGACATAAACTAATCAACTTTTTTAGCACTTTCTCTATTTTCAGTAATTTGAAAGCTAATCTTGCTCGACAGAAGCTCCACGCCAGACACTCTGAGAGAAAAACAAAACCATCACTGAGTGAGGCTCTCTTGGCTGATATAACTTTATTAATAGCGGGACTTGGACCATGACAGTGTTCTTTGAGATTGCCAAAAGAAGCAAGAGACGGAGAAAGGAAAGAGATTGCATTTGTGTGTGTCTGTGAGTGTGTGTGTGTGTGTGTGTGTGTGCGTGTGTGTGTGTGTGTGTGTGTGTGTGTATGTGTGTGTGTGTGCGTGTGCAAGTGATAGACAAAATTAGCTAAAAGTGAGCTGAATTCACCGAACATAGAGAGTGAGAAGAAGATGAAGCGAGAAAAGAGCAAGAGTAGTACATTGTGTGTGTGTGTGTGTGTGTGTGTGTGTGTGTGTGTGTGTGTGTGTGTGTGTCCATGCAGGATGTACGTTTATATGCAAGTGTGCAGATTTACTCCCTCTGTGTGTGTTTGTGTATGCGAGTGTGAGTGTGAGTAAGGGATGGTTTGATTTTTTGTTGGAGTGTGTAAAGAGATTTTCCATCCATTAGGGTGGCCGCGCTCCCAGACACACACACAAAGACACACACACACACACACTCATGATGGCGTAAGGAAAGTCACTCTGCGATCCAACGACTTATAACCCAGTAAATACACTAATTATATAATCTTTTACGCGGCGTTTCACATTTTGGAGGGGTGTTTTTTGTCGCGTGTATACGTGAAAGTTACTCACCTACTCGTCGCGCAGCAGGAAGCCACCGTGGAGAACAAACAGGAACAGAGAGAAAAAGGAAACAGAAGAGAAAAGGGAATTAATAAAACAAAGCAGCAGTCAAATATATGTCTCTCCTGTAGCTCTACTTAAAAAGGTACATGTTTACACAGGTTCAGTGCCCTGCTCAAGGGCATCTTAAAAGTGATTTCTGAAACCAATTCACTTTTTCTGACAGGTAATATAAGTCAGTTTTAGGGTCTGAACTGCTGCCCGTGCTTCGCTAGTGTAGGTTTAATATGTTTCCATATGATAAAACAAAACGAAAAACTCCTCTGGGGCGTCTTACACCACCAGTCATAAACATACGCAAACCATTCACAGACTGAAAATATGTAACTCTCCCTGTACTGTCACACACAGTTAGCTCTTGCATCATGAGCTCTGTTAATGAAATTCAGAGCTTCTCAGATGTTTCTATTTATCCTCCATTGTAGCAGCTACTTGTTAGGTTCATCATCCACCAACTGAAGCTCGTGATGCACTTGTTGTCGTGTTCTTTCGCATTGAATTATCAAATACACGCTTCAAAATAAATGTGGAATTGTAAGATTTCCAGGGTTTTTTGACAGTTTTCCAGTTTTCCAGTCATCTGTATGTCTCATACTATATTTCTTCTTAGTAACTGTTACTTTTTACATGATATTTAACCTCTTCTTGTGTAATATCAGTTCGTATGATTTTTGCTTCTCATTTCCCAGTTTTGCATCTTTTGCATGTGCTGTCCTGATGCTTCCTGTGATCTAATAGTAAGTCAGACTTCATGTCTGTTATGTAACAGTGTTCACAGTTGGATTAGAAAACCCAGGGGTTAACAGATCCAGGTCAAAGTTGTCAAGTCTGCTTATAATAAGCAACTTTGGGCCTGTTTCTCTGCACATTTCTTTAGCTGCTGACAAAATCAGGGATAAAGCAAGAAAAATACGGAAAAGATTCAACAAATTGTGGAAGAAAGAGCGGATTAAAAACTGTGAGAGTGGATTCGACCTCAAGGCAGAGTAAGTTTAAAATACGTGCACATCATTCAGATATTGTTCAACATGCCAATTCTGCTACTGTCAAAGTAAAATGGTGTGAAATGCAACTTCTTCGGTTTCATTTTCATTCATTTGTATATTAATTTCTCGCTTTTTGATGGTTTCGTTCAACCCCTTTAGAGTTAAAAGGAAATCATCTCTCACATTGTGGCAAGTAAGATTCCCTGTTTATTTTTTCAATAGACCTGGTTGCTTGTTTCTCTGGCAACACTGAGCTACTTTATAACCAGCATTGTGAAACTTGTTATCCACCAACGTCAGGATTACTAAAGCCAGATTACTCAAAGAGAGCTCGACTGAGCTGATCTTGTTTTATAACACAAACATTAAAATGAACTACAGCTTATAAACAAACTCACATTGTTATGCTTAGGTATCTGGTAGTCTCCTGTTACCCATAAGCCCTTGCAAATTTCATAAAACAAGAAAACGACTGAGACACTTTTAGGCTCCTCTGATTATTTGGTGCCACTTGAGTTCAGAAGTTGTTGTGATTTTCCAAACTAAACAAATATTAAGTGAGCGCACACTCCCCGGTCTGAACAAATGAGTCTGCTCTGTGTGAACTTCTGTTCTGGATTCAGCTCCGTGTCTCAGAAAGTAAACGTATAAATGTAGAGCTTGTTTTATTGGTAGAGTCGTTATAAGTTTCTGGAAAAGAATGTCAGCAAAATTCCTCAAAAGTAAAGTAAATGTAATCACCGTCTCCCTGGAGGCGACTAATCCACAGAGTAAATGTTTAATCATGGCTGTATGATGTGACTGCGAGCAGCCAGCAGCCGTGTTGCGGAAAAGAGCACTACGTAATGGAATATTAGTGGGTCTCGTGTCTGGCTTACTACTGTAGCTGTGTTTCATCTCTTGTTGAAACACACACACACACACACACACACACACACACACACACACACACAGTAGTGGTGTCTGCGAGCTGCCTGTGGTCTGGACAGCATCACAGGCTGTGGTCAACACTGCGGTGTCTGGGTTACATACAATTTACACTTGTCTTCAAAGACACACAAACACACATACACACCGACACCAACAGGAGACTGCGGCCGTGTAACAGAGCACAAGTGTGTTTTACAGTCTCCCAGTTGCGAGTTAAGAGTCATTTATAGCCCAAAATGACAAATCAAAAATTTGCTTCAGAGGGTTTTTTTACGATCTGTAAAATCTGTAAAATTCGAAAAAACCCTGGAAAATCAACAGAATTAAACAGAAGTCACAATAAACAACAACAGAGAGATGCGACTTCTGCTGACGTGCAACTGGGATATTTTTAAGTGATTGCAGAGTTTCAATTAAAGTTAAATTGACATCACAGCAGGTATCTGTGTCCTCCCATCACACATCAGTGCAATTTAAATCTATCTGACGACATGCAACCCTCCTGCACTGTTACAAACTGTGCACCCAGTCATGATTCAGACCCACAGAGCTTTATTTAAATGCTACAGTTACCAAAAATACCAACAATGTATCTTTTCCCTACAGACAAATATTAAGGGAATTTGCATGTAGGGAGAAAGCAGAAAAAAATTATTTCTTCTTGTTTTGCTTTTCCAATAAAATCAAACAAATCAAATATTTGTATTCGTCTTTAGGCTCCCGCAATAAGAGTGAGATTAGTGCTGTCCAAGTAGTATTATTGTTGGCACCGCTTCTGCAAAGACGACTGGATAGTGTCCGTTTTCCTCGATGTCGCAAATAACAACAACGCAGAACAAGATTTTGGTGGCAGTCGAACTTCCATAGTGAAAGAAAGATTAATATCCATTTCATTATGCAATCAACATTTACTTCAAAAGCAGACAGCGGGCCTATTGCCAGTTTAAGTAAAATTATTAATACTGCAACGTAAAATATATTTCATTACAAGCAAGTTGTATTTTATAAATGCATTGTTGAATGTCCGCTAAATGTGTTGGAGTAAAAAGTACATTAGTTCCGTCCAAAAAGAAGTAGAGGTAGTACAAAATAGAATTAATCAAGTAGAGTACATCAAACTTGTACTTTAGTGCAGTATTTAAATAAATGTACTTCCTTAATTTCCAGCACTGTAAGAACTAATGCCTGCACTCTCTCTGGCTCACAACAGCACAGTTGAAAATATGTCTAATTTATCTTTCTTAGCTTGTCTTAAAACATGAAATGTGAGCACATTTGACCTCGCGAACACATCTTTGGACAACTATGGTCCTAAAAATGTGATGAATCAAAAGTAATTCTCCTGTGGACGTCTGAAACCAGAACTAAGCCAGACTGGACGTGAGCCTGTTGCAAAATTTGGCTTGTTTGTGTCATTTTTCTAATAAAGAAATTGGGCTCGGGTTGGATTTGGCACATTTTCTGCATGATGAAATCGTTGGGCTGTACGATTTGTCATTAAAGTCGATGGTTACATAGGGTTATATGTTTTGTTTTTGTCAGTGCAGTATTTGTTTTGGTGCACAGTTGATGCTGCAGGCTGAAAAATCCTTCACCTTCATACTGTATTATGAGCATGTGTGTGTGTGTGTGTGGGTGTACATGTTTTTGTTACATAGTGAGGACTGGGAATTTTAAACCACAACGTGAGGACATTTTTGCAAAGTGAGGACATTTTGGCCGGTCCTGACAACTTCAAAGGTCTGTGTGAAAGTTAAGATATTTAGGCATATAATTGTGATGGTTAAGGTTAGCGTAAGAGCCCAGAGAATCCATTATGTACATTTCTAACAACTAAAGAAGTAAATAAGTGTGTGTGTGTGTGTGTGTGCTCATGAGATAAAAAAAGGCTTCAGTCTGCACATTCAAGTATACTCAAATTTCTCAGCACCTAAACTGTAGCATACCAAGCCCACTTAGAGTGTGTAGGGATCTTTTTCCCTACATGCTTTGGTTTTTTGTTACAGTAGAGACCTTGTAAGGTGATACACATGTGTTTAGTTCTCTCGGGTTACATTTTTGGGCAAAACTATCCTTAATTTACCTCCTTTGAATCCTTTTGTAGCGTCTGCAGTAGTCATATACAGTAAATGTTGCAGATGTTTCCGTGACTATTTCCACTGCTCTTGCCAATTTCATTTTTACCATGCTGAGGTAAGAGAAGCAACTGAGTGCCATATGTATGATTAAGAGAACTTGTGAGGTGGAGACAGACAGATGCTGTTAGTCAGGTCTATTGATAGTGAAAGTTAATGACCATAGGATAAGAAACAGCGTAACCAGTCAGAGCCAGTGTCTAGCAGCTGTGGTGTGAATCCAGGTCAGCTGTGAATTCCTCACTGCAAGTCATTATATGTGTATGTGTGTCGGACAGAGAGGGCGCGAGACTGCGCATTAAGTGAGTGAGTCGGCCTGTTTATCTGTCCGTCCATCCGCACAAGAAAATGGCAACGAAAGATGACACAAGGGTCTCAAAGTACATTTACAAACACTGCCAGCTGCCTTGTGTGCGGCTTTTTGTGCTTCAATGCGAGTTCCCTGTTATGAAAATGTCATAATCACCTGCTTGTATAACTTCCTGCCGTCCCCGGGCTAACTCGCCTCTACCGCAGCATCTCAGCAGCTGCTTCGGTGGTATCAGTCTCTTCCCACTCAGCGTATGTAACACACAGGGTGTGTTAGTGTAAAAGATACACCTTCCCTTTTTAACTGCCCTACATTCCCTCCGTACACACACACACACACACACACACCCACACACACACATGCACAATTCTGTCTGTATATGAGTAATGACCAGATGCTCTCATGTGGTCTTTGACCCTTGAACTTTCATCTCCATGTAGGCTCAAGAGCACCTCTTCCCTGGGGCCCACACTGGTGGATACTTCAGGTTGTCGGAGTGTGTGTGTGTGTGCGCGTGTGCGAGGCTTCTTTTTTCCTATATGGTTGAATGTTCACGGGTATGTGCATGCTTGTTTCCCCCGCAGCATCTGGAACGTATTCCCACTTCACCACCGTTTATGGTAGAGCCATCACCGGCAGGATGCATGGACATCTATGGAGCTGCCGGCCCCCAGCTCTACGCGTTTAAGAGCCCCTGGAAGAGAGGCCCCCGATCGGGGGTGCAGCCGGCCGAGCCGTGCCCCCACAGACGCACCCATTAACAGGCTCGCTAGCCAGGGTCGTGGCCCTATTTACCAGCCTTAATGGCTAGAGAGGGCGAAGGGGGGCGGAGGGCATTAGGCCTGGGAGAAATATGACACGAAGGAGCTTTTGGGGGTGCCAGGTTAGAATCCGGTCACTGTGCTCCGTCTTTTCTTCAGTCTGGTGCAAAGTTGGTTCATCAATGAGGCGATAAATGCTTGTGTCACCTCTTATTTATCTTCTTTTCTCACTGTTTTGTTTGGGATTACCGACCATAATTCCACCAAGCTGTATGGAAGAAGAGCTCAGACTGTGCCGCAAGCAAATGGAGATGCTGTGAAGTGGATCTAAATGCCTCAAGAAAAGCCACGAGGCTTGTTTGTAGTTATGTCGAAATACTTGTTAGCACGCAGCGAAACACTTTTAAGGCACTTATTATGTTGTGTAAACATCAGAAGTCCTCTGTGATGGTTGCCATGGGAAAATTAAAAAGAGCAAAGGGGGGCATACTGGAACATGCTGGAGAGTCGACACAGCGGCTATTAATCAGTGTGTTTAGTTAAACAGCGTAGTGTCAGCGCTTAGTAATACTGCACATAATTAAACTTAGTGCTGCTTACTGTAAGTTTCATCACGTTGCTCATGTTCTGTTGAATCTGCCTGTGTGTCCTCCAGACTCAGTTTTAGAGTGTGTTTTACCTCTTGGAGGGTTTCAGCAGGACAGGAATTTTCCACTGTGGGTTCAGTAGAGTACTACTATTTTACATCTACAGTCAATCATACTTTCACTGCTGCTACTTCCAATATCTCTCCCACCTTTACGATTTACCTTTTACGACTGCTATGACACATAACTCTGATTTTGCTTATCAATTTGTAATTACAACTGTGTGGAGTGCCGCAAAGAAACGTTTCATCATATTTTACACCAGACAAACTAAATATGTTTGTCACTTTATCACAGTTTTTTCTTGTATGAGGATAGCAGTATCTATAAGGCCCTGTGCCAAGGTTCAGGCTTGTATTAAAGAGCGAACATTAGGGGGACAGACTGTGCTATCACTAGAAAGGTGCTGTAAACTTACTAATTAACTGAGTTAATCAGTATTTATTAGGCATGCGCCCAAGGTTCAGGTTTTTATTACAGATTAAAGTGGCCATTGGTTGGACTAGCTGTACTTATTCACTAGAAAGGTGAAATAAACTCACTAGTTAACTAGAAAGTTCAGTCCAAGTGTCCCTCTGAGCATTAATCAGCAGCTAATATAAGTCACATTGGATTGCACTATTAGCTTAATGGAAAGTGACATGAAGTGTTCTTCCAGTGATTAGTGGTCAGCGTCCTATGCTCCTAAGTTTAATGCTGTAGGTATTCCTCTGTAGCATCACTTCTTCTAGTGCAGTGTTGTATAAAAAGCAAGAAAAAGTCAGAGTTGGGCGATGGTTGAATAGGTCATACACCGGACTCCATCTCTGGAGAACAGGGTTTGCGTGCCGTTTGTGACCAAGACTCAAGAGTTATTTGTTTTAAATTTTACTTAGACATGATAAAGTGACATAATTAACATCACTTACGTTGTGTGTCTTCACTTACGTCACTTTTGTCGCGTATGTTGCAAGACTGAACGTAGTTATTTTAACCCAAAGTATGATCTTTTCCTGAACTTAACCCAGTAGTTTTTGTGCCTCCTCCCCAGTGTGTGCTGGTCTATCCTCCAAATATCCACTATAAGCTGTTTAGAGAATGAGTGGATGGGCAGAGGCGGATGGAGAATCAATTTGGATTTGGAAACTAAATGTATCCATGCAGGTTGTCTCCACAGCCTCAGGGCGTAACTGTGGGTTTTTGTAACAGCCAACCAGACCGCTCTGAGGTAACTCTACTACAGTTAAATTGCTGCTGACCTGTTTCCAAACAACCTGTATATCAACAACCAAGTGCTGAGGTTTGGTGTGGGTCTATTTCCATCCTTTACTGACTCCACTCCTAGCCGTGGTCTCCCGCTGAACTTGAGATAACCCCTCCAGCAAGCGGCGAGCTAAATGCAAAGCTTTGTCTTGTCAACAAGGCTGTTTGTTTGGACAGTTTCTGCAGATTGGGCTCATTAAACTTTAACGCCAGCAGTGAGAGGAATGGGGGAGTCTGCCAGTGAAGGGCAGAGGGAAAAAGCTGGGTCGTGTCTGCAAACTGCGCTGCAGTCAGTTATTTGCAAGCGACTGAACCGACAGAAGTGGCTTCCTTACACTCTGTTACCCACTGCTCTGACCTTTGCGTCTCGTACTGTATGTGCTGAAAGTTTTTTGATAAATGATTTAGGAAGACTGAGAACTCAAAAGGGTTGTTCTTTTGTACACAACAGCAATAACTAGTGATGACACAACGTGACACAGTATGCCATTTAACACTAGTGTTTGTAGATAAACATGTTGAAGTGGTTCTTTGTCTTCATTAGTCAATTACAGGAGACATAAAATGCTGCTGGCACACATTTGGTAAATCAGTAGCACAATACATAGTTCTATCCAATTTTTAAAAAACAAGGCCACGATGGTGGTAGATTTAAATTTAACTTCTGACCTTGGTTTTACAGTAGCACCTTCTACTACTACTACTACTTCTAATGCCCATACCAACTTTTATGGCAACCCAGTCAACAGTAGTTGAGACATTTCACCCAAAACCACACATACGAGCATGCTCGGGCAAGAGGAAAAGTCTCCAAAGTCAGTCAGACACATCGTCTATTGTCTGTTAAAAGTTTTATGCCAATCCATCCAGTAGATTTAGAGACATATCTGTTCATGGCAATAAGTCCAGTAGTTGTTGAGATATTTCAGTCTTGACCGAAGTGCTGGACTGACTGACCAACAGATCATATCGTCATCCCTGAGGTCATGCTGCTACTTACTGGAAGAGAGAGTTGAATGACGTCCGACTGACACAAATCACCAGTGTTTTCTTGGACAGGTGTGTGACAAAGACACTGTGGCATTTGATCATCCAAACTCAATGAGTGAGATGCAGGAGACAGGATATTAGATCAGTATTAAATAATTATCATAGCCAGGAAGCTGGCTACTCGATTTCCGACTTTTCGAACAAGTCCATGCAGCGAGATGAGTCACAGGCCAAAATGAAAGTGTGACTCATTTTATGACGCTGCAAATATCACATGTTTCTCTGAGGCAGATGCTGGAGCTGGTTTCCAACGCAGGAAAAGCCTCCATTATTACTGCTCTGCAGTGCCACAGCTTATCAAAACGGTGCCGGCTGAGGAAATCCCTAGAGTGAGTATAACGATAAAGATTACTCAGCCAGTTTCGTGTTAAGCCGAAAATGGGAAAGTGCTATTTTGTCATGGAGGAGTATCCACACAGGGAGGTGACTGTGTTTAATGTTATCAGTGAGCCTGCACAGTTTGCCTGGAGGTTTGTTGCTCAACATAGAAACACACTAAGCTGCTGGTATGAATTACTGTATCTTTTCAGCGTGTTTGTGTAATGTCTGCGGTGTTAAGAAAGACAAACTACTGTTTAAACCACCTTTTATTTGAAGTATATCATGTATTTAGAGGAGTAGTGACTTGTTAACAACCAAGGTAGTGTGTAGTACAGGTACTGATACAGCAGGATTTAATATCTAGCTTCTTTTTCTGATCTTAATAGAAAACGCCACAGGTTTTTGAACATTATATTTCTGCTCATTTTCTCCCTCACCATGTGTGACAACTGCAGTTCTGGCAGTTTCACCATCTGTCAACACATACTAGGTGTTGCAGCTGAAACCACCAGTGGATTTAGCTCAGTAGAAGTTGCAGAGAGCTCAGATCAATGCTGAAACAACACCACATAATTTACAGAGATGAGAAGTAATGAAGTACAAATACTTTGTTACTTAAGTAGATTTATTTACTCCCTACGTTTTAACACACATATCCGTACTTTCTACTCCTTACATTTTCAAAACAGACTTGTTAGACTTGTTTTGCATCATTGCACACTGAAGTCCCAACTTCACAAGACTTCAGCTATCAGTGCATGTCACACACAGCAGACGTCACAAGATGAAACTACGTAAAAGATGTAACAAGACAGAAATAGACAGAGAGGGAGAATCTAACGGGGAGAAACGGCGTGTTAGTGTCTCGTTTCTGCAGAGACGCTGCAGCCCTCTGGCCTGATTTTCTTATTGTCTTAGTTTGCTTCTGTTGCTGCTTTACAAACCCAAAATGTCACTATTATTCCGCACCTTTGTCCTTCAGAAGGATACTTTTTAAATTTCAGTGCCTGAAATGGATTATAGTTTCTTGAGTAAAGAAGCTGAATTTGTTTCTGCGTTTACCAGAGTTTTTTTTTTTTATTTAAGGATCTGTACTTCTACCCGAGTACTGAGTGTGTGTACTTTTGTCACCTCTGATCATTAATTTCACCTCCCCCCAGAAAAATCTGGTTTATGTTTACGGCCACAAATGAGGGTTGTGTTTTCTCGACCTGGGGTCGGGACCCTGAAGAAATGCCAAATCACACCTATTTTCCAATTAGATTCATATTGAAAACAGACTTCATGTTTATGCTTCTTGGTCTTTTAATTTAATTCAACTCACATTGATTTAAGCTGAAAAAATGTGAACTCCAGCAGCGCAGGACGACCTTGCAGGTGATCCTGTGTGCACTGCCTGAGGCTGCCCTGAAGACACCGCTGAACTCTGCTGACACCAGTCTAACGCTCAGATAAACACATAGCAAATAGATCGATGATTGAAATCTGCACAGCGAGATGCTTAATCAAATACTTTGCCCTGCAGTCACACATAACTATTTAAAGTGTAATTAGAGAAAACAAATACACAGACTATTTGGCATGACGTCTTTTGCTGCGCGCAAAATGAGTCCAAAACTATTTCTGCTTAACTGAAAAAAAGGCACAGCAGCAGTTTTATGACTCCAGTGCATCATACTCCATCCTCATTCAGCGTGAGTGTATTTACAACCGCACAACCAAAAATCAATTGAAATCTCTCATTGTGTGTGATGTAATGCAGAGTCAGAACCGTATTGACTTCACAATTCTTCTTGCTCTTCTCATCTGAAGGATTTACGGCGAGTTCACTTTGTTCTGTTTCAAACGTGGTGATGCAGAAACATCATCATATGGCATTTCTATTAAACGTCAGCCACGAACTAATTTCCTGTACATAATAAGTTCCGGCCAGCAGCGACGGTGAGCCAATAACTCGCAGGCACTGTGAGCAAACTATGTCTTCAATGAACAGCTCTCTAGTGGCCGGAGTCATGGTGAAGGATTCATGGCAGCAGCTGTTCCAAGGCTTTAGCCCTCGACACACACAAACACACACACACACACACACACAAAGGAAACACACCAAAGGTAAGCTAGTCCACACCTACATCGAGACAAACTGAACGCACATGCGGGGATAGATAACACATGTGACTTTGAATGCACACGCTTAAGGCAAATTGAGGCAAAATTGCATGTGCAGACACACGCTCCGTAAATCGATATGTATAATAACCTGTAGCCCTTTTCTCTGACAGCTGCTTCGTGAAATGAACGAGCTCGTTCTTCCTCGGGAATCGCATTCAGACACAAGCCAGCACGATACGCACAGAGGTGGTCCTAATCTTCTGCACAACAAACACGACGAAGAATAATAGAAACACATTTCATTACGATGCAAGAACAAAAACTGAACATTGTTGTAACGGCAATACCTCGTTGATGCATTCCAGTATTTTGAAATTAAGATTGAGTAGTCGAGAAGGAATTAAAATGGACTTCATTGTTCAATGTTAGCAGGAAGGTTTAGTTAAAGCTGAGTCCTTCTGAGACAGAAAGGAAAGAAACTGAGGGAAATTGAGGAAAATGGCTTTCAATAAAAACACGACATGGGTTCAGAGGGGATCTAAGTCGTTTTTCAGGAAAGACATTTTTGCTGTTGTCATGTCTTTTTCCTTGTAATTCTTCCTTTTCCTATTCACTCCCCTCTTTTCCCTCCTTCTTCCCCTCCACCCTCCACGCTGCAGTGGATTTTCCCTCCTGGATGTATTTATAGCCCCGTCTGGGTCTCCTGTCAGAGCTGAAATCTGGATGTGACAGTCATAATGGATCTGATCGGGTTACGCGCAGCGGGCTCCTTCATACATGTGGATTGACATGCTTTTGGACTCAGCTTTCCAACTGGAGCTGAAAGGTCCCCGGCTCATGACCATAACCTCCAGGCTGTTTCTTGTTGTTCATGAAAACCTTTCAAAAACATTGATACTAAACCAATAAACTCATGTGTAGTAATCAATCAATTAGGCTACTTTCATTCATGAAACGTGCTATTTTTAAAAGGAAACCTCAGGACAATTTCCAGCCGTCTTTATGGTGACAAAAATGGGATATTTTAGATTGGAAGTCAGGATATCTCCAACTGAGTTTGTGGCAGCAAAACATGTATTTTAAGACAAAAAAAATAAATATATTATCCTAACCCTAACCAAGTGGTATTTGTGCCTAAACCTAACCAGAGCATAAACACAGCATCGTCACAAGATAAAATTGAAAACTGAACATAAAGAAGAGCAAAGTTGCATCATATCCAACCTGTGGCAATGGCAATATTTATTCAGGTGATTGGGTTTGGTATTTTTAGTCCAAGTGTCACCGCGGACGTTGAGGTCACCATCCAACCCTGAGGAATACCACACATACACAACCACCCATAGCAACGACTTAAAAAGACATTCAGGCAGACTAAAATATAAGCACGTATATAAACAGACTCGTGCGCATATTTTCCCAACAGACACATGAACCACCATTTCACTGCTGGATCAAAATTGATGAAGTGCCAGCTCACTGCGGGCCCAAACACAACTAAATGACATCAGTCAAAGGTCACGGCTGAACTCTGACATCGCTTGTTCATGTCTGAAACATCTCTAAACATCCATAATCCTGGCGGGATTAGGAGAGGCTTAGCGAGGCAGAACAGAGACATCAACCTCCACTCTGTGAGACTGTATCCCTCCCTTCTCTCCCCTCATCGCCCACCATCCATCTCTCCACTTTGCTCTGTCGCCCTCTTCACCCTTCAGTGCAGAAACTCAGGGCCAAAGATGGAAACACAAAATGCCTGAAAAACACTTCTGCATAGTTTATATCCGAGACATGGTTTTCTTTTATTTGACATATTGTTTGCCGTGCAAGAATATCTCTCCTCAACATTCAAAGACTCCTCGTGCAAAACTTTCAGGTCTCAAGTGTTGTTGCTGTTACAAAGATGGGGAAGAAAAGTGATATTTTTCATCTGAAAGTGTTATGAAGTTCCACAAACAGGGAGGCCTTATGAATAAAATGACCAGTTAAAGTTTCAGTGCAAACATTATTCTTGTAATATGACCTCCCAAAGTGTCCATGAGAAGGACAATGAAGCCCAGAGCTTCAGATAGAGTCACAACAGATACTATGTTAATCATCAGGGCGGGATATACTGGAGCACACGGATTCAGGGCACAAACTTTTATTAAATGACTAACATTTTGACGGCATGTGCGTCTTCATGAGTCGAAACGTGAGTCGTTTAATAAAAGTTTGTGGTCTGATACTTTCCCTGATCACTGGACAAACTTCCAGCTCCATGTGAAGCGACTGAGGTGTGTTAAACTCCACCAGCCCAATCCTCCTCCTGTGCTCTTATACTACATCTCCCGACTTCCTCGCTTGCTCCTGTCGCAATTACTACTGGTGAGGATCGGCTTGCAAACCTTTCCTCTGCATTTTGCAACGAAGCAACTAAACTACAATAGCTTCCTCCATTTTGGACTCTTCTGCTCTCGGTGTCCTCAAAGATCAGCACTGTCGAGATGGCTTGCTGGTGGCCAATGATGCAAACTTGTGGGTCAAAGATCACCGAAGTTGAAAAGTTTGCTTGGATCTCCTCCACCGGCTAATCCACTCATTGTGGCGATGCAGAATTCACCATCACAGAGAGCTTCAGAGGTTTGATTCTCAGCCAGAACCCAACTGGTCAAATCTGCAATCCATCCATCCATCCATCCATCCATCCATCCATCCATCCATCCATCCATCCATCCATCCATCCATCCATCCACCTGCCCCGCCCTGTCTGTCTGTCCGTGCTCACAATGGGTATAATTTGGCCTTATTTGTCATTTGTGTTATATCACTCGCTGTCATTTCCAGGACCTCATAAACTTGCTCTGCATGAAATTATTACCTGAATGACTCATCAACAATTCATTTTGCCAAATGACAAAGATAAAGTGATGAGGATATTAGCACCTCAAGGGAAATTTGTGAAATAATGATACACTTTGACATAGGTGGCATCAGAGAGAGAGAGAGAGAGAGATTAGTACACTTTGAGTTTGAGTGAAATCATTCCAGAGGGTTCCTGTCAAATATTCAGTCTGGGTTGGTTTCATGAAAGACTGCAGAGGTTTGACTCTGTTTTAAGTTTAATGCCAATCAGTCAGGCCAAGAACATGCAAGAAACGCACGTCCAATTATTTTTCCATTTATTCAAATTTTGGTTTTAATTAATATACTCAGAACTTCATTTACACATTTGAAATCAAGACATTTTTGGATATACTGTCAGAAACCACGAGCATTGACTCAAACTATTTTGTTCTAAACTTTGCTTTATTATGGGCATCGGCCAGGTCACTGTGTGAGTGTTTCTTTGGAGATATAAACCACCTCAGACTTTTATCTCCACCCTTCAATGAGTCGGGCTTGTCTGGTATAAATGTGTGTGTGATGATATGTGACAGGTAATGTCCTGAGGCTACTAAAGGATTAGCTCTTCTCATCCCTCTGCTATCACAAGCCTGTGACCACACCACACAGACCACTAAAGCCAGCCCATTCACACACACTAATCCCGTCCGTGAGACCTACCCCGAGTGTGTGTGTGTCTGTCCAAGTGATATGTGCATAAGTGTGTGGAGAAAAAGGATAAAGGGACGACAGTGATTTCCAGGAGGAGGGCGATATAGGTTTAAAGATAGGATGAAGTTTTCCGTGTCATGAAGTCTGAACATTTTTAAAAATTTACTTTCAACTTTTGTCACAGCAGAAAAGAATGATGGCAATATTTCATACATCCAATATGCGTTCAGTCTTTTTTCAGCTATGGTAGCGATGCAGCTCTCGGGTCGCCAATATTGGTTGGTTGGTCCGAACTCAAATATCTCAACAACTACTAAACTGGATCGGCACATACTGTATATTGGTACAGACGTTCAACGCTTTCAGAAGATGCATCCTTAATACGTTGGTGATCACCTGACTTTGACTCTTGTGCCACCATGAGGTTGACGTTTGTTGTTTTGAATGAAATTTCCCAACGTCTATATCAGATGGACTGGCATGGGATTTGTTACATGAAATCAGGTTTCCCTTGGGATGAACTGCAATAGGTCAGCCGTTATAAAGGTCAAATTTGACTGATAGTTGATTGTTGAGTCTCATCCCCAACTTGTCAAACACCGGCGCTTTTGGTTGGTGACTCGCTTGACCTACCAACCCAGTATTTGACAAATTGTGCGACAAATTGGACCTTTAAATTTCCGTCCAATACTTGACCAATTCGCCTCAGCTGTATGTAGACCTTATTAGCAAATTTTAGCATGTCAACACACAAAGCTAACGCTGCATCCCAGACAACTCAGAACTGATGCCTCCCAAAGTAAAAATTCCTACTTGTTGAAGTTTCAACAAGGAAACTGAACACGGTAAATATCAGCATGTTAGCGCTGTGATTGTGAGCATGTTAGCATGCTGACATTAGTGGCTATAGACTTGAGTCTTGTTACATCACTTGTTGCTTTAATATTGTTCAGTTTTAAACAGGAACAATGGTCAACTCCACCTCTTCCTGTTCCTTTCATGTTTTTCTGTGTGTTTGCTTCATTGTTGGTTTATTTCCCTTTCACTTATTTTAACTTTTAATCCAAAGTTCATTTCAGCTAACTGTTTGTCTGAGTGCTTAGCTGCTGGAGTCACTGATAAACCCACAGGTCAGTTGGTTAAGCTAAACACCGAGAAAACATTAGTTTTGTTGCACCATGTTGAGAAGCTCATCATTGCCATCTTCAATCTCACCAGCACATTTGTATAAGCTTAGCTTCTCCTATCATGCAACACATTTCAAACTCAGCAGGAATCAGTCAGTTTGGCAGTTAGTTTGAGGAGCTGTAAAACTCCAGTAAAATAAATTTACAAGGCTCTGAGAATTTTTACACACTTAGGACCAGATATAGTTTCCACTATTAAAAAAAGAAAAGAAGAAAAGAGGAGAGATAAAGGGAGACACGAATGGGAATAGAGTCAAATTTAATAAAAAGTGAGTTAATGATTTCAATTAAAGACTAATAATTCTGTGAGTGATTCATGGATGTCTGAAATAAAAAGATCAAAAATGAGAACAAAAAGGAAAGAAGTACAAAAATGTCATATTTAATAAAAGACAAGGAGAAATGGTGTGCAGTTTGAAGCTCAAGCAGAGAGGAATGACGCAAAGGGGCAGGTATACCAACGCACGAGCAGCATGCGAACACACACACCGCCACATGCGTCACACTCGTACAGTCAGCGAGGAAAGAAAGGAAAGAAAACATGACCCGAAAGAATGAAAGAAAGAAAGACAAGAAGAGAAGAGAATAAAATGTATGAAAAGCGTCAGAACAGACGAAAGCAGCGGCACGTAAATGAGATCTCACGGGCTGTTGCCTGGAGCGCCCGCTGTCTGCTGGGAAAAAAGTGACGGAGGAGCCGAATTACACTGTGTTTTCGCAGCCACCGCATCGGAATCTGATGATATTAAAAGGTACGAGACTGCTGCACATGAACGACTCGTGCTGCGTAAAAATGCACGCACACACTCGGCCAGCAGCGTGTCGATCAATAGCCTGCAGCTTCATATAGTGCAGATGTAAAAGGCTGTGGGAGAAGAAACCCATGGAGACAGGACGACTATTTCTGGATTCCATCTCACTCCGCTCTCTCTCCCTGGCGACGGCGATATGGAGGGACGCCGGCAACCGGTGGCATGAAATATGTAGAGCATCATTAGCAGTGACCAACAAGTCCACAGAGAGGAGAGAGAGGGAGAGGAGCTCCGTCTTATTGTCTCTTATTGTGCAAAAACCAGGGAAACTTTTAGGTGATTTCATTTTTGCGGGGTAACAACACCAGAGAGAAAACTCACGACGTGTGCACAGCAGGTTTCTTTTTTTTTTTAATGGGACAAGATAGCAGTTAAAAGTGTTGACTACCTTGATGTTTGTGTCATCTGTTTCTTCCAGTGCTCTGCTGGGAAAAAAAGCACCAAAAAAAGGCCATATTTAAAGTTCACCATAACATACGTCAGTTTTTATTGTTGCAATAGCCACAAACAGGCCACTTTTCTAATATGCATTTGTGATCGCTGCATCACATAAAAGCTTCCCAATGGTTTTCCGGCAGAAAGCAGGAAATGTTTGGTCTACATTAGCTGTAACTTAATGAGCAATAAGCCAGGGCTAAAGTATGGCAGTAGAAAAGCCATCAGAAGATGGCAAAGCTGTTTGTTAGATGAAAGTGGAACATGAAAACAAAAGTCCAAACAAAGATCAAAGATTACGTAACGAGCTTAAAGAGCACTGAAGGCCGAACAAAGCAAGAGCTTCGAGCATGGAGCTCTCTCTGTGTTCACCTGCTCTCTCGAGTCAACACAGGAAGTGCCCTTTATGTAGTGACATGTAAGTAATGTTGTGGAGGTCGGGTTCGTGGAGCATGCCAGACTTTCATCCCATCACAGACCTGAGTAGCATTAACGTGTCTATTGATTCTTACATACAGTACAAATGAGAAGGCTGTACGTCCGAGACTTACAACATTTGTAAGTGTGAGACTACTGGATATTTTTAAGGAGAACTCGGGACTACCTCCAGCCGTGTTTGTGGTGACAAAACCAGGTGTATTTAATAAGATGGCAGGACACCTCCAGCCACGTTTGTGGCGATGAAATCTGCTATTTTTAAAACGGTCTCCGGAGATCTCAAGCCATGTTTTTGACAATAAAACCAGATGTTTTTAACAAGACAACAGGACAATTTCCAGTCGTGTCTGTGGCAACAAATGCGGGTGTTGTCAACAAGGCCTAAGGCCATCTCTAGCCATATTTGTGGTTACCAAAAAATGTTTTTTAAGCAAAAATGGGATGTTTAACTTACCCTAGCCAAGTGTTTTTTGTGCTGAAACCTAACCAGAGCATAAGCACAGTGTTGTGACAAGAGAAAAATTGAAAATGTAACTTTAATTTATCTGTGGTTTTGCATGAATGTACTTTGCCAACATTTATTGTGGCGATCGGATCGAGATCTTGATAAAATTGTGCCCTTTTCCACCACGTTCTTATAACCACAAACAACTTGGCCTGCAGCGGAGATGACAAGCCATGAGTTTCCTTGCAGGAACACAAACTGTCACAGTGACAGAGCGCAGGCTGCATTGACATTTGTACAAGCACAGCCAGTGCTGGTCAGCTGTAATGTCAGGCAGATAAACTGCATATGAGGACACTAAATTAAAAACAAATGACCAGACCAGATAGTGGGGAGGTCGGCTCTATATGCCTGCTGCATCAGTACTGTGAACAAATGGTGTAGTCTGTGATTGGATTTTGACGCTGATCCACTGGACTACAGGTAATAACATCTGTCTTTTTTTAATCACGGTGTGGTTATCACCTCAGGACTGACTCACAGCTGGATGTAACACACCTGGTCATGTAAACACCAACATGGTTTGTCCACTTTTGAAGCAAATGTAACGGCAGACGTTGTGAGGCTCCACCAGCTGTTCACGACTACTACAATAGCGCAGATACATCTGCATGTTTACAGCAAGTTGTCAAGCAGTACAAATACAGTTTGTACTGGAGATATCCAATTAAAGGTTGTGATTTGAGTTAGCGTTGGAGTTATTGTGCCTCAGCATGGGTGACAAAAGCTTTATTTATCAGTGATGTTACCCACTGCCCAACAACACATCTCAAACTTGAATCTTGCATGCTTCAAAGACGCTGTTGACTAGGTGACGCAGGACCAATTACGCACATTGGGATCCATGTTGTTTTTATTTCCACATCTCCTGTCAGGTCATTACTGCAGCATAGCGAGAAAAAGAGATTGCCTCTGTGTGTGTTTGAGACTGATTTGCTAAAAACCTGTACTGTTTGTGTGCTAGTATCCCATGATTACGAAGGCAGGAAGCTTGAAGCCAGTCTATAATACCTTGGAAATGTAACTGTAGTTAATTCTGCGCAGGCTGTGAGGCTACCCGGCAGAACAGTGTAGCAGATGTGAAATATGTAATTAACATTTAACCAAGGGACGATGAAGGTCAGAGAGAAACTCAGCAGCAGATGATGAGTCTGGACTCTGTTTAATGACTGACAGGAGATTGCTGAGGCATATGAGCGCACTCACGCACGTTTGTCAAACTGAACTTGTGAGGACCTTCTAACAACTATACTCGTTCTTTGTCTCGTAAGTGTCATCCCCAATCTTATCTGCACTAACCGTAATCTTAACTGGTAGCTCCCAAACCTCTTTAGACCACAGCTCCCCAAACCACCCAACTTCCAATATAACAGCCCAGTCTCCCGGATATGAGATTAGCAGTTGAGGTTTTTGCAAAGCACAGACAAATCCAAGGTTGACACGTGCCAAACATGGAATATCACGTTCATATTATATGCTTATTAGCCACCTTTACAATCAGGAGGTGGAGGGGACGGTGGTGGCATTATTACAAGCCAACAAGGCTGCCGAATGGCCGACTGCAGTTTGAGCCACACAACTGGATATTTCTCAAGTCACCTGCTGACATTTCCAGCTGTTTTTCTGGCGACCAATACAGGCCTTTTCAGCCAAACCATAATGTTTTCCTAACTCTCACCAAGTGTTTTTTGCGCCTAAACCTAAACAGAGCATAAGCACAGCGTTGAGACAAGAGACAATACTTAAAGCAGCAAGGAACTTTCATTTTGTGTTGATTATGGCGGCCCCTGTGGACAAAGGTGGTAAGAGCACCACCGCCTCCTGTCATAAAGATTTTACTCTGGCTAGCAAGTGCAACTGTTTTTGGAAAGCAAGTGAAAGAAAACTATATTTCTTTTTTGTATTTAGTGAACACAGCTGTTACCGATGAGGTAATGCATCTATTTATAGCTTTGAAGATGATCAGATGGTGAAACAAAGTACTTTTTTTTTTTCAGCCGCACCATTCCTCTTTAGACTACAGAGCTGCTTCTTCCCTGCGGGCTGTGAAACCCCTCATTTCATCCTCAGCACTCAAAAATAATTTTGATTTGATGACTCATCCAACCCAGATGAATCAGAATGAAGCATCAGGCATGAGGAACACCTCTAAAAACTATAAATAAATAAGCAATCTTCTCATGATGGTCTGGTTCGCCTGTGTAAGAGATATCAGTATTTAATTGAAACTGTTCATAACCAGTTAAAAACTTCTCAGTACGTTTAAGATAAACATGTAAATCAGCAAGTTAATTAAGAAATAACACATTTGAATCTGTGTGTAAAGAATGACAGCCGGAGAAACTAAAACTTTATCAGCAGAAAATCTGAGGACGCGATTCAGACTTCCTGGTACGGCTCGCTCTGTGACTCACGGGTGATTTTTGGTAACATGAGAGCATAAAACATCAATTTATAAAAGAGCTGAACGCCAACGACAGAGTAACCACTTTCAACCCGTACCCTTTCTCGGGGATAAGAAAGAACTCATAGACACAACCTCGCACAGGTTGAGGTTAGATTGGTGTGAACTTTTTAATAAAAACTGGATATCAAGCAGGCAGGTGTACGGGTGAGGGCAGGATTTCATTTTCATGCCTCACCTTATATAACTTTCACGAAAATAAAAGGGCCAAGAAGATGTAAAGAGAGAACACGACCCCACAAAAAGTGACAGCGAGTATGAGTCAAATCTTCAGAAACTCTGCGAGGTTGCTGTATCACCCCATTCAACAGAGAGACACTGAGTTCTCATTAAGCTACAGATTACGTGCCATTTATGCCTTAATGGCCTCATAATAGTCTCAAATGTTTCGCGTCTGTCTCTCTCCACTTTCCATGTGCATAATAGGTGAGTATATACAGTAAAAGAGGGACAGACGGAGACACAGACAAAGGGAAGAAGAGCATTACAATGCGTTTGTTAAAGCAGCTGGAGGGCAGGAAGTGTAACCCAATAAGCAGAGCAGTTAGAGGGAACAAATCACCTCGCTGTAACACGCAGTCAGACCTGTTATTACGTCTGCACGACCTTCGGTTCTGTATTAGCTGCAATCCTGGAAAAATAGAGCTTAAAGACAGTTTTGTGTCGTAAGAGTGCGTCTTTGTAGGATCTTAAAAGTTAGATAATATCAAATGTTGACAGATTCTTCACTGAGAACTTAAAATACTTTCATTTTTATGACCACAGTTGAAAAGTTGATGTTGTTATTAATTTAAAAAACATGCATTTTTAAAGCCTTTTTAAGTTTTGTAAAATTAAAACGGCATGATCAGCAGAAGTTAAGCTAAAACAACTTGAAAGTTTCCTGGAAATGTTGAGAAAAAAGAGGTTATTATTGAATATGGTGGGGTAATTTTCAATATATTGTGGTTATTTTGTGGTAATTTCAAAGAAATGTAAAATATGTTACTTGTAATAAACACCTACAATGAAATGTAGCTTTATTTTGAAAGTCCTAGGGCCACCGACCAACGCTGCTGTGTTTGAGAAAGTGTTTTCATCGGTTTTCCTCAGTATCTAAAATTCTGAGATTGACTTTACTTTAATATGAAGTACCTTTTTCTGTTTTTTTTATAACCCCAAGAGAGCGATAGAGACTACAGTTTATGGAAACAGTGTGCAGGTCTTAACCTATATGAGTCACATACTGACAAGGAGCAGAGATCAAGGTGACCATGTAACAGATTTTTTTTTTTCCAACTGAGAGCTCAGAGGAGGAAATGCAGTGTTATGAGCTGAGAAATTACCGGCACACCTCAGTGGTTCGCTCTGTCCGCACATCAATGCACGCACACAAACACACACCTCAGGTCCAACAAGCAGTGTTTTTCTGTAATCCTCCACAATCAGACCAAGACGTCCACATAATAAAATACTAATTAGGCCGGCAACTAAGACCAACGGTTCAAAATGCGACCATATGACCATTTTAACCATCGTATCTAGAAAATGAACAAATCTGGTCAGGAAAAACAAAAACATGTTCATTGCAAGCAGTTTGAACAAACAACAGCTGCTGTTGCTATTTTTTAAGCAAAAAACCCAAGAAGTGCTCATTTTAACTAAAGCAATGATCAACAGAGAAACACACCGTAAATTAGACTCACACACAGTTACTGTACTGTAGCACGACAGGGCTTCGATGTTACTCTGACTGACAGGAGGTTAAGTCTTAATGGTATTTACAGTACTGTCAAGTCAGAGCTGCATGTGAGCAGCATGGATCAAATTACGGAGAATTTATTGCGCGGGCTAAATCCCCTTTCCAATATACAGGGATTTATCAGTTGAGCTACGGGAACATGAAACGTTGCTGGCATCTGCCTTTTTATTTTACTTTTTCGTTCATTTAAAGGCCCCTGTGAATGCCGAGAAAGAAATATGTTAAAGAATGAACACTTATTTATTCAATGTGTTTGATATGTATTCAAAATAGATATAGACTGAAAGTATGTGGTACATTTTAAGTTGTTAAGAGTAGTTAAGTGTTTAGTACTAACTGGCTGCATGTAGGCATCTCTCGGGCCTGCAGTTATCATCATGGGCTTATCATTAGTCAAATACATACACAAAATGATAGGAAGAAACGCCGACCGATAGCAGAGAGATAAAATGTGTGGCCCCTCCAAAATAACCTATAATAAATGATAGATAAATGATAAAGTTCTCCGTCGGACCAGTAACAAGTCTTTGGCAGCCACGTAACCACACGGCTTCATAGGTGGCAATATCAGTCAGTCAGTCGGTTCACTTCTTTGATCCAGACTGAAATATCTCAACAAACTATTAGACTGATTGCAATGAACTTTGGGTCATTTATTCACAGTCCCCAGAGGATGAATCTTAAAGACTTTGATGATCCTCTGATTTTTCATCCAGCAGGTCAAACTTTTCAATCATCCAGTGAAACATCTCAACCTCTAAACAATATATTGGAACAAAACTTTACAGATATCCGTTGACTTAGCGCCACCGTGACGTTTTCATTTGTGTTTTCTAGTGAAATATCGAAATACCATAACTGTTTTAGCGCCACTATCGGGTCCAAATTGTAATGCTAATGAGCAAATGTTTGCATGCACATACATCCAACGATGGTAAACATATCTGCCAAACGTCATCATGTTAGCATTGTGACTGTCAGCATGTTAAATGCAGCCTCACGAAGCTGCTAGTGTGGCTGTCAACTCTTAGCCTTGTTTAATTATGTAACAAAATGCTAATTCTCTGAATGTTTAATCCAACAGGTCAGTACTGTGTCACTCTGGCTGTTTTAGAGGGTGCAAAAAGCCCCCTTCAGCACAGTTACAAGCCGGTGCAAGTATTTATACAATACATGAAAAAAGTAAAAGCAGGTGACCTATAAGTGACCTGAAAACAGAGCGATTAGGAGGAACAAGTCCTAACTACAGTACATAACCTAAAATGTGCTGTTGATCTCATCAAATAGAGCAGAATGAACTATAACCTTCTGATGTAAAGCATTTCCTCCGTTAATAAGCCTGCCTCTGCCCGAGTGCCGCCACAGAATTGCTTTTGTCTCGCCCCTGCTTCCTCCCATCAATCACGCTGTTCACGGCCTGTGGTTGTATTTGACCAGGCAGCTCAGCTGGGGCACAGATCAGCAGATTTCCAGTAAGAAATCATCTGCTCTCTGAAGTGATTTCATATCTAATTGCTTTTATTGACTTGGCAGCTCTGAACTGGTGGCCGCCCATATTGGCTTACTGAGCAAAAAAGCGTCAGGCATAAAAGTGAAGAAGGAAGGAAAAAATAAGGATGGATTTGCTGGTGTCATCAGCATTTCAGGCAAGTCGGAGCCTTTCATTAGAGGATTTTCCGGATGTTATACATTTTTAAATGCTGATTGACTGTCAAAACACTTGGCACTTCAGACCGCCCACCACACTGGAAATATTAACGACGAACCATCTGCAGTGGATGCTGGTTTTCGAAATGTTCTTACACTTTTTAAATGTATAATTAATAAATGCAAAGCAGTTGCCACAGCAGAGCTTCTGCCTATAAAGTTATATAGAGACAAAACATTTCAAGAAGACTCGTATTAGAATTTATTATTAAATTAGTCACCAAATCGAATGGCTGAAGTATCAAGTAGTGAAGAAATCATTTCATGAGAAGCACTGTGAGGTTTGGTGCATTGCGATTGTGTAGTTACCTTTAAACTAACTACTTTAACGACACAGACAAGCTTTTAATTCCTTCTGTCTTGTGCATTGATCTACTGGTTTGTTTGCTCTGTTTTAAAGCACACAACAACACAATGCAAGCCGAGCGGTAATCAATTGGGTTTTCCATCTTGAATCAGGAAGAGGGCTTTCAGAGGTATGGGCGTCACCATAGAGACGGCCAAGGCAAAGGGGTCATGGTTGCTTCACATTGTGAGTCAGAGAGATGGAAGTGGGCAGCGTTCATGTTTGAGGAGAACGATGGCAGTAATGACTGCAGCAGACACCTGAGGGGTTAATTTCTAATAAACCTGTTCATTTCGACAGCATCTGAGGAGAGGAGGCATTAGTGAACCCCGCACGGCTGGTGTAATTAGCTGCAGGAGCAATCATTATGCAGGACCTCTCAGTGTTCCCACGATTAACGCTGCGTGGAAACATACAGAGAAAAGTTACTGTGTTTCTGATTGCTTTGGATCAAATCCATTGAACAGAGCTTCACTGTGCGATACAACTTTGCCTTTTTCCTCAACATGCATGTGGAATAAGATACAATTTCCCAGAAGGTAAACTGTATAAATTTGTCTATTCTGTCAAATGGGGTGATAAATCATGCAAAAAGTAAACAGCAAAAAACAAATAGTATGAATAAAATATCCGTGAGGAAACTGTTCTCCATTTTTTTTCCAATTCCGGCCCCTCATCAGAAAAACAACTCTATCGGTTGACAAGCAGCTTATCACGACCACCGTGTCATTTCTGTTTGCTGCGACCAGAAACCAGAAATTACTTGGCAGCTAACTCTATGGGCCCCACAAAGCAGAAGATCTGGGTAATTGTATACCAGAAGTCAAAGTTTTGGGGCATCATGCGCCACTAAGCAATCGTCATAAGAGGGATTGGGCAGATCATCTGATACTGTATCAGATGGAGAAAGTCAGGGTAAAACAGACTTTCACACAGGAAATCAATGTCACGTCTGAAACCTAAACCAAAACCTAAACCTGTTTCCTAAACCTAACCAAGTAGTTGTGTTTCCTAAACCTAACCAATGACCTACCTTCCATTTGATGATCCGTTTGATATCTGTATTTTGGGATTCTGTTTGTTTCATTATCAGATTTTATAACTAAATGACCAACATATACAATCATTTCTCCTTCAAACGATGCTAAATTGCTTTACCAATCACATTTCCTGACACATGTAATTGCTGCCTGAATTACACCCACTGTCTTTGTGGGAAAGTTTATCATGCAAAGCACAGGACTTTGACACTGGAGAATGGGCTTCACATGTCCTACAGAAGTCATGGCTTTGGTTAAATATTGAAAAAGTTAAAGCCTTAAGCCTCGTGCTGCAAGTCAGCGTTGACATTGTAAATATTAAGCCAAGCCCATCACATTTCTCTGACTTTAACCAGGCGCTTTGAGTTGCCAAACATAGACATAAAATGTGATTCATACTTCATCTGCCAGGAACAGATACTGAATGAAGCCAATTAAATACATACACTGACATGTTGCAGATACGTTTAATATAAAAGTTTCCTCATTATGTTGATACAATATAATCTGGACAGCATTATGTTCCATGCAAAACACATTTTTCTGATGCAAATGAGCTTTATATTAACAGGGGTACGTTTACATAAAACCATCTAAACCCCCCCTCGATTCAATATGGATGTTTTGATCTCCTCCACTCATCTACTTCCAATTAGAGAGCGGGATTATGGGCCAGCTGTATTACTGAACGGGGTGTTTTTGCTTGCTTTGTTGTATTAGGCTCACTGCTTTTCTTAATTATGAATAATAAAAGTGATTCATAATGGAAAAAAGCATTACAACTTCACACGCAGATAGAGACTGACTCAATCACACACACAGTGGCTGCCAGAGACGCGGAGTTAAAAGGACATTTCTTGGCCGGCAAATGTTGTTTTTCAGCAATTATTTCAAGATTGATGGAATAAAAATGTTTTTAAACACTTTTGTCATTGTTCTGCACTTCAGCCTCTGTGGCACGAGTGCGCTGAGAAACCCATTATGAAAAAGACACACAAGAACACTACCTCCCACTGAGTCACAAACACACGCACACACACAGTTTGTCTGAAGACTGCACTGAGCCTTGTCATTGCAAAGGGGAACATCTGTGTCACTGTTGTGGTAACAGTCATGGTGAGACTTCAATCCCTCTTCCATATTTTTCCAATAAGCTCTCATGAATAAAATGAGCAAAAATGCAGATTGCATGTTGTCAGTACAGTATGAATTATGTGAACACTGTGTTCCTCCATCCATGAAATGGACTTTCTGCTCATCATGTATAGCAACGGTTTGCTTTGTTTAAACAACTAAAGGAACTCTGATTGAGGTTAACCAAGTTGTCTCAGTTGCTTAAGTTGGAACTTGAGCTGAAATATTAAACTTTATTACACAGAGTGAATCTTTTTGGTAAGCAGTAAACCAGATCTGACCCGATCCTGACCCAACACCACATTTTGTACCTTCTTATGTGTCGGAGTACTGAACTTGGTCATGTTCAAAGTAGATGTGCTCATTCAACTAATTAAAAAAGTACTTCACATCATATATTTCATGTTGTGTGAACGCTTCCATGTTGCTCCACAGCTCCATCATACTGCCAAGGGTTGTTTCTGCGGACAAATAACATTTTCAAACTGGTTCATATGCCAAAGTCCAGTTCCGTGTGCAGGTGATATGCTAACCCTTCCTCTTAACTTATGCGGAAAGTAAAAATAAACGTGGTTGATGTTGTGCAACAGTCGCAGCTTGTCTAGGTTTAGTTTACAAAACTGCTCGATCAGGTTTAGGAAAAGATTGCTGTCTGAGTGTCTCTCTGAGTGCAAGCTGGCACACGCAAACGCAAATGAATAGTTATATCAGACTCCCATTGGTGGACAAGTCAAAGAGAAACCTCTGATTGGTCGTAAGACTCTCCCAAAGTATTATGGGAAATCAAATATGGCCTGCTAGCAGCTTTCTGCTTATGTGCTTGAGGCCTGACTACATGGCTCCATTTTGGAGATGTATATTTATAACACACAAACTTTGGCTGTTGTTTGGTTGTTGGAGAAGAATGAATTTGATAGGATTAGATATCAGGAAGTCGCTAATGCTGTTGTCTTATCCAAATGAATGCAAAATGAAGTGAGGTCTGACGAGGTAACAGAATCAGAGAGGAGAGACAAAAGAACGGTTCACGACACTAAAGACTAAGTTTTACAATTACAATTAAATACCAGTTATCTTGGTTGTACAGACAGTTCCTACAAGTCTTTCTACGCATGCTTTGATAAATGAGGCCCCAGAAGTGATGACTTGGACCATCCGTATCTCCTCTGACTGGAGTTGAACCAGGTCTGGAGCAGGTCTTTTGTTCAGCGCCTGTCCTAATGTCTTTAATGTGGATGAGTCGCACCATTTACTTCAGGAACCTTGCAACCGTGTAATTCATCCGCCGGCCTTTTCTGAAACATGCCGTCTTCCCCTCCTCCGCTCCTCATTTCTTTACTTAACAAGGTCAGGAGACAGAGGGGGGAAACGATGTTTGTCACTTGGCTGTGGTGGTGGAGAAGCTGCAGCCTCTGACACAGTTCACGTGTATTTGTATTTGCGCTTCAGTGTGTTTCTGTGTTCGCGAGTACGGAAAATCTATTGTGGTTGGGAGCTAAAGAAGAGCTCATCATCTCAGTGTCTCTACTGCTGTGTGAGTATGCACAGTTTTGAACCAGAGTCGATACATGTTAATATTCATGTTTGCATGCTTGCTCTCTTGTGCATCTCGTGTATCAGATCATGGTTGAGTTTCAAGGTGAATGAGCTCTTTGCGTCTCATAGCACATTCACGTAACGAACATCCCTGCAGGCCAGGGTCAATGATGGCCTTATTGTATTAAATATGAGAACCTTCTACCCTATTGAGGGTTTCTGAATGAACTTAACATTCAGAATTGCACCATAATAGATGCCTTCATTCTGTAGAGAGGCCCTGACAATGGAGGGTTTTACATCTGCAGTGAAGTGCCAGGAACAGTAACTCGGAGCCCAAACAACATAAATTATCTGAGTACATTAGCCCAGTTTCCACAGCTCTGTCCCTCTGCTGATGCTTGCTGTTATTTGGTTATGCAGCGATGGGAGTCAAGGGAATCTATTGGTTTTGGTTAAATGTTCCTAACTGTTGTGGATCCAAGGTTATTTTTATTTAATGCTAGGCTTAGAAATTATATTTCTTTTTTTCCAGAGGGCACATTTTGTCCCCGCGCTTTGATCTTCTGGGCCTTTTCTGGAAATCTTTTCTGAAATAATACATTGCTATTGTGATTGGAAAATAAACACTAGATTTGTACCACCAAATATGTTTTGACTTTTTTCCCACAGTCGGAAACTGGCGGCAGGCCTCACAGAAGGGGTTGGAGCCATTTTTCTTTAACTGTCGTCGAGCAGCCCATTCATCCTCCACTGTTAATTTATTTATTTTTTTGTATTGTTTGTGGTGTGTCCTGTTGTTTCAGGCTCCACATCGTCATTTCGTGCAAAACACTTCAGTCTTTCTCACCCAAAACACACGACAAGGGAAAGGCCTCAAAATATCACCAACTGACAACACGGCACGACTGTTTGACAGCTCAGAAGATATAATCCTTAAGACTTCTGCTGCGGCTGATTTAGCGTATAACTCGCTTAGCTGTAAATTCACCGAAACAAAGATCAGTTTCTGCTTCAAAACGCCTGGTACTGGATGTTCCACCGTATGAGATTATGTCTTGACATACAAGACGTGGACCGCTGGCTCTTGTCTTCTGGCCTTCGTCCAATACGTGTGTTCTTTCCTGTAAATCCCTTGTGTGTGTGCAACAACAATGCATCCTGCTGCACAGAGAGTTAAACGAATCAGCGTAAAAATATGTAATCGCTGTGACAAAATAATTGCCAGCTTTAAATAGAATCCAAATTGGGTTTGATACAATGAATATCCAGCTCATCCTCCTCATCAGAAAAACAACCATATAAGTCGATGATCATAACAGTAAACACACTCCTGGAGACCATTTCCCTTTTCAAAACAGTCCAATACAAACTGTTCACAGACTGCAGATTATCTGAAGCAAGTGGGAGACAAAGAGATCTCAAAGCCCGGTGGAATAAAACCAAGATAGTCAGTATATTTGGTCTGATACCATCAGTAGTAAGTGAGAAATGTGGCTTTGTCATTTGGTCAAAATTACTAGTGGGTGAACAGGCGATGTCAAAGCACCATGTGGTTCAGCTTTTACCATGATTGCAGTTCTTCTGAGCATCACAAGCAAAATTAATCACACTCAAGAGCTGATATACTGCACATTAGCGGAGCTTATGGTAAGTGACACCTGCACAGACAAATGCAGGATAATCGCTGGACGTTTTTTCTAATGATGGTATTTGCCTCCTAACCTGCACATGCTGAGGACATAATACATCTACATTTCCCGCAAGCCTAAATACTGGCGGGTGTATTTATAAATCCATTAGTTTCTAACCCTCGTGTCTGTTCTGCAGCGTTAAAGCTCGCACTGCTGTCGGAAATGGTATCAACTGTAATGTCTTTTTAATTTCCAGATTCATCGAGCAGGGGCTGGCGGTGTTGTACAACGTGGTGGTGATTTATATGAAGTGGAGTTGCGTTTCTGAACAATCCAAAATAGTCTGTTGTGCGAGAGAGTGATTGAAACAGAGAGGGAGAGGGGGAGAGATTTACATACAGAGTATTTGTGCTGGGAAGTGAAGGGTATCATCTTTAGCCTCTGGTCTCCTTATAAACAGCCTCATGCACAATTGGATGGAGTTGACATTTAGCAAGTGTACTACACAGCCTCACAAATACTACCCATCTCTGCTCTCACACTCCCCCGCTCTCGCAATCTCATCCGCGCTCTCCGGAGTTTATGGGCACTCGTATGAACATGTTTTAATATTTCCTTACTGAAAGAAAATGGCCATTTTGTCCAAAACATTGTTTTTTGTCATTAACAAAACTCTCTTTTTCTATTTGTCTGTCTTTCCCCACCACAAATAGAAAAAATCCTGGTTGATCTGGTGGTGTCAGCAGCAAGTGCAGTTTAATACGACAGCAAACAGTCCCCGAGCAGCTACTTTGTCAGAAATACAACAGAAGAGCTGCTGCTGCACCGGTTTACAGCACAGCCAAACAAACCCACGTTGATTTAATAAACAAGTCAGTCAATAAAGAGCCTTTTTCCATTGAGCCATGAGCAACTGCAGTCTTATTTCATGCTGGACACACTTTAAATAGTTTTCCAGACAACCGCAGGGCACATCAAAAGAAGGTGAGGAGTTGGAGGTGCCTGCATCTCTTCATCTGAGAGCCCCGACGCACCTGACAGTCAGCCAATGTCGGGCCATCCTTGAGCATCTGTGGCTCTAGTTTTAGTGGTGCATCCGTTAGCACTAGTTGGCCGTTGTCGGCAGCTTTTTCGGTCAACTGGAAAGTTGAATCGGTGAGAGAAATCACTCCGATTGGCTGCCAGTGCATGAGAGAAGAAACAGAAAAGGAAAGGAAAACCCCCTTGAGCCTTTCAACGACCAAACGACCGAGGGCTGACAACGTGCCATTTGCAACTTTTTATCAGACACATTCTCAGTTAGAAGTGGCTTTATTAGCAAGACAGAAAATTAATGAATGAAAATGCAAACATATGAGCTAGTTGGCCATCAAGTGTAGTGTTTGCAGTGTGTTAGAGTGTAGCTTTTAGGCCAAGACAGACTACGTGAGATGACACAACATTGACCTTCATCACTACTAGTTCTTGGTTTGGTGTGTCTGGGCCTTGACCTCACTTCGGCTGCTCCTTCTTCTGTTATGCCCCGCAGGATTTAAAACTGTGTTTACAACAGATTCACAAAAATATGCTGTTTCTGAAGCATTTTGATGAATGATCACAGTCAGCACTAACAACGGTGACAAATATATTGCATTTCCTGAGCTTGCTTCACAATGAAAACTTAAATGTTAAGTAGCAGATTTAGGAAATGTGGGTTTTCCATTACCAGTAAGGTAATCCAGCTCTGACATCACTGTGGGGCAATGAACAGTAAACAGCAGAGCCAAGAGATAACAGTAACAGTGTGTCACGCTCACTTCCTGGTAAGCTCTCCTGCATGGGAGGATATTTTGAAATCGAGAGCGGGAATGGCAGACCCCGCCACAATGAAAACGACTGTTTAAAGAGGAAACTACACAAAGCTATAGCTGAAAAAAATGCTGAACATAAAAAATGATTGAAAACCACTAATGCTCATCTACACACAAAAGTGCAAACAAGTCAACTGGATCTATTTTCGTTTAATCAAATGTTAAAAGGCTGCCTTGTTCACTCTCTCTCTCTCACACACACATACACACACACACACACGCACGCACACACACACTGAGAAGGTGTGATGTTATCCAAACAGCCAGCTGTCTTGTTGTGTCAGGCTGGTTGCTCTGTTGGCTGCAGGCCTGGGAGAAGGCTTACTTAGAGAAAACAGAGACTCACTCTACATTAGACTGACTCCCGTCAATGGACTGGGCCCAACGCCTGCGCACACACACACACACACACACACACACACACACACACACACACACACGCACACACACGCATTCACAGGGACATTCTCTCTCCTCTTGCCTCATTTCCCTCTCACACCCATGCACTCACACACTTCTATGCACACATAAATAACACACACATGCAAATATGGATGACTTTTTATACAGTGTAATATGAGTTGCTCGACTCTTCTCCAAGCTCTGGTTACTAGATGCAACATATACTGTACTTTAAGGGAAAAGTAAATGTATTGTTGAGTCATGGTCAAGAGTATATACACGTTTAGATAAATTCCAGAGGTGGAAAGCTGAATCGTTTCTATAAATTATTGAATATTTGCAGAGGAAGTCATAAATAGGAGTGACATTTGATCAGTCATGTTATCACAGAGACCTACTTGGCACACACACACACACACACACACACACAAACTTAACATCTGCTCATCATCTTCTTCCTAAAAGTCACCATCATCTTCCTCCCGTCACCTAATCTTCCTGCTTCTCCGTTACATCATCGACTCCACCACATTTCTTCTATACGACTCCATCTGATGAAGTCACCTGACACTAAACAGGTCACTTTGCGACCACAATCAACCTCTACTGGTGCCGGGCAGGAACTGCAACAACAATCACAGAAGCTTTGCCTTTCCCTCCTGATATCTGTCTGACACCCACGCTCTGCTCATTCGCTCCAGGCACCTGGTGATATAATTAAACTAATGATGGGCAGCAAATACTGGTGTCTCATCATTTCATCAATCCTGCGTCTGTAGTCTAAACATTTGCAGCCTACATACTTTTTGTCTTATCTTAATGTATACAAAAGACAACAAACTGCATATTCAGTACATCTTTTTGGTGTTTCCCACACATAGACTTTACCTGGACGTACCACCCTGGCATATGATCGGCTGCCCAAGTATATTTGGCGTCCCATTCTAGCATTTTTTCACTTTCATTTTTCTTTTGTTCAATTAACTAGTGGACAATCTGCCCTCGCTTTCCTCCGGTCTACTGATGTTCACAAATGCTCTGCAGAGAAACACATAGAGAGAGATGTTCTCTGGTATCACATCCCTCCTGTAAACACACTGATTGTAATGCAACCTTTCCTGTTGGATGTAGGCTCACTAAGGCCGTACCACGCTGTTTTCAATAGTTTGGTTTATTAACTACAAGCTACCTCCACATGCGCATCACCTGCTGTTGTGAAAATGGAATCTGGAGTGAAAACATCCAAGGTGTGTTTATCGGGCGACCTTATAAAACATAAAATAAAACATAAAATATAAAATATAAAAACTGCTGATGAAGAAAATCAACAGAGCAGACACATACAGGGAGAGAGTAACAGAACGGCGAGGCATGCCAGTGTGTGTGCATTAAGGTGGACATTGCCAAAACTGTCTACATACTCTACATTCTTAATAATCAATTCCACACCAGTTGGCCGAAAGACCTATCATACACTCGTACATGTTGACCATGCAATAGTGCAGGCTTGCAGAAGCGTGGGCTGTATTGAATGTCAACATTAATCTATATCAACCCCAAAGGAGCCGCATATAGAAAGAGGCAGGCACATTATCACAGGATATCTGAGGTTTGAAACGATAGAGGTGTGTATTATGCTCACTTTGTGCTTCTGGCACCGTAAAATAAAATGTATCGCCATTAGAAACAATGCAAAAGTAAACAACAGCACCTGTTTTGTGGCCATTCAGTCTCAGGATGCTGGAGTGCATCACCTCTCAAGTTTAATCAAAGACCCGACCGTCCACACACATCTCGGAGACCCCTGATCTCACGGCGGGGGATAATAAAGATTACTCACTCTGTAAACAAAGAGGAATAGATGGCGGACAGCACTTGTACTCCTCAGGGGAACACTATCTAAGAGGGACATGTTCAGGCTTGTGATGGCTTTTTAATATTACACGTGAAAAAACAAAGCTTAGCTTGCCTCAGTCAGTTTCATTTAACTCATGCAAATATGCCCAAGATTGTTCACTCAGAGCGTTTCAAATTGCATCCATTGTCTGACGCCTCCACAACAAAACAGCCATCTTTAAAGAGCAATAAAGGAACATTGATTCACAGCAGATTCAGCAAAACACAGAGAGAAGAAGAGGGAAGAGAGGACGATTTTAATCTTTAAATCAAAGTCAAAATGGCGAAACGGGAACACTGTCAGTTGTCTCTGTTTTGTGTAATTACTGCTTTAAAGCAGCTTCTGTCAAATGTACAATGCAACACCAAAATAAACAAGTTCAGCGCAGACAGACTGTATGAGACAACTACTAACAGATTGTTCAGAGGGAAGCTTCTGTTGTTTCTACCTCTGTCAGAGGAATTGCAATAAGCTCGCACCATCAGCAAAGCCAACTCACACGCCTGCCCACATTCGCTGCCAGGCAGAAATTAAATAAAATGGAGCAATGAGAAACATAATGGACCAACTTTATTTTAATTTTACTTTTGTCTTGTTAAATGCTTCCTTTCTTCTCAATCCCTCTTCCTTCCCTCCTCCCCTCTTCTCAGCTGTGTCGGGTAGGTTGGATAATGATGCTGAGCTGGTTACTTTATAGTTCAGGTACCTCAGGACAGAAACACACCAAATTGGTGTAATTTGCATAAAAGCCCTCGAGTCTGTTTTGTTGCCTGGGGTATTGTCAGGGCTGTACTCCTTCGATTTCTGAGATTTAATGTCATGAATATTAAAAAGCTTTTTGTTCCCAGCTGGGAAATGTCATTCAATTTCTGTCCAAATGCCACTGAAATTACTGCTGCACAAGGTGATCAAAACTCTGGTGGAGACACATTTTATCAAATCAGTTTTCTTCGGCAGGAAATTGGAGGACAAAACTGGTGTCCTTGCAAATTTGGGAAATCTTTTCCTTCAGGCTCATTTGCTGTTATTTTGTCCTCTGCAGGGGTCTCAAGTACAGAGTTTGTTGTAATGAGTGAAACGTCAAAATTAAAGATGTTATCACTTGTTGCAAACTGCAGCTTGTCTGGGTTGTATCTCATAGTAGAGGAGCGTAGATCAGATGAAACAGTTGAAGTGGAAACTGGTTGCTGTAACGTGTCTCACTGGTTTTGACAGCCGCCGTGTGTCACTTGGCAGCATGTCACCATCTGCAGTTGGTCAACAATGTCACATATTAGGTGAATCTGCGTTTTTTTTTTTTATGCGAGTCTGCATGTTTCTGCTTTATTTTACTTTTCACTGCCATTTACTTCTTTGTTCATTCAACGGGATGCACCTCAAATCCAAGTGTATGTAACCCTTCAGTTTCCCTTTGGTATAACTGTTGCTGGCGCCTGTCCGAAGCAAAAAACAACCATAAGAATCCCAATTTTGCCCCGCAAACTCTGAACAATCGGTTGTATTAACAAGTAAGCAGGTTTTGTGACTCTGTGATCCAGTAGAAAGAATGTGACCCGTCTCAAAACCCGGAGGTAAGAAGAAACACGTACAACAACAGGCTTTGGCACAACACCGGAGCTCTCCATTGATGGAATGCCCGTCCGTTAACTCTTGTGTCACGTCGGTTTCTATCTATCGATCGTCGCCTTCTTTGCTTCCTCCTCCAGCAGTATTTTTTTCTTTTGTATTATAGAGTTTCCAAAGTTGTTCCAGTTCTTCCACTGTTACCTGGATAGCGACCAGGGTAAACAATGCCTCTGGAGGTCACTTACTCACTCACATAAAGTGATTTATGTGCTTGTTGTGCTCCTGCAACTACCAGATATTTTCATTATCCTTTAATTTATCAATAATTAACTAAATTAAATCAATTTAGACTAGAATATATCACACCAATATTTAATAAAAGCCCTTTGCAAGTTCTCACAGCCAGTGGTGACATCTTCAAAATTGTTTTGTTAGGCCAACAGCCCAAAACCCAAAGATGTTACAATTACAATTTAAACAATTGCAAAAAAAAAAAAGATAAAAGCTGCCGATTCTCAATTTGGGACTGGAACTAACAGTACTGATATGTGTGTGTCTCTGAGACTAAAAGGCAATTAAAGAAGGCGGCAGGCTGTCGGGTATCTTACAGCCTTACAGAGTAATGCCACTACTTGGTGAGCACCGTCTATATTCTCGTTTAGCTGTCCCTCTTTTCACCTCCTCTTCCTCTGATCCTCTCAATGCCTCCATCTCTTGCACCTCTCAGCACAATTCCAAATTATTCCACTGACATGACAAACGACGTTCCCCAACCCGTCCACAAAACCAAAACATGTCAGGTGACGCAAACACCTGTTCATACACACTTCTGTCTCACTCCGTCTGACAGCGTTGTCAAGGTGGGTGAGCCGGTGGTTAATTCTGCCTGAATCAGTGTCACCAGGGAAAAATGTGTATGACTAACCAAGATAAATTATTCACAATATGCGTTGGGCTGAGCTGCTATGCATTTTTTTTCCCCCTACAAAATGTCTACGGGTGTTCTCATTAAGATTGCAGCGAGCAGAATAAGCTTTCTGACACACACATACACAGAAAACCTACTGAAATATTCACACTCTCACCCCAGGTGGTGAAGCTATACCACCAACAGCTCATCATTCCTGCTGTATCTGTATATCTGAGGATTTCTCAGGGGCGTAAGAGCATGGAGAGATTCAGATGAATGCACGGAGAGCTGCGTGTGTGTAATACAGACTAATACGGCCTTACTCAAATGCTTAAATGAGCTATTAATAATTTGTGCTACTTAATACTTAAACATTGTGCTTTTATTGTTATTGTAGTGGTTATGAGGTAATAACTGGCCTAGCCTTCTTTAAAGTTCAAACATCCTCCTACCAGTTCCAGGCAGGCACTCACTTTTTAGTGGCCAGGGCTTTCTAACCTTTCAGAGCGTACCACTTTCTAACCCTTCAATGCATCCCCGCCTCAAGAAGTAAGGCTGCAACCAACACTTACTTTCATTGTCAATTATTTTCTTGATTAATCGATTAGTTGTTTGGTCTATAAAGTGTCAGGAAATGTTAATAAAGTGTTTCCAAAAGCCCAACAAGTCATCCTCAAATGTCTTGTTTTTTCCACAACCCACAGATATTCAGTTTACTGCCAAAGAGGAGGAAAGGAACCAGAAACTATTCACATTTAAGTATGTAATGTAATGTTTATTTCTTCAAAAATAATTGTTACTTATCAAAATAGTTGGCAGTTAATGATAAATCATTGCAGCTCTATCAAAAGGTCTCTTTGTCTGCCTTGGTTCTTAAGTCCGTACTCTGTGGTCTTATTGGGAGTTTGTCTTGGTGCCACAACTTCCAGGAGTCATTGCGAGGGTGCCATGGAAACCAACAGAGATGGTGCACAAGAGTACCAGAGTGATTGATGAAGCGATGGATGAAGCGTCGTTTGCGCTCAGACAAACAAAAGCAAGACCCTGCCAACAACCAGTCACTCTTGTTTCGATCCCCTTGTTACACAGATGCACACAGGTTCTCCACTTTCTTCGGCTATTTTTAAAAAGTCTTCATCAAAGAGAATCTGATTGGCACGGTCGACAACATCCAAATGTTGTATGAAGTTGCAGCTGTCTGGGAGAAAAACGATGCATCTAGACATCGCTTGAGGACAAAAACAATGACAGCCCCATTACTACAGAAAGATGTGCGTGTGCGGTTGTGTATTCGTGCGTGTTAATATGTGTGGGTGTGTACACGGGATGCTGTGAGTGTGTGCTTCTGAGGCACGTTCTTATTTCGAGAGCTGACAGGGTAACGGCGGGGCAGGGGGAGGCTGGTGTGACGCGCACCAGGCAGCGGTGAGCTTTGTGTGGGCAGGAGGACAGACGAGCTCAGCCTGTGTCTATCCATCAGCGCTGGAGCCGGCTCAGCAAACTGGCACCTCGGCTGATGTACGAGAGGGCTGCCGGATGACTAACGAGCAGACACACACTGTTACTGACACACACACACACACACACACTCTCTCTCAAGCATATACAGTACACATGCAGGGAGAAACAGATATGCCATGTAACCCTGCAAACTAAGACCTTCATACTGGTGGGAAAACCTGTGCAAATGAAGTTTGAGTGTACAATCGTCACTTCTCACAACCACTTGCATTCTTTCTTTCTGTCTTATATTCACAGCATGAGCTCTAAAACTTCTTAATCCTAAGCTCAACCTTCCTGCTCGCTCTCAAACACTTTGACACATGCACACACCTGCAGCCTACACACTTCCTGTGTGACCTGCTGGAACGTCACAACACATCAGTCACTGCAGTCCCTTCTGATCTCGCACCTTCTCACCAGTGAGCTCTGAATGACATCGCCGATCTGATCAAGTTTCTGCACTCTGACACGGGATAATTAGCTCCTTTTTGTTTGACGCATTTGCAGTTGAAGATTGGGGAGAATATGTGGAGGGTGTAACGACGCCAAAATAGTCACGGGGATCTTTGCAAAAGCATTCCTGGCGCATTGGAAAAGACCAGAATAAGAAAGTGGGTTTAGTACTGAAGGAGGAGCAGAGGGGTTCCCTGATGACCTGCTGTTCATTAGGAGCGATGGACTGATTCATGTATTAATCATCAGTTTGAATGATGAATGATGTTCCTGAATGAACATCAGCAGTTAACTGGGAGGGAATCTGGGGATTTAGGAATGGTAAAGAAAAATCAGGACACCATTAATTATTTAACAATTAGCTATGTTGTTGCTGAATCTGAAATACTGAATATTGGAGTGTCCTCGAAAGCAACTTAAAAAGACAGGTCCCCGCTCTAAAACTGCATACCACACAATGACGACACATCTTCGTTATAAGGTCCACTTTGATAAATAACGTCCACTAGCGTTGTCACGATACTGACATTTCTAACTTCGATACAATACCTTGAAAAATATTGATATTTGAAAACATTTTCGACATCGTTGGGGGGAAATGATACAGACTAGCATGACATTTTAGGCTATAACAAGTCATGACACAACTGTTCTTGGGTTGTAGCAGAAAAGACTTATGCTTTTTATAAACATTTGTTTTGTTCTCTTTAGATTAGGCCTTTAAAAATAATATATATGTGTGCGTCAACTCACTGTCTGAGAGTAGAGAGAGTGAGAAAGTGCAGCTAGTAATGGTGTATTGATACTGCAGAAAATGAATATTAAAACCATTTCAAATATTCAGTATCAATATATTGATATTTTTGACACTAAAACACCCACATCCACCAGTAGAAAATGAGGACTTTTGCTACAGCTGCCCTCAGCTATAACCCCTAAATATGTGCTTTCACTTTATAATTTGAGGAAGAGAAAAATGTTTAATATATAAACATTCTGAATTTGACATAATCCTGACTAAGTGACCAATATGAGGTCCAATATGTCTTGTTTTGTCCACAACCCAAAGATATTCAGTTTTCTGTCATAGAGGAATAAAGAAAAAAGGGAATATTCACATTTATGAAGCGGGAATCAGATAATCTTGACTTTTACTTTTCTTAAAAAAATGAGTCAGACCAACTACAATGGCCCTCAATAGAGCACATATTTACATCAAGGCCCAAAAGTCTCCTTTTGTTCTCACTCACTGATACCAGCCACTAAAATACAGCCAATTTGTTTGTCCCTTCATCCGCACCAAAAGTTAATGGGGTCCATTCTGGGCAGAGACCAAACAGGCAAACAGACACCGGTGAAATATAACCTGCTTAACGGACGTAATTAAGCTATTATCAAAATAGTTGGTGATTAACTTAGTAGCTGACAGCTGATTAATTAATCCATTTATCGCAGCTCTACTTGCTTCCTCTCCATCCATCCTTTTGTTTGTCCTGGACGACATTATGCCAACCAGTGACCTGGACACCCAAATCCAGACTGTGTCTGTGCTGTGTTACTCTCCAGTGAAGACATAACACACACACACACACACACACACACACACACACACACTTTAATAGGGTACCCTCTCTGTACCAATTCATGCAAACACCGGAACACATCATGACAGTATTTATACACATGCACACACACGCATCACTTTTTCTATCCATCCTATCTAATGGGTCCTGAGCATTTTCCAGCATTTTTCCACTGGGCACTCGCCAACATCCTCCCCTTTACCTGGAAGCCGCTCTGAAGCTAAACACAGAGACTCTTTTATGTGCTCAGGTGTCTCACATGTCGTCCTGTTCTCGGGAAACAAAGTGCAGTCTCTTCTGGATGCCTTTTGATGTTCTTCAGCGCATTTGACTTTTTCTTTTTTTATCAATGCACCTGCAGTTTGAGAACCTCTCTATTTCAGAGTCAAAAACCCCAATCAGGGTAATCAAAGCTGAGGGGTACATTTTCACAAGACAGCAGAGATGCACTCCTTCAGTTCCAAGACGAACAACTTAACCAGTCAAACCAGCATATTAACGAATCAATCCCTGCACTGATGTCACTTTCACCCACAATACTCCCCTCTCACCACCACAAACACAGTCTACTGAATGACCCATCCGACCACCCCCGACTTAGACTTTACTTGCTATTTAGACTACTGCACAAGAAGGGGTAACTACAGCATCAAACTTGAACAGACTGAGCAGTCTGCTATGATGTCGTGGCTATGATGAGGGACAGATGGAGTTTAAAAAAAAAACAATACATAATGCAAACTCCAAAATGTTATACATTCAATCATTCACCCCAAAACTCTGCCCTCAGAGGTTTGTCGTGCCACAACGTCATCAGACCACTTCCACCTTTACTACTGAGCGACAAGTTATTATTCACACGCCCACAAGTGGACACTTGTCAGGAAACCAAACATTTAAAGCATTTGGTGAGGTCTGACTGTCCTCTAATACCTAATCCTCATCAGTGTGACTGTGACAAGGCTGTTAAAAAAATCGAAATACAGTGTCGTTCTCTATAAAGTCAGACGGTTTAATGCATCGCAGACTCTGCACAAATCTGTGCAGTTAAAGGATAACACTGGACGGAGGTTGATCATTAGTGTGTACCAGCCTCGTGGCAAATCATCAGCCTGGCTTCATGTGCTACCTGTCGATGGACCAGAACGGCCTTGGGATCAATGGCTGACGCACACAAACTGTGTGACTGAATCAATCTCTCCCTCTCTCGCATGCACGCACGTTTCTCTAACTCATTCTCAGACACAAGAGCGGACACGTGCATACATAAAAACCATGCAGAAAACACACACGGACACATCGATGCACGGACAGGTGGTATAGATCACCTTCACACTCACACAACATTAATAATGAGGCATTACTCTCATACGCACACAAACACACGCGCACAGGAAGGAATCATCTTCTGAGTATAGCACATAATGCAGACTGTGGCTGGAACCCATTTCAGCAAATGTGATTAGCCCAACACACGCCATCTCATTAAGAGATTGAATCTTAATGCCAAGCAGTGTTTCAGAGCACTATTTGGCAAGAAGCACGCCCAGATGCTTATCAGTGTCTTAATGCATACTGCAGCCCATCAGGGATTCCTATAGAGAGTATACATGAGTAGATTTCACATATGTACACACACACACACACTATCCAGCTGTTTTCTGACACTGCTGCACAGCGTGGAGCTGCACACACACAAACACACACGGCAGCATGTGTTTCAACATAATTAAACGATCAAAGGAAACTTCTCTTTTATAAATCATGTACTTGCTTTCGTTTGTTCATCTGCTACCACGTGTGTGTGTCTATTTGTTGATATACGTGTGTGTGTTTCTGGTTGTACACTTGCATCTGTGCAGGCGTGTGTGTGTATAAATCTACCGCACAGGCATTCCTCTAATGAAAGTGTTTCTGTGTCTTGTTGCATGTTTGTGTATTCAGTTCTGCCTCTCCGCCTGCATATACAGTATATCTGCAAGCATGTGTGTATATGTGTGTTAACCACTCACTGCCACTTAGCATTAACACACACAGCAGTGACTGACGGGGAGGCGACCACTCAAGAAATCCATTTGCTTAAATGTCACCTGACGCACTGAAATTACAGTAAGTCGATACAGAACATGAGGTTTGCAAGAGAGCGATCACAGGAGCCCTAACGTATATATTAACCAAACATAACGGTGCATTATAGGGTTTATTCCCTGTGGAGAAGCTGCAACAAGACGCTGCACTCACTGACCAGCTTCATTTGCAATCTGCATGGATCGAAACAGTCCAGTTTAAAGTTATGGCATAAGAGATGTGACTCGACTGTCTCCCAATTAAATCTGAACTTCAAGTTTTTAACTACAGCCGTCCACGAACACTATTCAATGAATTCAAACAAATCTTTTTCTAAGATCAGTGACTTTAGTTTCATATACGACTTGTCAAAGCGTTTCAAATGTTTCTTCTTGGTGCGACAAGCTAATGACTTGGGACAATCTACAAAACTGAGAAAAGATCTGAGCTCACTGGCACCAGAAATGACTGTGGCAATCAAAGACTCAGCAGATATCAGATGGGTGCTACATGAATGTCTTAAAAAATTCAAATGAGCACAAATTAGAGCTCTGCGAAGTGAGAATTTGCATTCCCACACCGAATGTAATCATTCATCAATCAATTTTTTTTTAATCACTGCACATGGTATGTGACTAATTGAGACAAGAATTTTTGAAACTGGTCCAGTATTGAGCAGGAACACTTTAGCTGGGAGCCGCGAAAACAGCCTGCAACGTAACGCAGCAGGTGGTTGCACACTATGAAAATATGTCCAACAAATTTCCTTGGACACCCCAACATTATGGAAAGGATCCCTGCATGGAAATACTTTTTTGTTAAAGAATAAGATTTTGGGGTCTAAGGCTGCATTCTGACCAAATCGACCTCATATCCTGGTCACTATTATTTTTGGATCTGTTGATATGGACAAACAATCAGTAGTAGGACCAGCATGCTAGTGGCAGGGCAACAGAGCAGCTTCTCCTTTCGGCAAACTGATCACAGAGGTTAAAGTACAACCCTGTGGCTAAAAGCTGACGGGCCGAATTTGGGCTGAATTAGCTTAATCCGAAACAGCCACCGTCACTTCCACGAAAGCAACCGGACTCAGTTTGCAGAAACATTCACTTTAATGTTGACAACTCACCAAAACCATCTTGGTTCATTTTTCCAATAATCCAACAATCACCAATTCTGGCCAAAATTAAAAATAACAGCGGGGCAAGAACAGCATGTAGAGACAGAATATGTTCTAATCTAATGGGTTTTATTTCAACCAACGTAGAGCTGGAGATCATTTGGTGAGTTTTATTTCTGCCTTTCTGTCAAAGTGTGTTTTTGATGATAAAAATTGCTGTTTTCTCAAATGTAGTCTGGTGGCTTTGGCGAGAGTGAAGGCGTCTGTTTCTGATCAAACTAAATGAATCTTATTCTTTAACAAGACGGTCTATCTGACTAACAATCTGAGTCTGTCATTGGCAAAAACAAGCACTTCAAGTGGACGTACTTTGATGGTGCCTAATTGCCCGCAGGGATTACTCTGCAGTCTGTTTTGCCATCGCCGACTTCAGCAGTCCAACTCAATACTCGACCACTTCCAAAAATCACTGTCCCCATTAATCACATAGATATAAAAACATGGGGAAATAGGGTCAACGTCAAAGAACTACCTAAGTTACCCTATAATGTGACGTGTTTCTTAGTAGTATTGATCCCACTGAGGATGCAACTCTTTGCAGCAGTTGACTTATTGTGCAACACTTCTTACCGTTTGAATCCAAACAGCTCTCAAAACCATCCATTAAAAAAAAGCTATTGGCAACTTCTCCGGGCACATGACCTCACACAAACAGATTTCATGTTTGCATCAAGATCGAAGTGTGACCGGAGAAAAGATAATGAATGACTTGTGACGAGAGACCAACAAGCAAAGGACCCCTTCAGGTTTTTCAGATCGGAAGATTCCTCTGGAGATGTCCGTGTTGCTTTGCTTCTAAATATAAAAGGGTAATAAAAATAGTTTGCGTGTACAACAAATCGCTGTTTTGTCTCTCGTAAGTGGTCAAAAGTCGCCCAATAAACCATCATGAGACTTTGTTTTACATGAGCTATTTTTAACATCATTACCAACTGACAAATTTCTGCTCGAAGAAATTTTCGCCAATTAGATTTTGCTCCCAAAACAAAATTCCTCAGACCGCCGTTGTTTTTTCAAAGTAAATGATCCTTGTACAAGCTAAAAATGTACATTATCACTAATGTAGAGTGCTTAGACCGTATTAGAGCAGCCCATTAAGACACTGACACAGGAACTCAGCCAAATAGTGTTTTGTCTTTTTTTTGTGTGTATTGTTTTTGGCACAGTGACACGACATGTGAAACCTTAACAGAATTGTATGTCTTTACAAGGGAACACGCATCAGAATGTGAAGCGTCCAGGACTGCGAGTGCCAGAACGATTGGGAAATTGCTGGAAAGTATGCAAACGCAAGTGCAACATACTTTTCTGTGATCAGCTACGCAATTTGTTCTCATAAGTAGTAAAAAGAACGACTCAATTATCTGTTAATCACCAAATCTGAGTCTAGACCGAGATGGCTGCAACGAAACAAAGTGTCCCGACCCTCCTGTAAATGATGCTGTACATTCACTATGCCGGCTGAAAATACTCTAAGGTGTCTCCATCTTTTGTTGTTTTACACCTGCTCCCCTACATCAAGTGGATTTTTGGGTAATTTTTCACAGAATCTCTTGCTGAGAGATTACGTGTGGTTAAAATGATTGATCACTCCGCTGTGATGAGGCGGGCATTCACTGCTGCTCGGGAGATCAATCTTAGTCTGGCGTTGCGTTTATTAGTAGTGACGCTGGATCTGGGATGTCACATCTAAGTGATTAACTTGTAAACAGGGAACGACACAGCTACAATAACGTCAAGAGCGTTCAATATATAAATGCTAATAAAGTGTGCACACACAGGGGCTGTCTGGGTATTTGCAGAGTAAGCATCACAGTGTTCATTATACTGCTCTGAAATACCGCCGCATGTACAGTAGACGCACCAACATCAATGATTTCTGTCTGAATCCTGAAAAAAAGGAGCTTTTATGCCTCAAATCCCATAAAAATGAGCTTTCTGTCAATTTACCCTCAAAGTGAGATTATTTCCCTAATCTCTCTGAGGTTTTCTTTATCTCACTTAAACAGTTTGTTTGAGGCTGTGGTCGCGAGCAGATGTAACAACTTAACCCCTGCGACCTCAGCTGTCCCGCCTGAGCAAATAAAACGTCAACATCCGGCTTCACAGTCCCTCCTCTGACAGCTCCACTTCCTCCTTCTCACAGCGCTCCTCGGGCCAGCGAGGCTGCCGGAGCGGGGAGGGGATGTGGCGTTTCATCACCCCCGACCGATGTATGCCGTGGCGTATGAGATACGTGCGCATATGTTGTATACTGTGCATGCACAGATGGAGAGAGCGGGGAGAAAGACGGGAAAGCGTGCTCACGTGAAACTCCAACTCCCTGTGTGATAATCTGCAAAAACACCAAACGCTCTCGAGTGGGAAAGCTTTTTCCTCTGGAATATCCTCAGCCACACAGGATGTGATGCCTTGACGCTGGCAGGTGTTTCAAATAAACAGAAAAAGACAGAGTTCACCGCGGCACCACTTAAAGAAATCCAACCTATTCCAGTGCATTGTCTCTGAGCACAACCCAGATAGCAACTGTTTCAGACGGTTTACAGTCTGAGTCTCGTGTTGACAGGCACCCTTGGGATTGGAATCCTATTAGTTAAGACAGACACAAACAAGGAAATCTCCGCCCGAATGTTTGTAATAATCCAATAATTTGGTTAATTGAAACTGCATGACGAAGAAGAAGAAAAGGAAGGAGAAGAGAGGAAACGGGCTGGGACAATCGGGATTCATTTTGGCCATGAAAGGAGCTATTTCACACCAGAAAAACCCCAAGCTGTGGTCAAGCTGAGGGCTGTTTTGAGTTTGAGAACTGAAACATGTCAGCTCTTAAGGACTTTTTCCCAGACACTCTCCGTCCAAATCACTAACGAAAAGGCTCAAAAATCAGCACGGGAGCAGCAGATGATGTTACATTCACCCTTTTCAGCTGACAGCTCGTTGACCTTCTCTCAATCTGTTGGAGCTTCCAGTGTTACGTAAGGATTAGGAAGAGTTTGGGCCTTGTGTATTACTTTGATTTATTGGTTTTATGTGCAGCGTGTGTGCATTACACATTTCAAAAATACCTTTACATACCAGCACACAAACACACCTTTAATCCATCTTTAAAAAGGCACGCAGTTTTCTGCACACTGAGGCTGCTGCAACAGGTGATCACATTCAGAAGTCGTCCTGCACTGACATACAGCGATGGAGCGATAACTCAGCCCACAGGTGAATGAAATGGGGTCACAGGCGCGACATCTTGAACACAAATGTCATAAAAGGAGGGAACAGAGAAAAGGTGTGCTTGTGTGGGTGTTTTCATGTTTGGATGAGGGGGTGGAGGCTGATGGAGTTACATATCTGAAGAAATCAGATCCCCATTTAACTGCCATCAGTTTGATACCATGATGTGTGTGTGTCCATGACCCCAGCTGGTCATTCTCAGGTGAACAAGAGACAATTTTAACTTACATTTTTGTGTTTTTTGAAAAAGCAGTGGCTCGTTTTCTCCCATATTTACTCAAATAAAATGATCATTCATTTTAATACTTGCTGTCATTCAAAAGATGTCATACAACTCAAAAGAATGAACGCTGTTTGATGACTAAAAGTCAAAGTACTCACACAAACGCGTGGTAGACGAAAGCCCACTCCCTCGGTCTCTCCAACACGTTGTAGAGGTAATTCTGGAGCCGCCGGTAGCGCGCGTTCCTGCGGCCGCTCTGCGCGCTGTAGGTCAGCGGCTTCCCCAGCAGGCTGAGCCGGGCGCCCTGCTTCCTCTCCGCTCCCACCGCACCTGCAGCAGTGGGAGACAGGAGACCGTCCCCGACCCGCACCGCGTTATTCATCGCCCTCCGCCCTGACTCCACATCTTTCATTGGGTAGTCCTGCACCCGGCGTCCTGTTGTGGTCTTCAGCCAGAGCCCGGTGCCGTCGCTCTCGTCGCCGGTGTGTCTTCTCGGCATGGCATCACCAGCGCAGCGCGCTGGGAGACCGGCAGACATTCACATGAAGCCAAGCGCTCCTTTCGCCAGAGGGTGTTGGGCTACTTTGACTTCCACTACACACTGAGTAAAACAAAGCAGTAGGTGAAGAGTTAAATGTCTAATATGCTCTCATCGTGTCATCCTGTGGCCAGCTGAGCGCATTCACAGTCCGGTTTGGACACTTTGGCCATCTGCGCAAGGCTGGGGAAGAGTTGGGTTATGAAGGAGTGGATCCATGGAGACATTTGGCAGGGGGAGGGCTCTCCCACCCTCCCACACTCTTTGCTTCCCCCCCCAACACACTCTCACTCACCGTGTTGTCCCTTTCTGTCAGAAGCGTGTGGAGCCTGAAAGCAGCGTGGTTCTCTTTTACGCACCGGCCGGAGAGGGAACGCAGCACGACCGGCACCGGCAGAACCACTTCTGATCAGCAGGTGGTCGCTCTCAGCTGTGAGATTTTCAATTTGAATTTGAGAAAAAGTCAAAAGACACCAATGGATAGATGACGCAAGTTTTACGCATTCGAGGAAAGTGTCCCGTGTCCACAGCGCTCGCTCCACGTTGTGTGGATCGACTTAAGTGTTTGTTTCAGGGAACATGAAGGCACACACACACACACACACACACACACACACACACACACACACAGCGTAATCTGCTTTAAACACTTCTACACCGAAATAAAGTCCCTCCTTTGTCTTTTGTGTAAAGTTCCACTTTAGAGAGGAGCGGGACATGAAGTTTCTGCCTCAACTGAAAACACTGATTGATAATAATTTGTCAGACTTAAACTTTGTGCTGAATTGGTTGAAGATTGATCAGCACACAGTTGATACTCAGAGACACAGAGAAGCTGCTCGGTCTCAAACTCACACGCGTTCTCGTGTTGTCACAGCTGCGTCACTCACCGACCACGTGACCCACGAAAAGCACCATTTAAGATTTCTTTCCCTTCTTTCTGTGACTCTTTCCAAATATTTTAAATATCAAACCAAATGCACCACCATTGATTTGTATGTAAATAAATAAGCGGCCTTGTCCATTAGCTTTAGTTTGTTTGTTCAGTTTCTCCGACTGATTTCTGAGACAAAGGCACAGCATGGCATCACTCCACAGCCTCACTCATTCTTTCTAATTAACGATCTGAATGAATAATTACAAATATGGATATGATTCCCATTGTTCCTGTTGACTCGCAGTCCTCCTCTGAGAAGTTTGTCGGATTTAAACTTTTCCCACTTTGTTCTGATCCATCCAAAGATCGTGATGATGTCAGAAATGTGACGCCATCACGTGCACCGCGGCACTGCTATAAATGGTCTATGATCTGTTTTTTTTTTTTACTTGGATAATCTGAGTTTTTCCTGTTGTGATCAAAGTTTGACCTCTAGTGGCAAAACGTAGGTATTACGTACAAAGTCCTGAGAGGCCTTGCCCCAAGTCATTAACTGATCCTGATGCTCCTTCTCTTTACAATTGATGAGATGCTTTCTTCTCGTAGCATCCCATGATTGTATCAGCACATTTCTTGTTGGTTAAACTTTGGATCGACCGACTGAACCCTAAAGAGTTCAATCAGTGAGACCTTGGCTTTGTGGATGGGACAGTCCACTGAACTTTGTGTTAGTGTTTTAGTGTAACATCCTTGGCTGCAAATTTAACTGAATAACTGTCTTATAGTGTTATTAAAGTGTTACCAAATATATATATCAAGATATCAAAGACCCAGAAAGAAAATGCTGAGGACATGACCTCAGTGTCCACAATGGCAGCTCCAGCCTTTATTATGATGGATGCGTTGATGATGGTGATACAGCTCAGAGCACACTTGGTGTTGTAAAAATATCCTTCACACATTTGTGCAAAAATCTGCATCCACTTGTGACCCACTGAATGGAAATCAGTGTATTGTTTAATTGTTCAACAGCGCCATCAAGTGATGCCATTAGAAAACAGCAATACATGTAATATTTATAACAATAATAATAAAAAACATTAAATATAGAATAAAATAGTAGATGAATTATAAGTAGTATTATATAAATACAATTCTTTAATTAGAAGTCAACCAGCTGAAACAACGACAATGTTTGCTTTATTTTACGCGCCATAAATCACATTCAAATAAGAACAAAGAACCTTTTAATCCTACAAAGAACCATTATCCAGCCCAAATAAAGAGGCGTTTAAGTGGTGATAGCTCTGTTCCTATTAGTCCACCAGCCTGTAGCCTCTCCGTCCTTCGAGGATCAATTAACGTATAATCCACTGAGCCTTAATTGGCAGGATTTACGCACGACACGTTTAAAAATCGACTGACACTCAACGAGGAAAGCTGCGCTAATTAAGAAGCAGAGAGGGGGCAAAAGGGCCAGAGAGGGAGGGAGGGAGAGATTTTCAGAGAGAGAGAGAGAGAGAGAGAGAGAGAGAGCATTGGTTGGGATTAGGCCCGTGCTGCAGGTTGGACGGGATTACAGAGCGCAGCGTAGTTCAGCAGTTCCCCGTGCTGCTGCTGCTGCTGCCGCTGCTGCGCCCTGCTATGGACAACTGACCGACACCTGCGACCTATCACCCACACAGAGCAAACCCCACGGATCCCTGGTGACACAGCAGCTGTATGGAAACATGGCCGACGTCCCTCAGATCGTCAAAATTGGGATCTCTCTGAAGATGCTTCCCAACAACAGCGCGGTGCACTTCAAGTCCGACGGCGCCAGGTTCGGACAGACCCGGACCATCAAGCTGCTGACCGGCTCCAAGTACAAAATCGAGGTGGTCATCAAACCAGGAGCGGCCGAGGCCACGTAGGTAGTCTTTTGACTTTAATCCTGACCTGGTCATCACCTCAGAGAAATACCCGGACCAGGTTAATATTTCCTGTTACCCTTAACCTGAATGACCGAAAGATCACCTAATTTAATAATGAGCGAAATGGGATGGCAGTATGACTGTGGAGCCTTCCAAATAATGTCGATAGTTGTCGATAGTAGGTGCATTTTAATCTGCTAGAATCTGTGAAATGTTAGGAGTCTGCCTTTCCGTTATAAAGTCAAAATACAGTGAATACAACCGTGTCTTTGTCCGCTTCATCGCCAAAATGACTGCAAATAAATGCATGCAGGGTGAGGCTCAGTGCTTGTGTGAACCGGTGGTGACCTTAGAGCGCCTTTTCTTTTCCTGAGGAGAAGCCAAATGCAGATTTCAAGACTGTATTTACGCACGGTAGGAAATAAACGCGCCTAACGCACATGGAGCGGAAGAAAATGAAGGTGTTGTTAAATTTTCAAATTGTACAGACAGAAAACATGAATTAAAAGCATCGTTTTATTGCTTTGTGTTATTATTGTTTTACTAAAAGCCCCGCACTGAGCGCTCAACAAGTCCTATTTCCAAGAGTAGCGCTCGGATGTAGGATTTTACGCGGAGCCCGTGAAGGCACCATAAACCCCCAATTGGCCGCACGTTAAATCCAGCACAGATTAGGACTCTACGTTTGGGCTCTGTGTCGCCGCCCTCCTGTGATTTGCCTACAATCATGATTATGTAATGAACGTTGCTGTACATGCATGTCCAAATAAGGATTAGTGTTGGATGTCTAAATATCGGTCCGTGAACTGGGCTATAAAAAAAGTAGGTCACACGTGATGATGCGTGGGAGATGTAGTGATTTTGGGGCAATGCTGGGACACAGCTGTGGACCGAGTTCACGAGATGTAAGCATGAAAGCCTGGCATCAGTGAGTGTGGAGCTCACAGTTGACCCAGTGCAGGAACATTTGTTTTTTTAAATGCATAATAATTGGGATTATAATCTATTAATGGTGATTTTAAACTGCATGTGTTGTTTCCTAATACTTAAAATGACTCACATTTTTAGATCCATCTTGTTTATTTATGTTTATTGTTATCATTTCACTTGAATCTGTCTTCTATGGTGTCATAGTGACATGACTCACATTAACCTTTATTTAAGATATATTTGTGTCATATGTGTTTATTCGCCCTAAAATGTACATTGGCTGCAATATAGCGAGCGACAGCAAGTACAGAGGGGGTGTGTCTGCGTTTTAATTCAGGTCAGCCTCTGACTCAACTCAGTACTCACCAGATACTCCGGTTCTCTCTCCTCTTTCCCCCTCTCCCTCTCTGTTACGTTACATTCATGACGTGTAAAGTATATTTCCCTGCATTACAGAACATAAAAACTCGCTAAAGGAGGTCACCTTTCTATCGCTGCTGCAGTCAGGCCGATAAACAGGAGTGATGATCAATCCGCTTTTTAAAGGACCTATTCTCATCCCCAACTCGTCAAAAACTGATGCTTTGGTATTGTAGGACAGGCCGTCCGCAATCCCGAAGCGTCAGTTTTTGATGAGTTGGAGGTGAGCCTCAAAAATCTATTTTTAAAGTAAGAAAAATTATCTCTAAACTCTCCTCCTGTCAGTAAACAATCTTTAATAATGTGCTAATGACTCTGTTGTGTTTCAACTGCAGGTCGATGACTGTGGGCGGAGTGACCTTCCCCCTGGAGCAGCAGTCTAAAGACCCGCAGTCAGTGGTCTACACAGGCCAGTATGACACAGAAGGGGTGACGCACACCAAGAGTGGAGACAGGCAATCGGTTCAAATCAACATACAGGTATGGATATCAGATATATTGCACACAGGACATGAAGCTAACTTTAATTTTATGACCAGGAAGTGTTCAGGATCAGAGGAGTCTGTTGATTGGATACCTGTCGAGAAGACAAACTGCAGACAACACGGAATGAAGACCTTGTTTGTTGATATTGGGAGCTTCTAAAATTAAGTGTGTGGACTCTCTTTCCTTTTCCATACCATTACAATTGGACTTGGATTGGATCTTCATGTAATCTGACCTTTTGCTCGTGAATGTTGTATTTTTATCGTTGGCTTTCAAATCCGGCTCAGCAGCACTGGCACAAAGATACGTCTCTTTGGTTGCTCCAGCTAAGCTTCAGTTGGTGGCATGGCAGATGAGCACTTTTTGTTCTGGTTCTGCCTTCACTCTTGCAGCCAAACAAAAAAAGACTAAAACCAACACAACAGACAATTAATAAGCAATGTTATACATGTTGGCTTCCGACTTCCAGTCAAAAATGTCTGTTTTGTGTCTCCGGAAACATGGCATGAAATTTCCCCAAAGACCCCAAAAAAAGATCTAGTGATGTCACACTTGAAAATGTTGAAACGCAGTCTCGAACTGAGGTCACTGGCTTGGCATCCTTCTCGCCAGTAAATGTTCAAATATGTTTAAGTGAAATTTACATGTTTGGATAATTTTTTTAACCTCTGAAGGAGAAAGAGCACCTAATGACAAGTTCACAACATTAGAAAAAATTGTAGAAATATAATTTCATCTGGTTTGACGTCCATCTGTTCACACCCTCGGGCCTCTGGGATGATATGATGTGTGTTTGTCGGTGCATGTATCCATCTGTCCGGCTCCCTCTTCATTTCACCTTCACATGGTTCTACACATGGCGATATAGTGTGACTTTCTCACTGTGTATTCCCATCTGTCCGCTCTCTGTGTTTCATCATCGCTTCATCAAATCAGGCCACTCGAAGATGCCCAGTACTGGTTTTGCATGCACTCATGTGTGCATGTGTTTCTCCCTCAGTTCACAGAGGTGGGGCTGTTTGAGACGGTGTGGCAGGTGAAGTACTACAACTACAACAAGAGGGATCACTGCCAGTGGGGGAACAGCTTCAACAGCATCGAGTACGAGTGCAAACCCAACGACACGCGCACACTCATGTGGATCAACAAGGAGATGTTTGTCTGATGGAGGAGCAGCTTCGAATATATTCAGGTGTACTCTGCAAAAACACAAGGTGATGTTGCTGATTGCAGTATGTCATGATGAAATTAAGACATTTTCTTTTTCTTGCTGTTGCTAAAAAGATTTATTTGTTCTCCAATAACAAAAAATCTCAAGGGGTTGTGGAGTAAAAAATGCATCAGATTTACTGCCAATAAAAATCACAGTAATATAGTATACAGCAGAATATTTAAAATACAAAGATGTTTCATTGATTTTGTTTGTTTTTGATTATACAAATGCATCAAAATGAATATATCGTATTCAGGTTAAAATGGAACATGTGGCAGGTCTCCACAACCTACTGAATTAAAATAAGTTTTAATTTATGGGTTTAATGATGTAAATATGTTCTCATGTAAACTTTGTGGCATCTGGTGACCCTCAAGTGTGTTCAGACTTATGTAATGCACAGTACTGTAAATGTGTGAGTGTGTTTCTTGTACAGATGTGTTTATCTGTGTTGTGTACTTTAAAGATTTGTCTGTATGTATGTGAGGAGTTTCATTCCAAAATGACGATCAAACATTTCATGAAATTCACGTCATGTCAGAAACTATTGCTGACATAAAAAAGTTAAAGGGTGAGTTCGCCCGAAAATGAAGATTAAGTCGTGATCAACTCATCCTCATGCTGAAATAAACGAGCCTAATTCACCCTATTACAAGACACTGTACCATCAGAATGATTATGAAGCTGTTATTTTAAGGTAAAAAGTTACATATTGATGCTTTAAATCAATCAAATTGTTCACTTCACCCAGCTACCTTGATGAATCTTTCACCAGCTGTTCAAAGGGTGCAGATTAGCTCCTCTGTGAGACTCCACAAGCTGCTGATACCCAGAAACAATTTAATGTCTATCTTCACGTCTCAGCTCATTTCATTTTGCAGTGCACCTCTTCTGCATCAGCGCCTCTAAAATCACGAAATTACCCATAACGCTGAAGTGAACTTGTGCCACTGCCTCCACCGTGATCCATTAAAAAAGGGCCCGTAGTGTTTTGGAGTGAACTCCCTGTGTAGCTGTGTGTCTGTAAGAAGTAGGACTTTTGTATTTGGGTGAAGTTGTGCTCCTATTTGTTTATTTCTCTACCTCTTCCAAAGGACTTAGCCATGAATATTTGTGTTTATTAAATAAAAAACAATGTATTTGGAAATAACACAGCCTGTTGATGACAGATCTTGTAATATTTTTTTCTATTTATTGTGGTAAATCTTAATATTTTCAAAAATAGTATTTTTGTACAGTGAACCTTTGGAAATGTTTTCATAATTTTGTGTGTTTTTTGGTAGAAAGTGACGTATTGGATTGACCTATGCAAGAATTCAGACTGACAAGACAACAATGAAATGGTGCAATATAGTGTTGGAATTGACATATCACCTTTTTGTGAAAGTGTTGTTTGTTTATAATGTGATTAATAGTAAAATGGCAGACCTTTCTGTGTGGCACATGTGTTCATTTAACTCATTATAAACCTGTGTTGGCAACTCAAGCAACTACTTCTGTAACTTCACCTGAATCATATCAAGTTCATATGGGAGCTGTTAGAGTTCTGACGATAGGAGAGATTTCAAGGCAACAGTGGGAAACTCAGAGATAAAAAAAAAAGATGCCGTCCTTGACTGCTGGTGCTTCGCATACATTGCAGATGTAAAATGGTAACAGGGAGAAGTCTGAAAGAGCATCCTGATGCAGGTCAAACATGATAGTTACAAGACATTCATCACACCGACAAAACACTAATCGTGACATTCAAAATCCAGAGGCAATTAAGCTATTCGACCTGGAAGGTTAGGGTGTTCAGCTTTGATTAAAGCTACATCTGATCTCACTTTCAACGTACCTAGAACCAGTCTCCAGAGGTGGCTCAGGCTTCTGATTAGGAGGCCTCCTGGGCGCCTCCCTTTAGAGATTTTCTAAGCACGACCAACAGGGAGGAGACCTCAGGGCCGACCCAGAGGTTGCTGGAGGGATTATATATCTCATGGGGCCTGGGATCGCCTTGGGATCCCCCAGGAGGAGCTGGAAAGCGTTGCTGGGGAGAGGGACGTCTAGAATACTCTACTTAGCCTGCTGCCACCGCGACCTGACCCCGGAGAAAATGGATGGACGGACAGATGGTTGGATTGTCTCAATAAAACTTGTACATTTAAGTGCTTTCTGTATGTTTCAAGTCCGAGACCTTCTTCACAGTCACATTTAAATGCTGCTGAACCAACATGTAGACAACCTAAATGACTAAAAATGTTCCAGCTTTAACTCCCTCGAGAAGTCCAGTTTAACCCAGACATTTAAACGCTTTAAGTCTGCAGATCTCCAAAATCGATGCTTTCTTGGATGTGCATCTGCTGCTACTGCTGAGTCACTACTTTTCATTTTTTATAGGCTACTCGAGGTCTCCACAGTGGGAGGAGGGCCTTCCCAGTGGGGATCCAAACAGTTTCAGGCTCAGAGAATGGAAGTGAATACGGCTTATCAAAAGGAGATCACAGCGAGTAGACTAAATGTGTGATCTGGTTGTAGAGATTGTTCAGAGATACACTAGTTTTGGGGAATTTTACTGTTACTAAGAGTCAGAAAATAATAAATGCCTCATGAAAGAGCTTTTTTAAATGTATTTAGTGTGCTCTAAATACACAAAATTACAATTATGAACCGGAAAATGAGCATAATTTTATTGTAACTTCTGGCTTGACTGTTATATTATGTTCCTGAGTGACCTGCTTCTGCTCTGTCCAAGCACTTTGTAAACTCTGTTTTTAAAGGTGCTAAATAAATAAATAAATAATGTTCTTCCTCTTCTTTAGATTTTCCTCTCACTCCGGCTGCACTGTGCCCTTTAAAGCCACTTCAGATGTCCCCATGGTTTACAATGCTCAGCATGGATTTAGTGTCTGTGCATGAGGCAAAGTCTGTACTATTGATGAGCAGACTTAGTGCCACGGGGATTACATGAAATGAAGTCCATCTGCCAGTTGTGTTCAGGGTTGAAAAGCCAGCAGCAGCTACACGGCAGCAGGCCTGTGGAGAGTCGACTCCCTGCAGTGCAGCCGCACCACCAGCAGGGGGCGCACCGGCACAAACCTCCTCCGAAGGCGCAAATATAAATAAATAGCAGTTGCAGTACCCGGATGTACAGTACTGCCGCACCTCCCCTCTCTCCCACCGCCTGCTTGTCAAACCGAGCCGCCTCCTCCTCCGCTTACTGTCCCCTCCCAGCGGGTCTCCCTCCCCTGTGCCACTGCAGTGAAAGCCTCGGTTACCGGAGAGAGAGAGCGAGAGAGAGAGACGGAGAAGAGTGCCTGGAGCTGGGTGTACAAATCCGGGACGAGAACCTCGGAGAGCACCGCGACCACATTTCTGCGCGTTTTCTCGCCACAACTCGGCGGCCTACCGACCTCCCCCCCCCTCCCCTCCGTGTTGTTGTACCTCTTTTCCGTTTCACATCGCCTGGATTTCATCATCCGACCTGCAAGATGGTAAGCGGCAACAAAAACAAAAAGAAAATAAAAAAGCTCCTCTCGTATTTTCAGTCTCTTCCGCCGACTGGTCAACACGGCAGCGGGGGCAGGCCCCTTGTGCTTTCAACGTGTCGGGTCAGTTGTGGCGGTTGGACAGGTTGTTTTTCATGTTGGGCGCTTTGCTGTGAGTTTTTACAGTCGACCACGTAGAGAGCTCCGGCGAGAAGGAAACGCTTTCTCACCCACTTTTTTTTTTTTTTTGGCTCCCTGTGTCTGTCTGTCTGTCTGTGCTCTTACCCCCGGGGCTGACAGTAGCCTGAAGCCCGTGGCCCAGATACTTTCTTATCCCTTCTCGACATAGCCTTCACTCTTATTAGCAACGGAGGCCCGTGTGAATTACTTTTGGTGACTTAAACACACGCTGTGTGCCAACATTTTTACGCACTAGTTGGGGAAAACGTCTTGTGAAGTCGTATTCACTCAGCTTTCTAACTGACTGTGTCCATATGTGTGCAGGTAGCATGCTGCTGTGTTGATAGTAGCAACAGTTTTTAATTTGAACAGGCCGAGGCTGCATTTATATCTATTTACTACAGGAGGCTGCCATTACAGGTCCACTCCGTTGGCTCATGCTGTCCTAATTAATTGGACACTATAGCGCCTATACATCTGTATATATGAGGCTGAGTTGCTTAGTAACCAGTAGCCATCCAGTAAGTGACCAATAGGAGTCCAGGCCTGGATCTATGTTCAATTTAACTGTCACTAAACCAATTGCAAGGGCGTAGCTGGGAGTTGTAGGTTTATTTATACCTCCCTCCACTGTCCTCTCATACACACACATCCTTTCAGTGCAACAGTAGATTGACGACTGATCGATTCAATGATCAGTTATCGAGGTCCTGATGGCACCACATTGGCAGTTTGTTGGAGGTGTAACGATATGTTGATCTTAAGGAAGCTTTATTTTTTGTGGGTTTTGTAGAGTTTGGCTGCACAGGCTTGTCTTACACTTGTAGATTCAGCCCATTAATATTTGTTTTTCGGTTATTCTGGCGACCGCTTTGCACAAAAGATGACGAAGGTGAAAAGAGGTAAACTTTGTTTTAGTGTCGTACCGTACCAACAGACTAAAGAGCAGCTGCATACTAAGAGTCCACTGTCCTCTCATACTCACAAATCCTTTCTATCCAACCATCGACTGAAGACCTCCACTGACTTGTATTCTGGTCAGTTATTGAGGTCCTGATAGCACAACATTGGAAGAAGCAATAATGATTTGAATCTGTCCACGGATGCACGATATGGATTTTTTTCAGCCGATACGATAACCAATAATCACCTGACTGTCATGGCCGATGCCGATAAATTAACTGATAATAGAAACTAACATTTGTATATTTAAAAAAATAAATTTCTGACCTGTAGTATATGCACACCTGAGTGTAAGAAAGGCGTCCCCATGGTGCTCACTGGTGTTTTGAAGCCAAAAAAAAGTTGCCTTGAACTGAAAAGTTGAGTGTGGATGTTTTCAAGATCCATCACTATCTAAATCTGACAGATGGCTTATTCCTGTGTCACCATTAAATAGTGTGAAATGACAAGTTTATTTTTGGTCAGTGAAATGTTCTTTATAACCAAAACGATTTTTTTTTTTTTTTTTTTTTTTTTTTTTTTTTTTACATTTTTGAAGTTATTTTATTAAACCAAACACAACAAAACCACATCATTTGTGTACAACACAGAAGGAAATGGTAAACAAACAAACAACAACAGCAAGAAAAAAATAAAAATAAAAATAAATAAAGAAATAAATAAAGAAATAAATTAAATCACCTAGGAGGGGAGGGGAGGGAAGGGTTGGGGGGGGTCGGTTGCAGTTGCTCTATACATTTTCCATATAGTCTCTGATCAGTAACCAAGGTCCATCATCTCCACGATCACATTCAAATAAGGCAGCGGTTGCCCGCTCCATTGCCAGCAGGTCCAAAAAATCTTCCAGCCAGGCGTTGACATTAAAACAGTTTGACTTTCTATGTTTCCAGTTTATCAGTACTATTCGTTTGACTGACATGAAGGCTAGTACAACAATTCGCTGTTTGACAGTTGATACATTATCAATTCTTTTCCCCAGCAAACAACTTAGAGGACATTCAGGTATTTGTAGGTCAAGAATGGACCTCAGTTGAGCAATAACATTTTTCCAAAAATTCCTCACTGGGGGGCAATACCACAGTAGGTGGATTAACGTCCCTGCCTCTCCACAGCCATGCCAACACAAGTGGGAAAGGGAGCGGTCCATTTTGTTCAGTGTGTGTGGTGTAATATACGCTCTATGCAAAACTTTAAATTGGATAGTTTTATATCTCACACATTTAGAAGATGCAGTTGTGTTTCTCAGAATGGACTCCCACTGAGCATTTGTGATAGCGACACCTAAGTCCTTCTCCCATTGATGTTTTATGTGGCATAAGCTGTCAGGAGAGGCCAGGGATAACAAATTATAAAAAACTGAAACCACTCTCCTCCCCGTGGCAATTTTCCTGAACTTATTATCTAAATCACAATTGCAACCAATGTTGACATTTTTTAATATATGTACCCTCAAGACAGATTTCAGTTGTACATATGATAAAAACTCTGTGTCGCTAACACCAAATACAGTTTTTAATTCATTAAAGGATATCATGTCCCCATCTTTGATAATCTGGCCCAGTTCATTAATACCCTTATGTTTCCAAACATTGTTGGACAATGTTCTGCCCCCTGCTGTAAATAGTGGGTTATTCCATATAGGGCATGATGGTAGTGAGGACCCCCAAAAAAGTAAGCATTTATGTAAAGATTTGACTATCTCACAGGAGAATTTTATTATAGGGTTATCCATTTTAAAATTAATCTTAGGATGAAAAAATAGGGCTGCTAACGACACAGATTTGCTATATTCTGCCAGGACTTTCTCTTCGGTCCACATCCAACTGCCAGTTTCATTCTTGATCTTATAGGCCCATGACAGGGGAAATCTAGCATTATAGGCCAAATAATATGTATAAACATCCGGGACACCCAATCCCCCACTTGTCCTAGGTCTTGACATTTTTTTGTGACTAATTCTTGGTGTCTTATCCTTCCACAAGAAACCTGTTAGCAATTTATTAATTTCTTTAAACCAATGTGGTGGAAATTTTAATGGTATGGCAGATATTAGAAATGACAGTCTAGGTAGGATATTCATTTTAATGATTTCTACTCTGCCCCATAAAGATATGGGCAAAACTGTCCATCTCTTTACGTCCTCCCTGATTGCCTTCAAAAGTTGTGGTCCATTTAAATCAAAAATCTTTTCTATGGGGGACTGGATATTTATTCCAAGATATCTCATGCCATGAATTCTCCACTGGAATGGGGCAGAACCAAGATGTGACGAGTAGGTCCGATGGTTCAAGGGGATAGCTTCACTTTTAGTATAATTTACCTTATATCCTGATAAAGCCCCAAATGCATCAATCAACTTCATCACCTGAGGTACAGACTGGGACGGTTGTGTTAATGTTAATAATAAATCGTCCGCAAACAGATTAACCTTAAAATCATATCCCCCGATATGTACACCAGGAATGTTTGCCTCTGACCGTATGGCACATGCCAAAGGTTCAAGGGCAAGTAAAAACAGGGATGGTGAAACAGGGCAGCCCTGCCGGGTAGATTTCATAAGGTGAAAAGGTTCTGATATCATACCGTTAGTTTTAATTGATGCAACTGGATTATTATAGAGAGCCCTAACCCATTGAATAATGGTTGGTCCGAAACCATATTTAGTGAGCACACCGAACAAATAATGCCATTCTATCCTATCAAAGGCTTTTTCAGCATCCAGCGATATAGCTATCGCTGGATGCTGCAAAGAACTCGCCTCTGACATTACATGAAAAAGCCTCCTCATGTTATTAGAGGCAAGGCGGCCTTTAATGAATCCTACTTGATCCAGATGTATCAATGAGGGTATTACAGACTCCAAACGCCTTGCAAGAATTTTGGCAAACAATTTATAGTCATTATTTAATAAACTTATAGGACGAAAACTGCTCATTTGTGAATGGTCCTTTCCTGGCTTAGGCAATAAAGAAATTATAGCTTGGGACATACTATGTGGCATAGAGTTGTTAGCTATCATATCATTAAATAACAAATTAAGAAGGGGGGCTAAATCTTGTTGAAAGCATTTATAAAATTCACTAGTATAGCCATCATTGCCTGGTGACTTCCCTGTTGGAAGTGTTTTTAAGGCAGAAATAATCTCATACTCAGTAACCGGTGACTCCAGACTATCTCTCTCTTCCTCTTTTAGACTTGGTAGGGAAATGTCCTTGAAAAACAAGTCCATATCCCTCTCTTCAATAGAGCCCTCTGACTGGTAAAGTTTAATATAATATTCTCTGAAGGCTTTATTGATTTGAGTTTGCTCAAATATAGTTGATCCTGAATCATCACAAATAAAAGGTATTGATTGTTGATTTTCCAATTGTTTTAACCTTAGTGCCAGCATTTTTCCCGCTTTATCACCCGATTCAAAGTGTTTTCTACGGAGTCTGAATAATGCAAAGGATGTCTCCTCATGAATAAGTGATTGCAGTTCTGTTTTAGCAATCATCACTTCATTTTTAAGTCTTACATTATTGGGATCCAGCATATGCTGGGATTCCAATGTTTTATGCTGCAAAATTAGTCTATTTTTCTTTGATACCCTTTCCTTCTTTTTCATCGTAGCATAACTAATTATCCAACCCCTGCAAGTTACTTTAAATGCCTCCCACACTGTCTGTATTGATGCCACAGAGTTCAAATTAAAGTTTATGAACTCACTTATCTTTCCCCTTAGTGTGGATACAAACACCTCTTCTTTCAACAAGGAATTATTAAATCTCCATATTTTACATTTATGATCATTTACAGACAACACAAACAGGACTGACAGTGGGGCATGATCAGATATAAGGATGTTGTGTATTTTGCTGTCGATAACATTCTCTACCATAGCTTGTGATAACAGCAAATAATCAATCCTAGAATAGGAATTATGAGCGTTGGAATAAAACGTGTATTCGCGGGCAGATGGATTTACTATACGCCAGATGTCAGACACTGCCAAAGAAGTTTGAAACTCTTTCAGTCCTGCTGATAATGAGGCATCTGAAGGCAGAGGGCGGCCTGATCTGTCCACCAGGGGGTCATTAACAAGATTAAGATCTGCTCCCATTAATATTGGGTCTGACGAAAATTGAGACAGAACCAAGTTCAGCTTAGATAAAAATTCCGCTTGACCTATATTCGGAGCATAAGCATTGACTAATGTGCATTTTACATTCTGTAGATAACCTGATATGATAACAAATCTGCCTTCCTTATCTGTGACTATTTGGGAGAGTTTAAATGACACTCGCTTTGATATTAGAATGCAGACACCCCTCGAGGCTCCAGAACCTGGTGCCGAGTAGGTCTGGCCAACCCATCTCTGTCTCAGTTTGGCACACTCAGCATCTATCAAATGAGTCTCCTGCAACATTGCTACGTCACATTCTAAGGATTTCAGATGTGTGATAATCTTATATCTCTTTGTTTTATTAGAAATCCCCTTAACATTCCAACTTATCAACCTTAAAGTAGACATAACTTCTTGCTAACAAAGTTTACACACACATTAAAAGTTCGTATGTCCGTGTGTGTGTGTTTGTGCGTGTGTGTGCATGCACGTATGCGTGCGTATGCGTGTGCGGGAGAGAGAGAGCAAGCGCATGGGCGCCTGTGTTGTGTGTGTGTGTATGTATGAGCAGATATACATGCGCGTAATGCGGCGTAGTGTATAAGAGAGAAGGAAAAAAAAACAAAAAACAAAAAAAAAGGCACTGCAACCATGATAGCGGGTAGGAAGGGGAAAACAAAACAAACAAACAAAACGAAACAAAGCAAAACCAAAAAAAAAAAAAAAAAAAAAAAAAAAAAAATACCATCACAATGGGTGGTTATCCCACAAAAAACACAGGGACAAAATATCTGTCCCTCGTCCATGAACCAAAGATGTGCGTATCAGTCTAGCGTTCCAGACCTTTCTTACACTTTAAATATCATATTCAACCCATAATAATAACAACCCACGGTAGGCTGGATAAATAAACAAGCAACAGAGTCAACTTATTTAAACAACGTCCAGTAAACAAAAAGAGTGTCATTCTGTTGCTTGATGGTTAGTTCACCAACCTGTCTTGGTCCCGTTTCTTAGCCAAAGGCCGATGGGGCCCGTTTACGCAGATCTTGACGCGCTTCCTCGGGGGTTTTGTAGATTAATTTCTCCCCTTGCAGCGTTACCAGCAGCCTGGAAGGGTAAAGCATCCCGAAGCGAATATTTGCGCCCCTAAGGGCTTTCTTCACATCCGTATAAGCGGCGCGTTGCTGTTGTATCTCCACTGGAAGGTCTTGAAATATGTGGAAAGGTTTCCCGTGCCATTTCAAAGCGTTTTTCTCCTTCGCTGCTGTCAGGATGCGCTGTCTATAACTCCACTTGAGCATGCGGACAATGTACGGCCTCGGTGGATCATCAGGTCCCGGTCTCGGGCGTAGTGCTCTGTGTTGCCGTTCCACCTCTGGCACCTTTCCGGATTCCGGGTTCAGATCTAATATATATTTTAGTATCTCTCCCAGCTCAGTACCTGGACTGGATGACTCAAACAGCCCCTCTTTTAGACCAACGAACACGAGATTGTTCCTTTTGCTCTGAGATTCCAAATATGTAACTTTAGATCTCAGCAGGTGAATTTCTTTGTGTGAGTCACTGGCCGTCTTGGCGTGTTCAGCTTTAAAGTCCTCCAGGTTACTGATGCGCTGCTCGGCATTTGCCACTCTGCTCGTCATTGCGCGCAGATCTTTTTTCATGCTATTAATGCTTCCATTCAGTGCGTCGAACTTTTGCTCGACAAATTCCTTCAGATCTGCAGATTGTTTCAATAGTTCTAGGGCCCAACCCGGGGGCATTTCTTCCGCCATGCTCTCAATTGTTTGGCGTTCCACACTTTCTTTCGCTGTTTGTCTTGTTCTCCGGTACCACTTATTCTCACTCATTCGTGTAGTCGTTGTTAGTGTGGACAGGCACTTCTTTTGCTGCAAAGGGTCTTGTAGTTTATCCGATGGGTTAATTGTTAAATGTCAGGTCTGTGATAAGAACGCCAGCACCTTCAGCGCGCCATCTTGTCACGTCACGTGATTTCCTCTCTTCCGTCACGTGATTTCCTCTCTCAAATCAAAACGATTTGACTGACAGCATCAAGACAGTATGTAAGAAGTGCTGCGTCGGTGTAGGATGATTTGATTGACCCTTAAACAAATCAAGTATTCGTCAAGCAATATTTGAAAAAGCATCATTGTCAACAAAAGCTGGCTATGTTTTCACAAAATCTCTTCAAAGAGCTGTTTTTTACAGCCCACAGTGTATGAACTCACATGAAGCCTCTTCTAAGAAACAGGTTTACTGACTCATTTGGACACGTCAACTGAGTAAAACCTCAAATCTGGAGGCATTGACTGATGTTATCAGTCCTGCAAAACCACATCATTAAGTAAACTAGCTTCTTGGAACGGAGCACTGGTTGGATACCTGCTTACATAGCTGTCAGGAGCTCACGCATTGTGATTCAAGGTTACAGTCCCTGAGGTTATGTTCTGAGACTGATACACCGCTCACAATGGCCAAGAATTTAAAGAAGCCTCTTCTGTCCGTGACACAGCATTCAAAATAAACACCAGTAAAAGTGTCTGAGACAGGTAAGCTGACATGCTCAGAACACCTTGGTACATTTGCCCTGCAGCAGTCTCAACCCTCTGCCAGAGGACAGAAACTGAGGGCATGCATAGCGTACAGATAGTGTGCCGACTTATGGCCTGTCAAAATGTATTCTTCTCAGCTGCAGGCGGAGGTTGGGGGCAGGGTATACAGTGTACACACAAACACACAGTTGCTTAAGCATGCAGTGGAATGATCTGATGCTAAGGGGACCATATGCTGCCTAGCAATCAAGCACCACCCACATAAGGATCGAGCCGTAGCTAATGTAAAAGAGATAAAAGCCACAGCGAACCACCGGCAGAAGCGATGATCAACAGTACGTGATCCACACTGCACTTCCAGCCCGCCAGCCCACTCAATCTGGATTTATTCTCCCCACTGGACGCTGCAGTGCTGGCCTGCACTCGGGCCAGCAGTCACTGGCACAGGCCATACTCTTGTCAGCAAACAATCGAATATTTGTCTGGTGTGTCGGTCTTTGTTCTAACTAACAGTGAATGGAGTCTAAAGTAACAATCGAAAGGCATGCTGAGGGGTCACTTGCTTCGAGTTACTGGTTGGAAGAAGCTGTTGAGGGGATGTAATGTACAAGTAACTGTTCATCATAAGTGCAAAAGTTGGTCAAAATGGATTTATACGTGTAATAGATTCTAGCCACTGACACTGATGTAGGAGGAGGTGAAGAGGAGTGTAATAAGCTGGATTTTTGAGTTTTTTTTTCTTGCACACCTACCTGATAAATCACCTGTTGGCAAGAAGCAGAATCTGTGGCTGATTGACGTTTTTTAGCTGATTGAAACCACCTTAATAAGTGCCTTTCTGTTTCTGCCTCATCAGCATTCAAGACATCAAATGTTCTGCATGTAATTATCACATTTTTTGCACACTATCAGTGGCAGCAATGAAACCAACAATGTGGGGCTTCCTTTACTGATAGCCTTTGCCTGCAGCAGTCTGTATTGTTAAGAGCATATAATGCTATTGACAATTGCTGGTTGAAGGGAAAGCTTTGGAGATGTTGGGCTTATTTTCTCTTTCAGAGATTCTTTATTGATTTGTCTGGGAAGAGGGTTTACTCATGGGAGAATAACTGAACTGAACAGAATAACATTGCCAGAGATCTTTTATTGATATATTTCGGAAGAGTGTTCACTTGGGACTAGTGCTGCTATGATACTGGTATTTCTAACGTTGATATAATACCTTGAAAAATATCAATATTCAGTATCCCTGGGAAACTTTTTTATTACATACTTTGAGGGCATTGAATTATAGGTTTTATTAAAAGATAAATATAGCAAGGCTTGTGTGCTGTGTGTAAAGAACAACGGTATCTAAGTTAATTTATTTCTGGAGGAGGTGAGACTCGCTGTTGGAGAGGCTGGCAAAAAAACACAAGTGGCTTGGGAGTATCGATACGGCATTATTTACTCATACTAATTATGGGTCTGCGTAGTGACGAGGACATGAGGGGAGACATCAGTCACTATCTATTCCACCCCAGCCTCTAAAGTCTGAAGAGTCAACTTGAGCAAGTGTTGAGCTCTCATCACAGGTCGTGCTTGTTGCAGCCCCGTGCTCGTGGGAAAACATTTGTGACTGCAGAACAGAAAAGCTATATCACAGATACTGTTCAGTGCACCCACCTAGTTGTGTGTGTGGGTTTGAGACTAATTGAATGACTTTAAGGAGCTCAATTTGTCACTCTTTGTCAGTCTTTTGGCTCTTTTCCCCAACGCTTCGCCCGTTTCCTCAAAAACAAACATAATAACCCCAGAAGCATTCAAACACCGATTTGGATGTCAAATACGAAGGCAAAGGTAGAAATTTCAAAGCATTCAGGTCAGCTTTGATTTGAAAAAAAAGCAATTTGAACATCATTGCATCCTTAATAGATGATCTTTGATTTATGCTGTTATTGAGGCTGCTGTTTCAACACATTCACCTGCAGCTGCAACCTTTTGCACGAACCCACATAGCAATGGTATTGTTGTGTTGGTTTCTGTAGAAAGTGCGGGAACGTCAGTCAATAAATTAGTTTAGTCGTCTAGTAACAATTCTCAACTTATGTAAGGATCTGTTGCTTTTATTGTTAAGTTGAATCATTGTGACTTGAATATCTCCTGGTTTTTGAGCCTTTTTGACAAAATAAGCACATTGGAGACATAATTTTCAGTGCTACGTGTTCATGTTGAGCTCTTTGTTGTATTTTAAATGATATATACAATCCACAGATTGTTCTTTGACCTGTGCTCACCCCCAACCACTGTCATCATTGTGCTCCCTCTGTCAGGAGCTTCTTATGTCTCTGCATTAGTCAGTGTGTCCCCTGTTATTGAAATGAGCACTTGGTAAATACTGTATAAATTTATAACCACTAGGTTAATGCATAAGAAGATGTAAGCATTGTTAGTTTACATAGCATTATGGGGCCTTCAAAACCCTGTCTAGGTAAGCCAAAGTCAGGGATAGAAATGGCTGAGAGGATTAGCTCTGCCAGAGTTCTTTCAGGCAGCTAAGATTTTGGTAATTACTTTCATATTTGCACTTGACTCCTAAATCTGGCTCAGATCCTTGAGACACACACACACACACACACACACACACACACACACACACACACACATCTGCAAAGAAATGCACACACATCAACCTAGAAGCAACCTACTGAGGTGATATTACAAAACAAGAATTACAGGGAGAGGTAACTGAATATCTGTGCAAAAAGAAAGATGACTGGAACCTTACAGCAGCTTTTTTTTTGCACATACCCTCTCAGGCTTCTGGTCTGTGTAATATCGTATCAGGTTATTAATGATATTGCGTCAGCTGGTTATTGGCTTGGGTTTTGCCTGCTGTATAAAGTTGGGCTGAAAAATGAAAGTGGTGAAGACTAATCTGAAAGCACAGCTCAGCTTCACTCTCTGCTGTGACTCGGGAGGGTTGAGTGTGTTTGTCATAAAGCTCGGCTATATGGCAAGCTTGATACTTGAGGGGAGGGTTTTGATCCCTGAACCAATCAAGAAGAGCAATGCAGGGAAGAAAGACACACACACAACACACTTCTCGCACTAAACAAATAACATGCATTGTGTGGAAAAGTGACTTAAACATGCCAAGCCGCGCACACAAAAATGTAATTGTAATGGTAACGATTGTAATATGTTAGCAATTGACGTTTCTGCGAACCACAGACATGTTGAAACTTTAAGTTTCTTTAGGTCCAATTTTAAATTGTGTGTTGTGACAGTGCTGCACTTATTATCTGGTTAGGTTTTACGCACAAAAAATACTTGGTTAGGGTTAGGAAAAGATCACATTTTGGCGTAAAATGCCTTTTTGGTTGGCAAAAAGACGGCTGGAAATGTCCTTTTTTAAAACACCAGGATTTGACACTGAAAAGGCTGCTGGAGATGACCTGACTTCAAAAATATGTGTTTTTTTGGCACAAACGGCATGTTTTTTTTTTTCCAATCAACAGTCCAGTACACAAAGTATTCACTTTACAACATGGTAAAAAAGAGAAAAGCAGCAAACTCTCACATTAGAGAAGCTGGAAATGTTTAGTATTCCTTTAGAAATGGACTCAAACAGTTGATTGTCAAAATGGTTTTCAATAAATCAACTAATCAAGTAATTTACTTAGCAATACTGTACTTTCTAAGGTTTGCTGTAGTTATTGATAAGATTTGTTGAGCACTTACTGACATTTGATCACAAACTCCTGCTGCTGTGATTTCAGTCTTAGATACTGAGGTGAGAGAAAGCTGCAGGATCCAGAAGCCTCTGGACTGGTATCTGCACAACTTGCTCTCCATCTTAAGTATCGATACAGTGAGCAGCCGAATGAGGCCTGTACCATGCTTCCTACTTAAAGTTAGGAAACGGTTGTTTAGAGAGAGATGGCTTACATACCTTTTACATAAGACAACAACATTGCCTCTGACACCCTCTGGATTTTAGTATTTTAGACTATTTTAGAGAACTAAGAGAAGAGGATGTTGGATACTGTTTTTGATGAGACCATAAATACACACATAAACACTGTGGTTTGTTCTAATGATAAAATCAAGGATCAGTCTGATGCGTCCGTCAGTTCATTCGTTGTGGTGTTAATGCACAATCTCTCTGGCACCATAGATGGGAGTCAGGGAATGATGCATGCCTCTCTGCTCTGTATTTTCTGCACTATGCTGATTGGCCTGGTGCAGACCCAGCAGTGTGTATTAAGTTTGAGGATTTATGCAAGTCATCGCTCCATTCCAGCATGTTCCAGGTTACACTGACTGCACCAAAAGGCACCTCAGGGTTTTAATGTCTACACTGTGTGCAATATCCTGAGTGTTATGTAGTTTCTTCGGGTCTTACCCATCGGTCTTAATTTATTTATTCTGATATTTTGCAGATAATTACACCGTGCAAAAGTTAGTCAGCTTTTTATGCTGTCTGATCACAACCCAATCATCAGAATAAATGTTGGCGATGCAAACCCAGGATATGTTGAAAATGTCTTTATGTTACAGCTTAACGTAGGCTCATGTTTTGGCTTATAATACCCATTTTGATCGCCAACAAAGAGGACTGGAGATGTCCCAAGGTCTCCTTAAAAGCACCCGGTTTGGTCACCACAAACACGGCTGGAAATTGTCCCAAGGTCTCCTTAAAAATATTTACTGATGTCAAACTTACAAATGTTGCTTGTCAGCTTTCACACCTGTAACTCCACCACCATCCCCTCCACCCCTGGACATGAAAGTCAGTCATGTGAGCGTGATATAACCTCTTTTAGACGTGTTAATATAATCCAGACATGAACAGGTTTGCAGAAACATTAACAGCCAACATTTTATTCTCGTGACTATGCCGATCAGCACATGTGGAAAGGAACGTGAATGAATAGCGCTTGCAGCTGCCTCATGCCAGTGCTGTGCCCGTGACTGGGGTACTAAACCCCCCGAAAATGGCAGATAAGGCAGCCTCCAGGTGTATGAGTGTGTAACTGTGTGAGAGAGGAGACAGGTGTAACTGAGAAAGAGCATTGGCCTTGAATAAATAACAGATAAGAAATATCAGGTTTTAGTTTGTAGTTGTTTTGAAGTAGTTATGGTGAAATCTCTTGCTCTTTTTTCCTTTTAATCTACAATAACCTAGAAATGTATTATGTGCAACAAATGGAAAAAGGGTTGAGGATTACAACTTTTTACTGCAGAATTGCAAGTTATGACGGAACGGCCACATGCTGCTAATCTAATATTAATGCTATCAAACGATTTAGCAGATTACATTCTCATGTCCTGCTGCCAAAGATGCCTCAGAAAAGTCGTCCAAGTCTGCAGCAGCTCCGTGTAATATACACTAGTCCCCAGTCTGTCGTGTTATGACTGGGCGCAGGTCTATAATTAGCCAGGTTTTTGGGTCGGCCGTCGCGTTGCTGCTGAACCAGCGACGTTGCCAGACTCTTCATTATGCAAAACATGTTTTGTGTGCTAAGGCCTAATTGATTCTGAATGAAGCATGCATTATTGATGAGCCAACACGAGTCTCTCTCTCTTTCTGTCTCTCTTCCTCTCTGTGTATGCAAGGCGTCTTTTCTTTTTTATTGCCTCTTTTTCTCCATATGTATAAGCACATCTGCTATGCTCCATTAGTGTTTACGTAAAGGGGCAGCCAAAGCTAAAGCTCAACCAGAGCTGTGTGAAGTGGTTTGTTATAGAAGACATGGCAGTTATTCCTGACCCCTCGTTAGCCACACCAGTGACCTAAGGCAGGCCTTAGTAAACCTGTAATCCTCAAGGCCAAATCTGCTTTGCTGTAAGTCTCTTCACCTCCAGGGACCCTACAGCCTTCACATATATGACCGAGATTTAGTTGAGAGTATGCACACAGCACTCATTTACCCATAATTTTGTTAAGGTTTTTTTTTTTATTCGCCTTTTGTAAGCCATTCATCAATAAGGGGTCAATACAGAAAATCAACTTTTTAAAACGTAACAGTAGGAATTGGTATTGTTAAGATTTTAATGGTACTTATTGATCTGTTACATAAACGGGTCTCGTATTGGTTCTGACATGACGTGTATGTTTTGTGTTGCAAAGTGCTGAAGTCAGCATGCTAAGCAGCTAGCCCTGATCCGTCCTGATCTAAAGCTCCTGTGCCAGTGGTTTAAACACCTACACTCCCCCAGTTCCCCGAACTACAGGTCTGGACTGCTAGCTGCACGGCAAACTGAGCTATTGGCTAATGGCAGCTACAGTAAGCAGCAGTTAGCGGTTATCCTAGCGACATGCTGCCCCCTGTTAGTTGTGAATTCGATGGGTGCTCAATCCTTATATATTGCACCTTTAAACTCAGACCTAACACAGTAGGTTGCTAAATTGGTTGTTTGGTTGATATGCTAACAATCTGCATCACTGGTCTGAACTGCATGCTATGGGATGCTCTGGGCACTACGATTATCTCAGGTCTACCCAACAGTGATGTTTGACTGCTTGGGTTCACTTACACATGGCCACCATGGCTTACCAGTATGACGAAGCTCTAGCTGAACTTGTCCATATGCATCGGCATATTTATGACAGTCACCTTCCCTTTTCTCCTCGTCTATTTCCTTGTCACGGTGGTAAAAACCATGTGGTCATGGAAATGCTCTGATTAGCTCTGTATCGGCCCTTTGAGGACTGACGTTTGCTACCTCCTCATGAACGCTGAGTATTGTCTCTGGGGATGTGCATTCGTGCCAGCTGGGCCAGGCGATGTTGCGTGTGTTTACGTACATGCGTGGAACATGTTTCTGGCCCTACTGTTACTGCATGACCTCTTCATGGCCACCTGCCAAGATGAGTAAGTGCTCAAGTTTTCCACACATGTAGCACTGATTACAGTTGGTTCTTTTGCAAAAATTCACTTTGGACCCTAAATTGACTCGAACTAAAAGACAAAAACACATCATTGCCTTTCTTTAGTGCTAGAGAACTAAAATAAAGGTGTGAACAGCAAGTCTCATGTAGCATGGTGAGGGTACATTGAGAGCTTGTCCTTGAAACTAAGGACACCAGCTCACTGCCTTGTATCCAAATTCCTGGTGTGTCTTCTAGTGAGTCACTGCATTTCTACAGCTCTTGCTCTGTAGCGGAGTGAGCTCTGTGTATACTAGCAAACAAAAGGACTTTTCCCTGCAGAGATCAATAAAGTATCACGTTGTCACTCTGAGCCACACAGGCAATGGGACACCCAACCTCAGTAATTTTGGTGTCATGTGCTACGCATTGAGCTACACTGGAATTCAATCCCTCAGACTGGCAGAGCCCATCCACAGCCAACTTGTCGTTCCATGGAGGAAAACCACGTATATGTCAACCTCTGATCGCTGCACTAGTGGCTGACTCCGCTCTCCTGATAGGGTGTCAAATGCTAAGTCTCTCTCCTGGCTAATCCTGTGTCACCTCTTTCTCTTCGCTGCTCCTAAAATACCAGACCTTCTCTGAAGTAAGTCTGCTGTTGTACGGCAGCACAGAGATTAGCCAGTAGATGACACAACTGCCACGTGCTTTTTCTAGCCAGGTCAGTGTGTTTAGTGTATTTGTGTCAGTGTGAGGAGCACTTATCTTTCTGTCATAATGCATGACAAATATTCTTTGGATGCAGCTGCTTTTTCTGTCTTCTTTGGGTCTATCCTCTGCCGGAGAGTTGTCCCTTCTCTCTTTTCAGCACTATATATATGAATCTGTAAAGAAAGATTATGATATGAGAATCATTTCAGGCTGCAGCATAACCTTAATCCTGGATGCTGTCCGTGTCAAAATCCATTTCTCACCTTCAAAATCAAACATTTTACAGTTTCTTTGAGGTAACAGTGTGAGACTGGTTACTTTGTGCAACGAAAGCTCAAATGTCCTGGTTTTTTTTTTACTGTCAGAGTTGTATTAAACTGCTCCAATCATTCTGGGGAAAATGGGCCTTTAGTCAGACTTTTGTGGTTGTGGACCTCTGGCTCAAATGTCTTACTTCTGTTTGTGCCATTTGCAAATGTTCTGACTTTGGATTCTAGTCGTAGCATCGAGACCACACACTGCAGATCGCATTGCTTTCACTCATTTAAAAGCCATGGATATTCACATAAGTGTTCGTCACAAAGGGACCAGCAACTAGCTGGCATCCTGGACTCTGTATGTAGTCCAATTTGCCAAGCACAGTTTGGTATTCCTCGATGGAACTGCAGCACATTTCCGGTCGATTGCTCGCTCTCGCTGGCCTGGGGAATCTTTCTTTCTCAGCTAAAGGATTCCCATCCTGTCACCCCCACCTCTCTGCACCAGGGACTCCTCCTCACTGGTTCTCTCATGTGAGCGTTCAGCCTCACTTTGCCAGCAACCAGACTCAGGCTCAGTGGACACTGCAGTGTTGGATGGGATGGGATGCGGATGTGGCTGCTGAGCATGAGCCAATATCAAACACACGCAAATACACAGACACACAATGCAGTGTCTCTGGATAGTATGGTTCATTTGCGTTGTGCTGGAACATTTGATGCCGTGCAATGCATGATGCATGATGCATGATGCACGATTTGAAGGAGGCTGCACATGCAAATAAGAAACGGCCTCAAGGGGTTTGAGCAAAACATTTTTACAGCAAAACTGTTTTAAGTGGATTGTATTTGTTAAAGTGAGAGTAATCTGCAGTTGGCTCCTCATCCACACTGAGACTTCACACCAGTACCTGTAACTGTCTGTGTATGTTTTCACCTGAGTCCATTTGTGGGTTGGGTAGTTTGTTAGCGATGGCGGATGGGTCTAGGCCCAGAATAGACCTCTTTAACTTTCGGTGTGGATCTGGATAGGGGATGGATTTTTCTCACTTCCTTAACATTGTGCAAAAGGGCGTTTTTCAACATTTTTGTTATTTTCTCAGATAATAATTAATTGATCTTGTTGATCAGAGAATATGTCATATCTGCAATAGGGGAAGACTGATTATCAGCCCTGGTCGTTCCTCGGGGGTGATATTCAGCATTTTCCGATTATTGGTGTCCGAGATATTTCTGTCAGATTGCCTATAAAGTAAACTAAATTATATCTGACATCTGATTGATCACAATTAATATCCTAATACTGAATAATTTGAATCTGCAGGGTAAGAAGTAACTAAAGTTATCAAATAAATGTGGTGGAGAGGAAGCAGCAGAAAATTGAAATACTCAAGTAAAGTACCTCAAAATTTTGACACAATGAGTTTCATTTTTACTGCAAAATCTGTTTTCAGTCTCCTTGATTTCTAATAATCTGTATTGGTATCGGCCCTGAAAAAAACACATCGTTTGACCCATAATCTGCAATATACAAAGTAAATATATTAATAATTTAGACCAAAATCCAAAGGTTTGTCCTATAAAACGGATACAGTTGTAAGTGCACATCTGTGAAAATAAAACGATAATTTAAGTAAGTACTAAGTAAATAAGTACTTTTGCCAGTTCTGACTTGTGGGATTAATTATTGTCGGTTGTAATGTGCTGTAATACTTGAAGGACACGTTAGCCTACTAACATTCACAGCTACTAGACAATGAAGATGAGCAGGAAAGCCTCACACTGAAAGATTTTTGGTCTTGATTGAAGTACTCGCACACGATCTCCAAAAGCCATGATGCATGACTCAGCAGTGTTTCATTTCTTTAATAACAAAACTGCCACATCCTTCCACATGCCGACACGCCAGGAAAGAAAAAAACAGAAGGCCACGACTTCGCAGGAATGCACAATACCTCATTTCAACATCTACACACGTAGTAGGAAACGTATTGGCTGAAGTTACAATCCATCCGTGTTACTGATCATGTTTCTGTCGATTGGCAGGATGTAACCTCCTGGTACCTAAAAAACAAAATCTCCTTTGTCATAGGAGGTTTCATAACATCAACAACCGGTTTCAGCAGACATCATTACATCTCTGAATGTCAGAGTAGAGAACATGGCTGGATATTACCTCTGTTATTTGCATTTTTCCTGTTGTTGAGAAAATCTGTGGTATGTAAATGAATCCAGTCCTCAGTCACCACAGATCACCAGGCTCTGTTATCTTTCCTAAGAGGTGCCATTGTTTGTTTGACAAACAAGGAAACAACTGTCAGTCCAGTAGAAAAAGATGCTTGTTTGTACTGTAGCAATTTTCAATCAGTATCAAAGTATTGAAGAGTTTTATAATGCCATACTCTGAGTATAAGTACCAACTTAGTGTTTCCCAATTTTGACTTGTAAATGAGTTTGTAGGTGAATAGCACAGAATATAATTCACATTGTGGAATAAAATAAACTCTCTCGAGGAAGGCAGACATGTTGTTTGTGGTCGTGCATACTGACCAGACAAAATGGAAATATGTAACAGGAATTTGAATACAAAGAGGACGTTATTTCAGATATGGCTGAGTGATATGGCCTTCAAATAGTATTGTGATATATGTCAGCTGTATCAGCATATGAAATATATGTAAAGCAGATGTATTACATATAATTCGCTGTAGTTCCTGTGCTACTGCAATGCTTTAACTTACAACATGAACTGACACCTCTGTTTCTCTCTGTCTTCAGGGAAATGAAGCCAGTTACCCCCTGGAGATGTGCTCGCATTGTAAGTATTTTCAATCTTTATCACAAAAGATATGTCTATCAAGACATAAAATTGCATAATAAGAGATTTGATTCACAACACCCACCTCTGTTACTGTCTGCCATCCCTAGAAAGAGCCACTTTCATGGGTTTAGTGGTTTTTTAGGGGTTTAAGTGATGTGTTTCTGGATCTTTAAAGATTTAATCTCTGAATCGGGCTCTTACCACATTCTTGGTCAAGTTCACAAGATGTCTGCCAAGTAGACGTGTTCTGCTTTCAGGAAGAGGAGGGAGAGCTGAGGATATGACTCACATTTCTTCTTTGTCTGCCTCCTTCACCTTCCCTACCTGATGATACACAGCCTTGTGTTGTTGAACAGTCCCCAGAGATGCAGATTTCTCACTGCTCGCTTACGTGCAAATTGCACGTTCTTCACTGTGAGGTTATCACGAACCAGGCTAAAATGGCTCCAGTGCTGCTTGTGGTTAATGAGCACTGAGACGGCGACAGGTCCTCCCGTAGTGTACTTCAGGGACTATGTTGCTGTTTAGATTGACCTCATCATATCTCAGAGTCACATGTGAATGGTTGTTTTAACATCAGAGATGCTGCTCTTCAAGAGGTGTTGTTCATTTTAATTTTAAGGTCTGTGGATGCTGCAGGCCTCGAATAAGCCGATCGTCTCATTCGGCCTGTATGGAAATATTAGATAGACTACCAGTCTGTCTACTTACATACCTGCCTGCCTTCACTCTGGCCATATACTCATTGCACATGACTGGAGTCTTTCACAAGGCTAGGCGGATATTTTGCTCAAGCTAGAAGCGAGCTAGTAGCACGAGAACGGCAAAGAAAGTGCCGCAATAGCCATGTTCATTATTTAAGTTCATATGTTTGGTGTTTTCTTACATGTAAGAGAGACATGAGGTAGTTTAGCGATGATAACAATGTGCTGCGCTCACAGTACACTCACTGGCACAAAGCACACAGCCCCTGAGCTATAGAACAAAGGCTATGTCGACTTGTTTATTAATGTATTTATTAGACTAAAAAAAGCTAAGAGAGCTTCTTGAACAAAGCGAACTAGCTGCTATCACATATGTTTCTGCTGGCAAGCAAGAGCTTCGGGGAAGTCTGTGTCAGTGTAGTCAGGCAGTGCACACTCATTTTGGAGGAATGTATCTGAAACACTTTCAAAATTCAGCTTGCTCTTGCTGGTTTCTACAAGCTTAACAACCCCAGCTTCAACGTCTCATTTTAAGATAACCTGTGTCCTTGTGTTGCAAAGTACCCCAACCCAGACGCATATAAACAGAAGCAAAATGACACTCCTCGTTAGAGAGCGCAGAGACACACTGTGGTCTGTCCATACTTAGATTGTACTACTGTAACATCTTTAGGGACAGGACCTTGGCCTGCCAGGCCTTCCAGGCATTCTTGCCATGGGGTTATGCCACCATGGCGAGGGGAGGTGGGTTTGGATGATGCATGACCCTGAACTGAACCCATCAAGGACTCCACATTCAGTCTGGGATATTTACAGAGTCTCTTTATTTCTATGCCAGTCTGTTTCTCTCACCCTCTAGCTGTCTGTCCTTATTCGCTGCTGTCTGCTGCTGGGTGTCCTCTGTCTAGCTTTCTTTTTTCCTCGTTAATATAACATACAGGGATTAAAACCCAGTACTTTTTAGAAATGCAAAAACTAGAGTAGAAGGCGACAGACATTTTCTAAAAATATTTTTAAAAATCTGTCACTAGACAAACTTAGGAGGAATTAGTGAAGATGAATATTGAATTAATGCATAATTACAGGCAGAGATTAGGGTTTAATTTTGTAAAATATTCACAGTTGCTACTATGCTTTCTTCTATCAAACACTCTTTTTGTCCTCCTGTTTTCTAGATTTTCTTTGATTTTCTCTCTCTTGATCTCTCTCTCTGGCTTTCTCCCTGTGTCTCCCTCTCTCACCCTCCACTGACAGAGCAGCTGTTCAGCTCATCAAGTGCTTAGACAGGCAGGCATTGGCTGTGAAGAAATTAGCTCTGGCCTGCTGGTCAGATAGATTCACTGCGCCACACCTCAACCTTACCGCCCTCAATGAGACGTGATCCTAAAAGGTCTCACACCCACTCACCTGTGCCTGCTGTCAGACAAGTCTTAACTCTGTCTGACGCCCGTAAGATCGAGGAGAAGTTTGTATCTCAGATCACCTTGATAAGATGGACCGTGACGGGAAGGCTCTTGTTCTATGGAAGAGGCCTCACCCTCTATCTTCTTATCAATGCAGTGTCTCACCCCTGCTGGCTTAGCTGAGCTTAGATCAGGCAAAATTTAATGGCCTACTTGTGGGAGTGTGCATAATGAGACACACAAACCACACACCTCCACACATACACACACATGCACACATACACACACATGCACACACACATCTGTAGACACTCTGCTAAAGTGCTCACACACACCCACTCTGCTCCATCACTCTCTTCACCCCACACACAGACGCAAAACCCACCACTATCACACTCTCACAGAGAAACACAGCGACAAGCCTGAAACCATCGCAGGCCTGTCTGCAGCCGCCCAAAATAAACGGCGGGCCACTCGCTGGAGTTCCTTGTTGCTAGGGGTTTCCCTGAGGGCGGGAGCCAGAGGCTCTGCTGGAGGGGTGAGTCGGGGGTTTTCTGATGACGGCACGACTATAAATATATACACCATCAGCGCGCCTCCCTGCTTCGTCCTCAGTTTGGTCTGTGCAGGCGAGCCGTACATTATCAGAGCACCCACAGCAATCAGCCTAATGCACCGAGTTGGCTGGAGCTGTCCTCTGTACTACACACACGCGGCTGTATGGCCTCGTCTTATTAGTGGCCTACATGAGATAAGACTGAGGGATAGAGCGAGAGAGAAGGGATGTGTGTGTGTGTTTATGTGTGTGTGTAAGTATCTGTAAGTGTGTGTGTGTGTGTGTGCCTCTTTTTTTAGTAACAGAAATGACCTGTTTTCCAGATTCGGGGGTAACCACAGTCTGTTCTGTGGCTACCTAATGAAAACACTAACACTACTTTTTTAATTATATTATTTCAAAGTGTATACTTTCACTTCATCTAAAATGCGTGTTTGATGCTGTTATAGCTCATTAATAACTAAACTTTCACTAACGTTAGGTTGCAGACCCAATTATCTGTTGGGCCACAGATTAGAGAAGTGTGTTTTTTTTTTATTATCAGCTTGTATCTGCGTGTATCAGTCACTCATCCAGTACGTTCCCTCGACGACACTCCACCCTCGTTGGCTCAGTACAACCCCATTATGCTAATTGGCGCAGTGTCATGTGTCAACCTTGTGTAATTACTGAGCTGTGCATGTAACCTTCTCATGTTTACCCACCCTCGCACCTTATCTTGTGTGTTTGGGGAGCTATATACAGCCGGGTCTAGGCTGTAATTATCAGTAACATGCCGACTGAATTTCCCTCTGTGCATCACTCCCTCCCCTGCTCGTCTCAGTTCAGGGCTGGCCGTGTTAATGCAGTCACATGTCTCTGTTAATGTGCAGGCAGGGTGAACCGTTTGAGGGCTGAGCATGCTTAAGAGGACAAATTCATTAATGGCATTTGGGAACATTGTGTTTTATAATTAAACAAAAATGGGGAGGAGAAGACAGTTGCACTTAGCAGATTTTCTGTTCACGCAGCTGTGCTGCCGTGTAATGGTTAGCTCGAGCTAACTGACATGTCAAACTGTGGCAACAGTAATGTTGCAGGGTGAAGCAGAACGTTTAGCGTGCAGTCAGAGTAGCTGCCCATACAAATGAGGTTGTTGACAGCTTGCAGCAAGGGTTTTACGAAAATATTGGTGTTGATCACAGTTTGGCCAAGTGTAATATCCAAATTACAGAAACTGCAATTTTTGGATGAAGGCAAAATGTGTGACAAAACAGCATTATAGTGAAGTACTGTAGTGCTGCAGAGATGTCCTGGCCTACAAATCTTGTTCTCTAGATTTATAGATATGTTGGAATTGAAACGACTAGACCTTTTGTTGTATATGTTGTTTGGTTGTGTGCTCACATTATCCTAAATGTTTCCGACAATGTTCAAACTGAGGGAAATCCATGTTAACTCAAAGTAACAGTCCGTTTCCTTTGGTTACCTATTGCTACTTCCAGGGTAGGGATATCAGCAAACAAGACCAAACTAAACACGAATAAAACTTTACCTCTTCTATGGACATTTGTGCCTGAGTCATGTCAGATAGACTTTCATCAGCAGTGATGGTGTATTCACCACAAGCGAAGTGATAATTTGTTGTAATTCGGGTCACTCATGCAGTGTTTATTCACCCAGATTAGTTTACTGTAGATCAGCCTTGCGCTAACGTTAGTAAGCAAACGGCACACACCAGTGGCTCCAGTTCTCCCTCCTCTTCGCCCCTCTCCTCTCTGTAATGTTACAATCATGAAGTAATGTTGATTTCCCCTCTAGCTTCAGTTGGCAGTAAACACAACAGTACGTAAACACCCTCCAGTGCAGGTCACCTCTGCGGATTGCTGCTGCAGTCAGGTTGATAAACAGGAGTGAAGATAAATCCACTTTTTAATCCCAAAGGTTAAAAAAGTAATTATCTCTCCTCCTCCGGGTCAGAGCAGAAGCCGATGCGACTCTAAGCATTATTTCTCCAGAAGGTCTGGCTCTGCACCCGACTCTCTCCTCCAGAGCTGGCAGCTCTTCCCCCGCTCCGCCCCGGCCCGGCCCTCCACACCACTTGGCAAATGTCCTTTGTTTTGTTTCGAAAAGAGAGCCCCCTAGTGGCAGAGGTAACATCTTGTACATTTATGAAAACATCTATGTTTGGTAAAGACTCCAACAAATGTCACATCATCACCTTTTTTCTCTGTGATGCAAAAATCACATCGCAAACGAAGTATCGAGCAGAATAATGATAGTGCAGCTTTTGTATTGATATTTGTGATGGACTCGATGGAACAATTAGCTGTGGACCATGGACCAGAAGAAGAACCATTTGCAGTATTTTGTCTTTCTTAATTGCTGCTTTTATGTGTGTCAGACATAGTGTAAGCCTCCTGTCTTTGCTCAAGAGCTGATAACATACATATGCATGTGTTGTCATGCATACACTTTGTGAACAATTGTTTGAATGTTCCTCCTTCTTTTGTGTGTGTGTGTCTGTGTGTGTGTGTGTGTGTGTGGGTTACTTTGGGGGGCTAACAGGTTCCAGTTGCCTAGTAACACAGTTGAGGGTGCATGCAGTGCTTATGAAAGTGTGTTTGTGTGTGTGTGTGTATTGTGCTCTGCGGTGGAGTATATGAGATTATCATAATCATCTCACAGTTACATTGGGTCTCCCTCAGAGCCGCTCATTAGCATAGCAGTGTGAGGAGCCTCTATGATTGAGCAGCGCTCTCAGAAATGCATTTCTTTTCGTATAGTTTTACCTTGAATGATCCATTAGACGAGAAACGCATCCTTGTTTTCATTATTCCGCTATGTTATTTTTTTAAATGCCAAATAAAAGTTATGAAAGGCACATAGTTGAAAACCGAATCCATTTCTCTGACTGTGAAGTGTAAAAAATGTTTCTGCTCAATCATCACTCAAGAGTTTACTGTATATAAACTCCATCGTGTCAAACCTGCAGCTCTACTTTACCTTCATCCATATTCTAACTAGCGACAAGGGACAGAGGTTTGCATTTTAATGTCAGTTTCCAATATCGCCCACATGATTGCAGCTGTACCTGCTGCAAACATGCAGGTTACGGCCTGTTGCTGGGGTAAAAAACACATCTGTCTGCAAGAGGTGGTCGGGGAGGAAGCTACTGCTGTTTAACTATCCATCGATCACTTCAATTATGAACAATCCAGCGTCATCGAGCAAAATGAAAACAAGGATTCATATCATGATCCTTAAGATATGCCTTGTAACGTCATGTCTGTTTCACCTTGTCTGCCCTAAACATTCAAACGGTGCTACTGCCATGAAAATGACGATTAGGTTATTTACTTCCCTGTCTGGAGTGAATCAGCAGTTTGGGAATATTTGAGGGAGAAAAGATGCGTCAACTAGCTGGTTGCTCTTTTTGAGCATTTGAGCCGAGCACGTTTTTATCACCTGTCTTGTCAATACAGTGACATTTTGTTCCAGTTTTTCATTTTGTTGTCTTCTTTCTCTTGTAAGCAAACCAACACTCACAAGTGGTTCATTTGATGGACAGTTCTCTGTACCTGCCATCACACCAGATTTTGAGATTTTGGCTGCAGTAAAGGAGGATGGCAGTCACTTCTTGTAAAGCTGGTTATCTAGGAATTTAAGCTTTTTTTTAATGGCACTCACTGGAAAGAGTTTGCATAAGAGCTTGAGATAACGTTCTCTGATTTAATATGTTAAATCAGAGAACGTCATTAGTTTATTGGTTGTTATCGGGCGCCATAAACCTCCAGCTATGGTATGATTTAGTAATCTCCGCCTCTTCACCATAACAGGTTCCAGTATAAGCCATATGCTGTATAATTCAGTTAAATTAACTCATGAAGTCTTCATCACAAGTTTTATTTGGCTCAACCTAGAGCCACGTCTGTGTGTGATGCTGGCAGACTCGGGACTTGTTGGTTCGAGACCGGGAAGGGGACTCAGACTGTGAGAAAGCTGTTGTCCTTGCTACCATGAATAATACATGTACCTACTCACTTGGCAGCTCCAGACAGCAGGAAGAGATCTGGCCACGGTGTTCAGATGTTCCCCGCTCAGCGACTGCACCGAAGTTTGCTCCGCGTTGTAAATGTCAGAGCAATTTTTCAGCTTATCCCACTGACCTGCCTGTGTAGCAACAAAAGGAAGCTAAACTGTGACAGAGAGCCTGTTTGAAAGATTAAGCTTTACGTGCGCTGTTTGGAGGGGAGTTCTCCTTGAGGGAGTTTACAGAATGATGAGTGTATTCATATTTTTAGAGCTGCAACTAATAACTAGAAAATGCATTTCCTGCTGGAAAAATGCAGTGTGTGAATGCTGAAATGCACATTGCTATAAATGCAGAAATAGCCTCACACTGCCTTACCAACAGCCGGGATTTGAACTGGTGATCTTGCAGTCCGGGATGTTGAAGTTGAACTCTTCATACTCGAGTACCAGAGCGACCCATTTTCTCCTCATTAGGCAACCCTGAAAAAAGCACCTGGATATTTGTTGATTAGTGCTTTTTAACCATAAAGTCATTGGGGAACCAAAAGGAAGAGCTGTTTTCTCAGTTGGTCTGTGTGATATCTACAGGAAATGTGTCAGGAAGAAGAAGAAATCACAAAAAACATTTATAACTTAAACCAGTCCAGTTGTGCCAAAGGGTTTCCTTGATTTAATAAGTATGGCTTTGATTTAAAAGGGGACACTAAACCCAGTACGGTGATTATCTGTAGCATTGATTCCCCCACGCAGAGGCTAAACCACCATGAGCTAAGCTGGTGTCATGAGCTGTGAACAGGAAACAGGAGGCTGCTGATAAGGAAGTGTTTTGTGTCAGAGGACCGCCGTGTGCTCCGCTCTGATAACTCACACCTAGATGAGACAGAAACCCTGTGGCACATATCGGATTTTCTGTACTCGTGCAGATTCATCATGTATCAGGTGTTGTCAGGAACATGAAAACAAAGCAGTAAACCACTGACCCAGTCTACACAGTATAACAAACATTCACTGTGTGCTGAATGACTGTGTTTCCTACTGAAGTACAGGACAAGAAGCTTATTAGCTTAAGCTCATTGATTGAAAGGCTGCAGTGGTTTTTGTATCACCAATTCAATTAACCAGGTGCTTACACAGTACACAGTTACAATTTACCAGTGACTGATGTTAATGCTGAAGATGAATAAGAGCATTATCATCAAGGAAGTTCTTACTCAAACCATCAGTCATACAGGAGGGAAAATAAGATCTTTAAATGGTAATAGTCCTTTTTAATGTCTTGGTTTTCTCTTTTCTTTCAAGTTAAAGGGGCTCTGTGTAACCATTTGTAGCAATTCACTGGTATTAATCTTTTTTTATTGGACATATGTGAGCAGATTGTAACGTGACATGAAAAATGAGACATTCCCCGCCTCTCTCACTTTCCTTTACAAGCCTGTGGACGATTTGTTAAAGTTGTTTAACGCTGCTGGATTGTGGGTTTCTTAGCCAAGGACGTTCTCGAGTGCCTCGTCTCAGCGCCCTCTCTCCACTCCACTAACAGCGACCGGCAGTTCAAATATATTAAATGTGAAGTAAGAAATTCAGCAAATATTCACATTGAAGACGCTGGAACAAGTGAATTTTGCCACTTTTGCCTTAAACTATCAATCAATTATTGACATAATTGCAGGTTAATTCAACACTGACTTATATCACGTCATATCACATCAGTGAACCGACATGATCTCTGTCCTCCTCCTCCATTGTTTGCTTGCGGCTGCTTGAAATGAGTGCTAAGTTCAGGCGTTTACTGCATATAATATCGTCACCGTTTGATTTTTTGCACTCGATGTCCTTCAGTGATTTAATGGCACCTTGAGCAAATAAAACTCACTTTGTTATCAAGTGACTTTCTGTGGGCTTTTACTATTGGGCTTTAGAGACAGTAGAGGAACATTACATCATAACTGTTTTGAAGAGTGCGCCAAGGACAATAAATGTGCAGCAGCGTTGATGCAGAGTTCAGCAGACTGCAAAGGTTACACCGCTCTGTACTGTGAGCGTCTGCTGCCGTCCATCCAAACTTTCTCGCTCTCTCATTCCTCCCCTACTCCTCCACCACACTCGCACTCTGATTAGTCATCAAGCTGATGTAGCACAGCATGTCAGAGCGTTGAAACCCAAAACACAGCCCACACCCATCTCTCTCTCTCTCCCTCTCTCTCTCTCTGCATCATATAATAAAAAGAGGAAAGATTCAGGTTTGTTGTAAAATAAATCTGATTTGAGGTGAATTTAAAATACAGCTTACATCCTGACTCGACTATAACATTCTCATAAGTTAACTTTGAAGTCTGCTTTTCCCGTTGTTTACCTGTCGTCATCGAGGTCAGTAAACCTGATCAGACCTGAATCCTTTGTCTCATAAATCTGTCACTCCTCCTTCTCTCTGTGAGCAAGGTGTTAAGATTAATAGATAGCCCCTGCCATTTAGGACCCCAGATTAAAGCGGGCGAAGTAGTAGTTTGTGGTTGGCCGATGGGATCACGTGACTGTGTGTGAATGAGCTTATATAGTAATTAACAACTGGCTTTGTTATTGCTTCTGGATTACTCCTTGCTATTGTTCAGTGTACCAGTCAGGGAGTTAGGGCTGCTTCAGATGGCAGGGGAAGTAAAGATCCGGACACCTTCTGCTAAAAAAGCACCAGTAGACAACAAAGTATGTAAGTTTTCAGAAAGTTATATCTATGCATTTGGCGCTCTGTCTGTCTTTTATCTCCCCTTTTCCTACCTTTTTCTTTTTTTCCCCCATGTTCGTTTTAGAGCAGTATTGTCAGAGCAGTACCAGGGTTGGTTTCATGCAAAGTTTGCAATCTAGCAATCGGCACCTATTTCAGGTCTCTGTGGGGAGAAGCCGAACAAAATGCATTGTGGTTATTGTGGGTCTGTGCAGGCCGGAAGTGGTGTCCTTGACCTAGTTGCGAGTGGTGATGGCTACTAAAATTTATGACGACTGTTCGTGCAGGTGTTTGTAAAAAGGTATTTATATTCTGCATGAATATCTGCCTGCGTAGTATATGTGGTTCTTATTCGGAGAACGTTGTTGCAGATGGACAATGCACCGTCTCCTTAACTTTTAGCTTGTCCATTTTTTTCTTCTTGTCCTAGGATGACTTTCCTTTATGGCTGCTCTTAGTTTAGGAGGCTGTCAGGGCACCATGCATGTGATCCATGCCTACTTTATGATTTGTGTTCTTACAGTTTTGATGACTTATGAGATGGATTACAACATCATCTTAATGTTTACAAAGCAATTGTGAATCTCATCCAGATCTTCTCCCTCTCTCTTTTTTTCTTTTTGTCTTTGTCCAGTTGATGCTGATGAGATTAAGAGGCTAGGCAAGAGGTTTAAGAAACTCGACCTAGATAACTCTGGCTCGCTCAGCGTGGAAGAGTTCATGTCGCTGCCGGAGCTCCAACAGAACCCGTTGGTGCAGAGGGTTATCGACATATTCGACACGGACGGGAACGGAGAGGTGGACTTTAAAGGTATGCTATAAACTCTGCTGATGGGAGGAACTAACCAGTTATTCAGTTTACAGCTTTGTTAGTGTGTGAACTGTTAAAAGATAACACAACTCTGATGATATCGTATGAGTACAAGCTGGCCCTCTGCCAAATTTGGTCACAGCTTTATCATAATTCAGCAGGGCTTTTCTCGAAATCGCCTTACTTTAAATTCACTGTTTTGAACTCCAGATTGCTACTTTCACAGTTTATTTATTCAGTTATCCGACTAAAATAGTGATTATAACTCATCTTTTTGGGCGTTAATATATAACTACAGTGTAACATTCAGCCAGCCAACACACGTGGAATGGATTTACTTTTTAAATCCAGAGTGTACCGAGTTGATATTTGGTGTCTGGGCTCTAATCTTGCCACTCCTTGCAAGCATACAGCAAGCTAGCACATCCCAAAACAGAACAGTCGTATCAGATACAGCGGCGCCATTAACATGAGCTTAAAATTGACTAGAGTGAGAACATCATGTCTGTGAAACGGGAGCTCAAGAAACTACAAATATTTGTTTATCAAAACTATCTAAGGAGGTCGAAACTTGACACTTACTATAAAAACAACTCCTCCTCAGACTTTTTCCTCTCTTCATGCACCTTGGAAGTTGTTCCAGTTGTTCCACCAGTAAACTTTAAAAGTTTATCATTCAAGTTATTTATTTATTTATTTATTTACTTACTTATTTGTAGTGCAATGCAAGTGAGCAATATACACATACAGTATGACACAGCACAGTACAAGGGGGGAACTAGACTTAAACAAGCAAACAAGACAAATGAGAAAAGAGACTGAACAAACTGTAGGAGCTATAACAACAGGGTCGAAGAGAGAAAAACAAACAGTTTACAAACAGTAAATGTAATTAAATGCATAAATACAGGTCATAATTGAAGTGTGCTGAATAAATGTGATAATGACTTATATATTACTTACTGTAAATATCAGCCGGTACCACAGAGAAAAGTCTTTTGTGAAATCTGAACTGGACTGTGTGCAAGATGACAATCATGTTCACCCCTAGAGCCACTAAACGAGAAATAACTTCTATAAGAGACCTGGAGTCAACAGAAACCCCCCAAAGAGAAGCAGCAGCTAGGAAAATATGCAGCAAAACCATGTTGGTCAGCAGCAGGAAAGCATCATGATACATCTGCTAAACAACCACCGGAACAAAAGTAGTAGGAACGGCCAGTACAAGAACGTAATCCACCATTAATACCTTTGCAAATACTGCACGTCCTTTAGGTTAGACGGCGGCATAAGCGAACATAAGGGTTAAGGGTTAATACTGTATTAATGTCTGTACTGTAGGGGCTTATGTTTTCCAGCTGTAGCAAGGTCCATTAGCATTTAGCGGGATCTGAATCTCATTTACTGTAATAGAGATGATGACTAGCAGAGGACCATGTTGACGCACATGTACTCTGTACTTTGAGTGGTGAAGAAAATCTACTTTCTGACCAGAATACATGACGGAGGACTAAACCTAACCCTTCAAGATACATGTTACAACAAGCTTTCCATGTTGTAAAATGCATTTCCATATATCCGAAGTCTTAGATATCAATAAAATATTAACTTAACAATATCCTAGCATTGAATAAGAACTGAAAAAGTTGTGGAAATGAGTGATAATAAATTGCCATATTCTTCCATAGCTGTGGATTGACTTTCAGTTTATGTTTTGTGCCACTTGTTGATTAGATTAATCAGCTCTGTCAATGATAACACCCCTCATAAAGAACATATTCACAGGTTACATTAGCTGTAAATCCCACAGCACTGATTGTTGTTCTCTCCTCCCCCAGAGTTCATCGAGGGAGTCTCACAGTTCAGCGTCAAGGGGGACAAGGAACAGAAGCTTCGATGTAAGTAAAACAAACCACAAGTGGTCGGTCTCTAATTCCCAAAACGTGTTGGCTTGTTCTGTCCCCTGTGTCTCCCCTGCTCTGTTTATCTCACCTTGCCCCCACTGCCGCAGCTATAAACAGCCACTGGGGAAATATCTCTAATTGTTGAGTGGTGTATAAAATTCAGTTTTTGGCTCAACTGCTAAGGGCTAGAAAAGCAAAAACATCTCTTATCAGAAATTATTATTTTTCTAACCCAGTCTGATTTTTTTTTTTTTTTTTCTCCTGAAAAACAAAGAGACCGGGAGAAAAACGGAGCTAACTGGAAACCAAACAAGAGCCTGTGTGATAAGGGCTTATTGTTCTGGCCTGCTCAACAGTAGGGCTGGTTCACATGGCCTTGAAATAATATTGCAATTTTGTTAGGCTATATCGCAATACCTAATATATATTCTGATATTTTGAAATCTACCCAGGAGCACAAAGTGTGGGTTGCAAAAATAAAACACATTCTATATCTTCATCTTGTCTTTTTCAATGTTTCGTCGCGCTACGCCTTTCGTGTGTGATCAGTCTTGTGATGTCGGGAAGGCCTGGACATTATTGATAAATAATCACCAGTAATGTAGATTTAATGACTAAGTGGGTAAAGGCAGGTATTAAAACAAGTAGAACATTCTGGTAACATCAGCAAATTACAACATTAGTTGTACCTACATATAGTATATCACGATAACAATATAACGCTGATATATTCCTCAGTCCTAGCAGGGACAACATTAAGGAACATGTAAAGGTGAAAGACTTAACTGAGTCTTTCAAATGTTACCAGTTGCCATCCAAGACAAACTCTGGTAGCATTTGGTGCTCTGTAGCCGCTGCTGTGTAACTGATCGACACTCCTGTCTCCCCCTGCTTCTGTTCCTCCCCTCCTCCTACCACACCCTGCAACACAGTTGCTTTCAGGATCTACGACATGGACAAGGACGGCTACATCTCCAACGGCGAGCTCTTCCAGGTGCTGAAGATGATGGTAGGCAACAACCTGAAGGACACGCAGCTCCAGCAGATCGTGGACAAGACCATAATCAACGCAGACAAGGACGGAGACGGCAGGATATCCTTCGAAGAGTTCTGTGCAGTAAGTCCGAGCCCTCCTGGGGTATTTTGGGCGCGGTGACATTTCTGCTGATGCGGGCTGTTGTGGTGAAAGCAAATGTCAAAGGGGCAAAAAAACTCAACAGATTTTTTCTTTGGCTCGACAACACAGGGTTTCAGTTTCACGCTTCCTTTTGAAATATGGTGTCAGGGGCTATAAACATCGGCTGCTGAGTTCTTGCAGCATATGATGGGACACTAAAACTACTGAGCTAGCACTTTGGATGTGTTATACTACAGGAGCACAGGACCGAGCAACAAATAAGAGATTCATTTTACATGGATGCCTTTCAGCTGAAGCTTATCTAACGACATTTGCAATGTGTGAAATGAGCTTGTATTCATAATGAGAAAGCAATAGTCAGAAGTGCGTAATGCCTTGACGTAATTCTCAAAATCCTGGGATAATCATGTGAGAAGGGCGAGCACGGAAAAGATGAGGTTTCAGGCTGCATGGCAAACAGGCAGTGACTCTACTGTATTAATGTGGAGAGGAAAAAAGCTTCACAATCAAGACGGTATTTATTTTCATTGGATACAAATATTTAAGTCTAATGAAAACTTCCATATTAAAACATCCATCAGACTGAGAGAGAGGATTAAACGTCTGAAGTCTCTAAAAACCTTTTTAAAAACGTCTTTAGATTCTTTGGATTCACACTCGATGGACTGGGATAGCAGAGGCTAGATCACTATTGAAGAAGTGTCAGACGAAAGTCAAACTCAATTCAAAGCTTCGTAAAGATTCTGTAAGAGTCGAGCGATCTGATGAGAGAGGCAGTCAAAGGATGGAAGGAATGAAGTGACAGTCTGGTGTATTTTTGGATGGAAAGCTGATGGAGTCACTGGAGTTTGATGTAGATCAAATTAAGATGTGGCTACTGTTTTGCAGGTCACCAAAACACAGAAATGAGTTCATCCTAGAGAGATGTCGGTATTACAGTGGGGTTACTCTGTAGATCTGGTCTTGAGGGCTTTGGTCGCAGTCAAAAAACCCACAAAATTAAGACTGAGTGTGACTGCATGGCTGTCACACTGCTTTCACAGTGATTAAAACACTGGATAGATGGACGCTACATGGCCTAATTTAATCATCAAATTTCAGATCAGAGGGCAAACAGAGCCTCCTTCTACACTATTAGTTCTCTCTTGTTGAAAAGTATCATCCATGTGCCATGTCCCTGTTGGAGACTTACTCTGAAATGAAAGGCACCAGTTGTAGCTGACAGACACGAGGCCCACATTTGACGGCTGCATCTCCGGAGCCTTGAACTAAAAAGGCTGTCGTTCTTGCGGGAGTGAATTTCCAGGACATTTCAGGAGAATATTGGATCCCGTTTTTTAACAGTGCCGCGGCTCAAACACTTCAAGGTTCAGGGAAGAGAATGTGTGACATGATTTCAGTCTGGATTATAGTCGTTTAGATCTGAGCGCTGTAGGATGAAAGAAACTGAATAAAAGAGGGTAAAAATATCACAATTGATTTAAAAATACATTTCTGCAAAAGGCTTTTATTAGTTAAGGGATCATCACCAGTGATGCTGCAAGATATCAGCAGGATGACAAAACCTTTGCTGGTTAAAACTGAACCGTTGTGAAGTGCTGAAAGACTTTCTCGACTGAAGGGGCTCTCCACATTCAAGCTCCAAGTTCGGTTTGTTATTACTGAGAAGAGGCTGCAGGATGTGCAGTAGTAACCTTGGCAAAGTGAAAGTGAGGACTGCTCAGCGTGCTAAAGCAGTTGTATAATGTCTTCTGTTGCTCTGGAGGAGCTTTCCACTGTTGTAATGTCGGCTTGGCTGGAGACTATAAAGTGTAGGTGTGGTGTTATTGTGGATCAAACTACATTTCTTGGCAAGAGCTGCGCAACTCTGCCTCTGATTGGTTGCCTTCATTGATTCTCCATAACAAAGATGGCCCATTACAAGCTGGGCCTTTTGTTATGAAATGGTTTATACTTCCTGTCTTCTAAGTGGGCATTGTTGCCCAAACTGACCAAAGTCGGTCTTGGAGTCCAGCCGTGTTCACTATCATTCCAGGCTGCCTGAGCTGACCCTCAGTGCCCGTGGTGACGCCCCCTGTGGTCCGAGGTCCCGGTCCAGACAAACTCTAGGGCCACTGGCTCCACGGCTAACTGAGCCATTCGCTAATTAGCAAACGGTAGCCTGTGTTTGAAAAAAACGGCATTTACACGCTAATTTTAGTGTGAAAATTTACGCGCAATAGTGTGTTGCTGAGGCAGAGACAGGTCTCGAACAAAGTTCATTTCCCCCTGATTTGTCCGACAGAATGTTTGGAAGATATGTGGCTTCCAAATTTTATTTTGGTGACTATGGGATTAAAGAAAATCAATCATAATTGGCGGTTGCGATCACTTCTCCCATTGGAATAAATTGACAGAGGAATCGCAGCTAGTCTCGAGAGTAGGGCGGGTGTTGCCAAGAAAAGCAGTGGGATCCACAATAATATCGAGTTTTGAGTTGTATTATGGGAAATTAAGTTTGTTTTTCAGTTTGTTTAATATGTCTCTGGTGATTACCCTAACTTTTTGATAGTACAATATGTAATTGTTGTTTTAATTTAATGATTTTATTGTTTTACATTAATTAAATCTAATTATCTTTTGGCTTTGGACTGTTGTTTGGACAAAACGAGCCATTTCAAGTCCTCTCGGGTGAATCGTTTGGGGCATTCTTCATTATTAACTTAGATTTTATGGTCTAAAAGATGAATTGTCGAAGTGAAAGCTTGACTTAAATGTTCAGTGACAGCAAGAAATTAGATTAGCAGTTCCAGGGAGCTGCTACAGTTTATTCTGCTTCCCTGTCATGACTCAGCAGGACACATAATGGAACTGAGCAATTCTTAATGTGATTAGTAACACCTGTACTTTTCCTGCAATGACGAATCAAAATGTCTGATATGAAAAGAGTATATCCAGAACCAGGACCATGAAACTGAGGGAGCTAAATGGAATTCAGCCATCATTGATTTTGTGTGATTTATTTAACAGTAGCTCAACTTTTCTGCCTATAACAGCACTTAATTAACAAATGTATTTTCCGTGTGCTTCCAGGTGGTCGGTGGTCTCGATATACACAAAAAGATGGTGGTGGACGTGTGAGCGCACCTCCGCTTGCCGACTCCCCCCTCACCCCTTCCTCCTCGACAGCCGCTTTCTCCACCATCTCTAAAGATCTGCTCAAGACGTCTGGCAAAACGCTCTCTGTGTAACTCAATGGAAGTATTCTCTCTCTCTCTCTTTATCTCTCTTTCTTTCTCTCTCTCTCTCTGAAGCCACTTTTTTCTTTCGAAAACCACAGGCCTCGCGAAGCCAACTTTGAAGTGTTATTGAACTGTAAATCCTCTCAATAACCCGGTCGTAGCACTTTAAGAGACTGAAGGACAGCTATTTGTCGTTTGCAAGAGCATCTCCGATTTTTGGATGAGGGGGGAGAAAGGGGGCGCAGTGGAGAGGCTGGTTGGCTTGTTCATATTTCATTCTTTCTTTTTTTTTTTGTTAATTGTTATTTTTGATATTTATTTTTTGTTCTTGTCTTTTATAAAGAAGAAAAAATACAAGTATATCTACGGTTGTCTCGTGAGGGGAAGTGTATAGTATTTTAACACTTGACTTACAGTACAACTAGAAAGTAGGGTATGAAGTGCCAACCAGAACATATCCAGAAACCAGTCCAAGTTATTACCCATCATCGCCGCTGTCATTCTTGTGACACTTCAACTGCACATCTGCAAGGTGCAAAACTAAAATTTCAGAATTTTTGACTTTTTTTCCCGTTTTTTAGCTTAACATACGAGCAGTTTGGATTAGACGCGTAACGCTTGCAGTCACTCTCAGCAGAGCAACTCATGTTTTTTTCTTTTTTGTGATAAGGTTGCTAGTTTCATCCATACTGAAGACTGTGTTTATATTGTTGGAGATCATCCTCATTTTCCTGTCATACACTTATAGGTAGATTAATTAATGCCAAGAAAATGTCTTTCCAAAATAATTTGTGGCTGCAAACCGATGCGTGGTTTACTCTCGATGAAGCATTTTGCATTTAACGGTGTGCATCCATGAGACAATCTGCAATGCAAAGAAATAGCTCCGCACTCAAACTTCAAGACTTAACGTTAAGAAAAGAGACTGGACAGACTTGGCTGAGAACAGAGAGTAATAGATTTGAGAGTGAGCACTGTGTGAGTGTATAGCATTTTAAGAGACTTATCTGCAGGCAGCGTTTTTTAAACTAATATGTGTATATTAGGTAATCAATGTGTGCTCATCTTCTTTTAACAGCAAGAGGAGAAGCCTCTGCTTCACACGAGCCCTCCTGAATACTTGCTCAGTACAGCGCAGGGCGGGTTAGTTTTCTTTATCGCAACATGAACACTTCAAATCTTAACATGTTGGCATGGTCAGTGTGCAATGAGGATAGACTGTATATTGTAGTTTTTTGGGGTTTTTTTGGAAAGTGTACATTTCAAAAGTTGGCTTCTTTTCCCACTTATTTTTTTTTCCTGACACGATCACCTCGTTTTCTCCCCCTCCCACCCACTAAAACGAACAGGGAGAAAAAAACAAATCAACCAAATTTTACTTTCTAAGGGAAAAATGCTTCCTACTGTAAAACGGCATCGGGATAGCTTTTTGTTTCGCTTTGGAGGCCGACTGCTGGTTTGAACAGGAGTTTTCAGTCAGAGATGTGAATCTGGAGCGCTCTGTTGTCCCTCATCCCAAAGCTCTGCACGGCTTGGGCCTCCCTGTGCTTGCATGACATGGAAATATATTTTTTGTTGTGCATGTAGATCAATTTTTGAAATAATCCTCTTGTTTACACATGGATGGTGATGTTAATATATATTTAAGAATTTAATGGTATACAATATGGATGTTGCCAAACTTTGGTAAATGTACACATATTATGAGAGGTAATCCAAATGAACTGAACTACATGTAACTTTTTGTATTTTACCCGGGTCAGCGAGATGCTTCTATTCCAGTAAAAGTTGCATATCTGATCCTGTCTCAAACTGCCACACACTGTACTCAGCTTAAAGGGGAAAATTTGATGTTTTTTTTCCTTTCTTTTGTATATAAGTATTTGTTAAATGCAGTTCTGGCTCTCTGTTCTCTGTATAGTTCAGACCGCGCTTTAGTTTGTAAGTGCTACTTTTTCTCTGAGGGACTTGGGTTCTTTTTAGTTTGTGTGGGGATAACTGAGAAGATTTAAGTTTGAGAACCTTTTTTTTTTTTCCTTTCTCTGCATGCTGCATCTTATGCTGTGGGACTGTTGGAAACTTGATACTGTATGAAAATTAAAAATTTAAATAAACTTTGAAATGTTGAAAGTATTGGATTTTCTGTCACTTTTCTTTAACTTCATTTCCCTTCAGGATGTTATTGACCAGAAACACAGTGGCAGCATAGAGCATCTTTAAGTATTAATGAATTCATTTCTGGTCCATTCAGTAACACAATTAAACTCATTTGTTTGTAGGGATTGAAATTATTTATTTACACATAAATGCACTTGGTTTATCCACATCATCATTTTGCCTCATGTTTTGGGTCAGCTGATCCAAAAAGGTGTTGCCATGAAGCCATAACAGAAGAACCTGAGGTGTCAGTCCGAACTGGAATTAACAGTCTTTACTCATCGACCAGCCAATGGGAGAAAAGATAAATACACACAGCTGCCAGTGAGACTTCAGAACCTCTCAGCAGTCCTGCTGGCCACCACTCTGATGTTGCCGTAAACCTTTGAAGGTGGACTTCCTGTCGGGGCAAAAAGGGGTTTAAAGGTCAATTCTCAGCACTACATGTGGATTCAAACAGTTGTACTCCACGTTTGACATCAACCTTTCTTGTACTGTATTATTCAAAAATAATGTTTCTTACCCAGGATGAGGTTGCATATCGCTGTGCGGGCCATCTTGATATTCTGGAACGATCCTAATATGTGAACTTTTCTGTTGAGAGAGATGAAGGAGTATTAAATGCTGCTAAACATTCCTCTGTGGTTTGCACAATATTCCTAAATAAAGCTAGAGTTCACAGTTGTTTCTGCATTTAACCTAATCCCGCTTTTAGTTTTAGTGGCAACAGTGACGCAAGTAGAAAAACAATCGTGAATCACATTTTTGAACGAGTAAATAAGTCTCCTGTGTTGAAATGTAAAAAAACAAGTGTTAGTTCAAAGTAAATATTTTTTGGACATGGTACATTTGTTTTGGGGTTGTAGCAGCAGTGCATGCCAAAAAGCAAATTCTCATGCTTCTGTTTACTGTAGGCGAGCTCTGAGAATACTAAATGTTAACGGCAAGCATGAAATTAAATTACTGATTAAAAAATTCTCCTAATAGACATTAATACATTTCTCTTCCAGTTGTGTTGCAGGACAAGTGAAGAGGACTCACGTGTCTGCAAGCACAATGCGAGTCTTTGTGACATTTTCAATGGTGAATTTGGTTTTTCCTCCCTTCCCCGCTATTCTTCCGATGGCTCTGGATAAGTGGTCTCCCTTCAGAGGTTTCACTGCCAAGACAGACAATACCAGAGAACAATTAAATACACAGAGATTGGACACCGAGTTCATTTTGCAGCAGCAGCAGAAAAAAAAAAGTGTTACATAAATATAGAAATTCAGCGCAGACAGAAGCACAACGTCGGTGCCGTCTTACCGTCCGTGACATCAAAGCTTTCTAGGAAGAGTTCATCTAATCTGATGAGAGCAAGAGCATCCTGGAAAGAGAAAGCGTGAGCGTTACATCACAAACCAAAAATTAACAATCAAGGTTCAGGGACATTCACAGAAACATCCACCATCAAATATTGCGTTAAGTTTTTGGATTTCAGTTGGTCTTGATCTAAAATAAAATATGATCCCAACTGTCTATCAAGCTGACGAAAGATTATTATTAATAAAGATTATATTTAAGGAATTAACTCGTTACTGGATGGAATGGATCAATAAATAATAGAAATTCACTACAGGTTTTACAGTAAATGAAACTGACTTGTTGATGTCAATTAGTTGATAAAAGTTCAATAAAAAGCACAACAGTAACAACATCCAGTCATTATTCTAAATAAACACAGACTGAGAAATCTGATCAGATTAGCTGTACCTCTGCAAAAATGAGAACATGCACAGTTCAACAAATCCTTCCATGTGTACTTACTTCGACCTGGAATCCCAGAATAAAGGCTTTGACAAAGTCTGCTGCTTTTGTGAGTGACCCAATGTCCTGTGTGTCTTTGCATGTCTGAAAGAAGGAAGTTGATTAGACACACTGTTGACACAGCTACCTGAGAAATCCAGTGGCAAAAAAAGTCAAAGCCTTGTCAAAATTGCCTGGATGTGTTGAGGAAACTTACTTTGATTTCTACATTCCTAGTTTTGAGGTTGAATCTAACTTGAAGCTGCAGGTTCTCGACGATGGGGGTGAAGATCTTCAGCCAGTTGTCCTTCAGGGGGGTGTATCTGTGAGCTGGGACAGCGACTTTACGCATCTCATCTGGTCCCTGAAACACAGAGGACACAACATTAACAACTGTGATCTGTGGGACTTGATTTAAGATTTATCTGAATCCACTTCTAGTTAATTATTGTTACAACAACTAAGTCTGGCAGTCCACAGTCCCTAAGGAATGGGTAGTAGGGGTATAAGTAGGGCTGATGAATGGGCTCTCACAGGGTAGATGTTGGTTATAAGCTTGATTATATTATGCAAACTAGGTAGTAATTGCAGCTGCTGCATGTGAGTATTGTTGGGTACACTACTGTGATAATAATACAGTGATGTTAGGTGACATACAATAAAAAGTCTCACAAATAAAAATAATCAAGAAAAACCACAAACACTCAGTCAGTGTTTTGCTTCCCCCCTGTGCTACCACAACAACATACAGTAGCTTTATTTAGTGCTGTCACAAATCTTCACTGCGCAAGCGCAAAACACCTCCTGTCTACTTTGTAATGGAGACATGTAACATCGATAACAACCTTTTGTTTCTAATTTTGGTTGACAGGGACACAAGACATGTACACGTGGATGGTTCTTACCCTTAATTTGTCGCCTGAAATAGGTGGAAACTGCGGCCGCTTGCTGGCCACGGGCTCCTCTGTCTCCATGCCCGCTCCATCTTGTTCACGTTTTCGCTTCTGGGTCTTTTTAGACTTTACTTTTATGAAAGAGTCTGTGGCATCCTTAGCCTCCATGTCAGCTCCAGCGGCTGCGGTCGCGTTTTCAACAGTGTCCATCCTTAAACTAGTTTTAAGTGAGATTTTAGAGTCAAATCTGAGGAGGACGACGGCCACACAGGCATGAAACTGTCCTCGTGCAACGAAAAGGACCCAAACAGCCACATCGTCGACGCCTGTAGAGAGAAAATGATGAATGCTGGTGTTGGAATCGACAGCGATACCTCATTCTGGTCATACCATTAAGTTAAAGTAGTACAGTATCCAGGAACATTGTCTGTTTATTTAAAATACGTTAAAGTTTACCTGGGAGGTATACATTTCGTCAGGCACATCTTTAGGCAGCTACACTCTCAGCTGAAGGAGGGTCTCGACGTCATCTGTTTTGGCAGCGAGCTGCAGTGAACCTCACCACAGTCCTCTTGGTACTTTTTTATCAGAAAAATTCAACCGTTTTTACAAAATATCTCCCGCACAGCAAAGATGTCATCGCCACTGTCAAAGCCTCAGATCATTGCGCACATTCAGAAGAGTTTGAACTACACCGTTTTTGACAGTAAATGGATCCCCTGCAGCGCCAAGTTTGTCTGTCTGGGGAACTTTCCCAGAGGAACCGGAGTAATGCAGATATATGAAGTGCAGCACGGAGAGGCTCAGCTTGTCAAGGAGGTAGATAACACGCTCACATTTGACTCTTGTTTGCTCTTGTTTGCCCTTTTTTTCCCTCGGAAATACAGCATGCAAACGGTTTAACTCAGAGTTAGCTAGCTTGTCTTAGGTTTCTAGAAAAGTCCTGGTGGGTTAGTGTCTCCATAGCAACAGGCAACATGAAGACAGCCACAGACAATAGCCCAAAGTTTTTGACCATCCCATATCCAAATACATTTTCTTTTTATATTGGTATGCCATAACTGTTGCTAATATACAGTACACAGCTTAAACTTGACCTGTCTAGTGCACCTGTCCATTAAAGCACGAGTTAACAGCACTATTAAGCTAACAGGTCCTTCAAAGATTAGACTGTGGTGGGACAGGCTCAACACTGACAGTCAATATAATGCACTTCAGGAGTGTGATATAGCAGTTTGTAAACCTTTAGGCATCACTGCACAAGGGTCAAGGGTTCAGAGGCTTATGTTGGTGTGGAAACATAGAATAGACGTGGCTCTGGACTAATCATTTGTTTGATTAGTGGCCAATGTTTGGTCAAATCTGCGTCATTTTCAATTTAATAAACTGTCACAAACATTTCTTATTTATCTTATAATTTCCTACACTTTTAGATTTGAAACTTTGCCATTTACAAGTTGCTCAAGATTGAATGGTGTTCCCACTATACTGCTACTTCATTGCTTTTTGCATTGTCCCATTCTTCCTCCCTATATGTTTCAGGTTGAGAGACCTAAACCCATAAAGTGTGGCACGTTTGGGGCCACCTCTCTTCAACAAAGACACATAGCCACTGGGGATTTTGAAGGAAATCTCAATATATGGTATTTAATTCACATCTTCTGATGTCACACCATCCGTGTCTTGCGTTGCATGAAATGCTGAAATTACTAAACACTGACCTGACCTTGTTGTCCATAGGAATCTGGAGACGCCTGAAGTGCCGGTGTACACTGTAAAGGCCCACAAAGAGATAGTAAATAGTATAGATGGTGTTGGCGGCCTTGGGATTGGCGACGGCGCACCTGAGATAGTCACTGGAAGCAGAGATGGTAAGAACATTCAGGAAGTGTAATGTGTTTCCCAGTAAAAAAAAAACCTTTTCAAAGCAATGACAAAAAGAAGTTAGCTAAAATGTCACATTTCCCTTGTGCATTACAGGGACAGTAAAGGTGTGGGATCCTAGACAGAAGGATTCACCTGTAGCCAACATGGAGCCCATAGAAGGAGAAACCAAGAGGGACTGCTGGACTGTCGCTTTCGGTGTGTAAAATCTCAGGAACTCCATCCACAGCTCTTTCTTTTATTTAGAAATGCGACTGGTCCTGTTTCAGACAGCTGCTTTGTAAGCACACAATGATACATCACTATACACAAAAGATGGAGGAAGTGTCTCCGAGTTGTGCAAAGCGAAAACAATTATCTTCCCACTCTCAGACATTGTCCTGTGCACAGAACAAAAGAACAACAAATTAACAGGCAAAGCACAACAATCCAATGAAAATGTAGCTTGTACTCTTGGTCCATTTTCTGTGATCCATTCTAGTTCGTTTATATACTCACCTGATGATTTCAAATAGGCAACCAGCTTTGTAAGTGTTGCTTTTCCATCATGACTGAAAACTGTTCTCACTGCAGGACATGCCTTCAATGATCAGGACCGCTGTGTGTGTGCTGGCTATGACAACGGGGACATCAAACTCTTTGACCTGCGGAATATGTCTCTACGGTGGGAAACCAACATTAAAAATGGGGTGAGGTGAACACTTGGATGGAAATGGTAAAACCTGTGGCATGTGATTTTTTTTTTTAAGCTTACAATATTGCAGGGGAAGTCATGTAGCCAGTGTGGCACCATAGAAAGAAAATCACAAACATTTAGAGAAAAAGTGGGAACTCAGACCGACAGTGACTCAGTCAACTCGGCTCTGAAACACAAACAGTAGTCCTCATATTTAGAACTGCTGTTTTTATTAGGATAAACTGTCCAAACATTCATTATTTCTCCTGCACTGCAGCCTTCACTTTAATCGTAACGCAGACAAGATGTGCAGACAGAACCGAAAATGACTTCCCAGCAGCATGACTGACTGTACATAAAACCACAGAGGAAGTCTGAGGTTAATGCATGTTCCCTTCACACACCATATACAAAGCAGTCTTTTTATTACACAGTCTTCACTCTTATTCAGCACATCTTAAACAGAGATGAACCAGCCAGGGGTCATTATGTCCATTTCAACACAAAGTAGTTTGTGGTGGAGCCGTGCCATGTGATAGAGGGAGTGACTGTTATTCTTGCTTACGTCATGTTCAGGTATGCTGTGTGGAGTTTGACAGGAAAGACATCAACATGAACAAGCTGGTGGCCACCTCACTGGAGGGAAAATTCCACGTCTTCGACATGAGGACCCAGCACCTCACCAAGGGCTTCGCCTCTGTTTCTGAAAAGGTAATTGACCTGGGTGGGGACAGCCAGAGGGACGTTTGGCTCCCACGTATGGGAAAAATGTCAAAAGGTTATTATTATTATTATTATTACGTTTGCAATTGTACGGTTCACAGGAAAAAGGGGGCACACGTCGCTTTGAGCGTTTTCACAGCTGGAAGTGTTTGGGGTTGTGTTTGTTTAACATTCTCTGTGGCTTTGTGACACTGGCCAAAAACGACACAGGGCCAGTGAGGAGAGAGAAGTGTAGCTTTTTGTGGGAAAATGCTCAAAAAACACACTTAAGTCGACATTAGGGCACGAACCAGCTCACAAAGTGTTTGCTAGGTCTGAGAGATCAGAGGCCTCAGCTTTCTAAATATTAGTCCAGTTCTACCGAGAGATCAACAGTTAGCACATCATGTCTCCAACCATGAATCACAGGCTGCTATTCAGACCGTCTGATTACAAGTGCACAGCTCAGTACAGGTGTGAATGCCCGCAAGATGCATTGAGGGTGCATTTGAGATCCAATCACCACATTCAGAGGTGGTCTTGACCGTATGTGACCACATTCTTTGAGCAGTGTGTACTCGTGTCCTCGAGTACAAGAAGCCACAACAACAGCCAGAGTGGATTACACGCCGTCAGGTTTCCATGTGGTTCACAGCAAAGCAAATTACATGTTTGGGCTCTCTTACCTGCCAATGTTAGCAGCAGATGTTTGTGAACACACTGTCTCTTTCGACCGACCCAACCATTGAACTAGTAACTGCAATTTCCCCAGACTCCCTTCATAAATCATGCAATTTTCAAAGTTGGTGAGTGAGGAGAAACTTCAAAACAGCCACAGCAGATTCTTAATCATTCATGCCATTTATTAAATGCAATACCTGAAGTTGTTTCTTTCCTTGTGAAAAGTGTGCACACTTTTTCAAGTGATTTCACAATTTCCACTAAATTTATGAAAGAAGACGAAACTTATTTAATTTAACTTTATCGCTCGGGAAGAAAATCCCTGGATCCCTTGAAAAGAAATCACTAAGTTCTGTGTGTTGCTGAGTTAAGAGAAACTATAATGTTGTGTAACGCTGTCTATGACAAATCCTTAATTATTTGGTCCTTCTTGTTAATTCGGTAAATGCTACACATGAAGTTCTTTCTTTCTTTGTGTAAAAAAGAACGACGTGTCTGCTTGTCCCAGTGATGTACATGTTTATTTGCATATAGAGCAGGGAAGTGAGATCTGATCACAAGTGGTCCCTCGAGGTGCATGTTAATGCCAGGTATTAACTAGAGAAAGTGGAGAGAAAGTTTAATCTGGTGATTTGAGCATCACCAGATTAAAGTGGCTGAAAGGGTTTTCTACACAGGTTTACAACGTCTGCGAAGGAGCTCGGAATGAATTTTACCATGATTTATTGAATTATTTTGGAAAGCCAATGATCTCTGTTCTTTATTTTAGGCTCATAAGTCGACCATCTGGCAGGTGAGGCATTTGCCTCAAAACAGAGACATCTTCATGACTGCAGGGGGAGCAGGCAACTTACATCTATGGAAATAGTGAGTAACTGACCTTTAACTACAACAGTATTTCATCCTGTGCTCATCATGAAGGTTGTTTTACCAGAATCAGATTTCCTGCTTTATTATAAACTAATCTATATAATGTTTCTGTCGTTTCCAGCGAGTATCCAGCTCACAGAAGCAAGAAGGACTCCGATGGAGTGGATGTGGGCGTAGCTGGCTCCGTCAACCTCTTACAGAACGTCACTCTGTCCACACAGCCAATCGCCAACCTGGACTGGAGCCCCGACAAGCAGGGCCTGTGTGTGTGTTCAGGCTTTGACCAGTCTGTCCGCGTGCTCATTGTCACCAAACTCAATGCGGTTTGAAAAAGTAGACGGATGAGGAAATTCTGTGCAGCTCGACCCAACTGAAGAGAAGTCACTGCCCTTTTATGAGGCCGAGGACAACAATTTCCTGCTGCTGGTCTGAGCAGCTGTCTATCTAGATTTTGTACAATTGATACTCATCTTTAGACTTTAATGAACTGGGGAATCCTTTGTTGAGGTTATGTTGTTTTGTCTCCGTTAAATGCGATCCCTGAAAAATGTGCTTGGCTGAGCCTGCAGGCAGTGTTCCCCTGTAGTGCAGAGAAACACCTCTGAGTCATACAGCCTCTGGCGTGGAATAACACTTTAAGGATCGAGACTTCATGTCTTTTATCTGTTTCCATTTTTGTAGGATGCTCACTGAAACACCAGTTGTTGCACTATTGTTTTGTTGAACATTGTTATATTCCAGTTTTGTCTATTGTTAAAGTTGTCGCTTTTGATATATAATTTTTAATGAGAACTCTGTTTTCAAATTAAATGTGCCTTTGGAGAAAAAGATGGACATTTTCTCAGTGTCCTCTGTCCAATTTGAATGGCTTCATTATGACATCAGGTTTAAGCAAAGTCATTAAACTTCAAAAAGATCAATATAGGTGTGGCGGTGTAAAATGCTTACGGGCCGGCCCAACCTACATAAAAATATAAACAAAAGCCATGTAAATCTAGGGGGAATGCCCAATGTCCGCTGCTTGGACAATAAACCAATAAACAAATGTGTTCCTACAAGCCCCAAGGAAATAAAATGTCAAACTGAAGGTGTAAAGGGATCCAGAATAAACACAGTTTCCTCAGTAGAATAATGTGGAGCAGCCATGACAACACAATAGGGCCTAAACAGACCAGAGTTTCTGGCTGGCAGGCTAAGGGGAATGAGGTTTCTGAGTGAGTCAGGGACCGAGACAGATTCAGAATGAGGGTGAGAGCCACCTGGGTGCCATTCCCCACCTCTTTTAAGCATTCACAAAAAGGGCGTTGTCACACCACGATTGGCTGGGAGGGGAACGCCCCAAGCTGCTTTCACTCCTCAATCAGGAGTCAGTCTCCCCACCCTGCGCACAGGTGATCTGAATCCCCTGCAGTCAGTCCAGAGAGGGATTTTGGAAAATCAGCCCAAAACAAAGAAAGACAACAAGTCTCAAACAATGGGACTGGAACATAGGTACTTGTTAAAGGTTCACAAGCGTTCTCATATCCAGCATTTGAACTTGAAGAAATCCTGTAGGTCCTGGTCATCCTCCTGTCTGTCGTGGATCCTCGCGTAGACACTCTTCAGCAGCTTGGTCATCGCCTTTCCATCCAAGATGTCGATGTATTTTTCTATGCAGCCTAAAAAACAGCCACATCAGAAGATCACATTCACACAAATGCTTTAACAAATGAACAGTTGACATCCAAAATGTCAACATTAAAGTTGATTTTCAAATCAAACATCTCATATGAGACATATATATATATATAAATATATATATGATGATCTCATCAAAAAGAATATGCACTGGGCAAGTCAGGTGCATATTCATTTATTCATCTGACATCATGCTGCGTGTATGCACTCTATGTAACATGTCATCTATCTGCCATCCCACCAGCTGAATGTAATACATCTCTATAAATAGCCTGTCACATGGGCCTGGCTGCATGATTTCAACACTACATTTAGACAGGTTCGGTTTGCAATTAATAGTTTGCACATGATTGGCCCCCAGATGCCCCCATTTTATTTTTGACTAAAGAAAATGAGAGTCAGTTCCTATTTTCTGTGGCTGAAGGTCATAATGTGCACTTGATTTACCCAGTTCTGTTCACATCTGTCTCAAATATTACAAATTATATTAGTCATTCAGTCTTTTATGAAGAAGTAGAGGTATCCATTCACTTAAACTCTACAGATATTTATTCCTTGCTAGTAACTGTACTACAACTGCTTCCAAGACTAATATAACTATGTCTACGTATTTATAATAATAGTAACAGTACTCACTTAGTCCCATGACTTTGCCGTATGCTACCAGGCTGGGCCCCAGCTGTGGATGGTCATACTGCTCCAGCATCATCAGTATGCGGACGATCTCTCCTGTGATGTAGGCATCATCGAAGCTCTGCTCGGCCGCAGGCTTCAGAGGGAACCTGCAGTACACCTCCACAGCAGCCTGAGGATCTGATGGCTCCAGCAGCTGCACAAGCTCACTGTAGGCATCGTGGACCTAAACAGTCAGTTGATTCATTAACCAGGAGTTATTTTATAGCCATTGTAAAAGCAGGGAGGAAATGCCTGAAATCTAAATGTAATGGATAACAGCTGACCCCTGGTGCCATGGAGATGACCTCCTGGTAGAGCTGCTTCGCCTGGTCCTGGGTGTCTGCAGAGCGGGAGAGGGCGCGGGCCAAACCCAGCCGTGAAACGTGAGACCTGCGGTTCACCGGACTGGACACGTTCAGGTCTGTCACAGTAGGCTCTGAAACAACATTAAAACACACAGATATTAATGCCCCCTTTGATGAACCCATGAAGACAAAGATTTTGAAAGATGCACAACTGCAAAACGTTACAATAATCTGTTCAGAAATTAGAGACTTTGGGGAAAAGTCTTTCACCTGACTATGTATGTTAATCTTAATGCTTCTGCTGTGCCTTACCCTCTACTGCCTCAGCAGTATCAGAGCAACAGTCCTGTTTAGACCTGCTGGCAGGGAGCTGGGGTTTAGGACAGTTGTTGGAAGGTTTAAAGGATTTATCTGGCTTAGTTGCTGCTCCAGCTCTCCCCCTACAGGAAAGAAAATAGAAGACAAAAGCTCTGAAATTAATAAAAAAAGTTTAATCTGTGCTCTCACATATATATTCAAGTGTAGTCCTCTTCCTTAAAAGCTTCTGTGAGGAAACAAACTACAGATTTGTTCCAGTGAAGCTACCCAGACTGACAAACTGAGTAAAAGATTGTGTTTGTACGTGACATGAATATGGAGCAGGGTAGAAGTGAGAAAAGTAAGCATCCACAGGAAATCATCCATGAATAAATAAATGCAAGAAAACAACCACACACGACCACAGGAGAGGTCTGCCAGACGCTTGACTCAAGCTGCCAGTGTGACTCACCTGGCTGCAGGGGTTTTGGCTGGAGGTCGGGCGGCTTTCCCTCCCCTGGTGGGGGCTGAGAGCGAGGGAGCAGGAGCTCTGGTTCCAGCTGCTGCCACCCGCCCTTGTCCAGGTCCTCCCCTGCCTCGCTTAGCTCCTCTCTTGGCCACACTGGTGTCAGAAGGCCCCTTCACTCCTGCTGGTTGGGTGGTGGACTGTTTGGCAGCTTTGTCATTTCCAGCCTCCTGCTGGTCCCGCCACCACTTTTGTTCTGAGCAAAAAAGGAAATGGTTAATGTGGGTGTGGAGTTCATTTCCAAAGGTTATCATAACTGTTTAATGTAAAGTGTTGAACAGCAGGGACACATTTATTGGAAAATAGGAAATACAGTCTACAGACTCACTGCTCAGCTGTTCAGGTGGCTCTCCGCTCTGAGTCTTGTCTTCCAGCTCAATGCTGCCCTTGAAGCTGAGGCAGGCATCAGTCATGAATTCCTTTGACCTGTCTGAATTTGGGTTGTTGTCATATTGAGCCAGCTGTGCCAGACCCAAGAGACACAAGGCGTGGCTGTCCCGCGGTGTGGTCACTACTGCGAGCTGGCATGCCTGTAGACAGCAGTGAGGAGCAGGGAGAAGGTATCAGTCTGATTTCTCTCCCACATCAGGCATTTACAGACATAACGTTAAATGTAAAGACTAGCTATGGTGCTTCAGTGGACAGTAACCCAAATCACAGAAAACAATGTAAAATCCTAATTCTGTACTCCTACCCTCTCCTGCATGTCCAGCAGCTCCTGACAGGGGGCGATAGAGGTGAGGCGTATGAGAGCTGTGAGGGCCTGGCATCTCTTTGCCACCAGGGACTTCCTCTCCGTGCCAGCCTTGGCCTGGCGCTCACCCTGCTGGATCAGCCTCTGGAGCAGGGCAAATTGAGCATCCAGGAGCACCCACTCCAGCTGCCCGCTCGCCTCGCCACGACACACACACTGACTCACACTCTGGGCAGTCAGCACTGCTACCCTGAAGCATTCCAGCACAGAGACAAGCACGCACAGTTTTAACACTTCTTAAACTGGGTCACACTGGTGTGAATGCTGAGACTTTTGATGAGTTGAGTGAGACAGCTAATTGGAGCTGAGATCCACCACAAACAGTGAGTAGAAAAGAAAATATGAAAGTCAAATTATGACTCAAACAGAACTTTTGGTTTGTAACATACGTGTGATAAACCTGTTTTGCACTCATGGCCTTCCCAGACAGCGTGTTCCTCTGCTGCAGCTGGCCCAGAGCGAGAAGGCCTCGCAGGAACTGCGTGCTGAGGCTGGACAGAGGGTCTGATGGATCCTGCTCCACCCAGCTAGAGACAAAACCATGAAAACTAATGGCAACAGAGAAAAATCCAAGAGCTCCTTGATTTTAAAACATAACGACTGGCTGTTATTTCAACTAGTAAAGAATTAAATCTTTAAATCTTCACCCCCTGTTTTCTGTTTGCCAGAATTTGGATTTTCAGGCTTCGTTAACTGACAGAAATGATGGAAAATCCAAAGCTAGGCCTTCAAATATCATAAAATGTATTCATGTCTGACACTGCAGATGATGTATCATCTACGTGGCCTATGACAGTGTTTTCACTATCCTACTCTCGCTCCTGCAGGCTTTAACAGACAGCCTGTTACATTACTGACACCGTCGTGCCCTTACATTCTCTTACTGAACGCACCCACTTCCACCTCCACCACACACACGCAAACACACACACAAACACACACAAACACACACACACACACACAAATATGCAAACCTCTTGCTGCAGCGCTGGCTGACAAAGTGCTCCAGTCCCTGCTGTAAGAACAGAGCAGCCTCCTTCTCTGTGTCCTCGGAGGCTTTCTGTTCCTGCTGCAGCAGAGCCAGCCCTGTGAAGTATCTGACAAAATGAAGGCAACGCAGGAGAGATGTTGAAGACAAGACTAGCTCTGCCTGTACATTTACAGGCTGATCTACACTGTGTTTACCCTGTTGCAATGCCAGACCTGCAAGTTTTTTTTCCACTTTCTAACCCTTGTGTGAGAATATGATATCATATAGGGGTTATGGGGGAGTGGACATTTGAAAAGCAGGTTGAGAAGTTGGCGTAAGGGTTACAGAGAAAAATGACATGACTGCTTCCACCTCTTTAGCAACAAGTCAACACTTGAGCTCCAGTTTGAACAAAAGGTTGCTTTTGGGTTTTGAACAGGAGCTGAAATATTTATTTTTTCATTGGCTGCCGGTGAGAATCAATTTCAAGATGAATTGCTTGTCAGACACAGCACGGCTTTGCTTCTAATTAGACTGCTCTGCAACGGTTATATTTCAGTTGAGTTTTTTAAGGTGATTAACCTTCTACAGCACTGTGGATAACTTTTAATCACTTGTGGTTATTGTTACTACTATTACATCTACTGACAATACAAATTCTTCTTCTACTACCAACAACACTTCTATGACCTGACCTGAGAGCAGGATGAAGGGGGCGCAGTGCCAGGCCGCTCTGGAGGTGCTGCAGGGCTTCCCTGCTCCTGCCCTGCAGCAGCAGCAGTCTCCCTGCATGGAGGTTGTACTCCCAGCTGTCAGGACTCAAAGACCAGGCATCCAGGTACTTCATCAGGGCCCGGTGGACAGAGGTCTCTTCATCCTGCATGGCTGCACTGTTATCCTGCAACAAGAGGGGGGAAAGTTCAGTTTCACCTGCCATATATAATGATTTGTAATCATTGTATTTGTAAGCTGTGGCAGTTTCTATTGTTTCCAGTTACCTTGCCAGTTTTCTTGGAGAGCCAGATGTAGAGTGTCTGGACATAGTCTGCTTTGCTGGACTGTCCCTGCTCTTTGAGCAGCTGATACTCTTTATCCAAGGCCTGCAGCTGGTTCTGTACAGTCGGTGTGCCGAGGTAACCGTGGAGTTTGCACACAGCCAGGATGTCATCCTGACGTGCCGTTGACTTGGCATCGCTTAGATCATCTTTGTCTCTGTCAGCCTGGGGAGGAAGGAACGCAAAGGTGAGAGGTTGCTTTAACTGTTCTCATATATAAAGGGACCATTTTCAGCAATAATATGATTCATTATCAGCATTAAAAAATGTAGACTTAAATGTCCAAGTCACCAAGTCTATCAGGCGTGATCCTTGAAGGCTATTCTGTCCTGAGCAGCTGCCACGTGTGAATGTGTTTGAAAAAAAGATTTCCTTTAACAAAAACGTTTAAAGAAGCTTTCTAGTCACGTACATTGTGCTGCTGCTCTTCACAACACGCCAGCAAAGACCTTGTACCTTCCTCTGCAGGCCGTACATCTCTGTAGCGTAGTGCTGCTCCTCCAGAACGACTCCCAGCAGGAAGTGGAGTCTGGCGTCTCTGGAGCTGAGTCTGATAGCTGAGGCATAGTGGACAGCAGCCTGCTCCAAGCTATGCAGAGGAGACTGGCCGTCCTCATACTCCAACATGTCCCCTGTGGAGATAAACACTGTGGTATATAATTTGCATCTAAGACCAGAGAGTATTTGCATATATTTGTGAGGGAATCTGCATCAATATAGAGCTGAAAAACAACATTTCAATGTTGTGCTTTGATAGATTTACATAATGTAATTCTCTCTATAGACAGTGGAGCTATCATAACAAATATCTGTTGAGGGTTGGATTTAACTGATGTCAAAAAAATAGGGATGTGTTAGCTAAAAGATTGTACATCAGAATCCAAACTACTACTTTGTTATTTGCTTTATTGGATTGAGAATGAGGCTTTTTAGTTCCTAATTTTTTGGAACGCTGGCTGCTCGCTCGCAGCTCTGTCATCCATCAGCGAAAAGCTGCAGTGCCAGCTGAGCAGGGAGAATTCATTCCAGAAACGACAGGCTGGAAAGCCAGAAATCTCAGCATCTGGCAAGAAACCTTTTATTGAGTGATTATTTCACATTATCAAAATGTGAAGTCTTATTACTCCACTTGAAGAAGACGAAGAAATTGAACTAAGCCCTGAGTCATTTCGAATTTAGAGGTTTAATTCCAAAAGAACAAAAACAAGGTAATAAACTTTGACACAAATGAATTAGGCGACAGAAACCAAATGCTGACGTGGATAAAAAAAACGAAAAACTCAACTTTAGCAATTCTTCTGAGGGCTCAGCTCAGTTGTTTGTCTGTGTGCCAGACAGTTAAAAAAAAAATCAATAAATCAGTAACAACAGTTGCTTTAATGAGTAGACGACTTTAACTGTCAGTCTTTCAAAACACTGGATAATATGATCCACGACAAACATGAGTTTTAATCATGATAATAACTGACAACAGACTGTAGTGATGGTCAGAACAGACAAACAGCCACTTCAACATATTTCTTTCCTGTGGTACACTCTCTCTTTACTTGGGCACGAACACTTCACAGGATCTCCCGTTTGGCCGCCTTCTCTCTTTCACTTACGAATGATTGCATGCGTCCTTTGCATTAAATATTCAGAGAGTGCAGCTTGACTTGGCAAGAGCGCCCTTTATCTGTCAGATTGCACTGGCGTCACAGCCTTTATATTCCAGATAACACTGCACAACACACCCAACAAACCTATTCTGCATATGCTGCTGTGTTAAAACCCACCAATTTATAAAATCCTTTAACTAGATGAAAAAAGTCCTCTCAGCTAATAAAAATGTTCAGCGCGCCTATCATATAGACATGCACCTAATAACAATATACGGTGTTATAAGCAGTATATAGTGTCTTAATAATGAACAAGCTTCAACATACTTTATTTATACCAACTTCTCTGGTCTTGACACGATCTAGACAAACACGATCTTTGTGTTTTACAGCACCACGACTCAAGAGGTCAAACTGAGCAACACTTGTCATCTTCCTCCTTGCAGCTCGATCCAGTCAGACAGAAAACGCTTCTTTATATTTCTAGATTGTAGAATAACTGTCTCTAATGCTTTCTATGTAATACCAACTCTCTCTCTCTCTCTCTCTCTCTCTCTCTGTCTCTGGTGTTACTTTTCCGTTCGGTTCCAGTGACTTTCATTCAGTCCTGGGATCACTCTCGGATGTCACATCTCAGAGTCATCAAACAATTAGCGAGGCAGGAGTAGCTGGGAACGGATGAGCAGTAACTTGAGTGCCTGGCACGTCAGATAGAGGAGGAAGCTCAAGAGGCAACCGCTAACTATCTCATTTTCATGTATTTTTCAATGGCTGAAGCTGAACTGCTGTGAGAGGCAGGGGCAGGGGAATGACTCTTCTGTCAGCTGGCCAGGGGTTCACCAGACTTTTTATTTAACTAGCTGTGGATGAAAAACACAAACTATGGAAACTCTTTGTTAAAGTGAATGGTAATTTAGAAACTAGTGCTGAAATGGGAAGAGAGAATTGAAAACAATTTTGAGGAATGCATGTTATTGACTTTCTTTCTGGCCTGCAGTCTCTTTTTTTATCAAATCAGCTGGAAATTCTTCTTCTTTATAAAAAAGGGCAAATAACAAAGCATATTTATCATTCTTAAAGTCTTGTGCAATTGGGAAGTGCTACATACCTGGTTTCGGCAGGTGTTTTCGGTAGAGTTTCAGGTGATCTTGGGCCAAGGCACACAGTTTATCCACACTGTCTTCTCCTGCTGTCATTTGCAGTCTTTTCTCCCAGTTACGACACTAAGAACGTAATCGTCAAATTAAACAGGAGAAGCAATAAAAATCAAATATTATTATCTCATCTAATCTTCTTCTTCTGCAATGTGTGTCAACATGTGATATTATGGAAGATGTGATATACAGTATAACAGTGTCAAACGGCAAATTAGACAAATAATACTTAAATGATTGGTTATATCACCTACTGAATCTAAGGTGGTGTAACGAATGCGGTCTAAATTTAAACGTGTACACTGATAATGCAAAGTGAAATACTGTAGATGTTTTACCTCCACATTGTGTTTAGTCTCTATCTCCAAACAACTGGATGATGCAAAGTGCTTCTTATACCAACTTGTTTCTGTGACATCCTGAAAATGAACGTTAGCAAAATGCATTTACCAGATTAAATCAATAAAATATCAACGCTTTCAACTGGATTGACCTGGTGAAGCTTAGTCAAGCTATAATAATAATTAAAAGTCCAAACGCTGACACACCCTTGGACCCATCTATAATAAAAACTGCTCACACACACTGCACACACTCACATTACAGTTTTATCCACTCTGCCACCACACACACACAAACACGAGATACTTTTACTGTGGGAGTTGAACCAGCACTTAGTCGCTGTGAAGGGAGCGCTGACTTGTAAATAAACGATGAGCAGAGTCAAGGTCGATGCGTGGCAGTGATTCTGGAAATGCAGAGCACCGTTTAATCTTTCATACTGACCTTTGCATCCAGGTCCCCTGTGGGCTTGTGTGGACAGTCCAGAGAGTGTGACCCCAGCTCAGACAGTTTCATCACACTGTCGCATCCTTTGGGAAAAAAAAATCAAAGACACAATAAATCACACACTAGAAGTAAATGGTAGTGTTGTCCTCCACTATTGAAAAGTGTAACCTAACAGTCTACATCTGTACTACTACTAGTCTACTATCTGTACTTTCGTATCAGAATAGGGAGTTTTAAATGTGTAATTTTTAGTTTAGGGAGAACTGTCTGTAATTATTAAAGTAAACAAGTGCCACTATCTGCACTGTGTCATTCTCCAGAACTAACCTCTTCAAGTTTAAACAGATAAGACAGAAGCCTTGGTTGTATAGAAATCAATTACTCGTCTGACTAAACAGGGGAAAGCAGCATATAAAATGCAGCAGCTAGATACATGAGACCTTAGTTAAGTAATAATATCCCCCTCCTTACAGCAACATAATAGTTGGCTACAGTAACACGGTGTTACATGATAGCATAGGTGGTGTAATCAGGCCTGCTGAGAGGTGAGGCAGAGTGCACCTGGCATATCAACAATGTGGTTATGTAAGCGTCTCTTAGAGGTAGAGCTGCTTGAAAATCTCAATGGTGGAGTCAAAGGATTCTTTACTCTGAGAGCAGGTTACCTGTGTAAGAACATAAATGGCGAGGGAGATACTCTAAAAGGAACATAAATAACTTATTTTTTTATTATTTGATTCATGTGACATTCAAGGTCTCGGGAGGTTAGAAAGCTATTACCTTCATCCTCTCTATACTACTTGCTTTTTCACCAGGCTTCAGAAATAATAATGGTTCTATAACTTTATTGAATTTAACTCAACCAATAAGAGTATTGCCACCACAACAGCTCTGCTTTACTCAAATCTCTTTGAGGAGCAAAGACTCCGGGCTTCACCTCTGTAAGTGAAGAAACACTTGACCAGCGCAGCCGACATCTTCCTGTCGAGGTCCAGTTCAACAATCTTCCAGCCGTCTCCCAGAGGACAGTCGCTAAGTGGGTCGACTTTTGATCTTCGTGCCAGCATCTCGATATAAGGCCTTGAGAAGATGTGCTTTGGGTCACTGCGAATCAACAAGAGAATCAGACAGATCTCGACCGCTGTTGAACCAACCCAGAAGGTGGTATGTGAGTAGTCTATGTGTATTCTAAGCCGTCATCATGGAGGTGTGTAGATAATGACTGAATTTCCATTTTTGGGTTGAACTTTAATGTTCATTGTAGACATATATAAAATAAAATAAAAATAGCAATGAACGTGCTAAATTAGGGTAGGAAATCGTTTATTTTTTTATTTTACAATTGCATCAACTGTAAAGCACTTGTTTCACAATATGGTGTAAAAAGATTATAATAAAGGAGGTAAATGTTGATACAACTCCTGATATTTTCTCATATTAGTGTCTTCCTATTCAAATCTTACCTGTGGTGGATAGACACAGGTCTATATAAAGCAGTCAGAGATACTGGACATTCATAGTCCAGCTGCTGCTTCTCATCAGTGAAGGTCACTGCCATGGGAATCAGCTCTCTAGTCACCATCACTGTGTACACCTGACAGAGGAGAGGGACTTCAGGTTTAGTACAGTCGTAAAAAAAAAATGAACCAGTGTGGCAGGCCAGCACAGCATGATGAACCCTAAAGTGTTACTTACTATTATTTTGAAACATGGAGCAACTAACGGTGTGCATTAAGCGTATATATCGATGATAAAACACACATAAAGCCTTGAATCACATCAGCAGTCAGCTTCTCGTGTCTCTTTCTACCTGTGAATTGCTGCCATCTGCTGAACAGACTGAGATCTCCACCACAGTGTCCCCAAAATTCAGAGGGACCGGTTGTGAGCTGTCTTCCACATTCACTGTAACTTTTATGTTTTTGTCCAGCACCTTGGGAAGTAGGGTGACAGCACTGCAATGAAAGGGAACAATACCTGCAGAAAAAGAGTTTACAGGGACAGCGACAAAGATCAGAAACAATATGGAAATAAAAACATTTTTAAAACAAGTTTATTTTGTTATTCACTATCATTATTCATATGAAGCCTGCACTCACAACTGTATTCGTAGATTTTGGTACAAAATGCAGGATGAAGCAGAATATCTCCTTCCAAATCCAGATTACTGAGCTCTGCGACCTTTGCAGACAGCCTGGTGATTTCCACACAGTACTTCTTTACGGTGCCATCCTCAGCCACCACCTCGATTTCTACTCTGTTAAACCCATCATTCAGTTTAATGGTGCTGGAACCATCACCACAGAGCTGAAATACAACAAAATAACAAATAAATAAACAGGTTATATTTTATGTGAGGAGATAAAAACGACATTAAAGCTGCAGGACAGTACTCACAATACTGTATGAAGCTCCACAGTCACTAGTGATCAGGTCCAGGGTCACTTTGTTGACATTGCTCTCCACTGTCACTTTGTAGCCTGTGACATCTGGTGTGAAAGCTGGATGGAGCTTCGCACCAGAGACGGAGAGCTTCTCCAAATCACAGTTGTCCATGTCTCGAGTCTCTTTCACGGCTGGTTCAGCAACAGACTGTGCGTACGGTCCAAGTCCTAAATGCACTTAAGCTGCTGTCTGTCATCCTAGCTGCGCCCTCAGCTTCACTTACTGCGCTGACGCCTCGGGTTACCATGGTAACGTGAACACTACTGGCTAATGCTAGTTAGCTTGCTGTAATAGTTAGTAGAACATATTTTAAAATACTTTTCACTAAGAAAAAAGATTTCCACAATGCCTCTTGATGTCTCGCTAAAACAACTCACGCCAAAAAACGCCTTGTTTTGCTATAAATTCTGCTTAAACCACGGATATCTGTCGGCTAACTGTTAGCTAGCTGCTTCGCTCCTCCAAACGGCAGACGGCGGTAGAGTGCAGAAGAAGAAGAAGAAGAAGAAGAAGCGGAAGAAGAAGAGGTTGTTTTTCAACGTCACTTCCTGTCGGCTAAAGCGTGCTGCGTGCTAAAGGTAAAACTGAAGGAGCTAACATTAAATATCGTCTAATTCCGTTTCCAGTTAACATGTATTGCCACTAAGCCGATAATAAGTGTTACTTTACAGATAAAAATTCATAATTGTCTCTCTGTTTCTGCTCATGCTGCCTAAACTTTCGCCTGTTCTCCTGTTAGGAGCATGTGCTAGCACTCTTACTAGCTACCAAGCTAACATTACAGATATTACTAGAATGGGAGGATTTTGCCGTCCCTTACAGCCGAGTGAAACAATCATGTTACTGCGGAGCTTCACAGCTTTGTATGACTTTCACTATTCTACAGGAAAATGGCAGCGGACAGCAGAACTGAAGACTACCCCCATGAGATAGACGAACAGCTCACAGGCTTCGACTCCTCAGTTTCTTCTGTCAAATCCATGTTGGATAAGTTGATGGCGATGCCCAGGAATGAGCTGCTGCAAAAGGTAGGCTGATGAGCATTTACACAGCAGATACTGTGATTCATCCTTCACGTGTGAAGATTGAAAGAAGGCAGACGCACAACATTAATGGTATCACGCCGTTTTTCTAAAACTTGTGCTAATTAAACTGTTTTATTGACAGCTGGACCCTTTGGATCAAGCCAAGCTGGATCTGATGTCTGCCTACACCCTTAACTCATTATTCTGGAGTAAGTTATTTCAGATTCACTGTGATTATTTTGTGGATTTGAGGAATTATAAATTCAAAGCAGGTGGCCCGGAGTCTGTTAAACTCTTTCGTGATGTTGACTTGATATCTGGGGGGAGACGCATCATACACGTGTGTCCTGAAAGTATGAAAGTAAACTGGAAAAACCAAATGCACTACTCCTTCTCTTTTTTTGTCAATTTGTTTGTCTACATGCACCAAATTCTATCTCATTTAAATGATATGCCACACTATTATCCACATATATGATCAGACATCAATGGAAATGTGTTAATGGATTTTAATGGTGGCTGTGGACTGTACATGTGATTTATAAAGCAAGGTCCATGTTAACTATCCGGCTTTGAAATAAAGACACTCAGCAACATGTTTAACATAATTTGGATGTGTAGTCTTACTTTTGTTTTTGTTTACAGTGTACTTGGTTACACAAGGAGTAAATCCCAGAGAACATGGAATCAAACAGGAATTGGTACGTATGTTTTCTGCGCGCTGCCTTTTCATTTTCACCCTCTCAATTTATGCACACTGTCTAATTCTTCTGTAACACTCTCTTCTGTTCTTCAGGAGCGAATAAGGACGTACATGAACAAAGTGAAAGAGATCACAGATAAGAGGAAAGCTGGCCGTCTGGATAAGGGGGCGGCTGCACGCTTTGTCAGGAATGCTCTCTATGAACCAAACGAGAAAGATTCTAGAAAAAAAGCAGCAGACACAGCACCTGACACCACACAGTCAAAGCGTCCAAAACAGAGCTGAAGTAAAAGAGAGACAGTACCGCGGTACAGACCGGTCCCACTGCATTTTTGGACCACCTTTTTGGGGACACTCTTTGTTCACAAAACAACAAAGCAACTTCTAAGGTTGTTTTATGGAGGAATCATACAAGGCAACATGAGACTACACAGAGGTGTTTATCTGGGTTGCTCACCAGTCAAACAGCCTGTCAAGGCTAACTGCCAGAGACTGATGATGGACACTGCACCAGAATTTAATGATTTAGTTGTAATATTTTGTAATGTTACTTCATTTTAGAGTGTAAATCTGCAGGTTGCCATTAACATGAAAAATTCCAGTTTTATTTTAAAAAGTCAGTAAAAACATAGTTAGGTCTGTAAACTATCATTCACCATTATTTGAACCTTCTTTAAGATAAACAAGAAATGTTAATTTTTCTATTCTGAAAGTGATTCTATGAATCATTTTTTTGCAGTTTACATGTTTTATCATGTGTGTCAAACATTGTGTTGATAAAACATTTTTGGAGCTGTATTGCTTTTAGTGCTGACTTCTGTATAAAAAATACTCACCAAACATGATGCTTGAATTACTTTTTTCCCCTGTTATATAATATATTGCACCTGGAAGAAAAAATGGTAATTCCATTCTTATTTAAAACAGTTCACTGTAAGCTTTCAACTTTCTCCAGTAGGCCTGTTTCACATTTTGACATGTCACAGTAGGAAAAGGAAGTGTGTAAGTAATCAAATCAATGATGGATGAATTCCATTTAGCTGATCAGTTTCAGATTCATGGTTCTGTTCATGCGGGCTCACTCTCACTGTCATGGGTTACACAGCTTGGCTTGAATATATATGGAGTCATCGTTAATGTTATTATTTGCACCTGTGATTTTCCTGCCAAGACAACTGGAACTGCTGTGAAAGGGACCCTTCTGTTCTCCAGCAGTTTGATTACCATATTCCATTGCAGTAGTTTAATCTGCATACACGACCACCCACTGAACACTGAGTACAGTCCATAGAGTTGAAAATTATTGTACAAACGCCTTCTTGTCATTTCCCAGTTTGTACATCCTAGATTCCGGTCCTCACCTACTCTCCTTGCTTCTTAGTCTCTCCCACATGAGATGCGAGGAGAGGAGGCAGAAGGCATTTCACAAAAATGAAACATCTGTGCTTCGGAGCGTCACTTTAAAGTGAGGTCAATGGAATATGATGGTATGGCACAGCTTCATTGTCTGTCCACTGCTTTGTCATAGCCTACCTCTGTATTAAGCCTTGCAGATGAGCATAATAGTGATCATGACAACTTATTTATTGACTTGTAATTGATTTGACAATGTGGCAAAATGTGACGATAATGGTCAAACAGCAATAACTTTGATCAAAAGCTGATACAACTTATGAATACACATGAACATTTGTAGAGTCCTGGTCCCACAATGGTTTATATTTCCAGCCTGGTTTCTGGTGCTGAAAAAACTTCTGCAAAGTACACACCAGTGCATCCTCATTCATAGCTCCTCCAGCAAGTCTTCTCGCTCCTTTCTCCTCGAGATGCATTTTAGAAATTGAGACATCCTTCAGTATGATCAATTTCTGAGTCGCAGGCAGGAGGAGAGAGGAGACGAGGGGGCCCAAATTAGATAAATGAGATGAACCCAAAGCCTCGGTTGCACCCTGGTTGGTGCATTCACATTAAATACTATTTTCCCTAAAGGGGATTTAGTGGCACCTAGAGGTGAGATTGCATATTGCAAAGAAATGAGCACACCTCATCTCACCTGACCCATATAGTGGTTCCTAATGACATGAAAGGCCCTTTTTGATCGATTTGTTCTTGGCTATTGCAGAAACATGGCAGGCTCCATGGAAAAGGACCCACTTAAAAAAACATGATGCTTCATTTTAGATGATTATACACTAATGAAAACATAATTAGACATGTTTTATTTAATTTCTTCCAGTTGATCTCCCTAAATCCTACACACTGGACTTTACAGAGGCAGGTTATTCTGGTTAGGCTGAGGTTACCAGCGTCTCAGAAACAGGTCTGCATTGTTATTAGCTGTTCACTGGTGTATTTGTTCTTGACAGTCTTCAGTGAACAAGATTCGTATTTTTAACTTTTTACATAATCCTCATAACTACACGTTCATATGGTTGACATTACATGCAGGAAATCTTTGAGAGCTGTTGTGTCTCGAACTATGAGGCATAGTTTACAAAAAACCTGATGTTTTTAGGAAATGGTTAAAATTGTATATCCTACTAAAAAAAAATGGAGCAGAGCAGTACTTAATTCATGGTAGTAATTTGGACGGGCTCTCGTTGCATTCAGTCCTGTGACCTTCTGATTACAAAACGGCCTCTGTTACCATCACAAACAGTGCTGTAGCTGCATGGCTGCACAGTATAAGCACACGCCGTAATGAGACTTCCTTTTATAAAAACCAATGTCACATTTGATAAAGATACTCATAATGCTTCCTTTTTGTAATTCCCTCTGGACAGCTGAGATCTTAATCTTAATGCACCCGCAAGCGACTGCATCCCTCTAATCAAGCCCAGGAAACAGCGCGGCAGTGAGTTAGAGTCTCAGGAATGTATCTTTTCATTCTTTTCATCATCTTTGCTTTTCTCATCCTCCTTGCAGCAGCTTTCCAAAAATGACATTTGTTTAGCCAAGCCGCCCGACTTTTTCCACCGAGTTGTTGTTTCAAACTTTTTCAAAAGACATGTGTCAAACTTTGCCTGATGAACGGCCCCGTCTGCATATTGGAAAAATATGGATTTTTCCACTTTTCTTCCCCCTCTGAAATGTTCGCCTCTCCGTGCCCTCTTCCCCACATGTGCTCAGTATAAAGGAGTTGGGTCACTGTGCGAGCAAATTTGAACAAACAAACTCTCATGTTGAAATCGCGCACCCTAACAAGCTCCAAAGCCCGGTTTGTCCAGGGGTTGTTTATTTATGCTGTTTGTGAGCAGCTTGTGGTGAGGAAGTTTATGTTATGTGGAGCAAAAGGCATCAGACCAAATGACCTCCTGAGGCAAGACGAAGGCAGAAGCAGCCTTCCTTCAGACTTCTCCAGAGTCGACTGCGTTAACCTCCTCGTACCAAATGCTTCGACACATCTGGCTGAATCACATTAGCCATTTCTTTAGATTTGAGTTGTCAGTAAGTCTGTTAATAAAGTTGGGCTAAGCTGACGTAATTTCTGGAGGGGTCAGTAATAGATTCTTAAGGGAAAGGAAGTATTTATCAATTGTATTTTCCTCTGGCATTTGGTGGTTTTCAGCCTACTTGTAAAATGGACTGTCTTCGAACACTGCAACAGCAACACAACACTGTGTTGAAAGAGTTAAAAAGAAGTCGAAAAAAAAGTCTATCCCCAGTTTTGCAGGACACGCTGGTGGTCCGAGCTTCAGCCTCACCTGCTGACTCTCGAAGAAAGTAATTTGTCCCAGCGCTGGGAGGTGAGGGCTAAATAAAAGGAAAACATTGTTATCATGATTAATCAGCCGCTCTGTCAGTGAGGCCAAGGTGAATAGAAAGTGGCACAAATGACTGCATGGAATTCCTGGTGTGTCAGACAGAATAAAGCTGCAGCGTCCGTCCTTCACTCACTCTCAGTTTCACCCACTTATTCAAAGCAAAGCTTGTTCCAGTGGACTACATAATACCTCATCTTTCCCTGCAGCGTACTCTGCAATCAAACCTTTTAAAGTTCTGTAAAGTAATGGCTGATGCACTTCAGGTTTGTAAATCATGAAACACCAAGACACAGGATTACCTGCTATAAATAAGATGCTGTACATTCATGGAAAGAGATGTGATGAATGGAGTGTGTGACAGCGGAGGAGAGAAGTGACGTAACAGACAGAAAGCACTTCAGAGACAAACACTGACCCGTTCTCTTGAGCTCAGAGAACTTCCAGCGATGGGAAGTAACTAAGTACATTTACTCACATTCTATAGGCAAATTCAAGTGTGATTCTGAGGAACTGTTATTTTACTTGAGTATTATATTATTAGTAGTATTTGTGTTTTATGCTTCTTCACAGTTCTACTTCACTTCATGTCACAGAGAAATATTGTAGTTGTAACTCCAGTAGATTTATTAGAAATAATAATGTGTAATTATTTATTATTAAGACATAAATTGAACCTTTGCATGTTTTGATGTCTATATGTTTCTTCATTTAATGTATTTCCACACTGCTTATTCAATGACTATTAGTTTCCACAGGAGGAAATACACACACAGGAAATATAAGTAGCAGAAGCTTTTAGTCATAAGACAGACTGCATGTCACAGGTGAAGCTATCTGAACAATACAATTTGAAAGCTTCCAGTTCCTTTTCTAACCTTAATGGTTCAATATTAACATAAAAAAAATCAAAAAGCAAACAATCATTGACAGGATTCTTGCTTTTTAGATTCACATACATACAATTATAGCGCCCTCTTGTCTCTTGCGACTTTGTTATCCACCATTTCCCCCTTGTTGTCACTATTACATTGATGAAACTGTCTTTATTCCCTTTATTTCAGAGACAGCATCACTTTTATGTCAAGTTCAGTAATTCATCTTGGTGATCTTGTCCAGAAACTGAAAACATGCCGATAGCGAAGGATGAGTGTGACACAATGTGTTGAGTGATTTTTCTATTTTTCTGATCTCACCTAGTTTCTGCAGTGTGTTACCTCTCAGTTCAGCTCCAGTGACTCCCATTCACTTCTCTGGGATTTTTCAAAGTCATCAACGATTACTCAAATACAAAAAGGGGGGAGCTGGACAAAATCATCAGAAAGGTTCGTGAATCTCTGATGCACCATTCACAATTCTCTCCCCCTTTACCCTCACCCTCTCTCTCCCTCCACTACTGTACATCCCACAGGGGTTTGGCAGTACAAGAAAATGACGGCATGCTGAAAACACGCACAGAGCGAAGCCTTGAACCCTCCTCGCTAAACACATCACATCATCATCACACTTTATTGAGTTTCCAGCCTTTACATTACCTTACTGCTGCCAGTGTGTTGAATCTGCAGAGGGGAAAAAACACACACAGAGAATGAGTGTGGGTTGGCCTGACATCTATCAGGCTTAAATGAGCTATTAGGAATGAAAACACAAAATCATTTTAGAGAATGAAGCACGGGGGGGTTGAAGGTTCAAATCTGGGGAATAGCTGAGATGAGATCTGTGAGTAAATGTCGTCCTTTTGAGTTGAATGTGCGTAAATTGCTTTCAGCGGCCTTTGAATGAATAAATATAATTCTGAAAATCAAACGTCCACATTAAACACGGATTATTCATCTTCTTCCTCCCATGTGCACACCAGCTTACGATGAGGTCACTCTGCGGCCATTAGAAGACCTCATCTATTACTGTGGCCCGGTGTTTACCTCTGGTGCGGCCCTCGCTTTAAGAGGGAAACATAACAGTCCATATGGCTGCAATGTGAAATCAGGGCTTTCCCCCTTTAAACTGTGGGCTTCCGATGCATAAAGCCGCAGGATAACCGTTCAGCCATCAAAGAGCTGAACGTAAAAAAACCCCATCTCTGAATCCTTTACGCACAAGCACACGCGCACACACATACATACACAGGGAGTTAGGCAGCTGCAAGCACACTGTGAAAGTAGGAAAACACTCTGACGGACGTACAGAGACACACAGAGAAGATGGCTTACACGTGCATCCACGCACACTCGAGAAGTGACTGGAGGTGTGTAATGGATTGGATCCCCCTCATAATTCCTGGGACAGCGTTGTCTTCAAGGTCCGCACAGAGGCGGATGAGACCACAGCTGTTTGGACATAAATTTCCAGAGGAATGCCTTAAGTCCGAGCCTCCAGCATAAAGAGCATGACTGTAAATTCTTCTCCAGATGACAAATGATCGCCCTAAGGACTGTTGTGTGTGTGTGTGTGTGTGTGTGTGTGTGCCATCATGTGTGTTTGTGAGTGTATGTGTGTGAAAAAGGGGGTTCTCATGCAGGAATGTACAAGGTCACTGAATGCAAAAAAAATTCTTCTCTTTTCTGTTTTTTTCCTCGTGCACAAGTGTGTGCGTATACCTGTGTGTGTGCATACCTTTGCAGGAAGAGGTGTGTGTATGTGTGTTACAGATTGAGGACAAGAGTGGGACTCAACAGCTGGAGAAGAAGATGGGGGCATCTATCCAGGGCTCGTAAAATAAAAGTCTGAATCTCACATTTCTTCGGTAGCTAATGCTGTTGTCATGTTGTCCTACAACAGTGTGCAGGTTTATAGGAATATTTTGGGTGGATATGGTTGCATGCAGCTTGTGTGAACTGATATCGTTTTGCAAAGTCTCAATCTTATGTCATCGAGCATCACATGTCTTCATTTGTAGATGCTGCAGTGCTACATGGGTGTTTGCTCCCCCACTTTTTCCCTTTGAGGGCCAAAACTGAAACTTAACGTTGGACTATGGGCCACAAGCAAACACATATTGAATTGTACTGTTAAGATGCAAAATGGTAGCAAGATCCCAAGTTGCTTGATTGACAGAATTCCTGCACAGTCTGTCCCCCTGCCCACCATGTATGTTTACACAAAGACGGACCCAAACAGCAAAAGGCACACAAAGAAAAGTCCAAAGAAAAAAAAATAAAGAGAAATACAAAACTGAAGGCAAACCACAAGCCACAGAGAACAAAGTGGGAAAAGCACAGGGAGTGACGGGAAAACACAGACTTAAATACACAGGAATGATCGGCCAATGAAATACAGGTGTACATTGGAAAAGGGTGGGAAAAAGACAAAGACAGGAAGTGAAAACTTAAACATGACGCACATGGATATAATTTACAAAATAAAACAGAAATCAACAAACATAAAAGCCCAAACCATTACACAGCATGCTGTGGTTATGAAAATAAAAGGGATGCTAAATACAAAAAGCAGAAACAGTGATATATTTCATACATTTTTGTATTTTCTTTGTTAGAAACATTAAAATCAAACCTTATGCCAGCCGACACTGTGATACATCTATGATAAAGCTGTTTTACACACGTAACAGATGAAACTCAGTGGATTATAATGGACCTAATGAATCTAATAATTCACCCCCAAACAGCCTTTAGTTGAATTGTCGGGATGGATCTCATAGCGTGTTTCATGATATCATATCATCCTCATGAACAGAGGTTTAGCGGTTGGTCTGAATCAAATATCATTTTCAACCAGTGGGGAAATATTCACACGCTTGTTCAAATTGCAAATTGAATTTCGTGCCTGTTGCAGTTTTACGGGGCTCCTGAGCGCACAAACAACAAAAACCAGCCCGTGCACAACATCTCCTCAGTTTGTCTGACTCACCTGCTGGAAATGGGCAGCTAGAGTGCCTCCTCTGCTCGCCCCACACCTAGTTTCCTCCCTCCCTCGATAAAAAGCGGGGTTTATAGCACATCAATAACCCCTCTCATCCCTCTTCCCTCTTACACTCGGAGCCCGGGTTTACAACTAGTGTGGGGCGGAAGGCTGCAGGCCTTGATGTGAGAGCCTGGGGCTAACGGTAGCGCTGGGTACTGTAAAGTGATGAAGGGCCTCCGCTTTTACGATGATGTGAATGATGTAGCCTGAGAGAGTAAAAGAGCTTGTGAGAGCTGCGCTGTGTCCATATACTGTACATGACTGGACTGCAGGGGAAGTGGAGAGATTATATGCCCTGCTACTAAATATTTACATCCCCTTTAAGACTTTTTGCAGATGCTATAATCCCAAATGATGTACAGAAGGAACAATGTGGACTAAACTTTAGAATAAGCAGGATTAAAAAGGGGGCAATGATAAGAAATTCAGCAAAACACATCCATCAGACTAGGAAGTAATCGAACCATTGACTTAATTGCTTCAGTAAACACTTAAAAAAAAAAAAAATCAATATTTAGAAATACAATCTGATAAGAACAAAGCTGCAAATATGCAGGTATAGGACAACTAACCATTAACACAACCCTTATGTGACGTTCATCTGTGCCACAGAGCTCCACACATCAGTGATCCACACTGTTGCATTGGGTGATATGTTCCTTTGTCACAATGAACATCTAATCTAATTCAGCCCCACGCACACGTCATTCTGCAGTTAATATGTTCACCAAATTTGTATTAATTCACAGGTAAGAATAACCCCGGCCAAAAACAGTATTTGCAGAGTAAGTTTGCCTGCAGCTAAAGTGCCCAGGTGCTTTAGGAAATCATTCATTCAGACATTACATGTTGCCACGCTGAGCTCAAAGAAGGTCGACCCAAATGCAGGAGATGGCAGGAAGATCACAGGAAGAAGGGTTTCGTTTGCAACAGGAGGAACAGGCGAACAAAACAGACGACTCGACAAAGACTAAAATAATGACTGGACTTAAATACAAACTAACGAGGGGACGAGGTGCAGGTGCAGAGAGGTGGAGAGACACAGGTGAGGAGAATGGGGAGAGACTGGGAAGAACACTGGGAACAGGACAGGGCTGACGAAGGTGATGCAGAGCAGGTGTGGAGGGAAAGCAGACTATCTATCGGTCTATCTATCCCTTGTAATGTATATATTCATGGTATAATTCTGTTTTAAAATGTATGCACAAATCTCGCTTTTAAAGCCTTTGGGGAGTCCCAGACAGGGCTCTTCATCCAGCCTTAAGTGTAACAGCAGAAGAGGGTTTACAGTATGATTAAAAAGTCCCTCCTAGCAGCCACAGGAGGGCAGTCCAACACAGCAGTACAGGCCTTTCCCCTGGTCAGGCTTGAGTGGCAAGCTGAGGTTTGCTTTTCCTCCTACCGCAGAGCAGATTGGAGAAGATTAGCCCTCGCTTGGCCGGTAATCACCCTTATCACATGAGAAAACGACAACAATACGGGGAGTTTAATGACAGAAGTAATTGTTGTGGAAGTCCCACGTTATGCTGCGGCGGCGTGATGAATGACAACCACAATGCACCGCTCTGTGAGGAGATTGTCGCTGCATGGTTGCTATTTAAACCCATTTGTTATGGTTGCAACTTTTTTCTCTGGGGTTGTTTAGCCGAGGGAAGTGACTTGATTTCAGGGAGGAGAAGTTTCTTTGTGAATGAAAAAAAGTTTTCATTGATGAAAATGTAGGTGTGTGAAAGTCGACAGCATGTGTTCTTGTGCTTTTCTACCTTTATACGTGGATAGTTCCTTAAAAACACATACATAAAGTGTTGGAAAGTGTTGTAAAAGAGCCAAAATGTCCTTAAAATGCAGACTTTAATCTTCTAACCATTCAAAACGTAGACCTGCATGTGTGTTTACAGCGCACAGGCTTGTTGACTTTTGTATCCATTGACGACACTCCACCAACAAAAGTCTATTCATGGCCGTAAATCTGCATGACAAGTACAATCAAAACTCGTTGAGTAGAAACTGAAAACTTGAATGACAGTTGATATAAGGCTTTCAATAAAAGTTGCCGGAGTTATTAACCGCATAAATCCCCTAACAAAAAAAAAGACGAAAAAAAAATCTGGATCTTCGACGTTCCACTTGCTGCAGGCGGTGCGGGCTAATCATGATCTAATACACAGCCACTGCATGCTTGGATTAACATCAATTGGCTGTTTTTTCTGTGCATGAGGCTGCGTGCACACACCCATATAATTGTCGGTGCAGTACATGTGAATGTATCTGCTGTGGCTGTGTTTGTTTTAATGTCCGTCTATGTGTGTGTGTGAAGCAGAGAGATTACAGTGCTTTTCAGTGAAGCCTTGGAATGCTTCATACCGAGACAGCTGCAGTCTAGACTGTCATTCTCGCGTCACTTTATCGCTTCGGGCCTAGAAGACAAATGAGGAGGAGCACCCAGATATGCAGCCTCATCTGATAAGAGAGGTGGTAAGAGGATCCACTGATGACTTCTCCAAACTAGCATGAAAAGGCAGCTCCGGTGTCTGATACAGCAAGTACTGTTAAAGAGTTTTTTCGGGCAGGCGATGACTGAAGAGCATGAGCTGTCCGGCTTTGGCGTATGAGTAACAGAGCAAGGACAGAGGTGTTTTTACATGCACGTTGACACTTTTAAGGACCATCTTGTAAACACATGTATGTCCGTCTTAATATGCATCATAAAAAATGGCCGTGAAATTTCTGCAAAAAGTTGTTCTAAACTGATTTATTCGCTTCGAGTGGTGAAAGCTGTGAGAAAACTTTCCAAAGCAGCCAGAGTAGGAAATGCCAGTCCAAATGTCAGAGGGCCGCTCTGTCCTATTATGGCAAATCGAAGCAGAATGTGTCATTAGCTAATCGAGGGCTAGTTTCTCCTCCTTTCAAAACATCAGACAGAGGGCAGCCTCTGTCCCTGGCGTTCGAGCTTTCAAAGGCCCCTATTATACTTCAATGGAGGGTAAACAGCGGCTCCCAAAAATGACGGTCTCCAAAGTTTAAAGCAACATCGTTTATCACCCCTGCCAGCCACTGCAGGTGTGACCCCGTTCCCACAGCCTCATCGAGGGCCTGGACCAGGGCCTATGGTCTATGTGCATGCATGTGTAGATCATGGGCACTACATTAAACCAGTACACCTATAACAGCAACAATACTGTATACTCCAACTTTATCAGGGTTTTTTTTTTTTGTAAAATAAGCACGAACTCTTGAATTCAGATATTTTAGGTATATTTTCATCTATTTCTTATATGAACAATATGGAGATCATGTTCAAAATACATAGTTTTAGACGTACTACTTCTAGCTAGCTTAGCTCCTCCTCCTAGCTCCCGTGCTAGAATGCCCCGGATAGCTGAATGGCTAACTGAGCTAACAACAGCTGGATGTATAGAAGAATACAATACAGTTAGCTGTTACTCTGGTGATATGCTGCCCCCTATTTGTTTGGAGTATGAGTTCAACAGGTGGCCAGTTCTTACATATTGCACTTTTCAGTTGCAACTGATGTTTATAAACCTTTATAACTGCTTGATAAGTGGTTTATAAAACATTTAATTGTTAGTTAACAGTGAATTAACTATTAACTTAAGTTTAATTAACTATTAATGTAGCATTTATTAATGATGATTACTATAAATTGTTGCCAATAAATAAGATACTTCAGCATTGTTATGACAACATGTCATGCAACTCTTTTTTTTTCATTATACAGTATCACACTTTATCACCCAAATATTGTTATTCATCTTGCTCTCATCAATGCTAGTAAAGGCAGGATAGCTGACAACTTCTGGTAAATAAAGCGTTTACATTGAAACTCACACTTTTCTGCACCTTGTGTGTTAAAAATTAGAATATGGTGAGAGAGCTCACTAAATAATGCCAATAGCAGAACTACTGTTGTTCACCATATGATATTTATGTGGGTTTTGGATGCTCAGCGACTGTCGAATGTCAGTGCTGTTTGACGTCAGTTTGCATTGAGGGTTTGGTAGATCTCTTTGCCAAGCTGGGGAAAAGAGGGAGGGACAGCCGAGTTATCTAGAGTCTTTGCCAGCGACCTCAGTTTCCACAAATTCTTCTGCGCATTTCCCTTTTGGGAGACTTTTTAATTCAATGTCCCGCAGTGCCATGGGTAGATGCATTTCAGTACGGATGCCTCAATTGAAAACAGGAACGTTACCATTCAAAAGTAGGTATCCTCATGACTAATTGTTGAATGGCAGTCATGTTCCTCAGTTCCCAACCTCTGCAGCCTTTAAGTGAAGGGTTCAGACTCGGCTCAAGTTCTCATAACACGAGACAGAAACAATGTGCATGCTTAACAATTTATTGAAAGTCAACTAAGCGTTCACGGTCTCTTCTCTAAACATCAACACCCTATTCACGCAGCTCTATGCATTCACACCTGGGAGCAGCTCTGCACAGTCTTGTACTGTCAGACGCTAAGCAGCTCCACAGCAGCAGTTGGTTTTGAGCCACCTGGCTTTCAAAGGCGTTGGATAAAAATATGATCCAGGCATGACGGCCATCATTCAGCTCAAAGTCACTGTTAATCATACCTTTCATTCTCTTCACTTTATATTTATACTTCACTTTTAACCAACTAAAACAGATGCATTCACAACTTTGTATTTTTAGCTATCAGTGAGTCTTTATCCCAACATTCGCCCTGGAAATGATTTTCTTGAGGGAACTCCTGCAGCAGCTGTTAACGGCAGTTACTCATTCACCTTCCCTACCCACATTTTCCCAGATGGTTCAAGGATTGAACTGGTGACCCTCCAGTCACAGAGCCTCTTCTGTAACATCTAAAATGTCTCTGTGTGAATCTGTGTGTGTGTGTGTACGTGAGCCAGCTGACTACAGCTGCACTCCCAAGTGTGTGTAAGTGACTGTGTCTTTATCTGCGTATGTGTGTTTTATCAAATGCATGTCCTTGGTTCAGTTTAATTAACAGAGGCCATGTGAACAGATCCCACCGGGGTCAAGGTGATCGAGGCGGCAGAGCAGGTGGAAAATCAATGAGATTGGCTCGCACAGAGCATATCGACCACTGGTCAAACACAGCCGCTATTGACTGACAGCGGAAGTGTGTTTAACAGTGGAGTTCATATGGTGAACACACATTAGGTACAGAGAAGTGATGGCATCAAAGTTTTACAAAGTACAACTTTGTGTATGTTAAAAAAAAAAATAGATTTTTGTCATTTTAAGTTCTCGGTGTATAAAATCTGAAAACATTTTACACTATAAAACTGTGTCTGACACCAGTGTTGTGCATCAACGTGCTCAGGTTTTTGTTGAACAGTGAACTGAATGTGTCCGTTTTCAACTAATGAACATTAATGTGAGAGTTGTTAACTAACAACACTCATGTACTATTTTATGACACCCGCCTTTAAATGGAGGACTCACTGGACGTCATGTAAGACCTGACCTACTCTGCCTGTGATTGGTTGGCTTCAATGCTTGCGTTCTCTATGTTTGACCTAAACTGTTAACTCTGGTACTGTTGCGTTCTGATACGGCGGTTTATCAGTTGTAGTTTTGCAGGTAAACAGACCAACCTCTTCTGTATCTATCTTTGAACATTTTCCTGTATTAGGTCATTGCCCGAGCCATGCCTTATTACATTCAATATTAACACAGCGTGAGCGGCCACATGCCTTGCGATTAAGTCACCCAACACTCACCATGACCACTGCTCTGATCCTCTCTAGAGTTCACGAACCTTCCAGGAAAGAAGAAGCTAATGAGGCAAACACGGTGCCACTTCTCATCATTTTATTTCACTCCTCAAATGAGCTGTAGCAAAAACACCTGAACTCACACTCATCCATCATGCAGGCTCTGGGCATTGGGAAAGAGACACAGAAAGCAGGTAGGATGGGTGAGGTAAGCTATGGAGGAGATTAAGGAATGGTTAGACGGAGAGAGGGAGGGAGACAGACCAGGGAGTAGATTATAAGTAGCCTTGAAAAGGCTGGCTTCCCCACACACATATAAACCCCCTGTGAAAACACAAGCTAATTATTAAGAAAACAAAGGGGGAACTGCAGCGACGTGCCAACGCACACAGATCCCCGGCAGAGTAATTGTGCGTGAGCTATTTGGGCTGAAAACAGCACGATTTGGTGCTCTTCCTCAGCACAGCCAAGCAGAATGAACAACATCTGTTCCCTGCGACGGGGTTTGAAAACAAGCACGAGGAACGATTCTCTCTTTCTCCTTCTTCTTCTTCTTTTATTTGTATTTCTTTTACTGCGATTCAATGGTGTCTGACGACAGACAATAATTATTCGATTTTTTTTTTTTTATTCAGTCGTTTCCAAACAGCAAAGCGAAGCGGAGTCCAAATATTTTGTGGGTTTTTCTGTTTCCCTTTGCTACGTCAGCATGCTAACGCTAAAGAAACCAGAGGTCATTAGCAAAAAAACAGTCGTTCTGCTATAAAGGGATCCTATCATCAACATGAAGGGCCAGAGCTCATAAAAGCTTGGCTTCATAACAATGCTATCACTCCCAATGAGGCTCAGAACTTGGACAGAGAAGCAGGGGCTGAATAAAACCCCTCAGTGTTTTTGAATAGGTCCTGAATGTTTCTCTACTGCCTTCTTTCATGAATGATTAAGTTATACAATCTTCAAGGTTTTTTTCTTTTGCACGTCCCCTGTGCCTTTGCAATCTTTTTCACAGTATCAAACTGATCTCTGTCCTACACAGCTGAGCGTATTACTTCCAATCTCACTCTGCATTTTAAGCGGTGAGGGAAGTGTCGCTGGGAATTCGATAATACTCAGCAGCGCAGTGGATGCCTTGGTGGAGAGCCATGTTTTGAATTGGCGCCGAAGCTGCAGCATTAACCTCAGTGAGACGCCAAGAGCACGGTTCCATTTGATTTCTGATGGAGTCAAAACAATTGATGTCAGCTCATGAGAAATGGTGGTAATAGCTGCTCAAAGAATCATTGTTTTTATTATGTGACCGGGCTTACTTGAGTTAGCATGCGGTGAGCCGGGGATGGTGGAATTAGTTTCGCTGGAGTTTGTAAGTTGTCTGTTCTCTTTTGTTTTTACTGTGCAGCCTTTGTTTTTATCAGTCTCTGTGTTTTTGAGGCCAACTTTGGCTAAAAGCACTTTTAAAGGAATTTAACCCGACCTGGCTTGACTTGACAGTGATTGATGATGACAGAAGGTTTTAAAGGATAAGTTCACCCAGAAATGATATTCAGTCGTAATGTACGCACGCCAACACAGATGGAAGTCGGGTGGAGTTTCCTCGTCAAAATACATTTTTGGTGCAAAACAGCTTTGAAGCATTCTTCTTAAGTAAATGGGGACTTCTGAAAAGAAAAAAACAATTGAAAAATAAGGTAAAATGGCTCCATACAGCTCGTCCAGCGTAATCCAAGTCTCTGGAAGCCCCGAGATCCCAAAGTGATTTTAAAAGACATTTTGTTTAGGGGAATGCTGAAACACTGATTTGCTGTGAAGCTCCGGAAATGTTTTGTTGATTACGAAACTTCATCAGCATGATGGTGATAAGATGATGATGGTGTTTTCATTTTGGGGGAACTTATCCTTTAATATCGGGAGGAGGTAGCAAATTAGAAATGTGGTCGTGTGACTCTCTCCCTCTCCTTCTCCAAAACACACCAGTTAACTCCTCACTGTGTGTCTTAATGGAAAGTATGACTGCTCAGTTGTTTGTGTGTGTGTGTGTGTGTGTGTGTGTGTGTGTGTGTGTGTGTGTGTGTGTGTGTGTGTGTGCGCGCACTGTGTCACCTGTGCGTGTTGGAGAGAGAGACTCCTATCACACTGCCGCTGATGAACAACTATGTTAAGTGCACCAGTGTGCTGCGTTCTCAGAGACCTGCAATCTCCAGACACACCACATTCCTCCCAAACATGCTCTGTTTGTTTAAGTCACACACACGCGCACACACACACTTATGCATGTGCACAAATGTAGGTCCACACACACACACACACACACACATAGACTTTGACAACACACACTTTCATCCACACCCACACAAACACTTTGCAACACGCACATTCTGGCCCAATATAACTCTGATAATATCAGCTATGGCAACAATTAGATGTAATAGCCAAAGATAATAACAGCAATTTTTATACTTATGGGAATGATTAAACGCCGGCGAAATATGCAGTGAATTATGTTTTTAGAAGCATGTGGCGCTTTGTTTGTGTGTTTTATTCGAGCATGTGTTTTCTTTATCGTCTCAAGTGTCAGTCAAAGACCCGAAGTTGGCCGGTCGCTCTCAGTTTTATGGACGAATGAAAGTCGTTTTAGATAAACTTTGGCTAATTATGTGCACATCATGATGCAACACAGTTACAACGCAAAATGCATCGTTTCTCTCATAACATCAAACTTTATCGGGGAAGTTTGTAGGGCTGCTCAAGCTGATTTAGTTCCACATTTATTTTCACCAAACAAGCAAACAGATTTGCAACAAAATGTAATTCACAGGAAGTCAGATACAGTAAACCGGAGTACACTCACAAATAGCTTATTTTAAGATAAGAGGTCTGTGAATGTGTGGTGTTTTTTTGTCTTTAAATGTTTTTAAATGGGAAAAACACAACATTTGACTCTTTTCTCAATGAATATAGGGGCTCTTATGTTGCTCATATAAATTTTAGACCTTCAGTACTTATGTCTTTCTAGAGAAGTTAGTTATTTTAACCAATAAGAATCACAGTTGCTCAGATATAGTTTTTGTATTTGACATATTTTGTTTTGTTTTTTTAATTCATCAAATATTTTGAACCCAGATATGATCAGAACCAGAACTGATTTAATAAAATCTGATCTAAGAAAGTCAAAAACCTATCCAGTCTGACCAGATGTGCCACATTTCTTATATTGATGGCAGTTGGGTATGAGACACTACTTACTGGATGCTCTCGAAAAGTGTGACCCCAAAACAGTTCAAGACCAGCAGCAGGAGATTGAGGTAATAATTTATGCATGAGGGCTGAGACCACCCAAAGACTGGGGCCCCCTCACAGCTGCTTAACCGTGATCGCTTAACCTCGATCACATGGGGGAACACGCACACACACACCCCTATATGTGTTGAAATATGCACACACACACGGACAAAATTTGCACCTGTGCTTATCGACATGCAGCAGAAACAGTTGAAGCAGTAAGTTATGTCCACAGCGGCACAGTTGTCTTCTCTTGAGTTTTAACAGTACACTACAGTGAACAGGTATGACAAATATTGACTACTCAACCGAAATGTGCTGTGAAGCCTCCATGTCTTTTGTGCCTGGTTGGGTTTAGGCGTAGAAAACACAGCTGGAAGGAAAAGATCATGTTTTGGCTTAAAATACACCCCAAACTCAAACTCAGCTGCAGATGCACCGACGTCTCGTCAAAAATCATTTTTTTGTTGCGGCAAACATTGCTAGAAATTGTCCCAAGGTCTCCTTTGAAACATCCAGTGCTATAACACTTACAAATGTTGAAACTCCTGATGCACCTATATATATACACATGTCTACATGTGTTCAAATATAATACCAATATTCACACACTGACAATACAAGACAGAAGTGTGATGATAAGTACATCTTGCAATCATTTTGGTTTCCAAATAAGGAAAGCCAATAAGCAGCGCGGACATTGTATGGCCACGGAGTCAATTATTATTATTAATTACACCTTTGCTTTCCCTGCTAATACATGTCATGATGTCTGCTGTGACAAAACCATACAGATTAGGGTGTTTTGTAAGCGACATGAAGACTTATTGACCTGTTAAACATGGCAAAGATTGGGCCTAGTCTACCTTGTCTGACTCACAATCCCAAGATTTGCTGATATCCTAAAAAATACGTTGAAATAACTTTTAATAATATAAACTATCAACTTATTTTAAAGTGACCAACTCTCTCTTCACTCAACACATGCAGGTGAACAGGTGGTTATATCAAGAATAATAAATATACTCGCCTTGCCTTAACAATATCACAAAATGTATTACTTTCTTGACCCTTGTCCCTGAACTGAGCATTTAACACTCAGGTCAAGCCCACTGAGTCGGTATTATCAAAGCGTTTGTCTGGCTCAGGCCGGGCTACTTGTCCAAAAAAAAAAAAGCACGTTATCTATTCTGAATACTTGTAAAAGTAGTACCCCGGCTCACTCCTGCAGCCTACTTACCATAGCAGAGAATCAGAGAGCGTGCTTCAATAGGCTTGTAATCTGTAAGCCTATAACAACCAAGCATACACACAGATGTGCTCACATTTCAGCCTGGCACACACTTTTTCAACCAGAGGTACGTTTGTGATCACTGGACCTGCTTTGGAAGAGATATCTCCGCTGGCCCATGGAAAAAAAAAGCTCATCTCTGTATTTGGGGAATCCAATCGCTCCTCCAGTGATAGAATCCCCAGACAGTTCACCTGCTTCTATTCATGCAGGTAGTTTCCTGCAGACGAGGGATCATATCTGCTGGGAGAGGGCCGGGGATTAACTGTTTCCAAAAGAGAAAGACAGGGACTGGCAGCTTAGATGACTCTTTTCTTGAAAACCAACTCGTTTTTGGCTCCGGGCACCCTTCTCATCCTCTTATCCTCTCCTCCTCTATCGCTCCCATCTTCTGTCCCTCAGGACTGCATTGAGGGAGAGCCGTAAAGAAAGAAGACACATGTAATTGGAGTGATTTTGTGTCTTTGCAGGTGTGTCAAGGAGCATGTGTTGCCTACGTGTGTGTGTGTGTGTGGCCACTTTTACTTTAAATATGTCTGTGTGCAGTTGCTGTAATATTAACCTTTTAGTTTTTTGTGGTTATTGAAGTATAATTGCCCTTTAATGTTATTTGTACGTATGTAAGTACTCCGTCTGCTGTACCTGTGTGTAACCCTACAAGCGCTTGCTGTGTATGTGTGTGTGTGTGTGTGTGTGTGTTTCAGGTCCAGGTCGTCTTTGATCCTTTAAGAGCCCGGTGAGATAGGAGCTCTGGTATCTGCCAGTATTGTATTCTGTATTTTGAAAGGTCACCGGGGAGGTGGAGGTGCAGGGGAGGGCAGGCCTGTCGTTCCCTCTGGGCCAGACTTCACTCCATACAGCATGTCTACTCCTCTCTTACAAACCCGCCCAGACCGTAGCGCCTCTACGCCTGAGGTGGCACACCAGGGGAGCCGTGTCGGTGCTCCGTAGTGTTGTTGGATCTGGGTTACAAGGTGACGGATCAGAGCAATAGGTTCGAGCGCTGTGGGGTTTGTTTAGCTTTTGAGTTCACCCCTCTGAGGGTTTCGCTGTCTCGCTATCGCTTTACGATGTCAGTGGCTTCTGTGTGATTGTTCTTTATTGGCAGGGACGGGTGTCTTTGTGCAACTTTGAATATTTCTTTACCACTGTAAGATCTCACCTCGCATGTTTTTCTCTCTCTCTTGCTTTCTCCCTTTTGACCCTAAAACAACAAGTTTATATATTTGTTAATTCTGAACATTCCTCTCCTTAGTTCGACACAGACAGCCCAGTCACCAGGGTAAAATGCTGACAGTAAACGTTCCTGCAAACCACTGATATACGTGTCACTTATCAGATTGACATTTCAATTATATTATGTGTCATATCATGTTCACATTGTGACCTGACTTTCGTATCAGGAAACGGAGCGGATGGTGGTGGAGTTACAGGTGAGAAGGCAGCCAAGCCGGTTTGAGACTGCGCTTTAGTTTGACACCACTAGAGATTTTTAAGGATTCCTCAGGACATTTTTAAACAGTGCTTGTGGCGATGATAAAAATATAGTTTTGACAAGAAGTCGGGAGATCTCCTGCCATGTTAACGGAGACAAAAACAGGTATTTCAAGCCAAAATCATGATATTTTCCTCACCCTTACCAAATGGATTTACGCCTCAACCTAACCAGATCATAAGCACAGTGTTGTCACAAGATAAAGTTGGAAATTGATTGAAAATTGGTATTTAGTAAATATATCAAGATACTGCAATTTCGTGTTCAAACATGGTGGATTCTGTTGCACAGACAAAAAACCCCCCCAAAAAAGTCAACATTCAAAACAAATAGCAAAATGTAAAACATATTGTACATGAGCTTTGATGAGGAAAATCTGTCAAGCAGAAGTTCTGCAAAGTTGTGACAGAACACTCACAATGAGTGAACCCATAACCTCATGTGTACTCGGCACACACAAATATGTACCCACTCATTCTGGCACAAACACTCATATTTCAAGGCATACCTACAAAACCCATATTCATAAACAAGCACATGGTGTTGGTCAACCATGTTTTCTTGGTAGTTACAAGGATTTTCCAGCTGCCATTCTGACCATCAGGACACATGATCCACCAGCGTTTGCTGGAAATCAGTTAGAGGTCAAAGTGGCCGAAATATTACACTCCTCAACACAACCGCAATCTTTCCCCAACTCGGATAAATCTGAGGGCAGCGAAGAGAAAATAAACTCCCTCATATATGCGATGAGTGAAAGAGAGGGGTCAAAATAAACTGTGCTTTAAACTTTGTAATTGTATTGTGATTAATCACTTTTAGTTTGTGGGAAAATACAAGTATGCCTCACAGCTCATAAACTTATATACATACTATATATATATACCACATATTCTTACTCATGCACACACAAATGGCCACAGCTTTAAAAACAAACACATATCCACACACAACAAGAAAATAACACTTTGCATGAAAAAATATTTCAGCAACTGGAATTACAGTGAACAATGTGCATAATATAATTACTTAACCTAAAGTCAAACTAGAAATGCTGCTAAAAATATACTTGTATTTCCCTGAGTGAGGCCAAGAGAGAGTGTTGTCATACATGGATGCTGCAAAAATATTCATACGATATCCGAACAGTTGTCAGGTGAAAATCAGACGAGTTTACACGAAACAGAAGCTACCGACAGGGTCCATATTTATCTAAAATATCAAAACTAACTGTCCACAAAAGGCATCAGTTGGAGGTGACATGTTTCTTCTGGTTAAAATATTTTTACAGTAATGGGAGGAAATGATAGTTTGCAACAGGAAGAGAGACTGTGGAGCAGAACAAACCATACTGATAACTTTGAATAAACTATCTTCTCTGAATAGGAACAAGGGAGCAAACGGCTGTCATCCACAGAGAGACAGCCACAAAGAAAAGGTGGGAAGAGAGATGAGAAGTTAAAGCAAACACAGAGAGAGAGGGGAAATGTGTGAGTCATTGAATCACGGCTGAATGAGTTCATCTGAGCCCTCCAGGTAGCAGTCAGTCTTCTGTGGTTATGATATCGCTTCTGGATGAAATTCAATAAGAGGAAGGGCCCTAAATTGGTCTGCTGGAACTGAGCGAGTCTCATGCACTAAAACAATACAGGTAAAGAGTCTGAGAGGAGAATAGAGAAGGTACTCAGGATATTCATCTTCAAGGACTGTGTTTATCAGGATTTTTCCACTGAGATGGACAGTATGCACAGAACAATAAACTCATTTTGTTTTAATTTTTAGAGGAATAAACTCTCTTGTTCCCCGTCTTGCTAGTGCGGTGCAAAATAAATCAATAAAAACACACTGACGTTATCTGAGATGCTCTAACTTCCCTGCAGGCCATTTTTGCACATTTGATTGAACACATTTATTTCTACCAATTGAAAAAAAAACTGTTTAAATCAAATATACAAAAGTAACAGCATCCAAAAACACAATACCATGCACTCTTAAAAAGCTTTGTTGAAAGTTGCTCGCAAACATCTGAATTGCACAGGGTGGCTGTCCCCCCTTATAACCATCCTGGGCCCCAAACACTGTATTGTTGCTTTCAAGCTTGACTTCTAGATCATCTGTTAATAGCTTGATGATACATGTGACACTTCTGCAAGAAAGCATCTGAGCGTGCGTGCCTGCACGCCCGGGAGCAAATCTTGGAAGTCCTTAACGTACTTAGCCACGTCTGACTGAAATCTATCTTCTCCCCTCTCCTGCCTCTTCACAGGAAGCTGTCATCTGCCTCTTTGATGCTAACTAATTACGGACGGAGCAGCTCTCGATAACCCTCACAAATATCACTCTCCGAGCCTCTGGTTTCACCTTCTGTAAGGTTCACCGTGTTACACTTGTTTCTGCTAAGTTAGCAAACACAACAAGTTGCCTGCCACTTCTCACGTATCGCTCAGGTGGTCACACGAACGCTGGTTTTACAAACACAAACATAAGTTTTGAGCAAAATAAATTAGTTCCCAGCTGCAACCAACAAATACCAGGTTTTCCTCGACCTGAAGTGTGAACCAAAGTGGGCGTGTCACACCTAACTGGTGGAAACGCAGGCTGATTTGCAAAATACCACCGAGGTTGGTAACAGTCTTGAATGGGACCAGTTCAAGAACCAGAGCTAATTTGGTGGCAGTACCTGCAAGGAAGGCTGACACGAGGGATGTTTTCAGATATCACAGCCCTTAGAGGAGGAGAGAGGATGAGCCGTTTTCACACTGTCTGTCTGTGATAAATCCTAATCAGGCCGTGTTGGACGGTGTGCACACATATCATTATTATGCGTATGTGTGTGTATGAGTTGAGTCGTTAAATATTCATCAGAGAGCGTCATTGTTTTTTGGAGGACTACATATGGGGTAATTAGAGCAATAGTTTATATCTACATAAACAACTGCCTTCTGGTGCAGAGGGACACAGCTTTAATGTCAAACAGACAGGGACACAGGCATTGTGTGTGTGTGTGTGTGTGTGTGTGTGTGTGTGTGTGTGTGTGCGTGCGTGTGCGTGTGTGTGTGTGTTTCTGTCTTTCTGCATGCTTGTCAGTTAGTTAGTGTCGGATGAATGTATGTGTTTGTAATGTGAAACAGGCAATGTCAGTGTAAGCATTTACATGTGTGTTTCTCGATATGTTTGTGTGTGTGTGTGTGTCTGTGTTTGTGTGTGTGTGTGTGTGTGTGTGTGTGTAGGAGGGGGCATGTTAAATGTGAAACAGACAGTGGCATGGCCTCAGTGGCACAGAGGGAAAGGCGTGACCATCTTAACTGCCCCCCGGAGAACCAGAGTCCAACCGCACTCTGTGTTCATGTGTGTGTGTGTTCATGTGTGTGTGTGTGTGTGTGTGTGTGTGTGTGTGTGTGTGTGTGTGTGTGGATGCAGCTGCAGGGGATATAAAAAGGTCAGCTGATACATTAGAGTTAGACTGATACCAGTTGGATTCTTAACATTAAAGAACCAACCCCGCTTTCGTGTGCCAAACTATGTAATAGACTGGCCTCTGCACCGTGTTACTGTTGCGTTTGGCCTCGCCTGACTGTGAAAACAACACGATCTCATTCCTTGGTCGGATTAACCGTAACAAATGTTCAACATCCGGTCACGCTTTCAAAATAAAAGGCACCAAAATGACTGAATGGTTAGGTTTAGGAAAACATCAGACTTTGGCTGAATATAACTGCTTTCTTAAAACAGTCACTATTCATTAGTTGTTTCTTACAGCACCTGAACCCTAGGTTTCTTGTTGAAGGTCCTATGAATGGATTGAAATCAGGAGAGTCGCACCAATTATCCAAAATGTGTTATGGCTTTAATGCTTTCTAGTTCATTTCAAGTTAGCGGGTGGGATCAAAATTGGTCTTTTTATCTTTTCTGTGATTGATTTCTTACATTAACTTATGCTGAACATCTGTGTAAAATGTTGCTTCCAGAAACAGTTCAGGTGAGCCTCCAAACGAGTGCAAATTTACACCGAGAGCCAACATAAATTGACAACACAGGATGTAGTGTGCGAATAGCATGGGTGTGGAGGTCTTGGCTGTGGGTGTGTGTGTTGGGTTGGTGCGCATCGTGTTTGATGATACTGCCAATGATCGTCTGTAAGTCCTCATCTCACTTCAGACTTAGAGTTAAGCCTTCTTTTTAACCACGATCATAATCTTTCAGTAATCTTTAATCAGGTTCAATCAAAAGTGTCAGAACAGCTTATTGTTTTGTTTTGTAAGCTTAACCCAAGGACATTTCACTAAAACCTGGATACAGCTGTGGAGGCAGAGCCCCATTCATATCTATGAAAGCTGCTCAGTGGTGCATCAAACCAAAAAAACTTGACTTCTGCCCGTAAAGGCGTTCGCATTAGATACTTGAATAGAGATAAAATGATTTAGCTCTTCTAGACCTTCCAAATCTTATTGGATCAAATTATGATGGTCAAATGTGTTCACCATTTTGCAGCTGCTTCTTTTACAATGTAAGCTCATGGGGAAAAGTCTTTTGGGCCCCAGTGCATCATGTGATGTTGTAATAACACAGTTTGGCCAGTATAAAAGTTGGCTTCAAAGCCTGGTGCTCTTTTTGGTGCTTGGCTTTACTTGTAATAGATATCCAACCTTAACTGTACCTCATACATAGTCAACGCCACAAATGTATACTGTACAAAAAACACATACATTCAGTATTTAGGTTTTTCTCTGATCATAGCTGGACAGTATCACTGTGCCGGCCTGCTTCCTGTCTGTCTGTCTGTCCGTCCGTCCGTCCTCTCTGCAGCCTCCTTCCGACCCTCCACCCGGCCTGCGGCGGAGTCGAGGTGGCTGATGAAGTGATGTTTGTGTCTGTGGTGGTGAAGGTCAGTCAGCTCTCCCTGGTGTGTGGTGTGTTGTCATTCAGTTGGTCTACCACAGAATTAGGTGTTTCAGGGGCAAAATAGTGAAAAGTATATATTGTGTGTTTTTGGTTTTGTGCGCTTGTTTGCTGGTGGCTTTATGCAATTGTGGTGTTAGAGAGTGTGTGTGAGAGTGTACAGAATGTGTTTGTGTGTCCTATGAATGCATTGACATTTACCTTTGCCATCACATCATCAAACACCTCCCAAGGACTTTTCATCAGTTCCCACTGCCCTCCGTGAAACACAGAACAAAACCAAGCTTGGGAAAAAAATCTCACCACAGCAGCATTGTAACATGTGTGGAGCATGTAATTCACTGACAATTCATGGCTTTCCAAAAACACATACACAATAGGCAGGGAGGGTGTGTCTCTGCATCATCAATCATCTGTGCGTGCTTTGTTTATGGGCGGTGACTTGACCACTACAAATTAAATTAAAACTGGGAAAGTGAGTGAAAGAGAGAGAAGGGAGAACTGTTGCACTTGCCGGCAATAAATCAGAGCAAAAGTGGAGTTTCCATTTTGTCGTAAAAGTCAACAGCGCTGTGGTTTCGGGGTGGGTGCGTGCAGTTCATCTACTTTATTATGTTATCGCATTCTCTTCCTGAGTCTTTCACACCTCACCCCCCCACTAACTTAATGCTCTTTATGCTCCCGACATTATTTCATTTGCTACCTGCCTCCACTTCCCTTTGATTCTTGGTCCCGTCCTTCTAACTTTCTTTTACTACCAACTTGCGGCCCAAAGAAATGACCACAGCAATTTGTATTTTTTCATTCATAAAAAAAACAAAAAACACTTATTTTAACTGGAACTTTGTCTGACATTTGAGTATCTTTCTGCCAAATATTGGGAAGGCGTGTAATGGTACCCTGTCTCCGTCCTGTTTTACTCCATGTTTTGGTTTTTACAAGACATTTATTGTACGACAGAGTCGAACCGATTCACATAAACTCCCTTCAGGCAGCCACTTCTTCCAAAAAAAGCAGTGATATACTGTACACTACCTGCCAGGTACCGAATGGCAGATGGGCAGAGTCAACATCTGGCTGGTGAACATGGTTGAGCAGAAGCAGCCAAAGACCCAGATATTTTTCTCAGGATTTGACACCAAATCAAAGCGATGTCTTTGCTGGATGTGAAAGCAGACACTTTTTTATGCCAACATGTGAACCACACACGTATCAGTGTGGCTAAGTGATGTTTTCCTGTCCCTGTTTATTACTTTTAACTCTGATGTTCAAGAAAATCTTGCTACGTGTCTGACCGAGTGTATTTGAGACATGTTCATGCTAATCTTATTAAACCCTTTTAAAAAAATGATACTAGTAGGTCGTAGAGTTTAAGTCAGAGGATAAGTCGTTCCCTTTGCTGCTCTGTCTCTCTCCGTCTCATCCTGCAGGACAGTAGCAGGTGAGCAGTAAGAGCCTCAGGCAGACCTGCCTTGCCCAGAGTCAGACCAGAGCGAGCCCACGGCCAGATGCACACAGAGTGGAAACAAAGGGAGGGGTGGTCCTCCGCCTGAATGTGTGAGGTGAGACACAGAAGAGAAAGTGAATCTGAGAAAAACAGGAGAGTGGCTGCGTTCCTGTAGTAAAAAGACTGTATTTATAAAGTGCTTTTCTAGTCTTAGCGACCACTCAAAGCACTTTACAACAGCATTCACCCTTTCAGACACACATTATGCAAGACGTCACCTGCTGATTAGGATCAATAACATTCATACCCAGTCATACGACAACGGAAGTGCCACCAGGAGCAATTTGGGATTCACGCTTCCACATGTAGACTGCAGGGATTGAGCAACTGACCATCCACTTGATGGACGGCTGCTCTTCCGCCCCAGAGCTGTAGTCTAGTGTGCCGTAGGTGTCTTTTTGACTTTTGGGGGAAAAACAAACTTTCAATTTGGCAGCAAATGACAAACAGGACATACTGGTAGGCATGTCTAAAAACACTTCACTGGCCAGAGTGGAAAAAAGGCTGACATTGTTGTGAGAGATTTATCTGAGTAGGGGAGAATTACTACTTGATGGGAACTAAAGCGAGCCTGTCATGACAATAACAGTCAAGATCAGTCAATCAAAGCACCTCTAAGAGAATTAAAACAACAGAGAAGAAGGTGCATTTACTCAGTACATAAATCAACTAAATTTGCATATGTTTGTGTACAAATTATAAATCCACGGTTCCCATTGTGGCCCTGATCTAAAGGACCTTTTAGTTACTTAACATAACTTTTCCATATTCTAAGAAAATGGACAACAGTTAGTTGCTGATTTAGCCGGGGATTTGCAGACTATGTCATCAAACTGGAAAGTACTCTCTTCAGTATTGCTAACCTTTAAGGCTGTGCCAGAGGATCTACAGCAGTGCTACCAGGCTTTACTGGGACACAGTTGCATATCATCCATGTAGCAATGATAACATTATGTCTATGTATGATTTGCCCCACAGGTAGCATGTAATTAGTAAATAAAATGGGACCCAGAATAGACCCCTGAGGAACTCCAAAGAAGGGAGCCTGACAAGAGGAGGGGGCCTCTGCAGGTATTTAAAAAGAACAACCTGTTGCACAGATAAGGGATGAACCAATCCAGAACAAAATCACAACATAGTTTTTCAGTCTGATTAAGACATTGGGGTCCACTGTGTGGAATGAGACTCAAAAATCAACTTTTCTCGCAATCAGGCCCTGTTAACAGAGGGATCCAGAAAGGGCTTCTGTGAGGATTAAAACTGGAGAGGAAAGTGCCAGTCGACAGAACAGAAAGCTTATTGCTGGCTAAAATATTCAGACCTATCGTCTGAAATACTGTCTGCACAGCATACACGTGTAGCAGCAATAATGTATATTATGAAAACATAATTCTCTGACATCGTGGCTCAGACTGATTATAATGATGTTAGTCCTGGAATTGAAGCTGCACGCAGAACTTTTCTGCTCTGAATAAAAGCATCAGCAAAATTACTTAAATGCTTCAGTCAGTCGTTTGGGGGCGTCCAACTTGGTTGGGGGGTAAAGAAAATCTCTCATACAAGTTATTTCCAATTGTTTTAATTTAAGGTAACGAAAAGCCATCAACACGTTAAATTGAGGCTCTAATGGTCAATTATGCGCTTTTTATATGTAAACACACACACACACACAAAAACATACTGTCTCTGTGCTCTCGCTGCCTCCCTGCACATAAACACACACAAACACACATCCCCCCTCCGTGGTTACGGTGATGATCCAAGCAAAGAGTTTTCATTCCAGAGGAAACACTAACCCTCACCAGCTGGCCACCCTACCACCAATCAGGTCATCTGCCTCTGCACACACACACACACACACACACACACACACGCTAATGTAAATCAATGCACTGCAAAAGCATACACACACTGACTCACACCCTCAGGCACACACATGCATGAACGTACAGCAAGCAGGCATATACACACATAACCAGAGCACATACTCTATACCACCGCTCTCATATATACTCAGCACGTACAGAAATGCAGGGCACATACCTACGCTCATACTTCACTACACCTGTGTGGACATACAGTACATACACTCACATAAGGTGAACATGCTTTTAAGCCGCAGTGAGTGCAGCACCGGTGCTCTCTTTCGTGGAGTCTGAAGGCCACCAGGGACCTCAGTGTGGCTAAATGACTGCTAGTAACAACTACCACACTGTCAGCATGCAAACCTTAGGGACCTCATTATTTATAATAACACGGCATTGTAAATACATGAGGTATAAATAGAGACTTCTTGTTTAGTTTCTCCATGCTCGTACTGAAAATTAAATTCAGTAAAACAGGCAGCTCTGCAGCTTTCAGTGGAGCAGCATTTTGACATTTTTCATCACTGATATGATCATTGAGAGTGACTTCAGATCATATCAGAGGAGGGTTAAAAGAAGAATGCATTGTTTAACTGTAAAAATAGCTTTAAAAAAGATGTGTTTTTCAAATCTCGAGAGGCAATTGTGGTTTTTTGTAGTGTATTTTTCTCTTCTTGTGGATTAAGTGCAAAATCTAAATGAAGCTAACTAAACATCCACATAAACAAGCAACAATTTGTACGATTGGTCAGAATTATAGTTTTAAACATTCCAAAGCTGAACAAACATTATCAGCAGAATGAAAAGAAACAACAGTGTTTATGTCGTGTCAAAGAGCACTGAAGTTAGCATGCTATCCAGCTAGCCCCGGCCTGTATGTCTCCTAATACCACTATACCACAAGAAGCGAGTTTCAGCTGGAAGATATATGCCAGTGGCAGTTGTTATGTTTCACATGCTCTCTTAGCTTTTAACATAATAAGGAACAAAATAAACTCAGGAAAGGAAATGATCCTGCACCTACTTTCCTTACCAAACAGAGAAATACAACCATACACCTTCTGAACTCAAGTTTGTTTCTTTTATGATCAAAGATTAACCTAATTGTCTCCTTACCAAACAGTCTTGGTTTGTCTTGACACAATCACCTCCAGTTTAGTCAAAATAAATCCTCAATTCACAGAGTAAGATGTGAAAATATTCCTGCTCAACAAGCCATTTATGCCTGTTGGTGATTCCCAACTCTCTCTGGCTCCTCTGACACTGCACCGATCTGCTGTCACCACCCAGGTTTTATATTCCTGGTCAGAGCTGCTGTAAATCGCCTCCATCCTGTACCCACTGTCTTCAAACTGACCTCTGTTGGTCTCGGAGGCCGTGTTCAGTCCCACTTCTGTGTCCAGCCATGTTCACTCTCAGCCTGCTAAACCTCGTTGTAGTGAACCACGTTGCCTGTGGTGACTTCCAGGCAAACTCTAATGCTACTGGTTCTATGAGTAACTGATTCATGAGCTAATTAGCTAATGGTAACTAGCTACAGCCAAGGACAGCTACCAAATTTGTAGGTAACACAGATCCCCTATATTTTTGTCCCTACGATTAAATTCTGGCTGTATTTTGCAAAGTACAACTTTTTTTTAATGATAATGTCAGGTTTTGGCCTCAATTATTAGAAGGCACCATTCTGCAACAACAAAAAGAAATCACAGACTAAATAGTGGGAATAGAGAAGAGTGGGAACTTAATTCACAACATGAGTTCAACAAAAAGCAATGTGTTGCATGAAGGCGCTCCTGTTGTTCTGCTTCTTTGTGTGTCTCACAAATCTTGTACTTCAGTTTTAGAGTAACTACAAATGCCAAATATAATAAAAAATACAAAATCTGGTCTTAGTGACACAGTAGTGACACACATACAAGGAAAATCAACCTCAAAAACTTCTCTGAAGTTTCTTGCAAGAGTAAATTTTACTAACCACTTCTCTCTTCATCCTGAAACAGTGTTTTGACTATGCAAAACAATGGGTGAAATTCAAGCACCACAGAAGTCACATAAAACCCCAGAGCTGGTTTCTCGGCATTGCTTTTCCCTCTGTTTTGCTTCCAAGTCTGTCCAGAGTTCTGTGTCTGATTTCCATCTCCAGATACTTTTGCAGTGGCCATGGGCTTTCAGTTTCAGGGGGTGGAGAAAAAAAAACTAAATACTGTACAAAAAAACATTGCGACACGTAATCAGATATGCCATATGACATTTTCTTCCCCTGAACTCAAAGGGCACTCGGTCTCTCACACAGACAGAAAAGCACTCACATGCACACGGACGGATGCAGACACAAAGTATGCTCCAGTAGTCTCGCATGCGTGCACAATAACACACAACCGCGTACACTGTCTGCCTGCCTACCAGAAAGCCATAGCCCCTTTTCCGCAGACAATCCTTCACTGTTTCCTCCAGTCTCCTAATTGGCTTTACCCAGACCCAGCCCACAGACCTGAGTCAGAAACAATTAAAAACCCCATTTATATTCCCGCAGTGAGCACACGAGCTCCCACGGCGTGTGACTACACACATCAGCCCCTCATCATCTGTGTGTGATTTTAAACTACAGGCCGTTTTCCATATTTATTTGAACGTGGCTCCACTTGAAAGCTTTGCGGGCTGAACAGCGAAAAGTGCTTTTTGATCACACAAATAATCTGCAGCTCGTCCAACGTTGCCTCTTAAATAAACATCTGATTCGAAAAATATTAGCTTTCAAGAGCAGAGCTGTTTATTGTTTGACTTTTCTGAGGCTTGAGATGACTAAGAAAACACTTTTGCTATTACATCGCCATCAGTGGTTCAAAAGCCTGGGATTTCAAAGGGGGCCTGACAGAGGTAATAACCACGTTTGACAAATAAACAACCCCCCCCCCCCCTCCACACACTCACCGGCCTCCATCCACTGAATTGGCCCAACCCCGCACAGGGCTGCAGCTTTCCAGACAGGTAATTACCTTTTTGCCCCAACGGCCATTTTTAAAACATACCGCAACTGTATAAATGACCACATACCAAGGAAAGAAAAAGAAATATGTGAAGTAGCAAATTTCCGGTTAACCCATGTAACTAAATCCAGTATATGGACGTAGATGTTTATCTGTCCATTTGGTTTTTATTTGTAATGTGGGCAGCGGTGGACTGATGTAACGACAGGAGTGGATCTAAAATGGGATGTGGCATCGTTTGAATCAGATATTTAGGATTAAGCTGTCAGCATTACAGCAGCGATGGCAATCAGAGTCTGTGGTGAACCCTCTGGATCCAGTGTTGTCACTCTAAAATGCAACTTGATGCACAGGCGGATCAAGGTGCTCATCATACCGCATGTCAAATTTATCATCACCGTCATTGTCTCAGAACAGGATATTCACTTTGACGACAGCATTACTCGCACTGAGCTGCGTTTACTGCTTCTGTAGGATCTGTTTTTCTGTGACTGATGAATGGATTCTCCTTTTGTGCACCAGTTGACCAGACGTCCAGGTTTTCTGTGATTTCCCCTGTTTCAAGCAGGGCGTCCTTAAAAAAATCTGTAAAACACAAAATTATCCCAATTTTCTCCACAATTCATTTCAAAATTCCAACATTTAACTTATTAAGTGCTTTATCATTATTACCTTACCCAAAATAAAAGAGTAAACAATGCACCACTTTGATTTGTCTGTACGTGTGTCAATTAGTCAATGTGTTGCTGTTGTAGATACTCCTCCAGCGAGGAAAGTCCGAGTCAGGTGGCGGTTGGGGAGGTTGGAGGGGTCGGTGATTTGTTTTTGTTATGTTACGTAAGCAAGTTAATGTACATTTTTTCCTAAACCTGACCAATTGTTTTTGGTGCCTAAACCTAACTAAACTGCAACCACTTGTCATCTGTTTGCCAGCAAGCTTTATTTTGAAAGTCTAACCAGGCCCAGCATATAATGTTTTATTGCAAGGCCCTCATGTCCAAAACTAATGCTCGAGGGGTGAGTAGAGCGTCATGTTTTGAAGCTTAAGGCCACAGGCCAAGCTGCTGAATTTGACAAGTAGGGAACGAGAACGTGTTGTCTACGAGCTTGTGTCTCATTATGACACAATCTGTTGGTTACTAACGTTTAGCTGGCACGCCAGTGAGAAAGTCAGTCTTTTCCATCAAAAATGAAATAATTTCTCACCACTCTGATGAAAATAGCTGTAGTGCGTGCAAAAAGTGCATACATGTGTGGGTGTAGGGATACATGGGGAGCTTGAGGGTTCCAGTTTTTTTTCTTTGAATAAAAGAAAAACAACTTAACAACAATACAGTCGTGTTTTTTCTGTCTTTTCAACCAGCTTAGAAACATATGGACAGCGCACACGCAAGATGGAGACTGCAAAACAAGGCACAAAGAGAGAAAGCAAAGAAATGAACATAGACAGAGATGAAATACAGTTGGCATATGTGTGTGTGAGTGTGTGTGGCGCTGTGCGTGTGCATGTGTGTCTATAATATATGAGGTGTTTGTGGAGATGAGCCTTGCGTGCCAGGGGCCACAGCAGGTGCAGGACGTCTCTGGAGTGCCGTGTCCTAGTATGTGTTGGGTGGGTGTGTTGGTATCCTTCCTTCTCATCATCTCAGCTTTCTCCACCTCTCCTCCCTGTCGATATAAATAAAAACAGACAACTCGCCACAAAGCAGCAGGAGTCCTCTGGAGCAAAGGAGACAAATCTTGGGTGACAGAGGCGGGGTCGGTCTGAGATTGACATGTGTGCTGCTCAAGACTTAAAACATTTTGGCTCAGCAAGTCATCATACCAAAACACAAAACAGGTAGTTTGTTAGCACATGGTCTGTTAGAGTATGATCAACGTTAGGCAACTGAAGTAGTTGGCACAGATTTGGGAATGATTGGGAAACAAACACTGACTGTCGACTGGAGACAAGACACAAAAATGTCCAAATCAAACATTTAATAGCCCATCGCTCTGCGTCAACGTTACATAACTTCCTTAATTAAGCATCCTGAACAGCCAACCAACACTATAAAGTAGGTTTTATCAGAATTTCCTTTTTCAAGAAAGATACTGAGGAATAAACGTTTTCCACATCCTGAAATCAGAATTAAATTGAACGTTAAATTGAAGCGTTGTGTCGTTGACACCTCTCAGATGTGATGAAGTCTCGTGGCTGGTAAAACTACAGCTGTTGAATTGTGGTTCCCAATGCAGAAACAACAGGCTCGGCATTGGCAGGTAGTTTAAAAGGCTCTTTACTGGTTTATTGGCTTATAGTTGGCAGGTCAAAAAAGCCTGGCAGGAAGAAAACTGGCAACAGGTAATCAAAACAGATTCCAGGCAGACATGAATAGCTGCACATGACTCACAGGCAAGGTAGCCATATTGTTAGCTGCCCTCTATAAATACTTGGACTGATTGCTGATTAGGAGCAGCTGGGTCAACAGGTGTTTTCTACAGAGGAGACAGTCGTTGGGCAGGTGAGGAACAACAGAGACCGAGCGGGAGGAGTCGAGGTTGTACATGAAGGCGTCTGAAGCTAAAGACGAGACAATGTGGGAGACATCTTGACAGGTATTTGGCAAACACTTTGTGTTCAGTGTGCCGAGGAGAGCAGAGTTTGGTGACAGACGAGGCAAGGCAGCTTCTGTCAGGGTCAAGGCAGGAATGCGCTAAACCAGTGTTTTTCAGTCCTCTTCCTGGAGGCCTCCTGCCCTGCTCCAACACACCTGATTCAAATGATCAGCTCGTTATAAAGCTCTGCTGAAGCCTGATAACGACCCATTCATTTCAATCAGGTGTGCAGAGGCAGAGAAACATCTTAAACATGAAGGACAGAGGCCTCCAGGAACGGGAATGACTAAACCATAAATAAACAGACAGTTGAGAAGGATTCTGTTCAACATGGCAATAGAAAAATATCAAATGGGACACTTGTATAGAGCCCAAAGTCCTAATGTGTGTTTTGGACAACACGCAGATACAAATCTTCCATTTTGGACTTGTTCTTTGTGTCTCTTTATGTCATAACAATAGTGAATTTCCAGCCCAGTCGCCAGAATAAAAGTTGCCATTTTGCGAATAAGCAAACCACAGAAACATTAAAATTCTCACGCACCATATTGACATTTCTATGTCATATCATATTCATTTTACATGTTTATGAGCTGACTGTCATGTCAGGAAGTGAAGGGATGTTGGTGCTCAGTGTTTTCAACATTTAAAAGCATGAAACCACTGGATATTTTTAAAAGTGCAATAGTAGAGCAGAGTAACCGCTAACTTCTCATCTAGGTGCTAATTAGCTCAGTTAGCCGTACACTTAGCGGTCCTTACTGGGTGCTCAGAGTGATACTATGAGACAGGACAGGTCGGGGCTAGCAGGTTAGCAAACTAAAATTCTTACATATTTATCCTTAAGGAGATGTCGGGTCATTTTCCCAACGAAACTGGATGCTTTTAACGAAACATCAGAAACATTTACACCTGTTTGCAGCAACAGCTGGGCAAGATGGCAGCCAAGCAAGAGACCACTGTTTGAGACGGCGGGTCAACTTTTGTAAGCATGAAAGCACTCGATGTTTATAGGAGATGTAAGGGCATTTTCCATCTGTACTTGTGGAGACAAAACTGTCTGTTTTTAATGAGACGTCGACATATTTCCAGTCGCGTTTGTGGAGACAGCTAGGCTAGACAGCTGTCAAGCAAGAGACCATGGTTTGCGATGGTGTTTTAACATTTGTAAGTGTGAAACCACTGGATGTTTTTAAGGACATTTCGGGACATTTTCCACCTGTTTCTGGGGAAAAAGCCATATGCCTTATAAAGAGATGTCAGGACATTTCCAGCTGTGTTTTTGGCGACAGCTTGACGGCAACTCAACATTTGTAAGCATGATAGCACTGGATGTTTTAAAGAGACGTCAGGAGATTTTCCAGCTGTGTTTGTGGCGACAGCTTGGTGCGACGGCAGCCAAGTGAGGTACCTCAGCTTGAGACGGTGCCTCAACATTTATAAGCTTAAAAACCACTGGATATTTTCAAGGAAGTGTCAGGACATTTTCCACCTGTGTTTGAGGCACAAGAGACGACTGTTTGAGATTCAACATGTATGAAAGCACTGGATGTCTTTGGGAGACATCAGGACATTTTTCAACATATCCATAGTATGCAGAAACATATATTGCCAACATTTATTCTGGTGATTGGATGATGGAGTCCTTTTCTAGCTCTGTAGCTTCACAGTCTGTTTAGCCATCGTTTGCAAATTTCTTCTCTCAGACTCCATCATGGTGCCAGATGTTGTTTCCTTTGTTTCCTTTGTATTCATTCATTTATTGGTTCCTTCTTTGTTGGTTTCTTGTATTACAGAACAATGAAGAGGAAGCACTTTTGAGTTCAATTAACTGCATGAGTAATACACATATTTTGTGCTTAGAAATGTGCCCTTCCAGGAAATGAAGACATGTTTTACTCTGCTCCACCCAAAGCCCGCCTCAGCATCTCCACTTTGTATGTGGGAGTCGTCTTATGGACTGTCAGAGACCAGCAAAATCCCCTTTCCTCCAGTCCTCCGTCCCACATATCTGCCGCCATCTCCACTCCTGCCTCCTCTTCCTCCCCATCGCCCTCCTCCGTCTCCTCCAGTAATGGATTACATGTCTCCACTCAGCCTTTCCTGTCCTCAGTGAATCATGGGGCCGAAGCCAAGGGTGGACCTCGGGGTGGGTGGGAACTCCAGCAGACCGAGGGGAAACTCCAGATATTGGATTACTGTGTTCTTCACTCCAGATATGATGTAGTGAGTGTGAGTACGAGTGCATAGTGGCGCCTTTCAGTGTCCTCCATATTCATCGCGGGGTGAGGTCGACGTGGAAATGTGGGATGAATCTGTGGTGAGAGGGTGATGCTGGACGTAGTCAAGAGGGAGATTCCAGCAATGATCCTATTTATCTTTTAGATGTTTGTGTACATAACCTTTTAAATAGAGAGACACCTCAAGTATCACTTGGAATAATCCATCATTATCTACTGTGTCATTTGTTTATTTCCCTTAAAAAGTTAAAGATAATATCACAAACTTAATTACATAATTAACAACAAAACCCTAATTGAGACCTGAAGCACCATATCAGAAAAATGAATAGCTACTGCGTCCATAATATGAAATTAGTTCTGGAGATCTTGCATGACTGCGATATATCTGACATCAGACTCTGTCATGTCAGATCCTAATTATTTGCTTTGTCTGTGTGCTGTTAGTCGTGTCTGCAGCGGCTGTCTGTGGTCGTTTGGGACAGAAGGACTCTGTTGGCTTGTCTTTTTCCGTCTTTGGCTGGAGCTCCTGCACATGTCGAGCCCAAAGCTAGAAGCAGTGGTAAATTTTGTCGGGCGGCGGTAAAATACTATTATGGTGGAGTGAGGACAGCGCTGAAAGCTAGCGTAGCTGTAGTTCATCGACTAACGTCTTAACTCCCCTTTTTTCATCCCTGTAAATCAGACTAGTCAGGGGCTTAAGTGCCTGACGCAGCCAAGGGACACACCAGTCAGACACTGTTGAGGAGGTGGAGGGAGGGAGGAGCTGGAGATGGAGTCGTTCCATTTCGTAAAATAACCACACTGAAGCTGCTCTGGGCTGCACTGCAATATGGAAACTCTTAATTTCCATATTAATACTGAATTATTTTTGCTTAAATGTCTTTGAAACGACAGCATCCTGTAACCTTAGAGAATCGGCCAAGACTACAGCTGATTCAATATTAAACCGACTGATGTTCATCTGTTTGGAGGAAAAGATTATTATTAGTTTGACAGAAATCTGCATTTGTTTACTTCCATTATTCTTCCAAGTCAGAGGACAGTAATGTTTTTAATTGTAATACATATTATCATAACATCATAATGTGTACCTGGAAAATTATACGTGACTCAGACCCTGAACTAAAGATGAATGAGTTCATGTGTTTGCAGATGGCAGGGTGCGTACAGAGACCATCATGTGTCTGAACGATGACATGTTTGATCACAGCAGCTGTCAGAGTGTCTGAACAAGACCTCTGCTGCGACATGACCGCTCACAGTGAAGCTCCTTTGTACCTCAGTAGTAGGTGATACAGTTACACTGAATAAAATACAATTTGGTTGTTTGCCCACTTGCTCTTGAGAAAGAAGGAAATTGGAAGCAATTTTATGTGCAGCATAAATGCCAAAGTACAGTGTGTGCAGTCCGAGTGTGCCTCTGGTTGCCTGTATGTAACCACAGACATTAAAAACAATCGACGACACCTTTGGCTCTACTACTCACTACTTCAGGGTCTTAGTCACATACACTTTCTCATAAACACATTATCATGCTTATTCTACATCTGAGAAGCAGCAAAAGGAACAAAATACACATTTTTAACAAATAAAGAAATTACTTCCACTCACTTGGTGGGATAATGGAAGCAACCAGTGTTTTTATTCAGTTATCCTTCAGTTCATAACCCACAGGAAGGCGTCTGTATCGATACTGACCCACTTCAGGCTGCGGCGGACAGAAGACATGGACTATCGTTTATTTGTCAACATCTTGATATTGATTTGGGGACAATGACATGGCTGGCTAGCTAGTAAGTCTCGTTGTTAAACATATCGTCAATTATATTTACTGTTTGCCAACTGTACGCAATGTTATTGACTTTGAATCTTGCTAGCAAAACGGTTGTTTTTCCTGTTGTCAAGACGTATCGACTGTAAGGTCCGGCCTATTTACTGGCACAGCGAACAACATTTCCAATGCATAAGAACCTTATGGGATTGTAATGATTGTGCCAGCTATTAGTCAAACCCTTTGCTGGGGAAATGGAGTTATCGGCTGTGAAAACTTTAGATTTTTAACACAAAATGCTTTAAAATGCAAGTTAATGATCTTTTTCTTTTTGGCTGCTTGTCGGACGGTTCGGTCGGCCATTAAATCCTGAGTGGTGTGTGAGATGCCATTGTGACAACGACAATCCACTAAGCTTTTCACCCTTTCCACCTTTTTCTAAAACTACATTTAATTGCAGATTAATTCATTTTAATTTTCCATTAAACTATGACATCCTCTAGATGTATATTATGGGAATGAAGTCAGCCAGGAACTATGTTTAAGCACAATTTTATTGCAGTCTTTTCTAAGTCAGACATCAACCCACTCCCGAACAGAATGTATAATTCAACCGTTGAAAGGAGGTCTGGGTTTGAAGCACAGACCTTTTGGCAGCTCCACGGCTCACATTCATAAACAGCAGAGGAGTTTCAGCCCAGTATATATCTTAAGGTAAAAAGAAAGCCAAACTGATGACTTTAATATCATTATTAATGTGCTGCAGGCGGTGTACTCGGTCAGCGTGACACAGATATCAGCTAGCTCGAGCTTCAGAGTTATAACTTTGGACCCGGATCCAAACTCTTCGTCAGCGTAATGATTTTTAAACTATTTTCTCTTCAGACAGTGAGAGGACGAAATTATGTTAAGGTCAGCAAAACTGTGCCAAAGACAGATCCATCAACGATTTTCTTTCTTTAATATAATGACAGAGTGTAACTGTGAGTGTATTACTATAACTATGTCCATTACACTTTCTTAAATACTTAGAGCTGGTTTCCACTGGACGGTTTGTTAATATTCTGTACTTGCAACCCAACTCATGTTCTCGTTCATTACAGCAGCAGACATGCAACACCCTCGGCTCACGACTCAAGACCCGTCCTGCAGCGAACATGCTCAGTTTTTAATTGGCCACCTGTGTGAGGAGTCATGCTTGATTTCACATCGGTTTGCTTCTGTCTCATCCACCTATATAAAGGGTGTCTGTTCTCCTGCCTGGTTATTAATGAAACTCACCACGTTTCTTCCCGACTTCAAATGGACAGAAACCTTCTGAAGTGCCAAAATCTGTGTAGCGCGGAGGCCTTAATGAGCTCAGAGTTGCCGTTTTTCACCTGACTCCCCACTATTTATTACCTGTGGAACATGTGAAATAATTAGCTGGCTCTCTCTCCGTCTTTTTCATCAGAGAAGGTGTGAGAGGTTGCATCACCTGATTGCGCCCTGCAGCTAAACCTCCGCCACTCTTTAAAGATGACAGAGTCTGGTAAAGGACATACTGTATGAGTAATGGCTGTCATTACATAATACTGCACATTATCACTTGTATTATAAGGGCATAGCTGTGACGAGCTACACGCGGTAATAATACATTTAATTACACGATGCAGCAGCTGTAGCGGTGTGTAGATGAGATCAAAATGAAGGCTGAGCTCGAAGATGGCTGTGTCTCATGTAACATCAATACTGAGGAGTCATGGGTCAGAATGTGAACCAGTTCTGGTTGGTGTGATCCAATATCAAGATAGTCTCTTGTTTATTTGTTCATGTTTACTTTAATTTATATCATTTCTGTAACTTTGTGGCCAGATCTCCCTCAAAAAACAGATTTTAGTCTTTCGGGAGTTCCTTGTCAGAAGAGGGTTAAAGCTCCTGTTAGTAAGATAGTTGATAGTTTTTAAATTTCATTCCCAACTTGTCAAATACTGTCGCTTTCAGGTGGTGGCCGACCCAAGCTACAATCCCAAAAGGAAAAGCCAAAGTGACAGTATTACTATCTTACTAACAGGAGCTTTAAATAAATGAATAATATAACATTTTCTGCAGGAGAGGAATTGTTAATCCAAATATATTGATCACTTCAGTCTAATAATACAGTAGGCATAAAGGTAATATTAGTGCAAAATCATCTAATACATATTGGTAAACAAATAACATGATAAATGATGAGAACACACAAAAAAGGAAGCAACAACGAGAACGTAAAAGAAAAGGAAAGTCACTCTCAGGTCCATCCTCTGCAAGAGAGGAGTTGTTGATGCATGGAAATTAAGATTGAATTAGACCGAAAAACAAAGTGCTGCTAAATAAACCAGATGTCCTGTAATTTATATAATATATCCGTTAATTTGAAAACATTACTTGAATTGTTAATCCCTTTATCTCAGAGCTGCCCTGTTGATTTGGCCTGCCAGATGTTTCCATCGAAAAACAATCGCAATATGAATCGCTGTTTACACTGTTCAGCTAAAAATGCTCTTTTAAATATGTTAGATCCCTAATTATTATTAACAGTTTACAAAATCTGAGCACGGCAGGCAAAGTGACACTTTGGAAACTTTATCCTGACAAAGTGTCCTTTGAAAACAAAAAAAAAATAGTGTAGATTATTTGTCAGTTGCCTTTCAGGGCTTCTGTACTGTGTTATCTCCTTTAATTACACCCCTTTAATTTAATAAAAATTCATTTACACCCTATAGAACATGAAGGATTTAAACTCTGAATGTTGATGAGCTTTGTAGGGAAGCATAATCAGACCTTGGTTAAGATAACTTAATACGGGACAGAACCAATAATCTTCATCATTTCTATGTAGATGTACTGTTGTTTTTTTCAGATATTTTATTTCATCGTGCAGGAAAGCTCTGGAGCGCTGGAGGCAGAAAACAGTGGAGTGGAGGCTCTGCTGCAGCACGTACTCTACATAAAAACAACATTTAAGAGAGCGTCAGCCTAAAACCAAGAGCTTTGTCAGGAACTTTGAAAGGCCGTAAACCGGACGGTAATGAATTGTGTTTTCCAACTTCACTTTCTTTTGCACCTTTTACGAGGCAAAACACTCACTTTCTCTCCTTCATTTCCCAGATTAACTGGCCCCGCACGTTAAAGTCTTGGCTCGATGTCAATGGCTCTGTAAAATAAATGAAATCAAGCAAATTGAGTTGGATTCGCAACATCTGTCCTCTACAAAACGAACAAATAAAAACTCTGTGGGAGTAAATTTGCATTTCTACAAATTGTTTCTGCGCACTCTTTCAAATTAAAAGTGATAAACTCAAAGTACCTGAACGCAGGCATTTACATTTTTAGCCTGCAAATGGTCTTATTCACAGTGAAGGTGAGCGCTACAGTGGAACATCCACAGACCGGTGAGTGTGAGCTCAGGTTTGGTATTCCCCTCCAACCACCATGGCCTTCATACAGTTTTATTGTGAAGAATGGCCAGTGTGTGAAGCCCTGATGTTTCCGATGTGCAGCGACTGGTTAAACAGACAGCTGTGTGGCTGAAGTAAATGAGGTGTTGAAAGAAGAAGCCCTTCGCGTCCCTCTTTCCTCCCCTCCTCTCCACCACTGACATATTAGATCCTCCTTCGTTTTCCTCCTCCAATTCTTACACTTGATGATCTTGCTGTCATGCTCAATCTTTAATACCTTTTTCTCCTTCGCTCTTATTGCCAGGAGACACTCGAAACAACCCGGTTAATGCGTTTGAGAGTAAATATCTGCAGTGTACTTTTCTGCACGCGACCAATATTTTGAAACTTTACATTTCTTTGTTGTGTGTTTTCTTATAGGTTCAATTTTCATTGTCTGGTTAGGTTTAGGCACAAAAACCACTCAGAGATGTTTTGGCTTAAAATACCTGCTTCGATCGCCACAAACAGCTGACGCAGCCCAGTCGCCAGGCTATAATTTTGGCAGTTAACCTTTCTCCGACGTCCGAGGTTGACATTTGTAGCAAACGTGACATATTACGTTAATATTTTAAGCTTATTAGCTGACTTGGACTTCAGGAGGTGGAGGGGACAGTATTGGCGTTATTACAGCCAACAAGGCTGCCAAACGTCCACCTACAGCTAGAGTTACACCAGTAGAAATTGTTAAGGACGACCAGGAAAGTTTTCCTGCAGCCAAAACCGGCTATTTTTCAGGGGAGGCCAAGCTATCTCCATCCGTGATCATGGTGACAAAAACAGGTATTTTAAGCCAAACCATGATTTTTTCCGAACCATAACCAAGTGTTTTTTGTGCCTAAATGTAACCAGAGCATAAGCACAGCGTTGTGACAAGAGAGAAATGGAAACGTTGCAACATAAAGAAATGTTCAGTTTAACTTATCATCACATTTATTATGGTGATTGGGTCGGGGTGAGGAAAAGATCGTGCTTTGGCTCTAAATACCTATTTTGTCGCCACAAACACATCTGAAAACTGTCCGGAGGTCTCCTTAAAAACATCCAGCGGTTTCACACTTACAAATGTTGAAACACAGTCTTGAACTGTGGTCTCTGGCTTGGCTTGGAGTCTTTTTTTTTTTTCTTTTAACAGAACTGGATAGCTATGAATGGCTGGATTAAACGCCTCATTCATTCAGAAGTTGCTAAGTGCAAATGTTTTTCATTAAACAAAATCACATCATTAGAGGAGCGGAGGAAGTATGGAAACATGATTGCCTGTCGATGGTGACTGTGAGAAGTTGAGCCTCTGTGAACATTTCTGGGCAGACGAGCTTTATTGGCCACATGTTGGCCAAGTTTCCTGCTTTCTTGGTGAAGAATGATTGTTATTATTTTATTTATTTATGTTTTTACGTAGCATTTCTGTCATTGTTACATAATTCACAATGGGCGTTTATTCCACTGTGGCATTTTGAAGAAGTCTGTTAAGGTTACTTTATTACCAGTGAGTAGATTTGGTAAAACTTTGGTTTAAAAAAAACCCCAACTAAATAAATGAATAGACATTGCTTTTATAGCATCTGTGCAAATGTTTCTAGTTTATTAAGTGAAAGAAAGGTCACTTTTAACGTGTATTTGTGAACAGTTAATTCTCTGTGCTGTATCTTTTTTTCGTAATGTGGGCGTTCATCTGTCTGCTCCACCAAAATGTCTTCTACAGCAGAAACTTGTCAGAATATTGTCATCGGTTGCCTTTTTTCCCTCTTTTGTCTGGCTCCTGTGAAGAATTCTGGATGTTGCTCACAAACCTGCTTTTTCTCACCGGCCCTTTTCTTTACGGGCCAAAAGCGTACTTACGACCTGAGGATGAATGTTCCCAATGTTCTGCTGCGAGTGTGAACGCCGTTTGATTGAAACAAGGTGGCATGCACTTGATTTAACCCCTGAAAGGCGTGTCAGTTCAAATTCTCCCCTAATATGACTAATCAGAGTCTGGCCTGTCACGTCGGCCTCCAACGCCAGAACAGCCTGAGAAATATGTGCCTTGACTGGCCTAATGACATTTTACACGTAATAAACTTAGTCTTGGACACCGTTTACCACTACAGGGAGCCAGTCGGAGAATTTGACACGACTTTTACAAGACTCGGGGTGGTTGCTTTTCTCTAAAGTGCTGTTGCCCCGGGTGAAAATTATATACCGATTATACTTGGTGACTAAACTTTTATGCATGTGAATTGTCAGTTTTTATGTGCAGCTGATGGGTGATGAAGAAAAGGGTTATTGATACAATGCACTCAGGGAGTTTTGAGGAATGGTAAGTCTTCATTTATTGCTCTTTTTGTTCATGTTTATGATAATCTATGGAGAGATACGCAGCAGGTATCATGTTTTTAATGTCTATAATCAAATACTTATTTTGTCTCTGAAGCCACTGAAAGACAAGTCCTCAAAAAGTAGCTTCATCTGAAAGAAAACAATGCACTGTAACCTAGCCAATTATAGTTTAGGATGATGGGGTTTCACCTGGGGCGACCGATCCACAGGCCCACACAGAACCTGCAGCTGCTGAACACATCTCCTTCCCCTTATGCATACGTGGGACAGTCGTGTGTCATTTTCAGTTTGCATTCAGATCAAAGTTTGTGGTGCAGCGTGACAATATGTCAAACACTGGAATTACTGCTGGAGGACGAAGAACTTAATATTTATTTCAACCTGCTTGAGAGACTTCTAGGTTGTTTTAATGCATTTTGTTTGTTTATTTCCAAAACTAACTACACTTGTCGTCTTAAATGCATATTGTTTTATATTATCATGTCGTAAAGTAAAGAAGTTTTTCATTCTGTAAAGATCTGCAGATTCCAGAAACTTTATCACCGAAAACACATGCAAGCTAACATGACTACATCGCCTGTGATTGTTTTAATATCAAATCACACATTAGGACGATGAGAGAACATAATGTCGGTGAGTGTTAGTCATTTAGGAAATCGTACAACTTCAATATAAACCAAACAGTTTGTATTCTGTGAAAATAAGGTTTTTATTTTGCTCTCGAATCCCAACTATCGTCGGTGGTCTCCGTATCAGGATTTAATTTGGACTAACACGGCTAATGTTCTGCATTACTTCTCTCGAGGTGGATTCAGTTCAGCCTCATTGTGTGATTTAGTGTTAAGATCTCGGTGTATTTATACACACGCATGATGTTTATTGCAGCTTTAACTGTAACTGTAATAATAATGCTCCTCGACAAAGAGCATGAAAACTGCAAACAGAGAACGAGAGAGAGAGAGTGGAAGTGACAGAAGGGAAGAAGAGAGTGCACGAGAAAATTGACCCCCCAAAAAGCTGCCATTGTCGATGATGGATTCCTCCCTAATCGAAACAGTTTGCCCAGTCGCCCAGCTGGGCTTCATGTGCTTTTGATTACTCTCCGCCATTTAGTTCCACAAAATTACATGCTGCCTAATGGTCTTTTAATGGTTATAGGTTTCTCTGCTCTTTAATGAGCCTGCACCAGTTGGTTGCTAATGCCCTATGGAAATTTGGCAAACGTCCAGTGTGGTTAAGTATATTTCCCTCCAGTTTACAACTTTGTTGTGTGAAATCACAAACAAGGAGGTCGGGGTGTGAGATGTGGAAATGCTTCTCCTGTTGGCTTGTTTTGTTTTACTGTGGAGGCTCCATAATTGTGCTATTAAGCGTTTGATTGTTTGCACTCTCGCGCTCCCTGCAATTTTTCTGAGGTGATAATGTGGCAACTATTCCCGTCTTCTACACACATGTGCAACACACACTCAACACACATGACCGACAAACATTTCTTACGTCTCAACTTTGTAAGAAGACGTGTAAGCAGTGGGAGGCTCTCGTGTGTGTGTGTGTGTGTGTGTGTGTGTGTGTGTGGGGGTCAAGTGTTGAAGGTGAGAGAGTTCACCCCCCGGACTGACCTTAATCATCACCACAGCTATTACTGATGTGTTTGTGTGATTTTTATCTCTCCGGCACGTCTGTTTCTGTGTCCTCGTGCATGTGTGTGTGTGTGTGTGTGTGTGTGTGTGTTTGTGCCTTAATGGGGACGTTAGCAGCTGCTTTTTGATGAGTGCCTGTTTACTGGACCTAATTAAGCAGAAAACGGCCACACATCTCCCCTGCTAAAGTAGGACCCCAAACAGATGGCCTGAGGACCCAAGAGGCCGTCTGACACCTTGCCTGCACTGGATGGCCACTCAGTAGCCTCACACACACACCCCCTCCCAAAAAAAAACAGGCCAGTCCGCAGTGTCCCTGTCAACACCATCCCACTTGAAACAAGGTCATTACGAATGCAAAAGTTCCCATCTGATAAAAGCAGTTTGTGGAAGAGATTGACAGAGAGATTTCTTATATTTCATTCCTGTAAACATATCTGATATGATTAACACTTGTCAGGGCTGCAGGGTAGAACACACTGTGCACATTCACACTGAAAAATGTCTGCTTTCTGTCTTCCGCCGCTCGCTCATCTCTCGGGGGTTATTCCCCTCTTTAAGCCGTTCTTCAGAGTTTGACAGGTCTTGGGCAAAAACAAACTGCCCGATCGCCTCGAGGAGGAACTCTGGGAAACGTCCTCCGCTTTGTTATTCTTCATACTGCTTTATCTGTCTGGAGTCTGACAGAGGCTTACCTGAGGGGACGTGCAGGACTTCTGCTGACACTAAACGGATCACGGAAGCAGCTCGCTACACGCCTCGCTGATGAAGACATCACCACATAGCTATGCAAAAGGGAGAGATGAATCTCTGGACCGCAGGCACCGTCATGTTTCTCAAGAGTTGTTTTAACTATTACAACAATGAATCGAGGAGGCACTCATGGACTACGAGTAGCTATGATACTTCTACTACTGTTTCTAATACTACTACTACTACTACTAGTAAAGACACTTATAAATGTCACTCCTGACATCCTAACTGATGAAATAAACTCCACTTCTAGGTGAATGTTGAAGTGCTTCACGTCCGTCACAGGTTGCAAGTCATGACTTCTTCGGATCAGTGGAAGTGCTCTGGAAACCCCGCTGTGACTGTGAATATATGTGTGTACATGTGTGTTGATGTGAGTGCATGTGTGTGTGCATGCGTGTGTGTGAGAGAGGGAGGTGTAGTGGTACTCTAGAGGGCAGCAAGAGACCATGCAGGATGGGTTGTGGCTCCTGGATTTTTGGCAGCGGGGGGGGAGGTGGTGTTTTATGAGGGTGGCCACCTATTTTGGTGTGCGTGCACATGGCACCAACTTTAAATTTTAGCGTCTTGATTTTTCTAACAGCTTTGATTAAGGCGTTAGTGAGAAGTACCCTGCAGGGAGGCAGAAGCTGATGATCTGGGGTGGCTAATCATATTCCAGGAGGCTGTGATGAAGCATTTGGCAGAATTTATTAATTAAAAAAAAAAACCCAGAAATTAATTAAATCTGTGTTATAGAAGCGAGAGATCACAACTCGTGAGGCTTGCATGAGACAAACAAATGACAAAAAAAAGGGAATCTGATTGTTATTAATTGAAATCAATTAAAAAGACTCCTGATGATACACTCCAGCTTTTGATTTACAGCTTTAACAGTCAGAAAATGTCTGTAGTGAGCAAAGCACACGCCAAAACACCAGTTTATGTAGCATGAGTCGGATCAATCCGAAGATCAGATGTGATAAATCGGCCGACATTCCGCGTTAGTCCATGAAAATCACCTTCATACACTTTTACAGCATGTCGATAATAAGAGCTGAACTCTATTACAGGATTGTCCCCTGTCATCACAGTCCCAGAGTAGACCGAGGACGGCCAGAAACCCGACTCTGCTGTTTGTGAGTCAGTCCAGGGACGAACAAGCAGGATTAGTCCTGGAATGATAAGGCCGCAGAACATTGTGAACCCGCGCAAACAGTCTTTGAGTCTGTATCCCCTGCCGACAACATGCTATGTTTTAACATTATGTTCCTGCGCCGTGCGTGCGCCATATATCACCGTATCAAAGAGGCTTGGAATGGCATTAGGTGATATCAGCCCTTGTCAGAGTCACTTAAGGGGGCGTATGAAGCTAGTGGCACACGAGCATCTGCTAGTTTTAATGGTTAATGGGCTCAGAGTGCCACTGGACAGCTATTGTTTTGAATTTTTTAAGAAATCATATTTTGAACATGCACAACATCTGTTTAATCACTTCTCGTGGTCAGTAGGGTGACATTTCTGATCGTAATGAACTGATACTGGATGTGAGCAAACAACCATCGCCCCTTACCACAGTGTATATCCATAGAGATTACTTCAAGTGTACGTCTGACCTTTCCCGATGTAAACGCTGCCTCTGCTGCTCCAGCCCTCTCACAAGCGCAAAGACGGCAACATAACTGACTATATTTGGGAGGAAAATGGGTCATTGACACATGTCGAGGCAACAGCCGGGGTTTGGCAAACACCGTGGCCATAAACAGGGTGATCAGCGTGTAAATGTCACCAGTGTTGGGAGCTGCACAAGGTTTTTAATTTGTTAGCTTTTATTATCTATCAGCGAGACACGATGCCTGTTATGTGCTGCCAAATGCACTCGACATGTCCAAGCGGCCCTTGACCTTTTACACTGGAGTTTACAGCATGGAAAACCTTGCCGTACAGCTCATACTCAGGCAGTATACAGTAGCCCATAACTTGGCATACAGTAAATGTTTGCCCTGTCAAAGGCCAATCTGGGCCCCTGTTAAACATCTCAATTTAAGATTCAGGACTTTTAAAAGAGCCGGTGTAAAAAGGTGTCGTGCTGCCAGAGATCTTGTGTGTGCACTTCATTTTCCTGCTCTGACTGGACAAAAATGTTTTCTTTTCTTTTCTTTTCTTTTTAGGGTTGCACATGGAAAATGCTTAAAGGTTGTATACGTAAGAATTGTGACTTAAAACATTCGAAAATTAACACCTGAGTAAGGAAATAACAGTTTTGATGTTATTTCGAATACATTGCCAAATGTGTTGCAGAAATATCTAGTGAAGTTAGCATGCTAACCCGCTAGCACCGGACTATTCTGTCTCATGCCACTTTAGCCTAAATCACTTCAGTACTACCCTGTCGTTAAACTGGCCTCTGTTGGCCTCGGAGGCTGTGTTCGATCTCAGTCCAGATGCATTCACCGAGAGGCTGCTGAGCCCGTTTCTGTGGCCCACTTGGTGGCTCATAGCTCCTATGCTAGTGGTGTAAACAACACAACATTACGCTGGGCTTCCGAGCTCCCATCCTGGGCAGGTAGGACCACTAGCTGCACAGCTAACTAGCTCATAGCAGCTAGTTAGCTTAGTAAGCAGAAGTTAGCGGTCACCCTGGTGATATTCTCCATTTGTTTGGAGTATGAATTTGACAGGTTGCCAATTCTTATATATAACATCCCTTAAACATGAGCACTGCGGGAAAAAAGTTTAAAATTTTCATTCAACAGTACACCAATGTTTGTTGTTTACAATACAACCTTAACAGTCAGAAATATTGGTACTATGAGGATATTAAATGTCCACGTTCTTCCTCTCTGTAATGCACAACTACATATTTAAACGCTGACATACTGTATGTGGTTAAAACGAATGGAAAAAGGGGGATTAGCGCTGTGGAACCGGTCATATTCCCTGCTGATACTCTATTACACTCGCACACAGTCGAGCACACGTGCAATCTTCATTTCATTTTACAGGCACAAATTGAGCAGAGTCAAGCAGAACAATGAAATTATGTCATATATTTATTCACACACATGCATGTTAGGCATATGAATAAAAAGCAAATAAGACAGATCTAATTTTGAGGAACATCAGCGCACAGCAGCAAATTTCTTGGATACACTTTAGATTACGTCGGGGCTCTCTTATTAAATAATAGATCTTAGCAGCCCCGAACTCTGATTGTACATCTTTTTTTCTATTTGATTTGATAAGTTGCCCAGCTAAATTTAGATTCTTGTAATCAGATCTTTCTAACTTTGTTACGAGCTCGTAGATGAGCCGAGGTACAGCTTTCATCTTACGACCGTCAAGGCAACTCTTAAAGCTAATATAGTTTATTTGTCTTGATGACTTCCATCTGGCTATAGGACTACGAATAAAGCTGCGAGTTTGATGACGTAAAAAGCACTTGAAACAAGCTATAAAATGGCCAGGTTTTGATGAAATTATAAAGATGTTTAATCATCAAAACAGATAAAGTATGTACAAGTGCTTCAGTTTGAACATATCCTCTTGTTAGAGCTCAGTAATGTCTATCGTGAGTGTGTCAGAGCCTTCGTAAGTCGGTCTGTCAGCATATTCATGCATCCATCCATCTAATTCGAGACTTAACTTGCATGTGTTACTTTTCAACAAACCATTAATAACTTGTTGTATCACTGTGTGTCATTACACACATAATACTCTTGAAAAGTCACACAAATGCGTGCTATCTGAAAGGCGACACATGGAGAGTTGAAAACGACACCTTTGCGTTTTAAGAGTGTATCCTTATTTAGCGAGATGCTTTCCGTGGTGGCTTTATGGGCTGAATGCTGTCTGTCTGAATCACCCCTTTTAGTTAGAAGGGCCATTAACAGCTAATGCTATCCAGTGCTAAACTGTGCAGGAGGTAATGAAACCTCAGAGTCACGACACTTATCTCCCTCTGCAGTTACAGCTCCAACATGGCTGCCAGCGCCCGCATCGTATAGCCTGGGAGGAAATCAAGACAGTGTGAAATATCAGCGTCTCGGTCTCTGCTCACAGATAGCAGTGGGTTTAAACACCACCATCTTGTACTTTAGCGTGAGCGGTCTAGTTGTGGCCCAAGTGGGTATGCCTGGCACCGTGTCCTGTCGTGCCAGTGAGAGTAGCAGGGATACTTATACCCATTTGTCTTCCAGCACATGGAGCTGTAAAGGTGACATTGTGACAGATAGTCACAGCGGGTCTGCAGGGTCAGCTCTACAGCTGGGAAAATGGATGGAAGGAGTGATGAGTGATAATAATAATATCTTTTAATAAAACTTTACAGAGCGCATATCTAAAACATGAAAGGGAAACGACAAGAATAGTCGTCATCTGTGTGTCACAAATCTTACAGTAACCATGCTTTGTGCTGTTACTGAGGTCCAAACAGGGCAAGACCAGAAAACAAACTGTTCGCAGCTCTTTTGATGATCTGAAGTGAGGTCGTAAATTGTGCTGGTAGACCACACAACACAAGCTTGTGCTCAGCTAATTAAGCATTTATGATGAGCTGCAGCACATGACACAAACACTGCACTGGCTGGTCGATAAACATTTCACATGACTGGAAGATGAATTCTGGTCAGTGATTTTATGTTTTTACATGATCGCTGCAGCAACAGACGCACCGGACACTCGTCCTACACTCGCTGTTAGCTTCGGTTTAAGCACTGAAACTACTTGGTTAGGTTTAGGAAAACATGGTTTGGGTGATAATAACTACGTAACTTCAGTTACAAACTTACCTATGTTACGTACGTAACGTTAGTAAGTTAAAATAAAGCTAATGCTTGGTTTCACACTGGACACAAACAGCAGCCTCCCAGGTGAAAGTCCTGTGCTTGTTTGACCTAACCAGTCGTCCTTGACCTCCTCCCTTTGTGGACTTTATCACTCTTTAACTACCTGACCTGATTTCCTCCTTTACTACCATAGTGAATACTATGGCCACTAGAGGTCGCCACCTAACAAGGAACAATACATGTGATAATAAGCTGCTTTTACAGTCGACCTATAGGTTTGTTTTTCTGATGAGGACGGGCTGCAGTATTAACTATATGACCATCAGTGGCAAGACCAGTAACCATCACGAGTCGGATTTTAAAGGGGATTTAAACATACGTACATGAAATCTACATATACCTGTGTGTTACATAACATAATATAACATAAGAGTTGCTTCAATATCTTTAAATATGCCCATTTTTACTTGTCAGTGAGAAAAGTCCTCAAGATCAGAGAATCTCAAGACAGTAAACTCAAACATTTTTAAATGAATACAATGCTCGTGAACATGAGTGTGTAAATCATGTATACATTGAAGAGAAGCTGTGGTCAGGAAGGATCAATGGTTTATATGATATTTAATAAAAGTCCGTAGTGCCATGACTCATCAACCCGCCCACACAATTTGACGGATTAAAACTCTGTAACATTAAGAGTGGTTTCATTTCAGTGCAGCCCCGCTGGCTCAGCACTTTGACCGGTCAGAGGAGGTGTTAAAGAGGCAAGGCAGATCTGTGCCGGCGTGAGTTACATGAGCTCTGGTACTTAGTGCGGCTGAGGATTTGGATGTAAGTAGGAGCAGAATGATCCGGGGCAAGGGTGATGACTCAAGATGGATTTGTGACAGAAAATAGTTTATGTTCATCCTTCAGGTGTTGGTTCAGGATTCCAACCACTTTCAGGAAGAAGACTTAACACTAACAACTCGCCTTTTCCCTTTTATAGGAATAAGTAATAATTTGTTCTCATATTTCAAAGCATCACATTTTCATCACAGCACACTGAATATTTCTCCCATTAAGAATTATTTGTGTAAGACAGTATCCCAGAGACAAGAGGTACAGCTGAGTGAAATCATGCTTCATGTACACAGATATATTTAAGTATTGTTGGTATGATCTTTGCTGGAGACATGTTGATCTGCATGAATTCACCAGTACGACAAAATAGTTCACCAATCACCATCTTGAAATTGGTTCACACCAGTCGCCACGTCTGTCAACATCTTCCATACCAACCCATGATGACTCAGTAGTCATTACTTCAGTACTACATGAGTGCAGTACTCATAAGTAGGACCGCGCCCATCTTCAAACTCAGCCTTTATTATGATCTCAACTACACACCTGTGATGTTTCGTAACTGCATTATACAACAGACATATAAACACCTGGCAAAGTACTCAAAACCACTTCTGTTGTATTTCCCGCCAGCAACCAGGGTTGTTTCAACAGCGAGGTCATTGACATGAAGCGAGATCTTTCATTAGAGCAGCACAAGGTTTGTGTAGCTGGGCAGGTAATGTTAGCTCAGCACTGGCTTCAGCCTCAGATGCCGTTACAGGACTCTTAGCTTCTTGTTGGGTTAGCAGCTTCACACTGTGGGTCACTGCAAGCAATTTAGTGTTGTGGTCCAATGCGAACCTCTAAACTGGAAGTAAAAAAGACCAACAGACATATTTTTTGCTCCCTAACATGTGTCTTGCTTGTCACATGTTTAACAAGAGTTGAAAGTTTGCGTTTCTGTAGGTGGTGCTCCTTCCTCCCCTGGTCATACAAGCTACCAAGTTCATGTTCAGATGATTCAGCAGAGCTGGTGGTTCCACCGGACATCAGCTGTGTCGGCTACAATAGAGTATTTTTCATTAAGGCTCACCGGAAACTGGCTACTGGCAAACTTAAAAACGCTTCCAACCTCATTATACCTAAAGTGAATCGCTATTGTTTCACAGCACCCACTGAAATGAATAGTGACTAAATATAAAAACGTTGTCATCATTTTAAATATAGTCGTTCACCACATCAGCTGTCAGCGTTTGTTGAAGTACCTTCAACAGTTTCATCACTATGTGTTGTTTTTTGGCACGAGGCAACAGAAAGACAGGTGGCAGGAAGTTATTTTAATAATTAGTAATAATATCATCAGCTCACACCCCTGCTACACACACGCACACACACACACACACACACACTCCTTTATGGCGACACATGCTGATCGCTGCTCATGGGCTGTCAGTGTCTCCCAGCATGCAGTTTGGATGTCTAAAATAGGCGCCTGCACAGCTGGGGCCGCGGGAGTGGAGGGAGAAGCAGACTACCGGCCAGTTCCTGTTTGCAAACACTCATACCGAAGCTGGCTGGTGCGGTTGTCATGCTTCATGTGGCGTCTTCCTGGACTGATTCATGCAGAACCACACTTTAAGTTCCCTGGCAGCGATCAAGGACAGACGTTGGCTCGCTGATCAAGGCCAAAAGTTAGCCTTCATTGTGTGCTTGACAATGTTGCACCTGTCTAATGGTTATGTTCAGACTATCCCTTTGATCTACGGCTCCTATTGTTAGCTAGCGGAACTCCGCTGAGTAATTAATTTGCTTGTCGTCTAATGAAAGAAGTGGGACTGGCCCTCGTACGAGAGTCCCACTGGGAGGCAGTGCACACTGTAGTTTACCTAAGTGGATGAATACTAGCTGTGGAAAGTAACTTATTACATTTACTCATGTACTGTATCGAAGTACAATTTTGATGTAGTTGTACTTGAGTTTTTCCATTTTCTGTTACATCTTTAGTCACTAGCTACTATGCAGATTCAATTTAATAACACATTTAATCAACAAATGAATTATGATATATTATTTTAGATTAAGATAAAACTTTATTGATCCCCGAGGGGGAAATTCACGAGCTACCCAGCAGATAAACCAGGACTATAACCACCTTTTACCAGCTTTGACATTAAAGTGATGAACACATTAATAGATTAATTAATCCAATAATGTAATATAAATTATTCTGATATATGTCACCTGCCTGATTTCAAGTCAAAAATATGTCATTACACTTAATATAAGACACAATCATGAGAAAGAAGCATTTCAGTGAGATAGATGAGACTTGTTTTAGACAACTGGCACACGTTTAATTAATCAAAATAGAGTTTTTAAATGCAGCCTCCCTCTTTTGAGCAGAGCAGACGATCCAAGCTGCGTCCTGTGCTGAACTCTTGGTGCTGAATAACTTGAGAGTGACATATAAGCTGAAATGATTGCAGATCCACAACAACACAAAATTGCATCGGAGCAGAAAAGATGTCTCGGGATCTTTAACAGTGTGTGAAGGAGTCTTGCTGTGAAATCTAGAGCTTTAGACTTTCGGCTCCTACATTTGAAAGAGCAAAAGCGACCAAAACAACGATCCCTCCAGCCGCTGCTGATCTAATCTGTTGTTGGGAGATTTACAGCACAAACTAATGGAAGTTTTGAAGCAGGGAGGACAGATTTCCCCCCATCAGAAAAGGGGAGGGGACTTAATCTGCAGTAATTTCTAGTGAAACTATGTAATTTTTCCCTGACTCCTAGTTCAGGCAGAGGAGGACGACGATATAAATCAAATGAAGGGCCTCCGTCCTCCGAGCCCAGAGAGCTGAAACCCAAACCGAGCCGAGGTTAATGGAAGTTCAAGTCGAGATTTATTTTAATTGTTCCATTGTAATTTCTTTAACTCAAACAAAATGTCTCCTTTGTTGAAGTCACGCGCTAAGTTATACCACATCTGAAGTGGAAAAGTGTCAAAAAAAGTTTCCCTCCACTCTCTCAGGGTTAAATCAATACAGTGATACTGTGTTAAACTCGGTGATTCAAGGCGCAAGTGGGAATAATAAAATTCTCAAGAGGAAATGAGGGAATATGACAAGAGGGGAAAGATCAGACTTCTTCTTTTAGTTTCATCTTAAATGGAAGGGAAATGTAGACGGATTTTCTTTATTATTTATTCCTTATTTCAGTCATTCAATGTATTTTTCAAGATATAGTCTGCTAAGGTTTAAATTACAGTTTGTGGCTGAGAGGAGAAAGATTTCAGAGAGGTGGAAAGTGTAGAAATACCATGTTACAAGTAAAATCATGCTTTTAAATGTTACTTACTTGTTCTTAAGTAAAATAATAAAAGTATTAACATTAAAATATACTAAAAGTACCAAAAGTAAAAGTTCTCATGATATGTCAACAAGATAAAACAAGAATTTTGGACCTGGCTTTGGATTTCTGTTCAATTGTACATTGTTTAATTAGATATTGCCTCATTTGGATATTTAAACAACATTTCTGAAAACTTGTAATACAAAAAATAAGTGTCTAATGTACGTAATTAACTGGTTAAGTCTCATAATGATATCTGCTTGTTATAATTTGCATCCTATTTACCTGCAGTGTAAAACGTCTTCACAGAAAGGAGGAGGATCATTTCCCACAAGACACTTAAACCCACTAAATTTAGATCTAAGCAGAGCCTAGTTCACAGCATGAATCACATGTTATGATTAAGTAATAAATAGCTTTAAACACACAACAGTTCAGTTATTTCCTGCTGCCATTCGTCAAAGTACAAAGTCGCTTCGTTTCAAAATTAAAGCACAAACGTCTGAAAACGCGCCGGCTTTTCGCCTTCCGGTGATCACTAAGAGAAACTCAAAACAAATGTCATTCTGGATAAGATTGCCAGCCACATGTCTAAAGGCCAAATGTAAAATGTAGTTCATCCACCTTTTAATATGTCTGTATCAGTGCTTAAATCAACTGTGTTTATGTTCCAAAAGGCCACACTGATGTGGTCAGAGGCGAGTCTGTTGGGAGGCCGGCTCCTGTGATTGCTGGGTACTGACGTCAACTCTGCTCTGTTGGTTCATGTTTCAGCCCCGAAGGCCAAAGTGGCAGGTCTGTGTCGAAACATATAAACACTCTCATGCCGACACACAACATGGAGGAGCAGCACATCTTCAAACACAAACACCGACACACATACATCCATGTTGAAACGGACTGACCACAAGGATAGAAAGGAGGTGTGGGTCGTGTCATCAGAGTTGGCCTCTAATTTTGGAAAGCTGAGTAATGCGTAAATGAGCGTGTTTACTGGTCTGTCAGTGCGTTCCCCGGCGAGAATAACATCACTGAATTTGTGCAAACAACTGTGCTGATGGCTTCACGTCCCCGTGGCTCTGCGTCTCTATTTAGTCCTACTCCACATTGTCCATAACAGTCTCTTCTCACCGGGTGCAATGAACGTGCGTTAATATGAATGAAGTTTAGTTCGACTGCTTTAGGTGAGATTTTTATTTAAAAATACAAATCACACAAAAGAGCTGCAGCGGAAAAAGATTTCCATTCCCACAAATCGAGGTGTAAAGGATTCATCTAGAAAGTTTTCTTTTTAAAATGAGCAAAGATAAATATATTTTTCGATTTAAATGCAATATCGAGCATTTATTGAAAACAAAGCTGCAACCCGGGACCGTTCATAAAAGCTGTTTCTATCCGCTTGTGTTAATTTCTACTTGACACTTGGTTCAACCTTCAACATGAATTCCTAACGTTAATCTCCCGTATCTCTAATTGTGCTTAACTGCTTCTTTTGTTTACGTTGGAAACTGCAGCCAGACAATTCATCATTAATAATTCCTCCAGCTCCTCCTAACAAAACCGGCGCAGCTCCTCTTACCTCATGTCCTCATATGCAAAACTTGCTGTGCATTTTTCTTGCCAAAATACCGTTCTGGCATGTCTCTCCCTCTTTGTGTGTTTGAATTAGTGAGGCACAGGTGCAGTCGGAGAGTACGGTGTGATGTGGTGAGCCGCAGGTAGTTGAACGGAGTTGTGTTTCAAAGATGCAAATGAAGCAGTAAATCGACATTTCCTGCAGTGCCCTTACCTGTGATCAGCCACCTGTCGTTCTTCTTGAACTTTTGCTCCACTGTTGTAGGAAATAATAACACCTGTAATGATGCTGATGATACTGGAACTTCTGCTCCAGTGACTAAATTAGTTGCTGTGGTAAATAAGTGTGTATGCATTCACCTGCATCACTATCCCAGCTGTGTGTCTGGGCTTATTCTACTACACTGACACTTTAACCATTTTTATTTAACGAGGGCTGATTTTTCCCAACCTTTAATCATGTGGTTATAGCTGCCTAACATTTAAAGGAATCAATCTTTATATATCTGTACTTTTATTGTGAACATTTGGATTCATTCTGATATTTTTTCCCTGATTATCTTGAGTGGCCTGTCCTCTTCCAGGCCACCACGCTGGAGAGGAGGCCGGGTGGTCGGGCATCACTTGGCGACACAGCTCATATATTTAATAATCTACTTGTATCAGATATTTTATCATTGTAATCTGTATCTTCTGTGATGTCGTACACGGACTGTAAAGCCCACTGAGGCGCTGTGATTTGTGATTTTGGGCTGTATAAATAAAATTGACCTGACTCAACTTGAAACCTGAAATTAAAAAACTAGTCACAGGGAGTAAGAAAAACTTGGAACAGAAAGTCTGCATTATAAATCAAGGGTAAACAGTTTGTGTAGAGTTTGAAAGCTGTTAAGCCTAAACCAAGCAGGGGGGTTGTAACTTCAAGGCATCAGTGAGTTGCATTATGGGAAGCGTAGGATCCAGCATTTTTGGAAACAGTCAGGATATTCCTCCCCCTTCAACTACACAATCCTGCATGTATAAGAATGTTATCCTGTGGCAGCTCAGTCAATTTCTTACAGCACAGAAACTGCTTACCAACCTATCCTGTTGGCTACTGCTTACTAATATTAACCATTAACTGCCAACGCTGTGTGACAACAGCCACCAGGCCCGTCTCCTTGGTGACAGCTCACACTGATTTCACAACCGTCAAAGCCGCTACCGAACTACTTCTGTTACAACAACTACAGCTTGAGTTTCAAATGCGGCGTTCGCGCGGTGGGTCGTTTCATGACCTGTCGTGTGAGAGGGGAAAACATGCAGACATGATTTGGGTGAACGGCCTTGCTGTGATCATGTAGGCTACAACATACCTGTCATACGTTAATGTGTTGATATGGAGACAACTGTAGGGGAAGCATGTATGGACTCCGTGCTATTTCCTGAGTGGCAGTAGACTTGTCAGTGAGCACAGCAACATTTAAGACCTCTAATACAGCGAGAGGATCAAAAATAATTTAAGATAGACCCCAGATTGAGGTTAGCAATGTTTTGTAATTGTCATAAAACTGGTATTGATGATAACTTAGCTCTGCAGTCTATGAGGTGTTGAAAATGCTCTGTTTTTCTTGGAGAGTTGAAGCAAACGCTGCCTGACTTCCATCTTCACATTTCAGTCTTTACCCTGAAATATTCTGCCTGACAGATGCGCTCTCTTACTCAGCGAAGGAAAAAAAATGAGAGGTTCATTTAAAACGAGATGCATTTTTGCATATCAGTGCATTTACTTGATTTACGCCTTGCGTTGCCTCTGATGTTTTCGGAGGGAAATAAGTGGTCAGAGGGCAGTGTGAAATTTAGTGGCTTCGACTCGGGTGCTTTAGCACTTATCCCTCGTTTATCACAGACAGTCTGGGCGCTGGAGTCACAGAAACTGTCTCCACTCGCATTTAGCAACACAATTTACCTTTGCCACTTTGCATGCAGAGTCTATTTGTCACTTTAATCTGGGTACTGCGCGTTTATCTTCCCTCAGTCACTTTAATGCACACGGCGGTCGGCTGAGGCAGTCTGTCAACTCATGGCTACATTAGGGCTCTAACGAGAATAAGAGGCACATTCTTCAGCGAGATACATGAGCGCACGTGCACATTTGCATGCACAAACACACGTATTGAGCGTTTCTCGCACACTTGTGTGGACTCGCAGACGTACAAACAGATACATAAACATTGACGCGCTCATGAGACAAACAGTTATAACTCTTATCTGATGTAACCACGGTGGAGACGGGCCGCACAATCACCATTAGCTTCATCTTTCAGCAGAATATATTCATATACATGATTATCAGTTTCTTCCCCTGCACTAAGAATAGTGACGAGTTACTGAATTTCAATTACAGCGACACTTGAGAGACCTTTTCTGAATAATAAGCACTTTTGCCTACACGAGAGCATCTAGACGAGTGAAAAACACAGTCAATAGACCGATAGTTTTAAAAATTAGAAAGACCGTACCGTTTTTCCTTTGCACGTACTAGTTTGTGTACATTTTTATTAAACATTTCAGGCAGCCCTTCATATCCAGTCATTTCTGTATGGTATAAATCAGCAAGTGGGGCTTTTCCATACACATGTGCCGGCTCAGCCTGACTCGATTCGACTCTGTACGACAGCCCAGCATGGCAGGGACTTGCATTATTAAAACAGGGCTATAGAGGGGCTATACACACTCCTCCCTGTAGTATTATCAAAGAATAGCCACTAACAAAGCTTTAATTACGAAGCCGCAACATCAGGAAATGTAGGGTTTTCGACATCACAACAGCCCGCTTGGAGGCAGGAAGGGTGCACTTAGGACCCAATCCGGGGGATCCGCGAATCAGCATGGCAAGGATGGCCAAAAGTGCCAGTGGAAAAGTCCTGGAGGAGGTCCTTAGATGTTACCACGTTTAGATAATGGACAAAAACACAAATTCTGTCCTTTTAAAGGTCCAGTGTGTAGGATTTTGTGGCATTTAGTCATGAAGTTGGCCTTCCCTCGGTATCATAATCCCAACAGTTCATTTTTTAAAGGTTATTATACACCAATAAAAAGCAGAATTATGAATATTATATTCCATTCCTGCCTGGAGATCACTCTAAATCCTTTACCCTGGACATTTAAGCCTCTACTATGTGTTGTGTTTGCAGACTTTATCGTCCGTAACCTTTGGAGTAATTTCACAAACATGTTCTTGTGTTTCACGTCGGTAAATTTTGATGTCAAAGTCCAGCCAGGCCCGTCTGCTATGAAGGTTCTGAGTGCTCTGAATCCAGGTCAGGCTGCTCCACTGATTATGCTGTCTCCCTCTCTTTGATTTCCTGTCTGGGACGAGGAGTCAGTGATGATTTTCACCGGCCTCTCGGTCGTATAAATCAACCAGGAAGCCCAGACACTGGGACTAGGGCTAGACAACCTCTGTCCGTACAGCGCCAGCTCGGAAAAATCATGTGACTCGGGGGTAAAGGATGATGCTGTAAATTTAGGGAATCTCCCCAGCTCGGTTTGTGAAAGTCAGAAGGGAGTTTGTGCTTTTAAAGAGCAGCAGTGTCCCTTTAAGAGTTGCTAGCTCTGCTCGCGCTAGCCTTGATCGAGGGCCTTTCTGGGCAGGTGCAGCAAGTGGGCCAGGACTGGAACAGCTGCGATGGGATCGAGGGAGGGGGGAGAGATAAAGAGAGATAGACGAGAGATGAGGAGAGAGAGAGGTTTCTTCTGAGCTGCTGCCATGTCATGTACATCTCCTATAAATCTCCGTCCCAGGGAGAGAGAGAGAGCAGCTAGCGTTTGCATTTCATTCGCTGGCCTTCTCTCCATTCTCCCCCTTTTCCCTCCCCCCACCTCTCCCCTAGTGCTGTTTATTTTCAGCCCTCAACATACTCCGAAGGCCTGTGAAGTAATTATTTCATAAAGTTACACCTCTGCTGTCACAGATGACCACAGTTGGCCCACACTTAAAAGCCTGAGCCAATGATTAACGTTCGTAGGCAGGCGGCCAGGGAGAACAGCACAGCTACCTCAATTTGTAGAAGTACCTTCTGCATGACAAGTAGATGGAGGGGGGTACTGAGGGCATCGCATGCAGGAACATTTTTACCCTGCTCTGCTAATGCCAATCAGTTAATTATCAGTCCTTCACACAGAGACAAGCTTCTTGGGGATGATTTCAACAAGTTTTAAACAGCTGATGCTCAAATTTGATGTTTTTTATCTTTGAACTTGAGCAGAAATCAGCCTCTCAATATATTTAATGGAGGGAGTGTGTAAGAATTGGCCACCTGTTGAATTCATACTCCAAACAAATAGGAGGCAGCATATCACCAACATTAACTCCTTCAGTAGCTTCTGCTAACTGTGGCTGGTAGTTAGCTCAGGTAGCCGTGCAGCTAGTGGTCCAGACTGGGAACCGGGCCCTCTGGGGGGTGGTAGTGTTGTTTACACTGCTAACACAGGATCTTTGGACCACCAGGAGGAGGACGTCAGGGGGAATCATGGTGAGGAGCAGTACTGCAATGGGCACCAGAACTGGAGCAGGCCACTTAACCGAGCCCGCAGAAAGAGCGCCAGGCTTTGGAGCCAGTTTTCGTAGTGGCCAAACCATGTAATTACATGGTTTCGATGCACTGCGGACTGAAAAGACTTTTTCCCGTAAGCTTACATTGTGAAAGAGTGTCTGTAAATCTGTGGATAAATGTTTTTGAGCATCACAACCCCTGCGACATGACTCGTTTGACTGTCATATCTCTTCTATCCAGTACTCATGCCGTCATCAAACATGTATACCAGTCCGGTTGTTCGTATCATCTTCCTCACATTGAAGAACTGGAGCGTCAAAACTTTTCGACATGTTGAGCCGCAGTGACACCGCTCATGTTACAGTGGTAACATAAGTGGTGGCACAAACTCCTTCTGCAGTTAAACTTAGAAACTATGGGGCATCTTTTTCATGGTGTCCTGCTTCTGTAATGGATGAATGTTAGGATGAGATCACTGTGGGAGGTTCTGTTAAAAATAATCACCTTAAACTATATTCATCTTTTTTTAATTGCAGCTTCTTCATATTGAATAATTCCACCAGCGTGCAACCGGCAGCGCAGGAAAAACGAGCAGCGCCCCGGGGTTGAACACCCGATAATGAATCACTGGTGGCTCTGTAGTTTCAAGATGAAAGTTGTGAGGTTGCATGTTGTGCTTAACTTTAAGATATGATCACAGTACTGCACCTGACCCGACTCTCTACATTTCAGGCCTTAAATTGATAATAACAGTTGTCAGTCAACAGTTTGTCATTATAACAACTGATTTAACAACTGGTTACTCTGTCATGTCTTGTGTTACTCTGGGATTATTGGACTATTACATAATAACAGAGAAATACTTTATGTTATAGTACCAAGTACTTAGAAAATACTTAGAGGATAACTTCTTCCATCTTCCTCAAAAGTACCCTGTAGTTACAGTGCTTACAAAGATACTTATTGTATAATGTATTCCTTCTTTCCTGTATTTAAATTTAAGTATAAGTAGGAACCCGTAAGTATTGTATATGTACTTATTCATACAATGAAATTACTCAGCAAGTTGCAAAAAATTACACTATAAGCCGCAGGCTGTATTGTAAAGTTCTACCTTTATATTCAAATCACTTTTATAATATGATAATATCGACAAAAAACCATTATCTCAGAACAGTGAAAATAAGTTTAGCAAATGACGCGGTTAGGAATTCCCCGCCAGAGTGTGTTTAAAAGTCATGATACTGAATAGAAATAATTTAATGGAAACATTAACCATCCTCAAGTGAAAGTATTTCCTCCTCTTCTTCCTTATTTAACTGAATCTGAGCCCCCGTGGCGCTCTGACTTTCAGGTTTGCTGTAGAGTCTCTACTTCCTCCTCATGTAAAGTTGTGCTGATTTACACACTTGCAGATAACAACCTGTCATAACCATCCATCTTAAATCACATGCCTCTGCAGAACAGCTGTGTGTGTGAGAGAGAGGCCATGTGTGTGTGTGTGTGTGTGTGTGTGTAGCCTTGTGAAAATACATACATGCACACAGATACACTGTAGGTGCTATTAATTGTATAAACACAAACAGACACACACACAGCATGCACACAAAGATCCCTCAGTGCTGCTCGTCGGGGTATGTTCACCCAGATCATAAAAGTGCAGAGACACAAGGGCGTAGTCGGGCCCATCATGATGTTCAGAAGTTATAAATAGAGGAAAAGCTAATAAACATTTATGGAGCGACCGTAAATCCCCCGCAGTGTAAACGCTTGACAATAACTTCTGTTATCCCCACAATGTCATCTGAGTGCCCTTTACTGGTGAGGCCATTACTCATCCGTCCCCCTCTGTGATTTCAACCAGCGCTCCCATTGGCCGCCGCTCCAGTGTCCTCCAATCGGGCAGCCCGATGGGGCCGGGTGTAACATCCAGCGGACCCCGGCTCAATGACATCATGACGCCTGGCCGTTAATTTAACTTTGTGAAGTGTGAAACAAAGGGGAAGGAAAATGTTATCGTCTCTTAAATATGTCAGTGTTATGGGTGGGATCGTTTGCGTGTTTGTAGAACAGGATTATTGTTGTCACCACTGTGGATTAGCCGCTTCACTTGGTGTGACACAAGATCTTTACACAATATTCACTGCGTGAGACTGTTTATAAATGTGGTGTGAACGAGCTCAAAGGTTTAAAAAAGGAGCCACTCCTTTATTTTGAAAAGAATATCGTACATGAGAATAAATGATGCTTTATTAACAAACATTTAGTGACTGGTGTTTAAGGTCATTTAATTATTATGCTTCTCTGAAACTTAATGCACATGTAGTTTTTCTTTAGTTTTGTTTGGCCCTAATGTGGAGGGTTTAATGTAATGGTTTAAGTTAAAGGATAAGTTCACTCAAAAATGAAAAAATTAGCTTTGTACGCCACAAAACATTTCTGGAGCTTTGCAGCATTCTCCTAAACACCACCACTAGCACGCACACCGTCTGAAGTGGGTGCATGAGCTTGCATGCATTATAATATTTGTTTGGGATCTTGGGGCTTCCAGAGACTTGGATCACGCTTGACAAGCAGTATGGAGACATACTGTGTCTTCTTGTTTCAGCTGTTTTATAAAACAAATCCCCATCTGCTTCAGGTGTTTAGGAGAATGCTGCAGTGCTAATTTGCTGTGAAACTCCAGAAATGTTTTGTGGACAACGAAACATCACCTGACTTTCCATCGGCATGAGGGGTAAGTAGATAATGGCTTTTCATTTTTGGGTGAACTTATCCTTTAAGGAGTTGTAGAATTTCCTCAACAGGTGACCAACATGTGTCGTCCACCTTGAACAAATCCCCAAAATTGAAACACTTTTTCTTTAATTTTTTACCCCTATTCACAATTAGATAAAATGTCTAACAATCAATATTTTTCAATTCAACAATCAATAACCTTTATAAAGACTTTTAAATGTTTTCCAGGTGCTACATAATAATTTTGTCGTAGTATAGCAGCATGTTTAGGAATTAAATGTCTACATGCACACTAAAAACTGTCGAGAACGTCCTTTCTAAATCCCATTTCCTTCACTGTCCTGGATGTTAAGACAGGAGCAATGGATGATGAGATTGTTCTCTAGTTGCTGCTCGGGTCCTGAGCAGTGATGGAGTGTGTTATGTTTTAAAAGCTAATTAGCGTCACTAGCAGTATCGGGAGCCATCAATCTCAGCCTCAGTAAATAACCAAAATGGACCAAATAACCAAGTTTAGCTGATGATGGTGGATGTAGCCTTTGTTGCTAATGGTGGTCATTAACCTCTCAATGGCTAAATAATAGCATCTTAATTAATTTGTTTCAAAGGGAAAGTTTGTAGTAGAATTTAATTACATTAATGGGGAGGGAGGGGGCACAAGGTGCACAGCAAGAGGGTTGGCTGACGTGTGCATGGACATGATTCGAATGCGGTCATGGCTTGTGCATGTGTGTGGTCATGTATGTATGCACACGCACACACAACATCAACAGAGACTGATGTCAAGCTGTGGTACACGACTGTCAGCGTATCGGCTTTAAGGGATTGTTAAGCACGACTTTTATTACCCTAAAACACAATACGGCCGTTTTAGTGTTGTCAAAAATAGGTTTCATTTGAACTCATGTCGGTATCATAAACAATGGCAAAAAGTTATTCTGTAGGTATTTTGAATGTTATTTTGGAGTTTCTATTTTCCTGGAAATTGTATAATGTTGATGAATCATCCTGCACTCAGGGGCAAATTAAAATGTTGCATCCAATAATCACTCTCTTATGAGCTCTCTTTTTATAACGCTGCCATGGATGTATAAAAAGAAAGACGTGTTTCTGGGGACCGGCCCTCACGAATTAAAAACTTTATAACTTGTACAAGATCACAACTTTCAAACTTTATTTACTGATTTGGCTGAAACTGGATCTTTTTTTATGGAGAAAGTGTTTTCTGATATCTTCTGGCTGCTCTGCCCTTGGACAGATAGCTTCACTTGGTAGCTAAATAACCGCTAAATTATGTTGCTGCTAACAGGAGGCTCCCAATAACCACCTCTGTAGAGGGACAGTACAAAGCCTTCGAGAACGACAGTTTCCTGATGGACTTATACTGGTATATTTGTTACTAAAGTGATCGCTAACTGCTGCTTATTGTAGCTGCTGTTAGCTAGTTAGCAGTCATTTTTCCTTACTCGGCCCCGGGTCGCCAGGAGCCAAACCTGGCAAGAAAACCACCTTGATACTGAATTTCCTGTCCTGAAACTGGTCTGTGTCTTCTTTGATTTGTTAAGTTTTTCTTTTCCTGTTGAAAAACTTCTATGGCGGGTGGGCCTAAGGCACATTTAGCGCTATTGGCTACTGCAAACGCCAATCAAGTCCCTCCTTAGCGGCCTGTTTTTACAGGAAACATGTAACCATGCTGAAGCAAATAGCCCTCGGCTAACTGTTTGATAGGAACTTTAAAGCTCATCACATGGCCTCTTATGGCTTATTATTACATTTAATTGGAGGAAAGAATGCTCATTTGTGATCCTCAATGATAAAATGAAGGATATATTGAAAGAGAAATGATCAGATACAGAGGTAAAACAGCCGTTTTTGACCAGGCCACATAATTCATAACTCATTTTCACTCCTGTTTGAGATATTTAGATGATGCTTCTCTCCGCAGTGAGAGTCGCAGCAGAGTAAAGCCTGCTTTAGAGCAGAAGATTTTACGACCGCGGCCTGCTATGGTTTACTATTCCTGTCTCTCTGCTGCCGACCAGATAAAGATGTCCTAATTCAGTAAATTCAGCCTCAGTCCACACACGCTGAACCCCACACACCCTGATTAACTTTCTATATCTGCTGCTCTTATGCTCTCCATTTTACTTCTCTTTATATCCTCTTCATCTTCTTCCCCTTAATTCCACTCCTTCCCCTGCTTGTAGTCCTCCTCCTCCTTCTCCTCCCTTCTCCGGATAAGTACAGAGCCAGATCTATTACCAGGCCCTGCAGATATACTGGGACAAAATGAGAGACTTTGATTTTCTAATACCATTAGACTATATATATATACTGTATGTGTGTGTGTGTGTGTGTTTGGGTGGGGGAGTGTGGAGATCCGATGGAGGACTCAATAAGAGAAGAAGAGCTGAGATTTATTAGTGGGACACAAGTCCAAAATCAATCAGGTGATTGAATCAGGATATTATTGGTCGTAAATTAGAGAGTTGTTTATGTCAGACAGGGGAAGGAGGCGAGGGGAGGAAGAGGCTGAGTGCCGAACAAGGAACAGCAAGGTAAGCTAGTTGGTGAGCTTATCTGATTCTTTATGTCATGACCAATACATGCCCCGAGTAGTTAGCCTCACTGGAATGCTTTTTCTCCGCAGCACAGGCCATCTTTTATATTGTAAGTAGTGCAGCGTGCACTTTCTTATCCCGGCTCATTTCATTTAGGACGTCAAAACCCTCTTTGTCAGAGAAAGACTTAGATGTGGTAATAAAATCAGGAAAGAACGAGTAACACAAACAAACAAATAGGGATGAAACTGATTAACCGCTTCAGAGGAGCGAAAAAAAATAGTTTCTCAAAAAAAAACAAATAAAAAGAGTGCTGCAGGAATGAGTCGTGGAACAATGTTAAATAAATTAATATTTTTTGCACTTGTGGTCCCCTTGTCTCAAAGACAGTGGGTTTTTTGACTGGGTCTGGGTATTAATGTTGTAGTCAGTCAATAGAAGCTACGTTCCCATGAAAAAGAGGAACGCTCATCGACTCCCAACGCAGTTCAAAGTATAAACAACGTGTAATAAAAAGATGAGCGACGATATAAAGATAAGGCCTCATGAATGTAAACAGGCCAAAGGGCTGATAATGAGGGCATGAGAGAGAGAAACATGATGGGCTGAAGAGGCTAAAAGACAGAAGGCTTCATCTCCACCTGAAATGAACATGAACCATGTATCCAGACTGTGTCTGGTTCTGATGTCCTGTAAGTGCATTTTATTTACACCTGGCATCTAAACATAAACAGCAACACATGACTTTGTTTCCCTCTCCAAAACACAGATACTGTATTTATGCCATCACTTCCTCAAACAATATTCAACCCACATGCAGCGTGATCACGCAGTCATGACGCATCATTTATGAAAACATGTGAACATGTGGATCTGCTGATCCACCTGTGTAGCATTGAATTCATTCGGACAAACGTGCCCGCGACCATCTTCAGAGACAGTCGGCTCTCGGTGAGGTCGACATGACCAGAAGTCAGTGACATCACACGTACCAGGAATACACATAATGCATGTAAGGCACCAGCAGAACGCAGGGAATAGGAGGAGTTGTTGCACTGCTGATGGAAACAGTGACATTAAAGCAGAACGTCATGTTGAGAAATGTGTCGTAAACGTACAGTAGGCAGTTTTATTTACCTGTGCACTGATCCCACACTCGTTTCAGAAATCCATGTCTCATCACACAAGCCTGCTGACTTTAGTTTAAACCTTCTCATTTGTCTAGAAACTGCTTCAGATATGTTGTTTTTTTTTAGGTTGATGCTTTTTTTCATTGTCTTCTGTGGTAAATCTCACCATCTGGCGCTCTCAGTGAGTTTAAACAAACCATCAATAGTGCTTGATAATACTATTTGAACCAGGTCTGGCTCTCATTTAGAAATGTCTAGATCCCTCAGATGTTGGGAAACATCATATTTCTCTCCATCAACAGAGCAGGAAGCAGATTATTATTGTAGCAATCATTTTCCAAGAGCTATTGAACCCTTCACTGCTTCTCTCCTCTTTTTTTTCTTTCTCTCACTGTCTGACTTTACTGCACTTTCTCTGTCCTCCTGCAGACTTCCTGTTTATATTGTCTTCACTGTTCCTTAAACTCCGTCTTTTTTATCCTTTTTTACTCGACACATTGACATCCCCCGCTCACACTCCTCCTCCTTCTTGTGCCTCCGTGCCGGCGATAGCTGTGGCCGAAGGCATTATTTTATTTTTTAGGTTGTCCATCCCGTTCTTGTGAACGCAATATCTCAAGAACACCTGAAGGGACTTTCTTCAAATTTGGCACAAATGTCCACTTGGACTCAAGGATGAGCTGATTACATTTTGGTGGTGAAAGGTCAAGAAGACAGAACACATTTTGGGCGTTTATTCAACAATTCTTCCAATAATTACAGCAAAACTTGACACAAATGTCTACGAAATGCATTAATATTTTTTCACAAGGCCTTTTTTTCCACCCAAATCACCTGGAAGTTTTAGTCCCAGGAACTATATTATCAAGTAACTAAAAAGTTAATTCAGCCGATTGTTGTCTGTGTTTCTTTTGCGATCTGAAGATCCGCAAAGATTAGCAGCTGCAGAGTTTTTGAAATTGAAGGCTGAAATAAAGTACTGTGAGTCTTCTACCAATCAGAAATGTTCAGCACTCTAAGCCTGACCATTGAAAGTACGACCCCTTGAGCAGGGACCTTTAGGTGGTTTAAAATAATGCTCCTGCAGCTTAATTTATACCCGGGTCCCGGCCGTGTTCTTGGGTCCCTGTGGAGATTTCTTGTGGTAGAAACACGGCTTAGGACAATAAATATCAGAAAATGTGGTCCTTCAAAAGTTATACATGGAAATACAGGAAACCAGTGTGTACGCTACATGGCTCAATAAGAGACTGTGGACACCCAAACATTACCGATTGTTGAACATATCATTTTAAAACCAAGGATAAAGTTGGAACCACCTTATTTTCTACAGTTTATCGTTGTATGTAAGCCAACGGGTCCAAATACTTTCAACCATGTAGACAGATTAATTATACTGTCTTACAGCAAATCCATGTGATTGTATTTTCAAACGTTTACTGTTAAATGTTTATATGTTGCATTTACTGATCTTGGTCTTATCAGCAAAAACAGTTCTTCATGGACAGAGGTCTTCTTCTCCCAGTCATCCTCACTGAATGAGTGATGTCTGTCTCTGTATACTTCTGTCTGTGTGCACTCAGTTCCTCCTCTCTATCTCCTACCACCCCTCTTACTTCCTGCCCTCCACATTCCCACGATCTCTCGTCCCTCCCTCTGCCCCTCCTCGTCTCCTCCCCTCATCCCTCCTTTACCCTTTCTTCTCCCTCCCTTCCTTCCTTCCTCATTTCCTCTCTGTTCTCCCTCTTTCTTTACCCTTCCCTCCCCTCCCTCCTTCCCTCTCTCCATCTGTAACCAGGCTTTATCAGTCACAGTAGGGTTATTTGTCTATCAGTTACAAGGGCATGTCTTTGCCAAGAGTGAGATAACAGAGGATGAAACCATGTGGTGGTCCTCTTTCTCTCTCTCTCCGTCTGTCTTCCACTCTCCTTTGTCCATTCTCCCTCCTTATCAGCCCCCCGTTTCCTCTGTCTTCATCCCCCCCCACCCCCCTTTGCAAGGGCATGCACACACACACACATGAACACACACATGAACACACACATTCATATTCTCCCCTCTTTTTCTCCTCCCGTCTTCTGTTTGTGTTCATTAGCCCAGTGTAGCAGGCATGGGTCTGGTCGGGGCCTGAACAGAAGAAAACTGGTCTGGCATCGAGCCTGGCATTGGCCCTGGTCCTCTGCAACACACACACACACACACACACACACACACACACACACACATATGGCTAGATATAGGCATGCACGCATATGCACGAGACATGCACGCACCCACGCACATCACACAGAAAAGCTGTAGACACGCCAGCACGTTCATATGGAAGAAAAACAAGCACTAAGAAACACAAACATGCATGTAAGTACAGACGCAGGCATATGTGCAGACATCAAACCCCCCTACACACTTTCATGCACACACTGACACACACACACACACACACAGACCTCCCATCCATCCATCTTAGCTCCTTGATTAGATTAGGCATTATTAATGGAGGGCCTGTGAGCCGAGCAGACAGCGGGGTCACACCGAGTTTAATTCCATTCTCAGATAACTTCATTTGGCCTGATGCGATTGTTATTGCCCCGGTGCTAGATGTTTATAGGAAACAATAGCCCCCATAACACATCCAGACATCCTATTTAAAGAGGGTCAGCCAGGGGCATTGGATACAGCAGCTCCTCTTCCTGCCGCACTGAGTCCGGTGTTGTGGCTGATTTAAGGGGTTGGCCATTTCCCATGCCGGGGAAGAGAGGATTAACTGACGTATTGAAATGTATTACCTGAGCCGAGCGAGCGAGCGTGTGCGCGCCATCAACGTGTGCGTCCATTGCATATGGATAGGCAATGGAAGGGGTGCTGGAATTTCGTGATAACCCTCCACGTGGCTTTCAGCGAGCAGTAAATCTGGCTTTTTTTTATTGGTTCGTCTCGGGGAGCTCTCTTACAAAGAATAAACATTAACCGTAGATGGCACGAATTTATTATATGTGGTCGTCGACAAGGCAAATAAAGCTGTCGAAGGCAAAGTGACAGAGAGGGAAGGAAGAGATTGATATGAACACTGCATCAGAGAAGAGAATGTAATTAAAGTGGAAGAGTGTAGGAATTTCTGATAGATAGATAGATAGATAGATAGATAGATAGATAGATAGATAGTAAAAAAGTACTTGCTAATAATTTCTGTAAATTCACAACAATATCCTGTAATTTTTTGATAGTTGTTTTGATGAAAATTACAGTAATGACTTGTGTGTTTCTGCAGTAACCTAGACACAATTTTACTCTGAAACTACAGTATTTTGATGTAAAATGACATTATGAAGCTGTAAAAAGCATCTTTATCATTATTAATATACAAATGTAATGTGAATGTACTGTAATATTACAGCAATGTCCTGTTTTTATGTTAACCCAACCATATTGCATGTTAGCATGTGTACTTTGTTAGACCACTTGAAGGCCTGTTAGCCTGTTTTTAGTATGTTACCTTGTTAGCCTGTTAGCCTGTTGTCAGCCTGTTAGCATGTATATCTTGTTGGACCACTTGTGGGACAAATAATTACCCATCATGCATTGCAAAAGCATAATTACAGTAGTTTACTGTCAGAATTACGGTGAAAACCTGTTGTCTGTTAACAGGATAGATAGATAGATAGATAGATAGATAGATAGATAGATAGATAGATAGATAGATAGATAGATAGATAGATATTATTTCTTCAGTAACATTCAAAAAGCTTTGCTCATTATATGTAGGAAAAGATGATGAACCTGGAGGGAAATGGCGCCCTCCAAAAAAAATCCATCCAAAGGCTAAACCAACTTGTCTGCGTTACTGCTCAAAATTGATTTCCACCCATTTACAGCAAACGAGCGAGAGAGCCGGACATCAAATGAGCCGCTCTGTTCACTTCAAAACGCAGACCACATTAATGGGAGCCGGGTTTCATGTTGAAACATTGCAGCCCGCGGAGTGCCATTCCTTGGTTTTCATTTAGAAATTTTTACGCCATGTCACGTTAATGTTACAGCCACTGACATTTCAGTCATCACCTCATCCGAGCTGAGGTAATGCCTTTTGGTTTGGAACCAGGGGGTTGCAGAAAAAAAAGCGAATGAAAACAAAGAAAAAGTATTGGAACCAGTCCAAGAGCTGTTAGGAGAAAGCTTATCATGTATCGTATTGCCGCTCTGTAGTCCTGTTAGTGTTAGCATGCTGCTGATGGACCGTTCTGTGCGGGTGGGTTGGTCAGTGCAGAGCCAGAATGGAGGCCCCCACAGATCCAGTTTCCCCGTGATGGATGAGTTTGGCTGGAAACTGTCGGTGGAGCTATAACCTTGTTGATTGCATGCATGTTTCATGGGGTGATGCTGTGGATGGAGGCTACAGCTCCACTCTCACCCGAATCTACAGTGTCCTCTCCAGGCCCACTCCTTTTTTCTCTTAATATCAAAGCTGCTTTAATAGCCCAGTATAAAAAATGTGCAGGAAATAAAACTTAAGGAATACAGTTCACACTAATTCTCCTGATACAGGGGGAAGAGGGCACTTGCAGAGATGTTACATATTACGTCTTTAACATGCACTGTTGACAATCTATTTCACTTCTCTCTTATCAACACTGCATGACAAGGCCAGGTGTACAACAGAATATTTAAGCAGGGACAGGGATTGAGGCCAGAGAAGTTTTTTGTTCTCTCACAGGTGCAGGTAAATAAGCCCAGTTTAGCTCCTCGTGCATTCATACCTGACGAAAATAAAGTGATTCTGGCTCTGCGATCCATGTGGTGGTACAGGAAGAGGGAAAGGGAGCTCCACTTTCTCCTCACACCTGGTGCTAGCTAGCAGCAGTGCCCAAGCCTCTGAGCGCTACAGGAGAGCAGACTCACCGCGGACCGTACAAGCTGTTGGAAAACCCTAGGTGGCCATAATGAGAACGTCGTGTAATGCATCACACTGCCGGTGCTATTGGAACTTCAGGCATGCTGGGCTTGCAGCAGACGGGAAGAAAGTTAATCACTGACTTAAGGGCTATTCTCAAAAGTTTTTGTCCTCTTTGAAAATGGGGGGGGAAACTTCCGCTTTGTTTTCTGTGGCTGGAAAGGTTTTTATGGATGAAATGATCAGTCTGAATCTTTGTGTTTGCAGGGTTTTAAGGATGATGCAGGTAATGTAACAGCCTGTTCTCACTCCTAACGCGTCAAATACAGCAGGACCTACGCTTCTAAGGTGACACTGTAGTGACTCCTCTAGTGTCACTTCTTGAAGCCCCTCTAGCTCAGTAGTATAAAGAGTGAGAAAAGTCTGAGCCGGGAGGGGTGGATGGAGTGGTTGGCTGGGTCATACACAAGACTTTTACGACTTGTTTTTAAGTTATGTAACATAAGTAAGTGACGGACATAAATTACATGACTTAAGTAGTAAGTGAAGTGACTGAATATAGTATTTATAACCCAAAGCATGATCTTTTCCTAAACCTAACAAAATAGTTTTAGTGCATAAACCTAACATAGTACTGTTTTTACCTAAACCTAACCTAGTACTTTTGGTGTCTAAACCTAACCAATAAGTTCTTGTGCATTAACATAACCAAGAAGTATTGGTGTTTAAACCTAACCAAATAGTTAGGGTTCTGAACCTAACTGGGTAGTTTCTGTGCCTAAACCTAGCCAAGTAGTTTTGATGCCTAAAGCTAAACATGTGCAAGTCCTAACATGTGAAATGTTTGTCAGCAAGCTTTATTTTGAAAGTCTAACCGCATCTTGTACATGTGTCATTGCTATCTCGGCTGCAGAGCGGTTCACATCCAAAACAGCGTCATACTTTGAAGCTTAACGCCTCTGATCAAGCTGCTATATTTGACGAACTGGAAGTGAGAATGTGTTGAATCTAAAAATATAAAGCTTTTACGTCTGCAGAGCAACACAAACTGTCTGCTATAATTATATCAGTGTGTATTTCCATCTAATATCTACAATTGATACAATGCTAGATCTCTGTGCGGATGAAAGCGGAAATTACTCACAAGCTATTTTGTTCAGCTGTTTGTCAGTGTGGCTGTTTGGCAGTGTGATCAGATACCAAGCGAGTTTGATACAGTCTACTTTTACGTGCAGTGCGCCATAATTGATGGTTGTATTCCAATCAGGGGCCGTAAAGCTGTCATCATCCGTCCGGGGCTGCCAGAGGTCGCTTCCTCACTTCTCCCTCTGTACTCTGCCTGCGGTTTGTGTGCGAAACAAACAACTGATAACAACTAACTCCAGATAAAGGAGTGGTGTTTCAAACCGAGAGGGAAGTCGATAATGACACTTTCTAGAATGACAGGTTACAGTGTGTACACGGTTGGGAGTAGAGATGATGTCAACATGGCACTGATTACAAGTCTGGAGATAAAGAGGACACTGTTTGCTTTCTATGTGTGTGTGTGTGTGTGTGTGTCCATGAGAGAGAGAGAGAAGTGTCTCCATACTCATGGTAAGATTTTTATTGAATGCCCGTATCACTTGGCATGCACGGATGTCTTGCGTGCATACATGTGTTTACTGTTTTTCTATGGCGTATTTGTATTTATGTGCTATATAGATATAAATAAAGTTTATTATGTGCATGTAGATGTCAATGATGCATGTCTGTGTGTGTTCACATGCACTGTATGTAATTGTGTGTGTGTGTGCTAGACAGAGAGAGAGAGAGAGAGAGAGCCTAATGTAGCCACATAATGGAGTAGCCGTGCTGAGGTGAATAATTCATATCTGGATGGGAGCTCAGATGAGGATATCCAACCTTTTTTAATATATTAATTTATTGCATGGCAGATGAAGGCTAAAATATGCCAGAGTGCTTTATTAGCAGCAAATCTATGTCACTAAAAGGCCTTTGTTTCCGTGAGGTTACAGGAGAGTTTGGCAGGTTACTGGCATTTGTCTTCTTTGCCTCTCTGGATCAGAGCCAGAATCACTTTATTTTGATCAGGTGTGAACGCCAAGATCAGTCATCTTTATTATCATCTCATCATGTCATCTCCTTCTCTGTTCCTCCGTTAAAAGGAAAGAACAAAAGCTCTTTATTTGTATATCTGGCATTTATTTGACTTATACCCAGCATCTCTTTGTTGTGCTGGGAAAGATGAAATATAATGACAATGATGTGTGATCTGTCTTTTTACTTAAATTGCCAGAGTATTTGAGAACGTGCTCCGCTCAAGTTTTCTAGAGCAACACATTGAGTGCTGTAGTCAGTAAGATTGTGTTGTGGTGTCAAATTGTGCATTTCTATGAGCTATGAAAATGTTTTGAGTTGTTTGACAAGACGTTTATGCAAGTCACCATGCTAATGCTATGGATTTGTTGTTGTTTTTTCTCTGTATGGGCTTGGTAGAGGCAAAACATGTTAGCTAGCCAGTACGAGTCCCTCTGAATATGTACAGTCACTCGATCTCCTGGACGCCAAGTGTTACTTCACCCAAAAGTTCACCCAAAAATTAAAATTCAGCCATTATCTATTTACCCCCATGTCGATGGAAAGCTGAGGGAAGTTGCATTTACATTTACATTTCTGGAGATTTACAGCAAAACAATGTTGCAGCATTCTCCTAAACAAGTCAAGTTGATTGGAACTTTTTTTAAAAAATGGAAAAAAGCAACTGAAAGAAAACATAAAATGGTTCATCCGCCATAGCCCAAGTCTCTGGAAGCCCAGAGATCCCAAATTGATTTGAAAAGACGTTACTTACAAGCTTTTGAAGGTAAAGTCTTCGCTGTAGCTCCTAAGCTAAAAGGTTACAGTGTGTACACGGTTGGGAGAGACTTGGATAATGCTGGACGAGCTGTATGGAGCTGTTTTATGTTTTCTTTTTCAGCTTTATCTTGAAGGATTCTCGCACCCTTCAAAACAACAAGATGATGTTTTTGGTCTGTTTGTAGCCTACTACTCTGAGATGGTTTGTGTTTCCCTCCAGTTTCTCCTTTGTTTTGCCTCCAGGTAACACTGACGTAATCCCAGCGTTGGCACTAAAAGGTCTATGAGCACACCGATGAGCTTGGCACATAAATTACATTTGAATGAAAGACACAAAATAGCTATTAGGTGTGCCTGCTGTCCACAGTCAGTCAACTTCATGGCTTTCTGATTTGGTCATTATATTGAGAAAGTAGCTTTGATTGCTCAACTTAAGTAAATCCATACCAACCGGCAAGCACTTAAGATGAATTTTTAAGTTTGATTCCCATCGTGTCCATCTCTGGTAAAATGCCCTTGGGAAAGCCAACCGAACACTTAACTTGCTCTCCGCAGCTCTGACCTCTCCAGTTTAATGTGTCCACGTCTATCAGATGAGTATGTGAACAAACAAATTCCTAATTACCCTCTGTGGACCGAGGTGATCGAGTGCTCCAAGAAAATCTCCTCCACGTACACTTTAAGACTCTTTATAGAGACATGTTATGTGCAAATCCATTGCTTTGGAATGGAGGAAAACAGCATTAGCCCAGAATGAGAAGGCATGAATATTGCATCAGAGCTTTGTTATGCTCAGGCTCTCGTCTCTCTTAATGGTGCACTTTACCAACTAGCTATTTCCATTAAACGAGTGTGCTTAATGTGAATGAATGTGCGTGTGTGTGTGCGTGAGAGATAGTGCGTGTGTGTGTGTGTGTGTGCACGTGTGTGGGGGAAAGACAGAGCCCTTATTTACGTGGATAAGTGATGTGTGCTTGGCTTTCCTCTGAGCCTGAGTACTTTCTTTGTGTAAAACTGATGCAAACCGTCCAAAGATAATCCCAGGATAGTTGTTAAACCTTAAACAAATTATCTTAAAAATCTGTGTGGCTTACAAAAGACCTGAGGCGGAAATCTTCCATTTCATGTCACCCGTGTGGGCACGTCACACGGTCAGCTCGGCATCGACTAGACCTGTGAACAATCAACAAGACAATTCCCAGCGCTTATCTTCTAAGATAACAACTATGGCTGTATGTTTAACTTCTACAGTGACCTCTTCGTTGTTGCTTCTCCTTTTTTTCCCTCCCTCTTACCTCTTCCCCTGTGATCAAGGTTGGGAAACTCAATACCCTCGATGTGCTCTGTTTTCACCTGGTCGTCACGGTAACCCAAAAACACAGGGCGGCCGTGAATGAAATTCCTGTGTGTCATCAATCACTGGCCGACAAAGACGTGATTGTTGTGGTCTTTGAGTGACGCGGGGGGAATGTGTGCTGGCTGAGGTTGAGGCTGGGGGCCTTGTGCGGTCTGGACCGGCCGGCCCTGAGCTGAGACCTGGATGTTTACACTGTTCTCCTGACACTGGCACCGATTCAGGTTCAGTTCAGAGAGAAAGAGAGAGACAGAGAGATACAGAGAGAGAGAGGGACACTTCCCTGTTTATGCTGGATACAAAGACCTGAAGACTTTGACATGGAAGCAATGACATTAATCAATCTCAGCAGACAATAGACTGATATTTTGAAGCTTTGCATTTGAAATGTGTTTGTTTCTTCATGTTGTGACAGTGCTTATGGTCTAGTTAGGTTTAGGCACAAAAACCACTTGGTAAGAATGATCATGTTTTGGCTCACCTGGGCTGGAAAATGTCCCAAAGTCTTGTTAAAAATACCTTGTTATCAAGTGAAAATTGTTCCAACAACTCATTAAAAATAGTCGGTCTTGTTGTCACTAACAGGAAAATCTCCCAACATCTTGTCAGAAATATTTAATTTTGTTGCCTCTAATGGCGGCTGGGGAAAGTCCCAACGTCTTGCTAAAAATATCCAGTGGTTTCATGCTAACAAAAACGCTGTCTCCAGCAGCCATCTGCTCGCCAGCCATCTCACACAGCTTTAACCGCTCTCGTATCTGTACGGTTCTCAGTATGAAAATGTCCTGATGTCTTGTCAAAAATATCTGGTGTATCCAGTGGTTTCACGCATACTCACGCAATGGTCTTTCGCTTGGCAGCCGTCTCGACTAGCTTGAACCACTCTCATATTTGCATGATAAAGCTACAGCCAGCGTTTAGCACGAGTTGTTTCCCTGTTTCTGGTCTTTGTGCTAAGCTAAGCTAACAGGCTGCTGGCGACACAGCTACAAATAAATAAAAGTCAAATTACTTTCAATTGAACTGCCTGACCTGACTTTTTAGCCTGCTAAACATAAGTTTGTGCTATCTCTCTCCAACTACAACAACATTAGCTCACAGTACATTAATTAATAATGAAAAGTATTTCCATTTAACAGATATTCAACAGTCTATACAGTCTAGACAAAGTGTCATTTGTGCCCAGGCCCAGTTTTATTAGCCTTCTGTAACTTTCATGATGGCAGCAGGTGTTGCTTTGTAATGAATCTACTAGGCCTATAGGCGTCTTCTCCCTCCTTTCAAACAACTTCCAATCTCTAAGTCTCCTTTCTCAGCCCACACATTCATTACAGTGTCAACACTCCGCCAACTTGTCTTTGCCTAATCATCCATGCATCCTAAAGCCAGTCATTAGCATGTATGCATGCTAACAAGGCTATCAGGAAGGACGGCCATGTGCCATAATCCCCCTCAGCATTCCCACTCCTGTACACTGGGAATCTGGTTCACATTTGTGCTGCTCGCTGATCTGTCTTGGAGCGTTTGGGTTGAAACACGGGGAGGAGGAGGAGGAGGGGGCTCTGAGATCAAAGGAACACTTTCTGAAAGCAAAGTTGGTATTTTGTGGTGAATCTTACCAATGAAAACACTGTTTAAAGCACAATGAAGAAATTATTCATCGAAATCCTTTTCAATGTGCCTCAGTTGAAGGTTGAGGAATAAATCCTTACCTAGATAAAATATAGTTTGCTTAATTTAACAACCAAAGGCTGGTTAGATTGAGCGATCACCTCTCTTGAACTTCTGCTGTTTTTCTTCTACTCATCTTCTTGGCACTGTGTTGGTTATGAAGTATTTATTGTTATTGTGTCTATTTCTATCCAAAATCAAGTTCACCAAGGAAGAGGCGTCATCATTGGCTTCCCATAAAACACAAAATTGACAATGTTTTTCTGTTTGTGTTTGAATTAAAGGTGCATTATGTAAAATTGCATTTGAAAACTAAAATTATCAACAGAATTTGAAGAAATAAGAGATATCTACTGAAGTTAACATGCTAACCAGCTAGTCACGACCTGTTGCAAACACTGACACTTCCCCGGTGCTCTGAGCTCCCATTCAGAACTGCTAGCTGCAGGGCTAACTGAGCTAACTAGCTAACGGCAGCAACATTACAGCAGTTAGCGGGTACACTACACATATGCTGCTTTAGAGGTGCTGGTAGGCCAATTTTCTAACTTTGAAAGGAGCCAGGCTAGCTGTTTACCCCTGTTCCCAGTCTTTATGCTAAGCTAAGCTAAAAACCTCCATGCCCGAACTCAACATTTAATACACAACAAATGTAATATTGATCATTTCATCGAATTCTTGTCAAGAAAGTGATGATCAAACATGTTGAAATACATCTTAACTGACAAGGAATCTGACAGAGCCAACAAGCTGCATTCTGTGTTTCCTTGTCTGTTGCTTAATGCACAGAAGCGGTTATGCCTGCTGCAAACACACAGCCGTAGAGGAGGTTTTGCATCACTGCAAACATGGCATCAGTCAGCGTTCTTTGTCCTCCAACAACAGTAACCTTTCCTCTCACAGGGGGTTGTTTTTCTAAAGTTCACGGTCAATTTAAAGCCTCTGAGCTCCATTTCCTCCATTTCCTTCATAATACCACGACAAAGAATAGGGGTCAACACTTGCACTGTTTTGCTACTGTACCTGCTCAGCCTGAACTTTGACACAAATACTGCACAACACAGACACACACACACACACACTCATACATACTCAGAGAGGCTTCTTTTCCTGCTAAGACTTCCACCGTCAACAGTAGCATCGGTGAGCTCTCCTCTCCTCTCCTCTGATTTACAGAAGCCAATATGTTCTGGCTTCCTTGTTTTCTCCAGCGGGACGTGTAGCCCTGACAGTAAATCTCTATCACCAATACTCCTCCATATGGCTGCATGAAAATTTCATTGTGGAGAGCCTGAGGCTAAAGGGCCTAGCTGGTGGAGAACAAGTTTGTGTGTGTGTGTGTGTGTGTGTGTGTGTGTGTGTGTGTGTGTGTGTGTGTGTGTGTGTGTGTGTGTGACAGAGAGAGAAATAGGAGTTTGCAGTGATTTGGGGTTGGTTGACATTTGTAGCGGTGGGGAGTTTGTTGTCACACGGGTGTTGTTGGTGTCTCTGCATATACAGCATGTGTGCAGTTGCCTGCAGTATGTATGTATGAATGTGTATTAACCCAGGACACATGAGTTATGGTTTAGTGTGATGCCATTTATCGCCTTGAATGTAATTCGGTTTTCAAGCCTCGCACAGAATACTGCCCATCGTACACAACATTTTTTAGAAACAGTAGATGTTAGTTCTTATGCCTAACCATGCCATCTGTAATGTGTCTATGTATGGCAAAATGTATGCATGTCTCTGCTTGTGTGTGTATTTCAATATAATATAACTGTGATGTCTTGCTCAGTGTTTCCCATCAGTGAGTGTGCTGCATTGTTTTGAAGTGCCTTCGAGAGGTTGTCTAAACTTCCCGGTGTTTGTTGCCCGAGTTGAACTCCGTCCATCTGGTTTTGCAAGCAGCGCAAAACAAACACGGGACGTTATTTTGAAATCTCCGTTCTGACTCATGCAACGCAGCGAGAGAATCACCTGCAGCTACTGCAAAAAAGGCAGCAGGTCGAAACACGTCGCTCCGCCATCACTCAGAGAACGCTTCGTGGAAATTAAACGGAGCAGACCGAAACAAAAGAGTCAAGTGAAATTCATTTTCTGTCATTGAGGTGACTCACTTTGCTATAATCCTCTCTGTACTGCGGTTGTCTGCTGCTGCTGCTGCTGCACAATCAATCCTGCCTTCAGGTCTTGAGGGAAGCAGCCACACTAGAGGTCACTGTTGTAGTGCCAGAGGAAAGACAGGGAGCGGTGAATGGAGGAACCATAAATTAACGTTTTCCTGCTAAATGGTTTCAATTCAATAAATCTTGATGTCACCTAATATTTGTCTGCATGTCACATGTATATCAAATACTTTGGTATGCATGCCATGGGACTTTTTTTTGCATTACAATCTTATTTTCTTCCCCCAAAACTTGTGCTGTTGCATTGTGTCATTTCTTCCCAGAGAGGGGAGAGGAAGGCCTTTAATATTTTAAATGAATATGGAGCAAATGTGATGCATTACGTGGCCTCATAAATATACAATACATCGCTCTAATATGTCCCGTCTCCGTCGCATTGTGTGTTTATGAGTGTGTGTGCTCGCTTTTCAAGTCAAAAATGTGATCATGTGATACATTCAACCATGCTGGAGTAATTACAATTAAACAGAAACACAGTAACAGCAGGAAAACAGCAATGCCTTATGAAATACTTCCAAAACTATAATTCTAACATGTTCTTAAAATATATCACAGGCATAAAGATAAATCATTATTCACATCTGACTGTACACACCTTGGAGTTGTGACTGGTTGGCTGTGAACTACATCACCTGCGATTAATCATTCATAGGCTCCATCTGTGTCCTGGACATTTCAGTCAACAGCAGACTCCAGGGCTCTATAATACAGCGGGGAAACAGTGACCGAGGGAAACACTTTCCATCTCCATAAATAGGGGACGCGGAGGATGGACACAAAGAAATAAGTCCCACATATTTTGTAAAAAAGACTCGCATTGTTACCGCATTACACTCACTAGAGTCACTGTGGATACAGACGGCAAGATCTCCAGAAGTCTCCAAGTCTTTGAACTTGTCTGGATATAATGGTTGAGCCAATATAAGTCTGGGTTCCACGATAGTTGTTATTTTATACTGTTCTGTAAAACTCCCATTATCAAGGCAAGCTGTGGGATGTTGTGTGAATCCAGTTCAGGTTTTGTGAGGACAATCCCTCCGTATTAGACTGACAGTGTTTCCATGTGATGAGGATTTGTTGTGGGTATTGGTTCCACATCCGTCACCAGGTTTTGGTCTAATTTTGAACCACAGTTGTTCTGCGGGGATCCCTGAGGATCATTTGGGAATTTATTAGATAAAAGTGATAATTCTAAGCATTGGTCCTTTTCTTTTTGCTTTCTGTTGCAGCTTGAAGAAACCCTGAGTTTGGTTGCTGTGTTCTGTTATTTCTGTTGCAGTGGTGGTACTTTCTCTGCTGACCCAACGCTGCTGAATAAAAGCAGAATATGGCAAAAGCACAAATCACATAAAAAACAAAGATGCAAGCATGCACACACAAACATGCACGAAGCAGTTTGCACATGCGGGCTCCCACACATACAAACATAGTCACACATGGATGAAAACACACACACACACACACACACACACACACACTGAGCTGCAGTTCTGTGCTTGATTGTCTTACCATCAGTCATTCTACCAAGTGGTAATTGAAAACACATCTCCCCCGGCCCCTGGCACCCATTACAAATAAGACACACTGGGGCTTTCTCCACACAAAACAAAGCATAATAACAAATAGAGTCAGAACGACCAACAGAGAACGAGAAGCATGCTGTAGTTTTTGGCACAACATGAAGAGAACGCGCTCGCAGTGACTGGTGGACGGCCAAATCCATATTTCCAAAAAGGGAAAAGAAGAAATATATGTTTCCCTGACAAACAGACGCAGCACTTGTCCCGGGCCGATTCATAAATCGTCATATTCTGAGCTCGAGTCTTTGGAAAGTCTATTAGTTCCGGATGTGCTCTTATCCTCCGGTTTCTCTGAAATTTTAACCATGAAGCACACAGAAGATCAGATGGACACAGACAGACAGGCAAATGGAAAGAAGCAACCACAGATAAATATATATTTATATTGATGCACCACAAAAAGGCTCCTTTTTCTTTTTTTTTTAAATTAATGTTTCTTGATAGGACACGTTTTTCTTCTTAAAACTTATTTTAACAAAAAACAAATTCTCATAAAGGGCAATTAAAATAGTACACACCAGTTTAACCTCGGTCTTCAATAGATTGGTTGGACCAGGTCTGTTGTCCTGGGCCCTGGGTCATGTGAGCCTTTGGAGGTCTATGTGTCCTGGGCACCAGCAGGACTATCGACAGCCTGGTTGGGGTCACAATGCAAAGTTCACCTGCATTTACAAAAAAATAAAGTCTTCAGCTCCAACCTATGCTGACTCAACTGACATCACATGAGGCAATTTATCAGACTTCTACAGATCCCACTGGAGTCCAGATTTTTGCAGTGTGCTTTGACCTTTCACCAGAAGAGAAGAACAAAAGAGCTTCTGAGCAGAAACAGGAGCAGTGAAGTGGAGAAAAAAATGTTTTGATGGCAAACAGTCAAACAAATCAATGAGACTACATGAGCAGATATCTACCAACAAAGTTGCTTTCTTATCAATTTTAACGAGGCCTTGTTTGTTTAAAGTTTGATTGTTATTTTCAGAGAGATATGCTAAGCTACATACCTTCATGCTCGACTAGCTACTTTTTTAAAGCCGGAGTCTTGATGTTTTTCTTTCTTGTCCATCATGAATTGATTTGGCTGTTGACTAATTACTAGTCGCAACGGCATCCGCCGGTAATGTTTTACTTTGTCAAAATGTGGTCCTGGAGACACCTTTTGATGCCGGAACTAATACAGAAGTGGTTTTGAGTATGTGCCAGGTGTTTATATATCCGTCCGTCTGTCTGTCTGTCTGTCTGTCTGTGGACACATTCTTGTCAGCACAATAGTGTCAACATTGTGCAAGACACATGACAGGTGTGTGGGTGAGATATAAATGAAGGCCAAGTTTGAAGATGGGTGTGTCTCATGTAATAACGTATTAATCACCACTGAGTAATCATAGGTCAGAATCTGAGCATGTTGACATGAGTCCCGTCACAAGATGGCTCATCAGAATGGATATTTCTTATTCACTCCACAAAAAACAACTCAGGGAAAGTAGCTTTAGTTTTAACTAAGACTATTCCCCAAGCTAGCTTTCACTTGAGGTAACTCTCTAAGCTGTCTGGTTGTCTCGAGTGGCAGTAACTGCAGCCTGGGCAGAAATACATAGCAAGAATGCAGGAGGCCAACTAGAGAACTGAGATAGTGTTTCAGGCCTATTTTGTACGCTCGTCTCTCCATGTTTTAAAAGAAAAAACAACTTCCACATAAATTATAGGCCACATTTCTCTGGCATAATATGTTTTAATACTGTATAACAGATGTCAGAAAGACAAATACAGATTGAAACTACATTTTCAACCGAGTATGGTGTTCCTGCATTTTTCCCCTTTTGTGGCAGAACAGGTCCCTAATGCCTCTCACATGTAAAACTTATTAAAATGCATCGCGTTTGTCATGACCTGGAGGTACGAGAGTAAACGACACAAGACTTAATTGGCAGCTGAGAACGATAACACCTGCGAACAGCCAGCGTCTTGTCCATGTGGTCCGACTGCATTCTCCGCACACACACCACCATTCAAAACAAAGGCTGATCAGTGAGGCAGAAGAAAAGTGAGAGGAGGCGGAGAGGGTTGGGGAGGTGGGGGGGTGAAAAAAAGGCGAGGCTGACAAGCAATGATTGATGTTCGCCCATCACGCGAGGCCTGACACTCATCCCTCTCCCTCCCTCCATTTGCAACAAAGTCACCAGTGTGTGTGTACGTGGATGGATGTATGTTTTCCAGTGTGTGTGTTCCAGACTAAAACCCATTCAATCAATAAAGTGAGGCTCTCTGAATCACGGGGGCAATAGCCGGATTGCTGACAAGACAGAAGAAGAAGCGTAGGAGAGCACATTTCACATGTAGATTAAAAATCCCAGCATGGTAACCTTTAGTGTGGGCCGTGTGTGGGCGGTGTGTGTGTGTGTGTGTGTGTGTGTGTGTGTGTGGGGAGGGTTAGTAGCATGTAAACAGGCCTTATATGTCAAGGTGGCATGTGTGACACGGGACGGGCATGTTTCGACACCACTGATAGACAAAACCAACGTCGGGGTGAGCTGGTCACATGTGTTCAAAAAAACACACACTAGATCACTTTTTGGACTTTGGACTGATGTATTTCAACGATTTGTCGCTGCCCTCATACATAAATTCTTGCTTTAATATACTTTTTTTTTTTTAAACCGCCTTTTAAGCAAAGCACTGGTCTGCTGAAGTAATATAATACAGCATGTAAAGTATATAAAGCTTTTTCATTCAAATAGTCTGCGGTCGTTCAGAACTGGCTTTACTGGCCAAGTAGGCCATGTGTATAACCAAAGGAATTTGACTCCGGTTTTAAATTGCTCTCACAGAAATAGACGTACGGCTAGAAACAAGGACAATAAAAGTTAAAGAATGGAAAAGAATAAAGAATGGGAAATGGGAAATGATTGTACGGTGCAACAGGATGTGAAAAGAAAGTCGGTGTACATGCAGTAAAGTGTACACCAACGAGTCTATGACGCTGTCACGAGATCACAGTGTCACTACACCATGAAAGTGGCCAAAACAAATGTACAATAACAATATCACAATATTTAAAAAACAAAAGAAATGATGCTAATAGTCAGATTCATCTTTAGCGTGGTTTATTGTGTGTTTTATCTCTTTTTCTGGCAAATGAGTCACACCAAGAACAACATACTACAACAATAACTATAAGCAGATCGTTTTAAAACTCTTTCTTACTCAAGTGATTGACAGCCAATCAGAGTACACACAAATTTACAGGCCATCAATCAGCTTGATTTTGGGGACATTTACCCACAAAACAATGTCGCAACAGCAATTACTGTATAATACTGGTTTACAGCTGTAGCCGACCTCTTTTGTGTTAACAAGTTGATGGCATTAAGGACACACTTTTTAGACAGTCTCCTCTCATAATTCAGCCTTGGATATTTATACAAATTATTAAACGCTTATATAACGTAATATTTGGCTCCAAATAACACATAAAAAACATCATTTTACCGGGGACATACTGGCAAATGCTCTTTGACGCTGACGGGGTCTCTCAAGTTCGTTTTGATGTCCTTTAACGAACCAGGATAATTAATGTTGACTCAACCAAAAGTATGAAAATGTGTCTTCAAGCGACGACAGCTAGAGATTTGGATTGTCCTAACTCCTCATGTGAAGAATTTCATAAAAACCATATCCTTCTGGGGATTTTCTTTTGTTGTTCCTCCACTGAACTTACAGCAGTAACAGGTCATTAATATCCATTTTCCTGAGCTGCCGACACAGCTGGGGCAGCAGTGCATGCTTAGCAAACACTGTTTACAGAACATTATCGCTCATCAGTGTGGACACTCACATGGTTATTGTTATCGTTATCGTTATAATGATCGTTCTTAATGTGGACGGGCCTTTACTCTCAAAATACGACTGACGGGAGGTGAACAGAGAGTCTGTATCCGTAACTGTACAAAAAGAAAAATAACACTTAATCTAGGACAGATCTGTTCATTAACACAGCATCATCATATATCTATTATTGACTTGATATTTCATTTTTTAATAGAATCGTCAATACTGGCATATTACGACACCCCTTATACGTACAGGCGATCGGTGGGTTATGAACATTACATGCATGCAAGCAGGATATATTTTCAACATATTAGGAAACATCTCCTGTACACAAAATGATGTCCTTGATGTTGCTGACGGCAGCAGCAGCGCTTTCTTTGGAGTAGACAACAGTGGTGGGAGGTTAGTATCTGCAACAGGAGAAGATTTCCAGCGGAGAAACATCGCAGCCGCGATGATTAGCAGCGAAGACGTGGCCAAAACAAAAGCGAACACAAATCATGTGGATTATAACTTTGACAGCGCTCTATAAATAATCTTGACCTGTCAGAAAGCCCTCCTCGTGCGTCTGCAATGCTGTAGGGCCACAACTGATATATGGCCTTGTTGGATTTGTTGTGCACACTTCTGTCTTCCCCATCAACCCCCACGATGTGGAGAAGAAATACCTTAAAACACAACCCAGACAGCAGGATGATGTCTCATTGTCATAACACTGAAGAACTCCAGAATACCTACTCACTGCACTCACTTTTGACATTTAGTAGGTTAACGGTCTTTTACCATATTTGTATTGCGCTCTCCCTCCTCGTTAAGTAAAAACTCAAACATCACTCATAATGCATGAAAGGAAACAGATCACACTTACAAAAGAAGGAGTGTGTCTGCGAGGGAACGATAAACTCCTTCAGCAACTGCCAAATACAAAGTGTGAGGCTAACTCACCCTGGACATCTAAAACCAACCTCCATTCTGGAGCAGAGTGTATATTAGCTGCGGGGATGAACCCCTCCATCTTGGCTCAGATGTCTCCCCTGCTTCCAACCTCTCTGCAAACTTGGCGACTTGCTAACCCAACAAAAAAACATGTGACTGTTTCAGAGACTAAACGCGCTGAATTCCCACGCTGCCAGGAGGCCTCGGCTCCTTGTGAAGACTTTTCAAAACCGAGTCTTCAAACAAAAACATACAAATCTGTTCTCTGCGCTCTCGGCGGAGAAAACACGGGGCAAAGCCTTGATGGAAATGTTTCATTTCTTTTCCTCCCAACAGATGCTAAACGAGCAGCACGGATCTCTCGATTTGCATCTTTAGTTGCTTTGTTGATTTGATAACACATATTTGCATTTGGAAACAGCTCGAGTAATTTGACTGGGGACTCCCAATTTGCCTTTGAGGAGAAGACTGTGCTGCAAACATTGCTTCGCTTTGAGCTGGCATCCTTTTCCTTCGCTTTCTACTTGGCGTACATTGTGTTTGCGAGCGTGAGATAGGAAAAGGGTGCACATTAGTGAACATAACAAAGAATTATCGTCTTATAACTGTGTGAGAGAGTGTTGATCTTCTGTCCATATGTGCCTCTTTAAACCTCTTCTATCTGTCATACTTTATCAGAGTCAGGAAATGGATTAGTGACAATGAGCAGACAACACTGAGCGCTGGACCTGGACCAACATCGGGCTCTGAGCAGTGGTGTGTGTTTGTGTGTGTTCTTGTGTTTCTACACTTATAAACAGAAAATGACTCACAAGGAAAGAGAGATAATCAATATATCTCAAAGTTAAGAATCCTGCCAGTCCTCACATGTTTAGGGAGCTATGTTAAGGTCAGATGTAATTGTTAGGGTCAAGATTGGTATTATGATTAGGACTAGACTGAGTAAATGTCAGGGACGTAGCTTTTGTGAGTTTGACGCAGGGTATTTACACAGTCCGACCACCGAGAGGCGCGGCAGGTACTTTTCTCCTCTACAACAATGCTTCAGTATTCAGGTCATGAAGGCTTTTCAAACACTGAGTGCCTGGTAGCGTTTATTCCCCCCAAATGTCTCCCAGCATACAGGAAAGGATGAGCGTGGCAACAACAGTACTTTGTTTTGAAATCCAAGGTCACTTGATGCACCAGTTCACTTAGTTAAAAAAGCAGCTGGAAAATGGTGGATACTTTTTTTTTATTTGAGCATCACAGCCGCCGCAAAATGACTCATTTCACCATCATAATATGATCCATTCAGTCCAATAAAGTTTAGGAAGTCTAGCAATCGCAGGACTACATTTTTTTTTTTCCTTCATCAAGTCAGCAGGGGACTAGAACAGAATATAGCTGTCTCAGCCATCCACAGTCACTAGTGCACACACTCTACTCTTAGAAATAAAAGTTCTTACTAGAACCATATTGGGTTCTCCGGCCTGTCCTCATAGGAGAACCCTTTTTTGTTCCTGGTAGAACCTTTTGCGAAGGTTCCACCCAGAACCACCTATAAGAGGTTCAGCAGAGAACCTTTCTTCGGTGTAATGGTTTCACCCAGAGCTCTTTCAACCTTCTAAATGGTGCTAACAAGAATCTACCAAAATGGTTTTACAGAGAACCCTTCTATATTCAGGGGTTTCATCGTGAACGCAATGTATAAATGTATGAACTATAGTAAAGTCAGTTGAAAGTCAGACTTTTTTGTGCCGCACACATGCGCAGCTTTAGTGCAGCTAGAAAATGAACGGGGCTCCACGTCTGATGCTGTATCCAGTTCTCATCATACGTCCGTGTACAGAATATCCAAAGACTAACACAGTGACACTTTGCAGGTCGCCATTTTACAACAGATATCGTTATATTCACTAGCCGTAGCATTCCAACGTTTGTAAAGGCTACAAAACCTTTACAAACACATCCAGGCTCAGAATACTGTGTAAAGCAGCCTCATTCTTTATTCCAGCAGGCTTAAATGAGAGCCAGATGATAACAGGACAAAGACCGGCCATCATTAGCTGCTCACCATCAGCATGCAGGCGCAGGCAGGACCCAGCATGACCTGAAAAGGTCACACCGACCAATGTGTGGGTTACCCTGGGGCCTCCATCCCACAGGAGATGGTCAGCTGGCAGGTGCTTGTGGTGTGTGTGTGTGTGTGTGTGTGTGTGTGTGTGTGCGTGGTTGATCTGCTTTGCACATTGCAAAGGGAACCCCTTGGCCTCAACAGTTTTGCTTTCCCTTGCATTTTCCATGGTGTTTCTGCATTGCATCTGTGTGTGTGTGTGCGTGCGTGCGTGCGTGCGTGCGTGCGTGTGTGTGTGTGTGTGTGTGTGTGTGCGTGTCCGGCAGCTGGAGTTCCACTCAGCCGGCCTCTCTTTATGCAGTCCTGCTTCAAATAATGAACTGTGTCTCTGCACAGCGGGAGCCATTTTAACTCAAGAGCACACAATTCACAGAAGCTAGCACCACTTAACATTTTAGCACCCGGCTAACATACCGGAGTGTCTTACTGTACACAAAAGCAAACAACTAATCCCGCAATCACCTCCGAGTCATTAAAGAGGAGCCGATATTGTGTGAAAGCCCGGATAAATAAAAAATGATTTGCAGCCTTTTTCTCACCCAAGTTTTGTAAAAACAGTTGTTCAATAACAAAGCCAGTATTAGAAAGCTAATAGCTAGCTTTCCTGCATCTGCTGCTCCTTTTTTCCTCAGGGGAAGATTTGGCACCTCACTGTAAAGCCCAGCAACAAAATTACCTCAGCCTAAACCTGTCAACAGACCATTACAGCCCACGCTGACTATTACGGGCTGGGGAGAAAAAGGGCCAAAGCCATTGTAGCGCAAAGGTGTTGGCAGATATAGGCCGGAGGAATGTGGCAACAGGGATATTTGTTGGCTGTGTGCAGGAGAGTCTTGTTTCTCAAAACACGGTTAAGTCTGCAGACCCTTATCAGCATGCTTAATAAAGCGTAGCGATGCCGGGATATCAATACGGGATTGGTTTGGATGGAGAAGATGTTAAAAAAAAAGTGATAATCCAGGGTTGAACAGTGAACAAGACAGGGTATTTTAGAAAGTTGAGTTGATGGCAGAGCTTTCAGTGGGCTAATAAATCCTTCACAAGAGGTGTTTTTTCTTACTCCTTCCATTCCAAAGCAGTGATTTAGACTGTAATAACAAGACTTTGGTAGACAACTCTTTAGTCCTTATCGCTCTTACGTCTGGGTGACTTTGACCTTTACATGACTTATTTTCTCTGAAAATATAAATCTACTGATTAACTAGTAGTAAATCGCTTTAAACACATATAAGGTTGGACTCAAGTAGATGAAAAAACCTCCCTGTAAGACTGTCAAAACCACCAAAATTGGGGATATGTTGTTCTCACACTTAATGGTGGATTATGTAAGAATTGGCCATCTGTCTCTGTTTCTTCATATTCTGTTTAATTTAAATGTTTTAGTGTTACAAAATTCAACACATTGCACATTTAAAGCAATATATCAGGATTAAAATATTAATGCTATACATGACCATAACATCGTATATAGAGACAGAAAAAGTTTACAACAGGGAATATGTTTTTTTTTTTGACGTGTTGAAACCTAAAAATCTTGAGCTTTCACCTTTCCAGATTTAAAGGTGCAATATATAAGAATTGGCCACCTGTCACTCTTAACAACTCCAAACATTGCTGCTAACTGCTGCTAACACACAGCTATCCTCCGTTAGCTTGTAAGCTCAGTTAAACATGCAGCTAGCGGCCGTGTTGGCGCTGTTGACTATCAATATATCTGTATTTTTAACAACCCTTAAAACAGTATATCAGGGTTTTAATGGGTTAGAACCCTATGTAATTTGCAACCGTTTTTGGGAACGGTTGCAAATTAAAAATCTAAGGCTTTCACCTAAATATTCATCCAGATTTAATTACAATCCAATGATTCACTCTTTTTATCCTGATAAATTCAGTTTCACGAGAACATTTTAACCAATAAATTATCAATATAAGTAAATCAGTTCCAGAGAAACAACACAAATGTGTCTAGACAACGATCTAAAATATGACAATACAATGTTTTTCTTGCAGGACTCAACTCCCCGAACAGCTTGAACTCTAGACTTAAGCATTGCCCAATCGTGCTCATGGGCTTTCCATCATTGTCCTCCGTGGAGGGAGTGGGGGAATTTTGCAACTCCCCCCCCTCGACTCCCCCCCCCAGTGGGGATGGCAGTCATACCTGGGGGCCCATGAATGGAGCCCTCAGGTAAAGCGCTGTTGAAACAAATCTAAAGCTGCCTAATGACACGCACCGTGAAACTCTTCACAGGTCATTTACGCTGCTGACAGGCTGCCACAGCGCTGAACGCTGCCTCCACTCCGTGTGTGTGTGTGTGTGTGTGTGTGTGTGTGAGACGGACCTGGTGAGGGACACAGATATACAAACAGATGAGAGAGAGAGATAGCCGAAGTTAGAGAGTAAGAATGGGGATGGAAAAAAAAGAAGCTGATGTATGTGTGATATGCGTTAGTCATACATTGGGAGGTAATCTGCCAGCTATAAAAGCAGCGCTTAGCCTTTGTGCGGCGCGGCCTCACAGCATGGGAAAGCGATTAGAGATGCTATCTCCGATGGCTTCTCTGCACTCGGCTTGAGGAGGCAATAGCTACCTCAGGTCGTATTTCTAAAAGACGCTTAATTTATGTTTGCTGTTCTTGGAGTCTGTTTGGATGCCCTTGGAAAATTTTGGCTCATATTAATCTACTGCAAATGCATCGGTAATCCAGCACACAAGTATGCCTCCAGGTCTCATTACTCACTTCCGCCACTTCAGCCTCATGCTGGGATGAGTGTAGACAGACGGCGAGGAGAGGTAACAAAAGGGGAATAAATGCTACTCTCCCAGCTCTGATTCCTGAAACAGTATCGCCTTAGATCTCTCGAAAAGAGATTTTAAGAGTGTGATACAGCAGCTTTCTTCTCAGAACGCTTATTCGTACTTTTAGCAGTGTAGTGAAACAGCGTTTTCCTTCGGGGGCGGCTGGAAGTGAGGTAACTGCACCCACAAGGCAAGAAGACGTCACGCTAACACTGTGAAATTAAACTTGACTCTCCTGGATATTTGAAGGCATTCAACCAGATGACATTTGAGATACAGAATACAAGAAAGATGGGATCTAATATTATTTTTTCTGCTGGATTTGTGAGTAGTGGATTAACACAAGTCGGCACTGGAGCGCTCTTACTGCCAGAGGGTTTTATGGTCCATTTTTCCTTTTGCTCTTTGCTTAGCTTGGCACAGTCAACCTTCCATTCAAATGAACAAACAGAGGAAGAGTGCATGGGGTGAGGAATGAGATCAAGCAACCCAATGGCTAGAATTAATGTTGGCAATTTCTGCAGACCACGGATATGTTGAAACTTGACGTCCCTTCAGGTTCAATTTTCTGTTTTATTTCATGACAACGCTGGTGGTTCGGTTAGGTTTAGGCACAGAGACCACTTGGTTATGGTTGTGGCAGGAAATTGTCCCGACGTCTTGTCAAAAGTATCCAGTGGTTTCATGCTTCCAGATGTTGAAACGCCATGTCGGACAGTGGTCTGTGGCTTGGCAACCTTCTCTCCTAGCTGTTTGGCCACTACCATCCCCTCCACCTCCCAACATGTTATATCACATACATGTAAGGTGAACATGTTGACATATAAAAATGTTGACATGGTGCATATGACATGTTCAAATTTGAATGTGTACGTGGTTTGCAGAAATGAAAAATGTTTTATTCTGGTGATTGGCTGGATCGAGCCTCTGATTCCAGTTATGCTGCTCTGTTGCTGACCCTGACCTTTGACCCCCCAGTGGAGAGATAAAAACTACAGACTAAACACTGGGGATAAATTATCACAAGTAATTTAACCTCCAAGATATGAAATCTTTTAAGAGAAACGTTCTTTCGTGCCTTGAAATCTTTAAATACTTAAATCCTGGGTTAAAAAAACAAAACTTTGATATTAACCGGTGTGATTTAGACTACGACTTGACCTCTTATATATTGTTCCAGTAATAATAGGTCATATCTATTCCACAGATCAAAAGACCGGGCTTTAGGTAGGTTTTTCCAAACGACACCTTCACAGCAGTTTTTCAGGGAGGGAGGACCATAACTCATCCAAGACTCATCCAAGAGATTTATTTTCTGCCATATCCTTTATCAGCGCAGACCTCTGAGTCCTGAAACTGCGACACAACAAGGTTTCAACAAAGATATTGTTTTGATTGATGAAGGAGAAATCCTCTTTTCACTTAAGCACCCACACAGGTGAGGTCAGAGGTCGGGCTCAGCACAGAACAACAGCCTCCGAGCTGCTACGCCTTCACTGTGCTATTTCTTATCATCATTACTGAGTGCTAATTCTGTACATGAAGCGTATCATGAAGCTTGAACTATTATTTTGCAGTATGTTATTTTTAAAGAATGCAGTAACATGCAGAAGTTTCCAAGTTGTCGTCAACACGTCTTTTATAACAATATTATCAGTACGCATTTGAGTGTATTTATCATATTTGCTGAGCAGACTCCTGTCATGCATGTTTAAGAAAATATTCCAGGTTGTTATGCTTTTCTTCACACACTTTCCCTCATATATCAGATAACACAACACTAATCCATCCGTCACATTCTCTTCTTTTCCCCTAAATTGCTACCACACCATCCCAGACCCTTTCCCAAACTTCAATTAACGTCTCCACACATCAGCTTCAAGCTGCAAATCCCCGTCTTCCAAAAATGAAAACATTCACATAAGAATGGACAGTTTAAACAGGTGCCATGGTAACATAATCGTCACTGCGGCAATTACTGCCTTATGCCTGACTAACAGCCATAAATCATTCTCTCTCTACAAAGAGGACGTTGTGGCGCTCCACTCCCATCCAATAATCAGAAATTGCCCCATGTACGGCATGACGAGTGGGCGCTGAAACAGCCCATTCTTCTGTTTGGCGGGCGATATTTCGCTCTCTATGGCGACATTACAGGGATCCTTCAGCGAGCACGATATTGTACCTGCTCGACACCTGTTAGCTTTAGCCAAGGGTTTCATCAGATAGTTGAAATAAATACTAGTCATCATCATAACCATAATCATAGTCATAAAAACCAGGGGCCTTTATGCTGTTGCCAAATTGCCCTGCCATCTGATTTACAGTCGGACTGGGTGGAGAGGGGGGAGACAGATAGGGCAGGGAGGAGGATGGAGCCTATTACGTGCATGGAATGGGATAAATACTCCAGTATACACACCTGCAGACCACCCGTCTCACACACACACACACACCTGGGAACTCACAGGCACGTAAAGGCCGGGGATGGGCTCGAAGGAGGAACACTGAAGAATTCTCTTGGGATTACAAAGAGGAACATTGTGTTACCCTCACAGTTACAGCAGGTGAGGAGAGTGATAAGGGGCCAGAGGACAAATTAGCCCTCATATTAAAATAATCCCTCACGTCTAATAACAATAATATGCTCCACACTGAGGCTATTGCACGTCCACAATGGTCTTCCTTTTCTGGCAGCAACTTGTTGAAAACAGATTTGAGTGTTTGCAAAAAAGGCTCCGTCATATCTGCTCGACCTGTCAACAGCCCTGAAATACACAGAGGTTAGAGTGATGGAGACAGTCTCTGTACACTCAGTCCTGACCAGCTGTTTGATAGAAAAGTGAGAGCCAATGATGCAGCAAAAAAGACATCTATGAAGAACGCGGCCAATTTTTCACAAGGTCCAGTCAGGAGCACTCCTCAGCCTGTGAAAACAGCTGTCCAACGGCCTCTGTGGCTCTTAAGGGACTTAAAAAAAAAAAAAAAAAACCTGATCTGTAATCTGGTAAATTGCCTTCAGTGATGTTAGGGGCTGAGCTGCATTGTGGGTAATGTAGGCACCAGGTTTTGAAAAGCAGTCCACTAGTCCAGCATTGCACTCCAGTGTCTGTTGGACTCATTACGGACAGTTTAAAAACAAATGATCCGTATCGATACAGCAGACCCAGAGATACTGCCTCCTTTAATCCAAGCATTATTTTTTCTTTTCAAAACTTGGAGCGTACATTACCCACAATGCAACTTAGGCACGAGTAACATCACTAGGGGCAATTTATCAGACTACATGCAGCTTCCTCTGGAGCCACAGATGCAGTAGTACTTCTCAAGGCCTGTAAACACACTTGAATGTGTGAAAGTGGTGGAGTTACCCTTTAAAGCCTGCCTAAGTCAGGATATCTCAGCCTCTATGGCGTTGATTTTAAACATTTTACTGGCTCACTGGATTAGACCTTTAGAGCCCAACAAGCACTGATTAAAGAAGATTTTAGCACAGAGTTGGTCATCCCCAACTAATCTTAGAATTAGGCTGACTTTCTGCCAGATTGCTGGTCGTTTCATGTTGAATTTAAGGGGACCATGACACCCGACTGCCCACCTGAACGATCAACAATCTGGCTCATGCATTGATGATCAGTTAGATCTCTGGCAGGTCAGTTTGAACAGTTTCACATGGCTGCTTTCAAAAGATCCATTATGAACTGTAGTAAGCTTGTTTAAGTGTCAGTGGAGGAGTAATTTACACGTGGTGACTAAAATGCTTACAAGACCAATACAAGTGTCTGTTAAGGTGTTTAATGTGCATTTTAAGAACTTAAAACAAAAAAGCATCCATATCAGTTTTGAATGTGGCAGTTTATTCAAAGTGACAAACGTTATTTTCTTTGCTTGGGGTTTGGTAGGTGAGACCAAAAACATAGATAATAACAACATGATGTCTGAAAATGTGGATAACAGTCAGACAACTGAAACTACAGTTAAATGAAACAGCTACAAGCAATGAAGAGTGTTTAGTAACCAACTGTGCTCACAGAAGGCATGAACATCATTACAGATGATTAAGGAGACGTCCTTCATGTTGCTGGGATCAGATTCGTCATCATGTACTAAGGCACTAATTTAGAAACAAAGAGGTCACCAACATTTTTATCTGATGTGTCACCTGCATACACAGACCTCATAACACAGCAGATCAAAGCTGCCTGGCACTGTGGTGAGGCCATCGTCCTCATTTCAGTCTTATCCAGTGGGAATCGGAACATTCATTTCCATGGATGTGGTTTTACTGCCGTTGGATTAAGAATTTCCAAAAGGTGCATAACATATCTATTACAGCAAACTGTGCCTAAAGAGGAGGGCCATGACACTGTCATACAGTATTAACACTTGATTCTGACTGTGCAAAATTAAAATGATGAAAACTGTGACATGCACAAACAAAATACAGGCAAAAACAGAACAAGACATATTAACAAAACAAAATCTGCTGAATCATGGCATGCTTGTTTTCATGTACAAACAGACAGAGAAAAGAAAAAGCTTTAGATTGTGTTAAAATACTGTCTTAATTTACTTCAACTAAAGAAATGTTCTTCTGATTTCAAAGTTATAAAAACTGCCAAAGACGCTGAGGATGCAGGCACATAATCTGTCTTATTAAACATATACTGAAGCGAAAACAGCAAGTATCTCCTGTGCTCACTGGAAATTGTCGGCAGACAGCAGGTTTTTATGGATAACGTCAACTATTTATGATTAAGCCAAAGCAAAACTTTGTGAAAAACATTTTCTGTGTGCAGAAAGCTGAAATGACAATGCTGGAAAACAACAGGAATAAATGTTTGGATAAGCATTTAGAATTATGTTTAAACTCAGTGGATGTAAACTATTTTTCAGTCAAAGTGTGAAAATGCTCAGGAAAATCTTTTTTTTTTACTGTTAAAGTAGTACCCGATCTGAGACTGAGCATCAAACTCCCTTCTGGTAAACATGTTTTTACAGTAGCAGCAACAATGTCCAGCAGCTCTAACAGGCATTACCTTGTCTTTAAATCAAGCTAGGCATCCAAACCTAGTGATCTACCACTGATCTTTTAACACCATCATGGACGATGTCTAAGATTACATTCTGTTAAACATCTGTGGAATGAAGAGTTTTGTAAAGGCTTGTTCAGAGCTCATCTATGGTTTTGGGACATTGTGCATTCGCAGTCGCCTCCTGGCCAAGGCTTCCTGTTTCTTCTTCTCGATCTCGGCTGCAGAGCACTTCCCCGTCATCTGGCTTGTGACAAAAACTGGAAAGGAGAGAGGAAAAGTGAGAAAAATGACTGGAAACACTGAATATGGTTTTGTCGGGAAATTCTGAGAATTAAAACACTTGCAAAGACCTGAAGAGAAAATGGGAAATCAGCCCTACATCAGAACTTGTTAACGTGAAATCCTTGCTACCATATCTCAGACCAGTGGGTAGCCACGGTGAAGCTCATTTGAAAATACAAAAAAAAAAATCATCCCTCAATGTCCAATCGCTCTGCAATTCATTGGCACTGAAAACTTCCTGAGGTTTGGACTCTTGACAGCATCACAAATTAAATCCATGGCACAGTGTTTACTGGCTTTGGGGAAGAATTGTTCATGTGCACATGCACTGAACTGTCAATGATTATAAGAACAACATGTGACATCTGTTTTACTGGTGAGTTTTTACTTCAGTACCCAGTCTTAGAGCAAACTGCTGAGGATAGAAGATGAAAAAGAGCTGCAAAGATGCACTGAGTAGACAAAAATAACCATTTACCAAGAAGAGCTTCATCTCTGACTGAACTTTGTCTTAATGGACATGTCTTTAGATGTTACACGCTGTGCTGAATGTAGTTTGTCAAATGCATTTTCTTCAATTTTAGACAATAATCTGTGCTGTTTGGAAGAAATGTATGTGTGAATAAATTGTACTGAGGGCTAGTGATGCAGGACATATATCAGACTGATGAATTATTGGCCCCGATAATGGCAATTTCATATTGTCAGCTATTTATCAGTATCAGCAAAAATTAGAACCAATAAATAGAGCAATAATACAAAGCCAAATTGTTTTCATTGATTTAACAAGCACAGCATCAACACACTTATAGATACAGTAGATGATGGTATGCACCTTTCGAAGTCGATTTGTGATCCACCGATCAACACTTAAGAAGAAGGAAAGGAAGAAGAACTAATGCAGCTTTTTCTTTTTTATCCATCTGAGAGAACGACGCCACCCATGATCGACTAACTAGTGGACAATCTGCCCTCTGTCTGCACTTCCTGTCTACTGACATTCACACACGCTTTGCAGAGAGGCACACAGGGAGAGAAATATGTCCTCTGGTGTTACATCCCCCCTGTCAACTGATTGTGATGCGACCTCTTATTTAATGTACTTGCCTACTTGTGCCATTGTTTCACACAAGCTTGTAAGTGCACCTGGTTGTTGCAATGTTATTCGGTACCATGTTGGTTTCGATACTTTCAACAGGCTACATAATTAACGACACATGCGGCTCACCTGCTGTTGTGAAAAAAGGATTCGCAGGTGCAAAAATCCAAACTGCGAGGTGTATTCTGACTTTATAAAACATACTGCTGATGAAGAAAGTCAACAGATGCATACAGGGAGAGAGAAACAGAAAGGCGAGGCAAGCCAGTGTGTGTCCATTAAGGTGGACAATTAAAGCAAAACGATGTAGACAAACTTTGAAAGCAACTCTAGCTACTCTGTGGGAAGCACTGAAATATCGACAGTCAGACAGCTTACCTTTGTTGCATATAACTGCTGAGTCAGAGACATTTCTCTTGAAGGCTGTGTGTTGCGACTTGAACTTCTGCGGTGCCCCGGCTGTCACTGTATGTGGCTTCATGTCCACATTAGCGTTTCCAGCCTGGAAAGTCCCAGATGAATCCCGACGCTGGCTGAATGTGCCCAGACTCATGTGGCTTCCTGGGAGGCTCTGAGACATCCGTGATTGGTTGTTGGCACCTTTCATGGGAACGTTCCATCCTTGGTAGTTCACAGCTTCGCAGCTAGTCCCCGGTAATGAGTTAGAACGAACAAAAGCACATGGCGACTGTCTTTTAGCGCTGGCACCGGGGTTCATGGACCAGGCCGTGTCGATTGGCAGAGGCGTGGTGGTTTTTCGCTGTCTGTCTTCAGCAATATCTTGTTTTTCTTGGCAGTTATTGGGGCTCACTTGCTGTGGCTGACTGTTGGAGATCCTCTCCACGCTGTCACATACCTGATAGAGCAGCTCGTCATCATCATCGCCCCATAAGCTGTCTGTAATGTCTTTAACAGAGTCTGCAGCTACACAAATCTCCTTCTGATCAGTAGTGGTCTTGTCAGGTTGAGGAGTAGATGGTGTCTTTGTGGTAGTAGATTTTCGCTCCAACGTCTGTGGTTTAGGATGTATGACAGTGAAACTGGACCTGGAAGCCTCCTTGGCAGCCATCTTGGGCTGGAAGTGAGGGTTGGGCTCTAACTTGAAAGTGCTTCGGTTGGTAGTCTTTGGTTTAGGACAAAGTTCCTGGAGTGCACTGCGGCTTGGCTTGCAGTGCAAGTTCGAAGGCTGATGTGCAGAGTTTGTATTTGCAGTAGGTTTGCACGCAGAGGTGTTTGTCTTAGTGTCGGACTGCAAGGTGGTTTTAGTGTTAGTGTGATATTGCTGGATGGGATTATGGGTCATCTCCAGCACAAAAGAGTCATTAAGTAGGTCGTCATTCTCCCAGTCGTCATCAAAATCATCACAATTGTTCGCACTAAGACCACAAGATCCCTTTTCTTCAGCCGGGCCGGACTTATCAGCTGGCTTGAGTTCTGATTGTCGGGGTTCAGCTGAAGTTGAAGTCACTGGTTGGCCTTTTACTTCCTGTGAGCAGGCTGATGTTGAGGAGCCCTGACTTAGCCGGCCGCTGACTTTCTGAGTGGAGCAGTCAAACAGAGCGTGCAGCTCCGCCTCCACCTGATCCGATGAAGATGGACACTTTAGGTCCTTCACATTGCTAGGGTACGAAGTCTCTGTCAGTTTTGTTTTGGAAGTGTTCCCACATTCATTGAGGCTGTTGTTGACAGCGTTAAGCTCTGCTGAACTCTCCCTGTCTTGTTGCATGTTCTCGTCAAACTGCCTGGCCAGTTTCAAGAGGTCGTCCACGCTGCTCTGCCTGTAGAGGGGAAAGGATTGATGAGGAAAAAAACAAAAAAGAGACAGAAAAATGACAAATAATATAGCGCTAGGGGCAAAAATGACTTCTAATGCTTGCATATGGTGTTTGTTTATGTCAGGACTAAAGCCACAGGTCATTAAATTGATTACGCACCGACAGGACTTCTTCCTGAGTCGTGGCTTTGGAATGTCCGGTGTGCACGGGATGGCGCTGTCACCTATCCACTGCAGCAGAGGAGAATCAGTCCCCTTCCGTTTCACATCCTGTGTAGGACACAAGCAAAAAATTAACAGATTTATTTCAAAACATAAAGTGAACAAGCCTAAAAGCCTGAGTACAGCACACAGAACTGAGTGACAGTGTTAGTGTGGAGATAAAGAGCCAATTTCTACTATGACATTCGGATATGTTGATTCATGTTGAGTGTTTAATGTTACTGAAGGTGAAACAACTGACCTTTGGAGCGATTCGGTTGACAATATCCGATATTTCCACAGCAGCGTGTTTCCTGAGCCCTGATCCAGGAGACAGATGAAAACAAATACTTGTTAAACTAATAACATCACAAAACACATGCACACGAATTTCACATTAAAATATGGCATGATTGTAACATAATTATCCTTTTTCATTCAAATGCAAAGCAGGACCTCTTTTTGAAAAGCATGCACGACAATTTATTTTTCAGTTTATTTCATATGCATGGTTATGTATTTCTCTTCCCCTTATGTAATGGCCATGAAGTAAAATAACAAGGAAGGTTTTCAGAAGGTGTGCATGTTGCCACCATTTCTGTGTGGAGTGTCTGTGTTGTTTACCAGTATTAGCCTGAGTGGGAGATGTGGAATCCCAGAAAATGTCTTGTGATGGTTCGACGTCACCTGGAGAATCCCCATTATTCAAGCCAGGGTATCTGCTGTAGCCTCGGCCCTTAGGACTCTGCAGATCTGTGTGTCAATCAGAAATCAAACGTTATATCAAATCAGCTGATTAAGATTATCAACAGTACATTTGCCCAGGTTCATTATTGTAGTGCTTTAAACTGTATTACAGCTGCATGTAATGATTTGCTATACGTTCAAACACTCCATCCATCCAAATATAATTCCACTCAAAGGCTGATAATATATTATGTTACATATATATATATATTACTTTAGTCTTTCTCACAACTTCACGTGGAACAACAACAATGTCAATAATGTGTGAATGCTTGTGGTCAGTGAGAAACGGGCTGGTTGTGTCAGACAGCATGTTGTTTCTATCACGTTAGGTTTGATCGCCTAATGGCCGCTGCCACTCCTCCACGTATACACTTGAATGTTTTCATGCGATCAGTTTATACCGTTATTCAACAACACGTGCTAGGCAACAGATCGCTGCCTATTTTCAATCGATCCGCAGCCTCACCTTTACGCATGGCTGATGTTGCTGTGCCAGGCATCTGCTGTCCTGTTTTCTTGTCTTGTGTTTTGCTGTCACAAAGTTTGGACACACTCCTCCACAGCTCAGTGAACTCAGGATTGCCAGCAGCAGACTCTGACATGGTCCGACAAAACAGCAGGAACGAAGCAGCCTCTGCTCAACATTATTGTAATAACGGCTTCGAGGATGCTCCGTAGATTAAAACAACACGGCTGATACTTTCTAATCAAACTTCGTCCATGTTTTCGCGAACACCTTTGTTGTGTTTTTGCCTTTCGTTCATTCACTCGCTGCGAGTCGCCATGTTTGGCTTGACGTCATCAAACTACGGATGCCGGGGAGGTTTTTTTGGTCGCTGCTCCTTCGACGACTTGCCACAACAGTCAGGTTGGAGTACTGGAAGGTATGTGAGATAATATATGTGTTAATATTTCACTTCAATAACTCTCTGTCGAAGAAACAAATAATATCCCGAACTTTACTTGTGACTATAAGCTAATTCACGAAAGCCACATACATTTTGTTCAGCAAAAGACCATCCGAGAAAATGTTAGCAGTGGTTTAAAATAACTACCGTTAGCTAATTAACGTTAGCCTGCACCTAACTGTACAAATACTTCATATTCACTACATTTCAGTGGGAAATAGGTTTACTTTTTACTCCACTATGTTTATTTTGAAACTACTTAGTTGCAGCATTGGAATTTAACTAAGTAAATTCACTCAAGTACTATACTTTTGAGGTTCTTGTAGTTTACTTGACTACATTTTGGAGACAAATACTGTACTTTCTACTCCACTACTTTTATTTGATAACTCTAGTTACTTAAAACTTACTTACTTAAAGCTGAATCAGATGATCGATCAGGTTGATGCTGATACTTTACTACGGTGTTTTGGTGAAGAAATTCAGACTCAGAGTTTTAATATCTGGGTCAGTGACAAATAAGGGCATTATGAGCAATTCAAAAATGTTTTAAAAGCTTGCATCAGGTTTGCTAACATGTATATTTTGTATTTATGTTGGTTTCATGTAATTTGAAATAGCATTTGAACTATTTTTTATGAAAGGTAAGACTGATTGCCCCTGAAAATGTCAAGTGGTGTAACCACAACAAAATGAGAAATATTAAATATTTCTTTCCACCGAGAGTGTATGCAAGTGTACTTATGAAAACAGTTACTTAATTTTAAAATATCACATGAAAATAGATTTTATTAGGATTATTTTAAGTTAAAATTGTTAATACATTGCAATAGAGGATTACATCTTATTCCACATGAATTTTCCTGTATATTATAATATTTTTATGAAAAATATTGGTTACACCAATTGACACAATCCAGTTACACCACCTGACTATGTTGCTTCTATAGTCAAAGGCCATTGTTTGTTAAAGAAACTGGCACTTAAAACCAAGCATGACAGTGAACAAAGTCAATAGAACTTTTTAAAAATTATTTTCAATGAAGAAAAAAAGGCAATGTAGTTGGACAAAAGGGAGTCAATTGTCTCTCCTGGTCTCAGGGCAGAAGTTGTCTGAGGGCAGGTGAATCTCTCCTGGTCTCAGGGCAGAAGTCGTAATTTACTGTTCTCAGGGCAACGTAGTTGGACAAAAGGGAGTCAACTGTCTCCTCTGGTCTCAGGGCAGGAGTTATTTTGTAGGATTTTCCTCATGGCTGTTTAGTCTCATCTGGTCCCAGGGCAGAGACCATTGTTTCCCACAATTTTGTCTGAGGGCAGGTGAATCTCTCCTGGTCTCAGGGCAGAAGTTGTCTGAGGGCAGGCGAATCTCTCCTGGTCTCAGGGCAGAAGTTGTATTTTTCTGTTTTAAGGCAATGTAGTTGGACAAAAGGGAGGCAACTGTCTCTTCTGGTCTCAGGGCAGAAGTTGTCTGAGGGCAGGTGACTATCTCCTGGTCTCAGGGCAGAAGTTGTCTGAGGGCAGGTGAAGCTCTCCTGGTCTCAGGGCAGAAGTTGTATTTTTCTGTTTTAAGGCAACATAGTTGGACAAAAGGGAGTCAACTGTCTCTTCTGGTCTCAGGGCAGAAGTTGTCTGAGGGCAGGTGAATCCCTCCTGGTCTCAGGGCAGAAGTTGTCTGAGGGCAGGTGAATCTCTCCTGGTCTCAGGGCAGAAGTTGTATTTTTCTGTTCTCAAGGCAACGTAGTTGGACAAAAGGGAGTCAACTGTCTCCTCTGGTCTCAGGGCAGGAGTTATTTTGTAGGATTTTCCTCATGGCTGTTTAGTCTCATCTGGTCCCAGGGCAGAGACCATTGTTTCCCACAATTTTGTCTGAGGGCAGGTGGATCTCTCCTGGTCTCAGGGCAGAAGTTGTCTGAGGGCAGGTGACTCTCTCCTGGTCTCAGGGCAGAAGTTGTCTGAGGGCAGGTGACTCTCTCTTGGTCTCAGGGCAGAAGTTGTCTGAGGGCAGGTGACTCTCTCCTGGTCTCAGGGCAGAAGTTGTCTGAGGGCAGGTGAATCTCTCCTGGTCTCAGGGCAGAAGCCGTATTTTACTGTTATCAGGGCAACGTAGTTGGACAAAAGGGAGTCAACTGTCTCCTCTGGTCTCAGGGCAGGAGTTATTTTGTAGGATTTTCCTCATGGCTGTTTAGTCTCATCTGGTCCCAGGGCAGAGACCATTGTTTCCCACAATTTTGTCTGAGGGCAGGTGAATCTCTCCTGGTCTCAGGGCAGAATTTGTCTGAGGGCAGGTGAATCTCTCCTGGTCCCAGGGCAGAAGTTGTCTGAGGGCAGGCGAATCTCTCCTGGTCTCAGGGCAGAAGTTGTATTTTTCTGTTTTAAGGCAATGTAGTTGGACAAAAGGGAGGCAACTGTCTCTTCTGGTCTCAGGGCAGAAGTTGTCTGAGGGCAGGTGACTATCTCCTGGTCTCAGGGCAGAAGTTGTCTGAGGGCAGGTGACTCTCTCCTGGTCTCAGGGCAGAAGTTGTCTGAGGGCAGGTGAATCTCTCCTGGTCTCAGGGCAGAAGTCGTATTTTACTGTTCTCAGGGCAACGTAGTTGGACAAAAGGGAGTCAACTGTCTCCTCTGGTCTCAGGGCAGGAGTTATTTTGTAGGATTTTCCTCATGGCTGTTTAGTCTCATCTGGTCCCAGGGCAGAGACCATTGTTTCCGACAATTTTGTCTGAGGGCAGGTGAATCTCTCCTGGTCCCAGGGCAGAAGTTGTCTGAGGGCAGGCGAATCTCTCCTGGTCTCAGGGCAGAAGTTGTATTTTTCTGTTTTAAGGCAACGTAGTTGGACAAAAGGGAGGCAATGGTCTCTTCTGGTCTCAGGGCAGAAGTTGTCTGAGGGCAGGTGAATCTCTCCTGGTCTCAGGGCAGAAGTCGTATTTTACTGTTCTCAGGGCACCGTAGTTGGACAAAAGGGAGTCAACTGTCTCCTCTGGTCTCAGGGCAGGAGTTATTTTGTAGGATTTTCCTCATGGCTGTTTAGTCTCATCTGGTCCCAGGGCAGAGACCATTGTTTCCCACAATTTTGTCTGAGGGCAGGTGAATCTCTCCTGGTCTCAGGGCAGAATTTGTCTGAGGGCAGGTGAATCTCTCCTGGTTCCAGGGCAGAAGTTGTCTGAGGGCAGGCGAATCTCTCCTGGTCTCAGGGCAGAAGTTGTATTTTTCTGTTTTAAGGCAATGTAGTTGGACAAAAGGGAGGCAACTGTCTCTTCTGGTCTCAGGGCAGAAGTTGTCTGAGGGCAGGTGACTCTCTCCTGGTCTCAGGGCAGAAGTGTCTGAGGGCAGGTGAATCTCTCCTGGTCTCAGGGCAGAAGTCGTATTTTACTGTTCTCAGGGCAACGTAGTTGGACAAAAGGGAGTCAACTGTCTCCTCTGGTCTCAGGGCAGGAGTTATTTTGTAGGATTTTCCTCATGGCTGTTTAGTCTCATCTGGTCCCAGGGCAGAGACCATTGTTTCCCACAATTTTGTCTGAGGGCAGGCGAATCTCACCTGGTCTCAGGGCAGAAGTTGTATTTTTCTGTTTTAAGGCAATGTAGTTGGACAAAAGGGAGGCAACTGTCTCTTCTGGTCTCAGGGCAGAAGTTGTCTGAGGGCAGGTGACTCTCTCCTGGTCTCAGGGCAGAAGTTGTCTGAGGGCAGGTGACTCTCTCCTGGTCTCAGGGCAGAAGTTGTCTGAGGGCAGGTGACTCTCTCCTGGTCTCAGTGCAGAAGTTGTCTGAGGGCAGGTGAATCTCTCCTGGTCTCAGGGCAGAAGCCGTATTTTACTGTTCTCAGGGCAACGTAGTTGGACAAAAGGGAGTCAACTGTCTCCTCTGGTCTCAGGGCAGGAGTTATTTTGTAGGATTTTCCTCATGGCTGTTTAGTCTCATCTGGTCCCAGGGCAGAGACCATTGTTTCCCACAATTTTGTCTGAGGGCAGGTGAATCTCTCCTGGTCTCAGGGCAGAATTTGTCTGAGGGCAGGTGAATCTCTCCTGGTCCCAGGGCAGAAGTTGTCTGAGGGCAGGCGAATCTCACCTGGTCTCAGGGCAGAAGTTGTATTTTTCTGTTTTAAGGCAATGTAGTTGGACAAAAGGGAGGCAACTGTCTCTTCTGGTCTCAGGGCAGAAGTTGTCTGAGGGCAGGTGACTCTCTCCTGGTCTCAGGGCAGAAGTTGTCTGAGGGCAGGTGACTCTCTCCTGGTCTCAGGGCAGAAGTTGTCTGAGGGCAGGTGAATCTCTCCTGGTCTCAGGGCAGAAGCCGTATTTTACTGTTCTCAGGGCAACGTAGTTGGACAAAAGGGAGTCAACTGTCTCCTCTGGTCTCAGGGCAGGAGTTATTTTGTAGGATTTTCCTCATGGCTGTTTAGTCTCATCTGGTCCCAGGGCAAAGACCATTGTTTCCCACAATTTTGTCTGAGGGCAGGTGAATCTCTCCTGGTCTCAGGGCAGAATTTGTCTGAGGGCAGGTGAATCTCTCCTGGTCCCAGGGCAGAAGTTGTCTGAGGGCAGGCGAATCTCACCTGGTCTCAGGGCAGAAGTTGTATTTTTCTGTTTTAAGGCAATGTAGTTGGACAAAAGGGAGGCAACTGTCTCTTCTGGTCTCAGGGCAGAATTTGTCTGAGGGCAGTTGACTCTCTCCTGGTCTCAGGGCAGAAGTTGTCTGAGGGCAGGTGACTCTCTCCTGGTCTCAGGGCAGAAGTTGTCTGAGGGCAGGTGACTCTCTCCTGGTCTCAGGGCAGAAGTTGTCTGAGGGCAGGTGAATCTCTCCTGGTCCCAGGGCAGAAGTTGTCTGAGGGCAGGCGAATCTCTCCTGGTCTCAGGGCAGAAGTTGTATTTTTCTGTTTTAAGGCAATGTAGTTGGACAAAAGGGAGGCAACTGTCTCTTTTGGTCTCAGGGCAGAAGTTGTCTGAGGGCAGGTGACTCTCTCCTGGTCTCAGGGCAGAAGTTGTCTGAGGGCAGGTGAATCTCTCCTGGTCTCAGGGCAGAAGTCGTATTTTACTGTTCTCAGGGCAACGTAGTTGGACAAAAGGGAGTCAACTGTCTCCTCTGGTCTCAGGGCAGGAGTTATTTTGTAGGATTTTCCTCATGGCTGTTTAGTCTCATCTGGTCCCAGGGCAGAGACCATTGTTTCCCACAATTTTGTCTGAGGGCAGGTGAATCTCTCCTGGTCTCAGGGCAGAATTTGTCTGAGGGCAGGTGAATCTCTCCTGGTCCCAGGGCAGAAGTTGTCTGAGGGCAGGCGAATCTCACCTGGACTCAGGGCAGAAGTTGTATTTTTCTGTTTTAAGGCAATGTAGTTGGACAAAAGGGAGGCAACTGTCTCTTCTGGTCTCAGGGCAGAAGTTGTCTGAGGGCAGGTGACTCTCTCCTGGTCTCAGGGCAGAAGTTGTCTGAGGGCAGGTGACTCTCTCTTGGTCTCAGGGCAGAAGTTGTCTGAGGGCAGGTGACTCTCTCCTGGTCTCAGGGCAGAAGTTGTCTGAGGGCAGGTGAATCTCTCCTGGTCTCAGGGCAGAAGCCGTATTTTACTGTTATCAGGGCAACGTAGTTGGACAAAAGGGAGTCAACTGTCTCCTCTGGTCTCAGGGCAGGAGTCATTTTGTAGGATTTTCCTCATGGCTGTTTAGTCTCATCTGGTCCCAGGGCAAAGACCATTGTTTCCCACAATTTTGTGTGAGGGCAGGTGAATCTCTCCTGGTCTCAGGGCAGAATTTGTCTGAGGGCAGGTGAATCTCTCCTGGTCTCAGGGCAGAAGTTGTCTGAGGGCAGGTGAATCTCTCCTGGTCTCAGGGCAGAAGCCGTATTTTACTGTTCTCAGGGCAACGTAGTTGGACAAAAGGGAGTCAACTGTCTCTTCTGGTCTCAGGGCAGAAGTTGTCTGAGGGCAGGTGACTCTCTCCTGGTCTCAGGGCAGAAGTTGTCTGAGGGCAGGTGAATCTCTCCTGGTCCCAGGGCAGAAGTTGTCTGAGGGCAGGCGAATCTCTCCTGGTCTCAGGGCAGAAGTTGTATTTTTCTGTTTTAAGGCAATGTAGTTGGACAAAAGGGAGGCAACTGTCTCTTCTGGTCTCAGGGCAGAAGTTGTCTGAGGGCAGGTGACTCTCTCCTGGTCTCAGGGCAGAAGTTGTCTGAGGGCAGGTGACTCTCTCTTGGTCTCAGGGCAGAAGTTGTCTGAGGGCAGGTGACTCTCTCCTGGTCTCAGGGCAGAAGTTGTCTGAGGGCAGGTGAATCTCTCCTGGTCTCAGGGCAGAAGCCGTATTTTACTGTTATCAGGGCAACGTAGTTGGACAAAGGGAGTCAACTGTCTCCTCTGGTCTCAGGGCAGGAGTTATTTTGTAGGATTTTCCTCATGGCTGTTTAGTCTCATCTGGTCCCAGGGCAAAGACCATTGTTTCCCACAATTTTGTGTGAGGGCAGGTGAATCTCTCCTGGTCTCAGGGCAGAATTTGTCTGAGGGCAGGTGAATCTCTCCTGGTCTCAGGGCAGAAGTTGTCTGAGGGCAGGTGAATCTCTCCTGGTCTCAGGGCAGAAGCCGTATTTTACTGTTCTCAGGGCAACGTAGTTGGACAAAAGGGAGTCAACTGTCTCTTCTGGTCTCAGGGCAGAAGTTGTCTGAGGGCAGGTGACTCTCTCCTGGTCTCAGGGCAGAAGTTGTCTGAGGGCAGGTGACTCTCTCCTGGTCTCAGGGCAGAAGTTGTCTGAGGGCAGGTGAATCTCTCCTGGTCCCAGGGTAGAAGATGTCTGAGGGCAGGTGAATCTCTCCTGGTCTCAGAGCAGAAGTTGTCTGAGGGCAGGTGAATCTCTCCTGGTCTCAGGGCAGAAGTCATATTTTACTGTTCTCAGGGCAACGTAGTTGGACAAAAGGGAGTCAACTGTCTCCTCTGGTCTCAGGGCAGGAGTTATTTTGTAGGATTTTCCTCATGGCTGTTTAGTCTCATCTGGTCCCAGGGCAGAGACCATTGTTTCCCACAATTTTGTCTGAGGGCAGGCGAATCTCTCCTGGTCTCAGGGCAGAAGCTGTATTTTTCTGTTTTAAGGCAACGTAGTTGGACAAAAGGGAGGCAACTGTCTCTTCTGGTCTCAGGGCAGAAGTTGTCTGAGGGCAGGTGAATCTCTCCTGGTCTCAGGGCAGAAGCCGTATTTTACTGTTCTCAGGGCAACGTAGTTGGACAAAAGGGAGTCAACTGTCTCCTCTGGTCTCAGGGCAGGAGTTATTTTGTAGGATTTTCCTCATGGCTGTTTAGTCTCATCTGGTCCCAGGGCAGAGACCATTGTTTCCCACAATTTTGTCTGAGGGCAGGCGAATCTCTCCTGGTCCCAGGGCAGAAGTTGTCTTGAGGGCAGGCAAATCTCTCCTGGTCTCAGGGCAGAAGTTGTATTTTTCTGCTTTAAGGCAATGTAGTCGGACAAAAGGGAGGCAACTGTCTCTTCTGGTCTCAGGGCAGGAGTTGTCTGAGGGCAGGTGACTCTCTCCTGGTCTTGTATTGTATTTCTCAGGGCAGAAGTTGTCTGAGGGCAGGTGAATCTTTCCTGGTCCCAGGGCAGAAGTTGTCTGAGGGCAGGTGAATCTCTCCTGGTCCCAGGGCAGAAGTTGTCTGAGGGCAGGCGAATCTCTCCTGGTCTCAGGGAAGAAGTTGTATTTTTCTGTTTTAAGGCAATGTAGTTGGACAAAAGGGAGGCAACTGTCTCTTCTGGTCTCAGGGCAGAAGTTGTCTGAGGGCAGGTGACTCTCTCCTGGTCTCAGGGCAGAAGTTGTCTGAGGGCAGGTGACTCTATCCTGGTCTCAGGGCAGAAGTTGTCTGAGGGCAGATGAATCTCTCCTGGTTTCAGGGCAGAAGTCGTATTTTACTGTTCTCAGGGCAACGTAGTTGGACAAAAGGGAGTCAACTGTCTCCTCTGGTCTCAGGGCAGGAGTTATTTTGTAGGATTTTCCTCATGGCTGTTTAGTCTCATCTGGTCCCAGGGCAGAGACCATTGTTTCCCACAATTTTGTCTGAGGGCAGGTGAATCTCTCCTGGTCTCAGGGCAGAATTTGTCTGAGGGCAGGTGAATCTCTCCTGGTCCCAGGGCAGAAGTTGTCTGAGGGCAGGCGAATCTCTCCTGGTCTCAGGGCAGAAGTTGTATTTTTCTGTTTTAAGGCAATGTAGTTGGACAAAAGGGAGGCAACTGTCTCTTCTGGTCTCAGGGCAGAAGTTGTCTGAGGGCAGGTGACTCTCTCCTGGTCTCAGGGCAGAAGTTGTCTGAGGGCAGGTGAATCTCTCCTGGTCTCAGGGCAGAAGCTGTATTTTACTGTTCTCAGGGCAACGTAGTTGGACAAAAGGGAGTCAACTGTCTCCTCTGGTCTCACGGCAGGAGTTATTTTGTAGGATTTTCCTCATGGCTGTTTAGTCTCAACTGGTCCCAGGGCAGAGACCATTGTTTCCCACAATTTTGTCTGAGGGCAGGCGAATCTCACCTGGTCTCAGGGCAGAAGTTGTATTTTTCTGTTTTAAGGCAATGTAGTTGGACAAAAGGGAGGCAACTGTCTCTTCTGGTCTCAGGGCAGAATTTGTCTGAGGGCAGGTGACTCTCTCCTTGTCTCAGGGCAGAAGTTGTCTGAGGGCAGGTGACTCTCTCCTGGTCTCAGGGCAGAAGTTGTCTGAGGGCAGGTGACTCTCTCCTGGTCTCAGGGCAGAAGTTGTCTGAGGGCAGGTGAATCTCTCCTGGTCCCAGGGCAGAAGTTGTCTGAGGGCAGGCGAATCTCTCCTGGTCTCAGGGCAGAAGTTGTATTTTTCTGTTTTAAGGCAATGTAGTTGGACAAAAGGGAGGCAACTGTCTCTTTTGGTCTCAGGGCAGAAGTTGTCTGAGGGCAGGTGACTCTCTCCTGGTCTCAGGGCAGAAGTTGTCTGAGGGCAGGTGACTCTCTCCTGGTCTCAGGGCAGAAGTCGTATTTTACTGTTCTCAGGGCAACGTAGTTGGACAAAAGGGAGTCAACTGTCTCCTCTGGTCTCAGGGCAGGAGTTATTTTGTAGGATTTTCCTCATGGCTGCTTAGTCTCATCTGGTCCCAGGGCAGAGACCATTGTTTCCCACAATTTTGTCTGAGGGCAGGTGAATCTCTCCTGGTCTCAGGGCAGAATTTGTCTGAGGGCAGGTGAATCTCTCCTGGTCCCAGGGCAGAAGTTGTCTGAGGGCAGGCGAATCTCACCTGGACTCAGGGCAGAAGTTGTATTTTTCTCTTTTAAGGCAATGTAGTTGGACAAAAGGGAGGCAACTGTCTCTTCTGGTCTCAGGGCAGAAGTTGTCTGAGGGCAGGTGACTCTCTCCTGGTCTCAGGGCAGAAGTTGTCTGAGGGCAGGTGACTCTCTCTTGGTCTCAGGGCAGAAGTTGTCTGAGGGCAGGTGACTCTCTCCTGGTCTCAGGGCAGAAGTTGTCTGAGGGCAGGTGAATCTCTCCTGGTCTCAGGGCAGAAGCCGTATTTTACTGTTATCAGGGCAACGTAGTTGGACAAAAGGGAGTCAACTGTCTCCTCTGGTCTCAGGGCAGGAGTTATTTTGTAGGATTTTCCTCATGGCTGTTTAGTCTCATCTGGTCCCAGGGCAAAGACCATTGTTTCCCACAATTTTGTGTGAGGGCAGGTGAATCTCTCCTGGTCTCAGGGCAGAATTTGTCTGAGGGCAGGTGAATCTCTCCTGGTCTCAGGGCAGAAGTTGTCTGAGGGCAGGTGACTCTCTCCTGGTCTCAGTGCAGAAGTTGTCTGAGGGCAGGTGAATCTCTCCTGGTCTCAGGGCAGAAGCCGTATTTTACTGTTCTCAGGGCAACGTAGTTGGACAAAAGGGAGTCAACTGTCTCTTCTGGTCTCAGGGCAGAAGTTGACTGAGGGCAGGTGACTCTCTCCTGGTCCCAGGGCAGAAGTTGTCTGAGGGCAGGCGAATCTCTCCTGGTCTCAGGGCAGAAGTTGTATTTTTCTGTTTTAAGGCAATGTAGTTGGACAAAAGGGAGGCAACTGTCTCTTTTGGTCTCAGGGCAGAAGTTGTCTGAGGGCAGGTGACTCTCTCCTGGTCTCAGGGCAGAAGTTGTCTGAGGGCAGGTGACTCTCTCCTGGTCTCAGGGCAGAAGTCGTATTTTACTGTTCTCAGGGCAACGTAGTTGGACAAAAGGGAGTCAACTGTCTCCTCTGGTCTCAGGGCAGGAGTTATTTTGTAGGATTTTCCTCATGGCTGCTTAGTCTCATCTGGTCCCAGGGCAGAGACCATTGTTTCCCACAATTTTGTCTGAGGGCAGGTGAATCTCTCCTGGTCTCAGGGCAGAATTTGTCTGAGGGCAGGTGAATCTCTCCTGGTCCCAGGGCAGAAGTTGTCTGAGGGCAGGCGAATCTCACCTGGACTCAGGGCAGAAGTTGTATTTTTCTGTTTTAAGGCAATGTAGTTGGACAAAAGGGAGGCAACTGTCTCTTCTGGTCTCAGGGCAGAAGTTGTCTGAGGGCAGGTGACTCTCTCCTGGTCTCAGGGCAGAAGTTGTCTGAGGGCAGGTGAATCTCTCCTGGTCTCAGGGCAGAAGCCGTATTTTACTGTTATCAGGGCAACGTAGTTGGACAAAAGGGAGTCAACTGTCTCCTCTGGTCTCAGGGCAGGAGTTATTTTGTAGGATTTTCCTCATGGCTGTTTAGTCTCATCTGGTCCCAGGGCAAAGACCATTGTTTCCCACAATTTTGTGTGAGGGCAGGTGAATCTCTCCTGGTCTCAGGGCAGAATTTGTCTGAGGGCAGGTGAATCTCTCCTGGTCTCAGGGCAGAAGTTGTCTGAGGGCAGGTGAATCTCTCCTGGTCTCAGGGCAGAAGCCGTATTTTACTGTTCTCAGGGCAACGTAGTTGGACAAAAGGGAGTCAACTGTCTCTTCTGGTCTCAGGGCAGAAGTTGTCTGAGGGCAGGTGACTCTCTCCTGGTCTCAGGGCAGAAGTTGTCTGAGGGCAGGTGACTCTCTCCTGGTCTCAGGGCAGAAGTTGTCTGAGGGCAGGTGAATCTCTCCTGGTCCCAGGGCAGAAGTTGTCTGAGGGCAGGCGAATCTCTCCTGGTCTCAGGGCAGAAGTTGTCTGAGGGCAAGTGAATCCCTCCTGGTCTCAGGGCAGAAGTTGTCTGAGGGCAGGTGAATCTCTCCTGGTCTCAGGGCAGAAGTCATATTTTACTGTTCTCAGGGCAACGTAGTTGGACAAAAGGGAGTCAACTGTCTCCTCTGGTCTCAGGGCAGGAGTTATTTTGTAGGATTTTCCTCATGGCTGTTTAGTCTCATCTGGTCCCAGGGCAGAGACCATTGTTTCCCACAATTTTGTCTGAGGGCAGGCGAATCTCTCCTGGTCTCAGGGCAGAAGTTGTATTTTTCTGTTTTAAGGCAACGTAGTTGGACAAAAGGGAGGCAACTGTCTCTTCTGGTCTCAGGGCAGAAGTTGTCTGAGGGCAGGTGAATCTCTCCTGGTCCCAGGGCAGAAGTTGTCTGAGGGCAGGCGAATCTCACCCGGTCTCAGGGCAGAAGTTGTATTTTTCTGTTTTAAGGCAATGTAGTTGGACAAAAGGGAGGCAACTGTCTCTTCTGGTCTCAGGGCAGAAGTTGTCTGAGGGCAGGTTACTCTCTCCTGGTCTCAGGGCAGAAGTTGTCTGAGGGCAGGTGAATCTCTCCTGGTCTCAGGGCAGAAGTCATATTTTACTGTTCTCAGGGCAACGTAGTTGGACAAAAGGGAGTCAACTGTCTCCTCTGGTCTCAGGGCAGGAGTTATTTTGTAGGATTTTCCTCATGGCTGTTTAGTCAAGAATTTGTCTGAGGGCAGGTGAATCTCTCCTGGTCCCAGGGCAGGAGTTGTCTGAGGGCAGGTGACTCTCTCCTGGTCTCAGGGCAGAAGTTGTCTGAGGGCAGGTGACTCTCTCCTGGTCTCAGGGCCGAAGTCGTATTTTACTGTTCTCAGGGCAACGTAGTTGGACAAAAGGGAGTCAACTGTCTCATCTGGTCCCAGGGCAGAGACCATTGTTTCCCACAATTTTGTCTGAGGGCAGGTGAATCTCTCCTGGTCTCAGGGCAGAATTTGTCTGAGGGCAGGTGAATCTCTCCTGGTTCCAGGGCAGAAGTTGTCTGAGGGCAGGCGAATCTCACCTGGTCTCAGAGCAGAAGTTGTATTTTTCTGATTTAAGGCAATGTAGTTGGACAAAAGGGAGGCAACTGTCTCTTCTGGTCTCAGGGCAGAAGTTGTCTGAGGGCAGGTGACTCTCTCCTGGTCTCAGGGCAGAAGTTGTCTGAGGGCAGGTGACTCTCTCCTGGTCTCAGTGCAGAAGTTGTCTGAGGGCAGGTGAATCTCTCCTGGTCTCAGGGCAGAAGCCGTATTTTACTGTTCTCAGGGCAACGTAGTTGGACAAAAGGGAGTCAACTGTCTCCTCTGGTCTCAGGGCAGGAGTTATTTTGTAGGATTTTCCTCATGGCTGTTTAGTCTCATCTGGTCCCAGGGCAGAGACCATTGTTTCCCACAATTTTGTCTGAGGGCAGGTGAATCTCTCCTGGTCTCAGGGCAGAATTTGTCTGAGGGCAGGTGAATCTCTCCTGGTCCCAGGGCAGGAGTTGTCTGAGGGCAGGCGAATCTCACCTGGTCTCAGGGCAGAAGTTGTATTTTTCTGTTTTAAGGCAATGTAGTTGGACAAAAGGGAGGCAACTGTCTCTTCTGGTCTCAGGGCAGAAGTTGTCTGAGGGCAGGTGACTCTCTCCTGGTCTCAGGGCAGAAGTTGTCTGAGGGCAGGTGACTCTCTCCTGGTCTCAGGTCAGAAGTCGTATTTTACTGTTCTCAGGGCAACGTAGTTGGACAAAAGGGAGTCAACTGTCTCCTCTAGTCTCTGGGCAGAAGTTGTCTGAGGGCAGGTGAATCTCTCCTGGTCTCAGGGCAGAAGTTGTATTTTTCTGTTCTCAGGGCAACGTAGTTGGACAAAAGGGAGTTAACTGTGTCCTCTGGTCTCAGGGCAGAAGTTGTTTTGTAGGATTTTCCTCATGGCTTTTTATTCTCATCTGGTCCCAGGGCAGAAGTTGTCTGTGGGGAGGTGAATCTCTCCTGGTCTCACGGCAGAAGTCGTATTTTTCTGTTTTAAGGGCAACTTAGTTGGACAATTCTTATAATATTGGAGTTTTAAGTCTTTTTAAAGCTGCTGTTCATGTTCAACATTGTCACTGTTCACCCACTTCATTCTGCTATATTATGAAATTACATATATTGCACTATATATTGCTTAAAATTGTAAGCGAATGGAATACAAATAAAGCTAAACATTTAAAAAATATCAAGGCCATGCAAAATAATGATTTTATCCTAACCTTCCAGAGCTTTGATAATAAAGTTGTGGATAAATTACCAATTCTTCACAATAAATATAACACTTAAAACTTGAAAATCGTTCCACATAGTAAGTTAGTTCATATTACATCTTTAATCAGCATCAAAAACTACTGATATTTGACAAAACCAGCCTCTAACCAAAAGGAATGTAATAGAAGTCAGATGGTGTAACCGGTTACAGCATTTGACATTTCAATTTAAATTCAAATTTAACAGGCATTATGATGGACACCTATGTAAGCACATGGCCTTGGTGTGTAGATTTCAAACACATTTTTTAAAATAAATACTTATTTTTACAATTATTATGAATGATAAATGTTTTCTTTGGGTCATACCATTTGACATGTAACCCTAAGCACACCTGACCATACCCTAAAAATGTGAAATTATCAAGATTTCAAAGAGAGTTACTAACCTCGTCATGCAGCAGTTAGGCTAATCAGGGTCCTGCTCTGTGATATAATTTCCTGTCACATGGTCTTCTTGCACAAATTAACAAAATAGCTCCTTGAATGTTGGTTACACCACCTTGACACTTCAGGAAGTTGACTTGACAGCCACAATTCCCCAAATTAATTATAATATTCAGAACAATGGTGTTCCATTTATTTTAGTCATTATTAAACAATGTCAGATTATAGGGTGTTTTATTGAGATTTTCACCTTTTTTGAACAAGTTGAACTGTTTGGTACGAAGTTTTTATGGTTACACCTCATTGATATTTTTGCCATTATCCCCTGAATATTCTCTGAAAATTGATTAAACCCAGACATTTTAGATGAGGTCTTCAAAAAGAGAATGTATGCAAGTAATTTTTACATTTTTTTCCCCAAATTTTAACCTTTTTAAATTCAGCTGAACCATAAGAACACAAAAAAAAATTGCGTCACGTCATTGACCCATTTACAATATTAATCAGGTAATAATACAAACTCAGAAATGTTTGGAGATAGAAATGTGGCAGGGTCCGCCACATATAAATAAGGTAAAACAGTATAAATTGTGTTGTCCTTTAAGGTCAGTTTGTTTATTCAGTCATGGAAACAAAGAGTTTGTGTATTTAGTTTGTATAGGCATAAATGAATAAGTCAATGAAGATCTTTCTCATCTGATTAAAATTTCTTTCTCAAAACTACATAGTGCACCTTTATGTAAAATTTTTAAGAAAAACTTAAGATAACCATCTCAGAAAACATCCTGGTTTCACGGTACACACTGTGTACAAAATACACTACTCAGAATTAGTTAGGGATATTGGGATATTTTAGTGCTTCACTTGTGTGTTTATTCTGTGACACATCTGAATTTTTATTTTGTGTTTTGTGAATATTTTTGGTCCCCAAAAATAATGCGACACATTTCATTTGACTTTTATTGCATATCCATGAACATGCATATTTTCACCCATATCCCAATATCCCAACTAATTTTAGAAGTGTATTTTTTCTTGACAGACATGAAACTTGATATAAACTTGAGATATATTTTATTAACACTAATACAGTAGAAGTCTATAGATAGTCTATACCATAGATAAGCAAATGTACACGGTCTGTCAATTTTCATACCACCATATTCCTTCAAAACAATATGCCGCTGCAGTCCTCACATTATGTCAGTGTGACGTTTACCTTGGAATAGAAATAAAAGTGATCATGCTGGGACAGCCCCTAAACTTGTATAGCGGTGCTTCAGAGTGCAGAGCCTCAGTAAATATAAAAATAAAATGTGTGTCATCATGTTGACAGTTTCTGCCAACTTAGTCATTGCTCTGAATAAATAATTATCACTTCACTTGTTCCAGGTAAAATTAATGTAAGTTTAAAAAAAATGGAGGCAGCAAAACACATTTATGCTCCCAAACTCTGTACTTTATCTGGGAACTTCATGAAATACAGGCGTTAAATCTGAGCTATTATTCTTGGCTGGTTGCAAGCAGTACAGTAAATATTATGCTAGACAGCACTGGTACCAAGTAGGTATACCCATATGTTTGGCTGTAAACTTCATTTGGTTTGAAGCTTGTTTGTTTGTACAAGGCTTATTTTGAAAGCTGTTGTTTGTGTGGATTGCATGGATGTTGTCAAATAAATCCATCACATTTCTCACAAATGTTTATCATGTAAATCAAACAAATTTGTAGGCAAAATTCATATTACATGGTGTTTGGCACCGAAAATGCAACAACTGTCTGTTCAGTTTGACATGGTACTCAGACTGCAATTGTGTTCTTGACTATCAGCCTTTACTGTGCCTTTGTCAAAAGTTAGTTTTGTCCCCCAGTAATGATCAGATAACAGCAGGGCAGCTAATAATAGAGTGAATGTGAGGATATGAGTTTACTAAGTACAGTACAATATAGGTCTTTTATGTAGTCTGTGTCCGCCTTGATAAAGTTTGGCCGACTGCAAACACCATGAACTTATACATCCTATTCCAGATGTGTTGGCATTTTGTAAATATATTTGAATGTTGTCAACAGACCAAAAAAGAAAAAAGAAAAAGGAAGTTGGACGGGAAAATCTTGGATGAAACTGGCCTCATCTGCTTTAAAGTTTCTAGCATAAGAACTTCATCTGCATTAGTTTTAATTCAATTTAGAGTCCCATCTTGTTCTCAATCACTTAGATATGCAGAATACTGGCTCATTATATCATCTATTGGCATTTTTAAATCCAAATAATGAGCCTTCAAAAAGTCATTTTCATTTGAAGACAACTGAATTATATGAAGAAGAAAAAAAATACTCAGCTTGGAATAATCATTTGTGTCTGATAGTTTTTCCATCAAACAGTCCAAATACCTTGTTAAAATCCTTAAAATTATGTCTCTTCATATCCAGAAAACATGCAGATATTTTTAATTTCTGAAGGTTTACAGCTGAATACAAGATGTCTCCTCCTTCACTGAAAAGTCTAATCTCAGTGTATGTGCGGTAGATGCTTTAAGCTTCCTTATCACACGTATGTAAGTTGCATACTGGTACTTTATCCGCCTCCAAACTAGCCTCCGATATTTTGTGATGTCCCAAAATGATTCTTGTATGTACACGTCTTAAATTCAGACTTAAGGTGAGCATGGAGAAACTCTTCCCCTGAAAACTGCCTTGAGGTGTCAAACTCTGCACATTCATCATTCTGCACAGTGAAGGTCAAATATCTAAGTGAAGTGACTACATGCAGAACACATTTTTCAGTGGAGTGGGACTTCAAACCTCGGTCACAAGATACGCTCTCAGTGGTAACAGTCAAATGTCAGAGTCTTTAATGCAGCTCATTGAGGTACATTAAGGCAAGGACTTTTGTCTCAACTAATCTAAAGTGATAAGTGCTTTCGAAGTCAAAGAAACTATTAATACAATGCAGTAGTATAAGTATAACAGCAAGGCGTTTGAGCTAAAGGTGGCTGATAGGTCACTAGCTTATGTTTTGTTTTCAGTGTGTTTTTACGCCTCTAATTAAAACACACTTGTCAAAGGTGACATCCAATTCTAGTGTAGTTTGAACATAGTTAATTTGATTTTAATTTGCCTTCATTTTGGTTGCTGTTTAGTATTATCTTATAAAAAAAAACGTTTTCTTCATTGAGTCCCTCTTTCTTTGTTTTTCTCTCCAGTAATACCGAAAGTGTTATGGATCACTTTTTGTCTTTTAAACATCAGTGTTTTAAGTAGTTAAATACTCAATAGTTGAATTCAGAGCTGGTGAAGATAGATATACATCTTTGCTTGAGAATTGTTGGTAAAAAAAACCAGACTCTTAACCGCTGCCTATTTTGGTTGTGAGTCAGAATCAGGTCTTGGAGTCTGTTTGGTGTTCAGCTGAATCTTAGTAAGACCAATCCTTTAAAACATACTTGACATTTCGCTGAATGAACACTCAAAAATGTGGCTTTTGGCATGCAACCAGAACATCTTAGTCAAATGAGTAATTGCCTCAGTGGAAACAGGTTACTGACATGTGAGTTGATGATTCCAGATAAGTCCTTGTGTTGTTGAAACTGGTCCATGTTTCCACCGTCATCATCCTCTTATCTGTGAATGCTGAGGAAGGAGGTACATGATGAATGTTGCTTTTACTTATTCACACACACATGGTATTCAGAGTTTCCACTGAAAACACTATGAGTCATTTGATCGAGTATGAAAATTTGTTCTAAAAAAAATAAGAAACTTTACCCTCTTATTCCTGGAAGGAAACCAAACATTTGACTAGAGATTTGTGAAGATTTAATGATTTTTGAAGTCACTTGTCAGCAAAATGTTTATTTCATCTTTGCTTGTGAAACACATGCAAGTGTTTCAGCGGAGAGGTCAGAGGTCAGGTTAGTTAGGAGAAGCAGGTGTTGACATCAAATCATCAACAAATCAAGAAATATTCTAAATTAAAAATTAAAAAGACCTGGAGACTTCCACACATTTCTGACATTCTGCAGAGCAATTTCCAGAATAAAGCACTAGATGGTGCTTGAATACCTCCTTCGTACTGTGTGTGTGTGTGTGTGTGTGTGTGTGTGTGTGTGTGTGTGTGTGTGTGTGTGAAAGACAGAGAGAAAGAGAGTTACAGTGTGAGTCAGTGTGAACTGGATGCAGAGAGATATGTGCACTAAATGTTACTGAAGTGCTGCTGAAATAGTATTTTGAAAATAGGCAACACACACACACACACAGTGGCAGTGAATTACTATGCTTGATTATTCTGCTTTGATTGTTTAAATTTGGAAACAGTTTATCATTGTAGAGAATTGGGGAAGCCAATCAACTGTGTTTCTTTGATTGAGCGCCAGCAACCATTATGAGCAGACGACCTGTAGCCGGAGCCTCCACTTCCCTGGTTAAAACCTAATTGTTCTTTCATCAAAACATGAGCAGATATTTAGCCAGCGCTAACCATAAATGCACGGGATTCGAGGACAACTGCAACATGTGTAATTTTTTGGGCAAACTCACTCTCATATTGTGAATCAAAAGCAAGAAAAACACTCAGGTGCCACAGATCCTCCATGTTGATATAGAAAACATTAGAGAAAGACACCACATGTCAGACATTCACCATACAGCCAAACAACCAGCAGAATATTGGGCAGACAAAAACACAAGACTAAGAATTATCTCAACAAATGTGTTGCAATAGTGATATAAAAATGCTTACTCATCATCTGTTAAATATCCAAAAATATAACAATCTATAAATCGTAACATATTATCAAAGGTATTGAAATTAAAGGGCGATAAAGCAGAAAAAATCAGCAAATTCCTCACAATTGAGAAGCCAGAATCAGTGACTTTTTGCATTTTTGCTTAAGGAATGACTTAATCACTTTCTTGTCTTTTGACTAAATAATTAACAAATAATCGTAGAAGCAGTGACATTTTTAAAAAAATAAATAATTTAATTTAATCCATTCCTGTCCTTACAAATATGTCTGTTGTGATGCCACACACAGCAAACAGCATATGTAGGCCTATGGGCTGTTGTCATGTTAGTGGCGTAGCTGTTGTCAATGTTAAACAGGTTAACTGGAACTGCCAGTGTGGATATAACAGCGATTTAATCAACAGTTAGCTACGTTTCATGCCTCTCTTTAATGCATTCAGCTAATCTTGGGGGTATCCCCATTGCTCTGTCAGGCGAGCTGTGTCATATCACGCTGCCACACAAATCCACGCCCGGGGGTTGCAGTCTCCTGCCCGTCTAAAAGTCACCGTAACACCTCCTGTCACACTGAATGTTAGCATTTCTCAGAAGTGATAGTTAGACCACAGAATAAAGGGCATGGATGTGTCAGTTTCAATTTGAATATGAGGGATCAGCCCTCCGCTGCCTTGTGTTTTTACCTACTTTGTCTTTCCTCCTCCTCTACAAGCCTTTCCAAGCCATGTCACGGCAGAAAAAAATTGCCAACGGCTGCACAGGGAGGAGAGAGGAAGAACGGTTTAGCCTGAAATCTCCAAGCTAGCTCAATTCTCTCCCAGAAGCCTGTCTCTTCACCTAACTACCTACTGCCTTCTTCCATTTACTGGTTACGCCTGGGTTGTTTAGAAGCAATTAAGGAGCTAATTGTGGAGATTTCTGAGGACCGGGTATTATAGTAAAAAGTAAAGAGCTAATGGCTAATTGCCCAAGCAGCTGCTAGTGTTTATGAAGGAGGAGCGAACATGCCAGGGGATCTACCAGGCGTAGACAGCAATGAGGACAAGGAGGTTTGTGAGTGTGTGTGTGTGTGTGTGTGTGTGTGTGTGTTTGAGGTAGGGGGGGATCATCATTGCTGTAGATCCCAGGGATGGTTCTCACTGGGCAGATGCCAGGTGAGTGAGACAAGCTGGAGAATATGAGGCTCAACTCAGAATAGCGTCTGCATAAATAATAATCACCTCTCATGGCCTCTGGTGCTGTACCTCCAAGGAGTCTGTGTTGACTTCCATGTTTGTATGTGAAGGGTATATCCCAGTGTTTATATCACCCCCCCTCCGTTTACTCCCCCATTCTCCCTCACCCCCAAACCCATTCTGCCAGACCCCCCCTTTGGGCTAGCAGTGCCTCGTGGATGACAGTTAGCATGTGGCAGAGCTCTCTGAAGTGGAAGGGATCCAGGATGCTGGGTTTCTGTGCCAGCTTCACTAGGCTGGGATTTCACCCATTTCACAGTGTTTGCCAATGGCTGCGACTGTGAATGAAAGCATTTGTTACAATGCCTGGTTCTGCAGTGTCAGATCAGTGGGCTTCAGCAGTGGTTAGATGCAGCCTAAGGTGGTTTGGCGTCCTTCTGCAAGAATCCCAGCAGGTCTTTTGGTCACATGGGGCTAAAAGGAAGTGCTAAAGGGCGTCCAACTGCACTCTCACCAAGCAGTGGATGGTTGAGATGAAGAGGAGGAAGATGAGAGGAGGACATCAAAGCAGAACAGTTGTGGACTCGTTTCGATTTTGGCTTTGTGTTCTGTTATTTTGCAGGCCGACATGACTGGTTTGATTTCAGGTTTCTGAACAAGTCAAACATTTACTGACACGTTTTCCTTTTTCACTGTTGTTTTGGATGTACCAGCAAGGGATCTGGTTACACAGTAAAAGGTTTTTAAGATACTAGGGTGTCAAAATAATGAAATAGGAGCATCATTTGTCTCATTAGGATTATGTTGATATCAGATATTCCTTAATATTTGCTGCTCTAAGCAGAGAAAACTCCTGTACAGAAATTCAATGAAAAGACATCAGCAGTGCCATCCAAACTATTTGACTGACGGATGATCTCTAGAGAGCGCCATGCAGAAAATATGATCATCTTAGCAACAAGGATGAGGAAAAAAGAATCTCAGAGTTGTGCAATACCTTTATTTTAAAAATTTCATCCTTTTTATTAGGCTAACCTCCAAAACTTAGTGTCTGTAATGAAATAACATAATTTTAGTATATCCAATTAACCTCTGTCTCGACCCCCTTAGGGCTTCACTTAACATAGATTCAACTAAGGTTGTCTTGACTGCAGCTCTGCTTTAGGTGTTACAGATTAGGTGCAAGACCTCTCTGTCATGATCTCCATAGTCACCATTTTCAGGGCCTACCTGCAATATACGGTAAACCCTTATCCATATGTGCCGGGTGACGCCGTGTAACATGTAAAGGAGACGCCAAAGAGGAAGCCATTTTGCAGAATTAAGACGCAGCAGCAGTCGTGGAGGAAGGCTGAAGCGGGAGAGCGCAGAGGGGCGGTGTGCCCGCGTACAGCACACTGTAGCAGCAGCCGACTTCGACTGCTCATTTATTCTGTTTATAATAGCAAAGCCGATGATAAATGTCCCGCAGAGTGCACATGTGCTAAAATATTCATCAATTGGAGGCCCCCTAATTTGCGGAGGAGGAAAACCAATAAATTCAGATGTGAGCGGCAGTCATGTTATATTTATATGAATATGCAAGACCATGGGTGGGACATTAAGATTAATCTGGCATGTATGCGCTTTTAACCAATTCTTATGTTCTTGTGTCAGAGGGAGACGTGTGAGAGGAAGGTGAGAAGGCGTCAAACAAAGTGGGCTACGCTTTCATGGAAGACCTCGACGGAAACTCAACCGCGATTTCTCTAATGATGTTTCTGAATTTTCATGGTTTATGTCAACTCGCAAAAAAAAAATATCTAAACTTGATGTGCATGATCGTCTCTGATTAAAGGAAAAGTGGAGGATTGTTCCTTCCCCTCATTTTGATTATGAAACATAATAGCACAAAAACTGCCCCTCAGCATTTTGATTGTGGTGAAATTTGATCCGTCTTTATCGAGCCATCAGACCTATTTTTTCTTCCCAAACCACATGGTTTAAAATTTGTCTTGATTAATCAGTTTTCCTCGGAGCAGCTTTAAAAGTTTTTGCTTTTTTTTGGTTGCAGGTTTTTCTAATTTCCCTTTCTCCTGCTGTATTCTCCGTCCTCTCTTTCTTTCCCCACTGTATTCTTTGTCTTTCTTTCGCTCTCTGTTTTTCTCCCTGTGTGTTTTTCTCACCCTTTCTGCTCAGGTGTGCGGGGGCCTGTCGGAGGAGGAGGAGGAAGAGGAGGGGGGAGTTCTCCCGTGGTATACCCTGCAGAGCCACTCTCTCCTGGGGTAAGGATGACAGGAAGTCAGCCAGATGGCACAGAGCAGGTCTGCAGCATGTGACCTCCTCTCTTGAGAGGCAGGAAGAGAGGAGGAGAGGAGGGCGGAGCGAGGCGGAGGAGGCTAGGGGGAAGTGAGATTAAGGAAAGGAGGTGAAGAGATGGAAGAAAGATGTGAGGAGTGGCGCCGACTGAGCCTCTCATATATCAGTGTTAGCGTTTGTTCCACCAGTAAGATCAGGAGCTTTAAGATTGCGATTTATGGTAATATATATTGCGAGTCAATAACATTTTTATATAAATAAATTTGCGCTGTTCTGCTTCATATCTCTGAATGATAAAACACAGTGATTCAGCTCGTAGCCAGTTCTTGAAAGCATTTACGCTGACATAGATTATGATATAAAGCTAGTGATTTTCTTTATGTCAACACATCCCATGAAAAGATCAAAACCAACAATAAATTGACCCTATGAACTAATTTTACATGTGGAGGCAAAGTCCTACACATCTTATTCCTGTGTGTGCAAAAACTATAAAAATCTCATGGCCACTGTTGTTATTTTGAGTCAATCTGTTCCAAATATGTTTTAATCCACAACTGAAAAGAGGCCGCGACAAATGAACTGTTGAACTGAACTGGACTAGTTTGAGTAACATTTGTAAAACCAGAATGGCGCTCAGTAGAGCGCACACCTTCGCCAAGGCCCGACAGTCAAGCCTAATCCAATATCAAATTTGATAGTCCTGTATCGCTCTAAATTTTAAACCACCCATAACTGCTCACCAGATGTATAAAAGCCAACCACTATGATAATAAAGACTGAATCATAATCTCCATTGTGTTGCGGAGGAATAACAGATTTTTATTAGGATCTGCATCAAATTGTTCTCACTCATAGATACCAGCCACCTAAATACACATGTTGTTTTTCATCAAGATCCATGCACTATTCTCTGTGAAATAAAAATAAATGTTGAAAAATTCTCAATGTCAGAGACACAGAAAAATTCCTGGCTCTATACCAAAAGTTAATGGGGTCTACTCTGGGCTGAGACCCATCCTCCATCCAAGTTTTGTGGAAATCCGTTTAGTAGTTTTTGTGTAATCCTGTTGAGACCCCAACAAACAAACTATATATATGTGACCTGTTTTTTAAAAGATTTACAGATGTTTCAAGAACGAATGGGTTTTTGGGCTCCATGTCACAAAGAGGGAAGTCAGAAAAGTCATCAGAGATTAAATTACATTGTTTTTGACTTGTTATGGGAATTGTAGACAGCAAGAAAAATATAGCACACCACCAATCTTATCCTTTAAAAGGACAAATTTTAGAGCCACCCACACTGTTTGATAGACATGATCTCTGTGAAGGTTTTTAAAATACTGAAGTTTAATTACAAAGATTGTGACTGCATGTACAGTAGATGTTAAGGAGAAAAACGATGAATTTGAAATGATAAAGTAATAATTTATATGTGATCATTTATTCAAGAGAAGGGTTATGATGCTTTTTAAATAATTATTTACACTACATCAGCTAACACTGATGGGTACATTGCTTTTTTTCTTCCTGTGCAAGAGAGAAACTTAGGAAACAAATATGCTGTAACTTAAAACATCAAAAGCTAATTTGCATCTCCTGCCACATGTCCCATCCTCTAAATTCAATCCTGTACAGAGTCTGTACAGTAAAAACTGCCAGTTCGGTGACCTGGAAAAGACACAACTTCATTTCACCCAGCTGGAAGTCACATCACAAGTTAACAGCTCCAATTTGGTATTGACATCCTCAGTGTAAAGGGGAAAAATAAATTGACAAATTTCCCCACTTATTATTATTAACATTCCCATGCACACACAGATTTGCTCATCACATTGCACAAACTTCCATTTCATGCACAACTCCCCGTCTGCCCCAAACCAACCCCGTTCCCCCTCCCTCTGTTCCCCTCCTGCCCGGGTTTGCCTTTGATCTAAATTTGGCCTCAGTAGAAGTCTTGTACACAGTCATTTTCATATGGAGGCTTTGAACACACTGATGGAGGGCCGTCGCTGCCGCGCTCACTTTTATCCTCTGAGCCCTTTTCCCTCGGAACCCGGCGAGCATATGGCGAACACCCCTCACCGGAGTTTCCTACAACAGGGGGGACCGCCCACTCTTAACATCTATTCCCCGGGTCCTTCCACCACTCTGGGTTTAGAGATGTCGGAAATTAGTTACACTGGTGTAGCAATGACAGCGATGCTTACGAGGCAAAGTTTTTATTTAATATACTCGAAGGGCTTTTAAATATTTGAGTGTTAGCGAACCTGAAAAATGAGCGACATAAAGATAAATGCGGTAAATTGATATCTTAATCTCACCCACCTGCTCTCTTTTCTTCTGAATCAGGTTCTCTGTAGGCGGTTGTCAAAGTGAACCACCATATGACGCATCACTTTAAATATTACATATTGTAATATTATATATCTTTAATATTAGGATGGAAAACTGGATCAGATTTTTCATTTCTGCGAGTACATTCTGGGACATGAAGATCACCTTTCTCGCTCTGGTCTTTCGCTTTGCTGAAACAGAAACCTGCCCATTGTTTGCTAACAGAGAGCCGCAGTGTTTTAGTCTCCTCGTCTCAAACTGAGGAGCCGTCATCTGCTGCCAAAATGTCCGTCAAGAGACAACGACCAAAGCAGATCCACTGTATCACAGGCTTTTTTCGTCAAAGAGCTCCGACTGAATGAATACCTTTTGAACACAGACGTTCCCCTGATGCTCGCAGAGAGTTCAGTCTGAGAGTTGTGTTTCCCCTGTCGAGGTTTGTGGCAAAGATTTGAGAGTCACCATTCGCCATTAAGCAGTTAATGAAATTTCAGGGCTTAATTGGGAGAAAAACCTTTCATTCATTAATTGATGTCAGGGAACAGTCTTATTCATTTGGAGACGCTTAAAGAAGTTGAAAATGATTCTTCATATTTCTCTTGGGTTTCTTGGTAAGACTTTTAAAAAATGCTGCCGACACTTAATAGTATTTTTGGGCTGAAATAAATAGATATGAATGACTTTTTATCCCCCTCAAGTGAACAGAATGACTTAAATGAAATAACAATAAACTTTTAATTACAATCAAAACCTAATTAGAGCTGTCTAGACAGTCATTTTATTTACTTGGTTTCTGGGTATAAAGATTTTAATCTTTCCATTGTTTAATCCTTTCCTTGTGAGGGCTTTTACGCTGTACGTCTATGAACAAAAATACATGTGTACTCCGGAAGGGATATAGCATTTATCTCATTACCATTTCTTAAATGTTTACAGCCATTGTCTTCCTTTACAGTGCAAACACCACGCTGTACATGTAAAAAGCGCTGCCGGGGTTGTTTTCATGCTTTTATCTTAAATACATTCTTTCCAGATTGTTCAGCCCTAGAAACTGGTAATTACCATATATTATCACCTCCACAAGCTCCACCACTAGGGTTGCCATGTTTGAGGTAATTATATCACTCCCAAGTTGTCTGTATAATCACTTAACAGAAGAAGCAGCACTGCATTCGTGGGAGCTTTAGCACAAACCGAGAAATGTTTTAAAAAAGCGCCTCTCTTTAGCCCAGGGGATACACAGATGACAATATTTGAAATTCACAGGAATATATAAGATGTTGTTTGGACACCTTTTATTCATCCCTCTTCTCAGTTGGATCTGATGAAGTTTATGAGAAGCACCATGAACGTGCTTTTGTTGACCACAAACAAAGGATTTCATGCAGGAATAGAAAGAATATTTTTAGGATGTTTACCTTTGTTTCAACTCATAATTTAGGTTTAAAAGTTTCCTGCTAACGGAAACATATATTTTCAGTAAACATGACTACAACTGTCATATCTCATAAGCTTTAGTTATAAAATAAGACATCATAGGAAGAATATATCTGCTTTCGATAAGTCGAAGAAGTTTTGGAATGAAACTCTAGAATAACATCTATTCTTATATCGTAACCTCACCCTTACCCCGGGCTCCATTTGAGGGTTTTTAGATTGTAAACAGCACAACCATGTTGAGACACATCGGACTCTTTCCGTGCACCACAGACACCATTATCATTCCAGTGCTTATTTCAGCTGACTGTGATATTGTGCTTCGTTTCCGTGTTTGGTGTTGTCTGGTTCCATCGCGCCAGCTGTTGGGTTATTTATAACTGTGGTTGCTGATCTAAATGAGCTAGTAATTAGGCAGCAATGCTTTTGAGGAGACATCCGCGCCTTCCCATCCATCCATCCATCCATCCATGCATCCCTCCCTCCCTCCCTTCCCTCTTCTCTCCATCCCTCACTCTCGCCCTCGCTCTCCCTGCTGTCCCCAAACACACCAGGAGACAAGCGGGAGATAAAGGGGAGACTTGACTTCACTGAATAATTGAAGGGGTTTTTACAAGTGAAACAGCTCGCTATCTGACCCCATAAAGGCACCACACGGGGCCGCATCAGAGCTTAACAGAGATACGCACATGCATTTGCACACAAATGCACAGTAGGTGTCATTGGGTCAAAGGCAGAGCCCAAAAAAGCCAGACAGTTTTTAATTGGCTGCAGCCAGCAGCATCACCTACTGACAGCTCGCTGCTCTCAGACAAGAACAGCAAAACTGAGCTACTGTTGTGGCTTCAACTGACACCAGAGGAGTTGTGTTTGTATGTTTTCCCTTAGCTGGAACAGCTACCAACCCCCCACCACCCTGCCCGTCATTACAAAAGAAGGCAGAAACATGCCTGTAAGCTGGGTCCCCCCGCTCTCCCTGGTGAGCACCCCTTTACCTCATGCTAATTTCCAACTTTCAAAGCTTGTAAACTTTATCTAATTATACACAAGTCGATAGACTCCCTCGCCCAGATTTTTGGCAGGTTGCGGTTTTAATTTATGAAAAACAAATCTGAAATATGCAGATGTCTTTTGTTTGAAGCAGCTGTTTGGTCCTGTTGCCAGGTTTCAATCAGGCGGTCTCAGGGGAAGCCCGCGTGTGCGATCTGTGGCCAAGGCCCCCCGTTTGATGTCTGACAGGGACGGAGGGACAGGGCTTAAGAGCGAGTGCTCACCCACAGCCAATCTACAATTACTGTACAGGATATGAGCATGTGCATGTGTGCTTTATTGTTATTCAGGGTTTTTTTTTTACAATGACATAATATTACAGGATATTTTCAGTTATTTATAAAAGTAATGAGGAATAATGAACCGTAATACGCTAAATGGTTTGTATATGCAGGCAAGTGAATTTAAGGCCAAATCACAATCATGAACGACAAAATATCTTTCTCATTTTGACCTTTTAAATACTAAGTTTGCCTTGTTGACTCTTACAGATCGTCCTTGCCTGTTAAGCAGACAGCAGTGGATTCATTTCTCCTGCAAAACACAAGAAGTAAGTGAACTTTGCACTGAACTCTCATATGAACTTTGATCTGTTGTATAATTCACATTAAAGGATGCGTCTCCGAAAGAAACACGGAGAAGAAGTTTTAACCATCGGGATGCCAAGGCACATTTGCATCGACCGTGTTCTGACAAACGCTGTCAGCCACATTCATTGCTAATTTATGGCGCTCATTAAGTGACGGGGAACGCACAAAAAATCGGAGCAATTATCATTTATCTTGATATATTATTTACTAGGGATCATTTTCCTGCTTGGTTGGGGACTGGGGTGAGAGAGACGGAGGGGAGGAGGAATGAGAGGAGGAGGAGGGAGGTGAGGCAGGGAGGGAGGGAGGGAGGACCACAGGGGTTTGGAGACAGCTGGCACGAGAGAGGCAGAGAGGGATGGAAAGAGACAGGGAGAAGGAGAGATGGAAGAGGAGAAAGAGACAATGTGATGAGCGTGGTTGATAAGATGAGTTTTTTAAAGACAAGTATTTATTTAAGGCTGCACCAGGCAGGATTTTATATCAAATTATCAGCCTGAAAGTGTTGCTACAGCGCCACATCCCTCATTCAGGCCATTTGTTCAAATTTATTTTATGGTTTTTGTAAGAAAGTATAAGATCAAAATCAAAACTGCCTCCTAAACAGGAACATGTCAACCCTCCACCCATGTAAAAGTGGACTCGCTATTTCTTTATCTGCAGTTTCCACACATTTGATAATGACAAACTGAATTTTCTTCTTACATATTTAACAACATACTAAGATTTTATTATGCAGGTATAGTAGGCCATGAAACACGTGTGATAATAGAGCTAGTCTTATTGTTCCTCGCTCTAACCATCAATTAACTACTTATCGACCTAAACTGGCCGACATCTAATCAATATATGGAGCATATGACATCTGGAATATGTATGATAAGAGATGTAGATAAGAGAATGTGACCGGCCATTTCAACATGCTTTGACTGATAATTATTAACTTTTAAAGATGTTTGTTGATTGATAACGTTCAGCCACTAAATGTAGCCTTCCATCTCTTCCCTTCCATTGCATTCACACCACCACAGTCTGTTGTAGCTAACGTTGCTAATGCTAGCTAGCAAACATTAATGTTGCTTGCGATTGGAATAGCAAAAAGGCTGATATTAATGCTTTAATATGATAAGCGTAGTTCCACATTTCATTTTAAAATCAGTTTAATTACCAAAAACAGCCACGCCTGTAGTGGAAAAATACTGGCCTAACAGGAAAGCACTGCAATTTATGTTTGACTTTATTACAGAATCAGGTATAGGTTTCCATAATAAACAGAGCCAAGGGGTTCGGTGTCTCTTTCAGTGTCTTCTATATGATTAAAGAAAAACAAACAGACACAACCACAACCCCAATGAGTGGAGACATCCTCCTTTCAAGTAGGAAAGGTTGTAATTATGAAAAACATAAACAAAACCGCTGGTGTGGTATAAAGGCATCCAGTTGTCTTGATTAATGGTCTTATCTGTTTGTGTTATATGATGATCCCCATGCAGGATATGTTTCTAAACTTACTGTATGTCATTGTCATAGCAAACTGTAATGCACAAATATAAAGCAGCTTGTATTTCTGTATTTCTACATTTTATTGGAAATGATTAGAATGGAACAAGTCTTTAGAGGCTGATTACAGCAGAACTTTTCTGCAGTTGTTGATGGCAAAAGTTTCTATGATAACACGCACAGCAGCAGATAATCTCCCCGATATGTCTCTGATGTCCTGATATGTTGTTTTTTCTGCTCCTCATTACACCAGAGCTGGCTGTTAGTCATAACAGTGTCACCGCAATGGCACTGTAATTAACATTATGAATATTCTGCATCTCTGCCTTGTTTTTCTTTCTCTGCACGCTTTACATTTTTCACTCTCTCTTTCTCTTTTCGTCATCCCAACTCTCAGTTAGTGTTATGTCTCTTTCTTTCTATCCATCCTCTTCGGTGGAAGTCTGTTTATTTATTGCCTGTGTCTCTTTATCTTCATCCTTTCCCACTGTTTCTCCCCCTCTCCTGTTCTCTTTCTTCTTCCACCCTTTCTTTCTCGCGCTCACTCTGCATCTCCAAGTTTTTTTTTCCCTTTTGTGGCGCGGTGACAGATGCCTAATTGAATGATGAATGTCCCTTTATTATGCTCTAATTGAACTGCCGGCTCTTTGATTGGCCGTCGCTCGTGCAGATGGGCTCGTCTGATTGGTTGGACCGATCGTGTCGAAGGTTCAGGGGTGGGGTGCTGGTTGGCTGAGTGCGAGTGGCGGCTGGCAGGAGTGGCGGCCCTGCTCTCCATCTGTCTCCTCACACACACACACACACACACACACACACACACACACACACACACACACACACACACACACACAGACTGACACAAACATACACTCTTGCTAGTGATGAGCTACCTACCCCCCCATCATCCCAGCCTTTCTTCTCACCTCTCACACAAGGGAATGATGTGGGTGTCACAGAGTGCACATGCTCGTGTGAATCTCAATAAATTATGTTGATGGGCCAAATATTAATTATAAACATTTTTATGATTGTTGACACTTTGCCCTTGTGGTTGTGTCATTGTACTTTTGTCCAGCCGGATGCTACTCGACTCAACTCTCTCATTTCAAACACCTCCCCCCTCCTGCTTCGCCTCCTCCACACAAGCAATGCACTCAAACACGTTTAATCACACACACGCGAGCAAGGACACAAACTCTACATGCACTTACACACCTGAAATGCATTTCAACCAATGTCCGAACACGCACAGACACACATTAAACGCACAAACATACAGACACACACTGGTGGGTGTCTTGGACCGGCCCTGACCTGACAAGCGGGCGATGAAGATTAATGCATCCTCCCTGAGTGACAGGCTGGGGAATTGAAGGGCAGAGGGCCTCGTTAATCAAGAGCCTGACAGGTGCCATTCAGGCCCTCTGAACAACCGCAGCTCCCACCACCCACACACACACACACACACACACACACACACACACACACACACACACACACACACACACATACACACAGACACCCATTAAGACACAAACATAAAGCCTCACTAAAGCAAACCTTCACACATTCCTCACTCTCACAACCCCTCACTCTCTTTCCTCCTCTTTCTACCACGTCCACTTTTCCAGTTGAGCAGGCCGCCGTTAAGCACAAGCAGACTTAATCATGCACTGCCAGAATTAAAACTCATTCCTCAGAGCCAGGCTGCCGGCACGAAAATAAGAAAATCAATCGGGTGCTTGGCAGGGCTGCCCACACTCGCCGACTACGGGTCTTTTCCGTTCTCATTTGTAGGGGCCTTGGAGCTGAAGGGACCCGAGCGGGGGCCTGGCTTTCTGATCATTCATTGTAATTTACCAATAACGCCAAGTCCCACGATCATTACTGGCCAACCATTAATGATTCATTCCTTTATTCTCCCTGAATTTCTTCTTGGATTCAGGTTCAGAGGAGAAGGAAGGGAGGATGTGTCTGTGTTATTTTTGGTTAAACGTGCTGAATTAATAAAGACATTGTTTGGGCAGAGAATGAGAAGGGTTACCATGCTTTTTGTGTGGCTACGTACATGAAGCTAATAGCTAAATGCTATGGTTTCTAATTGTTTTCACACTTCATCCCATTTATTAGGGAAACATAAGGCTAAAGAGGAAAGAAGTGGGTGCATTTCTATATTTTCAAGCTACTCGTGTTATTTTGTGTGATGCATTCAATTTCCCATTGTAAGTGAGCAGCAAACAGAGGATAAAAGGATGGAGTTAAAGAAGATAAATGTAGAATATCTCTAAAAAACATTCCTGCTCCAGCAAGTAGCGTACGAGACCTTACTGTGAAACCATAAACATGTATTTGACAAATTTATGTTTTTGCAATAACCAGGGAAAAGAGCAATTCCACCTCAGTCTTGATAAGTGTTAAGTTATAATAATGAAGAGGAACATTTCATCGTTTCTGCTCCCAGCGATAAAACCAAGACCTCACACTGTATCTCTTTACCTGCCTCAGAATGCTCCAGTGAGCCTGCGTTAGTTTTTGCAGTCTGCTTTTATTAGCTAATGGAACTTAATATTTCATGAGCTATTAATGGAAACCCAGCTTGTAATTAGTACTGTGTCAGAGAAATACGGGCATGTATCTTCATTAGGCATCAGAGCAAGTCTTTTCATCTTCATTACAACCGCTCCGCATCATTTTTCACTCTCTTATTACGCCTTTGTTTTTGTTACCCGCTTGTCGCCGCATGCTCGTTAGGCACCGGGATGGTGGTCGACGGCGACAGGGGCAGGAGACAAAACATGGCCACCTTTTTACTGACGCTGAATAACGATCGTGGAAGGACGCTCCCGGATCGGCCCCCTAATCTTCACGAGGAGTGTCACTTTCTGTGATTAAGGTGCAACAGAGTCATCTTTTTTTTATCAATGCCATTGAAGCTACGCATTGTTTTATTCAGAGAGGGGAAGCGAATGGGTACTCAGCTCTTTATACTGCTTCACACGGATTGACAAAACCTTTTGTGTCTTTCCAGGCTAAAAAAAAAAGAGCCAGATGGAGATGAGAGAGGTATTAAGCAAATTGTGTTCAGATCATTCAGCATATAAGCTCTCCATCTCCACGACGCAGCCACATAGTTAATGACAGACAAGACCATTGACCTTTGGACACTCTACTCACTGTAATAGCATTTGAAATGTCAAGCCCCCATGTAATAAACTATGGATATGCTTCTAGGTGGTGTTTTGACAGGACAAATTACTCCAAGGAATGTAAAAGAGACATTTCTTTGAAGCTTTTAGATTCTTTTGACATACTAGTCCCCTTACACCTGAGGATGACATTATCACTAATTTTACATTAAAAACAGTGAAATGCTCTCAAATAGTTACCTGTATCTATGACCTTTTTTACTAACCATCAGGTGTGATTGTCAGGAGTCTATCGCTGATCACACGTGGTGAGAACAGAGACGTCACTTTCCAGCTTAAGGCCTCAAGGGCGCGCATCATCGCAAGGCAGCCATTGCTCTTTACCATGGCGATTCATGGGGCCTCTATTTCCAGTTGTATTATCTTAATTGTCTTGGCAAGTATGTTCAGCGGTTATATTATCAATTTATGGCCCCTCTTGCCACCCCATTAATCCAGCCGTTAAAACACTGTAACCAGTGGCTCAAACTCTCTGCGAGAGGAGCATAAACCTGTCCCAGGATCGCCTGTGGCTCTGGAGGCAGGATAGAGCCGTGATAGAGGAAGGAGGGGTGCTATTTTTCTTAAACATTTTTCTGCAGGTATCTTGTCATTGCAGAGACTTAAGTTGGAGTTAAATTATTGTAAGTTGAAATAGAGGCAATATAGAAAAGGATCATTTCTACGTTACTGCTGTTGTCTCGGCACTTGAGAAGTTATCATCATTCCTCATTGCCTATCTGTGAGGATGGGATAAAGGTTATGCATGCACATTGCATATTGAGTGAGGGATAATGTAGAGCAGGCTGTTTTTTTTTATCACAAATGTATGAAAACACAATGAGCAGTTCTCCACCTCAGCGGTGTAAACAAATCCATTATGATAGTTGTTCAGCCTCTAACCAGCAGCAACATTTTGTGTTAAACAAATTATTTCAGTAATCCTTTAACTCAACACAACCTTTTACTTAAACAATTGAAGAAGTTGATTGCCAGTGACTCCCAAAATATATATCACTGATCTTATTGTTGCAGTTTGGTTAGGTTAGGAAAACATGGTGGTTTGAGTCAGAATAAGTATGATACTTATCGAACGTAAGTTACGTCATGTATGTGACGCAAGTAAGTTACTCACCATTGTCTTTTGGTGTCACAAAGGACACAAACAGCGTGTAAGAGTCCTGCATTTAACCATCCATCCATCCCCATCCTCCCTATGTGGATAGTCTTCATACTAAATCACCTGACTTTCTCCTTTGCCGCTGTAATAAATACTATGGCCACTAGAGGTTGCTGCCTAACAAGAAATGTAAATATGGATCGAAAAACAACAGTCCATACCACCTGCTGCTGGTATGTTGCAGCGTTCATGTTGTTTTGGGAGTCGCTGACAATCGACCTATTCAGTTGTTCTGATGGGATCATAATACGCTGCTTGCAGTCAACCTATATGGTCAGTCTTCGGGACGGGCTGGTTCAGCTCATGGTCCACAAACTAACTTTTTCCAAATTTTCAACCACATCTAGAATAGGCCATTCAGGTGAACAGAAACGGAGGTTATGATCGACCTAGAGGACCACCGATGTTCTTGTCAACAGAGAAAACTCCTACTGATCAAAACTGTGAGATGCTGTTCTAGCAGTAAATGGATCTTGAGTTAAGTTTATTTTGTTGAGCCAATTTAGGATATTTGTTCTATTCATCTTTAAACTTTTCTTGATTTTTAAACCTCTGTTTGCTGGTAATTTGGAGACGTAACTAATTGGTTTGATGGAAATCAACAAAAATGTCCACCTTTTGATTGGAAATGCTGGACCTTAGAATGATACCTAATAGTTTGCTTTCCAAATTCCATTGGTTGTAAATAGAGGAAGGTTTCTATTGGCACACTGTATATTTTGAGACCTTGTTGTTTGAAGCTATGGCTGCTTGTGCTTAAAACCGTGTGCGACACAGTTTCGAGGTGATGTCATATGCCACAGGTCAAAGGTCCAATGCCTGATCCAATTACAGGCTTGTCATATAGTGCACATGATCCAGATGACGGAAAAAGTCACCTGCTATTTTACAGAGAGTTGCTCTTCCTCGGAGACATCCACAAATCAGCACTAAAGACATTATTTTTTACAAAAGACAGATGTTGGTAAATAAAAATGTCTCCAGCGAAATTATTGATAGCATAATAAACGTATGATAAACTTAAAAAACGAAATTTCCTAAGCTGATGTTTTGGAGATACAAGTGATGGTACGCAAATGCCGAACATGAAAACCATCAGCCTCGTGTGTGTTTGTTTGTGTGTGTGTGTGTGTGAGTCTGTGTGTACTATCTATTTCGCCTCCATCCCTCTCCAACCTCTTCGCGTCTCCAGGCTGAAAACTGCACCAGCAGTAATTGCCTGACCTTTTACGGCAGCGAGATAGTCTCATTAAGCCTGATGGATAATGATGGCGCCTCTCCATGCTACGTGAACCTCTGTGATAATGAAACAACAGAACAGCCCTGCTGCTCCACTGGGGGGTCACGGGAGAAGGCTGATAACCCAGAGAGAGCAGCTCGTTCCTGGCTAACGACAAGACCCAGAGCCCCCTGTAGTGTCACCCTTCTCCCGTATGTCCACATGGGAGATGGCGGTGTCATGGTAATGTGCTGTTCCCTTCTCCGTTTTCACATTCCTGGCTTTGATTTGAGACCTTGATATTCCTGTGGTTTGTAAATCTTCCCATTGAGGAGGATGAGTCAGTGGACAGTTAGGAAATGTGGTGTTAGTATGCAAATTGAAGGAGAACACTGGTGTCATTTCAAGCTGCAGCTCATTTATTTTTGTCTGAATCTGGATACTGTTTCCTCTGGATGATACGCAACTCATGCCATAGGAGATTAGATTCTGACACCAACATGTTGGCGACGTTTCAGCAATTCGGTCATCAAATGTTGAAGCTACAGTTTTAATTAATCAAAAAGCTTCAAGAGTTTTCCTATTGGAGACGTCCATTTCTTCCTTTGGGAGTCACGTGATAAATGTAATGTGCACAAATCAAGCAGATTCGTCCGGAGCTGTGCTTCAGATTGGTTGAGGTTATCAAACGCTGTGTACTTCAAAGGGTCGTAAAGATGTTTAGTGTCCTGTTCTAACGTGTGAACAAAAAATAACGCAGGCGGATGTCAATCACAGTCTGCACAGTGTGTTCAGAGACAGTCCTAAGAATAGGTTTAATCAGCTAGTGTAACTGAAAACACATTGTGTACAGAGCTTTTAATGATTCTTCTTCACTGTGACGGATTGTCCGCCCCTCTCTATTTAAAGTGTGCTGAAGGCGTTTTTCATGACCTGACTGTACAGGGCGAGTTTCACAGAGATATGCTTTGATTAGAGTAGATTTCAGATAGATATCTACATCCAGTGGTGGCACACACACATGTGTCTACAGACTATTTTAATCAGGACCAATCTGCCATGTATTCCAGCATAATTAATAAATAACATGCCAAAGTCTTAACTCATTGCACTTGTTATCACAATGTATTTTTTGCTTTTTGCCTGTGACTTCACCCCATTTAGTCTCATAATAAATCTTGCATTACACACTTATTTTTACTCAAACCGTGATCTTCTTCTAAATCTAACCAAATAGTTTTGTTGCCTGAATCTAACAAAGGTCACCTGACTGCTGTTACCATGACGAAGGTCACCTGTCAGTGGAAGTGTACCAGGACCGAACTGCATTAAATGACATGCGAAAAGCATGAAATTCGTGGCTATGAATTGGCGTGCTACGATACGCTGTCCCATGATATCTCATAGGGGCGAATTAAAGCAGAACATGGTCATATGAGCTACAACGGAAAAGCTGCAGTTCCTTGTAGAAGACAGTTTAGTTGGATCAGTTATAACTTCACGTCACATAATTTTCCAAGTGGTTTTTGCTGTCTCTACGTAATTGTGAGCCTTCTCGTTAATCCGTCAACGTCAGTGGTAGTAGACCACAAAGTATGTTTCCCACTTCTTTGCCAGTTGTCATCAGCTGTCATTTATTGTCAAAGTGGAAAAGGTTTTCTGTGGTTTTTAGTTCACCTGGGATGAGTACGGCTACACATAAGTCAAGTCTAAGAGCAAAACAAAGAGGCTTAACAGGCCAAACCCGTCACATTTTTAAAAATACAGCCTGGTCAAAACCTAAATGAATGGCATGAGTCACAACAGAACTGTAATAATCATGAAATAATACACTTGTTTGTTATTCCAAGTCTACTTACAACACTCAAGTTTTCTCTCATTATAATGTCTGCAGATAACTGCATTACATTGATGTTTATGACCGTTTTGCTCAACTCATATCCCAATAATGAGAAACAGTAAAATGAAAGCTAGAATATGACAATTTTAGTGGGCTATTGATGTATATAAAGCCCATATCTCACATACTGTTGGTTTTTATTATCTGGGTTGCATTCATCACCTTCTGTTTGCTAATGCTGAAAGGCGTCTGTGTAAATGTGATCTAAGGCTGCATTAAGAACAACATATCTCGAGCATGACCTTAGCCAAGACATGAACTGGTTTTCAGGCTACTCATCACATATCACCTTATTGAGAAATGCAGTGAGATATATGGGAGCAAACATGTCATTTTCTACTGCGAGGTCTGGCATTAACACAGGAATGATTACATGAATGTTATTGAACACTTGTAAAATAGAGAGAAGGGCTTGTGTACTTTCATTAATTATCCATACTAGTCAGCATCTAGCCATCAGACAGAGGGCACGGGCACGATGTAGATCATATCCTGTAATGTGTGCGTGAAAACACTTACTCTGATCAAGTTTTGAAGAAGTTAGGCTGGCGTAAGTGTAGAGGAATGTTCTCAACCCGCAGTGTTAACATGTAACAAGTGTTCAACATGAATTACAATAGGAAAAGCATCCAACTGGACTTTACATTAGTGTGTTGACTTGTGTTTAAGTCATTAACATCAAATTCAACCCCGTCCGACTAGATTCTAATAAATCTGTAGTTTCTTCTGAACTTCTACTGAATGTTTCTATCAATCCTGTGCCGAGGAGGTCTGAATAGCATTAGTAGATGTATTATTAGTGTGTAGTAGTAGTAGAATGGGTTGGAGAGAGTTGGGTGGATGATTGGAGGGGGGGGGGGTCGACAAAAGGGCAAATGTCCCAGTCATGCAGCCAAAGCCAGCAGGGGGTGCTGACACCCTGATAACCATGTGCTAACTCCCCCTCCTCCTCCTCCTCTGAATGTGGCTTGTGGTCCACAGCTTCTCTTCTGGCTGTGGGAATCTGCGGATATTCAAGCTTGTTGGCGAGTCGGAGGGTAAACTGACTGCAGTGTGTTTAGTGTTGACGGAGCATAATGCTAGATGGTGCAAAAACCAGCAAGATGTAGGGAAAAGTAAAACAGCACTGCAGTTTATATATAGATATTTTCAGTTTGACTTCTAATAAATTGTTTTCTTTATATACTAAACTAAATATTAAAGGATCAGATCTCACAAATTAGCATTTCATTATGTTGCTCTGTGATTTCTGTGCGATCATCTGTTTTATTTGGCAGAAATAATGCAAGTTATCCGTATATGTGAATTATCATGTCTCACACTCTCCTCTTCATGATAAAATTGGTTATTGTTTTAGTTTATAATAGTAAAGGATGTTTCCTGTATTGTACATAATACATGTGGTAATAGGTTGAATTAACAGGTACCATATTCACTCCTTCATTAATCATGAAACAATAATTACTAATCTGAAATGTCCTAATTATTAACATTGTATTGTCCTTCCACCAACAATTCCCTAATTAATGTTATAATTATTATACAGTTGAGGCCTCGTATACTTAAACAGTTGGCAGTCTGAATGATATTTAATAAGATATATCATATGACTAAAGTAGCTGATTATTGAAAGTGTTGTAGAACTATAGAAACTGAAGGATAATAATATTTAAAGTAAAACAAATATGGACAAGGCTACTGTTTCTGATAAATAAAAACTTAATCTGTTTTACATTTAATTAATACAGACAAAATGGGGGAAACGAAGAATCAGAGAAATGATCAAGTATAATTAAAAGTGATGCTTTGATTAAATTGTCCCTTGTACAATAAGCATATGTATCCAAAACTTTTTTTTACACACATTATGTATATGCTTCTCATAATATATTAATATCAAGAAGCTTTAACCTGGGAGCTGTTTGATTATTTTAAAGCACCAGCCATCCAGATGAGTATAATAAAATAAATATATAAATAACAACATGACCATTTTATATCTGTGAGCTTATGTTGTAATATTGAGCTGTATGGGCTTTTATTTATTTATGAGTAATTTGAGGTAATCTAAAGATATATATGTATATATGTATATACATATGTAATGAGTAAAATTCCCACAGTCACACCGTTACTTGTGTTGTGGTGATGTTATACAGGTGAGCTCATCCGGGGTCTATTGAAGCACATTAGCTTCTGCAATGAGAGCTGTGTTATATGAAAAACATAATCAGCATGTGAGGAAAACATATATTAAAATTAATCTTACTTAGAGTAATGCAAATCAGCAGCAAGTGCAACAAAATGGATAAGACATCTTTGTGTTATATGTATACTGCTTAGTTCCATCCTGTATTTTCTGCTGATCAGGATAATATTTATACTGGTTTTAAGTGAAATAAAATAGCAAGAATAAACTGAAATGCATGCTAAGATCATTTACAGCACCCAGTAACATTTAATGACCTTTGTATAAAATGTATTGTGCTTTGTGAATGCAAAAAAAATGTTTTATTAAGATAAACAGTACAATTATTAAACGTTTTTGTGACATCTCTTTACATCTTGAGTCAAAACATTTTAAAATCTTGACCATGGTTTCTTATTTCAGCGATCATATCAAATCCTCTGAGTAAAATTTGCTCAGTGGTGTTTTAATGCTGCATCATAGCACGAGCTGTGCTGTAAGGCACCGGGCTGTACAGTGAGTGCTGTGTGTTACGTGCCAGCTGTGGGAGTGGGTGGGCGGACGGAGCTCGAGCCAAGCCAAGCCAGGCAGGCTGGAGTGGATCAGCTCTGTGATACTGCAACCCCCGGGGCCTCACGCCCCAGGGAGGGGTCACAAGTTCAACTCCCTCGTCTGCTGGTCACACAGGAACCTGGGGCCTCCCCTTTGTGTGTCTGTGTGTGTTAAACCGAGTGTGTGTGTGACTAGGTAGCTATGAAGCAAAATTCATCCTGAGATATTTAATACCAACAACTACGTATATATATATTGGATTACCACTACACGTCTTCTACACATGATTAAAGACACAAATCTATGACATAGAATTTATTTACTTTTCATTTTATTTCAGATCACTTGCCTAAAGTCTCAGCGTCTCTGGTCCTGTTTGCGTTTCACATCATCTCCAATCTGTTTCAACATAGCTGCAGTGTGTACATCATCGCTCTGTTGAAATAGCTGCGCTACAAATACCCCCTGGTTCCCCTCGGAGGATGGCATGTAAAACATATCAGGACCTCTGTATATGTGTTCAATCTCTCCCGAGGTGAACGCAGCCGTAGAAATGCCATGAGGCGGGCCCTTTTCAAACCGTTTCAACGAACTGCCCGACTTACGCTTACGGGTTCAAGGTTGTCATCTGTCGCCTTCTCCATAACGCTGCCGCTGTTTGACTTTCACACGGAGGTGCTAAAAGGCGATGTAGAGTGGGTAATCCCTTTTTGGAAAGCATCCATTTGGGTAATTGTGTGATTGTAACATGAGAGAAACTCAAAGGAGGTTGTGTTACAGGAGACATTCTGATGCTTTTGAGTTTCTCTCTGTTGCCTCTTGATTAGCTGATAATGATTGATTCCAACTTGCAGCCTTTTCTTACGATGACGTGAAAATGCACCACTGGACAAAGTAATCACAACTTTTCTCCTATAGACAATGAGCTTCTTTTGTTTTTCGTTAGTGGTTTCGTCTACTGGTTCGTCTGTGAGCTGAAGAAAATCTGTTGAGAAACTAGTATGAGTTTGTGGTTTCTGACGCCACGGTCCAACTGCTCAGGATAAACTATCACTTTTTCCAGCACATTTGTCTTCTTTCTATTATTTCCAATAACCACTTTTTATTCACAAAGAAATATTTAAAGGTCCAGTGAGTAGGATTTAGGGGGATCTATTTGCAGAAATTGAAGATAATTTTCACGATTATGTTTTCATTAGTATATAACCACCTGCAACTGATAATCGTTAAATCGTTACCTTAAAAACTTATTTTTCCAGAGTGAGTGTTTCCGTGTTCCTACAGTAGTCCAGAATGGACAAACATCTGCTCCAGAGAGGGCCTTCAGTAGCTTTTTTGGTTTTCAGCGACCACCTTAGGTAGGGTACTTCGATACTTTTATGGTACCAGCTTACTTGAAATGTTTTGTCATTCAATAAAACATTTCAATACCAAAGTAGTAAATCTCATCAGTGTCAGTGAGCCAATAAGCATGCAGCATGCTTGTTGTGCCAAGATATTATAGTGCTGGTGATTGGCTGTCTCAAAGCACACAGATTATGCCCATAAGTGGGGCTCACCACGCGTATAAGTATTGTAATCTTTAATGTTTTGTTAAAATGGATTTCATAAAATTGGTATAAAAAAAAAGTATTGTTCAGGAATGGTTATTGAAGTCATGGTATTGGTGACGGTACCGGTATCGAAACAAAACCCAGCCCTAACTGTAAGTTCTACTACCAGCCTGGAAGTGGAGGCTGAGGCGAGGAGTATTCATTTGGTTTCAATCTGCAACCTCACCACGAGATGCTACACACTGTACCTTTAAAATTCATCTGACTGATAGCTTACTTGAAATTGTCTGACATGCTTTTATTTGGTAAATCCCAGGTCACAACAAACTCTAGTTTCTAATAGCATCTGACTGAGGTTTCCCTTTATATAGACAGCTTTAGTGTCCTTGCATTAGTGGTAGCTTTTCGAGTGTTGTATAAATATGGACTGCCGCAGGGACAAGACAGCTCCGGCTATCAATTGCATGCAACTGTTCCTCCCCTTAAAGGAAGGAGCGTGCTTACCAGAGGCACCGCTGCAGTGATAGATATCCACAATACTTCACCGGCCAGACCTTTGCAAATAGAATACCCTGCTGTGCTAAAGAAAACAATGTGTTTCTGAGGAGCAAAATACAATCCATCACCAAGTCCGTTAGGACCCAGAAATGGGAGCGAAGGAGGAAAGACAGGAGGCCGAAGAGTCAGGCTGGGGGTTATGGGGCTACCTGGTTTTCACATCAGAGATGTTTGGGGAGTGAGGAGTGGGGGGGTGGAGGGTGGAAGGTGTCTCAAAGGCCCACGAGCCACGAGCCCGGCTCTGAAAGGACCGAGCCAGTCACACAGCCTCTCCTGTTGGTGAAACTCTAGCCAGGTTCAGCCACTGCCACGTCAGAGCCAGCTTTAATCAATCATCGGCTGCGGCTGAGGTGAGAGGAGGCATTCTGGGAGATTAATTGTGGTCTTAAATTCAAGGCCTGATGTAAACAACGAAGGACTCTAGCTCAGTGTGATTAGTATGTGGCGCGGGGGGTTCGGGGTGTTTTTGTAGTTTGTGGGTTAGAGAGCAGATAAGCTAATAGCTGGAAACTTCTAATTCAAAACAAATGCTCATGCAAGGATCACATCAGAGTGATTTTGATCAAGAATGTGAGGAAATAAAATCAAGTCATTATCAAAAAATACACCTGTTATTATTTCTTATTATTGCATGTAAAAAGTACAATCCAACCCGGATATAGAACCCAAATTCACCTCTTATTATGTACAGAGGGATCAAGGTGTTTAAATGTGTTTCAGGCCATTAAAAAAATAATGTATTCCACTGCTGAGTTTGCTTCCCAGTTTAGGTTTGTGTTCAGAGTATTTCCTTAGAAAATCCATCGGAGTAAACAAAATATGTTTTACAGGTAATTGCTTAAAATGTGTTGCAGTGTATTACTGCACTCTCTGAAATGTGCCCTATTCCCATTGTGGCCATTTTGTAATTTAAACTTGAGTGCTTTAGATATTTAAGATATTGTTTCTTCTACATGTGCATGCAAGGGGGGATCTCCCACAATTAGTAGTAGTCTCAAGAAAAAACAAAAGCTCGATTTTTGGGATATTTCACTATAAATTATTAACTTGTGTCTCGGCATTTAAACATATTCCAAATTATTTTTTTCATTTTGGTTCTGAACAAAGTCCGTCACAAGACCAGCTTTTGGATAGAGGCTCCCCAGATGTGGCACAAATTCAAAATGTCTATTTTTATTTTTAGTTAGTAAGTCGAGATAATTGACAGCTCTTACTATCATGCCAGCAACCATTTTGTCAGAGCAGGTGTCATGTTAGATTACATCGTGAACGGCACAAGGACAAAACTTTCAGTCTCTGTCTGACTTCTTTTGATGAAACCTTCTTTAGCCTACTGTGCGCAGCAATGGTCTTTCTCATTCATTACATCCCTCACCTAGAGACCTCAGTATGGGCGACAGTACCCACTCTTGTCTCCCTACGTTTGCCCTGAACGACCTCCCCTCTCATTTCCTGAGGGAGCCCCCACCACCAAAAACATTATGCTGAGTTTTCTGTACACCGACCTGTGGGGACAGGCAAAGACACCTCAGTCATTACCCATGATAACTAATCTATTAATGTTGAATGATGGCCTCATTAAAAGGTTCAAATATAAGTCTAAGCTTATGTGTTAATGACATGTTAATGCTTCTGTCAATTATAAGCTGGGGTAATGACACCTGCAATGAGATGATATCGCTGGTTGAAGTCAAACTTGTAATTCCATCCCCCGAGAGGTTAAGTGGAGCGTTGATCCTTGGGTGGCGAATCGAAGATGAATGTTTCACTATGGTCGAGAGTATTACGCTCCTGTAATAGTTGGAGAAAGTTAGACGAAAATTAAAGTGAAGTTTTAGGTAATTGTGGGAGAAATAAGGAAAAGATATGACCGGTTGCTTTTTCTAATCAAGCACAGATCAAAAATGTGGGGGAAAAAACGGAGTACTTTAAAACAAGAAGGCAATCTGCAAATATAAGAAAATGTAACAAACAAGGAAGGAAATAAGAATTAAGAAGACGTTTTTTGAAATGTATGTATTTGCATTTTAAACTATGATATAGGGGTTTATTTGAAGGGATCTACAATAACCAATTGCAATGTTTACACACAACAGTTTAAAATATGTGAGCATTCACCAGGCAGGGAAGGTACAGCGAGCGATGGCATTTAGTTGCATTATGGGAAGTGAAGGATCCAGCATTTATAGCGCTTGACCCTTACTTAAAAAATGATAAAATCAGGCTATATTGGCCTCTGCTGCTTCGATTTAATTTGTGAAAATTCTTCATATTTTCTAATTTTAACTTTATGATTAGTGAAAGATTAAATTCTCCTTTATGGGTTGAGAGAATTGTCCAACGGAGGCAGTTAAAAACCCATTGAGTTATGTAAAAAAAAAAAAAAAAAAGGCATTGTCACAAAGTCAAGAGCAGAATTTTCTTTTAGGTTGACATTTAGGAAATATATGGCTTTAATTGGACAGCAGCAAAAGTTATGAGACACATTTTATTTTATTATTATATTTGTTGCTTTGTTTATTTGACAGGGACAGTGCTCAGCTTCTTAGCCAATAAGCTAATTTACATCTGTAAAGATAACATCTGTAATAAATAACGTGATACCAGTATTCACCCTGGTTACATGTTTATGACTTGAAGGTGACATTTCAGTCATAATTGATTCATTTATATGCACTATACAGGTACATGTGAGCGAATAGCTGAAGTTAAATTGTTGACATTTTTATGCGTTTTTCAGTATTTTCTAAAACCTGCATACATACATAGTATTAGAAAACTCAACTTGTTGTACTTGAGTCTTGTTTTTTTCTGCTGCCAGTGTTTCTGACCCGCACAGCAGACCTCTGGTTCTGAGAAACATGACACAGCTGCATTTCTAAGACAGTCTCATCCAAAGGTGGGCAAGTAAAGAACAAGAAAAACTTTAGTCCAGAGGGGATTTACGACGGTAATATGCAGATGTTAATGAAATGATTATTGGATTTGGATTCAGATTTATGTTAAGTCCTATCTGTAAAGGTATGGCACCATCCTGAGCCTCCCTGTTGCAGGCCTGTCTCCATGTCATATGGCGTTCATATCATCAGCCCGTGCCAGCTGTGCGATCAGTGGGATTGATCTGTTGGCAGCAGGACCATATTCATCAGTCCCCCCTTCTCTCTCTCCTCCTCTCTTCTCTCTCTATCTTTTAAGCTCCTCTCCTCTCCGTCTCTATCCCTCTATCTTTCTCCCTCGCTCCCTCTGTCTGTCTCTCGTCGCTTTTTTTTTTTTTTCTGGCCAGGCAGACCGTCTCAATGTGAAATCATGGTTAATGCGCCATGACAATCTGACACAACGCACAGTCCAGGCCCTGCTCCATCTGGTTTCAATTTAATTTGGTCAGAGAAGAAGGGGGGGGGATGATGGTGGTGGTGGTGGTGAAGGGATGTCGGGGAGGGGGAGATGAAGGGATGGTGGACTGGGTGCTTGTGGAGGGGGGGGTGGGGGACAAGATGAAAGCTCGCCGTGTTATTCTCCGCCGAAATCGTCTCACCATCCTTCATTCTTCCCAAATTGCCCTCTCCCCTCCTCACATTTAGCATTAACTCCCCCGAAAAAGTCTAAAATGATAGCTGTTCGATCAAAGGTCTCCAAAAATATGTTAAAGATCTGTAAGAGAACAGGCCATGGGTTGGCTCATTAAGACCATTAGAAAGTGTGTGTCTGTGTGTGTGTGTGTGTGTGTGTGTGTGTGTGTTGTGGGGCGGCGGTGACGGATCAGACCATGTTGAGTGGACACAGGAGGGTTTTAGCCTCAGTGCAAAGAGTTAATGGGGACATCTTCTTGCAGTTTGCTCTCGTCAGAGCGAGATGGAAGAAATGAGACCATTACTAAACGGTGGACCTGTTAAGAGCAATTTTCCTAATTATGGGGATGGAGCGATGTGTCAGTTGCCACAGCAGACGTGTCAGCCCATCGGGTTGTAGAGACGGAAAGTGTTAACTCTTTAATGTGACTAACTAACAGGCTTCGCTTAGGCCGAGGCTTAATGACTTAATGGAAGTAATGATCTAAGGAAAGCCATATGTGTTAATGCTGAAGGGGCCACAGCGGTGGCTGCAGTGAAGCAGAATACTGTATGATGTGTTCACTGTCCTCATACAGCGTGGTGGCCAGTGACAGTGCCAGCTCTAAATATCCCACCTCAGTCTGTATTGTCCAAAAACTGCAGCTTAAACAGCTTAAAGGCCTCTATTGTATCATCCCTTCTTTAATGCGATGTAATTCCTGTTGAAACTGCTGCTGGGGCATTACATTGAACAGTGAGGAATAAATACTGTAAGTGTAGAACAATGGTCTATTGTTAATGGAAAGAAAGGCAGTTTAATTCAATAGCCAGAAATGCAGGAGTGTTCAACAATCTGGATGACTTCATCGTTTGGACTTTAGTTACACTAAAGTTTAGTTTTTTTATTTAATATAACAATATTCAAACTTGCACTCTTATTTTGGTTCAATACAGCAAATTTAATTGATCTTACATTTGTTCTTCAGTTTTCTAGAGAACAGCTTGCATTTTATTTTATTTGACTTTAACAGTAATTTAAGTTTCCTCATCTCCTTCTCATATCTTGGTTTCTGGCTGTTTGGCAAGCTGTGCTGTTCAAAAACACTTTAATGAACTGAAGAAGAGTTTTAAAGTTTAAACTTATTTTTCCATTTAAGAAAAATAAGGCAAAATGATCCAGTCAACCTTTCTATCTTATTATAGATATTTATTTATATTTTGGTTTGTTATTATGTTGTTTTCACTTTGTCATTAAGATTGTAGGTCTTTGATTGTTTTGATGATATTTAAGTGCACATTGTATATTGAGAAATCTGAATAAAATCTTGTATATAAACGTATATGTGCGATGTTCAGAAACTTGCAAGGCTCGACAGGCTGATCCCTTTTGCTCAGCTTAACACTGTTTTAGCTGGAGCGGTGTGTACGTGTTTTAGTTTACTGTTCGTCGTGTTTGTTTTTATTGTTTATATGTTATATATGCTTTATATGTATATGCATGTATTTTTAATGTATCTTTTATTGTATTTCTGGCTTTTATTGTTCTATTTACACAGGTCGCCCATGAAAAAGGGACTAACGACTCTCATCGGGCCACCCTGAAAATAAAAAATCTGTAGCTATAGAAAGAGTAATATGATGTCAAACAAAAAACTTGGTCGTAATGAATAAAGAACAGCTAATGTTGTTTGCAGGTCTGTGAGTGGATACAAATGCATGAAAGCTGGGTTAGAGTTGGGGACCTCCATACGTTAGGTGCACTCGCAGGGATACCGGGCTGGAAACATTTTTCCAAGAAATTCCTATTTCATGGGATATTTGAAATCTAACGACCTGTGTTTACTTTTATTTCCCAAGCAGGAGGTAGTTTCAAGTCCTTATAGTGCAATGAAAAGTCGGGTTACCGAGGTCGTTGCAATTTATCGTTTAGATATTCAGACTTTTCCTGTTCGCTCTCTCTTGCAAATGATGAATAATTTATTAATGTCTTGACCATACAAGTAAATAAATACAAATACATTTTTACCTCAAGAGAGATCTGGTATAGAGGGTAAAAAAAAGTTATGATACAAATAACAAAAGACAAATTAATTCTCTGATTGATTGGACGGTCAAAGATTTAAAGCTTGATTATTAGCCATGACTAACACCTTAGTTTTGGTCAATTTTCAGTACAAATTAGAGTATGTATATTTCATATATATTATGAATTAATGTGGGAGGATTTAAGATTTAAGTTTCTCTCCTTCCAGTTGAACTTCAGACTAGAATTCAGAGCATTCATGATTTCAAGCAAGTTAAATTTGATTGCTTTTTTTTAGCTGTGATTGAATGACTGAAGTTATGTCTTTCCACTAATTATTTTAAAGTCTAGAGTGTCTATCCGCTTAGATATCTGTATCTATACTCTAATAATGGATTAATCAATTTCTGTTTCTCTCATTTTAATAATTTGTTATATCTTGCAGATGCTGAAACCTTCCCTAACCTCCACCTCATCACCGCTACAACTCACCAAATGAAGTGGCTGCTCAACGATCTGTTAGCCGAGATAGAAACTCCCCATGCCTGCTCCCAAAGGGTAAGGGCCTGCTCAGCATGCAGCTGTAGCAACAGCGCCTTGTTTCCTTATGGAGGTCAGGAATGCAGGCATGTCTCTCCTCATCCCAGTGGAAGGAGATGGAATAGGCCGCAGAGATCGGGAGTAAGAGAGAGAGAGAAAGGGCAGGATTCCTACCTCATCCATCACTCTTCCTGCAGGGTCGGCCTCCTCACCCCAGCCCAGATTTACACACCAGCTATCCTATATGGCTGTCTTTATGGACTGCTCTTCATCGTCATCCGACAATAGTGAAGGGATCAGAGAACGCACCGGAAGAAATTAGTTCACGTCAGCTCTCATTTATGATGCGTTTAACTAGTAGGCGCTACCGAGAGGAGACGGATTCGTGCAGCTCCATATTTCTGCCCTGCCCATTTCTCCCACTCCTAGTCAAATACGCACAGCCATTTTCATCTGAGGTTATCGGGTCAATAAAACCTGGTGACCTGGGCCAATCATAAAACAGTCAATGCAGGAGAGCACGGATTGATTAAGTTCATAACTCGATTTGAGCTGCGTGGAACCCGGACAATAAAAATCGGAATGAGTATAAATCTAATGCGAGGACATAATCCGAAGAAAATCAAAATGTAAAGTAGATGTTTTTAATGGCATCTTTTTTCATCATGAGAATATGGCCTTTCGACTGGATGACTATCGATATCTTTGATCCACAACCTTTTTCATCAGGACGGTGGCAGCGAGGAGTTTAAATTGGCGGTGCAGTTTTACATCCTGTTAGTGTAGGTCACGTGACCTCAGCTTATCGCATGGCCCTTTCCATATTCATCTAATTTGCAGAGACATCCAGCAAAGTTATCAGCGATGACTTGTTTATACTTTCAGGGGGGTAAAGGCGACCAAATCAACTCTATCCAAGCCACATGTTGGCAGTGCAGCCCCGTTCTCGAAATTAGGCTCACCTAACCTTGGGCTCCGACTACATCAACTTATTCAATTAAAGAGGTCAAGAGTTGATGGCTCCAGTTCTGCCCTGTAATGAAGTTTTCTGTGGAGATTTTGGATAAATTTGCTTAAGTCCATGTTGGAAGGCCTCTGAACAAAACCGGAGACATCAGATAAGCATGCAGGCAGGAACCTTGCAGACTTTCAACCAGCTTTGTAATACTCCAGTGTTAGTAGTATACGAAACTGGACAATGGTAAACTTCCCTCCATTTTTTGCCTGCACCCATAACCCTCCACACTGTTGTCAGCAGAAATCTGCAAAATGATGCAAACTGCATCTATGTAGCTTTAGATTTCTATAAAATTATAATGCACTGCTGTTAACGTAAAGAATAAAGATCCAGCTGACCTTATAATAACACATTCAAGGGGGCATTTTCAGGCGCAGGTCTCGGCAGAGTGCACCGTGGTGGCCTTGTACCCGTATACCCACACTGATGGTGCCCATCATCCAACCTGGCAGATGGCTGGTAGCTCGAACAGCTTTCTGGTGTTTAATTATGATCATAATCAAGGGAAATAAAGATCAATTAAAGCGCAAGTGAAACTAATGAAATGCGAGCGCCGTGAGCAGCCGGACAGTTGTCCAAAATGTTTCTCATAATAAATGCAAACAGAGTCCTAAGATAGCATTAGTATGAAGTGCTGGCTGGGACATAAAACACTGGTGTTGATGGCCTTTGTAACGGAATATTTGTTTGATGTGAACGCAGATGTACTCCAGATTCATTTTACAGTTATAATCTGCAACATTCACACATAAATAAATGTCCATTTGCTCCACTTGAAAGCAGCACAATGATGATTTCATGATTAACTCTTCAGAAAAAGCTGTTTTTTTTGCCAGAAAAATGATAGGAAACTGTGTGTACCATTAAAAGACATGGAAAAGATTGTCTTGACCTTGAGGGGTGCAAAATGAATAAAAGTATCTTTGAGATTTGGGACACAGATTTGATTATATTTAGCTGAGTGTCTATTCGTGACTGTAGGTGACATTTTGGCCTTGTTCCTTCTGATGAAAATTTTAGAGAAGTTTTAAGATTCCCAGCTGCCCCAATTTTGAAGGAAGTTAACGCATATTCTGCAATTTCTCTTCATTTACTCTTCAGAGATGGAAATAGCCGGAGCAGCATGTGGCTGCTGGCAACAGTTCAACTGCCTTTCACCAAACTGTGTGTCGTACTGCAAGACTGCACAGCCCATCTGAGCGAGATGAAGAAGGAGGAAGGGAGAGGAGAGGAGACGGGGGGGAGTGAGAAGAGGTGAGGAGGATGAGACAGGCGGCGGTGGGGGGAGCTGTGGGCGAAAAGGGGGAGGCCCAAGAAGACAGATGCCACCACTGTGGCTATGGCATTGTTGGATATTAATAGTCCAGTGCCACATTGTGCCAACCTTATTGGAAATGTGAGTGCCGTCATGCTGTGCCTTGATCACACGCTAGCATCAAAATGAAATGAGTAGGGGTGTGAAAAAATAAAGTAGACCTGGTCAGGGGAAATTTCCAGAGCTGCTGAGGGGAAGTAAAACGTTGCAATACAGGCTTTATGGCTATGTAAAGTGATTTAAGTATTTATGAATGAGTTCAGTGGGGCTGCGCTGTTAAGTTGTAATAGTTATTACAAAACCCCATACACTCGCGTAAAAGTAATGTGTGATCTGGAAGTGATACTGCACCTTATTTTAAAGGAATGAGTGATTGCAACCCAGATTAAATGTCAGGTAAGTACGTTTCTGCAGAACCACAGATGAAACGGCTGAGGATGGTCCGCCTTCATATGAAAAACACCAGTGTTTGTTGCCACACAATGGCTGGAGATTGTTCCACTTCCCATGAAAAACTATGGGTTATGGTAGCAACAAAAACTGGGTGTCGATGGTCTGGCTTCCTGTGAAAACACCCACTTTTGGTCAGTACGATAATAGCATCACAGACTTGATCTGTAGTTGACGGTTTGGCAGCCCGTCTCCTCCGCCTCCTGATGTGAAAGTCTGCTAATAAGCATTTAATATGAAGGTGATATGCCACATTTGGTACAAATGTCAACCTTGGATGTAACTGTGGTTTGCAGAAACGTTAACTGCTAACAGTATGTCCTGGTGACTGGGTTGATGATTAAACAGCAGCCCATAAAATGTTCCTGTGTTGAAAGTAGATGTACAGTAGGTCAAAAACACTCAATACATGCATTGAAATTATATGGTAGATTTCGAATTATCGCCTTTTGTCAGTGTAGCTGTTGAATTTTGCAGATGGTGCACATCTCACTGTTGAATAAAACCTCAGTTTAAGCCAAAATATCTTAGCCCTTTAGTGCCACGAGGCAAAAAAATAAAAGCTCGCTCTCCATTATCCCTGAGCTGCAGTGGCACCCTGTGCAATGATGAATGGCTTTACAATATTATCCTAAACAAAAAACGGGTAATTACTGACATTTCCTTTAAAGTCCAATGTAGCTTTACTGTTTTCTAAGCGCACAGTGCTCCAGTTCAGAGCGGTAATGACATAATTTATCTTTTCAGAGACGGCACACACGCTGCAGCTGATTGAATCATGCTGGAGTCAAACCAAGTCTTCTGTGATACAAGATCAGAGGAGGTGCGTATAATTGTTATAGCCATTAGGCTCTGAGGCTGTATACACTGAGCATACAAAATACACTCACATATGGCACACACTGTAGGTTTTTGTGCAAGACTGTCATGCACTGAAGCCATATGCTGCCACCCCAACTCACACACCTCAAAGCACCGTGTGTCTGCAGGCTATTCATGTTCCATTACCAAGCTTGTGGGACAAGCCAAAAACAACATTTTGACCTTTAAGCGTTTGTTTATGCATATGAACACAACATGTAGGTGTCAGGGCAGCCTGAGGAGCATGGATGTGGTTCATAGCAAACCTGAATATGATGTTTTGAGATATCTTGTGTGGGGGCTTCAAAAAGGTGGCAATCTGGCCTGAGGATGGGACAGGAAAGCTCATGTAGTCTTCTCCACATGGAAAGGGTTTTTCTCTTGGGAGCATGAATGTACTGAATTTCATGGCAATTTGCTTATTCGATTTTCATTTTCCTTTGTGCACACATGGGAATTTGGCTTTAATCAGGTCGCTACATTACAGGCTATGAGGCTGCCAAATAGCCAACCACGGTTCAAGTCTTTGTTTCGGTATTTGTAAGCGTGACACTGCTGGATATTTTAAGGGTGACCTGGGGACATTTTCAGCCATGTTTATGGCGACCAAAAAAGGGTATTTTAGGCCAAACCATTAGATTTCTCTAGCCCTAACGAAATGGTTTTGTGCTTAAGACAGAGCATAAGCACAGGATTGTGACAAGAGAGAACTAGAAAATTCAACCTAAAGAAATGTAAAGTTGCAACATAAAGAGATGTTTTTTCAGAAACTTACTTAGCTAACATTTATTAGATGTCTTTATGTTGCAACAATGTCTGTTTAGGTTCAATTTTTGTATTTCTCACTTGTCACAACGCTGTGCTAATGCTCAGGTTAGCTTTACACACAGAAACCACTTGGTTAGGGTTAGGAAAACATCGTACTTAAAATACCTGTTTTGGTCGCCACCGAAACTGATGGAAATAACCCACAGACTCAAATTGAGGTCGTTCGTTTGGAAGCATGGTGGCCTGTAGTAACGGAGCCAGCTTCCCTTCCACCTCCTGATGAGAAAGCCAGCTTATAAGCATATAATGTGAACATGATGTGCCACGTCTTGTACAAATTTCAACCACGAACGTATCTGTGGTTTGCAGAAACGTTAACTGCCAACATTATGTCCTCGTGACTGGACTGTCCACCAAGTTTCATGAAAATTGGGCCAGTAGTTTCTTCCCCCATCCTGCTGACACTAGACAAACAAACAAACTGAACTGAAAACATCCCCTCCTTGGTGGAGGTAATTACAGTATATCATCTGAACACACTGAATAATCATGCCAGATTTGTTGCAGTTGGACCAGTAATTATTGAAATATTATGCCACTGGAAGCATCAGTTGGGCAAAAGCAGCAAAACATTCATTGATCTCTCATATAAACCTTTATAAGTCTTGGACCTCACATAAAACTCTTATTTATGTGTTACTTACTTTCATCTGTGTTATGAAAAGGTCATTTAGACAAAATATTTCTATCTACTGCTTCGTAAAATCATTCACGGGGCACAGATTGGGTCTTTACTGAGAGCTAGACTGAACAGATTAAGAGACCTGAGTTGCTTTCTCTAGCTTCTGTTTTACTGAGTAAGCTTTCATCTGGAGCTCTTTATTGTTTCTTTTCCATCTCTCAGTGTGTTATAAAAGCCGGTTTACATTCTGACATGGCAGTCCTCTGATGTCCCTCGCAGGACCCCTTACAGCAGTGCAGTATAACATATCAGCCCCTGCGCCGTTATCCCCAGTACCCCTGAATAATTCAACCATGCACCACTGCCCCTCGCACACTGTTTGGAAAATGCAGTAATGAGAAAAGCTATAAAACGCCTCGACGGTCTTAGCTGCTGAAAAAAAAAAGAAAAAACCTGGGCCCGGTCTTAAATAAGAGACACCGAAGAAGATAGCTTACTGGGTGTTTTTTCCCACAGATTTACTGTAAATGGGAGGGAGTGCAAGAAAACCACAAGGAGGGAAAGAAACTTCAAAAGGATGACCTGCATATTTTTACCCAATTAGATATTTCTAATGTTACTTTTGAGGTGTGATGCTCAGCCGAGCGTCCTCTGGCAGAACAAAGGAAGGGAATGCGTCGGAGTCTCTTCCCTCTTGATCATGCAGCGATTTTCAAGGTGTAAACATGAAACTGCTCAGGGAGGAATTATCTAGACGGGGGAAACGTTGGCAGGAGTTCAGAGGAGGCTTTGTAAAGTAAACCAGATTTGTTCAGGGGTCTGTGATCAGTTTATTTTCCCAGTCCCCCCAGTCTTTATGCTAGGCCTACTTGTAATTGTCCTCATGTTTCAGCTAATTTCACATTTCCAGGGAGAGTAAGGGAAGGATAAAGGGAAGGAGGGAAGGAATTTGGCAGTTGGGGAAAGTAACACCCTCAGACTTTCATATTTTTGTTGATGTCATTCTGAATGGATTTGGGAGCATTTAGGGGCGGTTCCACCACAAAATGTCTGGGGTTTCAAACACTTTTCTACCACTTTTAAAATAAATCTTTATAGTGTTATTGTAGGGTTTTAATGGATAATTCCTCAGCTAAACTAATCCAACCCAAACAAAACCAAATAGTTATTTGTCTGCTGCACATTCAGTTGTAACGTCTTTCAAATTTAATTGAAATGTCATTCAGAAAGATACAGTATCCAAAACTTTCAAATCAGGTTACAGAAATCACACAAAAACAATAAAAACTTCCTCCAGCGTGAGAAATTTTTTACAGATAATCCAGTTCCTCGCTGTGGGACAAAAGCAACCCGGCCGCCAGAAAATCAGCACCTCCTCTCTTGCTTTGAAGCTGGTCCAAGAGGAGCAGCGCACTACAATGTCGCAAAACTTTTCAAGGTCTTCCATCTAATGTTTCCTTTGATAGGCTCTGGCCGGATTAGGGTACATAATGTGAAACCCAATGAGGTGTGTGCTCGCAGGTCCCATTCACAGACGGGCCAACCTGAAACAGTGTCTCACTCCACAGACATGATGTAACTGCTGTTTGAGCTGAACTCTTCCTGAGTGTACATGATGTGCACTCTCTCATGTGTGAAGAACTTGGCCTGTAATGAAAGGACAACTGCAATTAGCAGGTTTTTGGACACAACTGCTTTGGTGACGTCATGTACAGTAACTCCTCCGAATGCAGAAATCAAGGTCTTTGTTTCATTTTACTATTGTCTTTAGTTTTCACTGACGTAACAGGTTTATTCATCAAGGGGGAGAAAAAAAAAGATTTGCCTTGTTGTCTCAGATTTAATGCAAAGCATTTAAGCATGCAAAGACGCTTCATACAGGCAGAGGAAGTAGTCAAAGCAGCCTGGATGAGCCAGTCCAGCAAGTAAATGTGATAAAATTGCTTATTTTCAAGGACATCGCCAGACAAGAAAGTCGATATTGAGCGATTCTGCAAAACCCTGAATTATGCCATTTGGCAAGGTTTTTAAAAACCCCACTCTCTGCAATATCCGTGCATGGTGACTACATTATGGTCAAGGTTTAAGAATACACCTTACAGGCAGCTAAAACACTTGATTAATGCTGTGGAGATATTGTGGTTGAATCGTCCAGTATGGGCGCAAGAGAGGCTTGACAGTGGGAAACAGGACGGTGGTGTATCCTGACACAGTGACCCACATCTTGATGCTGGTAATGTGCGGGCATGTTTTTTCTTTTGATGCATGTCACATGCTGCTGGTGTGTGCTGCCCTGAAGGGACACTTGTAAACAGTAGGCCTACACTCAGTTGCTATTTTATTAGATACATGTAGTGAATGCAGTCTAATAAACAGACCTGCAGTACATTACATTACACAGAGATGTGATTCTGTGTTTCTCTCATTGATCTCAAAGGGCTGGAAAATTAAAGAAACACTGCAGCACCACAAACTGCAGCATCCAAAATGATCCTGCAGTTAAAACCACAACAGTTTCAACAACAACTTTCATGAAGGCAGGATTTATTGCAGTACTGTTGTATCAGACTGCATCAGTTTTAACCAGGTGTACCTACTGTAAAAACTGGCAACTAAGAATGACATTGATTGCTGTAGTTTTCTTCAGATTGCAGTGGTGTCATTCAGTTATTCATATTCGCCTGTACTTGCCATGGTATCGGCCGATCACACTGAAATGCGTTGCTAGAATGGATCGCTAGCTAAACCATTACTTTATTGTGGTATAGTGCACCTGTCGTGTGCTCCTCTCTTGTGTTTTTGCAGCGTTTTCTAGTACTTCTAATTGAAATATTTTCAACTTCTCAGTGCAAGGTGCGGAGTTGCAACTTGCAACTTTTCCCAGGTGCTTTTGTAGGAACTGCACTTGTAGAGACAAGTCTCTGTGTGGTCAGGGCCTAGGAAGACATGCAGTCCATAGTACGGAGCTGATGGTGCTATAAAAAACATTTTGCTGTTTGTTTTAGCTGACTGGGATCAAATTAACTACTATTTTTCTTGCGCCATTGTTTTTCCTGGCTTGAAAAAAATACATGTTCTGCCGCATCGCTTCCAAAATAGACAAACAGTGAGGACAAAGTCTTGAAACTAGGCCATCTAAACCAGTAACTATATCAGTGCCATCATGATAAAATCATTTATGACTCTGGGATATGGCCTTAAAATTGAGAGTTGAGATATAAGAGGCTATATCGTGATACACACAATATATTTATAAATAAATACACAAAAATAACATCACTCTGCTGTAATGCAGCCTTTAAAACCTGGAGAAGACAACACTTCTGCTTTACCACAATATAACAACATCCAAAATCTAAGACAATGTATTGTCTCATGTCACGATAACAGTATAATATCTATCAAGTTATACTACAGGGTCGTAAACTCTTAAGCTTTTCTCATTATTATTATTTAGCCAGGGCAGTTAACCTGCAACTAGATGACATAATACAGATGTTTCACAAACACTGTGTAGCTTTAGAAGCATAAAGGTCACATTTGCTACCTGCAGAGCTCAGTTACTGTACATTAACTGCTCACTTTCACCAGGAGCATTTGTTTGGCTGTATTTGTTGTTACAGCACAAGTCAAAACAGCTCCTGAAGCGCTCTGGATAGAAATGAATGAGTGCCTTATAAATACCAGCACTCTTCACAATCAGTTAAATCCTCCAGGCAAACACACTTACCCTCAGTGATCTCAACTCAAACTCCTGGGGTGGAGGGGAGGCAGGCGGGAGGGGAGGATGCCTTTTGAAACTGAGAAGAGCTTCTCTGAACCATTACCCATCAGCCCCTCCACATTCAGAGGGCTAATCCCAGGGGGAGAGTGGGCGTCCGCGGAGGATACGTTGTCTCGTATGCGTTAATGGGGGATTACACATGTTAACATCTATCTCACAGTGCGCTTGGCCAAAGGGGCTCTGCTATAGGGGTTTAGCATATGAATAAGGAATAAGGGGATGATTGAATAGAGGCTATGGTGAGAGTGAGAGCTGCCACTCGAGGAGGAGCGATGGGGGTAGAGTGATTAGGATGAGACACAAAGAGTGAAATCTCTTGTCGAGATGGAAGGGCTCGAGGAAAGAGCTCTCAGCTGAATGAATTTCTCTGACTTGGTTCCTGGATTCAAGTTTGCTCCAGTGGCCCTTCAGGATGTTCACATTTTTAAAACAAGGCTGAAAGCTGTAAATAAGTGTTGAAATGTGCAGCAAAATCATAAAATAAACCAAAACCTGAGGAATTTATTCCTGAATTTGGATGATTTCATTAATGATCTGGCATCTTGACTTGAAGGGATTCTAGAGCTCCCTGATCAAACTTTATCTAATAAAATGAGTTAAGGGCTCTTTCAAAAGAGCTTCACATTCATTCAATGGGAAGTGAAGCATTAACTTATTTTAGTTAGGAAAGGTGACTGACATTTGTACCATAGGTGTAATGTCACATTCACATTACATGTTTTTTACCTCGGTTTCATATTGGGAGTTACGGGCGACAAGACTGCCAAGCCAGCGACTGCAGTTTGAGTCTGCGTTTCGGCATTTGTAAGTGTGCTTGTGGCGACGAAACCGTATGTCTTTAGCCAAACCATGACGTTTTCGTAACCCTAACCAAGTGTTTTATGACAAGACAAAAAACATAAAGTTGCAGCGTAAAGAAACTTTGCCAACATTCATTTTAGCGATTGGGTTGATATTAGTCTAAACCTGGACGACACGGCGGAAATGTTTCACACTTAGGTATGAGGTAATTGTTGGAATTGTTGTATTTTTGAATAAAAGAGTTTCTTTCCTGAAAACTCTGTGTGTTCGTTTGAGTCCCGTCCTGAGACCCCGTGACGGAATTGACATGCAGCGCAGACATCAGCACAGCTCTCTGGGAGAGCGAGGTGTTTATTTCCTGAAGGTCAGGCCTTTTGTGTGGAGAAACTTCTTGCCAGATGAGATAGGGGAGTAAATTGCAGATCTATCATCCCCTCCCTCCCCCCCTTTCACTCCCTCCTTCCATTCCTCCTTTTCTCTTCTCCCTCATATTCCCTCCTTCCCACGTTTCTCATTCTTGGCATTCTCTTCTTCTCTAAAGTGTTCTCTTTCGTCTTTATGCTCACATTTTCACCCTCATCTTTGGCCATCTACCGCTCATATTCTCAACCGCCTTCTCCCATGCTCTTTGTGCTTGATTCCTCCCCTCTCTCCGCCTCGCACACACTCCGTCTCTCCGTCAGTGTGTGAAATCAGCGGAGTAACCGTTGGCACCGTCTGTGATTTATGGCTCACTCTGAGCGGACTCTTATCAGGTGCAGGCAAGGCTCTCTGTGCTGCTGCCTGCGCCTGAATGACAATGGAGAACCAGTCGCATTATGCTCCGCAGCCTCGCCCCTTGCATTCTGGACACTGCAGATTACATCTAGCTCCTTGATTTATGGACGCCATTTTGGCTCCTGAGAGGGACATGAAGGGGAGTTTGGAGGTGAGGGGGTGGGCTGTGGTTTCTAAGGCCAGCATCTGCACTCGGCCAACATCATTTTTAAGAGGAACCTGGTTGAGGTGTGCTTTATATGCATATGTGTGTGGGTATGAAAGCTGATGTGTGTTTGTGGGTATGTATGAGCATGGATATGTGTGTGTGTGTGTGTGTGTGTGTTTATGAATAGGTGTCATTTATCATTTTGTCAGGAGTTTTTCTGCGCTGGTATTGACAGTGTCTGTTGTTGGAGGCGGTGTGCAGGCGTATCGACATTAAAGGCTCAGAATTAGACTGGATAAAACCGTATCTTCAGCCTCCAGTGACCAGAGACAATGAGGTTCAATGAGAGAAAGAAATAAATAGAAAATTGGACTGTACAGATTTCAGATATAAAAAGTGAAGCCAACCGCTTTATCCAGGCCTGTTTTTTTTTTTATTCCTCATCCCTGCTCTGTAATTGAATCATTGCCATGTGCATCTCTGGAGATAAGATATGTTATTTGGGAGAATTATTTAAATGGAGAAAAACGTGTTAGCTAATGTAATTAACAGGGAACTATCACAGCTGCAGTTCTTTGTATGAAAGAAGTAATTATGTAATCTAACACATTAAATGAGGGAAATAGCATCTCAGACTTAAACACAGCAGGCGTTTTACATTCATGTTGCTCCGCAGTCAGTTTTTATCGCTCGTACATCGAGAAAAGACGATGAAATGTCACTTAAGTCTTTTGAGGTTGCCGCTGAATGTTTGCATCTGTCACAAAGATGTCATTTAATATGATGGGAGAGGCGGCGAAATGAGAAGCTTGACAGCACAAAAGCAAAACAAATCTCCCCATCTGTTCAATATCTTTCTACATTTACTGTAATTATGTTCAATACAAAAAAATTCAAGAGAAACAACTGTTTTGCTTTGCCAAAGTTTTGCAACATGTCAGTGTTTCCAAACAAAACCCTGTTTCTTCCAGAGGTTCTGCTTCTTGATTGTATCATTGATTATGATATTTTCCAAAACAAGTCGATTTTTTGTTTAACTTCTGCACCCCCACTTGGCCCAGAAATGCTCTTTCTTTGTTCGCAGTGTGATGTGTATCAGAGAAGTCTACACAAATTCAGAAAAGTATTGAGCTATTTTCTGAGCATGTCTCTCAAATAACAAGAATGGGTAGAATTAAGGGGGATTTAAGGGCAAAAGTGGAATACAATATTCGAAGAAAAGCAACATAATAGTCAAAATTATGTTTTCAAAGTGTATTATCAGTTTTTGTTTTTGTTACTTTTGAATTTGCCTGTTGTATCTACGGAGGGAACAGGTCCACGGGAGCTGGAGCATTGTTAGCAGTTAGGAGAGGGTGAGAGGAGGGGTGTTCAGTTGGTTACAGTCACAATCTCACCGCTAGATGCCAAAATATACATACTAACTGTGTGTAGTAATGGTGCTCTACTATAGTTGGACAGCTGAAGATAAAACTAATGGTAAAAGCTAGAACCTGCCTGACTGTTGATGCTGCTAACACTGAAGCTAAGCTAATAAAGCTTTAATGCATGCATGAGGCAGTGACCTTTCTAGTCTTCCCGCTCAGTCACTTGGGGTTGCTTCCCTTCGACAACAGCTGTGAATAAATGTAAATATACATGTAAATGTCATTCTCTTACAGTGAAGTTCCCTTTTCCTGTTTTCCCTGACCAGGCCTGTAAAATGGCCGCCACTGCGGTCTCCAGTGGCAGGCAGTTCTCTGATAAATGTCTCCCTGAATACATTTCTACAGCGATGAAAACCAAAGACTTTTAGAGGTGGAGGTCTTGGAAAGGGCGCAGCTCGGCACAACCAGAAAGGGAAGGGAGGAAGGTCTGGAAAGCCCTTAGTGTGTTGCCCCGTGTTCCAAAGGCAATAAGAGCTGTGGCTTAAAGTGGGTTTCTATAAAGACTAGTTGTTATGGTTCACGCAGTTGCCAAGTGGCGAAGGGCTAAGTGGAGATAATGTGTCCTTGTAGCACATCAGAATGTGGAGAGGCAATGTGGGCGGCATGTGTAGTGGACAGATGGCCAAAAATCACATGTAACAGTACAGACCCACCCACCCTGTGTTTACATGCAGGACAAGTCCAAACAGTAGCGCAAATTATTTGTAAGGTCATATTGTGGTGACAACCTTTAGCCTACTTAAGTCTCTTTATGCTTTGTTCCCATGTAGCTTCATAAATAACTGAACTTAAACAGACTGATCAAATGTTAGTAAGATAGGATTTTACATGCCTTCTGCAAAATGTTGTTGTGTGTATCATATTCTAGTTTGGCATTCAGTTTGTCCTGGCTGTTGTACAGTGTAGTGTTAAAGCATGTGCCAAAACATCAATCAAGTGCTTGATTGTTTTGAAAAGTATCAATACGAATGTAAAAGTGATACTTGACAAGTCAGATTATTTAAAATACTTAAATATAATGTACTATACATATGTGCCTGTGTGTCTTTTGTGTCTGTGCATGAGAAGGTGGTGGCAACGTGGGTGGCTTACAAACCCAAAATTGGGTGTGTGCAAACTTTTGTTGAGATGATTTCTCACATAGACACACACTTGTGAGAACCCTTGCTGAGATATTGCATTCCCCAGCCCTAAATCTAACCGTAGCATAATTTCAACCTTAACCCTAAAGCCAAGTCGTAACCCTCAAACAGCCCTTTGAAGAGGTGGGGACCGAAATATGTTTACTTTCCAAAAATGTTCTAACACAAGGTCCACAGACAGATATAAGCTTAATAGCCCAGATGTACTCACACACACAAAAATAGCTGGGTTCACTTCTCTCACACATATAAATTCACACACACACAGACACTAAAAAATACACCAACACATACGCTAACACAAGTACAACAACGTGCAATATATAGCACATCTTCAGGCAAACAGACTTACCAACATGCCCTCATGCCTAAAAGTTGATTTGCCAGTGACTCTCAGAACCACATTTGTGACTGTTGGAGATAACCAGTGACAGGTGCACCAGACGTTCGCTGTCACATGATTAACATTATGAAACCTTTGCAGTATGGTTAGGTTTACGCACCAAATCTACTCCGTTAGGTTTATGAATAGATCAGGGATTGGGTTAAAAACTGTACGGTAGTTACACAACTTGAACTGGCAAGTTTTCTGCTTCAAAGTGTCATTGTGAAGTAAATGTTGATTGCACAATGAATGGATATAGAATAATATCCAGAAACCATCTGCGTTCACTTTGGTTACCTACGTATAAACCTCACTATCTCTATACAATTTTGTCTGCCGCGGTCACACAGGAAAAGGAGGGTTAACTGGCGACCCATTTCCATTATATAGTAAATGATTGAATAAACTTGTGTTTTGTCCAACTCTGAGGAAAACAGAAATGATCCAGTTGTCTTTGCAACAGCGGCATCAACAATAATACTGCTTGGAAACAAACGCTATGGGGGAAAAGTTGTCTGTTCAAGTAAGATGGTTAAATTATGCACTGGGATAAAATAAGTATGTTAAGTTATTTACATACCTACTTATAGGTTAAGTCACCTTATGTACATAACGTAAATTAAGTACATAACTTAGAATAAGTCACTGTTTTTGACTTTTCCATCCAACCTGACCTGAAAGTGTTCTTGAGCCCATGCAGTATTATCCTTTATACAATCACGTTTCACAAAGTGTTGAACCTCGTCCCATCCTTGCTTGTGAACGACTGATGCTCCTTTCATACCCAGTCATGATACTATCACCTGTTACCAATGAACCTGTTTACCTGTGGAATGTTCCAAACAGATGTTAAATATATTGTCTTTGTACCGTTTAAGGAGTACGGTCTAGACCTGCTCTATATGAATAGTGTCAAGAGATAACTTTTGTTGTGATTTGGCCCTATATATAAAAAAAGAAAATGACTTGACTTTAAGAATCAAAAAAAGATTACAAAATCATCAAATTCTGCTTTATTAATGTTTAAAACAGTGTCCCAAATTGGAATCAGGGTTGTAATTACTACAGCCACTGATTGCCGCCTAACAATACATTTAAATATTAGTCGTAGTAAGCTGCTGGCTGACGACCTGTACGGCCGTGTTATTGGGGAGGACGGTCTGGGCTCACTGAAATACACACATATATACGCACACAGACGCACACACGCGCACACACGCGCACACACAAAGGGGCACCAGGCAGGATTTGGATGGGGTCCTGGACACTGTCATGGGTCCACACGTCAAATGAGCCGGGGAGCCAAACAACAACAATAACAACAGGAGTTGGAGCATATGGGGCTCTGTACCAGCTGAGAAGGGCCATCGAGGTCCCCAGTGTGTGTGTGTGTGTGTGTGTGTGTGAGGGGATAATAACTGAAGACTGGTGCCTAGAGAGATGAGAAAAAAAGAAAAAGTATGGTCGGGAGATAGAGAGGAGAATAAAAGTCAACGTCAATGCTCGTTTCTAAGGCGCTCTGCACAACTGATGGTTTTGGATCACTGTTCAGATGTATTTTTGCCACATCCAATAGTAATATAAGCTGACACCAATGTTGAAAACTCATGTGTGTGCAGATTACCTAAAGACACCACATCTGTTTTTGTTCCGAATTTTCTTTGCTTATTTTGAACACATTTCAGTAAAGGTTTGTTCCTTCCAGTTTTGTCTGAATTCAGGCATCACGTTGGCTTAACGTCTGTCTTTTCCATCGGTCGTAACTCTTTGTTTTCTCATGCCAATGTCTACAAATGACTGGTGCTGAAATGATTTGTTGAAAAGTTGATTAGTAGAGAGCACATTAACAACAGAGAATTATTTGACATAGATTTTTTTAAGATTTTAAATCAGTTCCTGCTTCTCCAATGTGAGGGTTTGCTCGATTTGTATGTTTTCTGCCATTACAAATTTGAGATCTTCTGAGTTTATTTGGACATTTTATGAACTAAACTATTAGTCGACAGCAACGTTCATCCTTCCAAGCCAAACTGGCCAGTACACTGTTTAAATCTCATAGTTGATTTTACTTGAAGTCAAGAAACAGATTATCTTAGAGTTACCAGGTAAAGTAGATTTAAGTAGGTTTTTAAATTTAAGTTGTACAAGCTGAAAGGTTTTATCAACTTAAAATTATTAGTCCACTTCATCGGTTTCCTCAATTTTTTTAGTAAAGTCACTGTCAGATTTTACAGTGTGGTAACATGGCAACATTTGCACTCACACTGTCCGTCTCTATATATCTTAATGACACACTGAAGGCTTTTCTGACTCATGCTTGATGAAATTTCATCTTTTGGTCTCTAGAAATATATACAAGCTGAGAATATGCAAGCTATGCTAATTAGAAACCATGAGATCTGATTTTGCATGGTGGAGAAGTCAGAATTGGACTGAAAGTCAGAGGAACTGAGAGCAAGTGTAAGAGGAGGTGGAGTGGGGCTGAACTCTGGGCAAACACTCCATGGCAGCAGATTAAGGAGGTGCAGAGCAGGGATTACCCGCCATGAATAAAATAGTACCCGCTGGGCTGGTGTTTGTCCGCCTGCCTGCTCTGTACACACACTCCACAGCAGAGCACTCACAGTAAAACACACACACAAAAACAGGGTGCAGACGTACTTAAGCTACATCCATTTGCAGACAAAAAGTACAAGCCGTGGCCACTGAGACTCGTCTATTTTGATTGGTTGGCTGGTGGTTCTTTGTATTGGAGAGTATGACTGGATGCCTTTGAAAGGATTTATTGTTAATGAATGGCAAGTGAGAGCGACAGCGCGAGTTACACAAACAGTAGCAATTGTAGTGCTATGTAACTACTGTGTATGCTGTGATTATATATCATACATGCAGTAACTATGATCAGCTGAGTGGGAGAAACTATTTATGTCAGATGTTTGACGACTTAATTGATAGCTTGAAGTTGCAGACGAATTTCGAGTGTCCATGCTTGTCATTCTCCATCAGAAAATGGTATTATGATAATGTCAGGGTTGCCACAGTAACCAAAGACAAATCAGCACGGCTGAAAGACGGCATATTGGAAATGTTTGGTCGAGTCTGTTTACATCAACGATATCAACAACAATTGATGACGTATGAGGGTCTTGAAGGGTCGTCTCATTTGATAAAGGGAGATTTCAACCAGTAACCCTTGTAACTCTATTGGAAGGGGCAAGGGGGCACTCGGAGATGAAGTGTAGGGGTAACACTTGGTAAAAAGCTTTACAAATTAAATAATACGATTAGCTGATTTGATTTTAAATTTGTGACTACAAGGCTAACAGCGGGGGTAACCATGTATAAATGCTCCCAAATTGGAGTAACGAGTGTTTGTTTTCTCAGCCTTCCTAACCTTTCAACATGCTTCCAATGTTGCACTATGATAAAAAATACTTACACTGACAGTTTGCTGGATGGAGGCCAGAGTTTCAGTGCGATAACACTCACACAAAGTAGTGCGTAACACAATCGTAATGGAGGCAAGAATCACCCAAAGTAAACACACACCTCACCCTTAACACACATGGTTGAGGCAGCGCTATGAGGGCCTGAGCAGACTCACACAATACAAAAACATGCAGACATAAATTCATGTATTTGCAGACACATACACATTAAGGTGTAAAGACACGGAGCTCAAAGTCTACTTATATACACACACTGTGCTACATAGTGTTAACCAAACAGGCTCCAGAACACTAGCATACAGTACACACTCACCCTCTTATTTCATCTGAAAGGCCCACTTGTAATGCTATCACTCTCAAAGTCAATTTTTGCACTTTTGCTCCTATAATCCCAATTACAGAGCTCATTCAAAGTGATGGATAATGCCTCTCGTAGTGCCTAGCGAAAACAATTTGGCCACTGTACTTGGGGAAACCTAAGAGGAGAGCCGCGCCACACACATCATATTTCAGCCTGCATTTACAGGGCTCATAAGAGCACGGGTTGTAAAGTGACTTCTGGGTGAGTTGATTTTGGCCAAAATGGGCTCTCGTTTTCCTCGAGATTATGGTCAAACGCACACATACAGATGAAGAAAGATTGAGTGAAGGGAGAAGCGGAGGAGGGAAATAAAATGATAAGATATGAAGTGAAGAGAGGACGAGAGTGAGTCAGAATATTTAGAGGACGAGGCTGGGATCAGGAGCAAAAAAAACAAAAGGAAGGAAATAAAACAAACCAACAAGCCAGCGAGAGAAAGTAAAGGATGCTGAACCACAATTGCAGACTCCAGGCGTCATAACTTACATTGAAGCTTTCAGCGCGAGGCCGGTGTGGTGTGGGCTACAAACAGGGCCGGTTACACCAGGTTCCTGATGACATGACTACTGGGAGTGTGTGGAGTAATTCCTGCAGCCATGGTTAGCTACCAGGGGTTTGGGGTTTGGCACACGTGGATGTTTCCACAGCACGGGGATGTTTTCAGGCGATATATTCTTCTGTTCACTCTGTGGGTTTTTATATTTCGTCTAACTGCTGTAACTTTCCATCTGATTGTCAAGTGAAAATTGGCTCGCGTTTTGAATGTTGCGATTTTTAAAATGTCAGCTGGTCTGGAAAAAATAAAAAAATATGTTAATGAATGGAAGGTGTAGCTACATGATTATAAAAACGCAGCCAGAGGTGAGAAAGAGTTTAATTCAAGTATAACAGAAGTGGAAGAACACATTTTACACTATTCAACAGAAACAAATAGTATTAATAATATCTGAATATCTTCTTCTTCTTCTTCTTCTTCTTCTCGCAGAAACAGATGATCGGTCATGTACAGTAATTTAAATGTTCACTGCGTCAGAACTTATTTGGAAGAGAAACGTGTTTATGACTTTATAATAACCATCATTTTTAAATGGTAAATTTATAGTTAATTAAACTTGAGTTAATAATTATTTGTCCATTTATAATCATTGAAATGCTTAATAAACCTTTTATGAGGTAATCCTAAAGGTTTATAAACATTACTTGCATCTTTGATGATGGCTATAAACCGTTACTTGTGTTTATATCACCTATTAGGCATATTAACTTGTTTTTTGTGAATTTTGCCATTAATTCCAACCCTTAATGTGTACTCTCTTAAACCTTAACATTTCTTTCTTAGTTGCCTAACACTAACCATGTACTAGTAGTTTGCCAAAACCACGATTGGACCTTTGCATTTGCCATGTGCAGATATTGTAGAAACCTAACATTTAAAAATAACATTGGCGTTGGACATGAAAAACACTGTCATAGCTTTTACAGAATCCAATAGCGACATTCTTGTCTGGTGATAAGGTTGGAGAGATCCTGTAGAAAAAACACATAGAATTGATTTATTATTATTGACAATACGCTGAGTGAATGATGTGATTATCATGAATAGGTGCACAGCAGCACTTAATGCTCCACACCTAGCCTGGCACCGTGGGACTGTGAGGCATCTGGACATCTGATTTAATACATCACATTTTGTGTAACACGTTTAGGTGGAGACACAGCCGATGTCTCCTCTCTCTGCTCCCTCCCGTCTCTCCTCTGTTACCAAAGCTTTCTTTCTGCCTTCTTCTTCTCTGGATCATGTCCTTTTTCACTGGATATATACTTTATACTTGTCTCCTGCTATTCCCAAACACATCCCGTGTTGCTCGCTCTCTCATCAACTTTAATTCTCTTTTTCTCTTGCATCTCCCTGATGTCCTATTTTATTTCTTCCTCACCTCTCCTCCTCTCGATGCTGTTTGTGTCTTCTCCTGATATTTGCCTTTCTCGTCCTCTCTCCCCTTGTCTTTTCTCCCCTACCTTCTTTCTTCTTCTTTCTAGCTTTACCATCTCACTTCTCTCCTCCCTTCCCTCTGCCAATTTCCATTCTTTCTCCAAATGTCCATCTTTCTGTCCCTCATCTAAAACCTCCTCTTTCTTCTTCCTTCTCTCTCCACCGTCAATCTCCTTTTGTATCTCCTCTGCCTATTTTTTCGTCAACTGCCTCTCTCGCCTGTCATTACCCCATCTTCCCCCATCTATCTTACCTCTCCTCCTATATCCACATTTCTCTCCCCTCACTCTCTGCTCTCCCTGGTTCCTCACCTTCCTGTTTTTTCCCACATCCATACCACTCCTCTCTTCCCTCTCTCTCCCTCCATATCCCCCAGATTTTTACCCGGGCTGTTTCTCCTCTCTCTCCCCCATTATTACTCCCCCCCCTCCTCCCCATACGTCCCTGTGGCCGTTCCCCAGGCGGTTGGGTGCGGAGGGCGCTGGCTGGCGGGGTGATGGATGACCATTAAGGCAGCTTATTGGAAACAGTCTGATTTATGGGCAAGCGCTGCCTCGGCCTAATGGCTTCATTTCTTTCTGCCGCCACATGATGTCACAGCCAAGGTCACCGCGGCAACGGCCCCCCTTTGTTGTGGTTTCGCTCGCTGATGACCTGAGAGGGATGGAGGGATGGAGAGAGGGAGATGAAGGAGGGGACAGAGAGGGGGCTGCGAGGTTTGTTTGCGAAAGCGTAGAGGTGATGTATGAGGCTGTGTAGGTGAAACGGGTTGCGTTTGCAGAAATGCTTTAGTACAAATTTTGTTAGGTATGGAAAATGTGTTTTTACTGCTTATCCTTCACCTCCGTTCCTAAAGTCCCGATTTTTTTTCCTCCTCCACCTCGCTCGCTCTTCCTCTCCTTTCTCCCCTTGCTCTCCTCTGCTCAGTAAATTAAAAACTCCATCTCTTCCCCTCTCCTCCTTCCTCTCTTTCTCCTTCATCTCCTCCCTTCCTTCCTTACCCGCAATGACGGACTACGATAAAAAAACACACACACACACGCACAGCTTTACGGCCTTCCCTCAGACAGCTATTACTCACTTCTACTTTAAATGAGTGCCGTCAAATATATGGGGCCCGCCATTAAGAAGCCGATCAATAAAAATGCCATTAGGGGTGGAGTAAAAAACGCTGATATTAGTGAAGCTCAAAACAAAATATTTGATTTTCCCTCTGATAGTTAGCGAGACGGCGCTCTTGGATGAGGCTTCGAGCGGAGATTGAGTCAGGGGGATCCGGCGTTGGGCGGTTTGGAGGCGTGTTGTGTGTTTCAGTCAGTTATTTACCCGGGGACGTTTATTCGAAGTTGTGTGCGATATCCCCATCTGCCAGTCGGCGCGTTTCTCATCAAATTTTGTCTCAGGAGGTGGCAGTCTGGTTGGAAGTCGAGGCAGGAGTTCTTCAATAAAAACAATATTTAATTTTTGAGCAATATGTTTGATTAAGCTAGAAACAAGTCTTGGAGAAAACTTGCTGCAGTGCTTCAATATTTTCCTCCTTACTAATGATCTGTTCACGATCTTTACTGCAGTGTAATAATCTGAAGTGTCATTTAATCATGTTTTTTTTTTTTTTTACTTTTTCTGAAAACTTCCCAAGATCATCATGAGTGCATTTGCATGCTCGGGTGGAAATTAACCCCACACCCCAGGCTTGACATAGTACAGAGCTGTTTACCATCGTTTCCCCCATTTCAGAAAAAGAAACCTACAAACCGTCTCCTAAAGAGCAGTGAGACAGCTGGACTCATTAATATCAGATCCGATCCCTCTCTGGTATCCCACCATGTTACATGATGTTCGGGGTTTGCCGTTTTAAAGCTGCCACTGCTGCAGCTGCTTGAGATTTGGCTCAAGGAAAACAGCTACAGGTTGCTAATGATGGTTATTAATCTAATATTGATGGATGGTAAAGCTTGTGGCTGCTATGACTTCAGATAAAAACAGAATTAACAACAGCCTTGTTCACGTTCCTAACCTTACAACTACCTTTAAGTTGAGAAGACACCACCAGCGGCACAAATGTCCTGAGTTGGGCTCTAGGAGGGGTGACAGAAATTGCAAAAATCTGGAGTGTTATTATTACAAGTTGACGGTGTAAATCTCTTGTGAGCCTCTAATGTTGGTCTACTTTTGCTGCAATTTTCAGCAGTGCTGTTGAGCTTCTACAGTGATGAGAAAATAGAGAAAACTTTGACTTTCTATGTGAAATATTTGAGTTCTTTATGTGTGTTCATGCTGCTCGGCTCTAAACGTCTGTGCGTGTGTGTTTTCCAAGATTAGCTGAGCATTTGTTCACATACACGTGCGTACCTCGCAAGCGCCCATATGTGTGGGAAACCTTTGCACTCATTTGTTTTGTTTAGGTTCGTTTAAGCGCCTCGGCTCGTGAGTTTTAATCACTGTGTAAATACGGGAGTCTGACTTCATCTGTGATTTATTTATTGACAACAGACGTTCAGTGTGGACCTCAGAGGACTGGGAACCAGAGATCTGCAGCCTCTGCAGCGCTCAAACTCTCTCTCTCTGTTTGTCAGCACGGACGCCGTGTTTTTGACTAACCATAGATGCTGTAGGGAGTTAACTTACTTCACCTTAGTTTCTGTAACTTTTTATCCGCAGATTAGAGTTCACACAACTTGTAAATCTGAAACACAAATCTTGTGAAATCCAATGATGATTAATACGCAGCTTAAAATGTCATTTTTTAAGCTGCAAGAGCATTTTTTCAGTGTACTGATTCTTGCTTTTTGGTTTTTGTAACGTTAAACAGTAATCTTTGGGTGATAATTAAAATGTAGCTCTTGGTGAAAAGCTTGTCGGCATAAATTGGGGACTAACTCAACAGTCTACTGTTTTAATTCAGTTTAAAACGATTACATGTTCATGTTCATATTGATGTTTTTCTCTCACTTTCCGTACATGGAGTAGGCCTATGTGGTCACACTTTATAATAGCCTTCATTTATAAATGATACATTTATAGTCATCTTAACTTAAATCTCCCCCCAAATTCTTAATACATGGCTTGTAAAGCATTTTATTTAAGAATTTGGTAATTTATTAACTAATAACTGTGTTTTGTGCATTTTACAAAAGTGGATTTATTCACACATTTCTGTGAGAACTGGTCCGCATATGCAGATGTAGTCAAACACACATAAGAAACATTAATTCTGAATTCATTCATATGTACCTGCAACATTAAACACCGTAGTCTGGCACACAGCAGCATGTTCAACCCCTCACACACTCATTTCCAACGTGCTGCAACCACTCAGACTACATTTCCACCCTACACACACCCATACGTTGTCATTCACATTGACATTGAAATGCAGGGACCACACACACACACACACACACACACACACACACACACACACTCACACACAAACATATGCATTAAAAGGTACAGTATAAATTGATGGTCATCCTACCATAGTATCCACATTCTCAGCAGACGTGTGCATCAGACTTACACATAGTGTTCATCTCTGCTCTTTGTTCCCTGCCCAGTTTCTTCGCCCTGCTTGTGTTTGTTTAGTCGCCATGATGGATGGAGTCTGTCTTCCTCTGCTTGTATTTTTGGCCACCTCTTTGTGAGCTTTACCCATTTTTTTGTCTCAAGGTGTGTCTGGCCTATACATGCTTCAGATATGAGACACTGTCCAGAGTTTCTCCAGTGTTCCCAAAACATGAGCAATGGGAAAAGACATCGCTGTATATAAGCCTAAACAGAATGAACAGCTGCTGTGATGTAGTGTATGTGCAGATGTAGCTTCTAGGATTTGTGGCTGATGTTTTGTCCCGTGGGCTAAATGTTATGTTAAGTTTAGTTGTTGTAACAATGACAAAATACCAAATCATCCTTGTGTTATCATTCATTGTCTAAAAATACAACTGTATGTACGAAGCACATCTTTATTTTATTAACTCATTGTTCACACATTTTCTTTTCTTTTGGGAAACTCTGTCTTTGCGTAGTTGTGCTTTATATAAAGATTATTAAAGAACAAAGCATTAGTTGACCACACAAGCCATCAAACTTAGATGCTTCAAATATATTGCCAACATCTATTTTTTGCTTTTTTAATGATGATAAATAAACAAATTATTAGTTTTATAGTGCACCAAAAGGTAGAAATCTAGATTTTTACTCTGTGACTGATTTACTGCCGTTTACAGCTGGCTGTAAATAAATAGCACTAACTGTGTTGACAGCTGTAACCCTTAATAGTACAACAGTAATTAAAACGTGCTTTTTGAGGAGTAACACCAAAATAACTTAAAATACACCAGAATCGACAGTCTGCTGTTAAACAAACAAAAAAAAGGTTCTGGACTTCACAGATTTGTCTACACTACAGTATAACTTTACCGCTGACAGTGTTTTAAATGAATACCAGAAACTATACGTTTTTGATGAAAAAAGCAAAATCTCTGTACATAAACTGCTGTGGTGACAAAAGACAGCCACAGAAATAAAAAATAAAAAAAAGCAAGAACAAAGACTTTTCCCCTCACACTGTCAGCTGACATGTGTTGAAAATGACATATACCTCATAGGAGAGTAGCTGGTCGAGGTGTGGCTGCAGGCTGAGGGCTCCAGACGAGGCAACAACACGCTCCTAAATCTCAGGCTGCTGCCCACCAAGCAATTCTCTTGGTAGGCAGCGCAGCATGCATATGATTTATGACAAATCCCTCTCTCAATTTGTCACTGATGGCAGGAATGTATAATTCAAAACATTTTCTATTTTGCTGCGTGTTGCTTCCCTCCCTCCCTCCACACCACACCACACCAACACCACCACACACACACACACACACACGCACAGACAAATACCAACATCTCTCTTGCCTTATTAATTTGCTACACGTGCAAGTGTCTTAAGGCTCATATGGAAAATGAGACGTGTATCTTCTAATCTAAAAAAATGACAAATATGTGACAGAATGTTCTCAAGATGTGACAGTTGACTTCCTGTATGTTGTGAAGTTCATTCGTCTTCTGCTGAAATGTTTCTTCTGTGTATGAATGAGCTGCATGCTTCCACATCTGTCTTCTTCTTGTTTTACGTGTCCATTTCCAGGGACACGTCTGTCCGTGTGTGAGACTTAGCTTAGATATCAACATAATGCAGCCTGGATACATTCTTTATCAACATAATTAGAACACATTTGTAATGAATGCGTCTGCCGTGTTGCAAAACATTTCTGCAAAATGTTTACTGGCAGTGTTTTGCATTTGTTTTCCCGATAGTATCTCCCCCTTGCAGTACAACATCCGCAACTCAAGCATGATTAACGTTGTTCACGGTTGTGTTGAGGTACTCTCAGCAGTCGGTAAGGGTTTGCAGAAGATTGTTTATTTGATTAACTTTTAACCGAAACCACAGTCTTTCCTAAACCTAACCACAAGTAGGACTCAGGACGCAAAACCCTAGTTTCCAGTCTCCGAGGTCTGCGCTTGCATGTGGTACAAAAACATAGCACTTCCCTGGTCTGAAAAAATAAATGCAATGGATAAATGTTACCACAGAACCAGGTTGGAATGACGTTTATCAAAAAGATCTTTCAATAACAGTGTATAATCATAGTTTCTAGGACAGGGGGTTGGAGTACTCTGCATGCATGCATGTACAGTATGTGTGCAGTAGGGTGTGTATGTCTGTCAGTGTGTGTTTTATACCCGCCCTCCCACCCCTCGAGCCTGCTGATAGCAGCAGCCAGGCCTTATCCCAGTGGCGAGCTAAAGATTGATGCTGCTCATCTGCTGGAATGGGGCTATAAAAGACAGCGCTGGACTGTACGCTCACCCTCCACCTCTTCTTCTTCTTCCTCACTGCTCATTCTTCCAGATGTGTCCGTCTTTCTATCTATCTATCTATCTATCTATCTATCTATCTATATACATCTATACGTCTATACATCTTTCTATCTACCCCAGCACCTCAGTGGCACTAAGAGCTGCAGTAAAACCAGACCCTGTCATGTTCCAAGGTGAAGGCTGATCTCATACTGACTTGCCCCCTTCGTTAACACCACACACCCCCACAACCTGGAACATTCTCCTGCAGCGTTAAGTGCTCCTCCGTCCTCAGCCTGTAATGCCCACCACCACCACCACCACCACCACCGCTCCCTCCACAATACTTTAATTGGGTTGATGCCATCCATGTTGTCTTTGTTGTAATATTTATTTTTATTTATTGTGGGAAAATAAGCCAGTTGCCAACTCCAAGTCAGACTGAAGGCACAACAATGAAGATTTGAGACTGAGATTATATTTGCTTTGGGACTTGACTTACTTGATTGCAGAAACAACAGCCGAGCATGACAACACACTTTGGATATATAATTTTATGACCTACTAAAAGAGCTTGGCCTCATGCTGCTGTGTTCAACACTATTAACATAATTGTGACAGAACGCTTGAATGCCAAGTCATTTATTGTGAAAGTCTGCAACCACAGACTGGAGGCTTGATGTGGACTTGCCTAAAGACTTAAACAAGAGACCACGTTGCAATGGGACACATCAGCAGCAACATGTTCACGTTCTGACCAATGAATACTCAGTAGTCATTACTACATTACTTCATGAGTACTCAGCACTCAAGGGTAGGAACACGCACATCTTTGAACTCATCCTTCGTTTTCATCTCTACTACACACCTGTAAAGTTTCGTAACACGGTTGTGATGCTCTTGTGATCACAAAATCTGTCAAAAGACAGACGGACTGACAAGGTGAAAACAATACCAGATAGAGTAGATGTGATACAGTGATCGACAACCCAAAATGAATGTAGGCCAGGTAGGGCCAATGGCCCCTTTCCTACTCCTTACCTCCCTAATTTTGGCCCCCTTGCTCAGACCACACTCACCTTTGAACTTGGCCTTCGTTTTGATCTCAACTACACAACTGTAAAATCATGACAGAATTTTGCATGGTTATTACACTATTGCGCTGACAAAATCACAGACAGACACACAGACACGTGGCAAAATACTCAAAAATGCTTATGTGGTAGTTCCCACAACAAAAGGTGTCTCCATAACCACATTTAGCCATTGTGACACACACTCTCACACAGAGACTCATAAAGTGAAAACATTACCAGCTAACAGTGTCGCGGATGGTAACCGGCTCTTCCTGCGGTTGGGACTCATTGGGGGAAACAAATTTAAAAGGATGGCTAATCACAACAAACGCTGAATTAAGATATCCATCAGATGGGTTTTGCTGATGTCCCACTAAAGATTTGTGCGGCACTTTTCTCATCATCGTTTATTAATTGGTGCCCCAAATACAAATACCGTGTATGCTACCGGTTCACTAAACTAAAGTAGTGACCTTGTACTGTAAAACACACCCGGAGCTGGAAGAGAATGTAGATTGTAATGTGGTCAATATGTCCACCGTCCCCTCTGGTTGTATAGGCATCCCCTGTGGATGGCTCTTGGTTAAGAAGAGAATTAACATGTTGTGGGGTAAGTGATGGATAGCGGGGGTGATGGAAACAATATCCACTGGTCGTTGTTGCAATTGCATGCCCAGTCTGCTTATTTCCCATGGTGCCCTTGGTAGGTCAGTCTCCAACGGTGCTTCGAGCGCGTCCTCAGTCGCAGACTAATTTTGCATCCTTTAATATTGCATGGAGCTCATTTAGAGGATACACACACACGGACACATACAAGCCTTTAAACACACTCTCTCTGTTGTAATTTTCCCTTTCACCAGCTCTCAAGGGTGTATTTTAGGATGTTGCAGAGGGTTTTGGATTGATGTGGTTACACATGGCAAATGGTGTCTCACAACTAATGTGTGCGCGTGTGTGTGTTTCTATCGTCTGCGTGTCTGTGCGTGTTTACATGTGCATGGGAATATGTACGTGTGCGTTTACTGTGTACTTGAATATTCCCCGGCTCTACCGGAAAGCGATGCAGAAGAACACCCTTTTCTGCTGTCCTCTGAGTCGTCAATCATGCTGCCGCTTTAATTTATGTGCCACTTCTGGTTGCATTGTCGTTTATTTTGGGTGGAAGAATATCACCATTGCGCAGCTCTGGAGAGACGGCTTCTGCTTGCAGCATACATATTGCTTTTTAACCCTTTATGGGCTGAAAGAGATTTACTGTTGGGTAAAAAGTAAAGCAGTATTTTCTGTCGACGTGCTGATGAAACAATGCGCAGACCTACTCATGAATGTCATGCATGTCAATGTAGAAAACAAGGTGCAAGAATATTTTTTTCCACAAGAATTTAATAATTAATAACCTCCAGTAAGTAATTTTTAAATTAACATATCCGATACTTCAGATACTTCTTTTCGTGTGTTGCCGAATCAGGCACCAGAGGTCAGGGGTTATAAGTTGAGGGGTCATATAAGTCATGACTGGATGGGGTCAATGTGAGGTTACTTCCGTTTGGGGATTCCAGACTATTCCTGTCCATCACATAAGGCAACCTAGAAGACCTCTTCCACCCGGAGCCTCTGCCCGAGTCCCTGCTGTCAGAGTGATGTACAGCAGAAGGCAATAGATGCTGAGAGTGCAGGAGATTGAAGGCAGTCTGTTGGGGAAAACATGTGCACACACACACACACGGACACTTGCTCCCCTTTCAAGATCTTACACATTACACGCAAGCTTTAAAAGGTTATTTCCAAAATAACTTCCAGTAAGTGTTTTATAGATTAGCAGATGTGATATTTGAGATACTGTAAATGTAGCTTACTTATTTTGGAAATAAACACTTAAAATCAGATCAGTTTCATAAGAATTTCGACTTCTTTCATTTTACGTCTTGCAGAATTAGGCATCAGAGGCCGAGGGATATAAGACTTTACCTGGTTGAATGGCTGAAGCTGTGTGGCCACCGAGTAACATCCGATCATATGCAGGAGTACAGTGCAGCCATTTTAGGCTGATACATCTCATGCCAACGCTGTTTACTGCCTCAGCTCCCTCCAGCAACCCAACAGGATTAACTGTTTATGTAAATGTTTATTGACAAAATTAGCAGCAGAATTACTCTTTCCACACGCATCGTCTATTTCACTAAATTTAACTGTATAGCCATTTTCTACAAATGGTCTATTCCTTGTAAAAAATGTCTCTGACTCATAATATATGTGACTTATATAAGATTTTAGAGGGATCTATATGCAGAAATTGAATATAATAGTCGTGTTTTCGTTACCTTGGGATGAGTCCACCATGTTGCACCACCATGTTTCTACAGTAGCCCAGAAAAGACAAACCAAACACTGGCTCTAAAGAGTGCCTTTTGTATTTTTAGCAGCCATCATAAGTTCTCCGACATGCCACTAAATCCTGCACACTGATGGTGGTTGTCGCTGCTCATACTGTGGCTTCAAGATTTTGTTGATCTCTTGCCATAAATGCCCATGCGTCGTTGTTGAGTGTGTGATAATCACAGAACAAAAGAAGCCATTTTTCTGATGACATTTCCAAAGAAGCCTTTCGGATCGTTTGGATGTGTAAGACTTTATCACGGAGACACAGTCAGTCAGCTCAGCCTGGAAGGCACTCTTTATGAAAGCACTTGTGTTATGTTGTGACAGTTAAACCTGTGTGAACAGTGTGATGCAATAAGCCAACCTGCTTTATTGACTATGTGAATCACAGTCAGCCTTGATTCAGTGTAGCTACCAGCTAAACGCTACGTGCTACGCGCTAATCTCCAGAGTGTAACTTGATACAGGCGGAGCAGATCTGTCCACCCTGCTCCGGGGATCTTTATCTTTGCAACGCGATTGAATTATTTCTCCTTGCTCAGCTGGAGGAATTGAGTTACAGTGACAATAATGCACAACAACAGACTGCTTGTGTCACAGACCTCAAGAAGATAAGAGCAGAACACATAGCTAGATGCTAATTTAGCAACAAGTGAGGGCCTACACTCCGTCTGACTATTAGAAGAAAATCAGAGTGACACGCAAAAACCAGGCCAAGAAGAAGAAAAATATTCCCCATATTCTTTCAACAAAGACATTTTCACAATGGCTTCCAAAGTTAAGAGGATTGTGTGCAGCCTTATTGATTTTTTTGTAGCAGTGTCCGGGAGATGGCGCCGAGAAAATGAGGTCTGGCTCGAAGGTTTATGTCCTGCCACAGTTAGGAGGAAACGTGAGCCGAGGATTCAGCTGGCCTTTTATTGTAAATGTGCTCCCTCTAGATGGACTTAAAGTGTCTGTTTTCCTGGCTATAGGAGGGGAATTAAATATGAAGGGTATCAGTAAATGGGCAGGAAGACTCCAAACGAGTGCTTAGGGACAGTTTCCCATTATTGTCATCTATTATCTTGGACAGATAGTGATGTCGGCCACTGAGTCGTCGATTGCAATCCACTGCTGGTGGCAGGCAGACAGGTTATGGCTTATGTGAAAACAAAGTAGCACAGTTAACTGTGAAGGGGATAATTTGGGCCTACTTTGCACCGCAATGAAATAGAAAACATTCATAATTAATGCAAAATGCGAGAGAATACGCCAGAACAGCACAACAGAGCTTCCAGTTCATGATTAAATAACAAGCCGATGTTAACCTGCTGTAAGCATACTGTTATACTGCTGCACAGTGCATTAAACCATATTGTCAGTTATGGCAAACATGCACATGATCGCAGCTGAGATAATTTGGTGTTATTTGAAGGAAGTAGAAACTGAATTGTGTGATATCTGACATATAAATCCCTGTCTAGTGCAGTGAGATTAGGTCGCTGAGAGATTCATTGAAGCTGTGACCACATGTTCTTGTCAGGCATCCACCGCTTTAGCACCACGTGATATGTTACTGTAGTATTCTTACTGGATGTTCAACCTGTGTCAGATACTGGCTTAGTTTTGGGCTCACCTCTGCGTAGCCGCTGTAAAACGCTGGTCTGTACACAGACAGTCACTCTGAATAATAGGCCTGCAAGCCATAAATGTCAGCCCTTTAAATCACACACAGGCCAGCGCTGTGTCCCAGAGAGAGAATGCTTCATCACCGCTTAAACTACAGCCGCCCATTTATTATGTGTATGTTTATAAATCACTAAGGAGACCTCACATTCCTGAAGCCTGTAAAAAAGAGAAGAGAAAGAGAGAAAGGAGAGGAGGCTTGGAAAGAGAGGATGAACAGGAAAGGGGGGACAGAAGTGAAGATGTGTGAAGAGTGAAGAGTGGTCAGAACGAGGAGCTGAAGTGAACGTCATGTCTCATTGTTTCATATTCAGAACTATGATGACATGATGATGAATATTTTTGGAGAGTTCAGAAGAGGTTTATTTAGCTCTGGAGCCTGTGTATATAAGGTCTCTCTCATTTCTTATTTTACTTTTATAAACACCCTGCTGAGTGAGAAATCAAAGGATGTGTTCGCCCCCAAAAAATGAAAAAATACAATCATTACCTTCTCAGCCTCATGCTGATAGAAAGTCGAGTGAAGTTTCGTAGTCCACAAAATATCTCTGGAGCTTAACAGCAAAACAGCGCTGCAGCATTCTCCTACATAACTGAAATAGAAGGGGACTCGTTTTAAATAAGATGGTTCAATATAGCTTGTTTGTTATAACCAAAGTGCCTGAAAGCCCTGAGATCCCGAATTGATTTGAAAAGAAACCCTTGATGTGCAGTCGAGCTTGTGCACCCACTTCAGACAGGTTGTGTGCTTTTAGCACAGCAGCTACAGTCAAGATTCTCCTAAACAACTGAAGTAGATTGGGGCTTTTTTAAAACGTAAGAATAACAACTAAATCAAAAAAAATCCATCCACACAGCTTTTCCGACATGATCCAACTCTCCAGAAAGCCCGAGATCCCAAACCGATTATAAAAGACGGTATTTGCAACCCCGATGTGAAGTCGAGCTTTTTAACCCACTTTACTAACTTTTTGCTTTGCAGCACTTACAGTGAAGGTTTAGGATTTGAGAAGACGAGCTGGATGGAGCCATTTTATCTTTCCGTTCCGAAAAACAAGTCCCCATCTACATTAGTTGTGTAAGACAACTTTCCATTGACATTAGATAATGTCTGAATTAAAATTTTTGGGTGAACTTATCCTTTAAAGTCTCGAGACCTGCTGGTCTGTAGATGGAAACATAACGAGGCTCGATCATCCCTTTTTATATATGTCGCATGAAATACAGTCAATGCTGTTTAAACAAAACACATGTTGGCTTTTTTTCATCACAGTGATGCTCCACAGAAATGTCCAGGTGCACACTGGTGTGAAGTTTGACTTCATACGATCACATTTGAGCCAAAGCACCAGTCAGACCATATATGAGTGTAAATGGACTAAAAAGTCCTGCACAGGGTCTATATAGTCTAAGTGAAAGACATAACACACGTTTTATTGTGTGACCTCTAACCGTAGACATACACAATGTGCACTCCTTCAGCCATGATATCATACAGGTGTCTGCGCAGTGTCAGGCTACACCACCTTTCTCCCCAGACTAACACTCTTTTGTTATGGACAGTTAATATTAACACTCGGCTGACAGTGAATTCCCCCGGCGTCTGCCAGAAACGTCTGTCCACAGGCAAAAATAACTCTTCCGCGGAAGATCAGTCAAAATAAGCCAATCAGGTCTTTCATCCTGGCCCTTTTACAGGCCCAGCTCGGAGATTTACGAGTTACAGTGAGATGTATAGTTATCCAATATAGGTATATACATGCTTTTTATGAAGCAGAGTGCCTTCACTCTCTCCATTCCCCCTCATAAAAGATGGCGCATACCTCGATTTTACTCAACCAGTGGTCCCTTTATGTTTGGCTCGAGGGTTTGGATGAAGACTCGTCTTTTCTTTGTTTCTCTCCAGCCTGCACTGACTTCTTTGTCCAAGTAAAAACTGATACTGCCAGATAGATATTTTCATTTCAATTCATATGATTCATTGTTATATCATAACGTACTTCAAAAAACTCATAACCGACCAACTTTCTGTGTTTCATTTTGAGTTTGCTCAGTTTTTTGTGACAATTTGTGTTGACGTGCTGCAACATTTTCATGACTTTTCATCACACATAAGTAAAATGAGTTTAAATTTTCTTTTAAATCAAGAGGTTATCATTTGTGGATTATACTGATTAAATAAAAATGTTGATAAATATAATAAATTGGAATGACAAGACTACTTAGTTTCTTTTCCTCTGGAGAAAGGTAGTTGATTCGTGAGACTCACTCGAGCCATTTATTATCTAATTATACAATTTTGGCAGTTCCAGTCCAACATTTCTGATTACAGCAAATACTTTTGTTTTGCCTCTGAATTTTCATATTTATTGCCTATTAAAAAGAATTACTAAAATTACACTGGTGATATCCTTCTGAGACAGAAGTGTGTGAAATGATGTTGTAAAAACAAACTCCTCACCCACACTAAACACTACTCCATTCACACTTGCTGTACAGTGCACCCCTCCTTCGACACACACAATCACTGGCCCACTTTCTCTTTTCCCAGGCTGCTCTGTTTTCCCTCAGGTGCTGCTGGGAGTTTGACAGCAGAGGCTGAGGAAACCACATCTCATCAGCTGCTTGGATCCAGTGGGCTGCACTGGGACACACTTCTAGCTGTGCCCCCTTCAGATTCCAGATTCCAGGTTTAGCAGGTCTATTTTTATCTGGAAGTTGTGGCTTTGACCCTTGAACTCCTCACCACTAGGTTCTTGTGAGCTTGCCAATCTAGGACATTTCCCTTAAGAGTGTCTCTAAAGGAGCCACTGGAGAAATGGCATTAAATTATTAAGTTCGAAAACAACCACAAATCCCTAAATCAAATCCAAAATGGACCCATATTGAGTTTTGTCAGGACTGTGCTGTGTGAGCCTTTCTTTCCTTCATTTATGCTGACGTTGATAAAGGAAATGCTTTCTATTACTGTACTCACAGGGTGAGAGAGGGCATTAAACAGTCACTTGAAGTAGGGCACCACTATTTCACATGAACATGCAAAAGGAAGGTGGAGTTTGAGAGTAAGGGAGGGAATAGGATACAGTTTTCACAAGTTTGTAACCCAAAGTATGATCTTTTCCTTACCCTAACCAAGTAGTTTACTTTGCCTAACCTCCACCAGGTAGTTTTTTTTGCCTAACACAAACCAAGTAGTTTATTTTCTCTGAAAATAAACTACTACTCGGAAGGTAAAGCGTCATAGTTTCAGGCACAAGGCCACTGACCAAGCTGCCCAATGTGATGAGTTGGGAGTGAGAACATGTTGCTACATAACATTTTAAAAAGTGAGTCTTTGATATATTGCACGCTGTTTGTTGTAGAAACAGAAAATTAATTGAAATTTAAAAATCAACTATTTTAAATCTTCACCACACATCCCCTTTGAATGTCAGGTTGTACTTTTTGACCGTTGCCTTCAGTGCTGCTCGGCTCCTCGGCCGGTCCACGCTCATATCAATACAGACCCTCGCCTTCGCTTAATTGAGACGTATCTTTATCGAGCAGCCAAATCTACAAGTCACTCATTGAATATGAAAAATGGAGTATGGGAGGGTGAGGGCAGGCTTGGGGAGAGATCAATGATATGGATCTGCATGTGCAGACTGAACCTCCACCCTGTGTGTGTGTGTGTGTGTGTGTGTGTGTGTGTGTGTGTGTGTGTGTGTGTGTGTGTGTGTGTATGTGTGTTTGCATGTGTGTGTTGGGGGTGCTGCAGCATTATTGGACATCTGAATGAGTAATGATGTCGTCCCAGACTGGGCAATTACCACCAGTGCTCGTTTATTAAAGAGGGGATGGAGGAAGGAGGATGGTGGCTCTGGTGCCGAGGAAATGACAGAGAGAACAAATGCAGGAAATTCTACATTTATTCCATATCACTTATCGAATCCATCCACACCCAGATTTATGTTTTGGCCCTTTGAACATCAAGACACGGCGCATTGTTTACATCCTCTGCTGTTGGTTGTGTTTTTCTGAAATAACTGTAAAGATGTGGGTGATTATTTGCTGTTGTTTAGTGGGGAACAGCTAACAGCTAGCTATTCCCCCTGATACCTCAGATCGATTCTTAGTTTGGGTCATTTTAGCTTGTTAGCTAACAGCTATCCATCAACGTCTTGGTACAAACACATCTGATTAGCACAGAAGCTTATAGGTCAAGTAGATCCATTAATTAGCACTCGAAGTTGCAAGCAGTCCCATGTTACAGTTACATCAACAATGAAAGCTTTGTGAAATTAGCCTCGTGGTGAGTAGTTTGGAGGTTTAATGAGCAGATACAGGAAGATAAGAGGAACAGAGGACATGTGACCGCAAACGCTAGCCGCTAGCCAAGGCTACCTCCTTGTTACTCACTTATTGACCTTCAAAACAGTTCTCCACAATAAGTTCATAATGTGACAGTCCTCACCACAGCATCAACCACTCCTCCAAACACAACCAGTAGTGACAAGTGACCTCTTAAAGTTATGTGGCGATGGAAGTAGTGGGATGGGGATTTATACCACTAAAAACATCTTAGCAAGAAGGTCAAGGTGGGTGGAAAATCATTCACCAGAGACAATGATGTGTATCCCATCGACCCACAGCCGACAGTTGTTTCTTTTGACCATGACGGTGATCTTTTACTTTATAACCAAGTAGTTTGTTGCTCAAACTTAACGAGACCTTAGATGCACAATCATGTATGGCAAGCCAACAAGGCTGCCAAATGACACAGTTTGAGTCACACCACTGGATATTTTTAAGACCTGAGGACCTTTCAAGCCAATTTGTGACAACCAAAGGAGTCTGACCAACAGTGATTGTGGCGACCAAAACAGCTATTTTAAGCTAAACAGTGATGTTTTCCTAACCCTAACCAGAGTATAAGCACAGCGTCCTGACAAGAAAGAAAAATAAAATTCAACCTAATCAAACTTAAAGTCGCGACATAAATTTCTTGTTGGAGATCGTGTTGATTTTGAAGGGGCTGCAAAAGTGACCTATTGTGTTGTTTTCTTTCATAGACTCATTCTCCATCATGGCAGCTTTGATGTGATGCCATTGCAAAGCGTGAGTCGTTAATTTTCACTGACCTGAACTTCCTATTTGTTTCACTGATTCCTGACCTTCTGGTCAAATATCTGCCCCCAAAACTATCAAACTCCAGCTGCCCTGATGCGTCTTTGTAGCAAACTGATTCCACTCTCCCACACACTCTTACCCTGCCCTTTCCTTTCCATTTTGCCTTCTCTTTCCCACTTCTCACCTCCTCTCTTTTCTCGCCCTGTCTGTCTGCATGTCTGAAATGCTAAGAAAACATTGTGGCTATGTTGGCTATGCTGAGAATCAGTCAGCAGCTGCTTGGTGATCAATGGGAAAGAAAACAAATCGCGGCCAAAGGAATTTGGGTTTTGAACTTTCCCCGATCCGTTCATAAGTCAGAAACGGTGCCAGGGAGGGAAACCAGCATTTGACAAATGATAGTTGATATAGATGGTTTTGTATGTATGAGTGCATGTGTAACTATACATGCATCCATCAATCAATGAATAACTGAGCATGCAATATGTTTGTGCTTTTGTGTGTTTATACAATGTCTGTGTGCATTTTCAGCATCAATCTATGTGGTTGCGTCGTTAATCATCTGCAGCCCTCAGCTATAGAAATATGTGTCTATTTATGCACAAATATAGAGCATGTATGCACATTTGTGTCTCAGAGGAGGAGGGCCTCATGTGCCCTTGTCCACTTGAACCACATCCTGCCAAAAAATCATCCCCCAGCTCGAACATCCTCACATGAGTAATCTTACAATAGTACACCCCCTTCTGTTATGTATACACACATTCATAGATTGGCAAGACGTGCTTGACTCATGACTCAACTCCAGACACTCGCCAATGCCACTGTAGGTCTAGTGGTGCCACAGCACTCGCAGCGTCCTCGCTCTGTCCCTGCCGTGTCACGAACCCACATAGAGGGTATATTGTTCATCAGGCTTGGGAAAGACCAGAGTTCAAGGACATTAATAGCTACAATGTGTAATTTCCCTCCTCCTCCCTCTTCCTCCACATCCTACTCATTTGGCTTTTAGGATATTTGGGTTTTTGGAGATGGGGATATTTCATCTGGGAAAGTACCATTGACAAAACTTGACTGTCTTGCTGAAAAGCAACTTTTTAACTTGTGAATTATTAGAATGCGAAGGTTTGGATTCCTGCAACAAATACATAACTTCAGTGTGAGATGAGAAGGAGTGAAAGAAAACACTCCTTATGGTGGATATAAGGTAGCCGTCCTGAAAATGGCCCTTTATGTAACATTTGCTTGTGCACAGTACAGCAGGTAATATCCAGTCTGATAAAAAATAAACTCAAATAAGAATTTTACTACATTTTAGTATTACACTTTATATATTAAATGTTCCACAGCTGGATTTGTTTTTGTTTTTTTCTATGACTGTGGCAAACCTTTCACCAAAACATGCAGCCTCGAGCGTGCAAAAATAGGGAGATTTTCAAAACCAAAGCAGAGGTCTGCGGGTCCTCCCCCAGATAAACTCCAGAGTTTTAGAAACTGTGTTGCCTGCATTCTGGTGACTTTCAAACAATGAATATAACAAAATAATAAGTGTACTGCAACAGCAGCTTGATACGATATCATTTTAATTTTACTTTTAATTCTCAGAAAACAATTCACCCCAATGCCAATTTTTGGCATAAAGTTAAAGTCATCACTTTTCATTCAATCATTACCCCACAGCCTCTCGATGATGGTTGACAAGGAGGAAAAGGTGTGAAAATGTGTCATAGATCGGGAGAAACGCAGGAGAATTGTGACCTCGGGAGGAAACCAGGAGAGGGCAATGAAAAACTGGATTCAAGTATGCAAGTATGCTCTTCCCTTCACATTTTAAGTTAGTTAGAAAGATTGTGGAAAACTATAATCTGTCTTTCTCTCTGTGTGCCTTGGAAGAAACACATGGAAGTTGTTCATTTCCCAAAGAAAGCTTTCCTGCTCTGTGTGTGCAGGTGAGTGTTTCATGAGAGTTAAAGAAGAGTGACACAGTGATAACTTCTCCTTCATACTCTGAGCCACAGCACAGAGGAGCAAGACCTGCACTAACACACATTCCCTGCTAAATATATCCACCGCCCCCCCGGTCTCAGTTCAACACACAAGGTTTGTTTCTGATAATAAAACAAATGTTTAACCCCCCTCCCCCCTTCACAGTGGTGGGTGTGCCACTATGCACCGGTATCGCATCTTTCGTGCCACCAAGCAGCCTGAGATGATTAGCCCGAGCCTGTCTCTAGCACGCTAATTGCCAAACCCAGCATCACCTTAGCTGTTGTCTAATTAGTCTTAATAAGATAGCCGAACACCAATTACAGTGACCAAATCAGGTCTTTGAAAAAAAAAAAAGTTAAAAAGATTGTTTGGTACTGTGAGATTAAACTGAGGAGGAGGTAACTTTTTCAGTGTTGCCACAGATCTGTTTTCTACTGTGATCAAAAAGTTGCTCAGAATTAGGAAAATCTAATGTGTCGCTTTGTTGTCGGCGGATAAAAACACATTTAAACTGTCGATCAAAAATCAATCAATCAATCAATAAAACTTCTTTTAAATAGCACTTATAGACACAGTGTCATTCAGATGTGACTGACGTCCTCATAATAAGACAGCAGAAATATAAACAGAAAAACATCGAGAGACAAGAAGAGCACACAAGATAGAAGTCATGCAGAAATGTAAATAAAACAATAAAGTAAAAGAATATAATTCAGTGATAGAAATTCTAGATATTTTCAGCTATTTTGGAGCAAACTTCATCCCTGTACATCACTTTATTTTTTCCAAATAGTAAGTATAATAAAAGACATTCATGCACAAGAACACATCTACACATGTCCTCAGTTTCACATGCGCACGTACCGGCTAACGTGCACGATTACATGTACGTACATGCCTACAAGCCCCAGACTCCCACATATAAAGACACAGACCAGAGGCCACTCTTTCATTAGAGGTGTCACAAACATGAATTATAAATCAGAATCCTCCTTCACCTCAGTCTTCAGGCTTTCACCACCCCCTTCTTCTTTTATTTTTATGTAAAACACATTGTGAAAGGTCAGTGGAGAGAGGCAGCGGAGGAAAGAGCGAGAGCATGAGAGAGTCTGGTGTGTGTTTCTGTGTATGCGTGCATGCATGTATATATATGTGTGCATGTGTGCCTGTGATTATGAGTGCCAGTCCTTGGTGTGTGTGCGACTGTGTGTGTGTGTGTGTTTTCGGCGGGGGTGAGGCTGTGTCTCCTATGCACGCTGTGCTCATTGAGAAGTGGTGTCTTGTGCCTTAGGGGGTGAGGGGGGGTGCCGGCGAGAGGGCAGGCAGGCGGCCAGGCGCCAAAGAAAGAGGTCACATCCATATTCATCGCATTGGACATGCACATGTAAACCACTTTTAATATGCCGTGACAGGGGAAAGTTTTGTTGAGGCGGAAGAAGATACAGAGAGAGAGGGTGGAGGAGAGGCAGAGATGGTGACAAATAAGTAAGGAGTAGTTGTGAGAAATGTCCACATGTGCGTCTTCATCGGGCCGGGCTCAGTTACTTCCTGGTGACCGTGCAACGAGACAGGCAGTCGGAGAGAGGAGCGAGCCGGTGCCTCCCAGAACATTTTCATATAATTACATTACGAAGTTATTCAGACAAAATCAAGTGACTGACTACAGTAAACAAAAGAACAATCAAGTACTGCTTCATTTACTGAGAGTGAAATTCAGCTATTTTTAAAGCTGGGCCCTGTTTTTACATGTTTTGGTGTGTAAGTGATTCATTCAGCAAAGGTTTGGAGTCAGTCCAGCAGATCGCCTCAGCTTGCAACGTAATCTTTTGGTGCAACTCCAACCATCAAAGTTAGGTCCACTAAAAGTGCTTGTTCTTGCCACTGATAGGCTGAAGTCTCAAACAACATTACAGAAACGATTCTCACTATTAAATCTTGCGAGAGGTGAGTTGTTGAAGGAAGACAAAGTCGGACAAGTTGTAGAGAGATTGAAGTTTACTGCCATCAAGAATTTATTCCCACAGTCATGGCTGACTGTTTAATTGACTTTGACAGTTTAGATGAGACAATAACTGTAACCACTCACCTCACAAGATGTCAGAGTGAGACTTTTTTGTTTCTGGTTACAAACTGGCCTAGGTTTAAAAACACCAGAATGCCCCTTTAAAAGGCAATCCGATGGGTATCCGATCCGATGGGTATCCGATCAAGCTGAAACGCACCAGAAAGCACGTTAAAATAAAAAAAAGTTGTTGTTTTTTTATCATTTGATTGAGAAAAGGAAGAAACTTTGTGTGTTTCCTTAACAAATCAAATGTTTTGTACTTTCTAAATTAATTAAATTAGTTAAAAAACTCAAAATGAGTTGCTTCATTCATAAAGAAAATATTCTGTACGTGATCTCCCTCCGGACAGGCTCGTGCACATACAGCTAATGTACAAATATTTAAGTCTCTACAGTACATAGATATCTGGCTTGTTTAACCAAGCATTCAACCTGCACAGAAAGACTGGAAAACAAAACAAGAATGCTTGTTATAATAGGGCAGTGTGAGGTCACTGAGGGCATATCATCTTCACATCATAACGGGGGGCCCAGGTAGCTAGTTATGACAATGTGGCATTATACGGCCGCGTTTGAAGTCGGCCGGTGACAGCCTCTCACCGTAACCGCCTGTCAAAAGCCCCCGCTTTGAAGTCAGCAGTGATGGAAAAGAAAAAAAGAAAGAAAAAAATGAAATCCAGTCAAATTAAGAGGTCATATCAAAGCTGCCATCTGACAGACTTTGAGAAGGTGGTGTGGTGCGTGTGTGTTTGTGATATATCTATAAAGAGAAGAAGTCTGTAAATCTATTAAGTGGTGGGAGGACAGTTTAGATAGAATTGGAAGAATAGGATCTTTTTGCAGGACACTTAACCCCCTGATACCCCGCTGGTCGGCCCTTCTGACAATGGCACCACTTACCGTCTCGCTGTCATGAAGCGCTGTGTTCATTCCTTACCTGTATGGGCCTACATTGGACCATCCCTGGGGTGGGGAAGGGGTCACAGTGGGGGTCGGACTCAAGGGATGGGATTTTCTAGTAACTCTACTCCTGACTTTTCAGACAACACCGGGGTCCCCTGGGCATCTCCACCCTCTATGGGCTTTAATTCCAACAAAGGTTTAGTGGCGACAGGAGCTTCCCTAAGCAGACAAATTATGCTATCGGTTTCCCCGCTCTCGTTGGGGTCGTCTGGCTTTCCTTAAATCGGGAAGAGAACTTCTCCATCTGGAAATGTGTTTGGAGTCAGTCAAATCAAAGTTGACCTAAATTTGCGAGCGCATTTGTTCTCTCATGAGTATCTAAATTAACTTCCATCCATTGTGTTTAATGGCGCATGGTCGATTTTAATCCCAAGCACATAATACTGAGCATTGTTTTGCGGGGGGATCTGGAAGACAGGTTTATCCTGTCCAGCAGAGCGGTGTGCAGTGAATCTTCCTGGGCTCTAACCTCCAGCTTGCCTCGAACAGTGGGGAATCCTACTCAATCACTATAAGGAGGTCCTCGCAGCCCCACTCATATTTTAACCACCAGCCCCACACCATGGGGCGCTGTGTAACAGCCCGTCAGTGGCTGTAACCTAAGCGCCAAAATTGCTTTTTGACGATGTACCTAGTGTTGTTTTAAGAGCCCCCGTCTGTCCTGCCCAGCCCCCACCCACACGAAATATGATTTAATCATTTTTCTCACTTACTCTTCTCAGCATGGGAGCGAGGAGAACGAAAGAGAGAGAAAGTGAGAGGGGCAGGGGGAAGGCAGAGGAAAGCATTCCAAAGTGGTGAAGAAGGGGAGACATTACGGCAGTTATTTCCGCAGCTAAGACGAGAAAAACCTCTTCGCAGCTCTTAACAGGATCTGGTCGCCGACACTGAAGTCGGGCTACTCCTCTTGAGAAGTCCTCCGGGTGAAAATCTGAGCAGGCTTTTAATCAAGAAGCGGCGGACGTTATACAAACACGAGCCTGTGCTGATGTCATCCTGATAAATCTGTCTGTAAAACTCGGACCTCTACTCCATTTTTTACTTTCAGGGTTTTTTTCTTTTTCTTGCGTGTACCTTGCAGATCATGTGTCACACAAAAATAAAGCATTACAAATCTAAATTTAAGCGTTTTTTCCACTCAGAGTTTAAAATCTCATACTGGAAGCGGAAAATGATAACTTTCCTTGTACTGTTTTACAATAAGGCATGACTGCACAGTATCATGCTGATGCCTGACGATTGCATCACAGATCTGACTGTTGTATTGGCTGCCAGCCTCCATAAACTATAACCGGGAAAAAAGAAGACACCTCTCCATCTCAGCACTTAAGTTCCTTGCCTGGAGAGACAGCAAACGGAGCCAACGCTGCTTTGAAACACTGTCAGGTTATACTTCAGGCTAATGTGAGAGCAAACAGTCCTCTTTCACATTTACCAGATACAGGATGTCTGCTTTAGAGTTGTCCCATATTCACACTTTTTTCTCATTTGGTCAACCCTAGAAATGATGTTTATGTACTACATTATCAGTTGGATTATGTTAACTGACAATGTTTATTCCATTGTAGGAAGTGATATTTGTCCGACAGCATGCACCGGAGATGAGGGTTTTTACCTGCATGGTTAAGTGTAGGAAACAAAAGCACTCTGGGTAAAGTAAGGGAAAAATTGTGGCTTCAAGTAAATGTAAACAAAATAAACATTTCCTGTCTTGTGCTTCAAGTTACTCTGAACTTTTTAAATATGTAACCAAGAACCAATCTTTCACCCAAAAATGAAAACCTAGGAATTATCTACTCAGCCTCGTGCCGATGGAAAGTTGGGCGAAGCTTCAAAGTCAACCCAATCGGCAAAATAAATGTGTGCTAACTTTTTCTGCAAAACCACAGGTAAGATCTTAATGTAATGTTTCTTTATGCTGCAAATTTATGTTTGATTGGGTTGAATTTGATATTTCTCTTGTGTCACAACGCTGTGCTTGTGTTCTGGTTAGGTTTAGGCACAAAAACCACTTGGTTAGGGTTAGCAAAACATCATGTTTTGGCTTAAAGTACCTATTTTGGTTGCCACAATCATGGATGTAGATTGTCCGACTTCCTGTGAAAAATGTCCTTAAAAGTATCTACGCCACGTCGCCCCCAGAAGATCCCAGATTGATTTAAAACTTGTTATTCACACCCCTTTTACAGCCAAAAACTTCACTGCAGATGCTAAGCTAAAAGCGTTAGCACACACCGCATCTGACAGGGTGTAAATATTGTCTTTTCAGATCAATTTAATGTTGCAACGTTGTTTTGCTGTGAAACTCCAGAAATGTTTTGTCGACTTGAGGACTTTTCTTTTTTGGGTGAACTTATCCTTTAATCAAGTGCTGTGTGTGCATAAATATAACCATACAAAAGCTTGATCATGCCATGACCTGATACTGTTGGGGAAAAGGTGAAATAAATTGTTTTGCAGCAACATTCAGTATCTACATTTTATGCATGAAGTTTCTTTACATAGAGGGAGTTTCTGGGAGACATCTGGCTTTTTACTGGTTTACCCAATGTTTTCAACCTCACCAGTTGCTTGTTTTCTTCAGCTGTTTGCCAGACTCGTCCACTATAAGGCAACCACAACCACATTACTGTACTTCTCTACACAGGGGGGATGTTTTGTGTACAACATTTGCATTTTGAAAAACACAGACCTTATTTAGGAACACTCAGAGAGCAGGAGCGGAGTAGAATGGAGTTGATTGCATCATAAAACATAAGTCAGCCTGAGCCTCACCTCAGGCCTGCTGATGACAACCAACCACTCATATGTTTAAAACCTCAAATTACCTCAGTCTGTTTAAAACCCAGAATAGTCACCACCCTTGCCATGTTTCTCATCTCTCTGCTCATCTCTTCCCACCCCACTCTCCTCCTTAGGAACCAATTCTTCCCACACCCTGCCGACATCAGTGGTTGACATCCACTTTAGTGCTCTGAAGCACTGTGTACATACGACTACAAGTGGTGTTACTGTTACCAGGGATCACCTTACCCACGGCCATCAGTTACAAGTCTGACAGAGACCCAGCGTGGGTTAATGGCGGGGGTACTGTGGTATATACATCATCCTCACAATTGTCTGCCGTGTCTTGATATAGAATTTCTGTCGGATAGTTGAAACAGACTGATATATTTCACAGAAAGCAAACGTACCTATGTTTTTGTAGATAGCCTGAATATTTGTACCCTCATCGTCCGTCTCACTTTACCACACTCTGTCAGATCCTTAATTAAAGATGTGTTCATAATTTTTGGTTGTTAGCAGAAAGACGCCATTATATCATATACTGCAGGCTGCTGAGTGTGGATGGACAGCAGGTGTGCTGTGAGCCGGATGAGTTACATGTATGTATATAGTGAGGTCCCCTACTGGTGGTTTACTCCACTTCAGTTATGTTCTGGGAGGGTTGAATTTTCTCTGTTTCTCTTGTCACAACACTGCCTATGCTCATGTTAGGTTTACGCACAAGAACCACTTGGTTAGGGTTAGGAAAAAATCATGGTTTGGCCTTGAATACCTGTTTTGATCGCCACCATCATGGGTGGAGATGGTCAAACTTTCCATGAAAAATAGCTGGTTATGACACCAAAAAATGTCTCCAGGTGTCCTCCACCTATTAATGTGAAAGGTGGCTAATGAGTGTATAATGTAAAAGCGATATGCCGCATTTTGCCACAAATGCCAACCTTGGACGAACCTGTGGTTTGCAGAATCGTTAACTGCTTATATAATATCCTGCCGATTGGGCTGCTTTTAGCTCTTTGACTCTTTGGCTGCAAATTGCTTGTGAAAGAAAAATGCTTGCTTGGAAAGTGCTTCCTATTTTGATGAGACTAAACTACACAGTGAATCTGCAGGCTGTGAAACTAAAAGAATGAGCTAAACGAGGCTAAAAGGCCTGTGCAGCTGCAGAGTCGTGAGGTAATCATCATACAGTCCAGCACTATTTTGATAAATGCAAGTTTTGTAACTTTGCGCCTCACCCTTTAAATAATAATGTGTAGCCTCCCCTGAGCTGTCCTGTCAGTAATGATGATGAATGAACAACAGGTAAAGGTCAACACATAATAAACTGTACTGTCTTTACATTAGGTTTGCCTGACATTATCAAAATGAGATAAATTTATTTTTCATTGATCTCACACAATAGGTCACAGGCTGATAGTTTGCCTCAATAAGCTCTCCTCCGTCTGAGGTGAACTGTTGGCGCTCAGTCATTCACGTCAGTGGTTGTTCAGGCACGGAGACTTGATATTGCCAATGCTTGCTTCTTGGAAACCTCATTTGGACGGAAACCTACCACTCTCACTCTCTCCACACTGGAGAGACGTGTAATCCTCAGCACTTTTGTGGGTCATCACAAGAAGAAGAAAAAAAAAACCCACATCATCGATGCCAGTGTCCTTTCAGCACGCCCTTGCCCCTTCACACTGCACAGCTCCTTCTTTCACCCCTCTAGTGCCTTCCCAACCCCTGATAATAATGACGAACATCATTTATGCAAATGTAATTAGGCGGAGAAACATGATAGTGGAGCGCAGGGCGCCAATGGAAATTTATCACTGAACACTCAGGCTCTAAACATTCAATTAAAATATTGAATTTCACCGGATTTAATCTAAACGTAATAAATTAAGCAGTGGGTTTGCAGTAGAGCAGGCTGACATTTGGCTGTCACTATCACACTTGGAGATGGTCATTGATTCCACCACCAGCGTCCAAGACGCAGACTCTCAGATGGAGTACGAGGAGAGGAGGTGATGTCTGGTCCTTATCATATCTGTATCTGGGTCGATGTTTAGCCTGTGTTATTTTTGGAGAGGTGAGGTTGGGCTATCCTATGAAGAGAAGTGTGTCTGTCACATGGTCTGACTGCTGTTGAGAAGGTTTTTCTAAGCACAACATAAGACTGGAAAGAGACCAGCCAGTTGGCTAGTGGTTGTGATGGGAAGCTAGTGTACAGTGGCTTTGTCAGCTGGCTGCTGCATCTGGAAGTAAGATTGCATAAAAGTGGTGAGAGTAAACAACAACAGTAAAGTTGTAGGTCATTAAACCAAAGCGATGAGTTAAAAGATCCTTAAACGCTCCACAGAGCTGAAGCGAACAGCTGAGTCAGATAATGATTCTTTGTAGGTTTCTCTCTATGATCGACACTGTTCACATGAAACGAAAATATTGATCAGTGCAGACTAAAGTTTTATTTGGAGCTGTTTAAAAACTGCTTACTTTGTCTGAAGACTCTTGGCCCTGCTCTGCTCACGAAAGACTATGAGAACAGCAGATGTTTGGTAAATTGGGTTGAACCCACATTGAAAGGTCTTGACATCGGTGATACTTTGTGAGATTTGTAGTAGGTTTCAATTTCACAAACAGCATGTGTTTGTTTTCATCTAATTGGCTTTTTTTTTGGTGCTGTCAGGAGATGGTAAGAGCGTGAGACGTGTGGCTTGTGGACGTGTTGCCAAGGTGATAAACTTTTCACTCCAAAGGTGATGAGAGCTCGAGATATCGTGTGAGATTACATCCACATTCAGACACACACACAGTCATTTATACTCGGACTGAAAGAAAAAATAGGAAAGATATAACTACAGTTTTTTTTCTACCTGCATATAAACAACAATATGTTGTATATAATTTACATGTATAGACGTACAACGTCAGGTAAGGTGAACTGTGTAACCAGCTGGATGCCCTCACCTCTCTGTCTCTGCTTAATGTAGCGTGAGTGCTTCTTGAGAGCTGATCCTCATCCAGACTAAAGCTGCAATTTCAGCCCGCGCTCGTACAAACAAACTTACAAGCTGTGTGAATACAGATCCAAAGAGCTGCTGCACACTTGAGAGCTGTACTCTCAGCGCTCGCTGTGAGTTTGCATCTTGTAATGTGTTCTGCTGCGCTCGTGTTTACATACGGAGGACATGGCCGCCTGCCTGCCTTGGCTTCGTGGTAATAAGCTGACATTGTCCCAGTTCTCTTAATATCACATTAGAATATCCTCTCGAGGGGGGGATTCACTGCGAGTGTGGGAACTTTATATGTTTAATGAATAAGACTGGGGAAACAGTCTCGTAATGGTTGCATTAATGCTTTTTTTTGTCCCCTGTCTCTCTCTGTACATATTGTGCATAATATAAAACATGACCTGATTCTTACTCCATTTCCATAACGCCCCTGTGGATCTTGCTGGTATTTTGTCTCATTTTGTGCTGCATTTGAAAGTAGAGGGCGTCATTAAATGCCGTCTGTCTATGAATCGTTGGCACAGAAAAATGGGGATGCGATGCAGAGACGTCCTTCAAAGATGCAGACTTCATAGCATGTTGATATGAGCGATATAGATTTTGCTCACAGCTAAAAGGTGTTGATTTTTATCTTTGGAAGATTGTTATGCTTGCCTGTTAAAATGTAAATAGCTGCTTTGCCAAACAATAAAAACCCAGCAAAGCAAATAGGCCAATGCCTCAATCTAAGTCATGCTAGCTGCAGTAAACATCGTTATAAAATTTTGATTTTCGTGGTTCTATTTATGCAAACCATTTCAAATAAAAACCACATTAGCGAGGTACAATCAACAAACAAACAATCATGTACGAGGTTTTTCCAAGTCACCAATAAAATGTCTGTGTTCCAGTAGTGTATTAAAATCCAACAAAAACAGTTTTCTAGTAATCCCAAATGGCCTCTAGATCCATTTCAATAACGTATTAAGTGAAAAACACAGTATTCAATGTTTAAATGTTGACAAAATGGCAAAAAAAAGAAAAGAAAACTGTGATCACGGATGCTTTTTAATGTGATTTTTTTTCTGTAAAAAAAAAAAAAAAAGACTCCCCTCAGCTTATTTGAGCAGATAGGAGCATTATTGATTATTTTATATGCATAAGTTAGTGTTAATAAGGAAATAAAGAACTATAATGACTTTTTGCCTTTTGACTTTTATTTTGAGATCACAAAATAGGATTTTTTTGGACAGGTACCTGAATAATTCCTCGTAAAAACATGTTATATAATTTGAACTTGGAACATGTCAGACTATGTGACGTGGATCCATTGTGTTTTACAGCTAAAAGTTAGTTACAAATCACCTGAAGGCCTGTTTTTGCATTTAGAAATGTAGGCTCTGACAGCTTGGGACCCTTCTTTTACATTTCTATCTCCCAAAATGTTTAAAGTGGTGATAATGATGATGACAATAATGATAATGTTACTGCTGCTAACGTTTTAATACCGTATGTGTGAGTTCACTACATGCTCAAATATATATGGACAAGCGATTTGGAAGTAGGCTGCAAGGATTTGCTCCCATTTAGCCGCAAGTGCGTTAGTGAGGTCAGCCACTGATGTTACATGATAAGGCCTGGTTCAAAGACGGAAACTCCAGTTCATTGCTGTTGAGGTCAGGACAAGTTCTTCCGTACCTAAACAGGAAAGCTTGTCCTTGTCTGGACAGTGGCATTAACATGAAACCAGAAAGGGCTCCCCCCAAACCGCATCGGAAGCAGACTGTCTCAGATAATGTTGCATTGAGCAAAATTGGGATTTCAATTAGTTGGAGGTGAGGGGCCTACAGCCAAAAAATGTAAACAGGGTGTCCTCAAACGCTATGAATAGATTCATGTAACATTGTCATGCTAGCAAGCATTGACAAAGACGGTACATGTTGTCAGCAGTGTAGCTGGCCGTGTGTACTACGAGCACTTGAACCAGTAGTTTTCCATTATTAACTGTAATCTGGGCCTTGCTGTGTCTTTGAGCTACCATGCGACACCAAACACCGGCCCTACAGCCACCGATAGCCCGCCATGATTTATTTATCTCTAATTAGCTGCTTTTCATTGAAAATCATGAAACTATAGACTTGAATAGACATAAACTCATCCCTGCATCTAGGCCAATGTTTGGTCTGGGACACTGCGGTCTGTATTCGATAGTGGCACGATTCATTATTCACTAAAGATCAAGTTTTAAAGCAGGTTGTGCAGATTCACCGATAAGAGATTTATTTTCAACCAGTCTGACAAATGGTTTTAAGCAGTTTGACCGACGCGGTTGAGTCACCTTTTGTTTTTTTCTCTCATCCGTCCTCGGTGAAGAATTATTTGTTGTCTCCACAAATAGCCCTTTTACAATGCGCTTTATCCTTTTACGACCCAGGACTGGTTCTTATAATGTAATATTTCAGTTTCATCTTTAGTTATCTGTTGATGGATTAAAATGTTGGGTGACAAAGACTTTGTATTCTCTTCCAGCTTCTTCACAGTTCAAACCTCCTAAAAATCTGGCAAACGTGATTATCTGACAAAGTCTCCTCATGTGAGTTCAAACGACTCCCAGGAATAAAAAATGACTTTCCATTGTAATGCATTCATAAGAATTGGCTCAAATTAGGAAATACAATTTTTCTCCTTCTTTTTACGGACCATTACTTTATTTATTTCCACTTTGTGCTGCCATTTTTTTCGTTTCAGGCTCAAATGTCCACCTGCATGCTCTCATTTTTCCACACGGATGCAAAAAAAGTAGTTTTTAGCATTATTCTTTTTTTCCCTTTTTCGGTGACACTCAATACTTTTTATCCTTTTGCTCACTTATTTCCCGATCTTTTTTTTCCCTTGCTTGTTTGTAATCTGCATTTATCACCTTGATAAAATAATAAAACTAAAGAAACACAAATAAGTTAAATAATATGTCTGGTAGTGCGCACACAAAAAAGAGAAATTCAAGCATTAAATGACAAATAAGCACACTGTGAATGTCAGTTGGAGAGATGATAGCTTGGAAGCTGCTTGAGCTTTTTTTCATACCATGTACCTAAATAGCAAAGCATGTGTAATAGCATATCCTGCTAGAGAAATGAAGTATTTTAATTGCCAAAATCTTGCAGTGTCTTAATACCCCTGCAGCTGTTTTCCAGGACCAGACTTTATGACTCACTATATAAATATTTTATCTGCACCATAAATATAGCTCCAGTCTATGATGTTAGCTTTGGTCAAGTGCTTATTTTGGATCATCAAGAGAGCTGCAGAGCCTGAATTGGTTTTGGCTCATCTATCTCGTTCACTTTTCACCTCTCAGTCTCTGTTACTTTTCCTCGGCTCTGTGAAGCTGTTTTGGCAACGCGGAGAGGAAACACTAATAGCAACAGGCAACAATGTGAAACAGATCATTTTAAGAAATGTATTAAGACGTCTCTTCGGTACAGAACGTTGCTATGTCATTAGATATTTAATTCTGGGCAGCCTTTTACTGTCTAGATATGCTCTGTGGACCGTTTTTACCATTAAAGTCACATTAGGTTGTGCAGACCTTGAACCCAAAGATAAATTAAATGTTTACCTTGGATTATCGAGGTCTGATTGATGATTCTCGACTTTCCTTCTGTGTCATTTCGCAATGTTGCGTCCCTGTCCATTACTTGCACTTTTGTTTTCTTGCGTCAGTCCTTAAATGATTCCTGTGCAGCTCTTGTTTCTCTACATTCCTCTACTTAAACCTTAGACACGCACCAATTACCCAGTTCTCTCATAATACATGTCCTGATGTTTTATTTACTTAACGAGACTGTAATCCGCTCCCTGATTTCCTCTGCTGTTACACACCTTACCTTGAAACATAGCCGGTGTATGCCCTCTTATCCAACGCTGCCCACTGTGCTCGCCAGCCGGCTGCCTACAGGAGAGCTGGAGGTGGCAGACAGCGTTGGGGAGGATGTGTTTGTGTGTGTTTTCGGAAGTGTATGGCTGAAAGCATTTTGCATGCTGCCGTTGTACAATACCCTACAATTTTGTGTGTTTGTTGCATGTGCGAGTGTTAGTGTACGTGACAGGTGCCGACTCCTATGTCAGGGGTGAGGTCACACCCTCCCTCCTGAGCCTAGGTGTCTGCAGAGGTTGGTATCAACTCAGCAAGTGATAGGGTGAACACCTTTTACCCCTCCACACACACCCATACCAACAGGCGTACACACACCCAGCCCCCTGGATGTCATTAGCCTTTACGCTAACAGCAGGCCCCAAGACAACTTGGGAAAATGGGGAGGGTCATGGGCAATTCTTGAACGCATGTTTTTAGCGATGCATACAGATGGAAGCGTTGTGCATTTGCTGCTGGGTTATCAGCGATGTCAAATGCCAACAGAGGTGACTCCTATTGACAGAGATGCTTACGCGGTGATATATTTTGGCGTTGTGTATCAGCTGCTCGAACCTGTATGTGTCGCCACTTTAATTAATCAGGGCTCAGAACATCTAATGGTGCAATCACACCTTCAGTGTCTTTTTCGGGGTCTGAGCTACTGTGAAGTGGAAAAGTTTCTAGGACAACAAATCTTGCAAACAAAAAGGATTTGAACTCTGTGTCTGAGTGTGTCTTTGCTTTATAGACAGTCAGTAAAAAGTCATTTTAAATTCATACTCTTGCCCTTTTAACACCAGACAAAAAACCCACTAATATCGACTAACAGTTTGGTTTTGTCTTCAGTAGGACACGGTACAATCGACATTCAGTCACGGCTCAAATATCTGTACTACGACCGATCTGGCAGTGACGAAAACATAACTTATAGGTTGGACACTCAAACTTTGCCGAAGAAAAGTTGACTTTTGAGTCTCCTCCCAAACTCCTCGAACGCTGACGCTTTGGTTTTGTAGGGCGGGTCGGCCACCATCCCACAGCATCAGCATTTGACGAGTTCAGCATGAGAAAAATCAACTTTACACACAGATTTGACCTTTTTAAGGATGTTTGGCGCATAAATGCTTTTCCATCCATCTTTTTTCAAGCAGCGCTCGAGCAACATTCATTTGGCAGTAAATTTGAAAGAGAGGCTGAAGTTACTGTATCATCATCATCATCATCATCATCATCATCATCATCGCCATTTCACATCATCATTAATTGCTCGTTTCCATCTTGCACAATTTTGGGGCATCCTCTCTAGTCTGCTCTGGGTTTATCCTCTGTCCTCATCTCTGCCTGCACCTCTCCCCTCCACATATGCCTCTATCCTCAACGACTGTGTTTTCCTGATGGTGTAAAAAGTCGTAAGTAAATCCAAGGTGCCGTCATGCACTGGACCTATCTGTCAGGCCTTTACACCAGCTAAGAAAACATGAAGAAATGTGAGCATCTGTTCAGAATATAGCTTCCCAAGCATGAGGACCTGGTGGCTGTCGGATGGTTAAACCCACGTCCATACAGCCATATGCGGACCTCACTTCAGTTCACCTGGCTCCACCAGCTCTATGGATGCTTGACGTCAGCGCAATGCTTAAAATCAACATCTAACCGTCTGGTTCTCTCATATTTGGCTCAGTTTCTTTTCCATCGTCCCAAAAGGTGCTACAATAATACCTTTTACTCATCTGTTGTGATATATACTCTTACAGCCGCCCCGGTTGTAACACCTTCTCTCTTTTCTTAATATAAACTCAGCGGCAGCTTCACTAAGCAGGTGATATGTGTGAAACCCAAACACAACACTGGATTCAGCTCACACCACGCAGAGTGTGACATATGATTTACACTAAAAGTTGTCATTTACATTATAAACAGAAAGAGAGCCGTCCTTTTGAAGAGAGTGAGATCACTTCACATGGCTGCTGCATCATTTATGACCAAATATGGACATGAGGGGCTGTCAAGCATCCGATTATGATTTAGTTTAAACTTTTCTACACACCTCACTGATACACGGTGACTGTGTAGCTCTGGTGCCCTGGATTTTTTGTAGAAATGCCCCAACTGAAGACGAAAAGTACACGATTTGATCACCAGTGCAAAGCAGTTTCAGTGTTTGCAGGTTATGAATCGATACCTTTTGTTAGAAATCTTGTCCTTTGGAGGACGGTGCTCCAAGGACACATTATGCCCAAATAAATTTCATCCAAAAATATCCTTGTGCAACGTAACAGCCACCAGTAATGCTGTTTCTTCTCAAATCTAAACTTCAGAGATGTTGTGAACAACAAAGCAGCATAACTTTGTTCTTAATTTATTACTTCCTTTTAACATTTTGATTGGATTTGATTGGCTCTACTTGCTTCATGTGCTATGGAGACAAATGACCTCTTAAAATAGATTATTCACTCGCGTCAGCTCCAGCAGGGTTACTAAGTATGGTGGTAATTACACTGGACCGAGTGTTGGCTTTCTTTTGTTTTTAGTGGATTTGAACCCTTTTGCAAACAGTTCATGTTTCTCCTGTGAATGTCACTAAGTGATCAAACAAAAGCTTCAAATCTGCTTCGACTTCTGAACAACATTCAGACTGCAGGAAGGTACTAGTTGTCTATTATAGATATTAGGTCTTAGAACAGGATTTTTATTGTTCTGATGTTGTATGTACAGTGATTTAACAAACTTTCTAATGACTCAAAACAACTGATATATAGACAGAAAGTGGGCAAGAGAGAAAACAAACAAATTTTAAGCAGGTTAGAAGAATTTCATTTATAACTTCTGTGTCAGATCAACTGAAAGTGGCGGCACCTGCTGTGGGATCGCTCCTCATATATTGGCAGCACGATTGAGGGTTTAGTCAGGTCAGAATTATTGGAAAAACGTTTTTCTTACTGGGAAAAATGTACGCAAATGCCCTCTCAAGTTTGAACAACAACTCAGAAAGCCAGAGATTTTTGGTACACGAGTTGCCGAGTCGACATCACATGACACTGAATCATGGCAAACGAAAGTAAACATTGTGTTGATGGTAGGAAACTTTTACCAAAGTCATCATATTGTTTCCAGTGCTCTTCCTTGTCTCTCAAATGCTGGAAACAGCTGTTGAAAAGCTCAGAGTATGAATATGAAATGATAAAATGCAAAATAACTTATTGGAAGTTGGAAATGGGACCGTCCCGGCAAATGTAGAGGAGGTTTAATCCAGGCAACACATATTTGGTTAAATATGTAAATGTTAGGTTGACGCACAAAGCATAACACGCAGCTTTTGAGTGTGTTTATGCCACAGTGACAGGTTGGGCAGAAAGACAGAACTGTGGCTGATATTAAAAATAAATAATCTGACCTGAAACTTAAAGGAAAGAAAAAGAAAAGCCGCAGCATTAATAGTGACTCCACGTCTGCTAATACCTAACCCTTTAATTAATAATCCCTTTCACATCGTCCATTAAACTCATGCAAAGTTCATCGTTACACAGCCAGCAGGAAAATCACTCGCATCAAGTAAAGTCTAGACTTCCCTTACAGATAAGATCATTTCCACGTCACGGTAAGGTTTTAAATAACTGCTCATATACATGGTTTTCTGCTTAAGTAATACTTGAGATCAAAACTGATCATAAGTCAGTTTCTGTCCTGGTTTCCAGCTCTGCACACTTCCTTTCCAACATTCAAATGTCTTGCTGAATGAGAAATTACATCTCAAACCCAGCCATCGCTTCTGAATTTATCGGTCTTAGATTGTTTAGCCTTCACAGAAGCACTGGAAATGTAAAAAAAAAAAAAAAAAATGCACTTCCTTATTTAGTTCCTAGCGACTTCGTAGGTCCTATAAAATATCAGAAAAGGCTCATGTGACTTTCTGTCTGTGCGATGAATTAATCAGGAAATGTTTCTCATCAGAAAACTGTGTATTCTTGGAGAGAAGACTCGACATGATCCCCAGCATGTGTTTATTATTTTCTGTGAATGTCTGTGTGTATATCTGATATTTAATATACAGCTAACTCGCATGTGTACCTTGATCTGATACATGACAGTGTGGGTACGTGTGTCTTCATGTGTAAACTCATTTCAAATATTTATATCAAGTACAAATGATCCGTAACCTTCATTTTTCCAATGAAACAGGTGGTTAAAATGGTTTTCAGCTTTCTCTCCAGCCGCCGAGATCGTTTTTTTTTTTTTTTTTTCAAACTCCCTCTCTAACACCGGGGTCTCCTCTGGCTGTGGTGTCACTGTTCGACCCTACAGTATTTATTTACACTGTCTTTCTCTCACACATTCCTTCCCAGTGAGCCAGGCCTTGGGCTGCCAGCGGAGGACGTGAAGTCAAGCCAGGGAGCCAAGGCCACTGTCAGCTCTCAGTGGTTAGAATAACCCAGTAAAAACCTCCTGGGAACCGGGCTGCGATCGGACCGGCGCTGGCAGGCAGAACAAGTGCGAGGTAAGACGGGAGATGGAGCAGATCTTTTTTTTTTTTCTTTCCTTTTCAGATAAGTTCAAGGAGGAAAGCTGAAGTTAAATATTTGAGGGAAATAGGGAACCATGACATCAGAGATCTGGAGGTTTGATATCTAATCAAGCTGAGGTATTACACACTCTCTGTAAACTGTGAGTTCAGAGCAGAATTTAGCCTTTTACACTGGATATTAGATTAAGATTCAAAGACGACACACTCTCTCAGCCATTTTATTCTCCTTGTTAAAAGAAAAGTTCACACAGATATGAAATTTCAGTCCTACTTGACCCCATGCTGATGGAAAATCAAGTGAAAGTTTCGTAGTCTGCAAAACATTTCTGGAGTGTCAAAGCAAAACAGCGTTGCAGCAGTCGCCTAAACAACTGAAGTAGACGGAGATTTGGAGATGGAGATAGATTTTTTTTTTTTAAATGGCTCCATATAGCCTCAATAGCATAATATCTAAGCCCTGAGAACCTAAAAGACGTTATTTACACCCTTTGTTGAGCTCATATCTTCACTGTAGCTGCTAAGCCAAAAGCGTTAGCGCACACCCCGTCTGCAGTTGGTACACGAGCTCTACAGCGCATCGACGGTGTAAAAACCACCTTTTCAAATCAGTTTGAGATCTCAGGGCTTGCAGAGACTTGGATTACAGTTCATTGTCTTGGTTTCAGTACTGAGCAGAATTGTTCTACTGTTTTTGTTAACTTCTAACTCATTTCTTTCATTACTACATACTTCATATTTCCACCTCCGAAGATTAGATTTTAAGAGGTGCATTTTTGCAGGTCTAAACCTGTGGCACTTCACATTGCATTTTATTAATCCACTGTGTCAAGCCAAGATTGTTGGCAGTTGGATATGCATGAGATAATTTGCAAGTTCTCAGGTGTGCACACATGTACGCACGCTGTGGGCCCATTTCTTTACAGATTCCTCAACAACATAGAGAAGAAAGCGAAACATGAGAGGAATTTTAGTATCGCCACAAACAAACAGAAACGTTATAATGTCTTTTGTGCGTCTGGATCGCCTGTAAATCATACAAAGAGTTATGTATTGAGGCTACTTTTTGAGATTCCTTTCCAAATCCGATGTTGATCTGAAATGTAACTTCAGGCCTTTGAAATATGTATAAAATCACTTGTCTTTGATTGAGACAAGACTGAAAACAGAATAAAAAACAGAGCACATTAGCTGCCACAGTGTTTTCCTCTGCTACAGTATAAAGCCTCTCTGCTGATGTGACTCCAGCAATAAAATGTCACACATTATCTCAAATCTCTCTCCTCTCACTCATTATTCTCTGACTCAATCACCCCGCCTCAGCTGCCCCTTGTGACAGTGCGTGCCTTTGACACGTGTGGAGGAAGGACACACTATCAGTTTTTCTAATTACTTATTGGTCATGATCAATTAGCAACATTTTAAGGCACTGTGGTAACCTTGTATAAATACACTGGTGGAGTTCAACAGCCATCATGGTTGACAATTAAATTGGTCTGTCACTGCCGGGCCCTTCATTAATCTCAACTTGTCATTCTTGTTTATGCTAGTTATAATGGCTGTGTGGGTGTATGAGAGGAGTCGGCATGTGTGTGTGTGTGTGTGTGTGTGTGTGTGTGTGTGTGTGTGTGTGTGTGTGTGTGTGTGTGTGTGTGTGTGTGTGTGTGTGTGTGTGTGTGGAGAAGGGGAGGTCAGATCAGATATGTGAGTTGAGAGAAGTTTGAAGTTGTGTGTATATACGTGTCACATGCACATGTGTGTTTATTTGCATGAATCTATACGTGTGCATGTGCAGAAATGTATATTTTCCGTGTGTGTGTGTGCGTCCGCGAGTGTGTGTGTGTGGAAATCTTTTTAATCGTAACTGTCATGTTGAAGCCAGTTGGCACCCTGAAGCGATTACCTCATGTGTCCTTGAGTATTTTCTAAATTGCTCTGAGATGTTTAGAGCCTCTCCTAATGACTTTCATAATCGTGCGGTAACTCGGCCGTTTACACCATGTGAGAAAATTCCCACTCACTTAAACCCACTCGTACATCGATTGAATCAGACAGAAACGCTGTTGTATGTTGCGTTTAGGTTCCGATCCGTAATCCTCCCGCCGCTTCCCCCTCAGATTTTTCCTGAGTGCATAATTCCCTCAGTATACAACTTTAAGAGTTAAGTTGGTCCATAACTATTTAATTTGGTTTTCATTGTTGGTAATTTTATTGCCATTTTGGTTAATGGAGCACTAATGGGATCTCTTACTGAAAGATGTAAGCACTAGGAAATAAGACGCACACACACACACACACTGGTGGGAAACAATAGCTGGAGCCACATTCACACAAACACATACACTCTTTCGCTGCTGACCTTTAACCCTCTTCACTGTCTTCTGACCCTCCCGTCGTGACCCCCCCATTGGTAGGAGGGTTGGTTGGGGTTGGTCACATACCCCTGACCCCCTTTCCTCCTCTCCCCCCCCTCTCCCCCTCATTGTTTCTGGGTGAGTGTATCTGACTGGAGACGAACAAAGGAGCGTGTTGGCGCCTGCGGACGCGGCCTCGCCCCGCTTCGTATTTACATATGAATGTCAACACCTTTTTTGTAACTTGTCTCCTATATACGGCTTTCAACAGTGATATGATGAGTGTGTGGACGTATATATGTCTGTGAATGCACGTGTGTGTGTGTGTGTGTGTGTGTGTGAGTTGGCGTGTAGTGAGAGTTAGTGAGTGAACATGTTCGCTTCCTGAAATCGCTTGGAAGCGTCTCTAATGTATTTCTTGAGCCAAGACTTCCTCTGTTGACAAATATGTTTTAGTGAAATGTTACAATCAGTGAATATAATTTATTGATTATTCATTTTTTCCTCATCAAATGTTTGTATTCTCTGTTTTAATATGTTAATCACCGGCCTTTTGTTCTATTTTGAGGGTAAACTTATAGTGAATTAACAGTAAATTAACTATTAAAGTTAAACAAACAATGGGATGCTTTATAAACCATTTATTAAACAGTTGTAAAAGTTTATAAACATCAACTTTATGATAAACATACAAATGTTAATAAAGCATGTCATGTGTTAAGATAAAATTATATTGACTAAACCATAAATGTACCATTTATTAATGATTGTTATGATAAAGCGTTCCCATTTTGAGTCTTGATTTGAACGGGGAAGCTCCGATCCGAGAAGTTAATTCAAACTGCTGTGTGTTTTTAAATAAATCATTTAAATATTGAGTTGCAAAAACAATTGAATTCAAAGGTAAGCGTATGTTAACATTACTATTTTATATTGTACTTGATTTGAATGAAATTATTGAAAAATGTCCCAGCAAGTAACCAAACCAGTAGGTTAGTTTATTGACGTAATTACTTATAAAACATTAAATAACTTAACATGTTAAAAACTATAATCAGTGTACTGTACAATAGAGTATTTACTGGAAAAAGTAATTTAATTATTATTTTTTAAATCTGTATCTACTAACAGATAAAGATGAATAAATAGTTGAATAATCAGCTCAGTGATTACTTTATAATCCTCTGTTCTTAATTGCTGCAGAGTGGTGATGAATTGAGAACGTTTGCACATGGCAGTTTGTTTTTTTTTTTGTTTTTTTTTTTGCAGACTGTTAGTGTCAACCATCAAGTCATGTACCTTTGATTGGTGTGCACTCACACAGACACACACACGCACAAACATTAAGCCATAATTAGCAGGGTGTCCATGCTTGAGTGGTTGTGTGTTGAGCAGTGGAGTGGACAGTGAGGAGGAGGAGGAGGAGGAGGAGGGTCATGCTAATGCTAATGTGGACAGACTCGTCACAGCCGTGGATGACTGGCATGTGGACCCAGAGGACGGAGACACTCCTGCTAATTAAGAATTTTCTAATATTAAGTGTTGTGTCGCTCTGTGTGTGTGTTAGCATTAGCGTGTCTGTGTATCTGTGCAACTGCAGCGGGTAAGCAGCTGGTTATAGGCAGTGAAAGTTCATCCTGTTCTTCCTTCATTTGTGAAGTATCATCAGTCTGTGACGTCTTCTTCAGGAGTCATGTGTTTTTCTTCATGCTTTCTCAACTACGTTGTGTAACCTTTAACGATGCCCAAGGCACTTTTTTTTGCAATCGACCTCCTCTTACTGAACGTCTTAGTCCTGCTTCATTTTGGCAGACTCTCCAGTGGTTTCATCAGAGGAAATATCACAACACCAAAACATATTTTTTGTGAGTTCTCACAATGCTCACAAAGATATCAACTAAGTCTCATAACAAACGGGACATCCAAGTCAAGGCCCGGATGTGCAGATTCAGTAGTAGCACTGTGATGGTCACAGCTCCTTCTCACCTCATGGTTCAGCAACTTCAAACTCTGAATGTGATCTTTGGCTGGCTCACACACGCGCTCCTTGTCTTTGTATCGGCTTTGATAAAAGGACTGGGCGGTGGGCGAAGGGAGTAGCGGAGTGTGTCAGCTCCTGGAGTAGGCTTACTGTTCTGGGAGATGCACTGGGCCATTACACATGACCTCTGACCCCTGCAGGCACCCTGAGGTGAAATGACGCGGGCCTGGTTTTACTCAGCTGGAACAAGGCAGAGGAAGGAGGCACACGGGGCGACTGCGAGTGTGTCGTTAGTAGTCGTGTATATGCATATGTGTTTACGTGCGTTCACACGTGCACTGATGTGTGAGTAGTGTTCACGCATCCCACCCTTCATAAAAAACAGAGACACCACCAGCTCGGTCCCAGGCACGCTGGAGCTGCAGGCCTGTCCCGTGGCTATGCAAATGTGACGGGGGGTGTAAAATATGAATTTTAATCACAGACACCTCCGTCCAATTACCAGCCAGTGACCCTGATGAGGATCTGTCTGCTGTGGGATGGGGGAACGACAACGCACACGAACAAAAATAATCTCAGCTTTCTTTTATGACGATGGTCCGGTGGATGATTTTTGCGCACCGTGATTTGATTAATATATTTAAGTACAATAACCTCAGTCTAAGACATTTTAGGGCTGTCACAAGTAAGCTGTTTGCAATGTAGTTGTCAATTGTGATATTTGCTGGAGGAGGTTTTCCTTGGTTTCCGTGGATAACTTGCCAAATGTGCACATGTAATGTTATGGCGCAATTTTTCCAGTAGCGACATGAGAGAGGACACTTAGTTTATACCTTTTTGAACCAAAGACTGTCATAACAGAAGTTCGTTTTTATCAACTGAAAGAATCCTCCTTTATTCTTTCTATCACCGCAAATCTGGATGAAACTAGTTCGCGCCTGATCTCTGGAGGTTCTGCTGAAGTTCCTCTCACTTCCACCTGGAGCACTTGTCACTTAAAAGCACGACAGCGTTTACTTTCAAATGAAAATCTAATTGTGTCCTTATCAGTCAATCTTAAATGCACAGCATGTAATTTGTGACGCTCAGGGTTGCTCAATCAAAACAAATCAAAGGACATAAGCAGTCACATAGAGAGATTTTCATCAGCAGCTCACATGATCCCACGCTGAGGCAGAAAAGTTCATGTTCGAGGTCATTTTCAAAAGTTTTATTCGCGTAATGTTTAATCACGTACAAGTGACTGCATGAAAAAAGCACCATTACCTTGAGAAAACAGATTTCTCTGGTTATGAACATTGTAGGAAACATTTGGGATCATGTAAGTTCACAACTCAACAGAATGTATAACAAAGGATTAACTGTTATTAGATTATTTTTGCAGAAATGTTGCATATTATATCTTTAGAATATTTTGTTTCCATATAAGAACAGATACAATTATTGACAACAAGTCATAATATACTTCTAGTTTCACCTTGAAAGCGTTGTTATTAAACATTGGAAAAATTGATGTAATGATGTATTGAAGTGAGCCACGACTCGTCCACAAGACTTTTAAAATTCTGACAGTTCAGAAAAAAAAAAACGGTTGGTTTCATGAACCATACAGTTATGTACATGCACTCTAATAACATGATTATAATTAGAATAAGGTAAACAATTATTTTCATGATTGAAATCAACATAACTTAATTTTCAGACTTTAATTACTTGTCAATCTTTACAGAGAGAAATAAAAGAGTTGTTTTTTTCTACACAGTACAAATTTCCGCGGTTTCTTCTTGAACCGAACATCTCGATCAGTCTCTCCGACTCTTCCTGAACGTTTAGGCATTTCAAAATAATGTATCACGAGGCTGCCGGTGAGTGAGCGGTCCGTTTGTGTTTCTGCAGCAGTGACGGGACACATTTCCAATGACAGCGGTGAAAGTCATGCTGCATAGTTTGATGTGATATTTGCATTTGCTTGGTAATTTATTACTAAGTGTGTGTGTGTGTGTGTGTGTGTGTGTGTGTGTGTGTGTGTGTGTGCTTTTTATGAAAGTGCGTGTTATTACGCTTGCGGTTGATGGTGGCAGTTAAAGAGAAGGGAAACTGTCAGAGTTAAGATGGAGGGGGAATGAATAATGACCTCTGTAAAATTAGGAATTACGGTTTGATACAACATTGGTTTAGCTTCCTCTTTAGTTTTACACAAGGTCACGGCAGTATTATTTTAAATATATGACACTGACTAAGAATGGACCACTGTGGCTAAGATGTGAGAGAAAATAGAAGTTAAACTTAGTGGGATCATAATAATAAGTGTGCAGGATCCATGTTGTCTCTGTCTCTTAAACATTTTAATAGATCTATTACAACAACATCTTATTTTGAGGACTCTATTTGTGGTCGTTGAATGTTGTTGAACGTTGTTAATACATCAGAATCCAGTCAGCGCTGCACCTCGATGAGCAGGACAGTAGTATTATTTCATTGATGATATTACAATGCAGCTCTTTCACACTACAGTCTGGTTTCTCACTGAAATGAAGGCTTTTTGTTTATCTCTCTGTCTCTTTCTCACCTCTGCCGGTTCCTTCCTGTTTCACCCTGTTTTCAAAGTGGTAACCTTGCTAATTGCATCAGTGGTATGGAAACTCATGAACGTAGCTGACACTTGTAACAGCGGACCGATAGGTGAGACACACACTGAAACAGGAGAGCTGTTTTGTGATAAAAACATCCCAATTAATGTCTGTTCTTTACTCCTTCAGGGTGCCGTTAAAGTGAAATGACTTTGGATACTTTGCTAAAACTCTTCATTTAATTGTGTCTGTTTAATACATTAAAGATTTGTTTTACTACATTCAGTTCAGTTAAGACTGATGTTTTGTTTTTAGGCAATTATAACACGATAAAGCTTATTAATTCTTATTTAAAGCAGGGTTTGTTACTAATAGCTTTCTCATTTTTATGTCCAGCAACAAGGTTATGTTTCCACTCAGGCCCGTTTGTTTGTTAGTTTGTTGGTTTGTCGGCAGAATTACACAAAAACTACTGAACGGGTTTACACGAAATTTGGATTGGAGGAGGGGTCCGGGCCCAGAACAGAACCCATTAACTGATCATTGCGAGATAAAACATCCTTCAATATTCCCGTTGATATTGCATGGATCTTGTGGTGTATTTAAGTGTCTGGTATCTATGAGTGAGTACACTTTATGTGGATCCAAATAAAAATCTGGATCTGGCAGATTTAAATATGTTTTATCTGGTTACTGGAGTCTTGTACGCTCTACTGAGTGCTAGCTTTCTATCTTAGCGGTCCAAGAGTTTGTTTTTCACCAAAAATTAGTGATGGACTCCACAGGACTACATGTGGAGATGGGTGGGTGGTGTTAACAGTTCCCTCCTGCAGCAATAAATGCAACAACTTTTGGGTGTAAACTGTGTGCTCGGAGATTTCTTTTAAATTACTGCTTGATTGAAAACAAATAGCCTTATTGGCTGTGAAGATTTTTGTTGCATTATAATTGGTTGCAGTGGTTATGGTTTCAATTTGTTTTATTTATTTTTTTTATTACACTGGAGAGATTTAATGTCACATTCCAATCCAAAGTCATTTTTGCACGCTGTGAAGGAAACAATTCACTGGGCAGATGAAATATTCTGGGTTTGAAAGTAGTCCAATTTCAACCCAAACGCTGTAGTGACATTAAACATACATTAACAGGCACAGATTGAGTTTTTAGTGTGTGGCGAAGAAGCATGTGTAAGTATGTACTGTACCATGTTATACAAGAGACCAGAGTTTTATAGTCTTCATTTCACTTTTATGAAACTCAGACAAAAGCTGATCGATCCCTGGTTTCATTAGAGAACATCTAAATCTTCCTCTCATGAAAAACTGAAGCATTTTCTCATGATACATTTTTAATTGTTTTGGCGCCATTATGGTGACACATTTCAAGGGTGCTGCCTTTCCCAACACCCCCCCGCTTCGTTCAATAATGGAGAAATAGACCGACGAACAGTCTGTGTAGGCCTCACATGCTTAAGACCAAGGATTAGTGTGTGTGTGTGTGTGTGTGTGTGTGTGTGTGTGTGTGTGTGTGTGTGTGTGTGAGGTAGCTAGCTAGCTAAGTGACGCAGTGATGTCATAGTCCTTGTGTTTTCACATGGGAACCTGATAGCTCTGAACAATCCAAGGCGAGCAATTTTTGGCTCAGGCGCACTTGACATAACGGAGAGATAATTGTAGGCTTTGTGTCCGCGGACCCTCCAGAGATCCAGAGGATCAAACCCTCTAGGATTTCGGACACTTTGATGACGCGTTAATGCCTGCAAAAACATTTACCGCCTCGGAGATCACAGATGGAATGATGTAAATGTAACGCAGTTCAAGTTAACTGCCCCCTGATATCAGCAGATGATGTAAAGCTTAGATCTAGATATTTTGTCTAACTGTTGCCAGGGTGTTGGATATAAAATACATTCATATTGTGTTCCACTTTCACTTGTTTGATCCACAAAGTCCCACTTATAAATGACATAATGGATGATATTATTTTGTGTAATTTAGCAATGGGAACTTCGGTGCATAGTGACTGACTCCGGTGAGGTCAAGTAAAACTCAGTCATTATGATTAAAGGCTGGATGTGTGCAGTCTTTTGCTGATTTTCTGGACAGGAGTCGCAGCAGATTATATTGACCGGGGAGATTCATTTAATTTGATTTATATGTGAAGTTTTTTGGAGCACGCATGCATTTTTACAGCAGTTGCACATGTTCACACCAGGCAGCTGGATGGTGTCGTGGTGTCTCACAAAGTTCTGCACTCTTGTTCACATTTCTTGAAGTTTGGATCGCTATTATTTACTCAGGCTGCATGCATGACTATATCAGCTCTCTGCAAAAGGAATTACAAGGAAATATGATTAATGTATCAGAAAAATGCGAACCTTACAAAGATTATTACATATACCATCAACACAATCGCCAGAATAAATGTTGGCAATGTAAGTTTCTGCAAAACCACAAATATGTTGAAACTTTTCCTTTTTTATGTTTCTTTCAGTTAAGTTTTGCAGTTATACGTTCAGAGGCTGTGCTAACGATCTGGTCAGGTTTAGGGACAAAATCACTTGTTAAGGTTTAGGAAAAGATCACGTTTAGACTTACCAGAATATCCTAACCAAGTGGTTATTGTGCCTAAACCTAACCAGATCATAAGCACAGTGGAAAACAAAATTGAACATAAAGAAACACAAAGTTGCAGAAATCTACTTTATCAACATCTAATCTGGGGACTGGATTGTCTGTCACCACAAACACAGCTGGAAACTGTCCAGAAATATCCAGCTGTTCACACTTACTAAAGTTGAAACATCATCTTGAAGAGCGGCCACTGTCCTGGCAGCCATCTTGTCTAGCTGTAACACCACCACCTTTCCCTCTACTTCTTTACATTAAAGTCAGCTCACATACAGACATGGGTTGTAGAAATGTTGAAAATATATGTGCAATACATTTAAATTTGTCCGTGCGCCTTTCAAAGTCTGTGTCTCAACATAACATGAATCCATTTCTAACCTAAGTTTTGTTTTAATTAGAGACGTACAAATAATGAGACTTACATACAGATCAGAATTCAAACTTTCCGACCGCTACATCATTAAAAACTTTGTGCACAATAGCAGACGAAATGGGATAATGTGCTTAATTGCTCACCTATAATGACATGTTGGAAAGAAACAATATGACAGAGATCAACAAAGGTGTCAAGAAACAACAACAACAATGGCTTTTCAATCGCCCTTGAATATTCTTAAAACTGACAAACATATTTTCTGAGTCTTTTAAATTAACCTCTTTTGTTGATTGTGACAAAGCGTTCTTAACCTCCTCATGTTTCTACATTTTGCCCTTGAGAGACGCGCAGGAAAAATAGTGACGGCTCTGTCTTTTACAAGAAGGATAAAAAAGTATTTTTAAAGAGGCAGGTTGCCTTGAAGCGACGCAGGAATACCTTCTGCGTCGTAAAACGTGTTTGAAAAGTGTGAGAATGAGAGATGGGTAATTTGAAAGCTATGTTTAAAACGTAACAGTTTTCTTTATATTGCTTGACACCTGGCTTTAGTGACAAGCTTTGGCAGGTAACTTTTACTTTAGGACTTTCCATGAACATGATCATCAATATTCAGATGGATTTGTTATCTTTTGTGGAAATGTCCTGTTTGATCTGTGTTTTCAATCACAGCCTCTCTGAAAAAATATAATGACTAGGGTACTGATGGCGCAAAGACAATGAATCTTTACACATTTTGTCATGGCATGAATAAATATGTGTTATGGATATTTACAATAATAATATGACTATAATCAGCGAGCAAGAACAATAATAACGGTAGTAATGAGAAGATGTGATAGCCAGTGTTGTCAAAAGGACCCAAAAGTCACACTTAAGTAAAAGTAAAGATATTGTGTTAAAATGTTACTTTGTTTTAAAGTATTAAAGTATCTGATATTAAATGTACTTCAGCACGAGTAAAAATAAACTGTTCATACAGTATTTTGTTCCTGATAATCAGATTTCTTTTAATTTGATAGCCGATGAAAATTCATTTAAAGATGCTCTGCTTTGGCTCTGCTCTGCATGTAACCTGTAATAAGTATGTGTTCAACATGTAGTGAAGTTTAAGTATGAAGCAGCAGAAAACGGAAATACTCAAGTAAAGTATTAGTACCTCAGAATCGTACTTAAGTACAGGCCATCACTGGCAATATCAACAGAAGTGTGTTGTTATAGCATAAGTTGTAGTAGCTGTCAAGGTTCCCACGGGTCCTTGAAACCTTCAAAGTTTGTGAATTTGAGGGAAAATCAAGGGCTTGACACATTCAAGCCTCTTTCTTTGTTGCCTCTGAGCTTCTGTTGAGCTGCTAGTTCTCATTATTTAAATTCCTCATTGTTGAAACGTTAATTAACCTTGATGTCTCAAACAATGCCGAGTTGGAAAGTCTTTAATTTTATGTTTACGAAGGTGTAGGAACACTGAGTTGTACAAATAGTGTTTGTAATGATATTTAAATATATTGCAGAAGTAATGGAGGTAATACTATAGTGGCAATTTAAAGCAGTATTAACTCTTATAGTTATGTACCTGATATGTAATATTAGTGGTAGTGTTAGTTGTGTTGACATGATCGCTGTTACTATCTCACCGTAAGCTGTGAATATGTGCTATTATTATATATTCCAGCAGGCGTTTCATGTCTGTCTCGTGTTATCTGTCCGTGTAGGAGTTCAGGCTGTTCACTCTGATTTATGACTCTGGGGTCTAACTGTGTATATTTACAGTCTCATGACCTGAGAATGACACCCGCTGGGCCAAACGAGGAGGGGAGAGAGGGGCGAGGCGGGTCAGGGACTGTATCGCACACATAAACAAAAATAAACACATTAAAAGTTTTGTCCGATATAGTCACAGAGAGCAGTTCACATCTATTTTGTCAACAAAGCTGTCGACAGAAAAAAGTTATTTGGCATGAGCTGAAAAACACGCAATCACGTGTCGTGTTTTTCTGCTGTTTTTGCCAGATGTCTTTTCCCCGAATGTGTTTGACTTTTCCTCTCACTTCCCAAACATGACATCAAACTGAAACACGCACTAGGAACATGTCCACAAATGTTTTTAATGTCACTTTTTTAGGAAGTTACCTTGTTAACGTGCAGCGTGTCAAACTAGACGATGCATCTAGCGTTGTGATATGCGATGTGATATAAGTGTTCTTGGTAATGTAGTCTCTAACTGAAGTAGAAAAGCAAAGTAGATGAAGCAATCCTGGCAGAGTGGCTCCTAAAAACATGCACATTATGACACTTCAACGTTTCATCATGACGACTCCTGGCATTCTGCGAACGCCGCAAAATGAGTGAAGTAGTGAAAATGGCTGAGTGTTAAACAAGGTGACAGCTGCTTGTTTACAGATCCCAGCACCCCGGGGTGACGGTGGTGTGGATTGACACCCCGGCCTCAGATTGTCACAGGCCCGTTTCCAGAGAGGCAAATGGTGCTTGGCAAAAGGTACAGTTCACATGGGTTTGATTAAAACCGCTGGCGATAGTTTGTACCTTTGCAGTGTTGTGCTAAAAAGGTTAAGGGCCAGCGTGTGTGTGTGATTCAGACATCTGTGTGAAACTCGACCAGGATAAATAGCTCGGCCTCGTCTGTGGTCTCGCTATCATTTCTCACCTTGCTCTCTCTTTCTGCTTCTCAACCTCCAGTGACTTCTGTCCCCTTTTCTCCCCTTTGCCTCCAACTTTATCCTCCTGTTTTTGTCTCGCTGCATGCCAACATAAAATATTACTTTATAAGCAAGATGTTCTGCCAGCGATACAGAAGTATCTGCTGCCGTACCACCAGACTACAGAGCAGCGTGTTCCTGGCGGCAGGCGTTAAGAATAACTATATAGAAATAGCTCATCATCACGCTGATGGTCTTGTTCACTTACGTAGGTCATAGATGCATCAGTATCAGACTGAGACTGTTTCATAACCAAATATAAGTTTCTTGTAGTACATTTAACCACAACAGTAAGAGAAAATGTAAAAAATACAGTAGTACTTCACTGTTTACTGCCATCAAGCCTGCACAGACGCCGAAAAACAAAAGTTGTGCTCCCTGACAAAGCAAATGTTGAACTATTCCTTTAACTCTCCTCTGTTTCTCCTCTCTCTCTCTCTCTCTCTCTCTCTGTGTTTGGAGATCGGAGCGATCTGATTGGCCGGGCCCTGCAGGAATAAACGCTGTGAAGCTGGGCTCGGAGAAGGGGTCGCTGTGTTTTATGAGCCATTAAAGTTTTATTCATCCCTGCACCGAGGCAGCCTTCGGCCACGGGGTCACCATGCTTTAAATAAACTCTCATCATTCCTCCACCCCCTCCTCCCCAATATCTGCCTCCCCCGCCCCCCCTCACCCCCTCACCCCCCAAACCCTTCCACCCACAGACTTAATGGACTGTTTATTGTTTGATGTTCAAGTCCGACTTCATCATTTTTTCCCTCTCTCGCTCTCTCTCTGTGTTTCGCCCTCCACTTGTGTTCAGTGGTGTGGAGGTTTGAGTGATGTGGTTCGTCCGCATGTTTGTACTATGTGTGGATTCGTTTTGCGCGAGTGTGTGAGTCCATGCCTGTGCGAGCGCTACATACGTGCAGTATGTCTATAAATTCCTTTGGTGTGTCGTACTCTTCCCTCTGCTTCTCTGTTTCACGGGGTGCATACCAAACTTTTTAAAGGATAAGACTGGTTGTAGTCTTCTGCTTTTTTTTATGGCAACTTTCAAGAAAATACTAAAACCAACAGGGAGTCGAACTACTAACAAAAATTCATCTGTGTAGCTAAAGTCTGATCTGAGCCTGATATATGTTTGGTTGAAACAGCTGTTATTGTCCCGAAACTTTGTTAAAAACACATTAATGATCCACACAGTTGCACTGGACGGCTTATACTCCTATTACAATGAACATGTTGCACTGCAGAGTTTGGTTTGGTTTTGTTTTGGGTTATTTTTTATTATTATTTGTGTTATTCCTGTAAATATACATGGAATGTACATTAATTCACAGTTGAAAATAGTCCCCAACACATGTACTATACACTACACTACAGCGCCCAGCTGTTTCAGGAAATAGTTTGGTCTTTTTTTAATGAGACAACATATTTGACAACTTTTAAAGATGTAATCTTTAATTAGAATAACTGGTCTTGGGGCTGAATTGGGTTCCTGATAATATACGAACGTGTGTAATTCACGTATGATTTAAATGTGGAAATTGTCGTTCATATCACTTTTCAGAGAGTTGCTTAATCTTTATGAATTTCCACGTATCACTTGTGGAAATGTCCGGTTCACATGTGACACGTACAAATTTTAGTTTACAATAATTGTGACTGTGGCCATGTTTTGTCTCCACATGTTAAGAACAGCCAGAAACAAATGAATAAATGTAATTCACATGTGAAAATGTTCCTTTGTATGTGAAACTGATTTTTGTAGGACATTGACAACTACATCTGTAAAAACACAACAGTACTCTCATTAATGGGCTTGCAGCTGAATTGAGTACGTTGGAAAGTTTTCCACATGTGGAGATTGTAATCCACGAAGCCAATCACATCTAATTAACATGTGAAAATGTAAAAATGTACTACACCTGAACGTTTTTTAAGCCAAATTAGTTAGTTAGAAAATATCGAGTTAGTATGTGACATTATTTTAAAATTCAAGCTGAAACGTGACAATAGCCAAACACGTGTGAATATGCAAATCACCGGCAATTTTGTGATTTTCTTCACAGTATTTAGGACTAAAACATTCTCTCAGTGATATCTTGAGGTCAGTGTTTTGATGCAGCGAGCGTGCCAAATCAGAGGGCTCTGACAAAAACACGCAGGGTCATCTGGGAAAAAAACAAACAGATGCAGCATCAGCAGGCAGGCGGCCACGCCGGCTAATCAAATGTGCGAGCTCACAATCCCTTCCTAACGTGAACGCTGGATTACCCTGCGGTCACTGAAGCGACTGTCAGAACTTTCCACACTTGTAAAAATCTGCTTTTCATCACTTCAGGGTCTGAAGAGTCTGATAAGACTTCTAACCTGTGGATCCATTCATCAAAGTGGACTTCCTGGATCGTACGTGAGGCAACACACACGACAGATGCACCCTTTTTTTTTTTTTGTTCCTCCTTTCAGCCTGAGCGTCCCGTAATGCGTTGGTGGTTCTGGTCTTTTCGTGGGATTTGTTGACGATAAGCTTATCTTTAAATACTTAACAACGCAATAGTTCATCACCCTGGAGCTTGTGAAGCGCTTTTTTGGCCCGAGAGCGACCGAGCGACAGGAGAAGAGATTTTGGGAGAGTTTGCAGAGAGTTCTCTCGCATGTTGTGTTACAGCTGACCCTGTCCTCAACTTTGACCCGTGACCCCGGCAGAGATCTGTCATGAGAGGGAGCTGCTTAACACAAAATGGAGCCTGGTTCAGGAGTCAGAAAGAGAGCGAGAGACATGCAGAGAGCGGGGGAGAGAGAGGGAGAGAGAGCTCCACCGCACACAGAGGACTCATTTATCCTCTCTCTCTCTCTCTCGACTGCACTTTTTTTTTTCCTCCCCTCCTTTGCTTTCTCTTTTGTTTTCACTGCACAGAAACTGTTGCCCTTTCTTCCTATACATCTCCTCTCTTTTCTCTCTTGTCTTTCCTCCCCCCCCTGCCACCCACCCTCTGTCTTCTCACCCTCGTCTGGTTGCTTTTCGGACAGCAGCACGCCATCATCAGCGGCCACCGCCGCCACAGGTACGGATTCATGGCAGCGAGGACCAGCAGGATTCTGGGAGGGAATTCGAGAGACGAGGCTTTAATGAGAGCGAGGCCTCGTCAGCCGGCGAGAAATGTATGCAAATGATATGCACACACCAAAAGGACCCTGGGTAGGCGAGGCGAGCGCCGGCCGAGCTCCCGCTGAGCTCTGAGGAAGATGAGCGGCTCAGGTCAGAAGAATGACAACAAAACACCTCCTCCATCTTTTCTTCTTCTTCTTCTTTCTTTTTCTTTTTCACCTAGGAAGACAGAGAGAGATGGAAACTGTTAAACACGAGCTGTTAGATGAGTTTGTAGTGTTGCTACATAATGTTGTTGTGTTTTTACTTTCTGGACGGCTGTTGCTAGGTAGATTTTTTTTTTTTTTTTTTTCCTGTTGTTCATCTTTGTAAGCACTCTGACATTTGTAGGGTAAATTATCTGGAGATTAAACACATCTGTGTTTCACATCCAGACTTTCCAGACGTTTAATTGTCACAAATTATTACTCTAAAAATAAAAAATTTAAATTGAGAACTCACATTGTGGCCTCTAATTATGGATGTAATTTTTTTTTGTTAATAGAGAAATTTGACAGTGACTTGTTTTGACACATTTGGAAATTTAAACTCACTGAACATGGCTTTTTAATTATCAGGCTGTGGTGTGTTTTATAGACTTAAAGATGTAAATGAAATGTCCTGTTTTTTAATTCTGCAATAAAATGCATTTTTCAACAATTACAAGACGGTTGTGATTGGAAATTATTTACACATTTTATAATTATTATTACTATATTGTAACACTGTCCTCTAGTTGTTTATTTTTTAAGCGTGTGAAGTGTTTCTTATTTTTGTACCCTGATGTTATATCTTTTAAATTAATAATGAAATACAAAAACACATTATTTTTCATGAATTTCCTGTTTTTTTAAATCAGTCCAAGAAAAAATAAATAAAACCTTGAGTCTTGCTATTTTTCCCCCCTAATTTGTATTAACTTTATAATCATTTCCTTTAATTTCTTTAACTTGATTTAACACATTTCCTGTTTTAATCTCAGTGTTGGCACCAAATTTTGAGATAATGGAAAAAACAAACACTCCTGTTGCACAAAAAAACATCGTTTTCCTCTTAGAAATTACACATTTTTCTTGTTGCTTGTCCTAAATATGAATTTAATCCGTCGGGATTTTTTTTTTCTTTTCTTTTAAACAACCCTGCAGGATTCACAGGAGCATCAGCGTTGTCGCCGCAGCTCCTGCCCTCCTCTCTCCTCCTCTCTCCTCTCCCCTCCTCGCCTCTCGTCTCTCCGCTCCGAGCATCGCTCCTGCAGGAATTATGCACCGTTAACTGGCCTGTCTGATCTGACTGCCGCTGCAACAACACACACACACACACACACACACACACACAAAACGAGGGGGGAAAGAAAGAAAACGAATAAAGGATGAGGCGAGACGTCGGCGTGACAATTTCGATGGCGTTAACTAGTGATCGTTAAATGCGCCACGGTCCAGCCGCACCGCAAAATGGAAACCTCTCTTTTTTTTCTTCTTCTTCTTCTTCCTCCGTCGCCTTCGGGTGGAAATAAACAAGAGGAAACGGGCAGAGAAGGAAAAAAAAACAAAAAACACATCCATTGAGTCTTGGGAAGAAAATGAGAGTGGCACCTGATGATGTCGACTTTGACACGTGTTAATTGCTGCTCAGCTCTCCTCATTAGGGAGTCTCAAATTATTTTAGCGCTCCAGGCCACAGCGCCTTGTTTGCTTTGCTGAGGAGAGGAAGCAGCCTGGCCCAAACTTCAGCCGGTAAGACGCAACGCGCTTTTTGGTCAGCAGGCTTAAATTAATGTGCTAAATAAATGTGTGCAATTACGAACAGACCGAGCATGGAGTTAAATATATTTCAATTAATATAGAAGAATTAATAAATGTTGGGAATGAGAATTAAAGATATTTATGATGTTAGTTTATTGTTTTATCTTTCTATCTGAAATATTAAAACACATCAATGTTTGGCTTGATTTCACTTGACTCCTCCCTTAAATCACATTTATTTTATTAATGATAATTTCTTTGTTTTGTTCCCCATCAGGATTTTTTTTGCTCCTCAGACAGACAGGAAGAAATTTATCCGATGCATTTCGAGCGCCACCTCTTTCTCCTCTGATGATCAGAGATTTACAGTGAAGCATCGCCTCTATTGCTAAATCGATAACGTGCTCGGGATCGATATCCTCCTCAGACAAAATGGCCTCATCAATAGCCTGACAAAACTGCTCCGCTGCACGCGGCTGCTTTTAAACATCAAGCAGAGGTGACTCGCACCCCATCAAATAAAATCCTTTTCCTCGTGTGATTATATTTAAAAATGTGCGTCTTCAGACTTCAATCCGCTCCTGAATCCTCACCTTTCACACACACACACACACACACACACACACACACACACACACTGATTGAGTCCAGCGTCTGGGGGCAGCGGCCCTCGTCCTCTCTGCTAGATTACTTGTTACCTGTTGGCATGTATTTATATGGCCTTGCATGGTGAATTATAAAGCCTTTGTTATTGCCCTGGCTTGGGGTCGGCCACTTGTTTATGACGCCAGTAATGGTGGTAATTGTTACTGTTGAGATTACCTGTCAAGAAGACCCGTGCGGCGAGCTTGGAGAAGGCGTCCCTCTCTTGACAAGGGGTGACAGGGGGACGGGGAAGAGGACGGGGTGGGGGGGTAGAGAGATGGTCGGGTGGGGGAGGCCGGGACGCCCTGATGACTTCTCGGCTGATAATCAGCCGCCGCGGCCTGTGGGATAATTCAGCTGTCAATGCCACCTAGCAGGGCCCAGCATCAGCCAGGCGACCCCAGCTGGCGTCATTCATTTGGACCCCGAGATGGGGATGGAGGCGAGAGGAGGGGGTGATGGGATGCAGGAGGCAGAAGGAGACGGAGGAGTAAGAGACGGTGTCTCCATCTCATGTCAGAGTTGGCCTTCAGACGCAGTAGATTAAAGCCATCATGAAACATTTTGCAGTTTAGAAGAGAAATATCTGAGCTTTCAAAATGTCTGTCCAGATGCAGCTTCTCTACAAATCACAGCTGTTACACTTTCAACAATACACGAAGAAATCATCTGGATTTTTCCCTATTTTAGTTTCCTTCAGGCATAAAATGCCCCGACTCTTCACTGATTAGCAGTTTAAACTTTTCTCCTGTAAATGTTTGAAGAAGTTGATATCAGAGCGTGTATCTGTGTCCCCTGTGTGAGATTTTAAAGGTCCCTTAGTCATTTTTTTTCATTATGTTTTACAAATAAATTGAATCATTTGTTGAATGAACGTTCAGAGTCCTCTTCACGCAGGGCCCTGATTGGCTAACAGTATGCAGCCGCTCCTCTGAATCAAACCATCTAAACATCGAGTGAATGATTTCTGCAAACAGCAGTTTAATTCCTGACGTGTATACTCGCATCCTAAATTGACACGATGTCATAATAAAGTGGATTTTTTTGTAAATGCAATTACTTTAAACTGAGGCTCTCAAACAAATTTAAAGTTGAACGATGTAAAGATTAATTTGCGTTTAATGTCTCGTGTACATAAATTGGGGGAAATTTGAATACCGATCTGTGGCCGTCGAGGTCCCTCCTAATCCCTCCTGTCTGAGCGCTCTCGTTGTCTTCCTGTGCACGTGTGCATCATAAAGAGGGCAGCAGCAGCTAAAATGGCAGGCAAATCACTTTTCGAATGGTTTTGGAGCAGCTATCAGTGTCATCCCTGAATGGCTGTCTTTATCAATGATTCTGCCTGATATGGAGGGGAGGTGGGTGTTGGTGGTGGTGGTGGTGGTGGTGGTGTTGTGGAGGGGGGGTTCCCTCTATCTGTCGCTGGAATCTTTCACAGTTTAAGGGGCCAGGAGCTGCTAAGAAACTGTCAAAGATTTGGACAGCTAAAGTCCCAGGGTGGCGAGCGGCGAGCTGTTCTCTATCTGTATTCCACCGTGGCAACACGCAGGGTTGTAACACCGCGCCACTGCTACTCCAGTGGGATAATGTCGCCGAGGAAATAGTGCCAGGAAATTGTCAGCACTGGATTTTTTTTTTCCTGTATGAAAAAGGATCCGTTGTGCTGGGATGGAGGATTTTTTTTTTTTTTTTTTTTTTTGCCTATTTTTGAATTTTTACTTTGCAAACAAATTGTGAAAAATGCACAAATATTTCAAAAATCACATGAAATGACAGAAATGCAGCGATGGAATGTAACTAAGTATATTTACTCAAGTACTGCTCTTAAATACAATTTGAAGTACTTGTAGTATTTCCATTTTCTGCAACTTTATACTTTCACACCTACAATTTGGCGCCAAATATTGCACTTTTTTACTCCACTACATTTACTTGATAACTTTAGTTACTAGTTACTTTTTGCAGCACATTTTTAAATTAAAGTATTTTATTGTTAATCAGGTCAAAAAACACTGATTTCTGATAATCAGAAAAATGTTGAATATCAGATCTGATAATCTTCCAGGAGGGTCATTGATATCCTACACAGTGTATAAATACATGTAAATAAGTATATCATTTACTTTTACTTGTACTTTGGATACTTAAGTAGGTGTTATATTAAATTCTTTAAGACTTTTACTCAGCTGCTATTTGTGTGGATGACTTTTAATTATACCAAAGTAATATTTTAACACGATGTCTTTATTTTTACTCAGATTATTTTATATATTAACTAATGACAGTGAAATTGAATAAAATACGTATCAAAGTTTTCACCTCACACAGTGTGAATATTAACACATTTTTACTGTTTTCACTGACGTTCTGTTATAATAATATTTCAGGTTATTATGTCGTCCGGTGGATAATTTATATGAAGTTTACTCTCCACAAAAACAGATTTGTGGTCCTCTAAATGACTTCAAAGTGAGTGACACTGAACTTTTGTCGTCCATTTAGCAATCAGCACGTACAATATTTCATCTAAACCTAACATGATATTATTTTCATAACACCTCCTGCGATGATGTCTGAGGCGGACTCGCTTTCCCTCTCCGCCTCCATCGCTTTAAACTTAGGCAGCGCACAGAGGATCCTGTGTTACATGGCTGAGGCAGCTTTGCTAAATGTGTCAGAATGGAAAATAAACACGACAAGAGCCTTTTTTTTTTTTTTTTGCACAGGCACTGGAGCTCATGTGATAGAGGGATTCTTTTCAGTGGATTTAGAGGAGCCCGGCTCACAGTTTGACTAATGCTCACCCAGCGTTTTGTTTGTTTTTTTGTAAATTTGTGACTCAATAAATCTACTTTCCACTCGAATGCGATTCTCTTTGCCTTTAACCGGCCTTGTTTATATCTTATTGTCACACTCCATGAATCAAACACAATTGCTTCATAACTTAATTCTGCATCTTCACAGTTTTTATTGTCACGGCTTAATCCTCCTGGCTGCTCGACAGAATATAACATGGCCATCATCATCGCCATCATCACCATCATCACAACTTAACTAAGAAATTTATATTAAGACAATCTCCCCTCGATATTAAAATAAAGCACAATCTCATTTCTTATTCAAATGATAGCATTAGGCGCGTATGCATTTATCACCCGATACAGGAGTGAGGTTATAAACAATGCCATTCATTATCTGGCCCAGATGCAGCGATTGTTGATTAAAGGGCTTTGAATATAACAGCCACACACACTCGCACGCCTCCACACACACACTCGCGCACACACACAGATGGGTGGACATTAGGAAAGGAGAGAGGCCATCTGAATAGGCTGGAGGGACATTAACGGCAACAATGATTGATATTTGCCGCGCAGGCTTTTTAATGGTATTGTTATTCCTCAGAGTTATACCCCGTCCTCCCTACGTCTCGTCTCGCAGATAAATGGAGGTGTAATAATGAATAGAAATTATCCTGATTATTTTGGTGGAGGTGGAGGTGGTGGGAGAGCCGGTGAGGAGGAGGCGGGGGGTGATTCATAATCTAACGTGAAGCTTAAAGCTTAGTCAACAGTGTTTTTGTAGGTTTCTGGTAATCTGTTGTTGGGGAAAAACAAGCAGGATGCATCTTTTAACTGATTTTATTAATCAACGTTTATGTTTATTGATCAATATTGTAAAGAAAAGTGCATGAGTTGGATCCTGATGTTGTGTAAGTGAAGGTAAATGTAGGTAAATGCTAACCCTTTTTTTTTTTTTTACCATTTTTGGAACTTGGTACCAAGTAATTTAAGAGTTTGTTGTTGTTGTTGATGTTGATGTTGTAGTATTGTGATTATGTGTTGTCTTGCAACTGTTTTTTATGCTGTAATGTTTATTTTCTCCTGCCCAGGGACTACACATGTGAACGTAAAAAAACAACAGCTATGAGGTTTTGCATTGTCAAACAAACAAACAAATTTAAAAAATCCTCAATACTGACATTTATAATCATCTGACTTAAAAACAATGTGTGCGTAATTCTGACCAACCAGAGACGATCACAAACATACAACGCTCGCTGTACTGTACAATGTTTTTCATACAGAAACATCTATATACTCATTGTGTAGTTAACCTACAAGACACCATATTTCCAGCAATGCATATTTAGAGATGTTTGCCCCCATACTTCATGAACTTTATTAATTTCATTCATTTATTCATTCATTCAACCTTTATTTTAACTCAGCTTTGCCTCGAGGTAGAGATCTCATTTTTAATATGGCCGAGTAATTAAACAAAACAAAAACAAAATGGCAATAAACACAAACAGGGAGCTTGAATAAAAATTGCGCTAAGAAGTAAAAAATAAAGGTTTTCTGTCAGAATATTATTAGAAAATGAAGATACTGAATTCATTTCTCTGCACATTACAAATCTGTCTTTAACTTTGTTTACTGTGTGTTTCGTCTCCTTTTTTGGGAAATTCATCGCCGTCAAAATACGAGTGAGGGGAGGCGGAGAGAGAGTCTGTAACCAAAACTGTAAAACAAAGTGTACACAGAGAAAAATTACAGTCAGCTACTGAAGCGCTGGGGAAAAGGCAACCGGATAGACTCATAAACAAAGACGCACAAGGCCGAACATCTTCACCGGGTTATTCAGACAATTTTAATATTTTGTTTTTTAAAATCACGATTATTGCATTCTGAAATAAAATTCCTCACTCATCAGTCGCACACACGATACACAACCAAAACTCGCCTTGTGTTTCCCAGTCTGGCCCGGCCGTCGCTGTGAGAATCTGTGATATTAATTAGTTGTGTTTTCTTGAGAGCCTTCAGTCGCTGCTGAGTGTTGATCATGTGAACAGCTGAGGTGGTCATCGCCAAAACACATTATTTGATGTGAGAGGCCAGCTTGTCCAAAGCAGTTGTGTTTATTACACACTCCTCTGGCACCTGCTGCAGCGAGTCGGCCTGCCAGGACACACACACACACACACACACACACACACACACACAGAGTCATCCAAAATCTCTTCTTCATTTAGCCACTTTCCACCCAAATGACAGCCATTATCACCTTTCAATTACATTTGCAGGACTCAGCTGCTGCTTCAGTGCTGTGCTGGACTATATTGTAAAAACATGAAAATATGCAGCCAAACACCGTGAACCCAACCTCCTTTAATCCAAACTCACATTTTCACATTACACACCTGGAGACTTCATCAAAATGCATTTTTTTTATTTTTATAATACAGTTTTATTTGTGTTTTCCATCGTTAAAGTGGTGCTTTTCTGCTTTGAATGCAGGTGATTCACGCGAGAGAGGCAACACAAATTTCCCCACAGCATGGATATCATCCTACAGTGTGTTGCATCTCTTGTGGGCTTTATGCAGAATATTGGAGATTATAAACAGCCAGGGTCTTGGCTCTGCTGAGACATTTATTTCACCCAATTGTCTCGGTGCTTGTTGCCTGTGGCTGTCACGTTCTCAATATTTTTCTTGTCCTTCTTTTGTTATTTTTGCACTTTTCTTTATGGAGTTTTGAACTGGTTGCTACAAAATATTGTCTACTAAGCATCTAGTCTTTTGAGCTGCTATTTACTTAAATCAGAGGAAGAAAATTAATGGATGTACTCAAAAACATAAAATAAAAATGAATTTCCTTTGAGTTTCTCTGCTGCTCCCAGACCAGCAAGACCTCATTTGTCTTCCTCGTGTCTCCTCATTCTCTCTCCTCCTCCTCCTCGTCATCCTCCGTCTTCTCCTCCACGCCAACATGTTGTGCATCAAACCGTCCCTCCTTCCTTTCTCCCTTTCCTCTCCTAGGGTGTAATGGTGTGATGCCTCCCTCCTACGTCTCCCCCTCCACCCCACCGCCACCCCTCCACTCTCTCAGTAATCAGGGCCAGATGGAGGCAGAGATGGAGTGATGGAGGGAGGGAGGATTGGGTTTGGTCCTAGCAGTGTCTTAGAACGTGGGGAGCTGTCAGCCCTGCAGGGAGAGAGGAATTCTCCAGCAATAAAATAGGGATTTATCACCACTCTACCACAGAGAGAGAGGAGAGAGAGATGGAGGGAGAGGGTGTGAGGCAGAGAAAAGGACGAAGAGATCAAGAAAGTCAGATAGAGAAGGGTGACGTGGGAGGGAAAGAATAGAGACGGGCAGAACGAGAAACCCGCAGAGGGATAAAGAGAGAAGAAAAAAAAAAACAACCTGATAGAAGACTTTTCATCATCGTAAAGCTTCAGACAGATGAGGTTGAAGGAAGGAACATGCAGGATGATGGACGGAGTTCGCTGCCGAAAAAGGCCTGGAAGGTGGACGAAGCCAAAAAAAGACGAGAGGAGAGCAGAAATTGAGAGAGACAGTTGTGCGATGACACCCGCGGCTCATCTGCTCACATTCTAGCCGCCTGACAATTTCTCTCCCGCCATCTGTAGCATGCAGACCGGCGAGCGTCTGTCCAGAAAGTTATGCCCAGTTGCGTTCAGGGGATGGGGTGTTAAGCAAAAAGACTCGACCTCCCCTACTGGGCCAAATGAACCTGCTAAAACAACCGCTCTCCACAATCGGCTGTGTAATTGAAACCAGAATGTGCAGGATTTGATAAATTGCTTGACCCTGCAGGAATGTTAAGGTCGTAAATTTTTTAGTGCATTTTGGCCGTGCTGAGGTGTGCAGAGGTGTACGTTAAGAGCGTGTCCACTGGTGTGTACGTGTGTCTGAGAGTCATAGAGAGAGGCTGCATGTGTATTTATTATTTCAAAACATAGTGGTCTTCCAGAGTCGCGTCGAGGCGGCAAGGCACAAACGCTGGTGCTCGTACAGCGCGTGTGTGCGCCCACAACGGCATTCCCCGCACTCGTACCGACAAATTACAGTGCACATTCCCACTGAGTGACCAGATAGATGATAAATTGTGCTTCTGCTCCTCGTTCTGCAGTGGTTTACATCAGAGGAGCAGTTTTGAAGATCTTAAACGAAAAGCTGAGATTCGAGCTTAAGCTCTGAAAAGGGTGAGCACAAATACCTGGCATTGTTAAAATATCCTGATGAAGTTAAAATATAGATTCTGTTTAAACTCTTTTATCATTTTATAAATAAATATGGAGCCAAGCGATGCATTCAAATGTCAGAGGACAGGAGAAGACTGGTCCAATGTCCAATTTTGTACACACATTTTTATTAACATGTTTATTTCCAAATTATTCACTTATACAACCATTTTTTTGGTAAAAGATATCATTTATAACACATTTAAATGTCCAAAGACAGCTGAACTTTTGTGATGTATTTTGTTAAATTGTGAACTTACAACATCCTAAATGTTTCCAACAATGTTATGGACCAGAGGATACGTCAGGGAGTGATGAAGGAAGTCAGTAAACGTATTAAATGTTCATTTAATCAAACTTTTTAACATTACAACATCTATGAACATTTCTGCCTGAGTCACATCAGATAGATTTTAACCTGCAGCAGTGGTCGTTTAAAGGATAAGTTCACCCAAAAATGAAACATCTCATTATCTACTCTTCCCCCATGCTGAGGGAAAGTAGGGTAAAGTTTCATAGTCCACAAAACATTTCTGGAGCTTCACAGCAAAACAGCATTGCAGCATTCTCCTAAATAACTGAAGTAGCTGGGGAATTATTTTAATTATTTTGTTTTCATCGTTTAGGTTGCGAGACCCCACAACGGCAGAAAATACAAACTGTGCATTTAATTCAGTGCCTTTAACTGTATATCCCGTATTTTCTACATGCAACCACTGCACTGTTATTAAGAGTGTACCAAACTATGAGCTCCCATCCGCTCTGATGATACTTGATGACTTTATCCCTCTCCAGAAGCCATCAGTATAATAGAGCTATTATTGCCACAATTCTCTGCGATACTCTTAGTCTAATATTAGTGTCCTTAACCGAATCTTAAAAGAGCTGCTTTGTTTTAACAGTTAAAAATATTTCCATTTGTGTGTCTGGAGCGAATGGTGGTAATGAGTGTCTTTCACACGGATCTGATTTTTTATAACCGCTGCTCACATGCAGCTCCGACTCTTTCCAACAGTCTGCGGCTGGCAAAAGTTTTTATCCCCTCAATAATCTTGTGTTCATGAAGCTGTTTGAGATGATTCCTCGAAATGTGTCCACCTAAAAATAACTATAACTAACTCTGAGAGGAAAAATAAAGATGGTTAGCTTCAGGTTCAGGTCTTGAACATTGGTGATAATCAAGGTGTTCCTGTGAGGGGTATTTTGTTTTGGGTTTTTTTTCATTCAGCCCTGTATGCTTCACTTTTATCCGATTGATATGTTGTATTTTTGTTTGTGAATGCTTACAATCTGCAGCCATTAACTTCTCAGTACTTCTCAGAAGTAGCTTGTTAGCGAAGATGCCCACAGAAGACAAGACCAGTTTGTACTTATTGCCCAGGGCATCCACTTTCTTGCATTACACAACAAAGCAGGTTTGTCTTGAGCGTTAGACTTGACCTTGACCCCTTTTCTTCATGTGCTGCACTGAAGACTTCAGTATTGAGGCCAGGATGCTTGAAACTAACAAGTTCATACAAAATGTCAACTGTGTCTGAAGGAAAAACTGTTTTTACCTGTTACCACTGAAAGGTAGAGCAAGAAATCCACTTGGCTAGGTTTAGGAAAACATTGAGTTTTGGCTTAAAATAAACATATTACCTCTGTAACTTCAGTTACAAACGCCATCCGTTTTCTACCTCACCTGTGTGGACTTTCTGCTCTATATCCTACTTCTCCACACATCCTACTTTGCAGCCGTAATAGTTACTATAGCCGCTACAGGTTGCTGCCTAACAAGAAGCGTAAATATGGGTCTGGATAAGCTGCTTTCATTTTCGACCTGTCTGATGAGGACGGGCTCTTGGACAGTCTGTCCTCAAAGGCATTCATGGGGTTGAGGTGGCAGAAATTTTTTGTGAAAAATGAAAAAGAGAGATTTTTAAAAAAAGTTCAACTGCTGCATAAAATAAACGTGCTCATCAAATTTTATTTCTATAGACAAGCACCCAGTTTGAATCCTACCGATGCTCTAAGTTTTCCGTCTGAGCTCTCTTGCAGGTGCCAGGCAAAAACCTCGGGACTTGGGGACAAACCTAAGCTGATCAACCATTGGTCATACCCCAACTGCACCAAAAATCCAGACCACTGGTCCGTGGTCCACACAGTGACCTGGTCCAGCCCGGACCAAAGCAAGTTCATGGGTAGTGTTCTTAAATGCTTGTAAATGAGGTGATCACGTGACCAAGAACAAACCCATCCTCAACTGCCGTAGTTCAGCGCACAGACACACCAATTTGATCAAAAACCGTACATTCTCTCAACGGACTTTCTTTTTCTTTTAAAGATTGCAATAAATGTAAAAACCGGATTGCAAAGATGACTGAACTCAACAATGCCAAAACCTGAACTGAAACTTAAAATGGTGTAAAATCTGCCAAAAGTCATGCAACTTTAAAAATAACTCACATATACAGTTTGTGTATACATGAACTAGCCTCCATGAGTATGTATGTCAACAGGGCTGAGGGCATGGAGCGACCAGCCAGGACCAGAGGGCACAGAGAGGTCAACACAATGTAAACAGAGACCGCCACACGATTTATGATGTTTGCTGGCTGCTAAGACGAGGGGTCTGCACATTCTCACAATCATAATTGCTTTTTGCAGCTTTTCAATCAACCTGACTCGGTGGACATTGTTTTTGTATTTTTTTTTTTTCACCTCTCATTTTTCCCCCTTGTCATCAGGCGGCCTGCTCTGTGCGTCGGTAGCTACCCTTGCGTAGCTGTGACTCGAGTCTCAGCGCAAGCAAAAACCCTAAAGCTCCGAGACTCTTTCCCTTTTTTCTTCTCTTTTCGTAATGAGGAGCAGACGTTGTTTCTTTCTCTCGCTCTTTCGAAACCCCGACATCGGCCACTCTGGCCGACTGCAAAGGGGAAACCCAGTCACACATGTGGACATCTGGTTGGACATGGAGAGCACGCAGCCCCACAGCATTTCAACCCCCCCCCCCCCACTCCCCTAACCCCTCCTGTTGACAGACGTTACCTGTGCCCCGGCAGGCCCTCGCTGCCCCAAGATAAAACGACCTCTATCCAGAGCCAGACGCATAAATATTTCTCTTTCTATTTTCCAAAATAGCTTTTAATTTTACAAGTTTTATGACCCTAATATTGAGTGCATATGTTTTACAAGACACCGTGTCCTCTGCTTCACCCCTCGGGTTCACGATTGGAGTTTTTTCTTTAGTCTTCTAAGAGAAGAAGGGAATAAAAGTAAAGAAAAAAAGAAAGCAGCATACATGGTGGGGAAAGGTGAGCCAGAGAAGGATTTTTCTGTATATCTTTCCACATGTTCAGCTGAATCGTTGCAGCAAAGTGTCTTTTCTCAGCTGATGATTTTACATCTTGCAGACTGCAAAGAGAGAAAAATAAGACAGACTCATCTTCATGACAAGGGGATGACAATATAAAACAGGTTGTTTACACTGATTAATCATCAAAACCTGGCAGTCAGTGTGCATTTCAAACAAGCATGGGGAACTGAGTATCCCACATGTTGGTTGTTGGTTGTTGCTTTAACTTTAACAAATGAGTTTGTCTCTCTATCTATTTTGCTTTCCCACGTGTATCTGTGTTCGTAGCCTCCCCATGACCTCACTCTCCCTCTCTCCATCTCCTCGACATCATCCACATGTGTTTCAGTGACCACTTACAGCTTAAACCGCTGATTCATCTTTCATGTAGGAGATTTATAAATTTCATAGCGTATGCGATGAATCGCCAGGAACTCCAGCTCATTTGACTTGAAAAGAGCGCCATCTGAGAGAATTAACGGATCAAAATACGTTCAATGTTTAATGAAAAGCTTATTTATCGTCCTCATATAATGTAATTCAAACCTCAGCGGAGAGATCACAATATGTAGCAACAGTTCTCTGTCTTTCCATAATGCTTTGCAGATTGACAAGAATAGCATAGACCATCCCAAAGACAACTGTCTTTCAAGTGAAAGATACATAAAGGTCAATTTTAAGGAAAAACAATACAACTGTGACTCTGAGTGAGATTTAGTCGAGCATTCGAGCCAATGGGAGTTTTAATTAGCTCATGTTTTGTAACTTACAGAGCGTTTCATTTAGACTATAACACAATGTATCTTAGGTGCTGATTAGCTCAGTTGGTAGAGCGGGTGTCCAATGTACAGAGGCTTTGCCCATGAGTACCGGGTTCGAGTCCGGGCTGGGCCCTTTGCTGCATGGCACCCCCCCTCTCACTCTGTTTCCTGTTATCTCTCTCAAGCTGTCCAATCAATAAAGCCATATAAAGGCCAAAAAAATAACACTGTAAATCTGGAACTTAAGTTGTTGTATTTCCCCGACACACAGATACAGGTGTGATGGGATGGCGTATACGTTTCAAAAAACTTTTTGTGCGTCATGTCTACACATTTTATCTTTTTCGTGTGTCAGCGCGGGACACAGACGTCAGTGTCTTGGGGGTAAGTCCTGCTTTTGAACTGGCCACAGTGAGGGAATGTAACTAAGTACATTTACTCAAGTACTGCACCTAAGTGCAATTTGGAGGTACTTGTACTTTACTCACTAACCCTAACCTCTAACCCACTTCCACCTCACTACATTTTGGAGGCAAATATTGTACGTTTTTTAAAAACAAAACAACTGATCAGGGTAATCGGAAAAAACATGCTGAATATCCAAACCGATAATCGTCCAGGCCGTTAATCTGTAGACCTGTAATGTAGCGTATTCGTGTAAATATGTATAAATTACTATACCAAAAAATGACTTTTGATACTAAAGTACATCTTAAGTACATCAAATACTTAATATCATTACATTTACTCAACTGACTGATTTTAAGTATGCAGTAGTGGAGTTTGGGAAATACTATTCTTGTGCAATAAAGAGTCAGTAGAGAGTTAATATTACAACATATGCAACAAGGCTGAAGGCTGAGAGTTTTTTTCTCACTCTTTACCTTGTTCATACTGTTTATCACTGCACTGACAGTAAGCAGCGTTGTCCGTGTGCCTCTCTGCAAGACGTCCCGGTTCACAAGTGCAAAACAGACATCAGAACAGGCCCAGCATTGCCTTAGATGAAATACACCACAATAAATCCCCCTGCATATATCTCCAGCTCGCTTGCATCGTGCTGTCCGCTGTGCTCAGATTCAGCCCCAGTGGGGACATGAGTTACAGCACTCTGTCTGAAACCACCTTGTGAGGATTTATCACTGTGGCATGTGACTCTGAATGGAGGAATATGTGGATTCGGGGGGAGAGAATTGAGGAGAAAACCGAAAAAGCAGGAGAATTGATCCATTTTGCTTCAGGTTGAGACAGAAGCATTTGGATGAAGGAAAAAAGACATGGAACAAATATGGTTTTGTTCCGAAAGGATAATAAATAACTGGATTTCTGTGATTGACAAAATGATAAAACATTAACAGCATCGATCCTCAATCTTTTAGATATATTTACTTAAAAACTTTTCTTCTTCTTTTTTTCAGAACAGATGTTTTCAGTTTTGTAAATGAGGAGATGTTTCGAAGGGAACATTGGAGAAGTTATTGGTTTTGTTTTATCGCTTCCACTTTGCAGATGTTGGAGACAGACTGATGAGAGAAAGAAGAATGGGCCAGAAAAAGTCCCCGCATCCTTTATAGTATTTGTCCCTTTTGCGATACTTTCCAGCTCCAGCTGATGCAAACCAAGGATGATTCAGCCACATGATTAATGTGAGTTTGTACATCTGCTGTTCAACCACCAGATGCTTGGTAGTTCTTTTCTGGGAAATATCTCTGGCAAACAGGAAGTCAGGCATTTCAGATTTCTGCAATAACAAGTGATTCTGCTTTCACGAAAGAAAAGGACTTTATTTTCAGTTTGATTCATGAAAGCAAGATAAAGAGAAGTACCTGCTGCACCTTGATCAACAGAAAACCCAACGGAGATAAAACAGACTTGGTTTCCATGAATCCTGGAAGCTCCCATCAAGCACGGCTAAGCAAACGGGCTAACTCCTCAATTTAAGTGTAGTCATGACGCGTTGTTGAAAAGCTTAGATTCTCATGATTCTATTTATTCAAACCATTTCAAGATAAAAACACATCAGCAAGGTGCAATCGACAAGCAAACAAACAAACAACAAACTATGCCGACTCACCGTGTCTCAGTAGTGCATCAAAAGCTGCTGTTCTATGCCCGCCCTACAGCCTACAACAACCAATGCGTGGTCTTGTAGACAAGTGACCCACTCTCTCTTCTTCCTTCTCTCTTCTGAGCCACTTACTTGCCAGCCTCTGGACGACTGATGCATCATGTAGCCAATTAGATTCGAAAACCATCAATATATAGTTTATATCATTTTTTAAAGCTCTAAACTTGGAAATGATGTAAGTTCATGTAGTTTTAATGCGTTTTGCTCTTTGAATTGTCTGTTTTTCCACTTAAGACCTTGTTTTTGACTATTTTATGTAAAAACAGCTATCATGAGTTTTTGCTCCAGGTACTCTCAGGCAGGGTTATTTTGAGGTCACAAAATGGTACCAGGAACTGAGGCACTTTTCCTTCATTTTGACAAGAATAACAACAGTCTAAATTTTGGTTCTTGGCCCAAAATTGTCCCTGCTTGAGGCATGATATATCTGGATCTCTCAAAAACTACTGGGCTGGGGTATGGTGTGCTGCAAGGTTGCAAAAAAAGGGCCTTGTGACTGCTCCATGGTCTGTGCAGCATTCATTCACAGAGCGAGCAAGCACCATTTGCCAGTAGCAGCAATATTAGAGCCTAGAAGGTAGGTTTTTATTTTTATTTATGTTTAAATAAAATGATGTTGCTGACTTCCCCAACTACTGTAAAAAAAGGTTTGAAAACATTTGAGACTGGAGGCATTCGATTCATCAGTCTAATTCACCTTGGCCTCACAGTTCTTCATATGTGTCAGACACACAAGCAGGGTTAGGGTTAGCGGGAGCTGAAAAGGGGACTTTTAGTTCCTGTTTTAGTTTCGTTCCTGAGGCTTCTTTGGTCTTGAGACTGTTTGGCCAGAGTTGAGCATTGGTCACAGAACAGCACAATGATGTTTTTAGCAGTTTGTGACCTTTTGCAGAACAAAATCCACTTCGATCAAACTGAAAGTGCCCTCTGTTTACCCATTCTTCTATAGAACATCCTTTCTCCACAGACTTTAACTGTGAAAAAAGACTGGACCGTAGCATCCAGATGTTTTCCCAAACTTGTTGGTAAGTGGCCTCTCATTATCTCAAGTGGTGAAAAATCTGACAAACCAGCTGGAGAAAATGATGAGAGCTGATTCGGAAAAAAACAAGGTTTGAGGGCAAAACTTTTTTTTTGTATGTTCTGAAAGTAAGCACGAGCGCTCAAACACTGACGTGCAGATTACTTACAGCTTGATTTTGTTTTATTTTCAGTCAAATGTTTTGTCATGAATGAGCTTCCAGGAGCACGAAAACTAGCAATGACCCCTTATCACCATGGATCTCGCCAAAATAAAAGACAACACTCTCTTAAATTATCACAAGGCAGTGCAGGGCTTTTGAAAAGGGAAGACATGTTCACTGAGAGTGTGATACAGATGTTGATTCATGGAAAGCTTTCCAGTCTTCTGCTCAGCAACAGTTTGGGTAGACTGCTCTGAATGAACAGGTGTCTTGTCAGGTCTTCGATCCAGATATTTTAAGAGCGGAAAAAGATTGAGAAAGACATTTTTTTTGCCCAAGAAACAGAGAGAGGAATGAGGGTTTAGGGAACTTGTCCTCGTGGAGTCCTCACCCACAGGGACAGAGTTTCTGTATTTAGAAGGATTAAGTGTGTGTTTGCTTTGCGCTGAGGACAAAACAGTTTCCACACATCCTCACAACTCACAAAGACACAAAGGTTTAAGCCGGGACAGGGAGGAGATGGCTAATCTTTTCACCTAATCTGTGCAAACGCACAAGCACTAACCCTAACCCTGTTCTTGGACATTTAAATGTTAAACAGTTAAATATAATGGCAAACAGGAAAAATGAAGTATATATTTAACCCTTCATACTGATAGTAGAACATTCAATGATCACACATTATTTGATCGCCCCTGAAATATCAGTACATTAACCAGTGTAGCTACATCTGAATTTACTGCTGAAAGTGTTGAACGTTCGCCCAGTCGCCAAGATTACTGTCACCATAACTTGGCTTGAACTTGGATGACGCATGCAAAGACTGAAGAAGGAAGTCAGTGAACATGACTAAACATAACGTGAATAAAACTTTGACACATTACATCGTCCGTCAATGTCAGAGTCACTGCCAGATAACTCCCATAATCCCACGCCGCTTCACAACGTCTTCAAACTACGTCTTTGTTTTCATTGTTTTGATTGAGAAGCCCCAAGAGGCAACATAATTACACACTGTGCATTTAAATCAAATGTTGACATTGAGGTAGAAGTACTAAACTAATTAGAAGTGTACACTCTGAGAAGGGTGTTTTAATGTGGACACTTGAGGGACCCTTCCTCAGTTTTAGGCAACACTTTCTCTCTCTTTTGATAGCCTGATTTTAAGGCACAGACTTAGTGGACCTATTTGGAAATATTTTCACAATCTCCTTTATTTTTCCATCATTTCCAGCTTTAATTTTTGTCAACCTCAAAATCAAACCAGCGTTTCTCTTCAACCTTTCGTCTCCAACTGACGCTTCATTTTTCTCAGATGCTCAGCAGACCATAAACCTCTCGTCTTGGACCGCATCGCTCCTCCAGCCTGTGTGTTTTAGAGAGCCTCCTTGTCCATAATGCCATATAACATAAACACATTGCGTTTGATTGGTAGACATAAACATTGACTGTGGCTGGAGCGCAGTTTAACGCCAGGCCACAACTCACGGCCGCTGTTAACGGGCTCGCTGTCACGACGGAGGGAAGCCAAGGCCGGCCGCTGCCCCGAGCATTCAGGGTCACAGAGGAGGATGAGAGAGAGGAAGGATAGAAGGATGGATGGATGGATGGATGGATGGATGGATGGAGCTTTCAGATTTTCCCTGCATAATTTACAGTCATTGTCCACTGATGAACTTCATATCCCGACACACTGCCCCAACCACTTGCAGCTGTGTAGCATTAATTTCTGACAGAATGCAGGAGACATGATGTATCCATGTGTCATCATGCGCACATGAATGTGGAGTAAAGATCACGTACAATACATCAACGCCCCCAAAGCATCAACACACACATAAACATGGCGGTGGAACATTGGCACATTGTGACGCATCACGTCATTTATTCCGGCTTGTTGTTTGTGATACGACTGCTGCTTTTCTAACGAGTTAAAATTTGTCACAACTCTGTCGATATGTGAGCTTGCATAGAAAACAATGAGTGATGGTGTGTTTTGCAAACTGAATCACCAGAACAAATGTTGGCAATGTACGTGCACTATGTTCCTGCAAACCCAAATATGTCGAAACTTGAAGTTTCTTTGTGTTGCAACTTGGTAAAGTCCAGTTAGGTTTAGGAACATAACACCACTTGGTTGGGGTTCAGAAAAGATCATGTTTTTGCTGAGCTGGTGCTTTTGCTACAAGCACAGATGGAAACTGTCCTGAGGTCCTGTAAAAATATCTGATATTGTCGCCACTTAACCCGGCTGGAAAATGTTCCAATGTTCCAGTGGTTTTGTGCTTACAAGTGTTGAAGCGCCGTCTCCAAAAGTTTTCTCTTGCTGGCTATATTTAGCCTCCTGTAACTCCACAATAGCACCAATCAATGACGCATTCACAATGTTGAATCATGACAGTATGTAGCATTCTGTAACTGAACTCCTCACTTGTACTTGATTAATACTGTGATGTTTAATATGTAACCAGATGTGATGATCTGTCCGATCATGTTTAGAAAATACAATGAAGGCCTTGTTTACAGAGTCCTTTGAGTTGGGATTTCTTGCGCCTGAAACAGTCGGTCCATGTGGACTCTTTGGTGAGCAGAGATGATGCTGACAACTTTGAATTCTGTCCAGCGTGGAAACAAACTGTCAGTCTTTCATGGCGATCTGTTTGTGTTTGTGTAGCTGCACAGATTGGATGTTATATTCTACATAACAACACTGCAAAATTATCCATTTGTGTCATTTTCTTCTGGTTTGATTATATCTAAATATGTTTCAGAGAAGTTGAGTATTATCCACACAAACAGAGAAATTGTTTATTGGTAATATGAATTAGGTTGTGTTATGCCAACCCATAAAATGTTGACAATTAATGTTTTTGCAAACCTCTGATACGCTCCCATTTCGTGTTTCAAATGGTTTGTCCCAAATTGACATTTCTACAACGTGGTATGACGTGTCATGTTTATGCGTAGGGCATGTTGGTGGAGTTATAGACGAGAAGGCTGCCAAGCCAGCGACCGCAGTTTGAGACTGTATTTCAACATTTGTAAGTGTGAAACCTGCGGAGGCCCTGAGGGGCAAGGGAGGAAAACATTTTTTCTGGTGCTCCTTCTTCTAAGTTCTAAAATATTTTATTTCATGTGTGAAACAGAGTGAAAAAATGTTTTTTTCATAGGTGCAATTTTCTTTTTCGTGTGTCGAGCCGAGTGAAAAACAAAAATTTTCACGAGCGAATTTTTTTTTTTCTCAGGTGAGTAAGACGAAGAAAGTGCATATTTCTGGCAAGAAATGACAGAAATTGAGTTGTATGTGTCTAAGATTGAGGTTGGAAAACATTCTTTATTAATTCTGGAATTCAAAAAATTTCACTCGGCTCAACACATGAAAAAAAAACCATTATTCACCTGTGAAAAAAATATTTTTTACCCCTGAAAAAAAAACAAAACCTGTGAAATAAAAATGTTTCACTTGGCTCGACCCCAGTCAGCTTGCACAACCACAGCATCAGTCTAGTAAAGGAAACTACAATCTCGGAACCCATCACTTTTCACTTGGCTCAATTTTTCACCTGTGAAAAATCAGTTTTCACTTGGCTCTACACACGAAAAAAGTATAATTCACACGTGAAAAAAAAAGAAATTCACCCAGAAAAAAAAAACTTTTTTCACCCAGAAAAAAAAAAAAATTTAACCCAGAAAAAAAAAAAAATTACCCAGAAAAAATAAATTCACTCATCTCGACATGAAAAGAAAAGTTAACCCCTGAAACAAAAATGTTTCACTTGGCTCGACCATAGTTAGCTTGCACAACTACAGCTTCAATCTAGTAAAGGAAACTACAATCCCACTTAACATCACTTTTCACTTGGCTCTACACACGAAAAAAGTATTTTTCACCCCTGAAAAAAAAAAATCACCCAGAAAAAAACAACTTTTTTTCACCCAGAAAAAATAAAAAACTTTTTTCACCCAGAAAAAAAAAAAAAACTTTTTCCGCCCAGAAAAAAATAAAAAATTCACCCAGAAAAAAAAACTTTTTTCACCCAGAAAAAAAAAACTTTTTTCACCCAGAAAAAATAAAAAACTTCACCCAGAAAAAAAAAACTTTTTTCACCCAGGAAAAAATTAAGAACTTTTTCACCCAGAAAAAATGAAAAACTTTTTTCACCCAGAAAAAATAAAAAACTTCACCCAGAAAAAAAAAACTTTTTTCACCCAGGAAAAAATTAAGAACTTTTTCACCCAGAAAAAATGAAAAACTTTTTTCACCCAGAAAAAATAAATTTACCCAGAAAAAATAAATTCACTCGTCTCGACATGAAAAAAACAGTGAGCCCCTGAAATAAAAATGTTTCACTTGGCTCGACCATAGTTAGCTTGCACAACCACAGCATCAGTCTAGTAAAGGAAACTACAATCCCACTTAACATCACTTTTCACTTGGCTCAACACACGAAAAAAGTATTTTTCACCCGTGAAAAAAAAAAAAAAAATTAACCCCTAAAAAAAAAAAAAAAATCACCCAGAAAAAAAAATAAAAATCACTCGGCTCGACACAAAAAATAACCCTTGAAATAAATATTTTTCACATGGCTCGACACAGATTGGTCACAACTTGAAATAGAAAATTGAACCTAATGAAACGTAAAGTTGCAACATTTGCGTGGTTTGCAAAAATGTACTTGGCCAACATTTATTGGCAATTGGGTTGGTTATGCACAACCAGAGCATCGATCTAGTGAAGGAAACTACAATCTTGGAACCCATCAGTTCTGATGACTCGGTGAGGTTTTTTGGTGCTTCCGGTGTTGCAGGCTGACATCTGGATAACAGATATCTGTTATCTATATTAGCCATGAGAATGGATTTGACACAACATGTCAGCTAATCTCTACCATCGTCAGATGATAGCTAGCGGGCTCTGTGATAGCGCTTCAGCCAATGTGTAACGCCTCTTTTGCTCTCAACACTGCATGTAACCAAAGCACATTCAAACATGATTGGTCGAAGGACTTGGACTATAAATGGACTACTTTGCAAATGAAGGGCTCTGCAGTCAAGTTAGGCACAAAAACCAGTTGCAGCATCCGTTTAGACTTTAAAAATAAAGCTTGTTGACAAAAATGTCATATTATATTATGTCTTTTGGAACGTAACATTGTCAAACCGTTGCAGTTTGGTTAGGTTTAGGCACAAAAAGTACTTGGTTAGGTTTAGAAATATTCATGGCTGAGACTGCGGGATAAAAAGTTTCACATAAAGAAGAAAACAGCAAACTTAAAACAAACACACAATTTCACATAAAAGAAACTAACAGCAAATGACACCAAAACAATAAATATACTAGCCTCAGTGTTTAAGATGAACCTAATTTCAACCTTCAGCTTCACGTGCATGCTCACACATGTACTGCACATACGCACACTTTCCGGATTGGCACTCAGGTTACCTTCTCTCACAAGCGCTCCTTATTTACCTTGAAAATCGTATTTGGTTGGTTGGGACTCCATTTGGAGGTGGTAACCCTGCTTATCTGGAGCCTAATAAATTCAGCTGTGTTTCAGTCTGCTAACACTAACATACCTCGACGTCATCCATCACGGAGCTCAACAATAGCCGTGTCTTCGGCTGCCTCTGCGCTGCTAAAAGCTTTTTATGTGAAACCTGCAGACCTGCTGAGGCTGTGCATGTGTGTGTTCATATATGTGTGTGTTTGTGCATGTATGTATGTATGTGTGTGTCCTGGGGCCTGGAGCTCTCTCTCAAGCCTCTTATCAGATGGATGTGTTTGATATCTCTGCTGCAAAAGGATTTTCCCCACATATACATAAACGACCCGAACCACGGGCAGGTTGCTCCGACAGAGGCCGACCGTCGAAGCTCTTACATGTTTAGGAGTTCTGTTTCAGTGCTCTTATGTCACCCACTTTCCAGTCCAGTCTTCCCTCTAAGCTACATTAAACAACATAAACCCAGCTGATGAAAAATGGCCTCATATTCCATTTTTCTCTCTCTCTCTGACACCAGCGCTGGTTTATTCAAAACACCACATGACGGTTAAGCGAAGGAGTGTGTGAGCAGCGACGCGCCGCCCGACCAGAGGAGTGACGTCTTCATTGATGTCAAGCTAGCTAGCACTTTGGCCTGTCAGCGTCTCATGGGGCTGCATCATCCATTTACATAACAAGCCGCGCTCGTGACACCACCGCCTCGACAGATGTCAGCCTCGTGAGGGAGGTTGGTCACGTCCTTCCATCATTTCCAAGCTTCTTTCAGTTTTTTTTTTTTGGTTTCCCTGCTTTTTTTTCCGCTTTCGCAGCAAACACTGTTATTTTGAGGTGAGTCACGTCTCATCACAGCCTTGCTGGAGTCGTCACATTGTTTGAGGAGTCACTTGACAGTCATAAACATCATGTGAGGACATTGTAAAAGTGGATCATTTTTCAGGGGGGAGCGTATAAAGTTTCATTCTAGATTTTATTGGAATGAAAGAACTCTTTTATTTTGTTTCGGCTAACAAGTCATTGGAGGTATTATGAATTATATATCGAGTATTATCAACTGTAATAACTAGTTTCCTTTTATCATCTGTGGAGCCACCGTGAGCTGGTTGGCATCAGTACGATTCTGACAATCTCCATCATTTATTAACAATTTACAAAGAAGTATGAACATCAGTTACAGCTTCACGACAAACAATTGCTTAATAAATGGTTAATAAAGCATTTAATTGTTTATTAACAGTGAAATAACTATTAACTAAGGTTTAATTAACTAAATACAATTACTAGTAACTAATAAATGTTAATTTATCATTTAATTATGATGGTTATAATGAAGTGTTACCAAGTTGATTTGCGTTGGGAACCAGTTTTGAAAGTTTTAACTTGGACTGAATTAAAAAGAGCATCTTTTGCAGTGTTATATTTTTGGGTATAGCATTTATTTTCTTATTTTATTAAACCTTTGTTTTAATATTCAGAAACAGAACACGTATTCAGCGCTCATTAAGTCCTTAATCCTATTTTTATAATCTTCCATACTTATCAAGTGATCAAGTTTAAGGTCTCTGTAGCTCTCACCAGGATGAAGGTGCAGAAACTTTAAAAGCCCTTTCACCAGAGACGGTGCAGGTTCGAGGAACGACGTACATCATTTATCCACATGAACAATGGTTATAGCTGCTGGTAGTTTCAGAAGTCAGGAGAGAAACAAATAAGGAGGCAGTTTGTGCAATTTGGCCTGAAAAATAAAAAAAAGAAAGAAAAATGTCCCAATGTTTCAATCTATGATTGCACAAAGAAGACCAACCAGCTTTCTCATACAAGCTGTTATAGTTGGACTTTTACACTTTATTTAATAGTTATTTCACTGTTTACAAACAATGAAATGCTTTATAAACCATTTATGAAGCGATTGTTTATTGTAAAGTTGCACCTGATGTTTATAATACATTCATAATACTCTCAAATGTTTGATAACTTTAAAAACTCATGTAAAGTGGAGTTTCTCTGCTTTTCAGTGGTATCGCACATGTTCTGAGGGGTTCTGTAGTCAACGTGAACACACCATCACGTTCTGCAGCATGCAGGCTGATGGTTGTAGTCAAGTTACTTTTGCTGTTCAACATGTTCAACAGATTGTATATCGCTCTGAAAAAATTGTGCCGAGGATGATATTATAATAAACCGCTGTAACTTGCTGAGGAAAAGTCAGATGAAGACAAAGGTTTGATGGTGGTTTAAGCATCAAGTACATCATTTGAAATAAAGAAAAACATAACTTCCTAACACAATAATGTATGACGCTTGATACTGACTGCTAGAATAAGGTAGTAAATAGGTAATAAATCCAGGAGAGTCAGGCATCACAAAAACTGTTCTAGGTCATTGAGGTGATTAAATATTGTGTAGCTCATCTATAAACATTATCAGGTCGCAACTGATGTTTATAAACCTTTACAACTGCTTAATAAATGGTTCATAAAGCATTTCATCGCTTTTACTTAACTATAAATGTATCATTCATTAATTATCGTTCCAAAATCGATCCCAAAAGTTGTATTACAATTGGTATTTTAGTAAGTATTTTTCTTCTCTGGCTAAATCGCAGTAGACGAACGTCCGCACAAAGCGACAACAGCCTGATAACTTCACTGTCCACACCATGTTCTGTTCAATAATCATCCTTTACATCATACACTGGAAACTGAACTGAAGGATAAAGCCGCCACAGTCTCAACATCTCACAGAAGGCTTGTGAGAAAAAAAAAAAAAAGTATGGCAGCTCAAAGACTCTCCTTCATATTTGGTTGGAGTAGTAAGTGGCCGTTGGTGCTCCCTGCTGTTTTACGTCACAGGGGAAACATCTTTATCATGGCGTATATTATTCCAAAACACAGCTTCCTGCATGGAAACGATCCCCCCTCTGCCCTCAATCCGCCTGCCTCTGTGATAGACTACATTGCTTCTTATAAACTGTCCATGGTCCATAAATTGTGCAGCGCCGAGCATAACACTGCACAGTGTCGGCCTGCAGGGACACGCACGTTCGCAGCCCCCACCCGCCTCTCCTCTCTCCGCCCTGGCTGAGATTTGCTTAGTAAATTGTGCGATGAGATCCAAGGGGTTTAGAGAGGAGACAGGGAGGAATTGGCAGGGGGGAAAGTTTTAAACATGCTCCGTCTCTGTCACTGTCATTTAACTCTGCAGATGTGACATGTTTTCACTTTCTGTGTGACATGCAGATATAAAGATAAGCAGCTCTGACCCTGTAGACGGTGTAAGCGTCAGACCATGGGCTGTCATTAGTGAGCAGTTGTTTGTTCTTTTGTACTTTAATTAAAATACATTACTGTCAAAGCTAGAGTGTATCAGGTGCATCTCCGTTTCACTTCCAGATGTTTTGAATAAAATACGCTCAGTTAGAAGCAGATTACATTCACTTTGCATACTCAGATTACTTTGTAAATCATAGCCAGACCGATGGCTTCAATGTTTCGGTCTGATGCCAATACTGATATTAGAGAGGAAACAATTCTGGTATTGATATCAGCCAATACACACATATTTATGCTGTTTATCCCTAAAATGTGGTTATCAAAACTTCACTGGAAGTTTTGATAAAACAAGCTTTTTCTGCATTATTATCTCGAAAAACAAAAACAAAAGAGTTTTAATATCGTTGCAAACCGGACAGCATTCATGCCGATACCAATACATCTGCCGATATCGGCCGATGATATCAGCCAGCTGATAAATCAGTCAGGCTCTGACAAACATCAATTTAAATATGTGCCATCGCATTGTGACAGCCGGCTCTCGTCTTAAGCTGAAATGCATCGCGGCCACCGTCTCTTCTCATTCACATTCTGTCATACTATGGAAAGAAATACGAGAAGTGGCTATAGATAAGCCCCCTACATACGCATACCATTTAAATATTTGATCTGAAGGGAAAAAAAAGACACTTCTTCAGTTCTTGGATCCGACCCTCAGACACTGACAGTGACATGTCGAGAGCAACACGTAGCTCGCACCAGTTGTCACCAGGGTTGTGTCCTTTTTTGAACTATTTAAAAGACGCCATAAAAAAAATCTGCACAGGCGCATTGAGAAACGTGGATGCCGGCATGCATTTTATCCATCAGTACTGTCTGCTCCATAGTTTTACCGATGACCAACAGGGAGTTTTACAGCCAAGTGTCCCTTTAAAAGAGAAACAAACACAATGCACAAACAACAATAAACAACAGGAATAACTTCAGTGTTAAAGGTGCATTCTGCAGTTTCGGAAAAGAAATTGTAAGATCGTCTGACTGATTTTTGTTTTTATGCCTAGACAAACTAAATAAACAAACTCTTCGTTTTCATGACTGAATAAACAAACTGACCTTAAAGGACAACACAGTTTCATACTGCTTTACTTTTTTTTTTTATATGTGGCGGACCCTGCCACCTTTCCAGCCTCAAACAGTGTTCTGGGGACCTGATTTTCCTCTGAGAGCAGTTTGTTTATTCAGTTATGGAAAATATAGATATTTATAAATTTGCATTATTACCTCATTAATATTGTAAATATTACAATTCTGAGTTTAAATTCCTTCTTCAAAACTACATAGTGCCCCTTTAAATGTGGAGAAGGCGATTCTGAAGATAGTTGCTGAGTCTTATTTCCAGGTTGGAAAACACTGACACTGTGGGTTAATAATTTGGGTCGATTATCACCCCAAAGCTATTTGACGAACTGAGAATGAGACTCAGAATCTTTATTTCCAGAATCGCCTTCCCTACCTTTTAAGGTGAACAGTTTAAGTCAATGGTAGAGCTGCAGCAGAGACACAAATAACTTCGATCCACAGATTTCAACATGCAGACAGAAGACGCATACCTGGGTAGAAAAGAGAGCTGAGAAGATCAATCACAACCAAATCAATAAATACATAAACAGAAAACTACAAAAAAAAGTTGCTGTTTGAGAGACACTGAATGAACTTGCAGGAAGAAGAAACTCCACTCAGAGTGCAACTTAAGTCTACAAACTGGAGCAGAGAAGTGTGAACTTTCTGAGACTCTCGCAGTAATCAAACTTTTACTTAATTAGAGAAAAGTGTAAAGAAAGTTGAATCACAAGGGATCGACAGAAAATAGCCCGCTGGAGAACACTGCGCGTGTTGTTACTGAATATATCCGTTCTTTTATGTCCAACGGCACAAATTAAATCTGAACTAAGGTTACATTTAAATGACTGCAGGTCAGAGCTGCTTTCATTGTTACAGTCGACCCTGCTGCTCACACACACACACACACACACACAGAAACACACACACATTTCAGGCTGCTCTCTCTCTGCTAGCAGAGAAACAGACAAAACAACAGCAGAGATGAAGACGCACATTGTCACCGTTGGAGGGTGGAGACGGGCTGACAGGGTGAGAGCGTGTGGAGCTGACATTTTTCTTTACCCATCACTGATGTGAGGCTGATGAATATGCGAGAGGGGGTGCAGCACATCCACAGCCTCGGCTCTATCAATTACTGCAGGGAGAGTGTGGAGGAGAGATTTAACACCAACCGAAGACTAAATCACCAAATGCAAACAGAGTTCTGTCTATAAAAATATGAGTCGGACTTTCAGATAAGAGATATTCTTTGAACTAAAAAGCACCTTTTGTACCTCTTCTGGAATTGTGACAAATATGCATGTTGGAGGTGTTTGCCAGCTCTGACTGAGGTAGAAATATTTCAAAAATGTCAAATATTTCTGCCTCTCATGCATCTTTTTTACCTTCTTATTTTATTATATAGAAAGAAATGTTACATTTAGTGACTTTACACTTTCAGGCAGCTGCTACAGAAGCTTCAACCCTAAATTATCCGTCCATTTTACTAAATAACAAAGTTCACTTGCAGCCCAACAAGTCTCCTCCTAATCGCCACCACCATCACCCAAAACACCCTTTAAGATGAGAGCACAGATTGGATTGAATGATGAATGGCGAAGCAGCCTCAACATATACACATAAACTAATGAATGACGTGGCTCGGGGCCAATACTTTATCAGTATTGTGGCTGGAATTCAGCCCCTCTGTCCTGTCTCGACTTGCTTCCTCTCTGTTTACTTTCGGGGGGCCAAGCAGCAGTCAGTCCCCGCAGCCGCTCAATGGTGCGACTGTGCAGAAGAGGGAAAGGCGGCACTTTGAGTCCAGCCGCGAGACAGCAGAATTAAAACTCACCCACGATGCCGTTACGCACGAGCTTATTAATGAGACGAGGGCGGCTCGGCATCAGGACGCAGAGCTGGTTTGGCGCACAGGCTGGACTCGATTATTTCATGCGTAAAACTGCAGGATAGATCAACACAATGATAATAATAATAATAATAATAATAATAATAATAATAGTCATAATAATAATCATAATAATTTTGACTGAATAATTTCTGGGGGAAAATAGATATGTTAATCTCAATATTTTTCAGATTTTCAAATTAAAATATCTTGGTTTTGGCTCTTTACGCGCACACAATAGCGCCTTTCTCCTGTCAGCCCCAGTCTCAGATCCTGGCAGCGAGGCAGAAATGTTATTACTGTGTCCAGATCTCTTCTTCTGGGACTCTGGACAGCTGAGTCACTGTTTCAGCTTCAGTTTCAGAGCATCAAAGCTCTGGGAGAAATTGTGAATCACGCGATTTTGGGGAGAATGAGGAGATGTTGGACGTAAAGAAGTGTTTACTGAGAGGTAGAAATATAACACTTTGTGCGCAAAGTTCGGAGGAGATTATTCGACTCTGTGCCAAAGCTGGCGTTTTTATTGTATCCACGAGCAGGTGGAGCGAGGAGAGAAGGGGCTGTGCGTGTGTTTGAGGTCGCTATTAATGGATCCGGCCTCACCAGGTGAGCTGAGGAGCCGACATCCCCCCCGCTCCTCTGGCTCTCCTGCCCTGCCTGGCGCTGCCAAGGTGACCTTCCAGAGAAGAGGGGGAGAGAAGGGGGGGAGAGAGGGGAAGGTGCTGACAGAAACATCTCTGGTTGTGAACCAGCCGCGGTTTGCTTCTCTCCTCTGGAAAGGTGCGCTGCCAGCGGCGTCTCCCTCCCCGCAGCAGGAGCAGCTACCAGGGAAAACACCGAGGCCAAAAACATGTTATCCCAAGCACCGGATGTCTCTGGTCATAAGCTGCAGAGTGGAGAAACACCCCACGTGCCCACAAAACAGCTGAAGTTGAAGATTACTGGTCTGAACGCGCTGTGCGTAATTTCTCCACAACCCGGTTGTTGAGGAGTTTACCTGTTAGCCGCCTGTGTCTGTGTGAGCCAGGCTCTCTGTCACTGCCTGCGTCTGGCACGCACTAGTACGCATGTCTCCAATCTCTGGCCCTCAAAAACCCACACTCATACCTGCTGACAGGCCCCCCTTGTGCGCCATGACGCGCAGCGTGTTCACTGCAAGATCGCAGGACGTCACCCAGCAGCCGCAGCCGTCTCCTCTGCCACAGAAACTAAATAAGAAGGTTTACATCGCGCCAGAAAAAATGCTTTTTAATGTATCACAGGGCGGTTTAACGCTGTGAAGAAGCTTTTAAAAAATCCCAAAGCAGGAAAGGAACCTTCTAACCCACGCTTTAGTCATTTTTAATTTCCTTTAGACAACTTTTTAATTTGATTAAATCTTTAAGGACCACTGAGTCCGAAGAGTCGACGGAAAAAAATGTTATTTTCCTGCATTTCTTTCATATCATTCATGAGCCATTTCTGTCTGATGAAAGGATTCGTTTTCGAGCTGAAACCTCTAAATCTGGTCGAGTGAAAAACTCAGACTCAGAAGGAGTTTATTCAAAAATGCAATTGCCTTCTTAATATTAAAATTTAATTTGCCTGTCCAGCCTAAGAGACGCCATCTTGTCCTCTTTATGAAGTATGACACTGAAATACTTGTGATGGGCTACAAGATTTCTTTGGTGTGTGTTTGTGTGTGTGCGCGCGGTGTGTGGGGAGGTTGGGGCGAGGGGGGGGGGGGGGGCACTTGAAGTAACTCACGTCACAGTAATTACGTCGGTATTCCTTCTGGTCGTTTGGAAAAGGGAGAGTATCGCATTTTGTTTGACGCGGGGCCTCGGTCGGGCTCTGAAACTGGATCTCATGACTTCAACCCCCCCAACACACACACGCACACGCACGCACGCACACACACACACACACACACACACACACATACGAGCCTCTGCAGACAGCATCGTCTGGCCCTGATGCTCCCAGCTCCAAACTTCTGTCCATGCAGCAAACAAATACAAAAAAAAGAAAATACCTGTATCATAGTTGGAATATCTCCTCGCGCACCTCCTCCTCTTATTCCTCTCCCTTCACATGCATAAGGTCAATTTGAGCGCTTTAACCACGAGGGCATATTGTTATAGATATGTTTAATCATCACAAGTTATATGACCACTACAAGACGGATGCCCAAGAGCCTAAAGCTGTGCGCTTTAATTCAGAATCTCGTTTTTCAGACTTAATGGAACTAATAACATAACACTTAATCACGTTACTTTCACTCTCCTCTCTCGCTCCTTTGCATTTCTAATTTTTTATCTGCAGTGGCTTGGGGTTAAACAAATGAAACGAGCTGTTCGCCTCCTCCACCTCCTCCTCCTCCTCTTCCTCTCCTCTCTGTGAAACCTCAGAGGAGAGCAGACCAAACGTTACTTAGCCTGGACGCAGAGAGGCTGCAGATAATGAGAGCCTGCTTGCATTAAATGGACAAACAGCAATCCGACATCTCCTGACCCCTCGATGCTCCTCTCGGCTCCATTGATCATCCCCCCTTATGAGATAATGCAATTACAAACATCAATAAGGAGCTGCGAGGGGAATCATTATGTGGTGACAGTGATAAATGATGCTGCAGAAAATAGCGGGCTCCTCTCAAACAATCCGTGCGCCCAAGGGGCTTTTGAGGGCCGGGGCCCCGTCGCCAAGGAGACAGATGACATCCAAAATGGCCCCCGCTCAACAGTCCTCCTTCTCTTCTGTTTTTTCTCCTCACCAACAGATTTTTGTTTTTCTCTCCCTCCTTCTTTTGTTTCGGAACCAGCTGCCGCGCGACCTTTGAAGGTGGAGATTTTTGGGGGGGGGGTTTGGTTGGAGAGTTTGTCCTGTGAGGCGTTTGTGTGCCGCTGTTCAATTTGCGTTTGTGTCCACATTGATTTCATAAAGTAGCTCAGATATTGACATGTCACCTCGGACATTCGTGTATTTCCTGTGTAGTGATTTTCGCTTTGGAAACTATGGCACATTGATCAGTTGGGTATTGTTTTGTTGCGCTCTCCTGTCGAATATTCACCATTTCTTACATCTTTTCCTCTCAAGTTGTACTCATGAAGCCTGAATGCAACGAGGCCTGGTGGGTTTATCTACATAATCTGCACATTTTATGGCGAACATTTAACTCCTGGCTCTCTGGAGGAGAATAAAGGTAATTAAAAAAATATATAGAGAGCGCTTGTGTTCAGTCAGTTTTACGCATTAAATTCCGGCCTCTCTCTGCTGCGATCTCAATTTGATTTCATTTATTAAAAAAAAAAAAGAAAAAAGAAATAATTAATCCTGAACTAAAACCTCCAGTGTTGCAGATGTTAGAAATAAAATATGAGCATGAATAAAAGACACAAATACTCAAGGCAAAATGTGCGTTTACGTTTCAAATGACTCGATTTAAAGAATTAAGCATGAAATAAAGAAAAAAAAATCAGGTTCACACTTTCCACTCAACCACCTCGGAGGGAACAGTTGAGCTAACAGGCCTCGGCGTTCAGCAACCAGTGACAAACAAGTGATTTTATTCAATAAGCCTGCACATGTTATTGGCGCCGAGATTTGTCACGGCATGTAGTGTCGCAGAGAACACGAGGCGCACAGTTTCGTGTCCAAGTTCCCTGTTTTTCTCAACCATGAAGACGCATAAATATCTGCGTTGTTGTGGGAGGAAGACAGGCCTGTCCGGGCACCTCCACTGCTCTGGAACACATTTCTGCTCCATTCATTACTCTGACAGTTCACTGCGCGGTCAGTGTGTGTGTGTGTGTGTGTGTGTGTGTAAGTAAAACCAGGGAGGGTCGGGTGGGTAAGTAAGGTCTACCATCATCTTTAACTTTAAATAACGTTTTGACTTGCAGCTTTTGAAATTAGCACGAGTCAATCTGGATGTGGTTTCGTGCGTAAAAACGACTTTCAAACTGCAGAAGACACACACAGTCGAAAGGAAACTTAAAGGCACATCTCAGCAGAAATATAGGTCAGCTGTGACCAAACAAAAAAAATCCCTGAACATGCAAAATCACAATCATGTAAAAATTAAATAAAGAAAATAAAAGACACAAGCTGCTCATGAATAAAAGTGTTAAAGATCTTAATTTAAGCAGCTCTCACTTGTTCGTCTTTAAAATGTCACTGAGGTGAGACAAGCTGAATAAAGTTGTTTCAAGAAGTATTAAGTATTTTTCACATTTTGAAATAACTCGTGTCTTGTTCTAAAAAAAAATTTGACTTATTTGAACATTTTTTTGCGACACATTTTGGAAAATGATTTAAAGAAAAATCTGGTTCCATATTAAATATTTGAGAAAATGAGATACAAAAATATTTTCTTCTCAGTGTTTGTTTGCAGAGCGCTCTTTCCTGCAGCTTCGCTTCTTTTTTTCATTTATTTATTTTTATCTCCTCTCTGCTTTTCGACTGTTATCAAACTTCCGAGCGCGTCTCCGTCTGCCTGACGCCCGTGCGTAAAAGGAGAGGTGCTGCTGTGCGCCATCTCCAAACGTCCCTGCCCCGGACAGTTACCAGGCCTCCCTAAAGAGGGCAGTCAAGCATGGGCTTTCTCCTCTTGTCTCCACAGCTCCCAGCGGCCACTGGCTCAGGAATTCACATTTCACAGCCTCGGATTTTCCAGCCATGGTGGAGAGGCGAAGCAATTAAAACGTCGCCTGGGTTTTTTAAGAGCGTGTCTTTCTTCCTTCTTCTCTTTTAGTGTAAATAGCATTCACCTCGGCAAAGGCAGTAAAAACACAATAGTTGCGCGGAGGAGAGATAGAGAGGGGAGAAGGGGAGAGTATTGATTTACACGCGCATATTGTTATGGATAAAACAGACCTTCTCTTGTTCGCTGGGCTGAAAAAAAAACAAGAGTTTGGGATTCAGAGCTGCTCCCCGAAATGTATCAATTAGACAAAACTCGCTCGGCTCCTCTCCTCTCCTCTCGTCTCCTCGGTCGGCTCAGCCTCTGCCTCCTGAAGTGCAGTGTATCCCGGAGACAACCTCGGCTGCACCGCGCTGGGCTTCAAGCGGAGCCCTTTGACTGCGGGCAACAAGGCGTGAGGGAGAACTAATCTTCCCATTTACATGTTTGTAGCAATTTTACCTAAATGAATTTTAATGCTAAATGAAGGATAATTCGCCGTCTTGCCGAGCCCCCTCTCCCCTCTCCATGTGTGAGAACATTACAGCAGAACGCATGCATTAGCTGCACATTATCCACAGCAATGGGAGGACGCTTGACTTAAGTGCATGTGTCTTTAAGAATAAATGGACCTCTGCTGTCTTCTGTGGACGTTTGTCAACATGTTTGTGCCTGATTTAGCTTCACAGCATCACTTGTTGTTGTTGTTGTTGTTGTTGTTGTTTTTGTTGTTTTGCTTTTTGTTCAAATTATTTAACATTTTTTTTGTAATTTTCAAATCACAGGAGATAATGTGAGACTACTTCTGAGTTCTGTTATTTGAACAAAAAGTATTTATTTACAACACAGATGTACATATATACCCTTCAAAGTAAAAGCATAAGAAACATGACTCGTCTTCAAAGGAATCTTAAAGATGTGCGTAATACATGTTTGAAGCAATGGATAATGGATGCATTGATAACCCGCACACACACGTTCTCCCTCACACGCGCGCACACACACACACACACGCAGTGACTTTTACATTCTCTCCTGTCTGTTGATCAGCATTACATCATCTGGTTAAATCAAAAAAAATGAATGGACTGTGGTATAAATGGTGTTTTCCCATAACCTCTGCCTCTCCCCGTTATCAGGCCGCATCAAACACCGAGGGGCAAGAGAATCCATTGGCCATGCGAGTGCTCGGCCTTGTGACATAAAACACATCAATAGGACACTGGAATAGACTTTCAGAGGCCCTCCATCACACACACACACACACACACACACATGGAGAAAAACAGGAAACATGTTCGTGGGACACACACTCGTAGTTTCCCATCCACAGTGATTTTCTTTTTTTTTTTTTTAGATTGTTTGTGAAGCTCTCTATCATGTTTGTTAGCCTGTCATGATGTTAGCCATGTCGACACCTACATTATGTGCACGTCCTCATGTGAACAGAGTATAAAATGAGTTAAAAGCCTCGTACATCCAAAATGTTAGCTTCTCAGAAACTGCTTTTCGCTTGTCGTCACTGTGTTCGGAGTTAATCCAAATCTGTCTTAAGAGAAGTTTCGCGACCCCCAGACGGTCCGAAATTTCTTTTGCACCAACCAAAACTTTTGCACCAGTGGAGAAAAATCAACTGATATGAAAATGTAAAAAAAAAAAGAAAAAAGAAATGACCAAAATTGGAGTTACAAGGTTGAAAAACAAAATCTGTTGCACCCTGCATGTACGTAGATGGGCCGTGTCTGTAAGTAAAAAAGAAAAACAGGACATCTGAATCGCCATCACACTCTCTGTTACCATCCAATAAAGGCCTGCGAGAAATGACAGACTGATCGTATTGTCCGTTTATTCACTTTTTTTTTCTTTTAAAAATGCATCGTGATTCAATGGAGGGAGGGGGCAGGAGGTCAAATCTGATGGAGAGACGGCACACACATAGTGTGGAAAGAAATCAGAAAAAAAGAGAAAAAAGTTCACATCCTTTTTTTAAAAAATCTATTAGAAACAACATAATATGCAGAACAATACAATAGCATTTACAATACTTAAATTCCCAGTTCTTGTGAGAGTCCAGCGTAATTTTACAACAGTATACAGTATATTTTCTTTCTCCACTCGCTTCCCAAACTAGGAGTTGATATAGTTATACTTTTAATTTCTTTTCTCTCGCTTTCCCTCCTTCCATGTTTCAATCCACTATATTTTTTTAAAGGGCACCTCTTTTGCTTTGTTAGTGTCCTGTCAGATACAGACATTGGCTTCTCCTTGGTCCAATTCAGTCGTCCCAAAGAGTGGAGTGCTCTTCACAGGAAGTCTCTTTTGTTTGCCAAAGAGTCTAGTATATATCACCCGGTGCTGCATTGGCCAAAGGTACAGGCAAAAGGACACAGCGTGTCTCTTGTGTGTCGTCTATGCTCGCAATCGCAATCACTTTGAATGGAGGAATCCGTGTGAACGTAGTGGGCAGTGGCAAGGGGGCGAAGTCTAGTGCCCGCCAGAGAAGAAAGCAGGGGTCTGTCAGGACAGGGGGTCGTCTGGGATGGATGAGGTTTGATCTGTGCATCTCTGTCGCTGGATACGAGGATTGAAGGCAGGTTTCCATGTCGCACATGTCAGCCGAATAAAATGTTGTTGGGTCTTGGTGGTTTGACAGAGGGGTTCGCTGTTGGTTGTTGTCACCGGGAAGTCGAGGAGTCTCGTTCCGATGCTCCGTAGCCCTCTGCGAGACAGGTGATCCCCTGGTTTGCCCTGCAGTTCTGAGGAAAGAGGAGACCGGAATGGTTAATCAGTGATCGATTTTGCGCAGGTACATAAAAGAGATTACATCTGGAAAACAGATTGGAGTCTGCTGTGAAGGGCTGATCACAGAGAGGATCAGACAGACAGTATCTGCTGTTATGTAAAAGCCTTTAAAGGGGAAAGAGTTACTCAGAAAGACTTCTTTTCCAAATAGGACCTTTAACTTCAATCCAGGAATTAAACAGTCCCCGACGAGTTGAAACTCATTCACAGCCAACTGATCGCATGTTGTAGAGACAACAAGGTTTCACGTTGCAGCAGTGACATGTAAATTTGGTCACTGTATAAAGCTCAACATATCAAAAACTCCAGTGGATCATGCAAACATCATTATGCTCTGTGCAAGTTAGCATATTGTCTCCGCCACTGAAGCACGGAGCGTTAACTGCCAAAGAAAACTGTTGAATGAGTTAGATGTCATTAATCATTCATTAAATACGACAATAGATCACAGTAGCCTTCAGAAAGCAGACGCTCAGGTTACATTTTGAACATGGCAGGACCTGCTGATAAGACCCTGGAGGAGCAGTACAGTATGTGGCGACTGCTGCCAACCCAACACAGCGCTAATCTGGGTCAGAATACAGACCACAGTCTGCCCTTCACTAAGACTGTGTGGATGAATGAGAGAGAGAGAGAGAGCATTGGAGGGTTTAGAGAGTTAATCCTACACCCTCAGTAATGCTACTTTAACAGTAGGAGAGGACTTAGAGACCAAACACACATGATCGACTTGAAGTGATACCGAGGTCCAGTACTTAACATTTCCTGGATAATCTGTTAAACTGGACTACAAGGAAACTTAAAATTAGCCTTTGATTTATCTGTTGATTGTTTACAGTCGGCCTCTGAGACTATTTCAGCTCAGTTTTAACATGAGACGCAATTTAATCTTGTGTTAAAGTGTAAAACAAACTCTAAAACTCACACATTGTTGTTACCAGTGTTGTAAAAAGTACCCAAAAGTCATATTTGAGTAAAAGTAAATGTATCGTGATAAAATATTACTTTGGTAACAGTCACCCATTTGAATGGTGCCTAAGTAAAAGTCTGAAAATATCTGATATGAAATGTACTTAAGTATCAACAGTACAAGTAAAAGTAAATAAAACGATAGTTACATGTATGTATTAACTGTATATTTGCCGTAAGAATCAGTGTTTTTTTGATCGATTGCAGATAAAATAATTTAAAAATGTGCTGCTTTGTTTCTGATGCAGTCTGCAAAGAAACTAGTAACTAAAGTTATCAAATAAATGTAGAGGAGTGGAGTAAAATGTACAATATTTGCCTCTGAATGTAGTGGAGTGGATGTATAATGTAGCAGAAAATTGAAGTACCTCAAATTACTTGAGTGAAAGTACTTAGTTATCTTCCATCACTGGTTGTTAACCCCTTAAACTGATCCCACTTTTCAGTATGCTGCATCAAACCTCCCCTAACAATGAAAAATGAAGTAAAGAAATCCATCTGACGCCTCTTCTCTCTCTACATTCCTCTCTTTAAAGCCAACAATAGCCGCCATCCATCTCCGCAGGTGGAAAGTCACCGCTGAGGAGCCACGGCCATTGTTGTCAAAACCAAAGAGGAGAGGTGAGGCTCGCGGCCGCCCGTCACCTGAGAGCGCCCGGGGCCCGTCCACGTGTTCGCCACACACACAAGAGGGCCACTACAGGCGGCACAAAGGCAGGCTGGGAAAAGGACAAAGAGGTGCAGCGGGGAGGAGGACAACAGAGGAGTGAACGCAAGGGCCCTCGTTTGTCATTCCCCTCATCCATCAGTTTTCACCTGGGCTACTGAGGAGAATAGGTGCGACTTGCGTAAGAGAAGGGCGAGCTATTGTGCGAGCTTCAATTAGCTTCCTTTCAATGAGTGAGGTGGTGGAGGTTACATATCTTTCTGGACCTAATGGCATCAAACCTGTGACCTTTTCTATTGTGGGACTCAACCTGTGGCGCTACGACAAGCTAGGTCATTAGCGATGCTAGCTTAAGTGCAGCGTGGAAGCAGTGATGCATTTTGTTTCCATACAATTAAATATCTGGGCAGTTTTCTGTTGAAACAAAACTTCAGCAGAAGACCCCAGCGAGCAGAAGTCACTGTTTGATTGACAAGCGACTAAACGCCACAACAACGACCATTAACGGTGCAGAAACATCCCAAAATGATCAAGAATCTTCCGGATTACCACTTCAAGTTGTTTCCCTGTTTAACGAGAGCCTCCTGATTACTTTAGTAAATCCATGTCAAGGTCCTAATAAATGCTATGCATGCTTGACAGAGCACACATCGCTAATAAGGTTTTTCACTTAATAAGCCAATCAATACATTGAGCTGTAGGCCTCCTTTCTTAGACTCCGAGGGGGATTCCAGAGGGGCCAAATCAACAGGGACACACATTCACATGGACAATACGAGGGGGCACAAAATCCCCATCGGGACCCGTTTTTTCCCCAATGTTCGTTAATAGTAAAAGTTCATCCACCAGAAAGAGAAGTTGAGGGTGGGGGGGGTGACGGTGGTGGTGGGGGGGCGGGGGGAGGGATCTTGACCCCTCAGCAGAAGGTTAACAAATTTGTGCTTAATGATTGGAGCAGTGAATCCTGGGACAAAGGGTCTCCAGCCGAGACTGGCAGCAAAGGGGTTACAGGCAGCGTTCACTCAAGCGTTCCACCCGACATTTTGGGAAAAGCCGAGAGCGGGGAGGGCCGGAGTAAATTCCATACGCTCTGCGCCATAATTAATTCTTCCACCCTGTGATAACTATTGTCCTGAAACCGAAAATTACAGTTTTCGGGGGCCACCCCTGGCTAATTTCGTGGAAGAGGGAAAGCAGGGGAGAGGAAGAAGGGAAAGGGGGTAAGGGTCATCCGAGAGTCACTCTCGTCGCTATCAAAGGCTCGGCTCGCTTCTGCTTCACTTGCTGGGCTTCATCTCTGCTGACAGGTGTATTGTTTCGCAGGGGGATATAAGCTCTGTAATCATCATTGGGTGGAAAGCATAACGCTTTTCACTAAGCAGGACTAATTGGCTTTAGTTTTAACTAATGTTGCAGTGTGACTGCTAGGCACACCTTCTGTATCGAGGCTCAGCACTCCTCGGCACAATAACCGCTCAATTTAGCCCCGCGGTAACAAAACCTCAACTCCGCTAATGAAAATTGCTTATAAAATATAATGAACCTGTGCTCTCTTAATCAAATAAGATAACCGTTTCCCCTCCTCTCCCGTAATAACCTATTAATTTAATTGGTCATGAAAGAATATAACACATCACTTACATTTAATTGACCTAGAAAGGAAAGTAGCAATATTTGATGGAGACGAGCTAGCAGCTAGCAACGGCTAACTAATGAAGCCGTAAAGAAACGACTAGTCGTGGAGGAAGAGGAGACATATTTCTGTCACCATCTCTCTCCCAGCTCATTCCCTCCCTCCTCCCTCGTTCCTTCCTTCCTCCCCTCTACTCCCTCAACCCCTCGCTCTTGTCGTCTACGCTCTTTCTCGCTCGCCATCTCTTCATCCGCCCCTCCCTCTTTCTGTCTACCCCTCTCTCTCTCTCTCGCTCCCTCTGTCTTTTTTCCTCCGCTGTCTACTCGTCTTCTCTGTGCTTTGCCCGTCTCGCAGAGGATTCCTCTGGTGGCCCAATTACGAGATTCAGCAGGCAAATTGAGGCTGTTTAAAGCAAGGTCTGCTGGGAAGGCTAGCAGCTGCTGGAAAGAGGCAGCTTGGACACGGCGAACCAGCCCTCATGTTTACACACTCGCACACATAAACACAGACGTGTGCACACACACACACACACACACACACACACACACACGTCTCATTCTGAAAGCACAGCCCTTCTATTACCATGTCTCCCTGCATTTCTAACCTGAAAGATGCCATTCGATGTGAGATTTTGTGTCTTGGCTTTGGTCGTGGACGTTTGTGACTGAAACAAGGGCGGCATATTTTCATCGTGGCACGGACGCACGCACGCGCACGCACACTCTGTGGAGGGTTAATGGTCTCTATTTTTGTAAACTGAATAAGTCAAATCCATTGGTCACACCTCTGGTGATGGCATATTTAATTTGGATCTAGTCAATTAGGCCCAGCTAAGCTCCATACCCTGCTGGCTACCTCCTCCATTTTGCACTAGTTTGTGTCTCCTCCCTGTGCCAGGAGTAATCCTATTACCATACACACACATGCACATACATACACAGTCATACGGACACACACATTTGTACGCGTGCACACACCCACACACGGGCAAATGCATGTGTTCATATATGAATGTTTGTATGGTACACACACACACACACACACAGATAAACATTCATTCACACACACACAAACATACAAAACAATGATGTTTCACAAAGGTTGGACCCATAGCCACTTTATACACACTGTGCACTGTGACAACACCAAGTCTGTATACATCCAGAATTATGTGGGAGTCTATTTGGCCCTGGGGCAAGAGAGAGAGGGAGAGGGAGGGAGGGAGGGAGAGAGGGAGGGGGTGAGAGAGCGAGAGAGAGAGAGAGAGAGGGAGGCAGAGAATTAAAGAGAAACAGAAAAAAGGTGTTTGTGTGAAAGAGATAGAGGAGGAGAATTGACAGTGAGAAAAACCACAAAGAGGGGGTGAGACAGAACGAGCATTAGAAAGACAGGGGGGGTGGTGAGGGTGAGGGAGGGGGGTGAGGATGAGGGTGAGGGTGAGGGAGGGGGCTCCTCGAGCTGGTTAGTGTTAGTATTAATGTGGCTCATGCATCAACAGCAACCCGGCAGATTTATGACACTTAAGGGGCGCTCACTTCTCTCCCTCTCCCTCTCTCTCCCCCTCTCCCTCTCTCTCTCTCTCCTTGCACCAGCGACGACTGCTTACATTTTTGCCAATCAGTCTGTTGCCATGGTAACGTCCTACCTGCCCCCCCAACCCTCTTCCCCTTAGTCCCCCCACCCCATCTCACCACCCACCTCCTGTCCCGACCCATCCCCGCCTTGTTTCCTTCAGCATCACCCCTCTCCTCCTTTCTCCCCTCTTTGCCCCATCCGCCACACACACACACACACACACACACACACACACACACACACACACACACACAAACTAAGAGCAATTGATAAAAATAAATAATTCAATCGAAATAATTTCATTTTTTGAGGATTATCAATTTAAACGCACTCAAACATTCAAAACTTATTTGTGTTTTAATGTTCGTACTGTCTGTTTAAATCCTGAAAACCTTCTCATTGTACCTCCCTGATATGAGGGATGTTTGGTCCTGTAGCTATTCGATATGTGTGAGAGAGCTACACACACACACACACACACACAAACACACACACACATTACATACACAAAAGAGTTGCAAGGTTGTGATCAAAGGCTCTTATCACCAGACCGAGGGCGGGACAGTTAGAGAGAGAGCAACATAGAAAAATCTGCCTGGGAACAACAGTCTGGAGAATTTCTATTAGCGAACAATGACTGTATCCATTTAAAACTCCCATAACTATAATAAATCTTCACAATTATTTGGCAGTGCATCGGTAAAAATAGTCAGAGATTTCCTTTTAGATTGCAGCCTACAAGCAGACCACACCTCCTGATCTGCTGCAGATGTAAACATAAATAATGTACTGAGTCCTGAGTCCTTATTGAAAATGTTGCATGTGAGTCAGTGTGTGTCCAGGTCATCGTGTGTACTTACATCCCCCTTTGTGTTGCGATTGGTCGGACTGAGGCGGGGCTACATGTAGTGCCACTGACCTTCCATGCCCATGTTCATGCCCATTCCACCCATTGGTCCTGGGAAACAGGAGAGACAGGGAGTGAAGTTAAATGCAAAACCATGATAATAAGGTGTCAAGTGTACATATTTTGGCGATGGGCGGAGCAAAAAGGCTAACTAAAACACAGCCCAAGGGACTACTTTCACAGACATGTATGAAAATTGTTATACATGTGTATCGCACCTTGTTGATTGTTGGGTTTCATTCCCAAGGCGTCGAATAGACACAGGTGCACCACTAACCAAAATTATTTTTTGGAAATTGACGACTAAGGAATGAGACTCAACAATCAGCCGTCTTTCTCCAGAATCACTCACCACACCTTTGAATGGTCTGTTGAGGCACAGTATGCCTCTGAGTTATTGCGCCCAGGAGAACGAAAAAGGTAAAACAGATGATTTTTCATGTGAAACTTAACTTCACACACAACACAGCAGACGAGAGCACTAGCTTAAATCTGTCAGGGCGAGGTGTGGTGAGGCAGGGCGAGAGGGAGGGGGGGTTAAGTAGCCTGGCAGTTTATCCAAACCTGCTGACTTTGAGTGGACGGTGAGATAGGGTTAGAGACTTGAGAGAATCCCAGAAAACAGGGGATAGAGGAGGAGGAGAGGAGCTTAAGGACAAACTCTGGGATTAGACCTGATGGCGTGAGAGAGAGGGACTGAGAGCGAGGGAGTGGGAGTGAGGAAGGAGATGGTTGTGTAATGTGATTGACCACACCTGTTCTGGTTTGTGTGTGCCGAGGGAGGGGGAGGTAGCAGTGTGTGTGTGTGTGTGTGTGTGTGTCTGTATCGTTATCACTGTGTTTGAGGGTGCATATACTGGGCCCAGCTTACACTTAAACCACCACACGGCGGCCATATAGATTCCACTAAGTGCTTGTGTGTGAGAAAAGACGGGGATCTTTACTGGTAGAATAAACCACCAACATGGCAGATACCATATGAAAGACACCTAGAGTTACAGTTACAGATGAGAAAGGAGAGCAAAAAAAGGGGCTGAGAAAGTAGGGATGAAAGAGATTCATTAGAAGGGACAAGAGTGAGAATAAATTCGGAGGGATTGATAAGAAAAGATTCAAGACGAGGAACAAAAAAGGAGGGCAAAGGCATGAAAATGAGCAAGTAAAGAAAGGAGAAAGATGGGAAGAGAGAGGGAGGAAAGAAAGGAACAGACACGCAGAGAAAGCCTTACCAGGTGGTCTGATTCCCATGTGCTGCTGGCCGTCCATGACGAAGCCCCCCATCGGCTGGCCATCTGGATTGTAGGGAGCTCCTTGACTTACTGTGGATGGAGGAGGAGACAGAGGGAGGGGAGGGATAGAGGGATTGGAGGGAGGGGACGGAGTGGTCAATTAGTGCTTTTAATTAAGGCTCAGTGGCCGAAGCGGGATCATCTGTTGGCCGGTGCACGCACAGGGAGCCGCCACCGTTGTCTTTCAACGTCATTCTGCTCCGTGTCTGTGCAGCCGGCTTCTCCACTGTAAGCTCCTGGTAGACTTTAATGCGTCTAAATGCTTCTAATAGGGATCGGGCTGAGAGAGTTCAACACACACTACACAAGGACTTTTGTTTTAGACTGAGACTCGAGCCATCTGCATGAGGTGACAACTGTTACTACAGAATGAACCAATGAAACATGTTGGCGTGACTGCAGTCCTTGTGAGGATAATTTGCTTTTAATTTTACTCCTTAACATTAAGTTCTTTCTCTTTTAAAGTAGCTTTTTTATGTGAAAGTCAGTCATGCAAAGGTAAAAACAAGGCTGCTACAGCCTCAATTCAAAAAAGTTGGGATGACGTGGTTCGTTCTCGCTTTGTGTCAGAGGTTCACAAATTCTTTACTCAAGTAAAAGTACAGATACTTCTGCACAAAAAGACTCTTAAAGTAGAAGTAGTGTCCCTCTGAAGGACATTTCTACCAGCCACTTCTGTGCAAAGCTAACTGAAGCTCACGTCATGTTAATAGACTATTAATACTAAAGGTAGAACCAGTAATGTTTGTCCGAGATGTTCGTAAACGCACCTGAAACATTGTTGATTGTTGAGTCTTGAGGAGGTGGCGTGCAATGAAGCAGAATAAAAATAATTTATAATTCTCCTCAAAAGCATTTAAACTAAAGTAACAAGCTTGTTTTGAAAACGTAAGGAGTAGAAAGTACAGATATTTGTGTGAAAATGTAGGGAGTAAAACTAAAAGGTTGTCAGAAAAGTACAGTAACAGAGTATTTTTACTTCCCACCTCTCCCAAGTCTGTCAGTCTGAACATTTAACATCTTGTCATAGGTGGAAAAAGGATTTGCAAATCATCGTAGCAAACTTTTTTTGGACTCAGAATCGTTCCTTAAATTAAACATCATCACTTGTTATGTAGGACTTACGACATTTAATTACTGTTCTCGTCGGTGTCTGATTATTGCACATTACCCAAAGAACAAAATGAGCTCCAGGCCGAGGCTCTGATCAGACAATAAGTCATTCTTGCTCGTACCTTACATGCTTTATCTAATAAATACTGCTTATAACTGAGCAGCGACGATAAGTGAAACCTGATAGGGTTCCTATTTTTCCCCTCGCCCCCATTGTTCTGCTCTCATAGAAATCCACTTACCTTCGATTCAGGCTGTTTGGGGGTCAGTCAAGCAAAAGCAAGAACTCAGCCCCACTGAATGCCTTTGAACTTTACTGCGCCCCTAATGCCACCCTGACCTCTGACCCCTATTACAGGTAATAAAGTTTACGGCAGTCCAAACCAAGCCATGCACCAGGGGGACCGCTCACTCGCTCCCCTCGCTCCCTGAAACAGCCGCAAATAGGGTTGAGGAGGGGGGAGTTTAAAGGAGTGAGGAGGGGTCGGGAGGGAGGGTAAAAACAGGTCTGGAGCCAAAAAGCCAAACAACGGTCACCCAAAAAAAGAAACGGGTGCAGCTCTCTTTCTGTTTTGGTTTGAGCCAGGGAGGAAGGGTTGAGTGTTTTTTTTCCTTTGCCTGGCTGGCAAAAGGGGGGAGTGAGGGGTTAAGAGCAAACTTTGCTGAGAACACAGCTAGTTTTGTTTACGGGGCTTTAAAAAAATAAATCCACTCGTCGTTAAACTCATGTTCAGCCAAATTATTATATTTTATAATTAATGAATAGCTTCTCACCCCAAATGGCACGTCAAAGTCGATTAATGGTTGCTGTTAATGTTGTAACATTTTGGTTCTTAATTTTAGTGGTCAGTCACGACACTGGAGGGGAAATCCCCAGGAGGTTTTGGACATTCCTGTATTTACCAGCTGAGGGGCCTCCGGGTGCATGGAGTGTGGACGGCTTTCGCCTGCGAGACTTGAATACAGTAACTATAGGAGACTTGCCTGCACGGTTTGACTGGTCGATCATGGGCTGCACTATTCTCCTCCTGGCGTTAATGAACCTGCAGAAGATGAAGAGAGGGGAGGGAGGGAGGGAGGGAGAGAGGGAGGAAGGAGACAGAAACATCGTCAGTGTATTTCTCAAAACAAGATCAGGCAAAAATTGCTGACTAACACCGTGAAAATCTTGGCACGCAGCATGAAAACAAACGCGTTGCCAAACCCGCCTCTTTCTCTTAGTTAACCATAACAGTGATATGGAGAAATTATTCTCCCCTAAGCAGCCCTGAGCCCCGGTAAAGCCACAGAAAAAGTCACATCTTAACAGCCCTAACAACCGAGGCGGTTGTCTCTAAAAAACGCAGAAGTCCACGACTTGTACAAACTTGCACGGCCTCGGCTTATACACAGTCACATCGGCCTGAACAGTGGGGTCTTTGTGGGGCGAGGCTTAACCGGGATTTTCTCTCTGCCTGTTTGAAACATGTCGACCCATCTCGCTTTGTTGGAGACATTCCACCTCACGACGAGCTCGGATTGCTGACTGTTTAACACGCTTGCCTTTCGAGCGCGGCGGTGCTGGAAGTGTTGCTGACAGAAACATGTCATGTTGCCACTGGTGAGAGGCATTGTTTTGGGTGATACTCTGCTAAGACAGGTGACCATGTGTTAGTCTGTGACAGCAGGAGCTTTTTTTAGTGTGTGTGTGTGCGTGTGTTTTCACAGGAGCTGGATTTGGTACATATAGCCCCGGACAAAACCTCTTTACCCTGTGACCTCCAATAAAAGCACACGGTCAGACCATTTATTGAGCACACACACACATGCACACACACCGTTACTCATATTTAAATCTGCTACTCTTTCATTTTCTAACTGCACACACACACACACACACACTGAGACTTAATCTCGCTCCATTCACACACATTCACGCCCTCGAACACACCCACCGAGGCAGCGCTCTGGCCTTGCTCAGCCTAACCTCTTGTGAAATGACCCTTTGACCTGTAATGACCTCAAGGAGAGAGGGCTCTTGGGGCTTCTGACTTGATTTATGTGTTCCTGCTGTTGCCGCACCGGACACTTCTATTTCATCTCTAAAAAGGGGGAGCATTTAGCCGAACTTTAAGGAAACAATAGTCGCGCAGCAGCTTCAGAAGCTGGAGAAAAAAAAGAGCGTTTAAGAGATCTTAAGAAAGGAGACGAGGGGGGAAAGAAACAAAAGGGCCACTAGCCGGGGCATCTGTTTGACCCCTGATTAGTGAATGGGACCCTCTTGGTTTATATCTCCTTAATATTCCCTCACTAACGGCTTTATGGCGCTCCTCCCCGCTATCTCTCCTGTATCACCTCCTAAAGGCAGAGCTGCAGGGGGAGTGAGGAGACAGAGAGTGGCAGAGACAGATAGCAGGAGAAAGGGAGAATGATTAGCAGTTTTTATATAATTGTTTCGTTACATCCTGTAAACCGCTTTGGAGAAATTGTTAATTTCTTTCTTTTTTTTGCAGGGGTTGCTAGCGGTGCTTTTCTATGAGGTGGAACGATCTGAGAAACAAAGCGACAGATACCGCGTCAGCCTTTGAGCTCGATTTTATTTCTCAATTTGTTATAATAAAATATGTTTGGGGTGGGGGGACAGAAACAGAGAGAACCAGGGAGGAATGCAAGAATGCACTGACATGGCAGAGCACCATCAAATGAGGGAACGTCTGGAGTTTTATCACCAACACCCCCCTCCCTCCCTTCCTCCCTTCCTACCCTGTTTTGCTGGGGGAGATATGAGAGGAGGAGCGAGGGAGAGAGGGCAAGGAGGGTTGAGGAGGCCTGAGCATTCCTTCAACTCTCCTCTCCTATCTTCTCCTCTCCTCTTCGGGCCCTTTATAGAAGGACGAGGTCAACTCGAGGCCAGCGCCGGCTAACTGTTGACCTCTCCTTCTCTTCACCTCCTCGCTCTTTCATTCTCGTGTCCTTCCTCTCCTCTCGCTTTATTTCTCGCCCGGCTCCTTCTAACTCCCTCGGAAATCCACTGATGCAACAAAGGAAGGTGTTTTGGCAATAGGTGTGCGCTGCCTAGAAAGTCAGGCATTTGTCCCTGGTATAATGCGGATCAGGGAGGAATGTAATGGACTTGTAAGTTGACGTGACCTCCCAGAAATATGGCACCAGTGGTTATTTACTCGAAGGATTAAATAGACTGTGTGTCAGTGAAGTAATAATCCTACTATCGCCGCTACCGCTGCTACAAGAATAACTACAGTGACTCTCATACCTCCCTCTCTGTCCCTCTCTCTATCTGTTTCCTTCTCCTGCTCGCTCCCTCCTTATCATTCCTTCCCTGTATGGTGGAAACTGGCGGTCCACCTCCCAGCAACAAACCCACACTCTGACCCACCAAACCCCCTCCTCCTCACAAAAAGAAAAAAACTCTCGCCGGTTTCCTGTCCCCGTCGTCCCCATATCTGAGGCCAGATGCACCATGGGGGCTGGAACAAAGGATAAAATGCCTCTCATAATAGCAGCCAGGGGAACGGAGCGATGGAGAGCGGGAGAATGGGAGGGAAGGAGGAGTGTGAGAGACTGGGGGGAGAAAAAAAAAAAAAAAAAGCAAGGGGCTCTGGTCTGCAAACCAGACACTCTTGCTGTGACCGTTAATAAGCTGACAGAAAGAAAGACTGTGAGAGAGGGAGAGGTTAGGAGAGAGGGAAGAAATCAGAAAGGGAAAGAGTCCAAGAGAGATAAAGAGTGATGGAGAGACAGAGAGGAAAGAGAGAGAGGGAGAGAAGGAAAAAAAAGCGGAGCTTCGCTATTAGGGGGAGTGAGGCTTCACCTTTGCGCGACCCCTGGGTGCTATAGGGCCAGTGTTTATGGCCTGTTCATTCCCCTGCCTCCCATCACAACACAATGAGCTGCACTATTCAGCTCCGCTCACTGCAACAATAGCTGGGCTATTTTGGCGTGACACACCACTGGTGGTACGCCTAAAGTTGGGCAAAAGAACACCGAACGACAAGCAGGAGGAAGGAAAATGACTTGACGTAAAAATTTCAGGGGAGTCCGGCGTGGCGCGAAAACACCGCCAGGGGTACGAGCTCCATTCCCACCGCGGGCACACATGCTTGACATACGCACGCGCCCGTGGTACAATGGATCAAAAATGTCGGCCACATGTTGTGCCACAACTGAAGGCTCTTAAAAGTCATTCGAGGAAACTGGGTGAGTTTCATTCTTTGTTGTTCTGCCTCCAATCTATTTCTCCTTCTGAGATTGCTAATGTCTGGATTAATCCTCCCGCCCTCTCCCTCCTTCTCTGGAAAGAGTGGAACTGATTGCGACGGCGTCTGCCAAGCCCTTGCTAATGTCCTATTCTCATTACACCCGAGACACACACACACACACACACACACACACACTCACACTCGCACACACACAGGCGTACACAGGCACACAGAGCCGAGGCAGCCGCACACAGGTGTACACGAAGCACACGTGAAATGCCCAATTAAAAGCAAGAAATTGTCTTTTTCATCAGCTGCCTTTGTTGCGTGACCAATTAGGGGATAATTTAATAACGAGCAGTGGAAAGATGCAGATTGGATATACAAAAGGTTACTCTGCAAGCTCGTTGATTTAAATTCATGTGGAGTTCTCAATTTCTGCGGCACACATACTCACACACACACACACACACACACACACACACACATCTCCTGAGCCTTCTACCATATTATATTAGTAATATGAGACACACTGAAACACACACATGTGCACAAACGCATATATACACATGTCCTCTGCACTCATTGCCAATATTACATTAGTAATCTGAGAGAATGTGCACACACATGCACGGGCCTGCACACACCTTACATTCATACAGCTGGATATTTGGGCATCACACACACACACACACACACACACACACACACACACACACGTCAGGACCCGGGGGTGGATTTGAGCACACGTCGACAGGAGTTTACATGCATATTCAAATCTGAGGGCCTCTTAAAATAACTGTATAACTACAAAGTCCTTCTGGCTGCCAATCAATGTGATTTAAAAGCACTAAAAGAAAGCGAGCTCTGACGGGTAGAGTCATGTAGCTTATCATCAGGTTGTCACCGCGAAGCTAGCATCGATTGTCTGCTGCTCAACCACAATTAACGCCGAGCCCATATATCCTTCCTGCTGCCACTGAAACACGCACACGCAGACACACACAAACACACTTAATCATTCAAAATAAGACACTGTTCTGTCATTTTAGCTGAGCTGCTCTTTCAACCAATCCCGTTTCTAAAAGTCAGACATGACGTCCAACAAAAACTACACTTTCTGCACAGTTACCACAAGATAAGCCTCCACACAGCATTTTAAAGCTAACTCTCACACCATACGCCCCGTTCCAAATCTTCTATCTCACTCTGTATCCCTGCAGAACTTTATTATCCCATCCCGTGTCCCAGCACATCTCCATCTTCTTAAGTAAGTAGTTATTTTATTACACCACTCACACATGATCCTACGCGTCGCGGGGGAGGCGGCGGCGCGTTTGTGCGCATGTACCTGCATACTGTACGTCTGTGAATGTATGTGAGCGCACCGCACGTGGGTGTGTGAGGGAATTACAGTTATGAGTTTCTCCCCTTGTTCTCCTCAGTTGACGAGTTAACTCATAAATCACCTCCTTCTCTTTTCCTCCCTCCTTCCATCTCCCCCTCGGTGTCGTTCTCAGGTCAGATGCTTGGATTAGATGCTTCAGACGAGTTTAGATAAACTAATGCAGCTGCTTGCACACAAATCCACATATAGTTAAGAGAAGGGAACGTCGGGGAGGAGTGTACAATAAAAAGCCGCCATACCTAATATTGTGCAAAGAGACGTATTGTCCGTGATTTGTCCGTGCAGCTTTCAACACGTACGAACACCTCCGTGCATTCACAGTTACAAACGTACTCGTAACCGTATGCTCTCATCCTGCTGCATGCACTCACTTGTCAACCAGTGGCATCATTCTTACGGTTTTCCCTGAAAGCTGCCCAGACCAATCGAACGGTTGCAAATAGCTGCATGTCGTAAGTCCATAACACACACATACACCCCGTCCCATGATCCTCTCTGCTTCTCATCCTACAGAATAAAAACCTGTCTGACTTAGGTCTAAGGGAGGGTGTGGTACCTTACACATGCACGGGCATATCAAAACAATATGCAACACATACACATTTAAGGACGTTAAGGTAAGGTTGGAGTGAGGTCACGCAGGAGTCACATGACCGAGGCTGCAGCTCGGCTGTTATTAGACAGGAGGCCTGTGTTTTGAGTCAGCGATACATATACGTCTTTATTGGCAGGCGAATAGTTCCTGAACCGTTTCCAAACACATGCATAGCTATGTACACACACACACACACACACACACACACACACACACTCAGTCAGTACACGCCGGTCTGCTGATCGAGCTCATAATAACATGAGGTGGATTAGTTGGATTCACTGCCACATATGGAGGGAAACATAAGAAAAACAGTGTGAAATTTAAAAGGAGCTTTAGACTGAGAGCAGCCATGGGGTCACTTAATCCCCATTACTGCACACACATAAAATACAAGTATGTAAGCACACACACACACACACTCTCTGTTGCCCCCACTACCCAAGAGCCCAGTGTCCATTAAGAGAGCCATGAATCTACCACTAAAGCTGGTTTTACAGAGTAGAGCGACAGGCTAACCACACACACACACACACAAGCTGGAGAAGAGCTCAGCGTGTTTTTATTGTGTATGTCCATGACAATGTGCCTCTCAGAGAAATACTGGCCACTTGAAAAACATACATGAACTCATTGGCTCTGACTGGGCTGGCTCTGCAACACTCGCTGACTTCTAAACAGGACTAGCCAAAAGGCAAAATACAAACAGAGGGTGAGAGAGGAATCCGAAAAACAAAGACAAAGACGAAGAAACAAAGGCAGAGAACAAGAATAAGACATCAGAAGAGAGCGTGTAGCTGTCGAATGTGACCTCCGTCATTCTCTTTATCTCGGTTCCTGCTTCCCTTCGCACACATTCACACAGTCTTGGACTCAGTCGGCCGGTCATCCATCAATGCCAGAGAGAGGCTATGGCTCGAAGCCTGGCTTTACCCAGAAACAACATGGCGGTCCTGTGTCGCCCACTCCACAAACACAGCATTGGAAAGAGTCTGTGTCCTTTAGCCTTTGGGCTTGGATCAAAATATATGTGCCTCAATATATGTGTGTGTGCACGCCTGACTTTTTGTGCATGTGCTTTGTCGAGGGCCGTGTTAGCATTACTCCTCTTGTGTGTGTTTTTGCATATGTATTTGCAAGTAAATAAATACAGTGTGTTTCCGTTCACCAAAACCACAAGAAAATACACAAACCCAACCACACAAAACAAAATCTGTGTTTACACACACACAGATGACCAGTGTCACACAGAGCCAGTACTGCTGACAGGGCTTACAGTGGTGACTGCTACAAACACACAGTGGTTGACCTAAATCCGCCCCCCATACTGCCCGTGTCATATCCTGTCTCTGCGCGTGTCACTTCCCCCCACCGGCTCACAGCAGCCATCGCTACGGGGATCCCTCCGACTGCCCAGAAAGAAGGCATTCAGGCAGTCGATATCCACAGTCAGCAAACACCAAAGGAAAAAAAAAAAACTGATGGGGTAATATGTGTTTTTGTCTTGTGATAGTGACATGCCTGCAGGATCCACTGAACAATCCCTGATTCAGTTTGTTCCATCAATCTGTTAGCTCGTTATTTTATGCTTTGTCTACAAATCCCTCTCACAGAACCATCACTTATCTTAATTGCGCGAAATAAATGTCACTCTTCTGCTCGTTAATTGTCGGAGTAGGTGTCCTATTTTTTTTTCCCCTAGATGTTTAATTTTGGCACACGGCGCTTGCGCCGCGGCCCCGGCTGATCCGCTCCACAACAGCTTTTGATCAACACGAGAAAACATCAGCGTGAGAACAACAACTGACTGATGGCAGCGGCGAGTACGACAGCGGCCGTGTGCGCCTCGACACAGACCCTGGCATTCACGTTCTGCCGCCTTTCATGTTTTGGACCCCCCCCCCCTCCCCTCCTCTCTCCGCTACTACAAAAGAAGGTTGAAAAGCAAGGGAGAGGAGTGGGGAGAAAAGAGGAGGGGAATAAAAAAAAAAAAAGACTGAGAGAGAGAGGCGAATGGAGAGAAATGCAGGTTTGGCCTCGGGCGGCGTGCTGTGATGTAAGAGAAACAGAGAGTGAGAGGAAGAAAGAGGGAGGTAAGGGGGGAGGAGAGACGGTGTTCGGTTCGCAGTGTTTCTTTGCACATGGACACCTATATGTGTATAAGCACACACGCATGTCTACACACATTTCTGTTGACATAATACAGCAGAGGCAGGGTCGTGTCTGCACAGGCTGAAGATTCCTGTTAAAGGCGATCGGTGGCAACAGACTTGAAAGTGGTGGGAAGAAAATATTAGCTTTGAAATGATTTTCAACATTTTAACTCCGAATGTGTTGAAATCTGAGGGTGACGTCGTTTCCAGAGAGAAACATGTGTGTTCATGTGTGTGTGTGTGGTATTTGCTGTTATGTCGGGGAGTTTCAGGCTGAAGCAACTGACAGAGCTGCAGTGTATGAAACAGGCTCTAGGGCATGGACTGAAACTGGGCCTGCTAAATCCAAAACACACACACACACACACACACACACACACCTCAGAAGGCTTTCTGCGAACAAGTTCCAGCATCTCTCTCTCCAGCTTGTCAACACACTGAACCATGAAACTCATCTCACTCTACCTGTTTGTCTCTCGCGCATTTCTTTTAAAGGATATTTCTGTTCCTGTAAAAGGCGACAGCTCGACTGTCATAGTCAGTAATAACATTTTACTCACCAAGGTAATATCTGAGATCAGGGAATAGCTTTGTCAGATGCAGCCACAAGGTCAGATTGGTCATAAACGAGCCAACAGTGTCGCTAGATTGTCTAAAAGCTACTCTAATTGGAGAGTGGACATGAATAACAATACTTTATCGCACAGGAAAACGGCGGGAAGTCGAAGTTGAACCAGGATTTTGTTCTGTAAACTGTGAGGAAAGTTTACAACGGGCTGTTTAAGTCATCATTTCACAGTCGGCCCTTGTTTTCTCTGGCTAACCTGCGAGCTCCAGGTGTGTTCTTGTTCTCGCTCTGCCTGATTTCTTTCAGGTTCGTCCCGGCCTTCTCAGAATAGTACAATTATACGACAGCTGCCAACAAACAATGGCTGGAATCCAGATGCAATAAACCGGAATGATTATTTAATTTTGATTTAACGCTGCATGTTCAAGTTTACCGAACTGTCCGAACACTTAAAGTAGAAAGGAAATAGACAAAATGACAAAACAAAGTGCTTCTTCTCTGTCTACGTTGTCATGCTTCCTTCTCTCACCCCACCCCTGGTCTCTCTCCTCCTCTCTCCCTCTTCCCTCACCCCTTCCTCTCCTCTCTTCTCCCTACGCTCGTTTATTTTTGAAACCTGATAAGCGGCGTATATGAGCGTGCCACGCCGCTCCTTCCTAAGTAGCCTCAACGTCCGTCCACTCTGCCCTCTTAAATACTACCTCTCTCTCTCTCTCTCTCTCTCTCTCTCTCTCTCTCCTTCTCCCTCCCTCGCTCGCTCGCTGCCTGTCTGTGCTTTTAAGACGTTCGTAAAAGGAGGTCTTATTGACAAAACAATCGCTCGGCGAGGCTTAAACACTGCCTTTAAAGGGGCATTATTAAATTGCAGGCAGGAAGGGGAGGGGCAGCCAACAAGGGAAACCTGATGACCTCGCCATCGATTTTTACATCACCGGAGCGTTAGGAGAACTTAGCAGAGAGATACTGACTGTAGCCGGAGAAAGAGAACGTGGAGAGAAGACATTTTATATGTTACGCTGGCGAGCTTTTAGCTGATGCACGGTTCAGAGTGGTTTACAGTGCGTGAGCAGGTAAAAGGTTGAATTGTTCAAGGACATTCAGATACTGCGGTTCTTAATAGACTTAAATCTGGGTTACTTTACTTAAACTGGTTACTTTTATGATCCGATTACTGCTCGACTTCTTTCTTTTATTGATCCATACGGAGCGTTATAGGTTCACATCGCATGTTTTTTTGTAAGACGTGTCAAAATGTCAAGTCACAATGTCTCCGTCTCTGAATTGATCGGAAACAATGAACAAGAAGTCATTGTCTGCTCATAAAAAGCAGATGGGATGTCAATAAAACATGACTTTCAAGCAATCCACTTGACTCTTAGCCAGATTGATGCACTTGTAGTCCAAAAATAGATTCATTCAGCTTAACAAACATCATTTTTAAAGGGCTTTTCTGGGATTATTTTTGAGCTTTCAATTAACCTAATTGCTCTGCAAATAATGGCCACTCAGATTTGTTTGATTTTTGAAGTTGACACATTTTGCTTCAAGGTCCAATTCACTGCGTAAGACAGTTGATTGTTGAGTCTCATTCCCAGCTCATCAAATACTGACGCTTTGGGCTGGTAGTTCGGGCCGGCCACTAACGAAGTGGAAACTCGAGGCATCAACGTTTGACGAGTTGGGAATGAGACTCAACACAGTCTGGATCTTTAGGCTGTGTACTATTGTCATCAGACGTTGCTCCTACAGGGGCCTGTGAGGGACAGCGGCTCCACAGCTCAATGAAATCAAATAAGTGATGGTTCGCTTTACAATTTGGTGACTGAAAGCATTAATGAATCTATGCAAGACAATCCTTCAAGTCATCAGAATGTATTCAGAAATACAAATGTGGAGGAGTAAAATCCTGGCTTCTCTTTATGTATTTAATATATCACTTCTACAGAATGTTATTTGCTGTATCACATAATGAGAACGAACATTTGTTGTACATGTGTAATCGTGTGTTTGTGGGTATCCATTAAAAAAACATTGTGGAGCTTTTCACTGTGTGAGCAGTAAGAGTGTTTCTGTCATGTGGCGCTTTATCTGCTGCATGGGTGTGTGGAAACAATACACTCTTTCACTGTGTGTACATACCTTACCTGTTGAGCATATATTCTGCACAGGCCACTATGGACGGATGTGTCCTAGTATTTGCATTTGGGTGTGGACAGTATGTGTCAATATATGACTCTGCTGGGTAAATGCACGCACAAGCAGTCGTGTTTACATCATGTCAGAGGACATTACATCGACTTACTTGTGTTTACCTGTCCCTCGCTGCTACATGGCTAATCCTAAAGCTAACCTGCACCATAACCTAACCTTAATCCAAGTCTTCAGCCTAAAATGTAATGATGATGACATTATGGTGACTTAAAGGAAGGCGAAGTCCCCACAACATGACAGTCTGAGCAGATTAATGTCCCCACAACATGAGTAATATACATCCACACACACACACACACACCACACACACACACAGAAAAATTCTCCATTCAAATTGAGATTCCCTGGTGCAGCGTATTTCTGCCAATAATTCATGAGTGATCTGCGCCCCTTGCCGGCCTTTAGCATTTTTATTTAATCTGCTGAGCCCTACCGCGTGCTCGCTCATCAATAATACACACCGACATGTGTGTTAACACATCTATGGTGTGTGTGAGTGCGTGAGAGAGAGAGAGAGAGAGAGAGTGTGTGTGTACAGTATGTGATGGAAAGCACATTGCACACGTGTGATTAAGGAGATTGTGTGTGTGTGCGTTTCTGTGTGAATTAGCGGATGGGGGAGAGTGTGTGTGCGTTACGCGCTGGAACATGTGACAGGATTGAACCGTGCGTTTTATTTGTCGGTTGCACATGTTTGTCAATCGTCAGGTCTCCCCCTGTTGGGACAACAAGCATGGATGACCTGCAGTTCATCTGCGGCCATTCGTCGTGATAGCCGGGGTATGACCGTGAAACACACTCCCGCTAAGTGTTTTATGTCCTCTTCGGCTTGATGTCACAGTTGTAGACCTGATTTAGTGCGAGTGAATGCATGAGAAAGTGTGTGTGTATGTGTGTGTGTGTGTGTGTAGCGCTGAGAGAATTTAGACATGCGTGCATTTATATGTGTGTGTGTGTGTGTGTGTGTTCATGAGCAGCACTGACAAACAGACTCACAGCTAGGGAAATTGACTTCACCAAATCAGTGGGTCAGGAGGTAACATCACCGGGGGTTGCTATGGAGACACCCAATGACGGGGCTTCCCAACCAGCACAACAACACGCCTGCGAAATGGCAGTTCCCCTAACGTAACCTCTCTCTCTCTCTCTCTCCCTCTCTCCATATATCTGTCATCTTTTCGCCGTCCTCTCTCTCCACCTCTCCTCTTCCACTTTTATTCCATCCTCCTCTTTTTCTCGACTTCATCCCTCCGTCACCCCGTCCGCTCACTTCATTGTTCTCCCTCTCAATCACCCTTTCATGCTACAGTGTACTGCTCACTCGCTCAAACAACCTTGCATGGAAATTTGCCTCTGGACAAGCGTGCACACACACACACACACACACAGGCACACACACAAACACACACACTTGTATACAACGAAATGTGAGGGGGCAGCGGGATCCCAGCATGCAGGGTTTAACAGCTAATACCTCTTAGATTAACCACCCCCGGTTCCCCTCTCTTACACACACACACACACTAACACACACACACACAACAACATCTTCCACAAACTAAGATTAACCTCCCACGATTTACACAGTGTGTGTTGGTCATGCACAACTACACACACACACACACACACACACACACACACACAACACACCTTGAGGGTGTGTTGCTATCCCCCTACCAATAAAAACAACAAACAGAATGAGAGCAAGTGACCAAGCTACTGTTCATGTGACTGTCTGACTCACGCAACACACACACGAACACACACTGCTTGGCTTTATCTCAGCTGTAAGAATTGATCCCCCATGGATTTCAGAGGGGTCACGTGATTTGATAACCTCTACAGGATTCCCTCTGGTCAAGAGGCCTTTTTTCTGCCTGTGTGTGCATGTATGTGTGTGTGTGTGCGCGCATTATTTCTGGCCCGGTATAAAATGAATTCTCCATAGACTGATACACCATACCCTAATCTAACGTCTGTCTGTCTCTGAGGTCTGAGATTGAACAATGGCTGGGAATAATGTTAACATCATTAGACCGCTGGTAATGGGGATTTATCATGTCTCATCTCTTTCGCTCCCTCTCTCCTTATCTCCCTCTCTTTCTCTTCATCTATTTTTCACTCCGTCTGCCTCTTTAACTCTCCCTCTCTCCTTCTGCTGCTCTTTGCCTCTCTGCAGTCTCCGCTTTCATGCCCGTACCTAGCAACTGACTGATACTTTCAAGGATTATTTTAAGGGCCGCTCAGATCAAACACCCTCTGCCCGGACCCTGCCTCAATTACCCAGACTCCAGCCCCTTTAATTAGACATGGCTAATAACACTAAGCATGTGCTGATAGCCATCTCTCTGATAAGACAAGCCGCACAAGGACACAGGGCCCCTTTCTACCTTTAACAGTGCTACCTAAGGTTAAAACGGCTAGTTAGCAGCCGTATTTTACGGCGCGGGCCAGTCACGCTTACGCCCAATTAACAGGCTAGTTGGCACTTACAGAGCATTAATGTGCAAAGGCAGGATAGCGATCGGGCTGCACACTTCTAAGCTAAGCTCCTTGCTAACAAGGACGGCTCAAAATGCTAAATGCATTATGAAACTAAATAATGTTATAAAAGGATATATGGTCAGTGGACACCCTAATGCGATTATTTTAACAGTATAACGATCAGAGGATAATGAGAAGATGTTACTATTACGTAATAACAAAAAGTGAGGGTGCTTTTGGGGAAATTTTTCGTTACTCAATTTAAGTTATGGGTTTTTTGAAAACGTCATCTGGAGGACAAAGCTGCCATTGTCTTCGAGCAAAATGAACTTTAAGCTAGCATGAAGTGATACTCGGTGCACAAACTGGGAATAAATGCTAAATGAGATGTTCAGTCCGTGATTGAAACAAATGTTAATCACACTAAAAGGTGCTACAAAAACCCACAAACCCCAAAATAAGTCAGTCAAAGTAAAACCCTATAATTAGTCTCAGAGCTAGCACTTTTTTTCAGTCATCATTCTTGTATAACTGGGAAAACATCCAATAAAATCACCAAACTTGCAAGTTGGATGATTTTATTGGATGTTTTCAGATGGTAGTTTGACTTTTAATTAACATGGATGCTCAGGTTTTGGGCTGAGTTAGACTGTTGGTTTGGAAAATCACTCCAGGCCATATCTCTTTAGATGAATTGATCTAGGTGAGGATGATTCAGTAAGTGGCATGTGTGTGTGTGTGTGTGTAGGATGAAAATAGGGGTGGAGTGGAGGCATTAATTCCAATCATTAAGAACTTGGATAGCCCCGGGGTACAAACCCCTGAAATCGACTGCATGTAAACTCTGTAATGACTTACCAGTTGTTCACTTGTAGGATGGTGAGACCTGTGTCTTGCGCCAGCTGTTTCTTCTGTTCTTCTGACGGGTAGGGATGCTGCAGGAGAGGAAGACAACATCTATGAGCAAAAAGCTGACCACAAATTGTTTAATGAAGCTTCTTGTTGTTGAAAAAAAAAAAAGGGTTTGATGTGCCTTTTAGTGAAGACAGAGTTGTTACAGGTTACACACACACACACACTGAGGCACACACGCAAAACCATACAGCGTAATGAGAGGTGGAAAATGAGATGTGTGCTCATGCTCATTGGTGCGTAGGTGTCAGTATGAGTGCTGTGTGTCTGCCTATCTGGATGTATACTGTAAGTATGTGTGAGCGTGTGCACATTAACGTGCCTCTCTACCCCCGATCATTAATGGAATATGAAATCTTGTAATTAATGGCAGCCAAAAAGGCAAGCCAATTAGAAAGTTAAGTGAAGTGGAGAACCAGCTCTGGTAATTAGGCAGCCTCTTACACAAATATATTCGCGTCGACGGCCCCCCTTTCACCCCGCTGCATATGTAATCAGTGAGCGGGGAATATGTAACGTTAACCCGATGGAATACAGACAAGAGGATTTAAAATCTCTTGTCTTTTGCTGCCGTTTGCTTTTATCCTCACTGCAGCTGGTACAAGAACACGACGCTGTTGAGTTTTGCTTCTTTGCTGTGATCATTTTTGCACTTTGTGTTCAGTCTACAAAACCAGTGTTTTACAAGTACTACTATGTGTATACGATACGAGCGTTGGTCCTATGTAAGACAGGATGTGTTCGTTTGATCAAAAAATGAGGACTAAGGATATTGTGAATACGCCTGTCTGTTTAATTTTAATCTACAGCCAGCAACCGGTTAGCTTAGCTTAGCATAGACACTGCAAATAGGGGAACACAGTTAGCCTTTCTCTGTCCAAAGGTAACAAAATGTGATGTTTGTGGCTGGGTTTAAAGGGGCACAACACAGAAACTACTATGAGCTTAAAGTACAATTGTGCTGCATTCACAGTCCTCAGATGGTCCCATTTCCAGAGTTGGGAGGTTGTTTTCCCGACTTCAGTGTGTTCATATGTGTCATGTGGGACCAACATGGAGGCCAGAAAGAAATAGTTTTGGATTTTACTGCTCAGAGTGTTTAAACAACAAGCTGTTTCCAGTATTTGAGTGACGAGACAGTTGCAATAACTAATCAACACATGACTTTGGGAAACGTCTCTTGCCATCAACACACTGTTTACTTTCATCCGCCATGATTCAACGTCATATGATGTCAACTCGGCAACTCACGTACCAACATTTTCTCTTGACTTGAGAGGGCGTTCACGTGAATTTTCGCAGTTGGAAAAACATTTTTCCGATAATTCTGACAGCACATGAACACACAGAAAAACCTTTTGAGTTTCATCCTTATACCAACCAGCTTAAACATATATCTCCTCCAAATGACACATTGCCACCACAGCGAGGCATTTGAGCTACTTTACATCTTAAGTCTAACATACTAAAATATCTGCCAGTGACAGGGAGGAACAATGTCACATTTATATGATGTAAATCCATTTTCACACAGAGATCAACTTGTTGGTGTGAATTTCTTCAGAACAAGACAATTTGCACTGATGCAAGATAAACTACGTAGAAGAAAACATGATTCATGAAGGCCTAATAAACAGCAGTTCAATTTCGGGAAGAGATGACCCAAGCTGACGTCAAGCCCGGTGTCGAAATATAAACTATTGACGGCAGCCCCTCCCCAAGAGGCCAGCTGAGAACAGTTAAAGTCCAGACACCTGTTTAAATATATCAAATGAATAAATTGGATAAATGTGAACTCGGGGAGTTTGTTGATTTATATTAGAGTTGGGGGGGCGGGGGGGTGCCACAGTTGCACGGAGCCTTGTTCGTGGAGGACAATGTCCTGTTCATGACCGAGACAAGACATGGACTGTGCTGGACACCATAAAAGAGGAGGAGAGGAGGGAGCAGCAGGGGAGCGAGGGGAGAGAATAGATTGTTGAAAGGGACTAACTGGAAACTTTATAGCGAAATGCTATGTACACATTTAGGAAAGAAATAAATCATAACAGATCGCTGAGTGATTCATTCTGCAAAAGTGTCTTCATCTTTGTCGCGTTACAGTGACATTAAAAGACATACTTTGTCAGCTAATTCCACCGTGTTGTCCTTTTGGAGTGGTTTATGCGGTTTATTTTGTAACATAAAAATTTGTAAATCCACAGTAAAATGAGAGAGAGGCTCCTTGTGTTTATTTTTGTTCCATTTCCTGAATGAAATGACAGGAATAGGCCACCCTCTGACATTTATTCAGTTGCTCTCCCATGTTATGGTGACCAACAATAGGCGCCACAAATACGGCCACTGTGAAATTTACAGTATGGAGTATGTCTAACAAGAACACACACACTTAATAGTCAATCAGACGTGCAAAATCTGTGCGGCGCCAGCGTTTTCATTTTTTCATTACAGTTTTTTCAGCGCATAATGAACAGGATTGTGTTTAATGCCGGGACGACCCGACAGAGAGAGAGGAGACAGATTTTTTCCCAGCCTTCCCTTGTCCATGTGATTGGTTGTGGGGAATGGGAACACAAGGAGGCTAATTTCATGCGCTAAGTTATAATTGCATTGTCGCCTCTGGCCAAATTTGTGTCCACTTCTGTTCTGCAACCATTTTTTGTGTGCCTTTATGTGTGTGCGGTTGCGCACATCAATGAATATCAACTGTGTGTCCATTCATACACTGTGTGTCTGAGTATCCACACCATACTGCGGACTGATCAGATAATATCAGAATGGAAATAGCTGCAAATCTGGGCCACGGCTCGCCTGCCCATGCGTGCAGAAAGTGAGGATTCATTACTCTTTGGGCTTGTGTCATCTGATGTCTTGACGCATTGAGCGCTTCACGTATAGAACCCACACACTCGCAGCTGACGTGTTGACGCTCATCATGTGAACAACATGTCTTTTAAGGCTTTCATCTCAACAAACAAAACTGATTGAACACGAAGGAGATCAATGTGTCCATTCTACGTGCCGTAGATATGAGGAGAAAGGAGTGTCTGCCTCGTGATATCGGGGGGCTGCGGCCACGCCAGGGGCCACAATACAGCACAAATACACCCTGTTTGAGCGCTTCCCTCCTTTAGCTTCCCAGCACACACATGCAGACAGAATGCTATACACAACTAGTCACACACAGGCAGACTTGCACGCAAACCTCGATCGCAGACAGCAGCGCTGGGAGAAAAATGTGCTTGGTGGCCTCGCCGTGCTCTGCTCAACACACATCCTGCCAGCAGAGCAACATAAATATATTTTTATAGGTTTTTGTAATTGGAATGGTTGCAGAGAAAACTACCTAACAGTATCAAAATGAGCAAAATTAGATCCACTCCCATCATTTACAATATGAGTAGAATAATGCACGAGTGTATGATCACACAACACCGGCAGGGACCATTTTGTGGCTACTTTTACTCTTCATGCTTTAATCGTGCTGATAACACAACTTTTACTTAACAAACTTGTGAATGCAGGACTCTCACCTCTAATTGAGTGTTTTTAACGTTGCGGTGCTGCTACTTTTACCTAAGTGCAGGATCTGAAAAACGTCTTCCTAACCCTAATTAAACCTCCAACGTGCTCCATGTGCCAGAGTTCTCAAGTACAAAATAAGACGCTCCTAATAGAAGCGTTACCAGGAAAAAAGATGGCCCGAAAGCCAGAGCATCAAAACTGTTTTTGTCCTCCTTTTTTCGAAACCGCCAAATTAGCTCCTATCTGTCAAAACACTGTGATTTACTTTCTCGCTCAGCAACAAGTCGCCCAGTTTTAATATTGTCTGTGAGTGATTCTGGTGTCTTAACGGCCTTTGGCTGTGGTTCAGCGGGTTGAGGGGGAGAGAGAGAGAGAGAGAGAGAGAGAGAGGCCTTTAGTGAGAAAAGCAATAACATGTTCTTTAAAAGAGCAGATGGAAAGTTTCTGCGCATCCTTCCCTCCCTTTCCCTCTTCCCTCCGCCTATCTTAATGATATGTCTTCTCCAAATATACAACTCCTTTCATGAGAATTTCCACCCTGCTCGCCGCTCTCCGCTGGGCTCTGCATGTGGGTGCCAGGAGGGGTGTGTGTGTGTGTTTTTGCTTCTCTCCTCTGTGAGTCTTATCAATCCGAGTGTGCATGCGTGGGTGTGTGCGTGCGTGCGTCCATTTGAGTCGATGCTTTAGCTCGAGTGTGCTCGTATTAGCGAGTTCATCGCAGCGCAGACGTTAAGTGTGTTTATGTGCGTGTGTGCGTGTTTGTTCTCATTTGAACCAGCGAGTTCGCTTGGCCCGACAAGCGAGTTCAGCTGTGCGTGGTCATGTATGTGTGTGTGTTGGCGTGCAGATGTCTGTGTGGGTGAGTAACAGAGCATCAGTAACATCGACTCCCTGTCTGACCGTCTTCCTCTCTGACCCCCTCAGACAAGAACAAGAGGGGGGGGATAGACAGACGGAGGAGAGGAGGAAAGAGAGAGGAAGAGGGGGAGAAGAAGGCAGAGGAGGAGACATGGAAAATGATATCTGGAGCCCCGAGGGTTTAACGAAGAGATAAGAGCATAAATATTCCTCAAGACCCTGCTTTACTCCCTTTGTCCCACGCCTAACCCTGGAGAAAACTATTTAAAAATGGCAACCATTACAGTTAGCAGCGCGACAAGACTCGCTGTAAGAATTTCTACGCTTAATAAAATTATTTCAAATTATGCTTCATCAGCTTTGGATGATGATTAGGCTCTGCAGAATATCTTCTTATTTCCATCTTACCTTTTCTACTTTAAGTAGTCATATTACCAAAAATATTGAGTTGTATCAACGTGATGATTCGATTCCCGGCTCTGCTTTTTTAATTTATGTTTGAGAAACCTGAAGGCAGAATGGCTTACAGTACGCTCAATGTGACTTTGACGTGCCACGTGGCTACTGCTGGACCGAACCATTAACCTTCAACAGGACAAACTGTCCCCCAACAAAAACCTTAATCTCATCTGCAACAGCAACAACTCACCAAAAACTTTAAGTATCAACTTTCCAAAGGTCGTGCCACTCTAATTTTTTTTTATTTTTGCAACTTGAAAAGCGTACGAAGCCTCACCATAGTCTCTCAGGAGCAATAAGAGAAAGTAGGAAAAGGAACAAAGAGCAAGAGTCTGAGTCACTCTTTTGTAGGGGATGCTCCGCTCTACCACGAGGGGAGGGCTATTCCAGAAATGTCTTTTATCTCGCTGCTGTTCTCCCTTCTCTTCATCGCGCCTCCTCAGCAAAACCAGTCGTCTTTCCTGTCTCTTCCCCCTCTCTCGCTCTCTGGCTGTCTCTTCCCCTCACTTTGTCTTTTGACTTCTAATTTGGCTTTGGCTCAAACACAGGTTATCCACCCTTTAAAAGTGACATAAACACTGATGAAACAACACTATAAATATGATAGTAAAACTCAACCTTTACACGTTTTCGTGCTTTGCCCTCTTCTCACACATCTCCATGTCAGAGCTGCGATTCCATCCTTGTTAACCAATTCACTGCAGCCACAGTCCTCTCAGTCCTTCCTTAGCCATTAGCATTATAGTGTTATCGTTGCATATATTGCTATTTAAAGCTGCGCTTCCCCAGCTTCTGTGCATCCCATTAAAAAGGCTTGACACGCCACATTAGCTTTATAAAACTGCTGCCATGAAACAGGATGGAGGGAGGAATAAGAGAGAGGGAAATCATATGTTGTCACAGTCATGTGATGTCCCTCAAAAAAGAGGCCATGACACTGCACAATCTGTGCATAAATGACATGGGTCAATGGTATTTTGAGATAGCTTACTTTACCACCAGATGGTTGGGGTTTGCCACAAGGCACAAGGATGCCAGAAAATGCAATGAATCACAGTAAACAGCTTTTTGATATGCAGCAATTTACCCCGGCGCACTTTCCCGTTATCAATAATTTACTTTTAGTCACTTAGAAAAGAAGTAACCCCAACGACCTGCGGCAGGTTACAGCAGCATTATGCATGGTTATTGACTTGGATGTGCCAGTTGAGGTACAAGTAAAAAGCCTTGGCTGGAACCGGGTCTGTTCCCCTCACCGGTCCCAGGTCAAATCTCTGTGGAAACCGAGCTGCCCATCAGGAATGCCTGACGGCTAATCCAGGGGCCTTTTTGGCTAGAAGGGCATCAGAGTATCATACCAAACTGTCTAACACACACACACACACACACACTTACATTCAGGAGCACACAGTTTACTGGAAATGTAGCCTTGCCACTGCCAGACGTGTATGAGATTACCTTGAATATTTGGGGAGGCGAGCACATTGTTATGCTAACAACAAATGCCCAGAACCGTGAGCACAAGCAGACTATAAGACAAGCGGTCCAAACTGTAAGTCTGGTGTATCTCACACAACAAGCTTCCAATTTCAGAAATTTTGGTGCTCATTCAGTGGAAGTTTCATCCTGTGTGTGTGCGCTCACGCTGCGCTGTGAGAAGCTACGCCATTTCAAATTCCTCTCTGTGTAGGTGGCATCGACTGACATCCCTTTGACTTCATTAGGGAGCAGGGACCCAGCAACAAAGCTGGCTCTGGGAGAAAGGGGGGATTAAAGAAAAGAAAAAAAACAGAAGAGAGAGTGAGAGCGAACAAAACAACAACAGAAAAAAAAAAACAAAGCACCCCTAACCTAATTTCCTCTGATTCAGGCTGCTCCAATGCAAAATAACAAAACAGAGCAAAAGCAGATCTTTTGAGAGAGTCAGAATGAACTAACTACAGGATGAGTTTCCCAGTGCCCTCGCTAATGTCTGCACAAAATAAACGCCCCCCACCCCCCATCTTAGCGCTTTAATGCGCAAAAAAAGCCTCTTTTATGGCGTTGGACTACGGTAAACCAACTCTGAGCTTGTAGCATGAATAATTCACCATCGCTTTTTTTTTTTCCTCGATATATACACCCCGAAATGGCAAAGAAACCCCCATTCAAACTGTTTTTGTCATCAAATCTCTCCATCTCTTCTGGAGATAAAGAAAAAAAAACAGATGTTCTTGTGCCTTTCATTCATTAATGAGCATTTCTCTCTCAAAAAACAGCTTTTGTTGATTTAGGCAAATCTCACAGCGCTGTTGCCTATGGGAATGAGATAAATCTAGTTAGCGAAGCAAAGGGTGAAAAGTATGTCATTAAAGCTCTAGTACAAAGTGGATTAGACAATGTACAGCATTACCATCTTCTCAACTATGATAATTGATGATTAGCATCGCACACCGTCTTCCTAAAACTCTAAGGGCACATAAGATAATGCAGGGCAGCAGCCGGTGCTGGAGCTGCTCCTGCTGTGCTGCAGGGTGTGAACAACGATCCGTGTGCTCTACAGTTGGGTGGGTCTCTACATGTGTACACTGAAGCTTATAGCATGTATGCACATGACCAAGTCTCAAGTCTTAACAAAGTGCCGTATTGTTGGGTTTAACACAGAATGTAAAGGGTGAGGTCTGTTGCTGCTGATGGAAAGCATCTTATATTGTGTGCTGTATGTGTGGTGTCTGTACTCGCTGGTTGCTTTCACTAAGAGCGAGGGCGTGCTTCATTAGTCCTCCCTATTCCAGCTCAGGGGAGGCTAAATTTATTAAGGGGGCCGGATGTTGCACAACACCTGCTGCTGTGCTTCCCTCTGTGCAATAAAGGGAAGGGGGTGCAGCATGCTAGCTAGTGCTAGTGGTAAGCGCTGCTCGTTGGACTGAGGCTGATGAGCTAGGGCTAATTCAGGGGGTGATTATGTAGTTTGCTGGACCACTAAACCTCTTTAAGCCCGTAATTACTGCCTATTTGAGCGAGGGGAGGCACTCCAAAGCAATCGGTACTTGCACCAAGCGGCGCAGTGAACGGCAGCCACAGCTGGAGGTGGGCTGCCTCAGGGCTGCCTGGGATGGAGGGGTGTGTAAATGAAGAGTGGGAGGGATCCACAAAGCCTCATCCCAGTCAGGTACCACAGAACGCTGAGCGAAAACAGCGGGAAGCCCCTCGGAGCGCCAGCATGCTAGCTGCGAGCTACAGTGCTCGGAGCTAGCACTCTAACAGTGATCTCTAGGCTTAAAAACAAATGTTCTGTTGTTACACACAGATACAATACACAGAGCTCGTTACACGGGGGTTGCAGAGAGCGGCAGGGTTCACAGCAACAAACAAAAACTATTAAATTAACGAGCACGCAAGCTAATCACACAAACTCGTCTGACTTAATTGAGGCTGGAAGTAAGCGAGGAGGGGGGTGTGTGTGTGGATATATGTCATTGTAGTGAGAAAACTGAAGGGCTTTTTTTAGACTCGGTGTCTCTGACATACAAGAGGGAATCGTATTCTCAGATTGCACCGCGACCATGGGGGAATCCATTTCATTTCACCTGACTTTCAAGGAAATTTGACTTTACGTAATGCCACTGAAATCCGATCTCTCCGAGGAAGCAATTTGGGGACCACAGCACATTCTAATAACCCCTGCGATATTATTATGTTATTATCATAATTACCCTTTTGCCCCTGACGTTTTAATTAGAAACTCACCGTTGGCCCCCGGGGGGGTGAAGAGAACCTGGGTTGGGGGTGTGCTGAAACTAGGTGAGGGTATTTCACAATTGCTCCCTTATGCTCTTTGGAGCGGCAAAGTCTAAGAGAGAAGGAGGACACAGCCATTCTTCCTCACTCCTCCGTCTTTCTCTGACATCTCTGTCATTCAAACTACGGCTACACCCCTCCCTCCTGCCTCTATCTCCGTATCTTTCTCCCCCGTCTCTGCCCCCTCTGTTCTATATTTAGCATTTTTCTTAACTATCTCATGCTGCCTCCTCCTTTTCTCCCCCCTTTTTTCCTTCCACCTCCACTTAAATCCCCTCTTTACCGTTGCCTCTCATGTTCGATTTTAATATCCTCGCCTGTTTTCTCCTCAGCCAAACGCGTCCCCTCCGTCTCCCTCTTCCGCTTTCTCTCACCCTCCTCGTCTTCAGCGGCGGAGGGCCTTCTCCATCAGTGCACCGCTTTTACAAATCAATGACTTAATCTGTCGTAACAAACAAGTGAGCAGCACCCTCAGCCCCGTTCACTTCCCCGCCTGCCGTTGCTAACACTACGACGGTGCGGCTTCAGAGAGAGCGGAGGAAAAGGGAAAAAAGGGAAGAAAAAGATGACATGTATGCAAAATGAAAGATATATAGTGTGAGAGAGTGTGTTGGAAGAGAGGGAACGAAATGTGGAGGAGCATAAACATCTGTGAAAGAGGGGGGGAGACGAAGAGCAAGAAAGACAAGATAGTGAGAAGTGAGAAAAATGGAGGTGTGTGCGCCGGTGTGGGTTTTTCCCACCACATCTCCTCTCCGAGCCCTCAGCTCTGTTCGACTCCTCTACCATGAGTTATTGCCTGTCTGCGTTCACCACCTGGTTCACTAGCTATGATTTCTCTCACTTCACTGGACACACACACAAATACACACATCCTGACACACGAATGTACACACCAGCATACCTGTACTGTGTGTGTGTGTGTGTGTGTGCCACAGATGCACACACTTGACCGCCCCGCTCCACGGGGGCACCTTGGGTCAGCACACCACCAGCCTATGGTCATACCTTCCCGTAGCACCTGCCTCCGGTGCTCCATGAGCCTTACAGTGTTTTCAGCACAAAACTTTAATCATGAAATTACGAGACAAGAAGGTGTAAAATGATGAGTTATGGATAGATATCACAAGAGATCTCATCTATAAATCATAGCTCTCTCCCCAATGCCTTTGAAAGAGCTCAAGTGCACCAATATTGCTATGATATCATGGTTCAAGGCCATTAACATGTAAGGCAACGCAGCTGTACGTCGTAGAAGAAGTGAGAGGGAGTCATGGAAGAAAAGAGGAGAGGGAGAGAGAAGTCAGAGAGGCAGAAGAGGCATGCATAAAAGATAGGAAACCCTTATGGTTTGTCAGAAAGAAGTGTTTTGTCTGAGACAGAGACAGAGTGTAGGGGAAAGAGAGAGCGGGTTCACGCATGGGAGAGAATACAAGTGGGAGGAACTGAATTGATAAATTAGTTCAGCCAACGCGCAAACTGATTACCACGACGGCAAAGCCACAGGATCCACCGAGCACACGCATGGAATGAGACACAAAGACGCGCGCGCACACACACACACAGCGCTCACACAGGAGACGTGAAGCTGACACGAACAAATAATAGCACAACTGCATATGCAATCGCACACACACACACACACACACACACACCAAATGTATCTAGGGCAGGCTGCTGCAGTTGCTGTAAGTAAAAGGTATTGAGCTGCTGACTCCAGCCAGAAAAGATCCCACAATCCTCTGGATCACCAAACACAGCCTAATGGATAATGGCTAACAGCTAGCGCTAATGTGATTTCACACTTAGCAGATTTAATATATGACTGGCTGAACAAACTCATGCTACACAAAGAGTCTATGCTAAACTCAGTTTCTTGAGAGGTGGTCCACAACTTTACTGCCAAAGCTTCACTTAAGGAGTTTTAAACAAAAAAAAAAAAAGGAAACGACTTAGAGGCTAAACCGCTAACATTGCTAATCTATAAGCGTCGGATAGAATCTTTCCATCAAGCTAACCACAGACGTATGACAATATTTTTCCCTGACTCTTCCACACGACAACTTGCCACTCACTCTCCAATAAATACCACAGTGATGGTGGGGAACTCCACACCCCACCCAGCCACTGACGTCACTGCTGTGGGCCTGTGCATGTGTGTGTGTGTGTGTGTGTGTTTACATCTGAGCGTGTTTGTGTGCGTCTGAGGCCTCAGAGTGGGCCTCTTCTTCGGATTTGCAAATCATCGTAAACTGATTAGTGGGTACCAAACCAAGAATGATTTCACACATCCGAGTTATTGGGCCTTTGTTCAAGCTGGAGACACACACATCCACACACACACACACTTATCGCACACAGCTGATAATGAAAAATAGAACGAGTGTGAAACACAGCTTCAGCATGAAGCCATCAATCACTCAGACGTACAACAATGAAACCACACACTGAACTGTTTCATAGTTTCCCAACTATGAAATTGTATGAGGGAGTGGGGGGAGGGGCGGAGGAGAGAAGAAGGACGGCGAAGCAAAAAAGGACGAGGAAGATGGTAATAATAGTGATGAGATAATTGAGAAATTAAGAGAGGAAGATTAAATTTCCTCTCACTTTGATGTTTAATCATTTAAACATGTTAAATTTTAAAACATTATTAAAAAACAACCACTGAGCCAAAATAAGATTTTGTATAAAACATTTTCTCACTTGGCAAGTCATGTTAAAAAGCCATTTGTAAAAAATATAATTTGTAATAAAACAGAAATTAAAAAGAGGCTTGTTCGTGTGTGTGTGTGTGTGTGTGTGTGTGTGTGTGTGTGTGTGTGTGTGTGTGTGTGTGTGTGTGTGTGTGTGTGTGTGTGTGTGTAGTCTTGGGAGCCGTGTAAGATGTCTTGCGACTGGTGATCCCCTCCAGTGCTACTGACCGACCTTGAGGGTCTGTAAAGTTCTCACGTTCTCAAGGAAACACACCGACCGCCCCCTCGACTGAGGCCAGATCAACACACTCAGGCACACATGCTCGCTTTGGGTCTAGATCTGTGGCAGACATTTTGGAAAAGTTCAAAGGGGACATGAATTAAAAGTTAACTGCCCTTGAGGGCTTTTAAAAAGCGGGGTAAAACGATACAAGAAGCAGAGGAGAGAAAGTGGGAGAAAAAAGCCGAAATAAAGGATTGACAGAAATGTAAAGGGACTTTGTGAAAGACCTGACTTACACATGAAAAGAAAAGAAAATCGCTATCCGAGCACACACGAGCCTGAAGCTGTTGGGTTGGGCTGCTGCTTTGGTGTAAAATGTTCAACTGAAGAGTCAAACAAGTTAAACAAATTATTTCCAAGTAGCATGAGACCAAAATTCAACATTTAACATGATCCCAATACTCAATTCTATGTTAATATAGATATATACATATAAAAAATGTTACGTATGCAGTGTTTTTCCCACCCTCAGACTCTTGGCAGGATGTAAACGCCTCCATAAACGGTCACCGAACACCTAAACTCTCCTTAGAAACACATTGGGGTGGGTTGGTTCTCAGCACATGATCGACCAATATCAAAAAAATATCACCTAACTTTCAACGTCACCCTGATCTTTCTGCAAACCAGTAGATATCCTCCAAACTGCCAACATCTGCCATGTGTCAGTCTCCCTCCCATATACTGTATCCCTCCATCCATCTACTCATCCATCCATCATTCCATCCATCAATCATGAAACAGATGGCCTTTCAGGACTCCTTGTCAGGACTGACGGCCTCCCCCTGCCCGGGCTATACCATTACCCCTCCTCGCCCTTTTACACCCCCAGAAACCCCACATCACACACATATCCATTCACACATCCAGAGACACCTCCACCACATGGACCGGTCTTACTATCTAACCCCTAACATGGGCCGCTATCTACCCTCCTGGAAAAATACAGGTCATCTGCCGATCAGCTTTTAATACACACAGTGGAGGAAAAACACACGCATGCACTCATGAGATGGTTGCAAAGTGTGTGAGTAGCAAGTCTGTGTATCTGTGAGGGTCAGTCCACACAGAGAAGCCCCCAAAGAGAGCTGTCTGCCTTTAGTCCCTGGGGCCTGTCAAGAGGGATAATTGATGATGTTTTCATTACAAGGTGTGGGGTAATGTGGGGGTTGGGGCACAGTATGAGTGTGTGTGCGTGTGTGTGTGTGTGTGTGTGTGTATTGTGGGGGGTGGGCAGGTTGACTCAGCTGCCTCCTCTTTGACACCGACCACTCCACTGCAACTGGTACGGACAAGCCTTTGCCTCCAAATGCCCTCGTACAAACACACACACACACAAACACACAGACACACACACACACATTTACACAAACACTCGCCTTCAAAGACAGAAACACACAGCCCAAAGCCAAATCCATTCCCAGAGATAAACTATCTGAAACTCTATAAAAATGCTGAGAATAAGACTAACTTGTTCTCTTGTTTTCCGCCCGGTCTCATCACAGTGTCATGCCAGGCCCTTGGCAGATCTGTCCGTCTGTCTGTCTCGCGTCTCTGAGGACCTCTTTGAAATCCTAATGCGGTGGCGCCTCAGATTCTGACTGCCACTTAGATTAAATTAAGACCTAATCGGAGACACCAGGCCACATAGGCCACTATATTACTTTACAGTATCAGGATGGACATTATGCCTTTGTTGTCGTTTATGAAAAAATGGATATAGACGCATAAAAAAAAAAGTTCGCAGATGTTTTCCTATTTATCTGTCTTTCTGACCTTTGCCTTCAAAGTAATGGCCAAGGCATCCTGGCGCCTTGGACGATCAATAGAAATTATTTTTCATGAGAAACTTATTTTGAGCAGTGGATAACAAACAAGTCTGACAGAAATCACAGGACAACCGGAATGAATGCAAGTAATGTCTCTTTGTTCTGTGTAACTGTGGAACAAAGGCAAAAAATGGCCACAAGTAAAACTTCGGATAAGCAATTTAAAAATGAAGACTGGGGACGATTTCGCACTTGCAAAATCGGTCGGACCAGTCGGGTAACGGCCTGCCAGGCGTGTGTTGCCGTGGCGGGTCAGGGTGCTGACACGTCCAGGCTCCAGCAATAAACAGCCGAAGACTAATGGCATCTGAAGCAACGGCGAACTCTGACCTCACAAGGTTTTTTTCGCCCGCTTACTTCTGCTGTTTGGACGAGGCTTTACATATCTGGTTTGTGTTTTCTCTAAGCTGAGAAGTTCAGGATCTGAGAAGCTACCGATCATATACACTGGATCAGGAACAGATAACACAAAACACTGAGTCACACTATGGCCAAGAGAAGACTTTAACTGTTCAATTCCTGATGCGTATTTCCTCGGAAGAACCTTTTTTTTAGGTCAAAGCAACAATTTTTGTCCTATGCCCCGTTTTTCTCAGATTCAGATCGACTTTTTTATCCCACATGGTGACATTAGTTTGGTCCAGCGCTCCAAACAACACCACAACATAATCATCGTAAAAAAATATTAGATCTCATTCGGACGAATCAAAACTATAAAGTCAAATTAAAACATTTTACAGCAGTGAAATCAAATTTGGTGTAAAAGTGCAAAAGTGCAAGCGTTCTCTGTTCGGTTTGATCCCAAGTCGTTTAGATACGAGGAGGAAATATCTTGACTTTAATGATTAATGCACCTATCCATCTACCCATCCATCCATCCATCCATCCATCCATCCATCCATCCATCACCTCCTCTCAGCCTCCTCCCACCCGGCACACCCTGCCTGGATCCTTCCACCACCCAGGGCCCACGACAGCGAGGCCCCTGGCCTCCTCTGCCAGCGCAGAAATGAATTATATTGCTTTTCACACCTGTTTCTGCTCAGAAACCCTGCTGCACGCTGCTGTGTCGAGAAAAAAAAAGAAAATTTCCGAGGGGGGTAACGGCGGCTCCCCCAGCTCGGCTACATCTGCGTACACGAGCGGTTAAATTAGACTCTAATTGTATTAACGGGGGATTATGCCTTCCAGTTGGATTTTTTATACTCTCGCTCTCTCTCTGCGCATTTTACACGTTTTAAGGGGAGAAAGGAGGAGGAGGGAAAAAAAAGCAGCTCATTGAGGGTTTGCGGGTTGGCTTCTTTTATGAGCTGCGATCACGGCTGCCCCTCGTTACACTGAGTCTGTGTACAAATAGGAGGGGAGGAGAGCCAGAATGAGAGAGTGTTAGTGATAATGTGTATGAGAGTGTGTGTCCCAGTCTGCCAGGCTAATATACCGATGCTAACACTCTGAATGCCAAAACCCCCCTGCCCTTCTTTTATACACACACACACATTTACACACACAGAGAGACACACACCTACTTCAGTTTAGCAAGGCAACAATCTAAACGGGGATACGGTCGGTGTGTGTAGTGAGGAGGCGGGGGTGAATTCCATCTAATTACTCTATCACATAATTTCACAAATTGCCTTTTCATAGGGGAGTGGAGAGCAGAGCACAGGGCGCGTTGGGGATTTGAGGCCTGAGCTTTCATTTACTACTCATTTCTTGTTAAATTAAACAAGAAAATACCGTTTGTGAGGAAGGAGGGGCGCGGGGAGGAGGGTGGGGGCGGCTGGGTATCCAAGTGCACAATGTGAGGGATGGAGTAAAGAGATTGGACTCTGCGTCTGACTCTAAAGGCTTGTCTCTTTTTGCTTGTTACACAAAGCAACGAGGAGCTTCAGACAGTTATGCAACCAGTTTGGAATTGATTCTACAACTTAAATTATTTCTGCTTTTTTATTATTATTTCACAAAAACTCTCTGCAGGTATACAAGTTTAAACATATCCTCACTGAGGTTATAAAGGTGAGTTTGTCCGTTGGAATAAATGTATTTTTGGAGATTGTTTCTGCTAGTAGTCGCGACATCTGTTAAATTAAGAATGTCAACACCAAAATGAGATGAGAAGGAGAGCAGAAAGCCCTCCCCTCACCTTTATTTTGGTTCCCCACCAAGTTTACAGCTGCATGTCAAGTTGGCAGCAGGCAGCGTGGTTCGCCCATTGGTGACAGGCGGTAAACGCTAATGTTTTGTAGTCTCTCCAAGTCGGGGCAGCCAAATTCTTCCGATGAAACTTGTCCCACAAGTGCTGTCGACAACATATGAGCTCATTGGGTGTGTTGGAGAGAACTCGGCGGGCTGCGACTGTCGTCATCGTCACAAATTCAATACCACTGCTCTATCTGTCAGTGCAACCATCAGGCGAGAGCTCTGACACTGGTAATAATAACACCAGATATCTAGGGAACTACGACTGAAGGTGTCCACGCTAATAACAAACACAGTCTCGGTTTTCCTGCGAGAACGAGGCAGTGGAAATTAGCAAATCCTTGATGGATACATGAGCAGAGATGCAGAAATATCTTCAAAACAACCCTTAAAAAAACATTTGAATGCCACCTACCACCTACCCTGCTGGTGCACTTGCAGCCTGAGACTGCCACCCACCTTCCCCTTCCGCTCCGGTACAATGGGAGCTCCCCTGAGGGTCCAAGTGTGAGGGCGAATAACAGAAAACACACCAAGGTGGGTTTCCAAACTTCTATTCCACTCTCTTATGTTGCATTATGCCTCGCTGTCTCTCCACTGCATATTGAGAAATAACAGATCCAAACTCTGCCGCGCGTGTGTACGTGTGTGCATGCACGCGTCTGTCTGTGCCTAATTGGCATTGTGTCTATCTCTAAGGGGCCAGACTCACATCCTCCATCCCCCTGTGAGACAAAGGCCGGCCAGCTGATGATGCCGTGGATGAGCCTGGATCAGCTGTCCGTGTTTATGAGAGACAAGCTGCCAGCGTAAGAGATACTGTAAATGTTCTTCCATTAGAGGTGCTCCGTGTAGCAGTTTTTAAACACGGGCATATGCTGATTAAATTATTGGTGACACTGAAGAATGATTAGTGTAAACAAATGAGACCACTGCGAGCATTTATCTGACACCAGTGGTATTGTTAATGCCAGTGTTTCTCAAGATTAAGACCACATTTCCCATAAACAGGCTGGGTTTCATTTTCTTTTTTGCTTACTAAAGGGAGTAAACATATTGAAAGGGATTTTTCCATCAACTTCACAGTTCTGACGCTGTTTGCACTGCTCTCTGCTTTGTGCCGTAACGCAACCCACCCTACGTGCCATTGTGTGCCCTCTCGTGTGCACGCTTTAGTCCCTCTTTCTCTTTCGCCTGGAAGACAGAGAAGTCTGATGGATCCTCCTTATCCCCTCTCCACCTCCTCGCCCTTCTCCTCCGCTTCTTCTTCTCCTCTCCCTCGCTCCCTTGACACTCACTTATATCCTTCCCACTGTTTGAGATCTAACAGAGCAGAAGCCTCCCATAAGCCCAACTCATGGTGTAATATGACACAGTAGGTGTGTTGCTGCGAGTGTGCGCCGGACTAGTATTTCCACAGACAGGATGTGTGTATGTTTCAAACACCTTTCCTCTGCAGCCCCGAAGGTTTCAGTGGGTGTATGGGTTGAGGTCGGGGAGTTGGGGGAAGAGGTTAGTGTGTATGTGTGATGATAATGATGTGTTCGTGTGTGCAGGGTGATGGAGGAGTTTGTGAAGGAGGTGGTGAGGGTCAGATGGAAAGGGGAGATCGAGAAGAGAAACAAAAAGGAAAAGGAGCCTGGTGTGATGTGTGAGCACACAGATATACACCATGAATCTCTGCCACATGCCACACAATGAAACTTCAGCTCGCCGTTAACGGTGTTGGAAGCAGGAGAGGATGCTGCACGCTGCACACCGTCAACATCAACAACAGGCTACAAATAAATAAAAAGTGGAGCCCCATGCATTATCCATAATCCAACAACAAAATTACTTTACCCAGAATCCTCTCTGTGGGCTTGTGCAATTCAAACCAACACCCACTCAGCAGAGCTGTATCGTGTTCTCCACAAACTCCTGACATAGGCAGAATGTGTGTGACGCAACGCTGGCTGGAGTTAGTTTCCAAACATATTTCCTCAACATAGTACTAGATTCAAGATGTAATCAGGACTTTGACTCAATAAAAACAGTTTTAACAATATAATCAGTATCAATACTTATAGCTTTACATGTGAACTCCAATTTCACCCAATCTTCAAGCAATACATACCCTGTTTACTGGTTTTCTATATTCATTTCTAATATTTTTTAAATTTTAACTTTTGGACATTAACCTACTCTGATATGAGTCTGGACTGCGAACTGACATATTATTTGAATCAGTGAAAAAACCTGAGATGTCACCAGAGATTCAAAGGTCTGAAACCTGTTGTCAGCTAACATGTTGGGCATTTTTCGAGTCTCTGAAATGTTTTCATCGTGCTATTCAAAGCCAATTCCACAAACTAAACACAGGGTCACTTATGGCATTATTTCCAAATTCTTTCCAACATCTATGTGGCTAAAGTTAAGATTTTATCCATCTTTAAAGCTGCTGTAAGCGTTGCAGTCGTCTGAGCTAACTTCCTGTCCATTTTGCAGTTAGCAATCATCCCTGTCACGATTCCTTTCCTGACCAAACACTCTATAACAGTGATTACTGTTATGATATAAAGCTATTTAACACTTAATCTAATAATATCTTAAATAACGCTTACAGCTGCTTCAGTTTCTAACATCTAAGTGGATACACGTGAGATTTTATCCACCTTTAAAGCTTTAATATGAATAGTGTTATTGTCATCCTCAGTGATGATTATAAAACCGAGAATTTCCCCAAACTGTTCAATAAAATGTAACATGTTTCTGTTATACATATCAGGACATGCTCTGTAAGTGCCTGCACGGTGCTAATGCCTCATTTCCTCAGGTTATTTCTCCGTGATGAACTGAAGTGAATATCCAGACTCTGTCAGTCAGTAAACTTCACCAACATTAAGCTGAAAGAGGCCACAAGTGACTCCTTAAAGGAGCCACTGGTGCGAAAAATGCATTCAATAATTATAAGCGGCCCGGTATACTTGCTGTTTAGCTAAACGAGGGAGCAAGTTTTCTATTTATTCTCGTCTTCCTCTCCTTTGGTAAGCATTAGAAGATGTTGGCAATGCTACCTACGGCTGGTAAACTGATCGTGTTTGGAATGATAGAAGACAGCATTCAATTAACTGTTGGCCCATTTCTATCTCCCAGTGTCAAAATACATTTTTTCCCACACTATTTCCCCCCGCACAATTTGTGACGCTGTCAGCTGGTGCTAAAGTCAGTGGTATTCCCTGCTGTAATTGAGTAAATATAAAGCCAAACCACAGGCCTCTGCAGCATCTCAGGCATCTGTTAAATAATGACAGATTTGTTCTTAATAAGGTTCATCTACTGTATGTATCTGCAGTTATGGCCAGGGGCGTCTCTCCCTTGGCTTCAACCTTATTCAGTTTCAGCAGATGAGGAGCGTGAGCGTCGGCTGCCGAGATCGCCGGCAGATTACACGGGCATGTGTCTTTGAAGTGTTCGCCGTACGAACCGGGATACATTGTGGAGACGGGAGGGAGGGAGGGGTGGTGGTGTGAGAGTGTCATTGAGTGTGTGTGTGTGTGTGCTCCTTTGTGTGCAAGTGTATTTGTGTCAAACATAGAAAATGTGTGTGTGTCTGTGTGTGTGTGTGTTGGAGTAAGAGAGCCCGTGGCTGTGAAGTTCAGTGTGCACACGTGATATGAAACTGAGAGCGACTGAGAACAAATGCTGTTTCATTCAACTCACTGTTAGGTGCTGGAAGAGCCATGCTCTCATGATGTTGGTGGCCACCTTAGGGAAGATTCCTCTCTTCTTGTTGCGTTTCTTTTCTTTATCCGGGTCATCGTCATCCCCTGTGCTCGGAGAAGCCACGCTGTTGTCCAGGCCATCACCTGTCACATGACAAGAAACAGGAAGAGACAGCGGAGATCAGACACACAGTTTGTTTACTTCCTGCATTCGCTGCGCCTCCGCGTTCAAAGGGAATAAATACGATTTCGAAGGAATTCTGGAGGGCTTTGTATGCACAGACGGAGGGGTATAGAGACACAACAATGGCAAGCAGAGAATGGCTGGAAAACAGCACCTCATAAATGCATTCATTTTTAATACATTTATAAATAACCCTGCCTTTCATTTTCTCCCCCCGTCACTTGAAAACACAGCGAGCGCTCGCATCTTTCTGCGAGAAAGAGAGGGAGAACGGGAGCACAAAGGACTTGTAAGGTCGCATTTCCCCACTCTCCCATCCAAGCTTGCGCAGAATTGAAAATGACAGAGAGATTTAGTCTTTATTATCCTGAGGGGAAAATAGTTATTGAAGCGTCGCCCCGGCGCATTCTGCCATTTTACCTGAGGTGGAAAGAGTAACACGGCACTACAAAAGGGGAGGTTGCGAGGAGGGGGAAGGCAGCAAATAAAAGGAAAATAGGTGGAAAAAAAGGAAGTCAGAGGCACAAACAGCGCTAACAAAGCTAGCTGCTTTTCATAACAATGGCGTCATGGCTGCTTACAGCAACCTGTAGGGCTTCGATAAGGCTCTATTAAGGCCAGTTAACCTCACCTAAGGGGAACACCGAGACAGCTTGGAGTATTTGAGCACTGAGAGGAAAAAGTGAAAGGAAGGTGCTCCATGGGCCTTTTCTTTGCATTCAGCCTCAACAACATGAACCCACACACACACACTCACACACACAGACACACACACACAGCACATATTCAAGACTACCCAATTACTGTACGCATTCTATACAGCTCCAGCGGAGAGAAAGAGGCTCTTCCCATCTGGCTGTGAAAAGCCTAATTGTTATTATCATTATTCAAAAATGCGAGCCACCCTCAATGAAGACGATAATCATAAAAGAAACATGAGGCGAGGTAAACAAGTGGCGCCCTCACTGCTTGAAATCTAGCAGCTGATAACTGACTTTTGTCCCGTTCCGCCTCTGTCGACTGGAAGTGAGGGGAAGGAAAGAAGAAGAAAAAAAAATAGAAAAACACTGAAGCGGCGCACAGAATTGGATCCAGTTATTTATTGATTACACACAAAGCACTTCTAAAGCTTCTAGGTCTATTCACTGTGGCGGGAGTAGATAACTGCATTCGAGCGGGCCCGCACTCCCGCTAACTTGCAGAGGGCGACACCCAGCACCTAGCTAAACCCTAAGCCCCCGATTCATCGATAATTAATGGGGATGTTGGCGCTAATCCGGTTGGAGATGACTTTTTTCCAGCCTGCCACATCAATGGAATAATCAAGGGCCTAAAACCCAGGCCTTTGCTCCCCATTACCTCAGGCAAAAGAATTCCTGAAAGCATGCCTGGAGGGCACCTGAATTATATACACCATTAGGAGAGAGAGGCTCTCAATGATCCATACGAAACAACACTCTTGGCTAGCTCTCGCTCTCTCCCTCTCCCTCAGACTGCTCTGGCAGAAGGAGATACATATGCACACATATTGAAGGCTGTCTAATGAACCTCGCGTGGAAGTGGAGGTGACGCTGTTAGAGGGTGGGGGAGGGATAAAACAAGAGCGTGCTTTCCACAGATACTGATGCAAGCGCCGCCCACTGCACATTAATAATGCATATATGCATGTAAAGCTGGTGGTGGGGTCGGGCTACTGTACCACCACCTAAAGGTCAAAAGTTGGGTTCAGGCAATGGCCACGTGGCAAAGTCCCCTTCGAGCAAGGCAGTAACGTGAGTAAATGTACAGCACATGTAGACGCACTTTCAATCTTCTGCATTCATCCATGCAGGAGTATTGTTACCTCAGCCAAGGAGGTTGTGTTTTTGTCTGTTTGTTGGTTGGTTTGTCAGCAGGATTAAACTAAAACTACTGAAGGGATTTCCATGAAAGTTGGATGGAGGATGGGTCTGAGCCCAGAATAGACCCCATTAACTTTTGGTTAGGATCCAGATGCAAGGGACAGATCCAGAAATGTTTCCTCCCTTTCTTTAACATTGCGACATTGGCCGTTTTCCCACATTTCTATTGATTTCTCAGGGAGTAATGCATGGATTTTGACAAAAATTCAGTTGTATTTAGGTGGCATCTACGATCCATCTTGCATGTTTTATTTCATATTGGATTAGTCTTGATTGAATTAGAGGGGACGGCTGGGCCTTGGCAGAGGTATGCGCTCTACTGAATGTCTGAGTATTTCTAAACATACACGATGCAATTTCCTTGAGCCTCTTTACTCCAAAAAATCCCAAAGATATGAAGTTTAAAAGCTGTAAAACAGAGAAAAACAGCAAGTCCTTGCATCTGAGAGGGCCTTTTTCTTGATAAACGTTTGACTAATTATCCTAGTCCACTTCCCAGTCCTTTAATTCATTAATCCACCAACTGTTTCAGCATGACAGACTAAGTACCCCTTACACCAGGCTCCTAGACCTCTCTCTGTCTAAAAACACACTCGCGTTGCAAGCTTCAGTTACATCATTAACCCGGGACAAATGCAGCCTGAGCTTAACAAGTGAGTTTTTTCTGCCTACTGTTTCAGGGCTTAAATACACCCACCCCTCTGTCTGTCTCACTCTTTCTCTTTTCCTCCCTGCGTCGCTCTTCCTGCTGGAAAAGACGGGGTGAGCCAAGCCGAGGCCCTGTAATCTAAGACCAGATTTTCATTGGAAGCAAATGCTTTCAATCCGTTGTAAAGACCGGCTCATGTTCAGCAAAGCCTACAATAACAAACCTAGGGGCTTGTCCCATGCGAGTTGGGGAAACAGAAGCGAACGGCCGGAGTACCAGCTCAGATCATGACTGAATGACTGAGTGGGTGAGTGAGTAAGTGAGCGGGTGAGTGAATGAGTGAGTGAGTGAGCGAGTGAGTATGCATGCCAGTGAGGGAGTGGGCGAGGAGGGAGGCACGCTCAGGAAGAGGTGAGAAATCGTGAGAAGCATGGGGAGAGAGGGAGAGATAGAGGGGGAGAGAAAACACGACGGGGACAGAGGAGGCACACAATGGGTAATAAAAGAGTGGATGCCGGGTGTGTTGCCTGTACACTCATTGTATCGTGCAGTACTTTACATTACTGTATGTTTTTATCTTTAACCTTTATTCAACACACTTAGTGAAGAATCTCTTTTCCAGGTGCTCTTTCCAGTCCAGTAATCGAAGCGGTCACAAGCCCGCTCTCTAACCTTTACGTGGCCACTGCTCCATATAGTGCAACATCACTCTGCACTACTGCAGCCATATCCTACAGTAGTACATCTTATCTATTGATAAATGGTGAATAAAATGGTGTTCAAGCAGCAACTACAATCTGTAAGACTCTTAATCGTGACCCTACGGAATATAAAATAACTCCGAAGACCTCCAGCTAATCAATAATTAATTGCATGCCAAAATGATGCATAATGTGAGAGAAGTACTCTCTACCCATATCATATCCATCTCATTTTATCGAACCGCGTCAAAAGAACATTAAAAATACTGCTTGTGTTCATGTCCAACATACACAAGATCTCCTCAAAGCACTGACGCAAGGAGAGCGAGGAGGAAACAGACACTGAATCAACAACTATTTTGCGGATTTCGTCACCTATTATTCAAACCCCAAACCAGAGAGGTGAACCCAAACCCCTCCAGATATCCCTTTCTTTCCTCACCCCTCTCAGTACTGACCTATAGACACTTACTTTACCTAGAGGGAGAAAAGGAAGAAGGAGGGTTGGAGAAGGGCCGTCAATTTTATTGGCATTTCCATTTTCACTGCAATTTGATACCAATCACCTCTGCGAGGTCTGGGGCTAATTTCTGCTTTGCTTTAGTCCCAGCGAGCGAGGAGAAGAGCGGGAGGCGGGCGCAGAGAGAGAAAAGAGAGAGGTTGTAGGGAGTGAGGAAGGGTGAAGCAGGAAAGGTGTTGAAACTGTGTCTGGCAGCCATGTTGGGAAAATGTCAATGGTGTTACCTCAGCCTTAGAGAGAGAGAGAGAGAGAGAGAGAGAATGAGAGATGGTGAAGGGGGGCAAGAAGAGAGGCAGAGGAGGAACGGATGTGGAGTGTTCAGTGGAAGAAAAAACTCAAGCCACTGAAGCGGGCGATGAAGGAGGAGAAAATAATGGATAGGAGAGGGAAGAGATGGAGTTAATCAGTTGAAAACATCAGACACAGGACAGTCAGTCGGGCCATGTCCACTGTAATGCAGATAATTTTGTCCTCTGTTTTGGCCTTTGAAGCTGACATTTTCTAACACCGAAAACAGAAGTTCTCCACAAAGGTCTTCCTCAGTGGATACAACTGAAATCATGCTAGCATGTGCAGTGTTGTTATGCTCTTCAAGTGCCCATTTTACGCTCGTCAATTGATACTTGAAGTGCACGCTAGATGCATCCTACAGAGAGAAGTAGCAGTCAAGTAGTTGGGTTGTTAAAATCTGGAGAGTAAATATTATAAAATTGTTGATTTTCTGGAGTGTTTATTATAAACCACAATGCTGCCAAGTGGGCGACCGCAGTTTGAGTCTGTGGGGAGATTTCCAGCTGAATTTGTGGCGACCAAAACAGGTATGTTAAGCCAAATCTTGATGTTTTCCCAACCATAAGTGGTTTTGGTGCCCAAACCTAACCAGACAAGAGAGAGATAGAAAATCGAACTTAAACAAACGTCAAGTTGCAACATAAACATTTTAACTTATCTGCGGTTTTGCAGAAACTTACTTAGCTAACGTTTACCGCTAGCCAGTCTATAAAGCCACCAAGTCAGTCATCGAGCAACGTGTCAGTCAGCCGGTTAGCCAGTCAGTCAATCAGCCATTCACTCAGGCAGTCAGAGAGCTAGCCGGGCAGCGAGTCAGCCAGTGAACCAGTCAGTCACTCTCATACAGAGGCTGCCAGGCTCATTAAGAGCATCAGCAGGCTGTAACCCTGGGCTGCATTCATACAGCGTGGGCAGCTAGGCTAGCAAGCTCCAGTCTCCCCACGAGGAAAAGCCACAGGCACAACTCTGGGCCTGGCCCACTGATCGGCCATGACAACATCTTTGCAACTAGTTAGAGGAGGGGCTGGGAGGGGGGAGGCGGAGGAGGGGGGCGAAGGGGTGAGGGGGGTGAATCAATGCAGGACGGTGGGGGTGCATGTTCGTGTGTGAAGAATGCATGCATGCATGGATGTGCATTGGTCTGTACGTGTGTGTCTATCTCTGCCTTTCTTTATGCATGTGTGTTTCCAGCCACAGAAGCTCTGAATGTCATGTGTGCGTGTATGTGTGTATGTGTGTGTGTGTGTGTGTGTGTGTGTGTGTGTGTGTGTGTGTGTGTGTGTGTGTGGCAATTAGGGAGCAGGCCAGTGACTGGAAGGAGCCAGGGGCAGTTGAAATGCCCCGGGGCCAACCAAGGGAAGGAATATTTTATCAGTCCCCTCACACGCTGTATACACAAATACACACTCGCACACAAACACACACACACACCCACACGCAGACACACACTGCGCGCAAACAGATAATGACGTAAAAACTAGGTTAGCTTTCTTCATGCATTTTCACTAGCTTCGTTAGCATTAGCAAAACAGACAGTTACTTCTATGCTCATTCAGCTTCGATGGCTTTTATTTAAGCCTTTCCGCCACTTCATGTTTCATTCCTGCCTTCCCCTCCTTCCCACTTCATTACTTTTTCTCCCTCCTCTTTCTCTCGGTCTGACTGCTGGAGTGTGCGGTTGGAATCGAGGATATTTGCACAGTGTTGGGGATGTGAGATGTAGGCATTGTTATCTTTTGTCACTGTGGGTTTGAAGCTTTATTTCTTTGTTAATCAGACGCAGAAATTAGGGAAAATGAGTTGACATTGTTAAATATCCTCAGTCTTGATCTGTCCTAATGACGCTTCCTCTTTTCTGTCTCTTTTTCTCCCTCTTCTGTGTCTTTATCACTTCTCCACATCTCTCTGTCTCAAGGCGTACCCTGACATTATCAAGCAGTATCTAGGCTAATCTGTTATGATCTGATTATGAACCATCTCTCAGTGTAAGACAGAGATTGGTACTACCTGCCCCCTCCGCGCGGGCACACGTGCCATTCCGAGGTGTCAGCCATTTTTCTGCTGCCTGGCAAATTAACAGCAGCGGATTCACCAGTCACTCATCTGCGAACAGCGATCTTGTCAGACACGTCGCTTCCAGCGCAATGCAGGAGAATAATGACATTTAGCTTTCTAATAATTTCTTCATAGAAGCACTGCTGAGTTGAGGAATAAGGCGGTTATGAATATTAGCTTTGTGCCAGATGTCACAAGTGGGATCCTGTGGCAGGAATCACTCACAGATGGCTAAACGTTTTTGGAGGATACTGCGAGATGTTTTTGCAAGCTTTTATAGGCCGCGGACTGAGAGGGGAGAAGGAATGGAGACAGGTCTTTTGAGTTTATGACAGTGCGTTTATTCTATGAGCAAGGGAGAAAGAGAGTGTGTGTCTTTTCCGCTGTGAGTGCGAGTGACCTGGAGCTGATCTCTCATGGGCCACTCCTAGAGTTTCACACCCCAGAAAGCTCACATGACCCTGGGTTGGCTGCCCAGGCAAGGCCCAGGCCTCAGGGACCTGCTATCCTGTTCCACATGGGATACACACATCTCATATTGGCAGGCGAGGAATCCATACATTAACACACATACACACACACACTCACCAAAAACATGATACATAAAGCGCGCACACACGTATGCCGATGTACATTCACTAAAGTGCTCTCCCTCTCGCCCCTTTTCTCTCTGACACTCGCACACAAAAACACACACTCTTGCTCGCACACATACATTGCATTCCCAGAAATCCTCAGAGAGGTAAAGAAGGGCTCGCAAGAGGGAGGGAGAGGAGAAAAAAGTGGCGTTTATTGTATTCAGGCCATTCATAAGCTCTAGACTTGGGGAGGGGGAGTGCAGGGGGGGGTTTGCAGGCAGTGGGGGGTTCCCTTTGCATGGGCCCTGCAGGCTCCTCCCACCTGCAAATATTCTGAACATGCAGGAATTCCTCGCAACACAATTCCCAACTAGGGGCACGTTTTAAACAGCGTCTTCTCCTTTTACTGCATCCAAATCAGACAAGACACTCGAACACACTCGCACGCACCCGTTTCTTAGGATCTTCCACGAGGCAACTTTCCAATAACGACGACCACAGTATTTCTAAACCAACGCACACACACTTACTCCAATACAAAACACTCTCTGTGACCAATGCTGTTTCGCCTCCCTTTTATTCCAGAGTAGGAGGAGAGACAGAGAGAAATCCCCTCGACTATTCCGCGGATAATGACATGCGCTGTCGACAAAACAATATGGCTAGTCTAGACTTCCCTTCCTGCCTTTGCCAGAGAGAAACTACTATTTTCAGATCTTTGTTCAAAACTTCAGCCAACGCGTTTGGATCGTATCACCCTGAAGCATACATTAATCTTCCTAGGTACAACATAATAAACACACAGATTTAGAGAAAGTTGTGATTACTACAAAAAGAAAGAAAAAATGGGGGTTTACCAGGTAAGCAATCAGGGGAGAGCTAAGTAATTGCTTCCTGCAATCAAGGATTCAAGTAATTACAGTAAATAACGAGTGCTTAGCAATAACAAAGCTGGTTACTTTGAATGATGACAGTTTTGTGGATCGGCGCTGACAGATTCAATAATGACAGTAACTGGTGAGTCATTTACGAGGGTTATTTGTAATTAAAGCACACTGGAGACGTCTCGATGTGAGAATCCGAGCAAAGTTTGGAGCAATTATTTCATTTGTGGTGATCTGATGAGGAGGAGAGCAGGAAGCCAGAGACATAAAACCTGTTTAACAACAAACAAAAATAAAAGCACGGGGCCCGTTGTCATGCTTAGAAGTTAATTAAAAGCATATCTCAAAGCCTCGGGACTGTGAGATGTAGGTGGCTTTTGAATGCATTGTAACTCGTTTAATAATGAACATATGTGGACATTTGTGCCACATACAGTATACGATATATATTGTTATCGTGATATGAGACTATATATCGTGATAGTGTTGTCTGTTCCTGTCTTTACCAGACTGTTGTACTTGTTTTAATTCATGCAGTTAGTCATTAAATCCACAATATGATGATTACCTCTCAAAAATCTCCTTTTGGGTTACTACTACAATATGTTTTCCTGCTTTAATGCTCAAATAATGCATCAGTTTTCTCATCCAGTGCAGCAGCCCTGTATTCTCCCTCCGTCTGAAACACTGTCTCTTTAAGGTCCCCCCCTCCCTCCCAAATACCCAGTCTGCTCTGATTGGTCAGTCCACACACACCTGAGCCAGCACCGCTTACTGTGTCTCCGGCCGGTTCTGTCGTGTTTTCAGCCTCCAGTTAGCTTCACTTCTACCGTGAATATAAGCATTTATCCTGGAAATGTGTGATTTCACAAAGTGACGGAATTAAAGGCGGGACTACTGACGAGGCGTTTCAGGAGCGGTGTTTTCTGTGGGAGAGAGGAGCTCCCGTTAGCGTGGTCTTTGGGCTTTTTAACTTTCAAGTCCTTTTACATGCACAAGAACCTATATAATAAACTGAAGGAAAGGAAATAGGTCTCCTTTAATGTTTTGATAAAGTACCACTAGTCATCCCTACAATATTGTCACCATATTTGATTCTGTCACCCGTTCCTCGCCTTTACGATTTCAAATATATCAAGATATATATCATGTATTGCAATATTTTTAAGGCCATATCACCCATCACTTGTCTCAAGCTCTTCAAATGTGCTGCTTCTTCTCAGTTTTATGACATTTCATGATTAATAGTTTATAAAATATTGAATTTTAGACCTGTGGTAATGGTTATTGTCTCTGTGAAAGTGTTCCTTTGCTTCTGTGTGTTATGGCTGAGGCCCATCCACTGTTGGTTGTGAGAGTGGGAGGAGGGGGGAGGCGAGGGATCAGGCCTGTTGACATAGCCATAGGTGATGGCAAAAATGTCAGTGTAAATGTGACTGCTCTCTCTGTGCCATTTTCCCGTAAAGGGTCATCACCACAGGCTGCCTGACACGCTGGAAACTGCCTCAAGCGCGGGGCACCGACACGACATTAAACTGCAGTATGCCTCCACGCACACAAACACACACACACACACACAGACACACACACAGCGACTGCCTTTTATTCCCACTTCCAGATCAGTCGAGAGAGAGAATGAGAGAGAAAGAGACAGACGGTACAAGCCAAAATGAAAGTGTAAGGCGATGAATTCACCCTTTCATGTTGAGCACTTTTGCTGTGTAACTATTGATTTTTCCCCTCTTGCCTTTGTGTTGCCGTTTTCTCTTTTTTCTAACCTGAAGATAGAAGGCCAGACTCGGTTCAAATGGGAGCACTTGTGAGGGGGGCCCACAGATTCCTCGCCTCAGTGAAGGGAAGTCCTCAGACGCACACACACACACACACACACACTACACACACACAGACACACAAAATGCTCAGATTCCTGAAAATCGTGCCTCTTTTGCAACATTCTCGCTCTTAACTCTCGCTCTGTCGATTGTTTCGCTGCCTCTCAGATGGCTTTTGACACCTTCGACTCACCAAGCCTCAGTCAAACTCGGCACACAACAAACGCACAGAGAGGGAGAGGGAGTCAAATGGACTATGGAAGACGTGGTTAAAGGGGGGGAAGGGATGGTAGAGAGGACAAGGACTATAACAAAAGCTAAGAGCACTTAACAGCACAATGGCACGGCGGTCCTTTCCAAAAGTCAGCTGATGTGCTGAAGGGCGTTCAAAAGTCCTTCAGTGTAGACACGGGACAAAGACAGGGAACCTTCAGCTAAAGCAAAGGAAAAACATCCTATTTAAACTTTGTTGTGACCTCACAACACATTCTAACAACCAATATACAGTAAAAATTGTATTTTTCAGCACAAGAAAAATACAATTTCTCATGGACAGCCTTGAATTAACCATCAAAACGCCCTTTTTCTCAGCAGAAAGACACTTCTTTGACTTTCAGGAGCCCTCTACTATCTCTTATAGCCAACGTGAATTCCCTGAAAACCCATCCTTTCTCATGATCTCATCCTTTCCAATGAGCTAAAGTTTGTGAAATTATATCTTGCAGCACTACCTTGTTTTAACTCCAACCAAGCTATCAAAGCCAGCAGTTTAATGAACTAAAATTAAGTGAAAATGTATCCTCTAAGCACCAACAATCAGTCCGTTCTGTCTGTAATCATGCCTTCGTGTTTGGAGTGAATCGTTCCATTAACCAAACTAAAGTTTCCCAGTTTATTTTATAGAGCTGGCGTGTACATCTGTACACGCACGTGTGCGTCTCTCCACATGGTGACTGTCTGACTGACACGGCCTCTGATAAACACTTTTAATACACCAGGATTTTCCCACTCATGCTAACCTATCAGCGCCAGCCAAACTGCAGTATGTAGTTAGATAATACAGGCACGCTAACCCTGCGGTGGCAGAGGCTAATAATAGCGCATTAGCATCCAGTGAGGGTTTTTTTTTTGGGAATAACAGAAGGTTTTACTAATATGAAGGAGGGAAATATGGTCTGCACCCACAAGCTCAGGTTAGCAAAACAGGATAAGTCATTATCAGAGAACAACCTACTCTATTTTAATACTTATGTTTGTTGCATTTACATTTTTAAATGTGTAAAAAAGGGCACTAGCTGTTGTGGAGATGAAGTACGTGGGATTTTTATTCTAGGATGCCCTCTCACACACTATCCACAAGCTGAATTATTATGAACCTTTAAAACGCTCCCCCGTATCTCCACTTCCTCCTGCTCGTCAATGTGCCCTTGATAGGTACAGGATGTGTTGCTGTGGGGATGTGGGGGATTTGTAGTCCTATCAGCCTCCCCATACGTAGCCCTGATAAGGCTTTCGGGACATGGGCAGAGGAAGAGGAAGTGAGTGGGTTTACAGCAGGCCTACTTCCTGTGGCGCGTGGGCCCATGTGGACGGGAGTGATATGCCCCCCGTGGACACCGGCGCTCTCGCCACACAGTCCCTCCGAGTCACTTCCTGAAGGAGGCAGCCCTCTCTGGGGGTGACTTCCTGTAAAAGTATGACCTCTCTGCCACGAGAGAGAATCTCAGTGGAACAAAGACCTTAGACTGTGTGAGAACAATATATGTATATGCAGCGTGTGTGTGTGTGTGTGTTTAACACCGCCACTCAGGCCTTTACTCCAAAGGTTATCGCTAGTGAGAATCTCGGCCCCCAGTCCCTGCTCATCTCTTTGAGTTTCACTGGCTCGGAGCGAGAGGGGACGATCGGGTTACATCCAAATGTGTGTGTTCATGAGTGTGTGTATGGCAAGCGGCGTGCCTTGTGTTGCTCTCTGCAAACACACAAAGTAAACGGCAATGCTGCCCTCCAGCCCACCCTGCTGCTCTTGTGTTTATCTACAGGTATTTGTTATCTAGCCCCTTCTTTCCTCTCTCTCTCTAAACTGTTAGCTGAGGTCTTTATCTCTCAGTAAAATCCCTATAGCAGGTATCCATGTCAAAAGGACCAGGGGGTGTTGGGCCTCAGGGGGCAGCATGTTTGGTCTGGGTCAGCCTTGGGTCAGGCTCTGGCCCAGTTGACACACATTAAATCCACCCTTTGCCTTCGAGCTCCTGCGTCACAGGTTACTTGGGCTTAAAGACGCATCCAGTCAGCTCAAAACGTTGCATTTCATTTTACACGTTGAATTCATCATCACCCAAACTGAAATATTTAAACATGCGTTCAAATTTGTGAACCGATGTTATTCACACTTCCACTTTAAAATGAGCGAGCACCTGTGCAGACTTCATGTTTAAATGTTAGAAGCAGAAGGGAGTTGCACATGTCATATCAGGGTTATGGTTGAAGTACCATCGACCCATATTCAATGATTTAAAAAAAAAAAGAAAAAATCCACAGGGATGCCGGTTTTGACCGAAAATGGTGCTTCTGCTGGTGTTTTCCTGGCATGAAATTGGCTTTGTGTGGGTGTCGTTTGGAGAGCCGGCTGGTAAATTCTCCCGTTCTTTTGTCAGAAAAGGGGGGGCTCCATGCATAATGGTCTTAGCCAGGGAGGTCTGGAACTGTGTCCATAAATTGAATTATTTCAATTTGAGGGAGAGAGAGTGAGAGAATAATGGAGAGTGGCTGTGCGAGTGTGTGTTGCATTTACATGTGAAACATATGCATGTGTGTTGATGGCGAGGGGGGAGAGAGAGAGAGACTCATTTCTATTCTTCGACGGGGGCTCACATTTACAAGCGGGAATATAAACCAAGTTGCGGGAGATTACAGAAGAGGCCAAGTGTTACCTTGCAGCTGGAAGCTATAGTGGATAAAAGAAAGACAGCCATCGCCACAAGAACAACTTCCTGTCTGGAAATGTTGGCGTGTCTTTCTATCCTTACAAAATAAAATGCAAATTCTGTGACGTCAGTAAAGCACATTCATGAATAAGCTTGCCAATTTGTCTTAAATATAATCGTTTCATTTTTGCAATCAAACCGCTCAATCATTTCCACATGTTCAGATGAAGCCATCTCCCGCGCAATATCTGCTGAGACAACAGATATGCGAGTGTGTCTGTGTGTTTATGTGTGTATATAGGGGAGGGGTGGGGCCAAATTATTCCTGACACAATATAATCGGCAGGGGACCATATGGCAAACTGGCAGCAAGCTATTTATCCTTATCCTCTTTGGAGGCTAAAATTAGCACTTCGCTGTTTGTAGCTTTAAGCTGGACTCCAACCACTGCGATAGGGCTAATAATAAAGAAAAAAAACAGCCCGGCTGGCACAACTACTCCGCCTCCTTCTTCTGTTTCCATTTTCTCTCCCTCTTACTTCCTTTCCATCCACCTCTCTCTCTCTGTGTCTATTTCCCCTTCACCCTTTTTCCACTGAAAATATACCAATCTGACCACAGTGACCTCCATTTTAACACCGACACATGTTAATCTGACCATTAGGAATTGCATTAATATCATATAAGTGTTGCTTGAGCCAAGTTCCCCTATAAGCCCATGTGTCAGGAAAGCCAGGATTTCCTGAACACGGACCCCCTCGGCTAGCTTAAGAGCGTAGGATGATGGGGCTAATCTCTTTATCAAAAGCTTAAATAAACGTTGGTGCTCTGTGCATGTGTGTGTGTGTGTGTGTGTTGCTTGTTTGTGTGTGTGCCAAGGGGCCAAACAATGCTTCTCCACTGAACAAAGTGTTAATACCCTGTCTCTTTGCACTCCCCCTCCCTCCTCCATTCCTTCTCTGTCTTTACTCTCATTCTCCCTCCGTGTAAGTGAATGCCCAAACTACAGTCTCTGGTATCCATCTAAAATAAATACTCCAGTTAAAGTGTTAATCGTTGCCTTTTCATGTGAAGTTCATGAGACAAAGCTCGTCTGGTCACTCCTGTCACCCGCCGCCCCACCTGTTATCAGGATTTTTCCAAGAAAAGTTAACATCTATCTGATCGGAGGCCTCCTGGGTCCTGAGCTCAGCTCCTCTTCAGGGAGGAGGAGGAGAAGGAGGAGGAGGAAGAGGAGGGAGGCAGAGTCAGCGAGAGAAATGGAGAGCAAGAATGAGGAGGGAGAGTTTAGGGTTGTTTTATCGTCCAGATGTAATGCGTTGTGACACGCCAGTGATGAGTCGCTGTGATTCCCTATGAACCTGTTTTGGCCATGATTAAGAACCAGGGCATTTTCTTTCCGGGAGAGCTTGTGTGTGTGTGTGTGTGTGTGTGTGTGTGTGTGTGTGTGTGTGTGAGTTGTGCATGTGTGTCCCTGTGTGATTCGAGGCAATTTGGAGCCGAATTGAAAACAGACAAAATAAGGAGCGCAAACTGGTGACATATTCCAAATCTGTCACCGCGCTGAGCTATGACAAGTTTCCCATGGCAGGAGCACAAGACCCTCCAACACAACACAAGGGAACTTTTTCTTTTTTTTTTCTTTTTTTATCCTGTTCAATTGCATGACAAGCGCATTACCACGTTTAAACTTGTTTACATTTGCAAATCAAGGCTAAAGAATTTCTTTCCAAAAGGAGATATCCAGTAATTTGACAAAAGTGGCATCTTCTTTCAGGATATGATTACACGACAACGGTGCAAATTATGGTGCTTCATACAGAAATAAACCTGAATGGAGTCCTCAGTTGACACTTTCCAAACAAGATCTTGGATTTAGAGGCGCTGGGTGAAAACATCTTCATGCTTAAATGTGTATCGTATGTGGAAAAAGAGCTCTGACTTCCTGCACACAGGCAGAAAAAACAAAGCGTTGGAGATAAAACCGAATAAAAAAAAAACTGGTCTTTACCACGTTTACACATTTAACTTTTCTTGTCATAATCTCCCCACCCCGACACACAAGAGACCTCTACAAGGCAAAAAGTGTGTGTAAATAGTATCTTTTAGCAAACACCAGTAATTAGATATAGGCATCTGGCATTCACGCCAGTCGCAAATTAAAGAAGAGCGCTTCCTGTAAACAGACAGTGAGAATGTGTCTACATCATTAGCGTGCCACAATTATAACATGGGAGCTAAAGATACATTTCTCTCCCGCTTGCTCTCCCCTCACTGGAGCAAATGAAGTAGAACCTCTTGTTTTTTTTTTCCTTCTTCTTCTCAAACAAACGGCTGCTGTGCTCTTTCTTGGAGCGGCAGCATGGTGTGATCCAAGTGCATTTATGGGTAAAGGAAGGAAGATGAAAGCCAATTATGTAAGAAACAAGAGACATTAACGACACCGCTGTATTCATTTAAAAGACTTTCTGAACAGAACACGTCGACAGAGCGAAGGCATGAGAGGAGAGGGAGAAGCTGTTTCGTGTGCACGCATGTCATGAATGAATATGTATTTCATGTAAATTGTGCACACAAGGCATATTGTTATGGTCCGGGCGAGACTTTGCATTTCTTCGGTCATGCAAACATGCCCACATGTAACCAACAGACGGAGAGAGACGGAGTGAACGACTGCAGGGGGATTTAAAGTAACAGAGAGACAGAAGGAAACATTTTATTCACCTCCAAAATGTGCACGGCATTCCTCTGAATGTCATTACAGACAGCGAGAGAACAAGGAAGTGGTGAGAGCAAACAAAACGGGGGCTATGAGAGAAAAGTACTGCGAAGACAATAAAAATATGAGGCTCAGGTGATGATGTGTGCACAAACTCAGCGACAATCAGCGCATAAATCCCAAAGTCAAACAGTCAAATAACCTGCGATACCTTATCAACTAGTTTTATGACCACTTCTCACAGACGAGATGTTCGTTCAAGACAATAAAACACACGTTAGTGAAGATGACGGAGAGGAGAGGAGAGGAGAGGAGAGGAGAGGAAGTCACTTTGTTTACTTGTATTCCTGACTCTTTCTTCCACACGACCCCGGCGGCCCGGTGACACCAGCCCTAATCCTAAAAGCAAACTGGCCCCTCGCTGTGGGAACCTGATACAATTTCCTCTTTTTCAAGAGGGGCAAACTCGGGCCACTCGGAGTTTGCTCATTGCCTACGGGGCAATAAAAAGTCATTGAGGGGCTATCATTTTCTGCGAGGCGGGCCGCTGCATGTCGGCGGACGTGTCTGCCGCCGCGATACGGCGAGGTCGTAAAGATCTCTGTGAATCGGAGAGCGGGAGGTCGTGATTGGACGCCGAGAGGCCGAACATCTATTTTCCCAGGTAACCACAGATAATAATGTTTGAGATGCAGTAAATCCAGTTGAGGCTGGATAAACATTCCTACCGGCTACGCCGAGTTGTCGTGGGATGCTTTCTAAAGGTGTTTTGAGATGCAATTACCCTTTACGCCTCTCAAATATTGATTTTCATAAGCAGCATGTGAACTGGAAGTTATGCTCTTGTTACCCTGCAGATATTAAACCGTTTTAACACATGGACACTCGCTCACACACTCTTTACTCTAGCCCGCTAAGGGACGCGTAGTGAGCTGAAGGTGGCCCGGCTACAACTCTTTCACCTCTGAACCGGCAGAGAAGATATTGCTGTTTGCTAGCAGCCCGTACGCCTCAATAGACTCCCAAACAACACTCAGCAGCACTTAACACACTCATCAGGGATAACTGCTCTTCCTCTCTCCCCTTTTTCCTCAATCACTCTAGGATTTTCACACACACAGAGACACACTGCTCCAGTCAGCATCAAAATGTTTTCACAGCATTCACACTGAGATTCTCTTCCTTCCTCCTTATCATCTTACGCTCTCGTTTTGCTGTTTCTTTCTGTCGTTTTCTTTCCCTTTCGTCTTCTTACTCTCCTTCTCCCCGTGTTCACGCTCTGGGGAAATCAAAGAGGGATTCGTGTTTGTGTCTGCCAGCTACTGTACTTGCACACACCTCCAGTAATATAGACAGCAGACTAATCAAGGGAACCACACGCCTTTTATCTACCCACAGAGCCTCACATTTAAACAGATTACCAGGAAAGCTGGACACCAGTAAGACACTTACCGGACTGAGAATCTTCCTCGGTAACGTCTAGACAACGTCTAGACAACCTCACAAAACTAAGTAGTGTTTCTCTTTCTACATTTCCACTTGCAGATTTAAATAATTAAAGGTGCAGTGTGTAGGATTTAGGGTGGGATCTATTGGCAGGAATGTAATATAATATTCATAATGAGCTTTTCATTAGTGTATAATCACCAAAAAATAAGAATAATTGTACTTTTGTTACCTTAGTGCACAAATTTAACGGGCAGTATGTAGGAATTTTGCTTGAAAATATAAAACAAAACATAAATAACTAAATAAAACTAAAAAAACAACAAAAATAATTAACAGAATGTGAAGAAATAACAGTTTTGAGGTCATCATGTCTCTATATCTACTGAAGTTAGCATTGCTAACGAGCTAGCCCTGGCCCTTCTCAGTTCAAAGCTCCTGTGCTAGTGGTGAGCTAACTAGCTAATGGCAGCTCAAGTTAGCAGCAGTAAGCGGTTTTGAGTGTGACTTTGGCATTTGGCCAATTCTTACATATTGCACCGTTAATGCTTTTCACAAATGAAACATTACACTGCTGTGTTTGCGTATTTAATAATTTTGAAACCGCAAGCTGTGAAATGTCTCTCAGAGTTGTCACTGCATGTGGTCCGATGCAGCCAATACACATAAAGTGCATCAAATTCTCTAATCGTGAGTCTTTAACTCGTTATTGAAAGAGAAATTTTTCGAGTGCAGCTAAAAGCTACTGGGAGAGAAAAGCTATTCGGGGAGGGGAACACACACACACACACACACACCACAGACACTCACAGTCCTCTCTTCCAGTCTACTGGACAATCGGACCAATTAATCGGTGACTTTGAGGGGCCACGTGAAGCCGAGTGATTGGTCGAGCCGGATCTGGCTGCTGATTGCCTGGCACCCCTGTCCATGTCCCCGTTTGCTCGCCCCGGCCCTGGAGACCGGCCAATGAGGAGACTGAAAAGCAAGAGCTCCTGTGTGGCCTGACCTTGTTGCGGGGCACAGAGGTCGGCGGGTGGATGGATGGATGACAACGTCAGGAATGTTTCAGGCTGATCGATGGGGATTCACAGCCAGTGGAGGTTACATACAGTGTTTCAGGATGAATGGAGTGAAGCTGACTCAAATGGTTTGAGAGCCACATCTTGAAGAAGGGGCAGGGATTCAAACTAACTGACCAGGAAAAGCTTTCCTTCTTCAGCCATCAGGGCACCATGGGTCATTTGCGTGATGAGTTACAGTATATTCCTAAAATGTTGGTATTTTATGTTTCTGCAAACCCAGGATACGTTGACTTTTTCCATTTCACAAATATGACAGCAAGGCAAGATGGCTGCCAAATGAAAGAAGACGACGGCACCATCTGGAAGCTGCATATTATAACCACAGGATATTTTTAGCCAGACGTCAGGACAACTTCCAGCCGTGTTTGTGGCGACAAAAACAGGTATTTTAAGCCAAAACATGATCTTCTCCGAACCCCAACCGAGTGGTTTTTGCTCTTAAACCTGACCAGACCAAAAGCACAGTGCTGTCACAACACGAAATTAAAAACTGAACATAAAGAAATGTAAAGTTTCAACAGAAGTGTACTTCTCAACCCGGTTGTAACTATATCAGACTATGATTTGCACGTATTAGACTTGGACATTCACACAAGCAGCTCAGGTCAGTCAAATAGCAAATATTAGCATAGATTTCATGTTGAGCATTCCTCCGGCTACACCAGCCAGAGAAAAAAAAAAACCTCAGAGCTAGATACCAGACCAACAACCAGAAATCTCAGGCTCCTACTCAGACACTAGAAATGTATGCAGACACCAACACATCGCCTTACAGGGAGCTATTTGCCTTGGCGCGGCACACTGCCCTCTTTACAAACGGTCTGGGTAATTGGTGATACATATCTAATATCGCCAGTCATCGCCTCGCTCCCTGGATGTTTCTGACAAGCGGAGAGGGAAACCCTGTAGCTTTCGAAAACAGAGCAAACACTCTGCTCCGCTCCTCTGCTCGACTCGCATCCACATCGCTGCTGCAGCTGCCCGATTCACTGCCTGAATGTTATTCTGTTTCCATCGCACGCCAGGCCCTCGGAGAAGCCAAGGGGTGTCCTTACAAATTCACACAGGCAAAGAGGAGTACTTTATACTGGGAGAAAAAGAGAAGGCCCGCTCATGTCCGTGAGGGACCCCCCTCCATCGCAGGCATATATGATCTGTTGGCTTTTCCTCTGCCCTTCGAGCATTACGCTTCACAGAAAAAGCATGATCCAAGGCAACAACAGCTACAATGCGGTTTCTCCAGAGGGCTTCTGGGTATTAAACAAAGGGGCCTGTTGGTAGGAACTAGCTAGCAAACAGCTGGGCTAATAGAGTGGGACTAATTAACTACAGGGCCGCTCTCCGACTCTCCCTGTCGAAGCTTGTGGATGTTTACAAAGACGTCCCAGAGAAAGGGAGGAGAAAAATAAGAGGCTTTCTTCTTTGTCTGCTCTTTTAGTGCGAGAGGAGACACCCAGGACTGATTTTAATGACATGTGTGAAGCAAATGTGATCCTCCCTCCATTTTTTTTTTCTGACTGCCAAAGGAATTCAGTGCTTAAAAAATACCACCGGCACTGTGGTCAAAGCATAAACACCCATAACTGGGAACTCAGCATGAGAGTATTGTCGCCACATGCAGAAATAAAGAAATATTTTCATTTAATTGCTCACATTCTCACTGTTAGATCGCTGCCGAACACCTGCTGATGAATAAAAAGATCCAAGAGCACCAATAAATATTTCATTTTCAAAAATCACATTATCAAGTTATTGCGTACTCGGGATTAAAAGCAGCTTCGGAGTTCAATAACAAGCGCACAGAGACCTCTGATCTTACGTAACGCAGAGACCTCCTCACAATTCCTGCAGCTCATACAATCGAGAGAGCGAATGCTGCGTTTCCGGGTAGAGATGGGGATTTTTATACCAGTGGGCAGTGATCCGTTCAGAGGAGAGGGCAGAGCGGAGCATGTGTTTGTCTCAGGAATAGCCTCAGAAAAAAGGCTTAGAGAGGAGACTGGAGTTCACTAGTTAAAGGCCCTTCGACCAGCCAGCATCCTTCCTCTGAGCTCTGAGAGGGGGAGGATGGAGGGAAGAAGGGGGCAAAAGATGGAGAGACAAAGAGGGAGGAATTAGAGAGGAACTGAGTGCAAGACGAGGTGTAGAAGGAGAGGAAGAGGGCGGCTCGATAGGCTGAGGAGAGAGAGCGGAGGGGTGGATTGCAGGGTAGATGGGAGAGAGAAGGAGAGAATGAGTACAGGAGAGAAAGATGGCCATTAGCTGTGCAGCTCTACAGGCAGAGAGGAGGAGAATGAAGAGAGTGGAAGAGAGAGAACATGAGGGAAAGGTCAGGGGGAAAGCAATCTGTAAGAGGTGGAGGAGAGAAAGTGGTGGAGGGAAACACAAGAACGAAACATTGAAAGAAATTGAAAGAGGAAAGAAGAAGAGAAGAAAGTGAATCTGAGAAAAGAAGGAGGAGAAGAAACTGGGATGAGAAAGGGAGAGTGTAAGATATAAACAAGATAGAGAAAGACGAATGAAGAGAGATGATGAGCAAGAGAGAGTCAGCAAGAAGAGGAAAGATGAGAGAGAAAGATGACAAGAAGAAAACAAAGGAAAAACAGATGTGAAAAATGCAAGAGAGGAGGATGGGGAAGGAGAAGAGAGCGAGAGGAACAAAGAGAGGTGAGAGAAAGGGAATAGAAGAAGGATAAACAAAGGTAGCGTTTTGGAGTGAGTGGGAGGCATGGAAAGAAAAAAACGGGGAGGAGAGAGAGAAAAGCACGGGGGTTCACAAGGAGAGAGAAACCGACTGAGAGCGAAATGAAAGAGGGAGACGCGAGAGTAGGTGGGAGACAAGGGAAAACTGGAGAAGAGAGGGAGGATGCGAAGATGAAAGAGTAGAGGACGAGGGAGGAGAGACAGCGGGGTGAAACTGTCGGGGAGAGAGCGAGCAAAGTGCCAAACAGATAAATAACCAGCTTACTGGGATTACCAAGTGACTGACACACAATTTGCCAGAGCCAATATGACGTGGCAGTGATAGCTCTTAACCCATATAAACCTGAACACAGTCCAAGATGTCCTCCGGTATTTACTGTTGTCACTGCGTCCTCATGCTCTACAGTGTGTGAGTGTGTGTGAGTGTATGTCAAACATCACATAAACAAAGCAGTCACACACGCAGAAATCAGGGTGAATGCAGGCTGCTGAAAGATGCTGAAAGAGCTGTTTAATGCCAGACTACATTCAGAAAAATACAATACTCTACATGGACACCTGAACGTTACACCCACAAACCGCTGCAGAGATTTCTCCCATTCAGCCATTAGAGAGGTCAATATAGTTTCCATAGGTGTCATTTGCAAAGGGAACTCTGGGTAAATGTCCCCAGCATTGTTTTAAATGGATGATTTTGTCCCACCACTTTTTAAAAGCATAATTAGTTGTGCTAAAAAAGAGTTTGCACCAAGAAATGCTAAAGATCCTATTTATGAGAAAAGTTGATTTTTGAGTCTCATTCACATCTGGTTTCCCCAATCTGCCAAAAACGGATACTTTGGGATGGCGCCCGACTCGACCTACAATCCCAAAGCGTCAGTATTTATTTGACAACTTGGGAATGACTAAAAAAGATCAGCTTTACTTACAATTACGACATTTAACTAACAAATGAGATTAAATACATTTTGATGTAAAAATCTACTCTGACCTCATATGATCCCTTGAAGTGACACCCTTTCAGGACACATAGCGTGAGTGGAAATGTGATATTATTAATTGTTGAAACTGTAGAAGAGAAATGATTTAGTGGAAACTTTTCAGAAAGTCAGAAAAAGTGGAACCAACTCAAACTGCCTGATAGCAGGAGAAGCTAGTGGAGAACACGTCTTAAGAGGGCAAAACACACACATAAATCTACAGTACTGTCCAATTAAACACACTCCAAAGCACTTTTTACATTAACACGGCCAATTACCTTAATTGTAATGTGTATTTTAATAACTTTAAAAAGCATAACACAATTTGCTTCAATGAGAATTAATTATAAAACTGTTTAAACAACATGGCTCTTTCAAATGATAGCAGTATGAAACTAATAAAGTGGTTTCACGTGTTATAATCTCGATTAATATGGTAACGAAATGGACATAAAATATGGGGGGGGGAAATATTTTTAGGTCATTTTACTATTTATGATTAATCTAGTTTAGCAAATATGTCTCAGTAACCTGCAGATACCCTGATACCTACATGCATCATGTTCAGCTCCCAACTCTCCTGCAACACTTCAAAGCACCTCATTCATTGGGCTGATACACACATACAGTATGCAGAAGATGCACATGTATACACACACACACACACACACACACTACCCCATATTTTACCCTCTAATGAAATTCAACAACAAACAAAAAAAACCTACAATAGCCGGGGAGAGTGGAGGGGGAGGAGATATGATGAGAGAGAGAGGGACGAGAGGACGAGAGGAGGCGGGACGACGTAAGGAGTGGGCATGTAATTGGAAAGATGTGAAAAATGAAGTGTCAGTTTGGTCAATAAAGGGCAAAGGTCACGGAAGCAGGAGCCCAAACTCGACACAGAGCACGCTCATTAGAGCCACCAATCTAGATCTTGCCTGGCTGCCCACGACCATTAGTCATCAGAGGTAGGGGCGTGCACGTACACACACACACACACACACACAATATTGCTTTGTCTTCCTGCTTCACTGTAATTTCGCTTCCTTTAAAATTAGTCTGTTCTCCTTCGTCTGCATCGTCCGTCTATCTTTTATTTTTATCTCCGCTCGTGTCTCACCTCTCGGTCCCTCAGAGCCTCTAATGACGAGCGAGCGAGAGAGAAAGACAAACATGTTGAGAGAGAGAGAGAGAGAGAGAGAATGTGTGTGAGAGACACAGAAAGAGAGAGGATGAGACCGAGTGTGAGACAGACAGAGACAAAGAGAGACAGAGAGAGTGTGTGTGTGTGTGTGTGTGTGTGTGTGTTGACTATATAAATGGCTGCTCATTGGAGTGGAAGGCATGGCGGCGCTCTCTGCTCCCACCCAGGCTCTGCCTCCTGGCACTGGCAACCCTGCAAACTGCTCGCCTTGACATCGCCTTCAATAATATATGAAGTTGCTTTTTTGCCTACAGTTTGTTTGCAACGCCGCCCCACCACCACCACCACCACCACCACCACCGACCCATTCTCCCACTGCTGCCTCTTTCTCTCTCTCTTCCTCGCACACACACACACACATATTCTTCGAATGCACACACATTCAGCAGAGTTGTCTGGTCTAACAGGAAGTGAAGATTAATGTGCAAGACCCTTTAAATTAATTCAATTCTGCGCACATTTTACATTTTTCATACGTTCGTTAACAATTCCTACACAGAGCGTTTGAGTCAGGTTCACGTACACCGACTCTGACTTGTAGTAATGGTTGCGAGCTTCAAAGCCGTTGCTATTCTGCAAAACACACCCTTGTTTTTAGCTGTGTATTTAATCGTATCCACAGAGAGATCTGTAATATTTTAATGGGCCTGAATTCCTTCCAACAGGTGCGTGCACTCCTTCAAACAATGGCAAAACATGAAAATCCGCAACAGCAGCTTATGACAAAAGAATAAAAAAGATGAGAAAGAGGGCAGAAAGAAAGAGTAGGGACTTCTGCAAGCTTACATACAATATAAACTGTGTAGTCTGAGATATAATGAAAGCAGAAGCACATGAACACGACCACATAGCTCAGATGTGAAGCTACATGATTGAAGCATGAGACAAACCACAGCCAGGGCGGCACCAGAAAACTGCTCTCAGGTATGAGCCATCTACCACACCATGTCTGCCCCCGAGCAAGGCAGCGACAAGGTTCAGAAGTGCTCTTATGTAGCTAGCCATGACCTTTGACCTCTCTAGGAGCCGTTCCAGAAACAGTCTGGATGAGCCTGTCAAACCTCATCTGGGCACATAACAAAGTTTTTTTTATCATGTAAGCTGTACATGAAGCTCAGTCTCTTACCCTGTTCGCTGCTGTTGTCGCCGCTGTGTGATGTGTGCCCGCCGCTGGACGGCCCCGGCGTCCCTCCGGAGCGTGTGGACGCCGTGTCATCGTGATCTCTGTTCCAGGACGTCTGTCGTGAAGAAAGGAAGATAAATCCGTTAATCCAGTGTCAACTTTCTGATGTTGTTCCTCCATCATTAGTTGTGTTGATTATTATCTTATTTTGAAATATGCAAAACGTACACGTATGTTTCCCAATATGTGCCAATATGAAAACTCTTGCTTTGGATAATTTATAGTTATTATATTCCCAATAAATTTACTATTTGAGTGCACTGGTGTCATTTTAGACAGCAAAGTTTGTTGTTAACTGTAAAATATCCTTCCGCCATTATTTATTTTGACAAGTGTTTGATGAATCATCCAACAAATTGTGTGTTTATCAGCCAATACAACAATATCAGGATCTGTACTTCCTATTATCAGCATCAGCCCCAAAAATCAAGTATCGGTCGGCTCAGATACATACACAGAAATATCACATGAAATTCATCATTTGCCAATTCTCAGCACAGTCACGCGGTCTATGTGTGTGTGAGCCCCTGCAACAATTTTATGGAATGAGGATTATTGGGGCTCGATGAAGAGAAAGGCCCAGACGAATATAGCGAGCGAACATGTTGTATTAGTTCCCAGCTTTCTGAGGCATGCAATCCACGGCTGCCTCCATTTGGCTCAAACCACTAGCAGATGAAAATACAAAACAGCTACAACTTAAGATAGGCCGCAGCCAGCGCCAGGGAGTGATGTCATCCAAGCAGAGCAGACCGGAGAGAAAGGGAGAGAGAGGTAAATAACTCAAAGTATTGCTACACAAGTATAAATACTCCGCTTTGTCCAAAAAATGAAACACACACAAAAAAATGGATGACCAATCCCGCTAATGTAGATTTAAATTTCATTCTGGGAAGCGGAGCCGGAGCAGAGACATAACCAAATAAGCTGAAGTTTTCCCACAGCCTTCTCTCAAACACAAAACGAAACAAAAATGCTGCATGAAACGGACTTTTAAACTTTATATAGACAAATGAATAAAGTTGAGGTTTTACCGCAGAGTGGAGGTCCATTCCTTTTCTCTACGTCTTCAAGGAAAATAACACAAGAACACACGCAGCTGACTAGAAAAGACAGGATCGGGAGACCTGCGTTTATATATAGTAAGCTACGTGTGTGTGTGTGTGCGTGTGTGTGTGTGTAAAGGACAGTCTTGGGCCAGATGAGTGTCAGCTGCACACCGGACACACAGTGAGAAGCACATGGTCCAGACAGGAGGATAAAGGGACACACACACACACACACACGCAACAAATACTGATCAGACACACACATATGCAAATAAACCCACACACATACACACAGAGAGACATATTCAGTGACTCACACACATTCACAACTACAGATCTGTTGCTTACACACACACACACACACACACACACACAAATCACATCCTGCCACATCCGAAGCTGCTACACATTATTGACACTAAACCAGATGTAACCTCTTATCTCTCTCTACGCCTCTGAAAAGTAACATTAGCACCGAGGACAGGAGAGAAAAGAGACTTCAGAATAGAAGGAAGTGGAATCTAATGTCTCGCCACACACAACTAGCTATCACAAACAAACACGCAGCAAACCAAACACACACGCACGCACACTTACTCGAGCCTACTCTGCGCCCACGTGAGCCTATCTCTGCTCCGTCAAATCAAATGAAGCAGATATCAAGGGGGCAATGTGGTGTCTGCATCACGCTTTTAGGGCTACGTGACGAAATGAGTGATAGAAACCCACACGGAGGCAGAGCAGAGCGGAGGAGAGGAGAGGAGGGAGAGAGAGGGGAGAGACACACGGGGGAACAACTGGTTTCAATTGGGATACGACAGGCAGCGCTGCCTCTGCGAGGAGGATTTGGAGCTCAGTTTAGAGCGATGAAAAAAAAAAGTAGACATTAATTCACGACACAGGGTTTGTTTTAACAAAATGTAAATGGAATAAAATAACAGAAAAGGATATACAAGTCAGCAAATTCAACACATTTGGGGTCTATTAGAGCCCGTTTGATGTTCCTGGGCTATGAAATTATAATACAGTGCTTACATGGACGATAAAATCGTTGTTTTCTAAATTAGGCTTTGAGTCTTTGCAATAAAGAGGAAAGTCGCTGCACAAAGGCATGACTAAGACGGTGATTGGGTAGATAAACGTTGATTTTAACGGGGATAAGATAACAAGAGGATCTTTTTCTTTTTCCCTTCCACCTCTCACAAATCCTTTTTTGCTGACTGTAGAGCGCTGAAAAATGAAACAGCCGTGCATGACCGAGTAACTCCAGAGAACATCAGAAGTGAGGTAATCCGGACCACATGCTCAGCACGCAAACAGTTAACACTGGCTTTTGCCAGCTCCTCCAACAGTGCAGCTTTTAAAAATGAGCAGAACTTGTTTATTCAGAGCTCTGTGAAAAAGAAAAGTGCAGTACCCCGGGGATGTCGAGCGGCAAGTATTAAAAACCCAAGAGCCTCGACTCGCAGAAAGGATGTGTTTTTTTTTTTTTTTCTTTTTGTTTTAATTCTGTAACAAATTCCACTTGAAAATATAATTAGAAAGTGGAGGGGGAAATGGCAAACTACTGCATTAGCTGTAATTGAACAAAAGAGTGCTTTGCCTGCTGGGAGCTGGCCGCTGAGGCCCCATGGGAAAGGGGGCGGGGCTGAGACAGGACCTGGTGGCATCTCCGCGGGGACGGGGAGTTTATTTATAATCACAGGCCGCCCTTGGACGGAACAGGCTCGGCACTGATCTAACACGCAATTAATACACACACGGCTGAGATCACACAACCCGCGCACACACAGACATACCAGCGCACACAGGTCACACAGCATGTGTGCACACAGCCGTGCACAAATAAAAACACACACGTTTATACTTTACTACTATCTGCTTTTTTTTTTTGCAAACACATCACAGAAACCGCCACACAAAAGCACACACACCTCGAACACAGGACACACAGCGTCAAAAAAAAACACAAACACACACCCTGAGCCAACAATGCAGAGGTCCACCTTCTCAATATGTAAATTCACAAGATGAATAGATGCATAAACAGAGAGCTGGAGGAAACAGCGAGCAGGAGCGCGCTGTCCCTCTGCACACATAGCTACACACTTGATTTATTCTGTCCCCTTAATGAGCCACCATGGTCTCTCGCCCTCTCTCTCCCTCCCTCCCTGCCTCCCTCCCTTTAACTCTTTCCCTCTCTCGCCCCGCTCTCCCCTGTGCAGGATGTAGATTAATTCAATGCTTAATTGTTTAGTAAATTCAATTTTCCACATTCTATTCTGCCTAGCTTTAGCTAAAGTTCTTAAATCTGCCGCGCCGAGCCGAGGGAACCCTGTTTGTGAGCCGTGCATACCTTTTTTTTTCCCCCTTCTTCTTCCCCTTTTTTCTTTTTTTTTCATTACCATTTTTCTTCCCTCCACCACCCTAATTCGCCATGAAAAGATTTTCCTTGCTGGAAATTCTGATTCCGCTATGATCGGTGAGGCATTCCAATCCAATGCATTCTCATTGTGCCGCGTCTAAGATGCGAGGGGGGCTTCCCTTCCTCGCTGTGCCAGGGCCCATATCATACAAGCGCTCATGCAAGAAATGTTGCCTTGCCAATTCATTTGCAATAATAAAGAAAATGGTTAAGGTTGTTGTGCTTTGCCCCCCCCCCCCACCCTCCTCTCTTTCCTCACTCTGAAATATCTTTTGTGATGATATGGATATTTACTTTTCACTCTGTGCCAGCGAGCGTGCGGGAATAATCATATGTGCATACTTAACGGCACAGACATAAATATCCAAATAACCCCCCACATATACACTCCTCAGAGGTGGTACATCTGAATCAAAGATGACAGTTGGACTACTCCATCCCCCAGAATGCTTTGGTGCATCTGTTCTCTGCGGTTGTTTTCTTTAACACCATTTTTGACCTTTGCAGCGGCGCTGCTTCCTCAAGTCAAAATCTGCGAGAATGCCATGTGTTGCAGCAGCGAGGTGGCCTGCAATAACTGCGGACACATTCTCCCACTCGGCTGAATGCTGTTGGGGAAGTTGTTAGTGAAAGGGGCTGAAAGGCCAGCTATTGTAAACTCTTGTTTACTTTGCTTTCCACTGTGACTAGATAAAGCAGGATCTGCCTCTCTGATAACCGGCCAGGCAAGTGCTTGCCCAACTACCTCCGCTTTCACTGCTCTCTCCACCCCTCTCCTCCCCTCGCTGCAATATTAGTGCCTCCAAAATGAAAAGAGGGGCTGATAATGGTATGCGTGGTGCAAAAAAAAAAAAAAAAAGAGAGTGAGAGAGCAAAAGACACCCCCTCCCTCCCTTTCTGTTCTGCACTCCCCTTCTTCCCTAACTCTTCACAATAGACAAAGAAAGAAGAAATAACCTTATAATTGCTGAAGGGGGTGAGGGAGAAAACTGGATTTGGTCTCTTGAGTAAGTAAAGTATGCTACACTGAATAGCCGTCAGGTACTCTTCAATCGGCTTTTTAAAAGCGGTGGGTTAACCTCATCGAGACAAGCAAAGATAATTACATGTTTGAGATAATTACCAGAGCTTTCAAAGTCCATTTAGATGACACTCGCGGAAACTGACAAACTGATTTTCTTTCTTTGTGGCCTCTTCCACTTCAGGCTCCTTGTTTACTCTCTGTGAGCTGAAATCCAAACAAAAACATTAACTCGAGTGCTCCCCCCCCCCCTCCACGCTATCTAACCCCAAACAAAGCATATTTCCTTGTTGTTCGGCTGTGAATGAAAAGGCAGGCGTAATTTCTTAATGACATGTTTTGCTGCGGTTTCTTCGTTAGCCTAGCCTAGCTGGACTCGCAGCCGGCGCGCTGGGATGTTCTTAGCGGATCCCTTGGAGACGGGCTGTTTGTGACGGCGGCCATTGTCAGAAGCTCGCAGGGGGTTAAGGGGGAGAGGAACTTTCCATTAGCTAAGTACACATGTGTTAAGCCAGGTTATTGTTTACTTAGCCAAAGAAACCACAGCAGGCCTCGGGGACAGACATGGCCGCCCATCATGAGTAACACGAGACACAAGCCAAGAACTTTATTTGCAGTCAGGATTTTGTGGCTATCACAACAGAGTATCTGTTCCTCCAAGCACTAGTTTCCATCAGGACAGAATGATTTAAAAACAACTGATAAATCAACCCAAACGTCTGAAACTATAGGAGAATATATAAGAAGCTCCGTACGTCCCCGTTCTTTGAAGTCGCACTGGCCTTGATTTGCTTAACCAGAATCACCCCTACTTGCTATTCCACCACAATAATGAAGAGGCTAAGAAACACACAAGTCACGTGGTCGCCCTCTTTGTATCACTTGTTGAATCCTGAACAGCCGCCCCGCATTCACTCCCCGATGGAGAAAAAAAAAAAAAGGGGAGTTCAGGGGAGGGGAGGGTGAAGGGGGTGGAGAGGAGGGAGGGGGCGAGTGGGGGTCAAACCTCTCCTCTATTCAACTACAAAAGCTGCTATTACCAACAATCACCACGATGATTCAGAAGTTTGTATTAAGATCAGCAGCGTGCCACTGTAGGAGAGAGAGGGAGAGGGGAAAAAAGAGAGAGAGAGTGTGTGTGTGTGTGTGTGTGTGTGTGTGCGGCTGTTAAGTCGGGTGTAACTCGATCCATACTTCAACGAGAAGCGGATAGATTAGCGATAGCGGTGTACTGATTAGGAAAATAGTGGCTGACCCCGGCGGTCAGGGTTTCCATTGAGTTAGGGAGGAGGGGGGGTGCAGGGGTCACTCTCTGACCGCCAGAGTTACCTAAACCAACACTGCTGGGTCTCACTGACCTGGAAACCAGCACTTGTATGGCATAACAGTGCCAATTGTTGGGAAAAGATACCGCGATAGCGCTATCGAGAGTAAATTCTTACACAGTGACCACAACACTAAGCTCACACAGGCAGGGTTTGTTTAGGAAAGATTGTGCGGGACGTAAGGAAAACAGCGAACGCAGAGATGTTGTTTCAGATTGACGGTTATTTTACATTCTTCTTACATGATTTCAGCAGCAAAATAAGAAAAATCACACTGAAAAATGTAGAAACACCTCCCCACTGAATTAAGTCAACAAATCAACCCCTAAACATTCACAACCGCTGAGGACTCTCCCACAAAAAGGCAGGCGGAGAGAATATTTTTAAGGGAAATTTCAATTATTTCCAGCCCCACTTCAGCCTGCATGGCTCAATCAAGTAGAGGAGCTCTTGAGACTTGGAGAGAGTCCTCAGCACTATTAGTAGTGTTCTGCTCTACAGCGGAGAGCCCGGGCCCTCGGAGTTCATTAGCAAATTGCTGCGCCCCTCCCCGTGCTCTCTGCGCAATTAAAGGCAACTGTGCAAATGACGTACCGCGGCGTGGAAATACCTCCCCGCTTCTGGAGACAGAGGCGAACATGTGCGCCGGGCAAATAAGGATGCAATCAGCGGAGCGACTGCTGCCACATTTCCGCAACAACAAGAAGACCGAGACAGTTTGGACACGAGGGTTTCTACATTAAAGGCCTCCACAAACTCACCCCGGAATAATAGATTTTAATTGTGTCTTTTATGTTTGTATACAGCCGAGCTCAGAGCAGGATGTGTGCGTCTAACAGGGCAACTGGAGCTGTGGAGAAATTAGGCAAAACATGGTGGGAAGTCCTCCAGGGAGCGGCAGGGAAAGGGTTAAGAAAGTCCAACTGGTGCTAACCAGTCACTCCACTCACATAGCACCTGAGGGGGGTGCTGCATTTATCAGGCCAGTCTGAACACACACACACACACACACAAACACGCACACATTTATGCATACACTTGTGGACATATGTGTGCATACAGCTCATGCACATTAGCTTGCAGACACACACACACACCCACGCACAAAGACACACACAAACACAGGAGGGTGAGCCCAAACTGGCTGGGCTGCATTCACAAGCCGGTGCAGAGCCTCTCTGACTTTTTCACCTCTCAGCTATGCTCTGCTTTCTTTTAAAAGGGGCGCTCGCTCAGCGTCCCTGCACACTCGCCTCCATAGGCAGACTAACAAAACAACGTAAAGACACGCAGGGAATGCTCAGAAAATTACTGTCATGACGCAAGAGTGCATAATGCAGCAAGAAAGTCGGCGTCTTCGGATTGTTGAGTTTAATAAATTCAAAGTATTTTTTTTTTTTTTTTTTTTTGCCTCTGACATTTTTTTTCTCCTCTGCTACAGTCGCCTCACTGGAATAAATTGGTTTATGAATAAATGAGCCTGCTTTCTCCGTCTTGTTAACATTGTTCTTTTGTGCAAATTCTCAGCATTTTTTTCCAGTCCACTTCAACTTTATGCCCGAGGGCATATATTAAAAATACATATGGAAAGAGATAATGCACACACAACGCAAATTCGTTAGGGATGTCACCGCCTAACAACTGCAGATAAGATGTCACACAAAAATAGCCCGCAAAACTCAAAAAAAATATATATTCAGCCCCGAGTAAGTTATGAAGTGCACTGCCATTAGATTGACAGTGTGAGTATTCAGCAGTGAGAGGCATGCACCCCTCTGCCTGTTTGGATATGCCCATTTACACACAGCCTGCTGCTGCTGCTGCTGCTGCTGCTGTGGACCTTCTCCATGTTATCCTCCTGGAACATCAGCCCAGCCCTCACCACGACACATCTGTCACAAAGTTTTCCCTGCGTTTTGATGCAAACTCTCCCTGTAGGTCATTTATATTATTCTGTCACATCACAGTAAACATACGCTTATGTGGTTTAAGCCCTGGATTGGCTTTACACAGAGACCATCATTATATTAAAATAGGCCATGTCTTCATCTTACAGTCAATTAAAGATACGCATCAGTGCCTGAAGCACAACATCATTTCCTTCATATACCTAGAAACCCAAGGGTTTTAACACACTATTTCCACGTCTATATACCATAAAGCTTCATTGCATCTCCTGACCTATCTATTAAAAAAAAAAAAAAAAAAAAAAAACTTTGACAACTGAATCCCCCAGAGAATACAACAAGCCCTTCAAAGAGACACTTAAATGCACAAGTGGCGTCTGTGTTATTTAATTCTGTTTCTGGATTAAATGAAGTATTATCTTCCGGGTGATCTTTTCTCATTTCCATAATCAGCCATAAGGGCCGGGGCTGCAGGAGTGTGGGGGTCTTTCCCAGTCGGGCCCCAGTCCCGCTCCCAGCCCAGCCATTCAGCACAGGACATAAAAGCCGGTGGCTGCCTCTCTCTCCACTCAGACCAGCCACTCAACCATATGGAGGTCCGCGGATTTAAATTATTTAGCCTAATCGCTTCATTACTTTTTATGTCGGACTATCCAACTAATCCCTTTAATTTGGACACTTGATTTCTTTTTCCCTCGTCGGCATCCGTAGGTTATAGCCGCTCCTCTGCTAAAACTCTGAGGATAGTTTGACTTATTGGGTCTCATAGCCTGCAACCCTGCTCAAATGACTCCAGCTATTAATGGCCGAAAATCCAGATTTGCATAATTCTAATCATCGGTTGCTGTTATCATTATTTAACGGCAGTGTATGGACCATTAGGGTCATGCCTGTGCGCACACTACAATGTCCCCGGAGTGCCAACAGTCAGTGGAGCACATAATGAAGGCTGTGGTTATCTCTGATATCGGCACAAAAGGAAACACTCCCTAATCTACCTTTAATACCCGCTGCTTCTTCTATAGCTCTCAAATATAGACCTCCTCATTGGCGCTGAATCTGTGCGCTCTGAGCGAAAATAAAGGAGGAGGAGAGGAGGGGTCCCGATAAGCAATGTGCACTCATGTCTAAGGAAAAATACTGACAAGACGCGTAATGAACCGTGAACTCCACAGTGGAGAAACCAAGGCACCTAAACCACAGTTGTGCAGCCCCATACTGCTGCCGCTCTCCTGGGCTGCACGACACACACAAGACGGGGCTGATAACGCGAGAGGAGAGGAAAGGAGAGGAGGAGAGGAGGAGAGAGGAGAGGAGGGGAAAAATGGAGAGGCACTAAATTAAAATCGACATGAAACAGGTCAAGTTTATGGCGATGCTTTTTCGAGCTAATCTCCCCAGGTCGGTTCCGGGTTCAAGTCTTAATGGGCCAATAATAGCAACATTATTCAGAAAATTTTTCATTCCGATGGATGGAATGTAAAACGGCCTTAATCATATGCAAATAACAGCGCAGCGGAGTAGTGACCCAGAATAGCTGAATAGCCAGCAGGGAGAACACACACACACACACACACACACACACACACACACACACACACACACACACTGAGGCAAAGAGAGAGAGAAAGAGATGTACCTGATCAAGGGCCACCGATGATCTTGTGATTTCCTCGCTGTCTGATTTGGACCCGCCCTCTCTGTCGTCTATGACCAAGTCGATGGGCATCTTGCCTTTCAAGCAGCTGATGTACCGGTGACAGAAATTATCACACAGCTCGTGTACCTTCACACACACACACACACAGGGAGAGAGAGAGAGAGGGAGAGAAGAGGGGAGGCATGAGGCGTCACACACACTCACCCAAAAGGGACATCATCACACAACTGTGACATGTGCGAGCATAACGCACACAAACACACACGCCGGGCTGTGACGTGAAGATCAAGCACAGATCACAGAGCAGAGCTGCATCCGAGCGGTTTCATTACGTCTAAATAAATTATAGACATCACTCTAAACATACTCAGAAACTCTAATTCCATTTATTTATTGTGCTTGAAATTAACTTTAAACATTGTTTTGCATTTGTCTTGAAATTATAAAATCCGATGTGTCCAGTTCCGGTGCCGTGCCGAGCCGAGCCGTGACAGTAACTTTATTTTTTTCTCCCCCCTCCTCTCAAAATAGAGATATCGTCGAAAATTGACAGTGACAAGAGGGCTCAGGGGCTACAACGCACTCAACACCCGTGTTAAATTCATCATCGGTGCCCCGGGTAGTGGCCATTAGAGGAGGGTGACCCGCTTGACTGACATTTAAGGTAAACTGTTTAATTTCGGCTACTTATTACATTATCGCTGCCAATGCTGCGCGTCACCGTCACCCGAGAAACACGAAAAAAGGAAGAAGTCAGATGGGAAGAGAAGCTGCTCTCACTGAGTTTCTCTTATTTACAGTTTGCAAATCTCTTTCTGGACAACATGAGAGAGAAACAAGTATTTAAAAAAAAAGCGAAAACTTTCTGACAGCTTTGATGATGTTCTCCTAATGTGAAAAAGTTGAGGTTAAAGTTGGCAGCACAGGCTACTGTAGTCCATCTGATGCGCAGACAAATCAGGAGTTTTACACCCACTGCTGCCTCCATCCACAGATGGCAGCCGGGGGGCCTTTTGCCCTCCACAAAGAAATCATTTCTAAAAAACCCCGCAAAGTTCGCCTATACGTTTCACCTTGCGTGCAACTTCTGCCAGCATTAAACTTCATTAAAAAAAAAGCGCGCGGGGAGATTTTGGGCACAGAGATATCCGTTCCAGTTGTAACAGCTTGCGTCGTGATTAAACGCGGAAGAGAAATGGCCCCGTGATTGATTTTGACGCTAATTATAACCGACGAGCAAAAAAAAAAAAAAAGAAAAAGAAAAAACATTTCATGTGCGAACGCAGCCCATAGGTCTGAAGCGGCAGTGGACAGAGGAAATGGTGAGAGAATATTACCTTCTCCAGCTCCAGAAGATGAAATCGTAAAACTTGAATGGCTTGAATCATCTGAAAAATTAAAATAACAATAAAAAATGAGCTGCTCACATCTCTTGATATTAAACAGGCACGTTTTTCTCAATACAAGTGACTGCAGACGAGGAAAATATTCATGTGAATGGATTTTATGTGGGACTGATATTAAACTTGGACGTTATTGCAATATGGAGAGCAGGCAGCCGGTGCAGCCCGGCGCTGCAATAAGCCTCAGAGTCAGAGATCTATTAGCCACCAACTAGTCGTGAGGAAAACGTTACTCCTCACATCACACTCGGAGTATCAAACTGTACAAAGTGGGAGAAGCCTGAGCAGAATAAGTTTTCCAGGCGGAGTTCAAAGGTTTGTGACAGCTGTGAGTCAGCGGCCCTTCATGTGCAGATACAACCGGGGGCCATGGTGATATCAAACAGCCCGAGAGAGAGAAAAAGGGAGCATCACCTCCAATAATGCTGAAACTTTTTCAGCAGCACATGGCTCCCTGACAGTACACACATGAACATCCCGCCGACACACATGCAAACAAACATCTGCTTTATTCTGGAGGAAACATGCGGAACATGTCACGTTAAACAACAAAATAGAGAGTGAGAATGTTTCTTACCAGATTATCCAACTCTGGATTCGATGAAAATAAAGGCTTTTCTGCGCGAATCTAAAAAAAGCAAAAACATGTGCGTAAAATATGTGAGAAACAAATATAATAAAGTGAGATTAAATCCAACATGCGGCTGCTGACATACACACACGCCAATTAGAATTAACACAATTACAAATAACTTTGTTTTTTTTATTAATGAGTGCCGTTTTATTTTCGGTCTCTTTTACGCACGAACAGTCAGAGCTCCGCAGGTGAGGAGCTCCACCAGCCCGAGCGTGCAAGATCTTTTTTTTTTTTTTTTGTTAAGAAGAAGAAGAAGTCAAACTTTCCTGACCTGTTTTGCAAACACTGCTATGTCTTCATTGAAAGATTCCGATGAACAGACGTCTCCTCCCGCCACCCCGGGCTCTCTGGGGGTGCACGTCGCTAATTCACATTTCTCAAAAATCAGTGCAAGCAAGGGGAACAGGGGGTGCCTGGGAACACACACAATAGCAAATGTCACCAGAGAGAACAGCGCCGGGGTCAAGACGACTCCAGGCTAGATTTAGCCAGCCATGCTACTCTTCAACAACTCGCCCATGGGGACTCGCTGCTGCAGCCCAATGCTATTATATTATGCAGAGGCTCGGGGAAGGAGAGAAAAAGGGCTGCAAACAGCGGGCAGACCCTGTGATTAAAATCTAGGTGAGCCCTAATAGCGTGAAAGCTTTGTGGAGTCAGTCAAACAATTTCTTTGCACAGGTCTCCATTTGGATCCGTGTGTGTGTGTGTGTGTGTGTGTGTGTGTGTGTGTGTGTGAAGCTGTAGGCGACCAAATGTTGACGATTATTTATCGTCGCAGTCATCAGAGTAAATATGAGCAGGCTGTGTTGGAAGTTGTGTCAGTTGTGTCGTGAGTCGGTGGGAGTCTTCACAGGCGTGTTTAGCCACCGTGAAAAAGCTCCTAATGCTGGGATTTCTTTTTTCTTTTTTTTTTAATTAACTGCTGTAAATTAATAAATGACATGCATGTGTGGGATTTCCTTTAAAACGTGATGTATTTTTTCTTAATTTGCTCGAGCCTGACACATTACACACAATTAATTAATTAAAAGCGGGTTAAAAGAGAGGAGAAGGTAATTATTTTGCTCATAATAAAACGCCGCAGCTCGAAAAGAAAAAGCAGGCACGTTGAATTAAAATAAAGTGGTGTAAATACTCATTAAAGTGGACTTTGTCTCTTTGTTATTCTTCACATTCTAATTAAAACTGTGAGCAGTCATGAGACCAGCCCCAGAAACAAAATAAACTGCACATTTCCTCTCCCCTCCTCTGTTTGTTCAGAGCTGGAGCAGCTGATAAATATGATTCACTTTAAAAAAGCATTAAAAAAAAAAAAAAAAAAAATCCAAAATGAAGGAGGAACAGAGGCTGCAGCCGCTCTCTGCACCGCTCTGCTGCTCCAGTGTTGTGCTCAGACACTTCACCGGGTAGCACGGCTCCACTCAGCCCGCTGCTCCTTCCTGCTACCACGGCGTTGCCTCTGCGCTGCCCCCCCCTCCAGGGCCTGCCTTGCCCCGCCAGAGAGCGAGTCTCTCCCCCCCCCCGGCGGACCGGAGAGCTCGCACCTACCCGTATATAGCGTCTTTATCTCTCTTGAGAGCGTCGTTAACAGAGGAGCCCATACTGGGGGGCATGGTGTTGGTGTGGGCGGTGTGCGGGTACTGGTGGGAGTGCAGCTGGGGCCCGTGGTTGAGGTGCACCGCCTGCATGGACCGGGCGCCGTGCGGGTCTCCGTACATGGTGGTCGGGATGCCCACCCCGTCCATCCCGTAGTGGGGCAAGTCTTCGTACTGCACGACAAGAAACACGCGGGGAGCACACAGTGAATACACACGCACAGATATACCACAACTTTACTGTTCACACACAAGTTTTCCTGACTTATTGTTTTATATATTATAAAAGTTATTTGACGCAGGAGACGTGAGATTTGGAGTCGTGTGAGGGAGGAAAGTTAAAATGTGACAACAGGGCGAAAATCATTCCCACGATGAGTCGACATGTTTCAGGCTTTGGACGCTCAGGCAGGACAGGACAAATAAATTCACACACACGCTTTTAATTTGTACTTGTGTTCAGGAAATTAACTTTTTAAAGGCAGGAGTCAGAGCGACCTGTTCAGCAGGTTATCGCTCACAGTCACACAAAACTATTTATTCTGGAGTGGAAAACTAGTTTTGTTCTCCACTCCACCACACTGACCTTTGCTCCTCAGACGTTATTAAAATAAATATGAATTATTGAACGTGTTAAAAATACCGCGAGGACAAAAAGGGAAAACTGCAGCAACATGGCGCAGATATTATTATTATTATTATAATTAAAGAGGCAGTAATTAGTTTTAACACCGTCTCTCTTGTTGTTCTGTTTCCACCGCTGCAACAAATACCTCCAACTTGTTCCTCGCAGTGTTTTACGGTTTTAAGGGCTCATAATTGTGCAGCATGTTATTACCCATCAGGATCTCTGTGATTAGTTCCTGCAGCAAACAGCAGGTAAGCGCCTGTTGTGTGTTTTTTTTTTCTAGCCGGATTGTTCAAACTTCAAACTTTTTCCACGTGTCAGCTCTGAGATAAATAACGCAGTCTCGTCTTTACACTGTTGTCTGCTAGTTTTTTTTACACACTCAGACGTGTTGGTGTTGGAGTGCACAAGCCTGAAATATAAATATTTACTCGAGGTTTGCTTCTTTTACAGATTAAAAGAGAGAGAGAGAGGGGCTTGAATTATTGACAACGCTCTCCAGAAGTGACAAACAAAGTGGAAAGAGTAAAAAATAAAATAAGAGCATTGTCGCTTAAAGCTGAGCATTTGGAGCCTAAAGGCAGAAAGAGGTGCAAACCCCGGCGTGCTGCAGCTCTGGTGCCAAACTGAAGCAGCTAAATGTGTCCCGAACATCTCTGCTGCTTTTACACTGTTTACTAGCCCGTGTGTGTGTGTGTGTGTGTGTGTGTGAAGATCCCAGCCGCTGTCTCGAAGCTGTCCTGCAGTGCATGAATCAAAGCGTTTGTCATCACCTCGTTACTAAAAAACTGCCTCCTTGGCATTATGCTAATAACGCGTGTTTTAGCACATTTTGCGGTGCGGAACGAGGATTTGTTTTTTTGTGGCTGTTTTGTTCGTAAATAATAATAATTAAAAAAAAGCTCCACTCAACGTGAAATCTGGAGTCTTGAGGAGAAAATGTGGAGATGTGTTTTTGCCTCTCTGCCCTCCCCCCCTATTTCGCTTCCAGTAACTGGCCTGTCATAACTAATCTAAAAAACACAGCCGATGTGAGATATGATCACGCTTCCAATGTCCCTCAGCGGGGCCGGTTTGTGGAGCAAACGAGTGCGGCCGTGCGTAATACCGTGCCAAAAGATGCCAAAAAACGAGCCCGTGTCTCCATGTGTCAGGAAGACGACAGAAACTTTCGCCGCGAGTGTGTGTCCGCGCGGGTATGTGTGTCATTAAGCCACGTTACAGCGCAGGATTGCATTCAAGCACAGCAGACTTGGAGAAACTTTTTTTAGGGGGGATTGCCCTACGTACCCGTTGCGCCATAACCCTCCTGACTCCCTGGTCGTCCTTTCAGTTTAGATAAATCCCCTCTGAGGCCAGGGTGGAGACGAAATGAAGAAAGAAAATCCAAATAAATGGGAAGATGTTTCAGCCAAAATCCCGTATGCTTCTTTTTCCACGGAACGGTGAAAGCCAGCCCCCGCTTTCTGCGCAAGTTTAGCCCAGGCGCGGCGAATAGGTCCTCGGCTGTCCTCGGGGCAGCGGCGCCAGGCTCCTTTTCCAAAACCAGGATGAAAATAAAATAGCCCCTCAAACAAAACTGGCGACTCTCATGGCTTTCTGCCACTCCGCCTGTCAGTCAAAACGCGAGGGCTTGTCAAAAGTACCGGATGAATGATGGTCCGACGCGCGTCTCCACGGGATCGGCACCACCTAAATGTTAATGGTCACAATCACAGTTAAAAAATGAAGCAGGCTCTCCTCTCGTTTTCTTTGATCACTCTCGGCTCCCGGCTTGATTTTCTTATGCAAAAGCGTCTAGAGGAGATCAAGAGGAGGTGGGGTGATAATTCTGGCTTAGGCTTTTCTTAAAGGAGCCACGATCGATGCTGAGCGTGTGTGCGTATGTGAGTGTGTGTGTGCGTATGTGTGTGAGTGCGTGTGTATGCATGAGCCGCCTGCCCGTTTTGTGTACAATGGATGTGTGTGTTGAGCTGAGGAGGAGCGGAGGATCTGGACCAGACTGCTGAAACCCGGAAGTAGTGGTGGCCATAACAGGTCGCGTCTTACACAACGCACCGGGCTGCAGCAAGTCGTGCGGAGAGGAGGGGGGGTGGGAGGACCCTGCGAGCCCGGCGAGCCGCGCGGAGCGAGCTGGAACAACACGGGGATAAACACAGAATATCCACCTATGACTCCAGCTCCAGCTCTCACGCTCATAAAGTGGCTTTATTCTTCAGTCTGCAGCGTTCTCTGTCTGTAAATATGCAACATCTGTTCGTCGGGATTGGCGCGTCCAGCATCCACTCCTCTGCCTGTAAACAGTTTATTAACGGCTTATTGAACCATCTCTCAACTCTGATCCCGAGATATTGTCAGGTATGTCATCGAGAGACTACACGCCCTGAATTTTAGATTAACTTTGGACCGGACTGACTTTGTGATCACGCAGTTATTGAGTGGAAAAGATAAGTTTATAAGTCTGAAACTAGCTCTGGAGGCAGGTTGGGCTTCTGTCAACATCACGTCTGCATGACATCAGTGTAGCTCCGCAGCCAAACATCCAGTCCTGCAGGTTTTTGCGCCTCTGGGTGCTCACTATCGACTTCTACGCAGCCTATTATCCTCCAATGTTTGCATTAATGTATGACTGAGACCAAAAGGTGTCAACTTAACATACGAAGCACAATAACAACAACTTTCTTTAACTCATTTAGAAGCGCTGTTCATTTTTTAATCATGAGAAGTGGTTGTTAATTAGTCCACATCTTGGCACGGAGTTGTAATCTGCACGCCGAATTGTGAAAGAAGTGATTAAAAACGCAACAGCAGCGTTTCTAAAGGTCTAAATATCAGTTCACATGTCGTCCCGTCCCCTCTCCCCCACAGCAGCGCTGAATGGGTCGCTCCAGTCTGCCCGGGCTGTCCAATGGCAGAGAGGCTCAGGGATGGGAGCCCCCTATTGGCTCCCCGCATGATCGATCCGGGGCTGATTGATCGGTTTTAGGCCACATTTTGCGAGGAGGCGCAAAACAAAACATGGTCCGCGGGTAGAAAACACACACTCCGCGTTTTCTGTCAGCCTGCACGGGCTGCGGATCCACCAGAACAGAGGAGATTTGACCGAGACATCTCTAACCTCTCTCTATCTCTCTCTCTCTGCCTGACACACACACCAATCCTCATATCACTGACTTAATTACTCGCTCTCCTAAACTCACTCACACTTTGACTAAAACTCCCCCCCCCCTCAAAACCCAAACAGAACCACCAGCTCACGTTCAGAACTTTTTCTTTCTCCTCTCAGACGAGTTTTAAAACTTTCCCCGTCTCTCCATAATGAACCCTTCACTCCGAGTTTCCACGCTTTTGCAGAAGATTGTAAAAGTTTGGTCAAATATTGATGAACTTTAATTTATGGAGGGGAAACTTCCACTCGAGTAATTTCAAGAAAAAGTAATGATATAATTGATTAATGTGTGGCTGTAAATTAACAAAATAGTTTGAATTTACTACGTCACCGTCGTTATATTTGATTCCTCGCTGGGATATAAAGGAGTACAAATCTTATTTAATTTAATCTATCAACTTTTTTTTTTTTAATTAAGAAGTTTAACTACCTCAAAATCTCCATTAAATATTTACGACATATTTCATGGCATATGAAGTAATATAAAAATGGGATAAGTCACATGGACATGATTGGTTTTAAGAGGAGACGCATCCGTAAAGGATTTCAAGAAATTATAATTGATTTCTGTCTGTTTTCCACACGCCCAACTTTTTATTTATTCCTCAGCCCATCACACGTGAACCGAGTGTGTAAAACAGCCACATTATCCTCTGATTATGCTCATAAGGTGTTGCTGGTCGGTGACAGTCTGCTTGAAGTTTTTTCTTTTTTTCCTTCTCCCCCGTGCAGCGCGTCCAGTCATCGATCATCTGCCCCCGGTGCCAGAAACGGTGTCATAACATGATAATGCGGCTTCACACATTCGGCGTTGATTCCTGCGGTAAAAAAAAAAAAAAAAACCCGACCGGTGGGATCCGATGGGACAAATTTACAGGCATGAAACGACGATCAAAGCCTCCTGCGAGTCCGGCCGGCGAGGCTCCGGGGCGCGGAGAGCAGAGGAGCCACGGAGCCGCGCAGGACGCACGGACTTTTACGCACAGAGAAAACCGGATCAAATAATAATCTGGGTTGCTTTGTGCTCGTCGAGTTTGTTAAATCAATTATTTATTGGTGAGTAGAAGCTCTCATTTTCTCATCCTTTATTATTTTAACGCCATATTAAATAATTCAAAAGCTTATTATTGTCACTCAGATATTTCTCTTGAAGGAAAGTATTATTATTGTTTTAATTAAAGGGGAAGCTGCTGTTTGAATCCACTTTCTCGCTGAATTTGTGGGTTTAAGTGAAACGCAAACAGGATTATAAAGCTCACTACACCACAAGGCACACTAAATTTTAGAGGGTCATTGAGAGAAAGCAAAGCTAAATTAACATGAAAGGAGACCACATCAGCGCCTGACCACTGTAAAATAACTACAATGGCATTATAAAGCAATTAAGCTACCTCAATTAGCGTCTATAAAAGCGAGACTGGAGCTCCACTTTCTCTCCTGGAGTTGCTCTTCCGTGAGGGTCAGCGCGTTTTGGCATCCTGCAAGACAGCAAGGAGGGTGGTGGGGTGGAGAGGGGGGGCAAAACACCGTCATTTTCTGTTTAATCCGCTTTGCGATGACGGTAATGCTGTGAGTCGTTTCAATAAAATCAGCAGGTATTACTTTCAAACGGCTGAATGTAAATCGACAGCATGTTTGACTGGCGAAACAAACGGGAGCGTGTTATCAGGCGGGCCTGCGCGCCGCGACTTCTGCTGCCCGGAGACAAAAACACACAGGTTGTTGTCTTTTGTGTCGAGTTTATAAAAACACACACATCCTCAGTGAGCAAGGTGTGTACGCCTCTTTACTATTTCAAGCCACTGCGGGTCATTTTCAGCCCAGAGAACGGTGTAATAAATAATGCAAATGTGATTATTAATTGCAAAACGTGCAGTTGGAGTTTAAAAAATACACAATAATAATAACTCCAGGTCAGAGAGTGTGTCTGTGTGATGGTCCGTGCCTCTGCTTGTCTGTGGCTGTTGTTTTTTAAAGATATCGAGGTCTAACCGGCAGCCCGAGGAGTCAAACTGAGGTCAAACTTTTTGCAGCCCCGCAGCTCTGCGCCCCAAACATGTCGGGATCTGCAGGGAGGAGGAGAAAAAAGGCCACCGAGCCTCTGCTCTGCTTTGTGTCACCGCTGCGGCTCTCAGGCAGACAGATAGACCTGCTGCAAAGTTTTCACAGCTTATCTAATTATATGGAACTACTAGTATATTATCGTCTGTCAGAAGAACCCAGCCGGATTCATTAAGAGTGCGTTTAGGCGCTGTGTGAGCTCAGAAATTATTCAGTCAGGGGGGAGAAGGAAGGAGAAAAAAAAAAAGGCGCTCGTCTTTCTCGTCTTCTCTTCTCTTGCCTTTGAGATTTATTCTTAAAGTTAGTGTAATGAGCTATAACGCAAAGGAAGACACGTATTACATCCTGATTATCCACCGAGCTTTGCAAATTACTGGTTTAATAAAGTGCAGCAAAGATTGGGATTATTTTAATCCGCGGTTTGTCTCACATTAGTGCAGAGAGGATGATGGGACGCGATGGATGTTTAAAAAATAACGCCGAGTGTAACAACATGGCACCGAGCACATCATGGAAAACACTCTGGTCTGTGGTCAGTGGTGTGAAATCACAGTTTGAGGAAAATGGTGATAATATAATAAATCGCAATATTAATTTTTAAGCATGAAATCAGGTCAGTTTGGACCAAGTGGCACCGTTTCCTCTGGGACTTTTCACTGGTGCTGCTGGATTCTGCAGTTTGGCCCAAATGTTACTGGAGCTGCTGCTGCTGCTGCTGCTGCTCAGATCCTCTCACACACATTAATGCTTAATCATTTGCGCCTTCTACCGGAGCTGTTGGAAATTACACGACATGCAGAAAAGGCAGAGGGAGAGCAGCTCAGATAATTAAGATTAAAAAGTCCAAACTCCTGCAACATAAATCCACTTTTCTTTTGTTTTGCATCATCTTCTGCATGTTGCACTTAAAGCACAGCATAATGTTTGACTCTGTGAAGAAGTTTTCCTGTTTATATTCCCTCTCTTTGTTCATGTAAATAATTCAACATGCTAATAAAAATTATAATCCCAGTGCCAGTGCTCTGTTCACGTGTTGCCTTTTATTGCAAAATATCCAGTGTGTGTATTTATGTGTTTGTTTTATTTGGAGCTATAAGATAGAAACTGGTGACACGACGTGAAGCGTATTTCTATTGCCTGCGTTTAATCTGGAAAAATGACCCTGCAGGCCGTGATCACCAACAAATTCATAATAAATCATAAATTAAAAAGGGTGAAGGTTAAGTTCACCCGGAAATGAAAACTCAGTCATTATCTGATCATAAGGGGGGAAAGTCGTAGTCCACAAAACATTTCTGGAGCTTCAGTGCAGAAATCAACACGTTATCAGCGCAATGAAACTCGTAGTTCACTCTGTTTCTATGTAGTGCCATGGTTAACATATTTACAAATGTATAAATATATACTAGAAATGAATAAAAAAGTGCAGAGGATAAGAAAAGTATCATACACTCATCATACACACTGAGGTAGGCGATTACCAAACCACAGTACGAAAGGATGTGCAGCATCAAGTAGATGGGGACTTCTTTTAAAAATGTATAAAAACAACAGAGATGAAAACAATAAAAGGCAAAATCAAAGTCTCCGGAAGCTCCAAGATCCCAAATGTATATGCAAAGAGGTTATTTACACCCTTCTTAAGTCTGAAATCTCCCCTGAAGCTGCTTTTAACCTTCATGTGTAAACGTGCACCTTGTCTCGACCGAGGGGATGTAAATAATGTCCTTTCAGATCAAGACTCAGATTACGCCGGACGAGCTGTGCGGAGCCGTTTAAGTTCTTCTTCGGTTGTTTTATACGTTGGAAAACAAGTTCCCATCTACCTCAGTTGTTTAGGAGAACGCCAAACAAGAACATCGCCCTGACTTTCCATCCACAAAGGCAGATAGATGAGGACTTTTGTGTGAACTTTTCCTTTATGGCATCAGATATTACATTCAGTTTGGTGCACAAACATCAGCACTCAGCAGCTTCTTGACGAACGTCCCCTTCTAGATGTCACAATGTGTAAAACCATCAGCGGTATCTTAACGTGTTGAATATAAAAACAGTCGTTTAAAGCCTCATTTAGCTCCGTTAGGGCCTAAATGTGAGAACACTGCAGCTGCTTCCTCTCTGTACGTAGGTGTTGCATTCACGTGAACATGTGGACTCATAAAGAGCCGCAAACAACCGAAGCTGGATGTGTGTGTGAGTCACACTGACATCGCCGCATCACACTTATGGATACATATACGTGATGAACAGCTGCTTTTTCTATATGGTGCGAAATTAGACGCACATATAGAGTTATAAACGTGTGCACCACACACACACACACACACACACACACACACAGTGGAGGTCTGTGATTGTGCTGAATGCTGCCAGTCAATTTTCACATTGTGCCACCGGCCAACCGGGTCAGCAGCTCCACTTTTACTCTGAAAGGCTGCTGAGTCTGAATTAACCTCACAGATAGATAGAGAACTCATCACTCTATCACACACACCGCCCTCCCTCTCCCTCTCCCTCTCCCTCTCTCTCTCTCTCAGTGTCTCTCGCCCTCCCCTTCCTGCAGCATTTGTCACCAGTGCTATTATTTCAGGTGTGCTAATGGTGTCACAGACACTTTTGCTGAGGGAGAAAAAAGAGAGAAGGGGAAAAAAAGGAAGAACAGAAGAAAAAAGGAGTACTGTCATCATCATCACATGAACTCCTCTCTCCCCCACAAAAAGTCCACGGGTGAAGGATTTGGGCGAGGGAAGGGTAAGGGGTATCACATGTCGGCCAGTCGCACCGTTCAGGGTGGCAGTGGGTGGATGGGTGAGGATAGAGGAGGAGGAGGGGGAGGAGGAGGTGGTGGTGGTAGGGGGTTCTCACACCTCCCAGGGAGACTGTGAATTGATCAGCACCTTAGAGAGAGAGGGAGGCCGAGAGGGAGGGAGGGAAAGTGAGAAAAAAAAGGAGAGAGATGAAGGATGACGATGAGGAGAGAACAAGTGGAAAAAGCTGGGTGTTGGAGCCGAGCTATAAAACCGGGAGGGGGGGAAAAAACAGAGCGATAGGAAGGGAGGAGTGAGGGAAGGCTGCAGAGGAGGTGTGAAGACTCATCTTTTCCTGGATGGGTGTGAGTTTAGGCTGGAGTGGAGAGTGGCCTGGGAGCACAGCATAGCCTAGTGGTAATAAACCAGCAAACCCCCGGCAGAGAAACAGCAGCTACGAGGGAAACATAAGAAGGGCTTTGATTCAAAATGTACTATTCTGTGTGTTTACAGGCTCATAGATCAATAATTCAGCTGGTACAACCTCACATACAGAGAGTCAACATGTCAAGAGTGTTACTGTTTTTTAAATATGATGATTTTAATCATTATTTGTGGTTAGTTACATTTCAAATGACAGAAATCTAATTTTGATTGAAACGTAGAAAACTTCATGTGTTAAACTGCTGAATTAATATTCCTTAAAACAAGAATAAAGCCCAAAATTAATTATTAATGGCGGCAACAAATTAAAGTATCATATCACTGCAGAGGATCTACAGCTGTGGTCAGTAGATGACTTGTTTTTTTGATAGTGGAGGCAACATGTTGTTGTTGGATGTTTCTTTAATTGAAATGAAAAATGAAAAGTACAAATAAAAGCAAACGTGCTTGTGATTTTCTTTACAAACTGAACCACTCTGACACTTTTCCTAGTAAAAACCATTCCTCCACATGACGGCCGGTTTGTTGCCCAAAGCAGCTGGTAGAGGATAAAAACCTTAACCACGACCAGCGTTTGGCTCGTGGCTGATCCGTATCATCCAGCAGTCTGCAGTAAACGCAACGTCGATGAAAGTACAGATGTACTTTACAGACCCCACAAAACCACTGCACAGGACTCACACCAGCGAAGGTGATAAAAGCTGCAGGTTTGAGTCAGACTGTTTGGAAAAAAGTACAGCCAATTAATTCATGTCTTATAAAATTGCACGGTTAACAGTGTCAGATTAAACTCTGACAGTTTATTTGTCCATTCCAGTTACTGAATCCAACTTTAGTTAAAAGGTTTTTAACATGTAAACGCTAAAAAACCTCAAATAGAGACACAAAAATGGAAAAAGACAGATAGCAATAATAAAAACTTCAGTAACAGCAAAAGTATCAAAATAATTGCGATAAAATCAAGTGAGATTTATTTGATACTAGTCATAAAAAGTAGAGCAAACTCTGGTACCACAATGTGAATTAGTCTATTCGACTGTATGACTGTTTCTGTAGCTGTTTGTGATTTGATGCCCTCCTTCTCATAATGTCAGATAAACTGAACTAAAGCAGAGAGAGATAACAGAAAGAAAATAACAATAATGACATAATTATAAACTAGAGTGGCACTCAGTAGAGCGTATACCTCCGCTGAGGCCCAGCAGTCGTCTTCTGCACTCACTCATAGATACCAGCCACATAAATATGCCTGATCGTTCCATCAAGATCTCTGCATCAATTAACGAAAATTTCCCAAAAATGCCGTAACTTGCAATGTTAAAGACTAACAGAAAAAAAAAAAAATCCTGGATCCACACCAAAGGTTAAAGGGGTCTGTTCTGATCCGAGACCCATCCTCCAGCCGAGTGACATGGAAATCCATTCAGGAGTTTTTGTGTAATCCTGCTCACAAACCAACTAAAGTATAAAATATAACCTGGTTGCCAGAGGGAATAATATTCATTAACAGCAACGATACCGAAATAACACTGATCAAATCTACAGAAATATACGAGACAACAGGTAATAAAAGGTTTGAGACTACAGTGGAAACAAGTCTTTTGTAGATATGTGTGACTTGATGCAGTCGTTCTCATAACGTCAAATAAACTGAACTAAAAAAAGAGAGAAAAGACAAGAAGAGATTAGAAAGGAACTCGCTGGAATATCAGTTTACTAAAAGCTCTGTAATCTGTGTGGATGCCAAGCCGAAAAAAAAAGATGTGGTTTCATTTGAAAACATCATCAGGTTCAGATGCCTTCAGGTGCTGAGTGAGGACCAGGCACTAACGCTGCTTCCTCTCCTGGACAAAAAACTCCTCTACCAGAGGACTGTAGGTCACTCCGGCTGACTTATATTCAGGCACGTGTCTGCTACTGAAAGAAAAGATTCTCAAAATCTCAAAAACAAAATGACTTGTCCTGCAGGTGTTGGGACATGTGTTAGGTTTCAGTTTCTGCCTCTGAGAGAAACACGACTTGAGAGCACGCTGAAGATAAAAGGCAGGTTTGGTGATTGATACAACTTTCGCTTTAGAATAAATATGTTTCCACATCAGGTCGGATTCTTGAACACCAGTTCAGCTGAGGGGCACCCGTCCATCCTGGCAGCGGTGAATCAGATTACCAAACATGCTGATTGACTGCAGCGGTTGCTAGTGAACCCTGCAGCCATCTCTCGTAAACAAAGTTATCTCTGCCGAAGTTCATGAAGAGGTCAGCGGTCACATCATCTCGTCTGAGATCCTCCATATACTGTACGACCCTGCGGGATCCTAATAAAGAAGCTTTCAAGGCATAAATTCCCGTCATAACAGCAAATGTCAGAGGTACGTGGAAGTACAGAGGACCGGTGCTGCTGTGCACTCGCCGTGGCTTTGCTGCAATAAATGGAAGCAATTATTCTGCTACAAAGAAAATCCACCAAGGCTCTTCTCAAACAATGAGACGCAAACTTGTTTTCTGTGAAAAGTTCTTCCACATGCCCACATGCAAACTGTCAAAGAATCAAGGTAGCGTGATTTGTTGCAAATTTATTCCACTTAGCTTTTGTTAATTATCACAAGTGTCATAACCATCAAAAGACAACAACAGACGACTTGGCACGCGCTAGTGTTTGACACTTCTATCTTTATACCCTTTGTTCTGTCGCTCTTTCTTCCCTCCTCTGTTTATCACACATTATACCACACCTGCCTCGCATAATTATTCTTCCCTCTCACTTTTCTGCCTCGTCCTTGATTTTTCTAAATGCAGACAGAACCTGTAAATTTGAAGATTTCTCTTATAAAGTGCCGTACGTCACGTCGACTCAGGGGGGAATTAAAAGTCATTACGTTGTCATTAAGATTGCCTGAATTATAGACGATGCGTTCCTGCAGCGCTCGCCCTTAAATGTTTTCTATAAATCCTTCCGCAGGAGCAGGCGCACTTTGTTTTATATGATGTTTATCTAAATCAGACACAAAATGACTCATCCAAGATGGAAAAGTTCAGTCGTCTTTGAAAAGCATTGAAGTTTTCTCTGAGAATAAGCAGTTTGTACCGAAAACTTAAAACAACAAAACCTCATTTTCCCAAATTTTCCCAGAGGTGCAAAAGGTCTCCATCAAGCTGCAGAGTTTTTGTAAGAGCTTTAATGTTTTGCACATGGTCACTAAAACCTTCTCGACCTTCGGGGACTTGGATTTGACTCCAAGGTTCAGAAAATTCTGCAACTATGCAACTTTAATTTTAAATATTTTCCGAAAAATCTTACACAGATATTGCAAACTCATCAAATAAGGGGGAAAAAAAACAGGTGGTTTCTCTCTGTCACTGAAAACTTGTGGTAATCACTCAGGCCCAGTAATACACCATCAATTTAGCATAAATTAGTAATTTTTGAATAAACACAAGTGAACTGTAAAACAGACCCTGAATAATACTGTAATTCAACAAAGAGAGACACAGAGCGGCTGCGGCTCACCGCTCCTGCTTTCCGAACGGGGAAAAAATAGCATTTCCATACAGAAACAGTGACAGAGTTAATCAGACTGGATTGACATGTTAGCAGTGATTACATTGTGCCTGGATTTGATCCTCACCACCAAACCACCGGAGCTTCCCCTGCAGCAGAGGTTTGAGTTCCCATGTCCTGTTATTTTTCACCAAATCCTGGAATATAACCCGAAATCTCATTTACTCTGCGTATTAAGTGTCATAATCTCACAGCAGAGAACTCAAAGGCTGATGGAGAACTTACACAACCTGCAGCTACAGCGCAGAATCGACAAGTAATACTCATAATACATTTGTTTTACACTAATTAACAGATGAGCGGGTTAACGCAACATACAAGTGAAATAACATACAGTAGTTATAAAGTAGTACACTAGAAAACAACATCAGCACTAGCACTTGTACTTTACTTCAGTATATCCACTTACATTTTTCATTTATATCTGTTATCTACACATATATTTATATTATTGTACTTTTTACTTCACTACATGTATTTGAAAGCTTTAGTTACTTTGCAGGTTCTGACTTTAAAATATGCATGATGAACAAATTAAATGATGACATTTTTTTGTGTACACATAGAAGGAATATGATTCAGGTTTACGTGCACAGTAAAGTACATACAGCTTGAAACGAGGACATCAAAAAAACTGAACCAATAAGGTGAAGAATGAAAATCAAAAAGAAACTAAGAATGGTGATACGTCGGGTCTGTACTGTAAAAATAAAGTGTGTATTCAGTACACTAAGAGCACCATGGCAACAACATGAAGGTCTGTATGTAAGTCAACTGTTTGTTTGTTGTAAACATTAAAAGAAGCACAAAGAAACAATAGAGGTAGCGCACAGACAAAGAAATAAATACTGGATAAATATGCACAATTAAAATTAGCAGCATCTGGAGCGACTGTGACATTAAAATACTGTTTACATATTAATGCAGCAACACAGTCCAGCAATATAATATATGTTAGAATAAAACACTCTGAAAGGATCCACTCTGCATTATGAGTCTTTTTACTTTACGTTTATTTTAATGATGATAATAATTATGTGCTTTTATCCAGTGTTGGTGAAGCAAAGCAACCCTAAGTAGAAAACAAAATAAAAATAAAAATAATTTCTTTCCTTTTTTGCACCAAAGTTGAACGCAAAAAATGGCATAAAAGTAGTTAACCACTTGAATCATGATGTAAATATGACCAGCGAGCTACTGCAAAACGTCGTTTAACTACTGGTTTGATTACATGTCGTCCTCTCCTCCCTACCTCTGCTTTAACTGAAGTGAATCCTCACATGCTGGACTCTTGGCACTGTCAGTACTTCTCTGCCACTGCCTCTCTGTGACACATCTAGTTAGAGTAACTGCGCTAATAATTTCAAAATGTATTCTGACCTGTGACGTCTCATTGTTCCTACCTGTGGGAAACACTAAACCCAGCAGTGATTTAGGAGCGGCGCGGGTTAATCCGAGTCTCCCGAGGGAGTCAACATCACAGGCCTGCGCATAAACATTTTAGAGATTGACCTTTCACCTATCGGGCACTAAAAGAAAAAAAAAAGTCTGGTGGGGTGAAATGTCCAAAACCATTACAGATCACAAGCAATTTCCCTCAAACGGTCAGACAGGTAAATTGAGTGCGTGTGTGACGCAGACTCTCGCAGAAAGCCACAATTTTCTGTGCGTGAACCCAAAACCTCCTTAAAGTTACACAGGTAAGTGTTTCCTCTGATTTTCTGACGGCTACATATCTATCGCTGAATGCAAAAGAAATTCAGCCGCGTACAAACACACACACACACACACACACACACACACATACCTAGAAACACACTGAGAGCCAGTCTCCGGCTGACAACATCAGTGCAACCTGATCCGGCTTAATAAAGACCCTTACCTGCATTTACTGCTCCGTTAAAACGCCCTCTTGTTGTTCTACCAATTCACCACACTATAATTGCACTGAGGCTGCATATGGTCCTCATCTAGTGCCCAGTGCAAGATAAAAGCCAACGGGCTGCGAGTGCACAACGCAGGGGAGAAGTGTGTGTGCACACGGTCCTGTGTGTGTGTGTGTGTGTGTGTGTGTGTGTGTGTGTGTGTGTGTGTGTGTAAGCATTTTAGGGCAAATTGGACTCAACATAACTGAGGGGATAGTTAGGAAAACTGCATGATGTCACCGTTATTACACTGTAAACGCAGTTGATTTGGCTTTGAGGATTTGTGCATGCGGCGGCCTCAGACATGTGCGCTGAGGCTGGTTCACAGATCCCACCTCCGCGTCCAGGCTTTGAACTTTTTTTTTTACTGAGAATCAAAGTGAGGTATTAACACATCAAGCCAAATTAGTCCACTTATTAGTCACTTATTGTGTGTTTTATTACATTTTCGGGAATATTCGGGACAAGAATGAGAAGCTGCAGAGTGAGTTAAAGTCCAGAGTCAAACACCCTCCTGTAGTTTTTAAAGGAGAGTAGGTCACTTGTACGGCTTGTCCAGATGTGGCCCTTTATATTTTCTTAATGATGAAATTAAAGCCGTGACTTTGGCAAGAAACTAAATAAACAGCTCAATAACTGGATTAAGACTGACAGGAGATTGGCTTGTGGACAACCTCACAGTGCTTCCTTCGTGCTAATGCCCGTGATTTGCCTGCTCTGCCCAGTCAGGTTTATGAAAGTCAGCCGGATTAGAGCCCAGCTGGGGCTCAGTAAACCAACACTCGGCCCTCGTACTCACACCACCATACATGACTTCCCAAACAAATCTCGACGTCCACCCCGCCCTCCTTTACTCTGGGCTCCTCCGCCGCTCTCCCCTCGCTGTTTTTCCTCTTCGCAGGCATCGCTACAAGACTCTCCAAAACACAACACACACACGCTCTGCTCCAAATTAAAATACCAAGGCTTATTGAGCAATACTCTTCTAATGGTTTCATCCACCACTGGTTTTTATCTCTGCAGACATAAACACACATGCAGCCTCTCAGCTCCAACCGAAAGGAGCTGCTCTCCTCTCTTCTTACGTAAGCTGGCAGAAAATCTCTTAAATCCCTCTCTTTTGCCGTTGTTGTGTTGCGTCTCGGCTGCTGCTCGCTCTCGGAGAGCATCTGAGACCGGGGCAATTAGAACCTGAGCGGGGCCTTTGGGCATCAGACCATTTAGCATAGAGGCTAATAAGGCTGGCTATTGAAAAACCCAGACCTATTGGCACTGCAGCGCGGTGCAGAAGGTGAATTGATGGCGTGGAAACGTACAGAAGAGCTTCAAGATGTCTGAGAGATTAAATGTGGATAGTTTTCTGGAGCAAATGCAGACTTGCAACAACTTTTTTTATTAATACACCAGAAAAAAAACCGAAATGTTTCGAGCCCAAATTGGCTCTTTGTGGGTACAGAGGAATTTTTTTTAGAAGCGAAAGCAATAGAAATAAATGCTGTGGAAATGAGGCTGCCCTGTCATGCAATAAACTTGGACTGGAAGAAAAATGAAAGAAATGAAAAATGAGTTCAGATGCAGACTCAAATTTGTAACACAAAAACTGATGTGCATATTGAAAACATGCCAATAAAGCCCCAGACTGCTAGCAGGCACGGAGATGTGGTGCAGGGTCAGCCGTTTTCAGAAATCTGTGAATTTTTAAACTTTTAATATGAAGGCGAAGTTTGCGTCTTTACAAGCAGAATCGTCTCACTTTTCGGCGGCGAGCCTCGCTGCATTTTTAGCACTTTGACAGGTGCAAACAACACAACATTGCGAGATGACCGGAGGGAAGCGGTTAGAAGAAAGCAGCGGAGTGTTGCAAGAGATCCAGAGACAATATGCAAGAGACAATGAGAGGAAAGGTCATAAAGAGAGGAGGAGAGGGAGAGAAGGGGTGAACAAGGCAGGAGAAAAGCGAGAAAGAAAGAGCAATGGAAGGTTGCTGCTAATTCTTCCATATCTAAGCCTCTTTGCAGAAACTCCCTTTGTCTTCCAAGTCCCAGTCATTAGAGCCTAATCCTATCAACCAGGGGCTAATCTGAGGGCAGAGGGTTCAGCCCCCTCAGCTCCACAGGCCAACACACACACACACACACACACACACACACACACACACACACACGCGCACACACACAAAAACAGGTGTAAAATGTAAAAGACTCGTAAACAGATGGAAACACTTTGAGATTTACACATTTACACACTTGCACGTGTACACGCAGGAAACACACACACACACACACACAAAGAAATGACGAGAATCCATTTTTATTAAACTAATCAAATCTGAACTATTATGATTGAACACAAAATCAATGATTTCCCCTCCCCAGAAGAAAAAGTGTGATTTCCAGCCAAAACTTTTCAGACTCTGATGATCTACTTTATGCCTCGGTGGAGCTGAGACCTGCCTAGGTGCTGGTGTGTGTGTGTGTGTGTGTGTGTGTGTGTGTGTGTGTGTGTGTGTGTGTGTGATGGGAGGTGGGGGGCATCAGTTTCCCACACATTCCAGCAGAGCCTCCCCCTCCCCCCCCCGCTGCCATCATCATTCTCCTCTTTATTTCAGCGCTGACTATGCTCAAGATTAGTTATTGATCAGCGAGGATATAAATTATTCTAAAGTGAAAGCCCAACAACACAGTCATTATAGATCGACTATTGACCAGCTCCGATATATCATTCCATTTCCACCGCACTGCACCCCTGCCACCGGCCGGAGAAATGCTCAAATAATGAGATGGGGGATTTTTATGACTCCAGCACACTCTGCTTGACCTTTCGGGGGAAAGTAGACGGATGATATCAGCATCGGGGCTCTCAAATGCCGTGCCGTTTGGAGAGTTTGGCCAGAATGACCTGGTAAATTTAGACAGAGACAGGATCCGATGGAGATGGATGGCCTGGGCGAGAGAGGCTGTCTGAAGTTTCCTCCTCCTCATAATTTGTTAAAGAAATGATCAGCCTGACGGGAGTGGCTTTGTCTTACAAAACAAATCACAGCAGAAAATGAAAAGAATGTTATCTGACGTCTCTTTGGTTGACGAACCACACAGTGTGAAACATTTTTACAGATTAGATGATGAAGCTCGTGTGTCTGATTTCATTGAGTTGAATAGTTTTATATTTGTTAAAAGACAAACATAATAGCTCAGGAGCAAATATGTCAGGGCAATGTTGTCATAATTGGTGGCAATTTATGGTTATCAACGATTAATCTGTCAATTATTTGTTCAAATAATTGATCAGTCATAGTGAAAACAGTCTGAAGCCCAAAGGTGTATTATTTTGAACAACACAGAAGAGAGAAAAGCAATGAATGCTCACATTTGAGAAGCTGGAACTTGCAGATATTTGGCACTTTTGGTTGATTAATGAAATAAACAATTCAAACAATTCTCCAGCAAAATTGTCTGTTGATATACTCAATTAACTGTTTTGAAACTGTATACAGGGTTGTTCCTGTGCCGATGCCAGTAAAGGAAATGCCTCCGATACAGTATTTGAAGTCTATGCCCTCATCTGATACCACCTAATTTATTAGCCCCCAAATGGGAACCTGCTACTTCCCAGCATCATCTCCTGCTCCTGTGTGAAACCTAACAGATTTGTTAATGCACAAGTAGCCAATATACATAAAGTGCAAACAGCTTTTATAATGTCAAGCACCTTTAACGAAACATACATTTGTTCATATTGGTGTTATTTACCCTAAACCAGGCCATACAACAATGATAGCAACAATATCACATGCATACAGGGTTAGTAGTATACAGCAGTTCAAAATAAAAATAATAATATTTTTTTTTTAAAACACACTGGTATCACATTGGTTCTCGGTATTGGTCGATATGTAACTTCAGCTTTCAGAATCAGTATCGGAAAGGAAAAAATGGTATCAGAACATTCGTACTGTTCTTCTATTCACCATCACACAAGTCTGTCAAATGAAACTACAAAGCATGTTAGTGGTCCATGTCCTCAGGAACGGCACATCGTTATTCAGAAAATCAAACCATGTTTTGAGTGACACTGCTGTGGTAAAGGTTTGGTTTGGTTTAGGCACAAAACCAACTAGGTTAGGTTTAGGGAAAGATCACAGTTTGGGTTAAAATGACTACTTTGGTAAGGTTGGGGAGCTATTGTTGTCATGGTTACAACCAACTCAATTGCCAGAGTAAATGTTGGCAGTGTACTTTTCTGCAACCACAGATACGTTGAAACTTGTTGTCACAACGCTGTGCTCATGACCTGCTTAGATTTAGGCACATAAACCACTCGGTTAGCTTTAATTGAGATCATGTTTTGGCTTAAAATACCTGTTTTAGTCGCCATAACTAGGACTGGAAATTGTCCCTCCTTAATCTCCTTAAAAATATCTAGTGGTGTCACACTTACAAATGTTGAAACACAGTCTTCAACTGTGGTCATTGGCTTGGAAACCTTCAGCCCGTAAATCCGCCACCATCCCCTCCATATCTAGACATGAAAGTCAGGTCATAAACATGCAAAGACAACAAGATACGACACGTATTGTAGAAATGTCAATATGTTACGTACAAATGTGAATGATTCAGTAGTTTGCCAAAACGTTTTTAACACATTTTATCCTGGCGACTGGGCTGTTTTAATTATAACCACTTGGTAAAGAAACAATCGTGGACATGGTGAAAAGAAACCAATGCTGACTATCTGCTGGAAATGAGAGAATTACTACGACTGCTCGAGGGCTTTGTCACTTGAACGTAAACATATATGTCATTTAAAGGAACTTGCCGAAACCACCGATGCTGTCTTTTAGTGAGGGAGGACGATCTCTCGTTACGTTACTCTGTTCGGCGTAAGCACTTTGTGAGTCGCCGCTCGCCTCCGTGTTGCTGCGATGTTCAATCACGGTTTTGTTTTGTTGTCGCTTTGTGCGGAGTTGCGAGCAGGCGGAGAAGGGGCTGGTACAAATGGGGGGATTTTATCCACGGAGGTGTCAGAGAGTTTAGCAAAGTGTAAAATACTTAAAGCATCAGGGCAACACAATCCCCTGCTGGTCACAGTATAAATCACCATATATTCTTATTGGCCTAAGCCCTTGTTATGAGTAAATACATCCACAGGCAAGGGAGGCTGGCAAGGTTCATGGGAGATTCATCCAGCAATAGCGGAGGGAAAGTCACTGTGTGTGTGTGTGTGTGTGTGTGTGTGTGTGCTTGTGTGTATGTGTGTGTGTGTGCACCACATACCGCTTAGGGAGGCTAAGGAGAGGATAAGGAGATCAGCAGAGGGGGAATATCACGCCTCTTAAGCATGTATACACTTTCTAACTTTTACTTTTTCACCCAAAAAACCTAAATAAATCCCCACTCATCTGAGCATGATCGACTCGCCTCACCCCTCTCTGGTTTTCCTCTAAATAATTAAACCCCCCCCCCCCTTATTTTTGGCAAGACCATAATACCCCTCAGCCTGACAAATTTCAAAGAAAACCAAATATATTTAACGACTGCGTCTTATGTCCAATCAGCGATGCTTGTTTACAACATTTCCTACTCACTGTGTTGGAAAAGCTTGCGGTGTATTAACCAAAACCACACAACACCGAGTCATTTTCCATCCCGGGTCCAAATTATTTATTGCTTTCAGTTCCTTGTCTGTTTAATGGATGAATTGGGTTAACGGACAGAAGAAGGGGGGAGGAGGAGGAGGAGGAGGAGGAGAGAGAGGGAGAGAGAGAGAAAAAAAACAGTTTCATATTTCTGTAAGCCTCAAACTTTTGGCAAACAGAAGAAAAGAGAACTTGGCCCTAATTCCATCTCACGCTGGCGTTTGTGCATTCTAAGTTCTCGGGGGCTGCTCTGGCGGAGGGCCTGAGCCCGTAAATTGGATATTAGGGGACGATATAAAGGAGCCTGTGTGTGCTCCCGTCCCGGGGAATTATTGCCTCCAATATCCCTGCGTATGCGTCTAGGGCTTCCGAAGCCAGGCCAGATAGATCCTCATCTCATAAGGGGGCCAAGACTATATCCATCGCTCCTTAACTTTTATGAAGCTCCCAAGCTCTACAATGGGATTTGCCAGGGTGTCTTTTCCCCTTATCCAAGCAGGGGAGGGGGGGGTGTGACAATGCAGATATAGCTGCATTCTTCGGGCTCCAAAGCTCCGACCTCCTATTTGAATACAAGCATTCCAAATTGTAAAGTGGCATTCTTCTTTTCTCCGTGAAGCCGGCTCCGTGGCGAGATTTCTCCTCGGTTTAAGAAATGCCTTTTTTTCCCCCCCCCCCTCACTTATCACTCTTTTCCTCCTGACTCTCACTCCTTCCTTGCATCTTTTTTTCCCCCTGTTGTTTACCCTCACTCCCCACCTTTCCTTGTACAGCTCTCGATTGCCTCTCTCTCTCTCTCTCTCATCCTACGTCTTAAAGTCTTGTTCTCCCCGACGACGGGCTCCAGTGACTGCCCCCCCCTCCCCTGCTCCCCTGCCATTGCCCTCATGCCCCCACCCCCACCTCCCCTTCTTCCCTTGGGTAATCCTAAGAAGGGGCAACACCATCACAGGGTGTGAAATTAAATACATTACAGCATTGCGGATTAAAGTGTTTCATAGGCAGTTGCTCATCCACATCAAACTTTAGCTTTTTAAAGCCTAACATTTGATCTAGGTTAGAAACCGAGGCCAGAGGAAGGGATTGGGACACTTGTGGGCCCCAGAGAGCGGAGAGAGCACTAGAGGAGTGGACAGACCGAGAAAGTAGACGGCAAGTCAGAATTTTTTCTGTTGAAAAAAAAAAACTCCTCACTTCTAAATGGGGGAAGTCGCAGTAAGAAGAGGAGTTGGACGAAACATTTACAGCAGTTACTGGAAGTGCCAGCACGCAGGGAAATAAAGCAGCCGTGTGTTCTGTTTCACAAGGCGTATATATGAGGATAGCGTAATCTGGGAATTAAAGAGCCTGCACACAGGGCTGTGTTCAACCGATGCAAACGCAGGTAATCATGCCTCTTTCAAAAGTAATAAATGTTAATGTGCCATTTCCCAGTTAATGAGAATTACTCACATCATCCATCACATCATCACAATCTGGGCCACACATGGCTGCCATCTTACACCGGACCGCTGCTGCACGCTGAAGATGGATGAAGCAGGACTTCAGATACATGTGTGTACCATCGGTCTGGGAAAAGTGTCGTCCTGTACTTTGAATGTATTGAAAGCTGTTGAAGTGCCTCTGGGCAAGACTCCAAATAATGCTTCTGAATAGCCGATAGTGGAGGGCTGTGGTTGTACAGCAAGCAGCAGCCCACTGCACAAAGCACTTTCTGCTAACAACAGATTCAAATTTTTATATGACAAATGTATCAAATAAACGTTTCTACAATAGGTGTCAAAAAGTAGGTGGACAAGATGGTTGTGGCTTGATAGCTGGGTGAGAAGTCAGTCAAGCCAAGGACCACTGTTCAGCATTTTGTAAGCGTCAGGACGTCTTCCAGCCACGTTTGTAGCAACAAAACTGGATATTTTTGACAAGACGTCTGGACGATTTCAGACTCTGTATGTTGCGACAGAACCAGGTAAGCCAAAACATGATTTTCTTCTTAACCCTAACCAAGTGGTCATTGTGACTAAACCTAACCAGACTAAAAGCACATTGTTATCACAGCATAACACTGAAAACTGAACTTAAAGAATCGTAAAGTTTCAACGTATTCATGGTTTGCAGAAATGTACTTTGCCACTATTTATTCTGGTGACTGGGTTGTATACAGTAGCTCATATGCACGGTGGCCCTAAAGTGCAAATCACAAACCTTGCACTAAATGTGATGATTGGAGAATTGTTGATTGACTCTGAGATAATACAACAGTTCTACTTCTAAACTAGATCAAGTGTTAAATGAACTCAAACATAAATGTGCATGAACAATAAGTATTTCTGTGTACGGAGCACAGCTTCCTCTGCTGTCTGGGTACCTGACCAGATGGACGGCCGTGACGTCTTCTCTGTCGATGAGGTCAGATGTGAAGGGAAGTCGGTCCAGCTGGGACCGGTCCTTTTCCCTCTTTCTCTCCTTATTCCTCTCCTATTCTAATGAGTCTCCGGGGACACCGGCCCTCACTTAATCCACTCATCTATTTTGACTTCCTCCGCTTGAGAACAGTAACCTCAGAACTCCGGTAAAGGTCATGTTCTGTCAGCTTTGTTCAATGACATCTATTGACGCAGCTCCAAAAACCCTGAGTTTGGGTTACACGGCATCAGTGAATCAGAGACGGTCCGTGGAGACATGGCTTCAACATCAAAGACATCGAAATATAGAGAAATGTGTTATTATATAAGTATTAGAGGAGTAGAAGGAACAAGTGGAGCGTGAAGATTATAGTTCTGTAGCGTTTTTGTGTCTTTGTTTATCCTGGATAGTCCAGATGAGTCCAGGGATCTTTTCTCAAGACAGACATTAGCGAGAAACCAACGGCAGCTGTCTGTAAGACTTAACACAACAACTACTTAAAGATCTGAGAGACACAAGCGAAACATCTGTTGGTGTCTAGACATAGCAACTTATTAAGAAAGCCAGCGAGACGGACAAGGTTGCAGCACCTACTCTGAGAATTAAAATAGCTATATTTTTACATGCTTTATTATAGAGGAGTTGGCAGCACTTCCAACCAGCGATGCAGTAAAAGTATGACAGGCTTCATTCCAGTAAAAATATGAACATTTTACAAGTATTTCTCCCTTTAAAGAGTGTTGTGTCTCATTTTATCAGTTCATTTCAAAATGACAAATTCATCAACACTAATGTTTGTTGTTTACTGCCAACATGTCACGTTTGTTAGCTACACAACACTGTCATGTCGTCAACTGTATAAAATATAGACGGAGCTTCCGGGGCTGAAAAGTGAAGCCAATGCTAAAGTGCCTTTAAAATGAATTCCTTCTGATGGTCAGCTGGGGGCGACTGGTTTCAAAAAGAAGTCTGATTGTATGTAATCTTATGAGAAAATGACTTCTCACTTGATTCATTACCTCAGTGAACAGTTTCCTAACGACTTTATGGTCTCAAGCTCTAGTTTCAAGTCTTCGTCAATACAGTATGATGTTTATTGTGTAAATTATGGTCCCATTGGAGTAAAATAGACAAGGCAAGGCTAGCTTGTGATTGATACATAGCTATCATGGTGTGTACAATGGAGCGCCACTCGATGTTGGAAATCCTAATCGTGAACTTGTGAAATCAAACTACCACGACTTCATGAAGTGGTAGTTTTCTGACGTCACTCAACAATGGCAGCGGCCATAGGAAGGGGACAGGGTGTATGTATAGACTACAGTTTTTCTGTGAGGCTAGTGAACAGAATATTTAGAGAGATTTCCAAGTATAAAAGTGCCAGAAAAATAAAATGTGTAATGGTATCCGATACCCATATCTGTTGTTGTTGTACACTTTAAAAACGACGTCATTTTGTCATAGTCAAGTTTTTTGTTCACTTTTGCCGCCTTGTATCTGAAACGCTTTGAGGTTGGAAGTCTCAACTAGGAAATTCCAACCTCCGGCAATGTGCGATGTCAGATACAGTCACGGCTGCAAATTCAAGGCTTCAAACTGGTGGCTGCCCAGTGGATGACATCACAGTGATTCGACTCTTGCTCCACACAGACTTAAGCTCTGCCTGAAGAACCGCAGCCCTTTCATTTGGGCCTCCAGTTCATTGTGTTCTAATCTACAAATCCACATCTGCCTTTTTCAGATGTGCTCCCTTTTCCTTGTCCTGTGTATGCAACAATTATTACAGCAACCTTTCTGCTGGAGGCTGATGATGGCGCCAGACTTGACTGACAGATCTGGTTAACTGCAAATCCTCTATCAATGTTTGAGTCATCTTTGAGATTGTTGCATCTTGTTGATTGTGTAACTGGGAGAAGCATCATCTCAGGTTTTGAATTGATTGAAGGATTTCAGGTCACAACATTTTAACTATATCAGGTTTGCTATAAATTGGAAAAAAAAAGCCTTCATGTGATCCCCATCTTTCATTTCATAGATTGAGAAAGGGAGTAAACATGCATCAAAAATGGAAGCAATCCAACAATATGTCCCACTTATCTGAGCATGAATGACCAAAATGACATACGTTAAGTTCCCAATGAAGGTAACCTGACAAATGTCTTTACATCTCTCCACCTCCTCCACGAAAGCTGGCTTGGCCTTTTGTGTAAAGGCTGACTGAAACATCGAGGCTGATGCTCCTGTCATCCTACATCCACTGTACGAACAGGCTTTCGCCAGCGACAAGTCAATCATCCTCAACCTGCTCCTCCGGTAAACAAGCTGAGCTGAAAGAGCTGCCACGTGCTAACCAGCCGGCACGCCAGGACACTCGCTGACAATAACACCAAAGGAAAAACAGATTAATAAAGAGAAGAAAAGGGGAGTAAAATAAAGATAAACACAAACAGAAAAGGAGAGCAGTCGGAGGTGGTTGGAGTGGAGTGGAGGGGGGTTTAAGAACGCTGGCTGGCTGTGTCTCTTTGGTGAAATCTAAATGAGAGTGTATAATATGGGCCCTTCATAGGATTGATCCAGAACATTCCCCCCTTCACTGGGCTTTTCTTCCTGCTCAAATTGAGGGATTACCCCAGGAGGAAGTGCTTTGATTAGGCACAATAGGCATCTATCCTCTGTTGATTTGTGGGATTGAGGAGGCAAATCCCTGACAAAAAGCTGATACAGAGAGCGAGGGCCGCTGGATGATGCCGGGCTGAGGAGGGGTTGGTGGGGAAGGGGGTGAGAATATTCCATAGAGAAACAGCCAGGGACGGCCTCTTCCAAAAAAAATTTGGCAAACGGTGAAAAAGGGAGAATCAAGGTTGGGTCGGAGGTCACGTGCGAGGGAGGGGGAAGGGATGTCTTGTGAAGTTCACGGCAAAGGAAGATGAGAAAAAAAAAATCAAATAGAGATGCAGATTCTTGACTAGACAGTTGCGTCTGTGGGTTCAGATGATACTGCTCTTGAACTTTATCCGGGAAGGTTTTACAGTATTTCTGTTTACGTCAATAAACAGTGAAAAATCCCAAAAATCACACGGTGGAGAAGATTTCTACATTTCTGCAGGAGACAGCTGCTCTCTTGTTTCTTCTTCAATGACTTTTACAGCTGTCACAACTATCAGTAAGCACACTGAAAACTTGAAGGACGTCTTTCATTGACAAAAACCCACAGATAAACACTTTTGACCTATTTCCTAATACTCCCTTTAGCAGAAGCCAGATAAGAGTGCAACATAAGTTAAAAAAAAAAAATCTTTCCCACAGTAAAGATTTTCTGTTGACTGTTGGATTTCTGGGGTGTGAACAGGTTATCTAAGGTTCGCAAAACACACAAAATCAAGCACTGCAGTTGTGTGAGGTAAGCAGGAGCATCGGCCTCCTTGCAAAACCTCAACTCTCACACTGAAAGTCTCTAATCTGCTCTCCCTTTCACCCCTCTCTCTCTCTCTCCGGTTACTGTTGCAAGAGACCGTGGACGGTCCCTCGGCCTGTCAGGCGAGCCCTGTTATCCCGAATGAATCCTGAGCTGCTCTAAACACACTGCTGTTATCCAGTTTCCGTGGGGACCCTGGAGCTACAAGGCACAGACAAACGTGGGCCGGGTGGGAGTGTTGGGCAGGGGATTTTTGTCGGATTTACACGTATATACGATTTCAGGGTTTAAAACTAACTTCCCCCTCCCCAAGGTCAGCGCTCCCAGGCGAAAGGGGGCCGTCGGTGTCGCCAGTTTCAGCTCGAGCTGCCGGTTGTGACACCCAAAGGTGCAGCGGAGGCCACACGCAGCACTGAATGAAGGCGCACGAAGCGCTGACAAAGTGGGCGTGTCGTACCTGTTAAAGTGCAACGACGGCTACGGTGAGCTGAAAGGGGCCAAACTTCAAAGGAAGGAGGAGGGGGGGGGCTCTAATTTAAATTCTTCAGTCCAGTCACTGGGATTTGGTTTAATGAGCTGAGAAGCAGGGGTAGACAGCTGACTCCTGACTGTGTGTGCACGCCTGTGTGCGTACGTGCACGCGTTCGAGGAGTTTTCCCACCGCTAAGTCCCCGTGTGCACGTATGCACGTTTGCTTTGCCAGACTACTGTGGCCATGCACTGACACACACACACACACACACACACACACACTTCTCTCTTTTCTCTGAAGCCTCTCCAGCACTGGAGACCGAGCACACACACACACACACACACACACACACACACACACACACACACACACACACACACTCACACTGTAAAGGTCCGGGGATTTGCCAAACTGCAGCAGACTGGGTTTCTACTCAGAAGCCGCAGCTCTCCCTCTCTCTGTCACTGCTGCCACTGAAACTGGTCAAAGCTGGCTGTTTTAGTGGCTCCAGAGCTGTTGGCAGTGAGTGTTGGCAGCCTCGTATCTCCTTATTTTTTATTTCTCTTCATGCCTGCGTCTGGAAGTCGGTGTGTATGTTTTCTTCACTTGAACAAGTGGCATCTAAAATATGGAACGGCGAGCCCTCACGCAAACCCTGGCTGACTGACACTTTTAACGTCACGCTAATCCATCCTGTGCATTCAGCCTCAGGAGGGGGGGGGAAGTCACAGTTTCTCTGCGGGGCTTGACACAGAAGCGGCTGCCGTCAACCGCCGCCTTTTCTTCTGCTGTTGTTCTGTTTTTCCACAGACGTCACCAGCCTGAAGGAAATGATGCTGTAGGCCCTTTGCTCTCTGGCAGAGAAGGCAGACCTGGAAAAATAACTAAGACACAGGAGGGAAGCTTTTGGTTATGACGGCTGCTTGTTTTGGCTGCTCGCTTGTATCAATACGTGAAATGCGGTTGTGGCTCCAACCTTGAATATTTCAGAACATCAGTGCGGGATAAGGACATTGATACTGATGCCACTTTCTCCCAGTTTAAATATAATCACTCGTGGAAAAATGGATTTTGAATCAGTCCAATTTTGTTAAAAAAAGGGCTTGTCCTTGGGGAAAAAAAAATAATCCTGACAAACACTACAATAGTCTATGTAGATGTTTGGTCTGAAGCCTGTGAAATGTGCAGGCTTGTTAGGGAGTGTGACAGAGAGGTCCAGCTCTGGCAGACAGACCCGAATATGACACTAGTGTTAATCTCTAACCCTGCAGGGGAAGCAGGCATACAGAGGGATCCTATTACATCTTTCATTGGGCCCCAGCGGGCCCCATCCTGAACAGAGGGATTACTGAGGGCTCTCGCAGTCACTTAGCCGTACGCTGCCCCATACCAAAAAACCCCACAATCCACCAGTGACATCATCAAACAAGGACAGACCAGAGGAATGTGCGGAAAGCAACATCACACTGTTTTACAAGAGCTAAACAATTAGACGTCAAATGTTTTGCCTCAGCGCAAATAAACAGGCTGCTGATCATTATTGGTTAATGAACGCCGACCGAGTGAAAGTAAACTTATCATCAGCAGATGTGATGACGGGGGCCCGGGACAGTGGCACGCCGCCCAGAAGTGGGCCGATGTAGGCGGAGGGGTAGTGGCAGCGCAGGAAAAAAAAAAGGAGAAAGAAGACGGAGCAGGCAGAAAAAAAAAGGAACAAGTAGAATGAGAACGAGGGTGGAGATGCATTTGTATGGGAGTGTGTGCGAGAGAGAAGGAAAGAGAAAAGAAGAAGAAGGAGAAGAAAGGAAAGAGAGTTAGCTGTTGGCAGGAACAGCTGCTCCGGCCTCAATGCAGAAGCTTCAGATTGAACTTGAGGCTTGTGCTGCACGACGGCGTGTATCAGCGCCGTCGCATGCAACGCCGCCCCTGTTCTGTCGTGTGCAGGATAGATAGCGCAGATAAAACGACAGCTCTATTGAGAGGCTCTGTTGTGCACCTGTCTGGCAGTTTGTGTGGTTTTTTTTTTTGGCTTCATTCTCCTGGATTCCACTGTGATTACCCAGCAACATGCCGCTCCGCCGTGACATCAGCCTGCAATTTACATCCAAATTAGAATCAGATGAATAAGGAACGGCTCTTTTCTTTTCTTGTCTTCTGGCCTTCCCGCCGCCATTCTCTTCCTCTCTTCCTCCAGCCCTCCTCCATTTTTTTTCCCCCCCTCTCTCCCTCTCTGACTTTGTTGAGGCCAAGTTAGCACAAATGTGACATGACTTTCACTGAAAACAGGCTGGATGTCTCTATCAAAACAGCTCTCTGATGTGGGCGAGTGGCGTCAGCTCGGGAGGAGTTCTGGGCAGCGGGAAACTTTTATCTGACTCACATCGGAGTCGAATAAACTCAAGTACAATAACGACGCTGATTAAACTGAAGAATAAACTGCACACAAAACTGAGTCATACAGAGAAGAAGAGGGATGGGGATTGTTTTTGACCACATGTCAGTGAGTCATGGACCACCATCGCAACTATCCTAGCCCCCTCTTGTGGCAAAATATTCACAAGGGGTTTCGAGTTGTTGAAGTTTCACAGGCGTTAAAATAACTGTAATGATATCTGCAACCACAGAAGTATCATCTTACACGAAAGTATCTGCTGATCGGCCGTTTTATCCCTCTGTTGTTTTAACAGAGTAATTAAGTAAGTCTGGCAGTAGAAGTATCATCCAACACGTTTAATCCCAACACTTATGATCGTTATCAGCTTGTGGCTACGACAGCAACCGTACTTTGACTTTATAATCATTCAAGTACTTTCAGTGGATCAAACAAACCACCACCCTCTTGGCACTTCCCAAATTCTTCTATTAAAGCTACAATACATCTTTTTTTCAACCCTCTTCTTCAAGCCAACACACAAAGGAAATGGTGAACACAGTTGAACTTTTTCTGTATTTCTGTAATGTACATGTCTTGCCCACTGCTTCAACTTAGCTTTACAGTCTCCTTTCCTTATAGTCAACCTTGAAACATTGCTGCTATAGCATCACGTTAGCAGCCGAACCTTACACACTGCTGACCCGCACCATGTTAACTCCAGTGTTTCCCACACATATTTCACTTGGGCAGCCACCCAGGTGTATGTGGCGACCCATTTTGGCATTTTACGTCATCCACGATGAATTAACTCATGGACAATCTGCACTTGCTTGTGATGTGACCTCCCCTATCTAATGTAGATCTACTTATTGTTTTGTACAAAGTTATAAGTGCACCTGGTTGTTGTGATGTCATTCGGTGCACGTTGGTTTTGATCAGCTTCATAATTAACAATCTTTCTCCACACGCGACTCACCTGCTGTTATGACAACAGATTCGCAGATTCACATTTCTAATCGGGATTTCAATAATTGTTAATTTGCTAGGAGCAACATTGTTTCACAAATCGTAGCGCACATTTGTCACATTCACAGAGAGACCTACCAATGCTGCATTGTGGGTGGAATCCAAAACTCATTGAGGCAGTCAAAAGAAATTTCACAGGCTCAATAAGTACATTGGAAGAAAAACTTTCTTCTCTGTCCAAAGTTCTGAAAGTTCAACTTTTTTTAATGGGTTGGGTTACTACTTTTTCATACCCTTTCCTGTGAGACTGTCAGTAGAAGTACATTAGGAAAAGCCTGACACGGTCAGAGTCGGCTTTACACTGGCAGATGCCAAAATCCAACCAGCTGTGGCGAAGACATGACAGGTGATGATGGCTTTACTTTCCCACACAAGTATAAATGTCACAGTCATGTCAGCTGTTTTATAAGCACAGTATGCTACACGCTATATGTGTGAGCTGGCTCTTTAGGTGCCGAAGCATCAAATCCTTCTTCTTTTGCCATTAAACAGAGACATTACTAGTGTGGTTAGCTGCCGTGATGAAGTGTAAACCAGCTGTACGACCGTCCACATATTTCAGTTGCCGCCCGTGTACCTTAGACCCCACACAACCCAGACACGAATCTGGATCAAACACACGCTGCTGCATGGACCACAGTTTTAAAGGCCAACCATGCTTTTTGAGGGTGAAAGGGATGATTAAACCTCAAGCATCTATCCACCAAGTCGCTGCTGCAGCTCCTCTCTCGTCTTCACTCAGACTCCACATCAACATGTTTGCTCTCCTGGCAGTGGCAGAGTCTGAGGGGACACACACTGCGAGCCTGTATGGCTGGTGGGCCAAGAGATCACAGAGACAAACATATGTTCACTGGCAGCCTGGAACCCTGAAGGACGGTGACTGGCAACCTTTTAACCTCCACACACTCACACTCAAACGATGCAACCTATACATGCGCACACAATAAACACACAGTGTGGAGAGATCGACGTGCATGCACAAACACCCTCTCGGTGTCTTGTTCAGCAGCACAGGTGCATATGTATGCACAGACCACACAAACACCCACAGAGGAACACTCACACAGGAACACACACACACACACACACACTCACACAGGAACACACACACACACACTCACACAGGAACACACACACACACACACACACACACACACACACACACACACACACACACACACACACACACACACACACACACACACACACAGCACCCAGTCCAGCAAGCAATATTTTGTATTATTCATGAGGGAGAAAATATTCAAATAATTATGAGCTTCTGCTTCTGTGCCAAACACTTTCTGTGGTTCACACTCCTACATTAGAGAGAGAGAGAGAGAGAGGAACTCTAAACACCAACACACTTCATCCTCCTCGATCTATCACAGGGGTTTGACTGGATAATATATCGCTGAAATGTAATGAAATGACAACAAAATGACATGTTGAGGATGAACAGTAGAAAACACCAGGCTACAAAAGCAACCCTGTCCCCAAGATATTGCGTTTGCATATTGCTAAATTACTTTCATAGTTACATTGTGCTGAAAACTGTAACCGCTGCCTGGATTATTATTAAAAGGTTTCTTTGAGTGAATTTAATGCATCATGCTGCGTCACAGGGAGGCGGTTGGGGTGGTTGAGCGGCGAGCAGATTGCCGGACTGTCACGTCAGGTTAAGCAAAGATCGGGACTTTGGGTAAATGTTGGTAAAAATCTTTTGCTGACTTTTTCTGTATTAAAACAAGACGTGATCTTTCTTCCTCCAATTTCTGCCAGTGTCTAAACTTAACCATAAATAAGTTGAATACTGCCGTTTTCACTACATATGGATGGTGTATTGCAAGGATTGCCTAACAAATAAAATACGCAGACAAAACACACAGAGTATTGTTGGAATAGTCTGAATCACTGTGACGTACAAACAGCAGTCACTTCCGGGTAAACAACTGGCAGTTGATTTGCATAACCAAGATACCTGATGTCGCCAAATTTGAACATTTCTGCTGTCATTTTCAGCTGTAACTATACGCTTTAGGATCTGTAATAGAAAACGATGGTCGACCTATGTGACGTTTCTGCTCATCTTATTTTATGTACTGTGTTGCTTTAGCATCTTTGATCTCTACCCAACAGCAACGTCTCGGACTAACTGCTAGTTTTGGGTAAACTCAACTTAGTCACTAAACTTACGCTAGTGAAAGTGATGTTGAGATATTGAGCGTTGCTTTTTAGATGAATAAGTTGTAAACACTTGCAAACAAACATTGGGATTGGTTCAATGGAATCCAATAGTAGACAGAAGAATATAGGCTAGAAAAGAAAAGAAAAGAAAAGAAAAGAAAAGAAAAGAAAAGAAAAGAAAAGAAAAGAAAAGAAAATAAATGTTACTACTCTGTGGTAACAAATATGGTTTGCAGCAGCTCGTGCACATGAACTCTGAGTGCGACACAGTTTCCTCCACATGATTTGACCACTAAATAAACTGCAGAACATCACTTCAGTAGAGCACTGTGTGTCTCCGAGCGACGAGGTGTCACTCAACCTCCTTCACCACCAAACCGACTAAAACAAACTGACTCTGCGGACCTCGTCTTTGTTCTCTCCGTGTTAGCTGTCCGTCACTTTGATTGGCAGACAAGTGTCAGAGTGAGGGAATGTCGCGGGAAGCCGGGAAGAGAGCAAAAGCCACGGCAGCAATCTCAATATTTCATCTCGACCCCTGAAGAAGGGCTCGGCAGTCTCATAGTTTAAATTCTAATCGTGTTAGGCCACAGGGGCATGTCATTTAGAGAGCCAGCCTCCGACTCTCCATCCCTCTGCTCTCCTCCCTGGCCAAAACAAATTATTAGGAGATTCCATTATTTCACCATTATGCATATGTGTTTGCGTGTGGCTGGCTGTTACGGGCTGGGGAGAAAGAGCACGGGTAAATAGGCTTAGTTGAGCCCATCATGGGCCAATATGTCTGGCCCTGGACACAGCTGGGGTCCTCGGGGGTCCTCAAATTGGTCATCATTAGGGCCATAATGCTGTTGTTTTGCTTCCACTAATGCCTCAGTCCAGATAATCAGTGTGCAAAAAGGATGCTGCTATCTCTGTTTTTCTGTCTTTCATTGTCTTTAGTCACATTCACAAGGGACGAGTAGAGAGTGAGGACCTCAGATAATTAAGGAATTACCCTCCGATGTCTGAACTCTGTAAAACTCATTTACACAGCCTGATTAAATTTGCTGGTTGTCACCGAAGCGTCACGTACAACAGCAGATAGAGATTTTTTTTTTTTGCACAACTTGAGATTGTTTATCTACTTCTGTTTCCAAGGTCAAGACTGAAATTTACCTCAATATTTCCTCAGTACGTCACGCCTGACACGATGCATGAAGTTATGGACGCAGGCTTGTTTATACTTTCATCCGTCTCTGTTAAAACGTTTGAACATCATTCATCTGTGCTGCGTTTGAAAGGAAAGCTGAAATAAAAGATATTAAATAAAGACACAACCGTTACATTGTCAGTGACTTCCGTGTTTTTGTTCAAGTCTTGCCAGCTGCCTGATCGGTAATGCACATGTGCAGCTCTCAACAGAGATGAGAAAGAGGCGAGATGCCTCACTCATTTGCGAATTTCATCATCTGCTCAAGAAGAAACTTATTATTTCAGATTTTTCAAGTTAAATGTCTGGATGTAGTCTGATCTGCTGCTCTCTACTGGTTCCTGTTTTTCCAGCACATTTGTCATCACAAGAACAAAATAACCAAAAGGCGAACTCGCCTCCTGGCAATACGACAGGAGTCAATCGCCTTTCTTTAGTGAGTTTACCCGTGTTCAAAAACAAATATCGCATATACGCGCTAATTTTGGTCTAAGAGTGAACACCATGACTTCACTGTTGAGAGTGATCACAGGTCCAAAAGAAAGCCGGGTGAGACAGCTGCATTTGTAAGCGTGAAACCACCGGATGTTTTTTTAAGAGACATCAGGACAATTTCCTGACATGTTTGTGACAAACAGAACCAGGTAAGCCAAAAAAGTTATTTTCTGGCTTTCAGATTTATAATATCCAAATATAACATGACAAAACCTGATACTGTTCTGTCCCTTTTTAAAGATTGTAGGTTTCACTGCTTCCTGCATTTTTTATGGAAGAAGACAGAAATGACACATTTTCTAAAAAGAACATTTAGCAAAGGATTTAATTTGCACAATGATTTATATTACTGATATTCAGTCTTGTAATGTTCTGTGTTGTGTAAACTATGGGAACGGATTTGATACTAGCTCCATGTGATAGTAATATTTGTTCAGCTTTAATACCTTTGTGCCTTCCTTGCTCTCTAAATCTAACTATGATCCCAGTTGACAAATAATCCCAAAGGCAACAGGGAAAAACACACAGCCATAAAGCCACCCTCCATGGACATCATCAGGACAGCATAAAACACACTGTACATACGGTTTTCTCATTCATTATAGATGAGAGCAGAGGGAGTTTTCCAGATCATGAAAGATATAAAGAGAATTGTATTGCATTAGGCGATAATCCATATTTCTGCCTCGTGCAGTGTGTCGGGGTTATTTTTGGCAATGTCAGCTGGCTGTTTTTAATGGCCTGCATATTTATAATGTCATGGTTTTATATTTTACAGCCTCAAACGGATTTCCTGCAGTTGCAGGGCCATAATCATGGTCAGTTCATAACTCACCAGGGATTATTGATGCACTTTCACTACAGCATAACATATCCCATTTGGTACGGCAGATGCCATTAGCCGCTGCACCTTACAGTATCGGGGGGTAAGTATATTGTTAATGTGGGTGCCAGCAAAGGCTATCAAACCACTGAAAATGGCAGCGTTGGTGCTGCCACATTAACAGTCAGGGATCAAAGATGAACATTTTGAGGACGAACCATTCACATCGGTAAAAGGGTGTGGGTGTTATAATAGTCAAGCATAAATTGCCGGCAGCCCAAGATAAATTATGCAGATTAAATTGCTTATTTTATATTGTTAATGAAAAAGAATTCAACTTATAAAGGTGCCTAAATTAGGAGTGGAAACACAGAGTTGATTCAAATAAGGTTATAAGTCCAAACGGTTTTCTGTGCCATATATAATTATGCTGCACCTGCAGTTTGGGCACATAGGACTCTGTTTTATTTTTACCTTGCTGTAAAAACTCATACCATACATCACACAATTAAGAAACAAATGCTACTTTTTGGTTTTTAAGCTAATGTGAGTCACCTGTGCAGGAGTGTTTGCATTCAGGATTTATGTGCATCATAGTTCAGGTGTTTTACATGATTGTTTATATCCCTAAAATATTTATGTCTGGAAGCGCACATACTCACGTTTTAACACTTTTTTGTAAAGAAACATTTGAATATGGATTGGGTTATGACATTTCTGCTATGTGAGTATTCAATTGGCCTTACTAAGCAGATCTGGTGTTGGCTAGATCTGACCAATCTGATCTGACTCACCCGACATTTAATATAGTTTAATCTAAAATGTGATTATGAAAGTCTGTTCCAGCTATGAGCTACTTTCTTTAAGTCACGACGAGCCACCAACTCAGTTTTTAGTGCCATAGCAAACCCTGGCCTTACATAACCTTTCACACAAATGGGATCCATGCAGCTACGTGTACAGATCTGAGGAAAAAAGGAGAATCGGCAGAATTAAAACTGGATTGGTGCCCCTGTAAAACACATTAACTGAAGATAAAGGTGTCTTAGAAGTCCGTTGTACAGGATTAAGGGATATTTAGGGGCAGAAGGTAATATTATAATACTCATAATTATGTTTTTATCAGTGTATAATCACCTGAAAATAAGAATCAATGTGTTTTTGTTACCTTAGATTAAGTCTTTTCTAGCTACAGAGGGAACAGGTCCTCATCTATAGTCAGCCATGAATCTACAGTAGCCCATGATGGACAAACCAAACATTGGCAAGTGAGGGCATTTTCAGTGGCCACAGTAGTTTCTGCTGCACACTTGAGAGGGGAGGTTGAGGTGAGGTATATTCAGTTGGTTGTAATCTGTAATGTTATCTGTTTTTTATCCAAAGAACAGCATATATGTTTCATTTTAAAGGTGGACATTTGGAATATTTTTATATTTTTACTGCTAAGACAAAACAAGAACATGAGCGTTTGAAATATAAAATGTTCCTTCACACTCTGCTACTCATACTACTGCTCTGATTCAGAAAGCTCAAGGGAAACAATCTCTTGAACGTGTGGCCATAAAAGCACCTAGATCACATGACCGCGACAAAAGTGAGACACATTAAACCAGAAACTGCAGAGCTCGGAGCAGATTCGGCCTCATCAACTACAGCGCCGCCATTCAGCCCCCTCATCGTGCACACTGCTCTGTCCACACTGGTTACAATGTGAAGACTCCCGTCAGTAAATCAAGTCAGAGGGGATCATTTAGTCCTAATGGCTCTACTACAACTGGACCCCCTGTCTATCCGACAACAGGCCCCCTCAGCGCTGCAGCCCAATGTGGCAAAATGTCACCTCTGAAAATTAGCCATCAAGCGGGGGCAATTTTCCCCCTAGCTAAATTGCTAAATAAGTAGCGAGGCTGTAATAGGTAGCAATCTGGGGCTAATCTGATGAGATCATTTGGAAAACGTTGGACTGGGGGTTGAGAGGACGGGAGGGGAGCTCTGTGTGCATGTGTGTGTGTGTGTGTGTGTGTGTGAATGCATGCATGAGTGAATTTTGTAAAAAGTGCAGCGAGTGTGTAGCTGCATGCTTGTGTATTTACAGGTAGTGACCTCTCAGTAGACCTCCTTAAAGCATCTGTATACATGCACACTTTATATTACATGCACGTCATATAAGCTTACGCTGTGACTGAGGACTCATGTGGACACAGCTGGAGGATCACGTGACCACAGACGTACAGCAGTGTGCATTACTGCGATACTGTGGATGTGTGTGTGTGTGTGTGTGTAGGGAGGGGACATCATGGCAGGGGTGGAGGGTGAATATTACTGTCGGCGGGCACCAGATGCCAGCTGGCAGGGGCACAAAGGGAATAGACGGGGAGTGGGCTGAACAATTACTGTTATTCATAGCTGAGCCAACAGAGAAGGTCTTTGCCATTAAGAAGCACACAGGGCCGGATTCATGCAGAAACGTGTGGATTTAGAGCCAAACAAACAGCAGAAAATAGCTGTCGATCTTCCACTGGTAGTCTCCACGCCAACACACACATCCTCTATCTCTTATCTCTCACACACATCCAAGAATGTTAACATGTTTGTGCTCCTACTCAAGCAATTACAGCAACAGCGAAGTCCTGTCAGCCTTGTCTAAACAGTGTTTGCTCCCAACTAACGGCACGACAAAACAGCACAACCTACCTCATCACGATTGACGCGTTGTTGTGATTTAGTCGTAGGTGTCAACTTTAAATTAAAAAATCTCTTTGTGATTCATTTTCTCAAACTTGGACGATGGCTTTTCCTTTGTTTCACTAGTTGAGTTGCCACCGTACAACCTAATTTTCTCATAACCCACTTTTGCAGAGAACTACAGTAATTGTTATTAAGTTCAATCAGAATGGGGTCAGTACTGGAAGCCACTCGGCCCTGTGTTTAGTAATTAACATTTCACAGTGAATATCTCATTACGGGAGACAAAGGTTGATAATAGGAGGCTCTGCTAGTGAGAACATGGAGCTGCGGCGACAAAGCCCCTCCAGTTTTAGTCTGGATGCAATCAGTCATGGAATTCAGCAGAAACTCAGATATTTCTGGACCGGGTGATAATGTGTCGAGCTTAGATTCCTTAGCAATGCAACAGTGTCATGTCCACGCAAGAGAACGCGCAGTCTGCTGCCAAGAGTTTAAACTGTTATTTAAAGAATTTGGTTTGATGACACAGAGTTTATCCCACACACTGCAAGACAATCTGCTGCTGTGAGCCTCAATCATCTCCTGTTCGCCTGGTGTCATTTGTAGCCACGTTAGCGGCTCTATTGAGTCCAGACAGAAATATCTCAACAGCAACTGGATAGATTGCCTTTAAATCTTGTCATCCATGGTTCCAAGAAGATGAATCCTAATGAATTTGGTGAACTGCTGACTTTTGATCTAGTTTGCCTAACACAGAGCCACTAGCACTGCTGCGACCTTGGGTTATAACTGAGGTACGCGGTCAGGGTCTCGACCCAATAAGCCGTCCAATCCAGACCCGGACCTATAACTGATAAATTACTGAGATTGATTCAAGTTTGAACTTTTCTGGTCTTTCCGGCACTGATTTAGTGACAATTACATGTGTTGTAAATCATCTCATGTGATGCTAATCTGTGCATTTGGACGAGCATTGGCGACTCGAGTTAGACACACACTCAGGGGATGAGAGATGAGAGACAACGGTCGGAGGAATAATTGCGTTAGAGGAGGTATTTCACAAGGAGTTCTCTAAAAAGATAAAAGTGGACGAAATAATGACAACAGAGCTTTTAATCTAGAATGAACATCATTCTTCCCACAGGCATTACAAAAGCAGTATGTCTGCAGTCTTTTGAGTAAAAATACCCACTAAAATCTGAATGAAGGGGTCAGAAAATAAAGGCAGCTCATCTCCCGGGTCGTCAAATACTGACACAGCTCTGGTCGGACGCCAACCCAAAGTATCAGTGTGTGACGACCTGAGGAAGTTACATTTAATTGCTTTAACTTGCACTGAATCTTTGCATCAGACTAATTCCACAAATGCAAAATGTACAAAGCGAAGTTTATGAATTCACCATTTGCTGACCCGGCGGCTGTGTGTGGCCTCATGAATACTGGTCACATTTTCTCAGGGCTAGATTTCATTTCAAGGTACAAAGCTCTTCAGGGTGTACGGCAAACGTCGTGGCAGGAACCTGATCGCATGAGGGGGGAAAGACGGCACTTGACTCACAGCGAATAGCCGAATATGGTAGCTTTCAATCAAAAACATATCCACATCTTGATTCCTATCAGACGGGACAGAAGTCACCCGTGTGTTTGAACATTCACCAGCGATTATCTTTCTTAAGCGGGCCTCTAAATGGACTTCATCATTACCTCACTTTCCTATTGAAGCTAGAAGTGATAATAATAAAAAGGAAATGAGAGAACATGATCATGTCTCCTTTAAATGAAGTTTGGAAGTTATTCGAGCACTGTAAAATACAGGCAGTCACACAGGGAAGGAAAAAAAAAAAAAAATCAGACATGAAGATGGGGTGTGATCTAAACAGGCGGCAGGAGCCATATGCTTCCAATATAGTAAAATACAATGTACTCACATTTTACCCCCTGCCCAGAACAGGAAAATGACTGTCAGTCTCACTTCTCTTTAGCCTTATCTCTCTTTCTCCTTCGTATGAATGAAGAGAGAAGGAGCGATTGTGCACTTGGATGACTGCCTCTATTGGAAAAAAGCACCTTCTCTGATCTGCCTTTTGTGACCTATGCTAGACCTCAGAGGCCTCATCTCCCTTGATAACAAGACAAAGAGGGTAAATGTGTTGATGGTGGCAGACGGTACTGGAATTCTGGGCAAATGTGTCAAATTAGTTCTCACGTCTGGGCCTCGTTCCTCTCCACCTCGCTGTGATCTTTCGCTCCCTTCTCTCCGTTGCTCTTTACACCCGCAGTCATTCTATCCGTCGCTCTTCCCACGTGTAGCGCTCCATTCCTCCTGTGACCCTCGCTTCTCTCTCCTCCTCTACCTCCGTGCGCAAGGAGAGAGAGACATGGGGTTAAATGGTAAAACTCAGGGAGAAAGGTAGAGCTACTGGTGTGGTGCAGGCTCTCCCCGTGCTGGTAGATACCCATCAAAACCTCAAGATCAAACTAAATCTGAACATCTATTTGTTTAATCTTCATGTTCAGTTTCACATATTTGAGTCTCTAAGGTGGTCAACGAGTGGTGATTGAAAAGAACGCTCGATTTTGTATTTGTAGGAAGCACAGCCTTGATCAGCAGTTCAGTTAACCTCCAGAAATCACCTGATGGCTGATGCATTGAGCTGTTTACAGGCTGCAGGTCAAACACAGCAGGTGCATTGTGGGAAACGTATCTTTGTTTGTGAAGGGGCTTCGTCCTCGTCCCAAATTCTGTTCACTAAAAGGTATCTTGAGCAGGTCTTGACCACTAGCACCACTACAGAGTAATGTTGTAGAGCCCAGACCTGCAAAACTGACATCAAACATCTACAGGTGTTGAAAACCGACAGTTGAGTCGTCTCATGTCGCCTGTGGCTCGGCCAAAAAGCTGCACTTGAACGAACAGCAAAGACTACAGCCCATGGCCAACTAGCTCTTTAGTTCTGCGGCAGCATTGAAAGAAATAACTGTTCACACCACCGGGTGGCGGTAGTCTGTATTCGTCATTCAAAAAGGGAAACCAGAAGACTCTGGACATGCGGCTATACAAGCTGTTTTCCATTCATTTTTACACAACTCTCACAAATAGCCCCGGAAATTAAGAATATGGAGAAACCTCGCTTAACTGATGAAGTAATGGATGTTACTGCGACAGACTCAACTGGCTTTCCCTTCCTTTTTTCGACCGTCTTCTCATGTGTTGATTCAATGAGCTGAACAGCCAATCAGAGCCAATCTCACTGATGAGCTCTGCCACAGATCCAACGAGCTCAATCATCCGAGAAGCTGCCAACAAGGGTCGACCAGTGCCAACAGAGCGGGACACCGCAACAACGACAGCATCCAGGTTAGGCAGTGCTTTCTAAAAAAACAATGGCATCGCATGATGAAACTGCTTTTTAAATCTCTCGTAAATCCCCCTTTAGATGCCTCAAGTGAAAATTGGTGGAAATATAAAATGTGTTTTGAGTGAATGTGCTGGAGATCCATTCAGTTTGAACATTTGGATCGATCCAGCTGGCGAATATCTGCATATTAGTTGTAAGAACATTATTTTGAGGTTCGCATGGTTGCAAATAGTCACTTGTCTGGTGTTTGTGTGTCTCAAACATTAAAAGTAAGCATCATTTTTAGAAGTCTTTCCAGCAGTGAGGGGAAAGTGCTGAAATCAAATGATACCAGATGCTCTCAGTGGTGTGTGTAGCCTACAGTGTGCGTGTCTGCATGTGTGTTGTTGAAGGCAAGACCGTGAGTGAGGGTAAACACAAGTGGGAATATCCAGAAGTGTGTTGATGTGTATGACCCAAGGACATTCTCCTGTGTGTCCTCCCAGGTCCTGAGACTGCCTCCGATGTATTCTCCTCCTCTTCAGCCCCACTCCACCAGAGGCCCTGATATAAAGCATGTGCTTACAGCCTTTATATGATACCGTATAAAAACCTCTCAGTAATGCGCTCTGTGCTTAAAGCGAAACCCCTGAGCAAGGTTATAGTGCTAACATGTACTGTATGCTTTATTAATGCATGAGCCACCCTTCTCCTATCCGGGGAATTCTGATTCTTTTCCTGCGATAAAAGTTGCATGGCCTTACCCACTCCGAAGGGAGTAAATGATTTAACACCGAGGCTTACGGTATGGTAAGTAAGCAACTAATGTTAATTCAGCCCTTTTTCTGATAGGGTATCAAGTAGGGGCCATTTTCACATTTACCCTCCTGTCCCCTTTTAATGTGTCGAGATGGGGGCAGAGAGAGCGAGCGAGCCCTGCCGTGTCACGCCACATGTCACCGTACGCAGTAAATATTTAGATAGAGAGATGAGTCAGTTTGTGAAGTGACGAGGAAGGAGAACTTTTTCTTGCTAATAGCAATGATTTATTTTATTTGTTAATAGAAAAACAATTAGCATTAGAAATGATTTGCACAGTCAAAAAATGCTGAATTGTGACAATGTTGAAGCTAAAAATCTCTTCTAGTTTTAATTGTATGTTTTCTGTATTTCTATATGTGTAAATCTGGGCAGTATTTCCAGGAACATGCACATGTTTGTATATTGCAAAATTAATTTATTTACCACCCTCAGCCTGTGCTAATGTGTTTATGAGCCCGCCCATCCTCCCCTGCCCCCGATCAGGACTGAGGCAAAGGAGGCCACATGTGCTACTTAAGCCCCCCTCCCTCGCTGCATCAGAAAGCCTCAAAAATTCAAATCAACATTAAAATAGTTTTATGTGTAAGTAAGATTCGGTGAACTCCATTATTTTCCCCACTATTTGCTTGAATAATTCAGGGAAGATAGCTAAATTATGGATAAAGTGTACAGTTTGAAGAACGGGTTCATGTGCAGCCCGGGGCTATAGCCTGGCTTTAATGATGTCTGGAGATGGTGGACGGGCGGAGGGAGAAGTCGTTAGCTTCACAGTCATTTTCTCAAGGATTAAAAACACGCTCTTAAAGCAGCAGGGTGGACCGGTGAACCGAGGGCGACCAAAAGGACTGAAAATGTGAAATTCTGCAAAAATCTGGAGAATGTCCTGACTCATACTGTCGTCAGGAGGAGAACAGCATGAGGTCGTCTTATTCTGAGAGGAAGTTCCTGATGTGAGTGGAGTCATCATGTGACAAAATACAAGGCCAGAAGTCTCCACACGACATCTGACAACTAGGATTTGGTTTAGTTTGAGAAATATTTTTGTGTTTTAGCTGCTTCGTATTATTATCATTATGTTGTCTTTTAGTTCCCTTCATGATTTCTCTGTCTGTTCCCACATGTTGTTAAACATCACTGCAAATGAGAAATGAAATTGAAGATGTGCAACGAGCACCTCCAGAGAGGGAAGCCTTAAAAACATCACAGAATCCTTTCAGTTTTGGAGACAAATCGCATAAATAAAATGCATAAAATAAAAGTGTCACCAAAAAAGAGACCAAGAAGTTTTGTCTTGTGAATTAGCTGAATTTGCGTAAAGTACCGTATGAATATTAGGGTTTTTGTCACTGCTAAAAGAAATATTCAGATCCTTTACCAAAGTAAAAGTAGCAATACTACACTGTAAAAAGTACTGTAAAAACACCACTTAAGTAAGAGTAGAAAAGTATTTCCATCAAAATAAACTTAAAGTACCTAAAATAAAAGTTCTTAGTTATATTATTGCTTCATTAATGTATGCATCACTTTAATGTTGCATCTGGGGCTTATTTTAAGTACTTCATGTACTGTTGGGTAGTTTTATCCATAGTAATATAGCATAATTTATTAGCAGTGATGGAATGTAACTAAGTAAATTTACTCAAGTACTGTACTAAAGAGTAGAGTCCATGTTCTGTTACTTTATACCTCCTCTCCACTACATTTTCAGCCACTTTGCAGATTACAGTCTGCATCATTATTTCAATCTATTTTCCAAAAATTAGAGAAATGCTTAATACTGATCAGTCAGGCGAATAATCAGTAGACCCATAGGAAGTATGTGTACTTCTGACACTTTAGTACATTTAGTATCAGATACTTTAAGACTTTAGCTCAAGTACCATTCATACGGGTGACTTTCACTTTTACCAAAGTAACATTTTGACACTAAATCTTTACTTTTACTCAAGTATAACTTTTGGGTACATTTACAACACATGATCAAAATATACCAAAAGTACTGAATGTAAAAGTACTCACTCTGCAGAATAATGTATAATAAATTACTGGATTATTAATAATTAATGATTCATTAATGTGCTTTTCACTTTAATGTTGCATTTGAAGCTTATTTTGATTACTGTATGTGCTGCTGTGTAGCTAAATCCATAATGATATAACATAATTTATTAATTAATAAATTGATATACAGCATATTTTATAGAATAATGCAAATCTGCACGGTAATTAGTAATTAAAGCTCTCAAATAAATGTAGTGGAGTACAAAGTACAATATATGTCCTCAAAATATATTGTGGCGTAGAAGAAGAAAGCAGCGTAACATGGAAATAGTCAAAATTGTAGTTAAACACAGTATTTGAGTAAATGTTTCTAGTTGATTTCCACCTCTGGTTTTCAAACATTAACCCCCCAAAGGCTTCTGCATCACGAAGCGTTAACTGCACACCCAGAATCCAGCTTCCTTCAGCTCACTACATCCCTGTTTAAAAGACTGGGATCCTGAACTGGCACAGCGAGGATTTATACTATTAGCCAGTAGCAATGACATCCAAAAACACACACTTACCCGCTCACACACATAAACACCCTTCAACAGCCAGCAGGGAGTCTTCCTGTTCCTACTCACTCCAACAGGGAAGCCAAGCACAGACTACTCTCCTAATTACCCACCTTCCTCTAATTATCCAATCATAAAGCCATTAGCAGTCTCACACCATATTAACATGGTCCCGCCTACATGCCAATTTGTGCAGTGCCAAGATGCAACTGGAAGGGATTTTTTTCAGCATGTAACCTTACCCGGCGCAGTATCATGCAGTGCAAGATTGTGCTTTTCTTGGCTCTTCACAAACAAATAATGGATTTCCAAACAGGATTTAACAGGAGCTGCCGGTTTTTAGTTAATTTCACAATAAAACCTCAGCAGTGAATTCACATGCCTTTAATTAAAGGGTAACTACACCCTGACATTCTGCTTAAACGCTGCCGCACAGCATATTTCACAAATGCGAGACGGGGCGGGAAGGGAAGCAACTATAAAAGGCATCGTAGCATCAAAAGCAACATAGAGATGGTTGTCAGAGGGAACCAGCCATGTGCAGCTTCCTTCAGACTCTCCTAGAGCACAGTCACCTGCTGGGAGGGTCACTGTGTGGGTACCTGTGTTGTTGCTGAGCTAGCGTACCTACAATGAGAGGTTCTCTGATTTGTGTTGGGAAGTGTCAGCACATGCAGCTCTGCTGTTTGACACAGTTAATAATACTGCTCTTTACTAAAGGTGAAAGTCACCTATATGAATAGTACTTGAGTAAAAGTCTTAAAGTATCTGATATTAAATGTACTTAAGTATCAAAAGTAAAATTATATATATATTTGCATGTATAGTGTATACTATGGGTCACCTGATTATCAAATCTGGTATTCAGAATTTTTTGGTAAATATAATCTTTTTTAAAAAAATTTTATCTGATTGCAGATCAAATAACTTCATTAAAAAAAGTGCTACTTCGGCTCTGATGCAGTATGAAATCTGTAAAGTAACTAATAACTTTAGTTATGAACAAATAATTGAGTGAAGTACAATATTTGCCTAGCAGAAAATGTAAATACTCAAGTGAAGTACAAGTACCTCACAATTGTACTTAAGTAGATGTACTTAGTTACATTCCACCACTATTCGTCAGTCCTAAATATCTTGTTAAACTCCGTTATCTGTGGATGGATGGATGGATGAATGGATGGATGGATGGATGGATGGATGGATGGATGGATGGATGGAACAAACTTTCAAATCCAATCAGACGCTTACGAGCTACTTTTGAGCTGAAAAGCTTGACATGAAATGTGACATGTTGGAAAACAAATCACCTGTATTATTATAATCTTCCATTAAGAATCTGTACATTAATGTGCACAGTGAACATACAGCATGTCAATCAATTGTTGTGCTGTTTCATAGCAGATTATACTATTTCTGCAAGGAGATAATTGAATTGTTGATTACTTCATCTAACGCTTCATCCAGATTTATGGCTGTGAAAACTCACTTTAGGGTCAACGATACCTGAAATAACATCCCCACCTACCTGACATAATCAGACATCAACTTCTACAAGACAAGTTCAAGCACAGCTGCAGTGAGCTGAACACACAACAATAAAGGTTGAGGAAGGCTGAAGACAGCAGTTGGACTTTGAGTTTCCACTTGACGTCACCATTTATGCACACAAAAGGCTCAAAAAGGGATTTATATTCTATATTCTGTCCATTGACGAAATAAGATGCAAAAGAAAAACTAACCAGAAGATGAATCCCGGTAAATCTATTATTGATATGTGTTGAGTCCCAGCGGCATGTTGTGCAACAGAGTATCCAGATTGTTCCCTCCTTTATTCATACCCATCAGAGGGATGGCAGGTTATTGGAGGGAATGGGGCGGACGAAGAAGACACAGAGCACAGATGTTGGCACAGCTGCAGCGCCGAGGAGATGCGCGGGTTAACGGCTAGTGCTAGACGTGCACAGACTGTGTGAGAGGGATACTGGGGCGTTAGCTGTAGAGCTAGCTCATCCACCTGACTGATTTGGAGGTCGAGGCAGAGGTCAACTCTGCCAGAGAGAGGGAAAGAAATAGAGAGAAATGTAGAACTATGGAAAAAGTGCAAGATTGGGAAGTAGCGATGCTAAGTTCAGAGTTCGGAGATACAATCGCAGGAGATGCAATCAAAACAAGTTAAATTAGAGGCATTTGAAGCTCCACTATGATTGATTCATAATCCCTCATCCTTACGCAGTCATGATAGCTTAAAACTCAAAGTGTGGTTGCACCTGACGCTACATTTGCCCTGTTTTCACAAATACAGCTCTGGGCCCTCATTAGAGAAAACAAATCCCTAACCAAAAAATCCCCTATGTGAACTCTCTCCTCACTAGTCTCTGGTTAGCTCGCTATCCCCGAGTTTCCTAGGGCAGTTACTGGGGAGACGTTCATGGGTGATACCTCCAGTACTCAGCAGAAATCACATAAGTAACAAAGTATCATGATAACTGATGCACTGGCAGCACGTTCAAGGCTTTAGACGCGTTAGCTAAGTGGGCTAAGCAATAATAATAGTGTTGTTAGTATTCACTCGATAAAGAAGCTAACCTAGATCTTCATGAATGAATGTTACTGTACCTATTGCTCTAAGAAAGAAGATTAGCCTCTTGTCAACATGGAAAACGGCTGTTTTCGGTTGAGTGACATGATGCGGAAGTCACGTATCACAGGGACCAGGAATAACATGGATAATGGATAAGAAAAAAAAACGTGTTCAGTTTTAGCTTCAATGAGTCAAAGGCATTAATAGAGTCAGTGGAAATTGTCTCAGGGTATTTTCAAAAGGCTAACATTTGTGATAGCTTCTCTAACAGGCTAGTGTTCGTGTTGGCTAACATCTGTGTTAGCTTTGCAACAGCTACAGTTTGAGTAGCAATTTAGGACGGGGTCTGTGATATCATAACTGAAGAATTTCTCCAGTGAGGATGGTTCTGCAAATGCTTATTTCCTATTGGAAACATATTTTTATAATGCAAAAAAATCCAAAATGTCCTTCTAAACTGATATAATAGATATATTCCGACTTTGGAAGTAAGCAGGGCCCTGGTGACGGATATATACCTCTTAATTTAAAATCTTTCTCTTCCCAAACCATGAAACTAATTGTTTGATGTAATACCTTGGCATCAGTGAGTGTTGTTGTGTTAACTCATGGCTGCACATCACAGGATTTCTGGGATCTCTCCTATTGCCATTTGGTGCTGCCAACATGTCCAGTACAGCGATAAAAACAGAATAATCTCCATCATTATCTACTCAACAGATTTGAAGGCTGAAGTCAGAATTTATTTTCTTGGTATAACATCCAGTATACCCTCTCCACTCTACCAGAAATCCCACTTGGTTTTCAATATCCCATTAAGTCCAGAGATGTCTGGATGTGTACAGCTGATGGTCTCGGGCAATAGGTCCTGCAGTGCAACGCTTTAATAGACTCCAGCAGAAGCTTTGGCAGAAAGTCGAGCCAAGGCCGGGAATGAAACTGAGCCTGTCAACATTGGCAAAGGCACAAACAACCCACAGAAAAACTGTATCACCACACAAAATGTGGAGACAAATCCATTCATTCTGCCTTCCTACAACAGCAACTCCAGACACTGGCTGCACAATGGCATTGTTTCTGTTTGATGACTCTCTCAGTCTGTTTCTCTGTTAGCCTGTGAAAACATCCTCATTATCTGACCACACGAGCAAGGTGACGGCGAATAATGGTGCTTTGTCAAAACTGATCCATGCCCAAGGTATGGACTGACAATGGAGGATCTCAGAGTCTCGTCTTTATAAAGCCACACAGCTGTTCCCCCTCCCTTCTGTACACAATCAAACCTCTGCCATTCAGTGCCACAAACCAACAAATGCTGCCTTTGTTTTAGCTTGACACCATTGTTTTTGTCTTCATAAAGATTTCTCTTCTTTGGCACAGATGCTTTTTTGTTTGGTTTCCAAGCGAGCTGTGTCGTTTTCCTCTTTTTTTGAAACAATGATTCTCACTCATATTTGATTTTTCTTCTCCCTTCTCTTGTGCAGGCACCCAGATCCACATGCATCCCCTTTAAAGAGTCGATATGAGAGTACAGTGCGTACCGATGTTAAACTAATAGTACATTTTTTAAGAACAATTATTCTACTTTATTATTACTATGAAACAGTTTTATGTTCAGAAGCTATACCCTGAGAATTACAATTGTCTTCTCTTGTACAACCCTGATTCCAACCCAATCACCAGAATAAATGTTTGCCAAGTTCTTTCCGCAAAATCAAAGATAAGTTCAAATCTAACATATCTTTATTGTGCAACTTTACGTTTGTCCAGGTTGAATTTCCTATTTCTCTCTCGCCACAACGCTGCATGGTTTTGGTCGCCATAAAAACAGCTGGAGATTGTTTGAATTCCCGTAATAAGCACCAACTTTTCGTCAACACAAAAATGGCTGCAGATGATCCGACTTCTTGTAACAAACACCCAATTTTGGTCAACACAAAATGGCTGGAGACGGTCCAGCCTCCCGTGACAAACACCCAGTTTTGGTCGCCAATAAAACCACTGGAAGTCTCCCCGCAGAGTCAAACTGCAGTCGCCCGCTTAAAAGCATTGTGGCATGTAAAAACACCACCACCTTCCCCTATAACCCCCGGTGTGAAAGTCCAACAACAAGCATATAATGTGAATGTGATGCCATATCTGGTACAAGTCTCAACCTTGGACGTATCTGTGGTTTGTGGAAACGTTGACTGCTAACATCACATCCTGGTTCCTTGGCTGGGAATGATACTGCATGGGCTCAAGAACAATTATAAAGCTGTTGTCAGTAAACAGAGTTCATTTGCGAATGATTGCATTCTGTTTTTATTTACGTTTCACTCAGCATCCCAACTTTTTTGGAACCGAGGTTGTGTGTGGCTGCGAGGGAGAGTCCTTCCAACCAGATGTTGGCAGTGTCATTGTTGACACTGTGCACACCCTGCTGTCGGCAGCAGTAAATGGTTAATCATCTCTGAAAAAATGCAATCTGTTTCATCTTTTTGGTATAAAATCCAAGGTCAAAGCTCTGAGAAAGATGGGAAAGATAGCAGACACTTCAAACTGACCTCAAAACCATGTTTTGGTTCGGCAGGAGCACACAGGGAAAGAGAGCGGGAGAAAATGGAGAGACACGCCTGGGAGAAAAAGCCGCACACGCAAGAGATACAAAGACAATCTAAAAATGTATCATGCATTAAAACCTAAAACACTTCCATATGTTAAATAACTTGTGAAATACTTTGCTGTGTGGAAAAAGCTGAAGCAGCAACCCGCTGAACTGAAGTGCAGCACCCCCTGTTGACGTAATATCTCCCCACACCGGCTGTATCTGTGTTTTATCTTGTCTGTAGTTAAGAGTCAAAGACACGATGAGGAGTGAGTGTGATAATTACTGGCTGAGGTAAGTTTAATAGTCCTAAATAGCATTGTGTACATTATAATGTTCCCATTATGTAAAACACTGGCCGGCCTCACCTCACATACAGCAGATACAACATCAAAAGAAGGGGGTAAACTGGATTACAGTAAGATGTGGAAAATATGCAGTTAAATTAAATACTAAACCATAAAGAACAGCAAAAAGAAAAAGAAAATACAAGTGCAAAATGTATTAAACTGCCTGATTGCAGAAGTTACACTCTTCTTCTCATCTGTCTACTAAGAATTCACACAGCAAACCAAACTGTGGATTAGGGCTTTAAATGACCTCAGCCAAGCAGCCGGCACTCCTCATCCCTCCCTGCCTGCTCCTCCTCCTCCTCCTCCTCCTCCTCCTCTCTTCCCTCTCTCCCTCCTCTTTTTGGAGCAGTGTCGTCCCCCGTCATCTTCAGGTCATAATGTAACATGACACCAGCGGTTGCAACAAGGCCGGCCGGCCAACCCGAGCGTTTAAGACCAATGAATATCATTTGCTCCCGGTAGGTTCCCTGGCGCTTTCAGACACTACCACCGCCAGACTGAATCAGCGTTCGCGCCTGTCATGTCTCTGACGTGATAGAACACACGCGGACAACACACACACACACACACACACGCACGGACGCACGACAGGCCAGAAAAACACACCCCCACACATGGTTCATATACTGTACAGGCGCACGGACGGAGCTGCACCGCGGCCTGCGACGTGCACAAACGCTTTCAAAAAAAGAGGCTCGGTTCAGAGGACAGGCATCAACACACACTACTGCGCACACACACACACAGGATATTGTCAGCCTCCAGAGACCACTTTGTTGTTTCTGATGCTTCTGTCATCCTCAATACGCTTCACGCTGCTCTTACAAATCCAGAGATTTCTCACATCTCACACTTCTCATGCCCTTTTAAAAAGAAAAACCAATGGCTTTCAAGGGTTATCACCATGCAAACCACATTAGGACCCTTTACAGGTGAAAGCAGCCTTGGTGAGATCCCCTCCCTCATTAGGGGGATTAAAGACGGGGCTGCCCTTCTCCCGGGTTAGAAACAACCACAGTAGCCCCCTCGCCTCTCACCTCAGCTCTGGTTTCCTGGCTTAGGCTGCAGTTTAAATTCCCCCCTGCCTCTGAAAATGTCCTCCCTGGGGATCCCCGGGTCTTTGATCAGCCGCCCCCGATGGATGCACCCGTCCACCTCCCAACACACCCCTAACCCCACCCACCCTACCACTGGGGGGAATAAGAAGGCTGAAGGGGGTCAGGGGCAACGCTGCTGGAGATAAGAGAGAGGAGGCAAAGAATGAAAGGGGAGGGAGGTCTTGTAAAGATCAACTGGGGTTGGGTAAAGGGGTGGATAAGTGGGAGGGTGGGCTAATGAACCCCACTAATACCCCCTCCACACACACACACACACACATACACACACACATTTAAGTAGCCTAATTACCTGCCTGATCTGGTGCAATGGCAGCACCTGCACTGAGGGGTCAAAGCTCGCAGTTGGGATGTGCTAACAACCTTGTTAAGGAATACCTCATGTTAATGAGAGCTAATCATGCTGCGTACTTAGCTTCATGCTAATAGGGCAGCATGTGATCTTAAAAAGATCACTAGTAACGCATAGACCAGGCGATATCTTTTCATCTTGAAAGTAGCGCTGCGCTGGACGCTGGCTTCACAAGTCGGGTCGTACTGCAGGTATCAATCTGACACGACTGAATGTATAACACATGCATCCGTGCTCGGCAATTATAATCAGTACTGGACATGTGTGAGGCTCATTTGCATTGGCAAAACGTGGGTAAGGCAGAGCTGATTCGTACTGACCCACAGGAAAAACTAATAATTCAATGGTTTGAGCGACTCAAGTCTCATTTCCCTAAAAAGTAAGAGTGATTGGGTCCAGGCCTGTTTGGATTTCCTAATTCGAGTTCCTTACCTGTAAATCTAACACTGTCACTTAACTGAAACTAATCCCTCTCCATAGAGATGATTATAAAGCAGCTTTATTTATACAGTAGCTGTACTGTATATACGCAGGAAATCTATTCCCAGACATCCGAGATATCAGATCGTAGATACAGCAGCTCCCCAAACTGCTATCTAATCAAATTAACGTTTATTAAGATAAAATGATGCTCCGATAAAAATGGGAGTGTTTGACGAGAGCAAAGAAAAATCCTCGTCTCACTTCGAGAAAGAAAAGCAGAACCGCCTGAGGCCCAAAGCCGTGACCAAACACAAAGTTTTCAGAGGAAGTGATGAGGTAAAGTGGGGAAGAATTAGATAAGAAGCCAGTGTGACTCAGAAAGAGTATTGCAGGCAAAATATTTCCCCTTCACTGTGTGAAAGTGGCAGGTGAGCCAATTTGGACTGAATTATGTTGTGCATATAAGTCTGGAATTTGCACATAAAGCTCTGAAATGTGGAGAGAACTCAGGCACTTTCTGCTCTTAAGCCTTACCTTATCATACATTTATTCCTCATTACAATGCAGTCTCATGAATAATGATACAGCGCAGTAATCTACACTAACTACCTAAATTATGCTGACGAGAGAGATTATCTTCACACTGAGAAACACTTAATCTGAAGAAATGCTTTATTTCTCGAACATATTTCACACATGGATGCTGGGCACACTTTAAAGGAATAGTTAGAGAGAATAAGCATATTTCTTTTTTTTTAATATGCTTTTCTGGTTTAGAGTTAGATGAGAATTAACGGCACATAACCTCCTGTAAATGACAGTGTTTTTGTTTTTGCACATGGGTTGTTTAAGGATGAAACAAACAAGACATGACGTGTTAATTAGAGAGCTTCAGAGGTGCTGGTTAGCAGGTTTTAAACTAGCTAATTCCCCCATGATTTCCGCTGTTTATGCTACACTAAGGTAACCCAGCTGCCAGAGTGCCCGTTGACACAAAAATACGAATACATCTATTGTTTATTTTATATCTATGTGTGTAGAACAATGCCTTTAGTACATTTATATTATCAGGGTAAACAAGAAAACTGTAACCATGGTAACCCAAACTCAGTGCTCATGCTTACATCAACTGTATCGGGCTCAAGTCGTGTTCGGTTCGGGCTCAGGCTCGGTTACCACTCTCTCTTTCTCTGTTGGATTCAGATAGAGAAATTCAGTCCGCGCCACACTCAAGAGTCAACTGCTGCTTTAAGTAGCACATTTATGATCTTTTTTTCTTTCTTAGCTTCAACAAGGTCACTAATCTTCCTGGGGTCTTTGCAAACACAACAACAAAAAACACAAATTAAACTTGCAACATCAACAAGACAAGAAAATGCAATGCAAGCCAAAAAATAAGTTCAGAAAAGACATGAAAACTGTACACGTACAAAAACAGGCAACAGGACACACAATAGAAACAGGTGCTGCAGCATGCAGGTTTGGGGGTCCTTCAAAGATTGTACATGTTTTGTTTCAGGTATGATCTTTCCACACACACAAACATAGTGGAAGAAATGTAGTTTGGGGATAAAAAGAAGAGGGGATGAGTTTGCAGAAAAGAAACTAAACTAATGTGAGCTGGAGTGTGTTGAGATGAAGCTGTTGTCACTCTGCACATTAACATTAACTGCTGAACTCAGCAAGGCAACACAACTACAACGCTGACGCCAAAAGAAGTTTGTGAAACATAAATAAAACAGAATGTGATCATTTGCTAATCCTTTTTTACATATACTCAATTGAAAAGACACGTTATTCAATATTGTACCTATTTGTTTAATCTGCATCTCAAGCAAGTTGGGACGCGGGCAAAACAAAAGACGGGGAAAGTTGTGCAACGCTCCGAAAACATCTGTTTGGAAGGTTGCACAGGTAAACAGGTTCATTGGTAACAGGTGAAAGTGTCACGGTTGGGTAAGAAAGCGGCCTCCTGGAAAGGCTCAGTCGGTAAACACAGTTTGTTTGCAAATGATTTCATCCTGTTTTTATTTACGTTCCCAACTTTTCTATTTGAATCGGGGTTGTATGAAGCTTAAGTTATAGATCCAAAGAGAACTTGTTCAACATGCCCCTGCAGCATCCAGAAACAATCAAACCGTGCGTCCGAACTGCCCGGCTTAGGTCATCCTCTTCTGTAAATGGGCGCCTGCACTTAGTGTGGCCGAGTATAAACGTTCTGCATTTGATGCTGAGTGCTCGTTAAGGTCCTGGAGGTCAATTCATTTTCAAATGCCAACCATCTGCATTCAAACGGAGAAATTACACCCACATATCATAACATCGAGTTAGATGAGTCGTCTTAACGTATCTCCATCCCTCCAGCTTTGACGATGATGCCTCGCTAAACAGCTCTAAACAAACTCTCTCAAAGCCCTGATGAATAAGTGAAGGGATAAAAGCTACATCGATACCATTCTAACGCATTAACGTGGCAAATAAATAAATAAGTGGTGAGGGGGAGCGAGGGGGGGAGACGTTGCACATTCTTTTGTACACTGAATCTATCTTATCGGAGCGTGTAAAAATAGCTTGACAGAGGCTAATTGTGCTCGTTGCTGAATAATGGATCACAGCGGAGAGGGCCTTCCTGGAACTGGGGCGGGCACGACTGTTCCCTGCTGAACCTTCGGGTTCCTCTCCCTGCTTTTGCCTTCAGGTAAAAAATCTGCCACAACCCCACCTCCTCACCCACCCACCCCCCAACCCTCGTCTCTTCCTCCTGTTCATCTTCCTCTTCATCTCCATCTTCCTCTTTCCTCTGCTTTGTTAGCGAGCGTCCAAGAGTTTTTTTTTTTAAATGTTGAGACGCTGAAGCCAAACTGGGAAAAATCAGGACCAAAAACTTTTTACAGATGAGGATGGTAGCACATTTTTTGAGTTTCTTAAATTTGGTTTTTTATTAAATCTTTGATTACATCGAACAAATTGAACTTCTGATCATAACTTCTAACCCAAATTGTGGATTGGAAAATTGCTTTCGTGATCAAGGGGGCTTAAAATTTATTAAAATGCCTGTGAAATTTAATATTGCAGGGGCAAAAAATGGCATCAGTAAAGAGTAAATTTCTTCTGCTCACAAATTTCATTAAGGTGTCTGGGTCATTTAAACAAGTGTCTCCCGCAGGCCTCTGAAGGTTGTTCGTCAGAGCGTCTTCTCTGGTCCCAAAAAAACTCCATCATGTAGCGCAAAACGGCAGAAAAACTCACCACACACACCCGTGCAGCAATAAAATATAAATCAGGTGAGTAAAGGCATGTGTGTTTATGTGCCAACAACCAAATCTAATTCCTTTAAAACTGAAGAGGTGCTTTATTTGCTTTACATACACCATCAAAGTTACTCTCTCCTCTTATTGGTGTAGTTCAGGCCGTATAGCATGAAGTCAGATTTTTGTGTTTAAGTCAACGGAACAACAATTAAATTCGAAAGTTGTAGTTTCCCTAAACCCTGACAGCAAAAGAAAGGGAAAAAAAAAAAACCTAATCCTCTTACTCTGCACAACCCACGAGTGAGAATAAGGCTTTGTTGGTAAATACCCGTATCAAGTTTGTTGCCTCACATCTAATATGGCATCAAAGTTGTCGTCCATGTGACTGGGAAAGTTGAAAGCGTGAGGTTGCATCTTTGCATAAACGTCTTAGCCGCCATCGTCTCATCAGGGGAACGTGTGCAGCTGATGGAAGACTGCTTACACTTATTCCCCTCAACAACTAAAGGCTTGTTAAAAACTGCTCTCTCCCCCCCCACCCCGATCTGTCGTTTGAAAAGTGTGTGCAGCTAATGAATCACGCTCTCTGGGAAGTTAAAATAGTCTTTGCTGTCGATGTCAAAAAGGGAAAATGTAGTTGTTTTTACTTGAACTTCAGACTGACTCATATAAATCAATCCAAACATTTTGCAAAGAGAGGTCAAAAATCCAAAACGACTCATGTTCATCTTTGTTAATGAAAAGCTGACAGTTAACTGACAGGTGCCGTTCACCAAAAACAGTAAGATGTTTTCTTTTTTCTTTTGCAGAACTGCTGGAGCTTCTGATAAACTGCAGATAACAGCTGTGATAATCGATTTGACAGAAATAACATCGCTCAGACAGATAACTTTATCTTTCATTACTCAGATTTTACAGTCTCCGCAGCATAAATCAAGATAAACATCTCTGATAAGACGTCTTTGTTGAGCCCTGTATATCAGTGTCTCTTAATCAAACTAGAATATACTAGAAGACGGTTCGGACGAAATACGAAAAAGCAAACGTTGAAGTGAGCGTCCGCCGCTCGGGTCGACTCCTTTCATCATCCTGATAATTACAGAGCCCAATATCACTCAACTCCCTCATCCAACTGTCTGAAACACGAGTTGTGTTCACTGTCAGCTGCTTCTGCTGCAACAGAACAACAATCGCATGAAGAAAAGTGACGTAGTTTTAAAACATTGTCTTTAATCTGCCTGTCTACCTACCTACCTTATTATTTAGGAATAATTTATGTCAACTAAAAGTCTGCTCGTTCTAAGTAGCTCCATCAATCTTTGTTTGATTTATATGCTTGGTATATTCTATATTTAAGAATTCATTTAATTTAATTTTAGCACACTGGGAAACTTCCTAATGAGTTTTATAGGAAATACAACTACAAATACAGATACTTGTGTAGAAATAGACTCTGGTGTACTGTTTCAAGTACTGATTTAACTTCTTTACTTATAAAAGTGAGACAGTACAGGCTCTGACATGTACTCAGAGTAAAAAGTAAGCTAACTGAAGCTCACATCATATTATTATATTTTAAATACTATTAAATATTAAAGGTAGAATGAGTAGGGTTTGTCCCAGCTGTTCCTAAACGCACCATAAAAATAACTGATTGTTGAGTCTCATTCCCAGGACGTCAAATAAAGACATTTTTGTGTTGGTAACGCGTCCCGAGCAGCAAAGAATTGAGAAAATAAAAAAATCCAGGCAGATATGAGACACTAACACGCCTCTTCTCCCCACTCCCGTCTCCCTCTCTGTCTGTTTCTGTCTTTTTATGTAATTTCTTGTGATGCTGGGAAGGCGGCGTGCAATGATGCAAAATAAAAATAATCAATAACAGAAAGTACAGAAAACAGAAGTTGTCAGGAAAACTACAGATACCGGAAAAATTAGTACAGTAAGTATTTGTACTTTGTTACTTCCCACCTCTGGTATTATAGTATGATATTTAAAAATATATATATAATAAAAGATAATATAAGTGTACCAGAGAAGCTTTCAGCCTGAAGACAGTCATATTTTCCACTTTGTGCTGCTCTCATGCTCCTCAGTTCATTACGCAAGCGGCTCGAGTCCAGCCAGGGCTGGTCAGTTGTCCATTTATTTGTCCATAAGGCCTGATGGGAGAGGAGACCACTCTTATCAATATTTCATATAATCATATGATGCTGCGTTTGGTCAATCTGCCCTTTATGGTCTCATGCTATCTTAAGCTGAAGCCGTCAGTACTTAGGGCCACAGAGGAAATCAATGGGCAGGATAACATCAGTGGCCTGCTGGTTACTGTAAGTTCAGCATGACTATGTTAACGTTTCCTGTAATGTTGACATCACAATGCTGTTATGACCCACTGAGGGCAAATTTTAGAAACAGCAATATGTCTTTAATGGTGCCCGGGAGGCTATAGAGCCTTTTAATGTTTGGCAAAAGAAAAGTTCTGCCTGTCTTATATTTTATGTTTACACCGAGTTCTTTGCTGCAGTATTTTTCACTTTTAATGTCCTCATGTTATCGTGTTTTCTGTTTTTTTTACTGCCTCGTGTGTGCGTAGTGTAGGTTATTATATAAGATCTTAAGAGGAGGAAGAAACCTCTGCCTTACTTTTCCCATATAACCCACATGAGCTGTTTGGGTGCATCCTAATGCTACCTGACATTTCTGAACTGTTTTAATATTCCAATATTATGATCAACGGCTCGTAATGCAGCCTGCATGAATAATTTCAATGCATTTGGTGCAGGCCTGATTATTTGAAACAAGTCCTGTTCTGGGCTTGCAGGGAGCCGGCGGATCCAAAAACACCATTAGCCAGGTGGTATCCCATGAATTAAAAATAGCCGAACACAGTTTTCCAGTCAGGCTGCTTCGCTGCCCCCCCTAACCCACCCGCCTTCCTCCTCCGCTCCAACTTATCTCCACCTCCCCCCTCCACCCTACACAGTAGTGTTTCGTGACAGAAGGCCGCCTTCCCTGCAACCTGATGAAGAAATCTGCCGGAATGAAAAAAGAAAGAAGGGGAAAGAAAGAGGAGGAGAAAAAAAAAATCTGCCAACTGATCTGGACACAGATACATGACCCACATACCCTCTCCCTCGCCCCACCCATCCCCCCGCCGTGCTACGGCTGTCATCCGAGGATGTTTTCACAATGTTTTACCATCCAATTTTTTTGGAGTGTACTTCGGGGACGTGTGAATTAGATGGCAAACGGGGAGAAAATGTGGCACAGACACCTCGGAGGAGCTGCGTTAGCGAGCTGTCACGAAGCCCGAGACGGCGCCCGTACCCCCCACCGCCAGAGCCGCTCCATAAAAGGTTGAATTAACATCGAGGTTAGCCTCAACTCAATTCACATCAACTGGTTCCCGCCGCCAAGGACTCGAGGACTTGTTCTAATAAAACATCTCCATTTAAAGCCTGTGGCTGGATTCATCTCTGATTTATGTTACATAGGTGGCCTTACATGCCAATGAGCAGCAAGAAAGAAAGAAAGAAAGAAAGAAAGAAGGAAGTAATTGCAGGAAGACAGCCAAAGGAAAGGAAGTTAAAGAAGAATAGGAAAGTAAAAGAAAGAGGTAAAGAGGAAAAAGTATGAAAGCTGAAAAATAAAAAGGATGAAAGCAAGTTATTACAGACAAACGTGAAAAATAAAAAAGAAAGAAGAGTAAGGAAAGATGAAAGACGAGGGCAAGAGACTTACAAAGGGAGGGCAAAAGAAGAAGGGCAAGACACGGGAAGAAGAAGAAGAATTGAGTCTGTGGGGAAAATGAAGGAATGTCGAGAAAGAGTGACAGAAAAAAAAAGACTAAAAAACAAGGGAACAGACGAGACACTGCTCAGAAGCCGTGGCACTAAAATAGAAAGAAAGAAAGAAAGAAATGAAGAGATGGAGCACTGATGCGCCACCATAATGCAGCCTCCCAACAACACCCTGCATGCTCTTCACTGCCTGCTGTATATTTAATAGCCACTCCATCATTCTGCCTCCTTTCCTCCCTCTCTGTGTCTCCATCCCTCCGTCATTCCCCCGCTCATCCGCGGCCTGCCCAAGCAGATGGGGATTGTAAGGCTCGGTGGCGCATTCCAGCATCGCAATCTGTCTCCGCGTGCTGCGCTCCCATCCAGGGGAAGAGAGGCCGGAGTGTTTCCCACATTGCGCGCCACATATGCGGAGCCTCAGCTTGTGCCAGTGTTAGGGAAATAAAAATCAGCGGAACGGCTTGGAGTGGCAGCATGTCAACAGAGACAGACAGAGGGAGATAGGGGAATAACTGTTGGGGAATTAATCAGTTGGGAATGCTTTTTTTTTTTTTCTTTCCTGCGTGGGTGAGAGTAGCTGCGACGGAGGCCAAGTGGAGAATTAAATTTACACCATTACAAACATGTTTATCTTTATCCCTATGCTCTGTGGTGTGGGGGTAAAGTCTGTGTGACGCCAGTTCAAAGTATTGTCACATTTAACCGTGTCACAAACTTATCTCCCTCTGCGGTTTTTCGTTGTTGTTTTTTTTCCTCTTGTCTGTCATTGGAATAAATAAACCACCAGGAAATAGTCTGGACAAAATAAAGTAAAGAGTATGTGAGGTGAAGAATGACCTCTTAAAAAAAGTGAATAACAGAGTGTCAAAGGTCAAACCGACTGCCGCTACGACTTTTACTTTTGTTTGATTTTATCTGAATGAAGTTTTTTTACTTTCCAAAACTCCCCCTGCGATGAACTTGTTTAGTTAAAAGCGCTTCATAAATAAATTTGTCTTGACTCAACTCGCCCTCTGGGTAGCGTCAACACATCATTTCCATATTCACCTAGTTGTGTCAGTCACTCATCCTCAACAAAACAGCCTTTTCCAGGTCGGAGAGATGCTTCACTTGCAATTTTCAAAAGTTCAACGCAACCCAGAAGAAGGAGTGAGAGAGAAAGTAGGAGGGGGAAAAAAAGCAGCCTGTGAGGTGGCGACTCTTGACACTGACAACTCCCCCAAAAAAACTTGGTGGTGTGAGGCAAAAAAAAAAAATTAACGACACCAGACAATAAATTTTTCATTCAGCCTACACACCCAAGGTGAAATAGGCGAGCTGCAGCTGCAGCGTGACGTGTAAAATGTGTTTGGATCTGGCCTGCTGCAAACACTGCCGAGGAGCCCATGAAAGATGCATGGAGCCACTGGAGAGGTATAAAGAATTTAGAGATATAAAGGATATATGACAAATAAATCAGGATGCAAATCTCACCGGGTGCCACTGGGAGTTCTCCAATGAAAACGGCCTAAATAATTGACGAGGAAGAGGAAACATTTCATCAATGAGAAGAGCGGTGAAAAATGCTCTTCCCTCCATTTTTTCAAACCTTTCTTAGGGGGCTCTTCTAGTCTTTTAAAAAATGACAAAGCGGAAGAGAAATCCAGTGAAAGAGACGACTGCGAGTACATAAAGACGTCTTTGAAAAGCAAATTCTTAAACAAATGCTTGCAAGCTTTTCAAAATCATGGGGGAGAGGGGTTCAGAAGCTGCAAGAAATGAAAAAAAAAAAGTCACTGCAGGGTATGACGGAGGAAGAAAACGTAAACCAGAATCCAGTTGCACATTTTCCTGGACGCCATCGTGAAATGCCACCGCTGCTCCGACATCTCCATCTCCAGAGCATCCTTCTCACTCACCTCCACCCGTGCGTCAGCTTTTATTTAACTTTTCCTAAACAAAAAGCTGCTCATTCTCTCTCTGGATGTTTTCTTTCACTTCTTTTCAGTTTCTCCATAACTTTCAACTCTCTTCAACAATCTTTAGTTTATTACTCGATTCAAATCTCCAAACAAACAAGTTACATATTTAAACTCTGTTGTTCTCAGCAGAAAAAGAGCAGACGAGGAGGAAAAAAAACTTTACATAATGACTCCGTCTTGCCAGTTCAGACAGACGCTCCACATCGAGAGAGAGGGAGGGGGTGAAAAACTATTCTAACGGGAACTCATCACCATGGTGTCACCAGGGATACTGGCTCCCCGTAGATGGGGCTCATTGATTAGAGTTGGAGCTCACCCCAGAGTCCCTGCAATCATTAAACACTGTAGGTTTTTTTTGGGAGAGGGGAGAATGAGAGCCCGGGGAATTGTGGGAAGGACTCAGAGGTCATATTCATTAAGAGGTTGGAGGCCCTGTTCAGAGTCCAAACTGTATTTCTCTGCCTTTCATCCACCTCCATGACATCACCGCTGAGACACTTTCTGGATAACCTTCAGAGGTGGAAGACGTACTGCGATCCTTTTATTTAGGAAAAGTGGAATTACTTTGTTGTAAGTTCAAGTTAAGTAAAATTACCATCAATATTAGTATGAAAAGTAAACGTACTGACTTTTTATTATATTATTCTGTTTAATACACGTAAAAGTGTTTAAATATTGTAGATTTTCATGTGGAGCAAATTATAGATACTTTATACACTACTGGGTAGATAAGTACTACAGTGCTGCATCATATCGTATGTTTTATATATAAAAAGTAACTAGAAACTAAAACTATTTAACCTCTCAGATGTAGAAGAAATGTGAAGTAGCATAACATAGAAATACTTAAGTATGTCAAAGATGTACTTAGTATTTGAGTAAATGTACTTAGTTACTTTCCACCACTGAGCCTGTAACTGATGCTGTATAAACTTTCCTGCTGTTTCACAGGACAGAAACAAACTTCACTTAGGATTTAAAAGTCATCCCCGAACAACTTATTTGTGAATTACAGCACACAGCCTGCACCCGCTGAAGCCACTCACACTTGTTTTCAAAAGCATTTTTCTGACATTAAATGTTCACGACTAAATAACAATCAAATCGGAATAAAAGGAAACATCTTTAGGTATTCAAAAACTCAAAACATCGGCCATAATTTGTTTCATCAAGACTGTCAGAGTGTGGTTTGATCAGTTTTGATAGACAGTGAGCGAACACCACCACCACCTCACACTTTCATTCAAACTTTGCTGAATCCTGATTGGTGCGCAGAGGTATGTGACATCACCAACTGAGTCCCGCCCACTTGAAACCGGTGACACAACCACAGAGAAAAACAGAAAATCTCTCATGTGAGAAAACAAAAACCTGTTCTAACTTTGGCATTAATATTGTGTGTTCATGTCTAAGCCCATCGCTTACAGTTTGAAACGCTGGCTTATTACTTCTACTTGTCACGGATGAATAATCGAACTAAAGAAAGTTATGGCATCAAATAATGTTGCTTAAATAATTGAATAAAAGATGACTGAAATTTTTAAAAGGTTTTTCCTGTGATTCCTCCAAAATTAAAGACAAATGGAAAAGTCATAAAGAATTTTCACAGTTAAATATGAAGAAATAAACATGTCTCCCTCTACAGCTCCTCAGTCAGCAGCCACCAGACAGTTTGCACTTAGACAATCAGATATTTGTTCAGGTTTGTCTTTAAGGCAACGTAACTGAAAAACTGGACAAATATCAAGCAGCTCTTTAACACATGCATGTGCCAGGTCTAAACACCGCAGGGTCTGGAAACATTGTCGGAAAGTCCAAATGAAACACTTAAACAAAAATGAATTTATAAATGTATAAATAGATGTGAACAGGCCACATCACAGGGTCAGCAGATTGGGTTTACTTTGCAGTTGTATGACAAAAACCTGTTTTCGCCCGTGTCTGGTTGTTGGTTTGTTTGTCAGCCGGATTACAGAAAAACTACTCAACAGATTTCCACAAAGCTTGGATGGAGGACGGGTCTCGGTCCAGAATAGATGCATTTAACGTTTCTCACTTCCTTTAAACATTGCATGATGGTGCGTATTTTAACATTTTCATTAACCTCTCAGGGATCCTTATGGAAAAACATCTTAGGTATTGAGCTGGTGCATCTATGAGTGGGAACAACCTGCTGTGGATCCATCTATACATCCAGATCTGGCAGATAAAACTTTGCTTTCAAAGGCTCCATATAAATAAAAGTTATTATTTCCCTTCACTTAGTCAATATTTATGATTTAAGACCATATGGACGTGCTTTTAAAGGTATATAATTTACCAGGCGATGCTTAAATCAAAGACAGCAGCAGCATGTATAGATATAGACTGAACACATTTACAATTAGCAAAAGATCAATGACAAACCAGGCAGAAGAGAAACAGGGCTGACAGTAGAGAAGAGGAAAGACGAGGAAGCCTTTCCGAAAGAGAAAACCTCTCTTCAGCTTTAACACGTCTCTCTGGTTCTGCTCTGCCTGAGTCGTCACAACAGAAGTTGGCTCAGCGCAGAGTCCTGAATGGTCTGTCAGCCTGAGTTAAACACAGGTATGCTTATGAGCTGACACGGCCGTGTTGTGACAAACGCGTGAGCTCAGTGTCACATCTCATACTATAGAGTGACTGACACAGCAAAGAACATATACTCACCGCTTGACACAGCCTGTCTACACCCTTTACGTTTAAAATGCGGTGGACTTGAGCAGATCCAACGTGTCCTCGGATGTGGAGCGGTCTCATCACTTGTAAGTCAGATTGATGTGGGTGAGGGATCTGCATGTTGCTTAAAATGAAAGATAAACTCAAAAGATTTTACACATTGAGATCAGTTTATACGTCGTGAGTGTTACTCAGCCTGTGAAAACAGTTGTAAAAATGTCTCCTGCGGCTCTGAAGGAGCTTTGTCAAGTGAAAAAAAACAACAACACTGGTGATGTCATCAGGGTTATCTCGGGCAAAGAGGCCACACAATCCATTATTAACAGAGAGCATGCATTACAAACAGGGTGCGTGGAGTAGGAAACACATGGAGGTTTATATATATTTATAAAAAATTGCTATTACAGGAAATGATAGTTCTGAACTTGACCCTTAAAATTAAGTGTATCTGCTTTAATACTTTGAGTTCATTTCAGAGCCTGTACTTTTATTACTTTTACTTGAGTATAAAAGTTGAATCAGTACTTCTATTTTTTTTTACCAGAGTCTATTTTTACACAAGTATTTGTACTTCCTGAAGAATGTGTGTACTTTTGGCATATTTTCCTGTGTCTTGCATGTACAACAACAAAAATGTCTTCAAAATCAAAACTAATTTAACAAAAAGACACAAGAAAAACAAAAGCACATGAACTGTGCTACCTTGAAGAGTGTGTCGTTTTGCATGTCTTTGCAGCTTGTGTGTGTGTGTGTGTGTGTGTGTGTGTGTGTGTGTGTGTGTGTGTGTGTAGACCCGTTCCACTCTGCCTGTGTGAAAGAGGGGCATGGGTGGCAGGGCTACCTTGAAAAGGAGACGAGAGGAACTTCCTCTCCTTGGAGCGGGCACAAAGCAGCAGGCGGCGGTGTGTGGGAGGGGCAGGATAGCGGGTAGACGGGGTGAGGGCCAGTGCCAGGGGCGAGGGTCTTTGTGTGTTTTGTTAGCGGTGGCGGCACCCCTCAGGTCCGGTGGACACACGCCTGGTTCATTCGACGACAGCTTTGTCTGCGCTTGGAGGGCAGCCATGAGCCAGGCGCGCAGGTTGTCGTGACAACAGAGCAGCGGGGACAAACAGAGGCATTGACACACGCACTCACAGAGATGAAGATGAAAATTGGTCAAGACAGTCATAACAAGTAATGTTTCAAAAAAAAGGCATGAGCTTGTCTGACAAGAATGCTAAATGTTTGAACTATTTGCGATGGATCATGTGCCATATTTTGATAAGTTACTACAAGAAGAGTAAAAGTTTGGATATGAAGAAGTTGGCTTTTCCTAATTTAAGAGTTCCTCCAGATATAAAGCAGAACACAGCATACTGTACGTGGACTGATGTCGGTCTTTTAACATCGTAGATTTGTGTGCATTAGTCTGCCTATGTCTGTCCAACCACTTGCCTTTGAACCCCATTCACCTGCAGCAGCCGCACAAAGGAATGTGTTCGCCTGCGCTCCTCTCCAACCCTTGTGCATCTTTCAACCCTAAACTATGCCAGGATCTCGGAGAAACAGAGCATCCGTTGACAGCAGGCGCTCCTCCAAAGACATGCTTCTCATGCCCTGCGGAGGCCCCCCTGTACAGGAGACTCCCTCCTCGCCAAGCCCCCTCCGACCCTCGCTCTCTCCTGCAATCAAAGACAGCTTCATTATCTGCTGACTAATTTCGTGCCTGCCCCCAAGACGACTTCCAGGTAATGGCAGTGCAGGTTTACCCTCCTCCCCTGCACCTCTCCAGAACAGCCGCTCTGAGACTTTGAGGCCACAAGGCTGAGTCCCCCCCCTCCCAACAAAGGGCTCTCTCAGGGGCTTGGGGCCTGTGTTGTGTCCCCCCCCCCCCACCTGCACAGAGAGGAGAGGGAAGGATCAGGGAGGAGGAGGGGGGGCGAGTTGAATCTTGAATCTCAGCAGCAGGAGAGGAGCCAGCACTGGGACAGGCAGTGATACAACATTTGAATGCCCCGACCGGGGACACACCGTCGTGCCTCTCCAATTAAATTATCCAGTCCACAATGGCGAGGCCTCGAGAATTGACACCTCCATTGAGAGTGTGTCAGCAGCTTTGTGGGGACCGACAATTTCCATCTCTGCAGAAATAGATTTGCTCCCAAGGGGAGCAACAATAGCAGGGCAATCCTTCTAATGCTCGTTTTTGGGAGGAAAATAGGGATGAGAGCTGGGGATTTGGAAGGTTTACTTACAGGGACCGAGGGAATTCTCGTTTGGAAGTGATAATATATTTGAAGCGTCTTTGACAAAAAGCAATGTGGGATGAATGTGTTGTTTTCTCACTTGTAAGCCAAACTCATCCTCAACATTGTGACATTTTGGAATAAATTGCCCTTTTTTTTTTTTTGCTCGTGCAAAGGCTGAGTGATTTGAGCAATTTAGCAAGTTTCCCAGGGGCAGTGTTGGTGATAGCCAGAATTCATTAAATTCTAGCTATGTCTTAAACGAGCAGAAGAGTCAAACTGCTTCTCACGGATTGTCAGTTTGAATGTTTCCATTCACAAAACATGTGAATCGCTAATTTTACTCATCCCTATGACTTATTTAAAACCTGATAATATGTATTTTTCACAGAGACAGTGACAAACTTGGTGCATCAAAGGAGGAAAAGTTACTTTTACCAGGTATGGACATAAATAAAGCCTCTTTTTTTCAAAGATGTGAACTCAACTGATGGAAAACATCACATTTTTTTGCACATTCAACATTTAAGATCAATGTCGGGTGAGGCCGGACAGATTGTGAGAAATGAGAGAATGACATGTGACACATCCTGTATTTACATCGGACACACCTTGTGGCCCACTGTTTCAAGACGACACCCTCATTTTGTGTATCAAAAATGCCGTTGACATGAGGTGTCCACAAAATCAAAAACCCATCTGTCACATAGCAGCTCAGTGGGCACACCGCACACGCATCTCCAGCTACAGATGTAAGCATCCAACGGTGGTAAAGCACCGACTGCTGATTCCCACAGGGTGAGTTTGGAAAACACCAAACCTGACACCTTTTAAAGTGAGCAACACCAACTGTCACATCTGCATAGTTGTCATCTTTTCAGCAAGGAGCACAGAGGAGCAAGTGGGTGTCCGACTGTCCGACAGGGACCGCTGTTCTCATCCAGTTCCTCTTCCAACTGTCAACACTTTCAACGTGACCGTGAGGCCTCCGCAACATCCTCCAACAAACAGACGACACAGATGTTCAACCCAGTCGGTAAAATAAAAGTTGGCAATGTACGTTTCTGCAAACCACGGATGAGTCGAAACTTTTTATTTCTTAATGCAACTTTACGTATTTTATGTTTTGACAACGCTGGCACATGACAGGTCAGAATGGCTGAAGCCCCCCTCTGTCTCCGCTCTTCTCTTTTATCAATCTTCAGAGAAACCTCAGCGAGTCTTTCACCTCTGCCCACATAAAGACGCAGTTGTTCTGTTTGACTCAGTCAATACAAAGTGAATATGATGGACAAAGGTACATGGATAATACGTCTGTCTTCCTTCTCAGCACTAAGTGGATGCTGCTGAAAAGGTGAGCCTTTATGTCTGACCCCAAGAGACTGATACGAGATTGTGTGCCTGTGCCTGTGTGTGTGTGTGTGTGTGTGTGTGTCTGTATCACTGCAATGTTTTGCCCACAGCCTGCAGTACCTGGCAGCCTGGAGACATGACGGTTTATCATGTTTTCTTCCCAAGCATAGCCAATTTGTCTGAAACCTCTGAGCCAATTTTATATTTCCAAGCGGCGTTATCAACGGGGGAAAACCAAAATGCCTCTAGATGCAAGCGGACAGACCAACAACCAATCCAAACAAATGTGTAATGTAGCTAGTTAGCATGATAGCACAATATGCACAGCTCAAAGCACAGCTCGATAGCTTGTTAAAGTGACAGGCACTTAAAACAGAGCAGTGAGACAGGGGTGAATAGAGGTACTGCAGCAATGGGCAGTAGGCTATGTGAAAAATTGTGTTTTTTGAACATGAATTTCTTAATAAGACGCCCAAAACAAAAGTATGAACCTGAAAATGATTATAATATGGGACCTGTATGACTGTGTGCTTGTGTTAAAGGACTGATGGGTGTTTTCATTGGGACAGAAGTGTTTTGTAACAGCTGACGTGGGTCCAGCAAAGTGTCAGGATGTGACAACCAGCTGCGTTATGTTTCCGACAGGGAGAAACTCGACGAGAGATTATTTTGTCATCAGGTGCGATGAAAATCATTGATTGGTATGAGTTTAAGAGTCCAACATTACAGCTGCGCTATTCCTGGTTCTCGCTGCTACATGTGAGTTTATAAAGAAAAAGTTACGCCAACAAAACATCGAGCTTGTCATAGCAATCCCAACAGGATTAACCAGAATCTGGCTGTGAATCGAGACGGAAAACATTCAGAGTGTTGTTAAAATCGAGGCTGAAATCTCCCCGTTTACGCTTTAAAAGTTATTTTTCCCACAAGGCAAACTTCATTAGAGACATGCAGAGGTGACTGTGTTTTTGATCCCTTGGAGACAAAAGATTGAAAGAAAACAGGCGTGTTTGTGTTGCAGGTTGTGGAAGTGAATCAGGGATCCTTGAGCTGAAGCTTTAACCCCCGGCTGGCCCAGAGAGCTGGACAGATCATGCACTCTGGGCAAACTTTGAAGTGTGCCTGTGTGGATGGATGCAACTCTTTCTCCCCCCCCAGGCTGCATTTGTAAATAAGATACCGACCTACCTGGGTACCAACGGGTTAAAAATAGATTCCACTCGATTCAGAAACGGAGCCTACTTGGTTGAAGTGAAACCACTCGTTTCTCAAACTTCAGTGATGAGTTTGTCATCCTACTCAAAGATAATTATGCAGTCTGGGGAAATTATGCCTACATTGTGCTCTTGAGAAGATAATTGCAGTGCTGTAGCCTATGTATCACATGAGGATCGAGCCTCATTCCACAAATTAAATGCATGAATGTCACTAACAGGCTATGTATATTTTCAGCGCCGCTTGTATTACACTGTGTAAGTTCCAGTGTTATGGGATATTTCCCCTGATGATAACAAACGAAAAACAAAATTATTGTGTTAATTGAGCTGTTGTCAAGAGATGAATAATCATGCATGTCAAATTCCTCGTGGGAAAACAACAGTCAAAATTAACTTTAAGAGAAAATGTAATTTCCATAATTTAAATGTTTCATTTTTACAGTTTTTTTCCTCCTCATTGTGCCGCACGTTTCATTAAATTTCAGACCGGAATAGACTTGTTAAACAGATAAATAAGCCGCTCGTTAATGAATTCCTCAACTATAAAGTCACACTCCCAGCGCAGGTGTAAAAGCAGGTTGTGATTTAGGTTGATGGACGACTAATCAGGAAATCAATTAGGCCTTGACCCAGAAACTGAGACAAAAGGGGAGAATTATTTCCTTCTTTTCTTTCCTCTGGCTCTTTCATCTCTTGACTTGGGCCCTCTGGTGAGTCTGATTGGACAAGTAAAATCCTCTGGGCTTTTAGAGGTTTCTCTTAACTGAGTGCATCAGGAAACGGTTCCAGTGTTTTATAATACGATATGCATTTATCAAATGTGAGCCGTGGCGAGGATAATACGATCAAACGTAATTCTGATTGATGAGTTTGTCTGTTCAGAGTGCCTTTCGTTTACCTCATAACTAACGTCAGTGGCGCTTTTTCTTTTCCAAATAGTTTCCACTCTGTAGATAAGAAGAGTTGACAAACTGCTTTTGTAATAATGAGCCTAGAAATAAGCAGCACAGTTGCTGAATCTTCACTCATATAAGAGTTTTTATTATGGTTCAATATAGTTTTGCAGAAAAAATTCAAACTCAGAATTTTAATATTCACAATATTAATCAGGTAATAATACAAATTCGGAAATATCTATTTTTTCCATAACTGAATAAACAAGCTGTTCTCAGAGGAAAATAAGGTCCCCAGAACGCTGTTTGAAGCTAGAAAGGTGGCAGGGTCCGCCACATATAAACAAAGTGAAACAGTATGAAATTGTGTTGTTCTTTAAGGTTTATTCAGTCATGAAAACAAAGAGTTTGTTTGTTTTGTTTGTTTAGACGTAACAAATAAATCAGTCGCTGCAGATCTTTCTCTTCTGATTAAAATTTCTCCCCCAAAACTACATAGTGCACCTTTAAGTTTACTTGATTCCCGGTGCAAAACAAAACATTATGAGAATATGTTTATGTGGAGTTACTTAAACTGCGTGCTATTATGTCAGTGACAAAGGTGTCTGGCTTTGTGTTTTTCTGTCTGCAGCCTACAAGGCCATGTTAGGACCGTACCGGGCTCAACATGTGAAGAAATATTGTCTTATGTTTGGTCTCAGCTCAAGTCAATGCTTTTCCTTCAATTTGGCCATCATTAAGGGAGTATTTTGGTGCGCTCATGGTAACCTGATACCATTGACTGATGCTGATCGCTCCCCACAGGGCCCCACTCTCTCCCCTTCAGCAGGCCAAGGCGAACCCAGCTGCAATTATAATACTTAAAATAATTCCACAAAAGTGGAGCCATCATTGAATAATTCAGCCTTCTAGTCTTGTCAGGACTTTGCCGGACTTATGACATCATTCAAGCTGAATATCCTTTAGCAGATGTGTGAGAGCCAAAAAATACTCAAGCAGGAATCACATTCCCAGAACGGTTGAATGTTTTTAAATGGGATCTCAAACTGCCGTTTCCTAAAAAAAAAAACGGCGTGTGAGCTCCAGAAAATGTCTCAACGAACTGAAATCAGTTGCTCGGAGTCCTGATCAGGCTTTGCAACAAAGCCCCAGAGTGGTCTGATTTGCACGGCTATGTAAACAAATCGTGTTTAATTTTACATGAGTATTTGCTTGGCGCCCGACACCCTAAGAGCACGGCCATATCATTAATAAGCCAGACTTGCTCATCAGACTGTAAATGGCTCACTTCATGTATAAAATATCAGAGGAATAGAGTGGCCCTGCATTTCTAAAGAGGCCTGAATGGACCGCTACATCCTTAGCTGGAATTTATGGAGCACGTCAACACCTGGAGTTGGCGATGTTTACCGCGCCACTCCCACAGCGCCTAATGGATGATGAAGGGCCAGTATGGAGCGCTTCTTTTGTTGATCCCTGGACAGTTCTGAGTTTAAAACTGTCTTTTGGGAATCTGTCTGCTTCTCTGTACAAAAGGCAGCTCACAGAGTTTATTAAGCAGATCCTCTGTGTGTTACTTTATAGTTAATGTGCTAAATTACAGGACACTGGATACTAGTTTAATATATCTGTCATCAAGTTTGACCAGCCCAGTCACCAGAATATAATATTAGCAATTGATATTTCTGCAAAGCTCAGATGCGTCCAAGGTTGGCATTTGCACCAAACGTAGCTTATGAAGGTTTTTTAGGGAGACCTCTGGATTACTGACATCATTTGTTTTCAGACTTTCTGAATACACTGTGCTTGTAGCAGCTTCAGCATTGTTAGTCTTTCTTATGGTTACTAATTGGGACAGCTCTCGGTTAAAGTTATGGAAATACTCTGGTTTTGATTTTGTTACTGGAAAAGTTCTTGTGACTTGAAGCGTGAGACACGGCGTATTAACATTGCACCAGAGTGCTTTTGTTGCCTAAGAGGAAGTATTGCGACACAACTTGATCAGCACTTTCCCTCAAAATGAATTTGGCAAAACAAATTAGTGGTGTACGAACATAATTTCTTCCAGAAGAGGTTTAACCTTTGTAATATGAAATTCCCCCCAAAAATAAGGATTTTGAGCACCCAGAAGTTCCCAGATCACTATTCTGCCCAAACATGTTGAGACTACAGTTTCTATGCATTGAAAAGTTTGCAGAAGACCTCCAGTTCAACTATAGGGAACCAAAATGGATGGTGGGCATTAGAAAACGAGTGTTCAATAAGGCATGAGTCCCACAGTGATGCTGCATCGACCCAGTTGAGCTGAAAAGTTTCACAGGGTCTGTCTTTGTAAGGGATTTGTGCTGCATGTCCAGACTTTTCCAGGCAGTTCATATTAACTATTAAGCACGGCAAGTATCAAGCCCACAAGTCGCAGAGGATATTGCAGCAAGTTATACAGCACATGTCTGTTTTTCAATTCCCTGGATCTTTTTTGCAGAGTGGAACACACAAGCCTCCCCCCCCCACCCCATTTGTCTGCACTGCGGTGTGTAATTGTAAATAAAGAAGAAGCCACTCATGAATGCTCCCTCTGCATAGATGATGTCCTAATTGAGAGATGCAGTGAAATGGTTATAGGGTGTTTTCATTTCATGGTTCACTCCACACTCACCATGCGCTTGCACACACTCACTCGCACACACACAGACATCAACCCTGTGGTTTGCATCATGAATAAATTGAATATCCTCTTACTAAGCTACTAAATACATCTGCAGTGTCACGCTACAGTGGGCCGGGTGATGCCTGTTCTATACAGATCGTTGCTTCCCACCAACACATACAGTAGGAATATAAACATTTAGGTCATGTGGTGTTACCAAGACGCACAGGGTTTTTTGGATTGAGGGCCCGTGTGCTTTTAAGTAAATTCAGTGCATGAACAGCGGGGAGACACGCAGTCGGAGGTCAGGGTAATAACTTGCTACTTGTTTTTAGTTGATTTGGATTTCATAAGAAGTAGTGCCGTGCTCGCTCAAAACATGCACTTCTGCACAGATGATCTGGTAATGTGAGGTCTTAAATCTTCTGAACAGAATCATCAGAGCCGTCATGATGATAATAAACATTTGAAACGTGAAAATATGGATGATGACATCAGTACTTAACTAGGCGAACCATAAAAACCCAATGAAAGAGGCATCCCAGAGCAGCTGACGGTGATGCCAAGCAGTGGTAAACATCTTAGCCCTTGACGCTAATGTTAGCTAGCATACTACTGTTGACAGAAACGTACAATCTCACCTCCAGTTCTCTCTGAAGAATAGAAAACCTGTGTCGACTGTGTCTCCCCACTCATCCAGACTTGTAAGCAAGTCGTTTCAGCATGCCAGCCTCCATTTTGTTTATGTCTGCTTACCCATAAGATCATATGAGGAGGATCGTGTTCGGGCCCTGCTCCAGTCCACAGAGCCACGAAGCCAGAGCAGTACTATTTTTGTTCTTGCTAAAACAAAAGATAAAATGAAAAAAGTTCAGATTAAAGATCTGCTTTTTTTTTTTTTAAGATGTGATACTGTTAAGAAGGTGAACTTGCCACATCATTTTTTAAACTTTTATTACATCTGTTGGATTCACTAGCACAATTTTTTGGCGTTCTTTGCTTCATGTCACACTGAAATGTATTAATATTGAACTAGACTCCCTCATAAAATCACTCAATTTTGTGAGTAGATTGAGTTAGGAGAAACAATAAGCTTTGTGAAACGCTGTCTCTGACAAATTCTGAATTGTTTAGGCCTTCTTGTAAATTCGGCATATGTTATAGCCTTGTTTTAGGGGTAGCTTCAGCCCCCTCAGCACCCCTAGTTCCCGCATCCGTAAACACAACTGACTACACAGCTCTTGAAGTAAATGTTCCCACCTGCCATTCTGAGCAGGTTAAAACATTATAACCTAGACAATGAAACAGAGCCACTGGAGCAAGAATTTGACACTAAACCACAAAATGTATTCTGCATTACAGCGACACGTGAAGCCTTGCACCAGACCAGCAGCCTTCAACATACACAATAGTTGAGAATTTGCCTATTTCAGGACGTCAGACTTCTTCATACTCAAAGCCGAGTGCAGGAAGTGTGTTCAAAGCAGCCTGATGACTCCAGGTCTGCATACTAGATGCCGATCAGCCGAGCAGAAAAGACACAAACACACCATTTTGAAGTTTCTGAATTTCCATGTAGCCCGCCCTAAATCTGGGGGTTAATCGCATGAATACTTTAACAGACATCCATTAATTTGGTTGTTATAATGCCTTATGTATAACTTGCCTCACATAACCTCGTCTCCTGTTCCTACCATACTTTACTGCATTTCCTTGAGTATTCTGACACCACTGGAGGAGAAATGCACTTAAACAGGAAGAAATGGAGGTAGGTGACTATGCATTGTCGTCTGAACATCACTTCCCAGGACCTACAAGGGAGAGTTCTCATTGTTCACTGTATTAGTGCAATGTTCATTTCGGGTTCTCCAAGGATAACATCCTTTATGCATGATGGCCGAAACGGAAAAAGAAACGTCAGCAAATGAACTGGGCAAGAAACTTCCATAAGCAAGTTTTATGAGAACTCAGTAATATGTGTGTGCAAGGCTGATTTAATGTGTGTGTTTGTGTTACAGTAGTGACTGCAGCACACAGCCAGAGGGCTCAGTGTTTGATCCCTGGCTGCAAAATGGATTATCTGGTGGCAGGAGGGTGAAAGGATAGCAGTGTGTTAGCTTTGAAAAAAGAGACACAAGTGAGTGGGGATGTGTGTGTGTGTGTGTGTGTGTGTGTGTGTGTGTGTGTGTGTGTGTGTGTGTGTGTGTGTGTGTGTGTGTGTGTGTGTGTGTGTGTGTGTGTACGTGCATGTGATCTCGGCAGCGGACAGCCCAGGGGAGCGGGCGGCCCCAGAGGAAACGTGTCTTAAAAAGCTCTCTATGGCTCCAGCTAATGCTCACTTTGTCACCCAAACAGGGCGGGAAAGATAATCAATAGCCTTTGATAGCTACTATTAGGGTTTTAACAAGCTTTTCCTCACGCTGGGCTGCTCTACTGAGGAGAAACGAGGAGGGCCAAACAAGCCTTCATCATCCTGTCCCTTGCAACCTTTCTTTCACTGCGCGCCGCACGCTCTATTTCATCTTCTGTTAGCACAAGGATTCCCAAACCTTTCATATCAGAGAGCCTCAGATAGATCAACATTGTGCAATGAATGCATTTGATCACAAAGTCTGAGATCAAACAAACATCCTTACACATTTTCTGCTCATTCAAACGTGTAGTTATCCGTCTCATGGTGCGTCCACACAAAAAGCGAGGCAATTTCTTGAAGCATCTAGATTACATACAAATGCACAGGGTTAGTGTTACATATCTGCAAAAGTTTTCACAGCTGTGGAGGAGAGAGTCAGGTGCAGAGCCAAATCTTCTGGAGGAATAAACACCCAGTCACTTCAGATTCTGCTCTGAGCCTGAAAGAAGCCTTACGTGTGATCACCCAGATCAAAAATACAAATCTTTCCTCTTACCTGTAGTTCCATGTTTAGTTTTGGAGTTATTGGCTGTAGACGTCTGGCCTCTCTCAGTTGTGATGGAAGCAGATGGCTTGGCAGATGCTTTGTGGTGCTCAAAGCGCCAAAAAAGTGCATTTTATACATAACTCAACAGCAATGTCTCTTCCAAGAAATCATGATTCGGTTACTCAAGATAATCCAGAGACCTTACTGCAAGCAGTTTATTTTAGGAACTATTTTCTCGCTACCAAATTACACCCACCGACCACATCACCGCACAGAAGGAAATGTGCATCTACTCATGGATGAGAGGCTAGCTACAAAGCTAGCTAACGTTACTGTTTACATCCCACACTGTGACGAACCCCTAGATTATTTTGAGTAACCTGGTCATGACTTCTGGAAAAACAAATTGGTGGTCAACGACTTTATTGGCAGTGGTTTGGAACATCTCGGGCAGCTTTTTCAGCGCAGGTGCACTAAGACTTCTGTCTTAAAGAGTACGATTTACTTTCACATATACACACACACAGACATGCACACCACCACCAATATCATCCTCCCAGTGGTAAGTGATAGGGGAGCACCTATGCTAAACTAAATCTAATTTGCAGCATCTGCGTTTGTCACACCATTAGAATAATTGTTCCCTCCTCAGCTGTTTCCCTGCTGTTTTCTATCAATTTCCGCCCCTCAAAACCAAATGATCTGTTCATTTCGGAGCCTCGTGTGGGTTTTTATTCCTTTTCTCTTTTTTTCCCCCTTAAATCTCAAGCCACTTCTCTCAAAATTAGCCCCTCACTTAGAACATATAACGCTAATGACCATAATTAACCCAAAATGGAACTTAAATAATTACGGACCACGAGGATTGCTCATTCAAGAGAACAGTAAATTAATCTTCCGTTTGAGAGCCTGATCAAGGTGCATTGTGTTTTATCCCCGCTAACACTTAATCTTCATTTACTAACTAGCTGTATCAAGTGCAGCTGAGCGTCACTGTAGCCACAGTCACCTTGACACCACGCAAACAGGTCGTAACCGAACCCATTAGGTGCTGTGGGGACACTGGATGAATAATGCTTACTTCAGTTTTATCAAATACCATCAAGAGACCCTCGAGCAGGGCCAAATATAAAATGCAAGAGTTGTAACAATCTGTGTGCGTGTGTGTGTGTGTGTGTGTGTGTGTGTGTGTGTGTGTGTGTGTGTGTGTGTTGCTAATAAAGGAAAGGCATGATCATGGTTTCCACAGTTTCCTTGGCTGAATTTCAAGGCTGTACTTTTTTTTTCCAGGGAGTGTGAGGCGTTGATACATGCTGTTGTGTTGACCTACAATAGGAGCCAGACTGCATTTCACAAACTCAGTTTTTGCTAGGGGACTTTAGTCACGAGAATTGATTGAGCCAGATCTCGTCGCCGGTCTTTAGAGCAATGTTTCGGGACTTCCGGGGTAGTGGATGTCCGACCGAGACTTCCTCTTCCAGGCGGGAGTTAATCAAGAGCTAAATCATCATTAGATGATAGCTGATGGGTTACAAGATTGCACCTCGGACTATGCACTCCAACTCTTTTCCTCCGTTTACCTGCATCCAGCAAAAGCCTGCAAAAACATGATTTGTCAATATTACCAAGTCTAAAATCGGATTACGAATGAAAACCAGAACGCTTCCCGGACCAAAATCTTGCAACAAGGTACAAAGTTGCTGATACAGTCCTTCTAAAATTCATTTATATTGTTGCCAGTGTGACTTTTCCATTAAAAATATCCTGCTTTTTCTCTCTGCAAGCATTTTTGTTTATGAATGACCTTGGTGAAGGCATGAAGAGGGTTTGCGTCATGGATGCTACCCCCTCCTGGTATTATCCATGGAGGAGGGCATGATGGGTATAGGATGCGGTGGTGGTGGTGGTAGCCCAGGTGGGGCTAATCTCCCCTCCCAGCGAGATCCAATAAGAGCCATTAGAGAGGTCTGGTCTGGTTCATTTGAGCGTCACAGTTAACAACCTTACACAGGGTGGGACAGTACACAAGCAGCAACAAATCTATGCGTAGCGCAGAGCAACAGGCGTATTCATTCATTACACTGAGGTGCAACTTCTACATTAGATTTCTGAGTCCTTCTGAGAAAGGAATTAACACATTTATAGACTTGTTTCACTCATTTTTGAGTGTTTTCAGTGCGGCTCTTGCTTCTGAAGCTCACAGCGGTTTTGTATGTCATGCTGGTGGCAGCAGTGAGGGACTGGGTGAGAGGAACCTGCTGAAAGGCTGGAGGGAAAACAGAGGCTGAGTAAATGAAATCTCATCCGTCTATCTACGTTCCTGGTTTCCTCTTTATCTCATCCTGCAGTGGAGGGAGCAGAAGGTGGATTTGTTTTTTTATGGGGTTTACAGTAATGCTCAGAGGGTGAAATTATTCCTGGAGACCCGAGTTTAATTATTTCCTCTCGTATCAATACAGTCCACCGACGTAATTTCCGTGTTGATCTGATTAAAGAAATATTACATTCTGCCAGGGCACGGGCAAATTGACTTTGGTGGCAAGGTCTTGACAAGAACCAGACACGCAGCTTTATGCATCAGTAACGGCGTAACCATATTATCCATGCACTGCTTCCTTCAGTGAAAAGGAAGATGCAGGCTGTTTCCAATGAAGACAAAAGAGGAGAGGAAGGAAATTCAGGATGGAAGAGACGATGTAGACGTGCAAGTACACACCTTCTCTGAGAATACTAATGTCATACGGACCCTGAAAAAAACACCAGTAGCATCACTGCTTACTTTATTTATCCATAACGCATCCCATAGAAAAAGTGTATTATGAATCCAGTACACTTGTGTGCATGTGTGGTTTTTTATACGTGGGGTAAATCTGCTATGAATAGGCAATTGTCTCCTTTCCCATTGCCAGGAGACAAGTTTGCCTTTCTGTTTATTTTTTTTCACATTCATTATTATGAACTTGCCGGGAAAAACAGGACACAGTAGAAAGCAGGTCATGTTCCTCATCAGACTACATCCAGAAGACTTTAAACTTGTTTTAAAACGTCTTAATCAAAAATATACTGATTTACACAACCGTTGTCGGATAACAACGGTTGTGAAGGAGTGAGACGTCTCGCTCTTTTCTCATCCCTGTTTAGGGGTTTACATGTGCGCTGCCTGAGCGATGTTCGAGCGCTGCTTCAACAGAGATGGATGGAAAATGAAAATTGGCGTGTCTACCTGGCTGTTGTGTTTCCATCACAGCTGATCAGAGCTAGATCTGATCACACACCCATGATTGCAGAGTCATTTGACACGGGAGTGAATGCCGATTGTACTCATTCACATTAAAGACAAAAGCCAGATGTTAGAGGGTGTTATTGACAAATACAAACACAGATACCAATTTATGTGCAAAAACTGCTCACAATTTGGTATTTAGGATAAGGGAGCCATGAAGATTGGGAACGACTGCTGATTTCTAAAACCTGATGGTTGCAGTTGATTGTTTTTTTACTTTGATAAAGATTTTTTGGCTATCAAACCGACTGCAACATGAGGTCATGTTGTATAACTTCTTTTGTTCTTAACTAGAATAAGAAATACACAACCAAACGGGTAAAAAACATCATCATTAATAGCTGTTTTATAGAGTTACACTGTTTTAATAAGGCTTATTCCTTCAACACGGGCCAACAACAGGGTTACTGTGCATGTAGAGGTAGAAGAGGCTATAATGATGAATAAATACAAAAGAAGAAGTCAAACAAAGTGCAGGAATGTGAGTCAGCAATCGTGTAAAAGGAGGAGAGTGGGAGAAAGAGCTGGGGGGGAGGGAGGGGGTACAGGGCAAGAGTGCAGCCATGTGCCGGGGTGTACACCTGTACCCAGAACAGGTGTTTTCCGCCCCACTTGCAGGCCCCCTGATTAGGAGCCGCCACGCTTGCCTTGTTCCGTCAAAGGCTAGCTTATCCCCCATCAGTGCAGCTCAGGCTCCGGGTAAAATGATGCTTAATTAGCCAGCAGAGAGCCACAGGCTGGAGGTTGATGGGGCCACCCCCTTTCTGAATGTTCCTCCCTCTGTTATACACACAGATCTGTGTATACTGTACACACAGACAGCAGTGAGGAAGCAGAACTAATCGAAACACTGAAGGATGACCAGACATGGTGGGAAAAAAAGTAGATTTCATCATTTATTGTGTCGTTTTTGAAGCTTTAACTGAACTTTAAGGATGCACGAGAATTTACCTTTATCTTCTTTACGACTGTTGGAGTGGAAAACGTCTGATCCGGCACTTCTGAATAACAAACCTCTGTCAGACAGGGTTATTAAAAACGATAATGACTTACAATAACAGCTATCCCTTTGATTGGCTCTTAAAAAATACAACGATGGCTGCAGTGAGGTTATTGGAGTGAAGGGATTAATAGAGCACACTGTACTTTATACTGTATAACATGTCCTTTTCCTGGCTAATCTGCACATCCATAGGGAAGCAATCAAAAGAGAGAGAGAGACAGAAAGAGAGAGAGAGGGGGACTATAATTATGCGCAGCTGCAAAAGCGGGGGGCCAACAGAGGTTGCATTACCCAGCACTAAACACTTTCACCTGCGCTTCTATGCTACCCAGCGTTAAACACTTTCACCTGGACGGAGCAACGTTTTCGAGTTTTAATCATATTTCCACTGGGGAGCTGAATTACTGTGTAGAAGTGACTTTGTACTAAACTTGTAATGGTGGTTTGAAAGACAATTTGGGGGTAACGTTGAGGGGCAATTCTCAAAGAGCAACAGACTTAGAAATTGGTTCAGCGACCTGTTCTCAACCGTTCACTGGCAACGCTAGTGCCTTACATGGCAGAAGACCCAATCCTGCACAGGGCCTGCACAACAAAACAAGTTCAACATATTCAGAATATTTTTCATTATCTGGCTTCACTAAGCCTTAAAACTGTAGATCATGCTAATCAGAAAAGTGGTTATCAACTCCATAAGTCAACCCAGGTTTTCCACATCTGGCTACAGCCGTTCACATAAAAGAGGAGTTGTTTGCAGCACATAATTGTACATGTAAGTTTTTTAAAAAGTAATTATGGAGATCCGTCTGCCGTGGACAGGGAAATTCCCTCTCAGATAGCAAAATTGTACCAGAAACCCTCATCCGGCTCATATACCATATGGAATGATGGCACTTGGGCTGTCCACTCCTGTTTGCCAGATCTGAGCCACAAACAGGTCATGCCATGGCCAAATGTCAGCCAAGAGGGAACAGAAAAAAATCAGAACTGGCCCAAACAGTTCAGTCCAAGTGCCATCGTTCCACCTGGTAAGTGGGCTGAAGGAACGTTTCTGGTCTGGTTCCAGACCTGGTGCTGTCTGTCGAGGTGGACGCCACTTCTTCAGGTTGGTATCCTTTTCTCCAGCTCATGTTCTACTTCCTTTCCAACCCAAGAGGTGTCAATCCAATCCAATCAAGACCCCGGCTTTTCCCACCACGCCAGATTGCTGGTGGTGAGTCCACATGACAGCAGCCACACTGTACCTTGGTCAGACTGAGGCTGACCAGATTTCATGTATACAGGCCCAGACAGTAGGCGCTTTCAAGGTAGCTCCTGTCCGGCCTGGCTACAGAGGGCTCTGGTATCACTCAGCGTCCACATCAGTTTTCACATGTCAATGGGCAGTAACCCTAACCCTAAAGCAGTTCATGACACAGGTAGCTTGGTCTGGAGATCTATTTTCAGCAGCACAAATGCTACCGAGTGACCACAGAAATATTATATGACTACTATAGGAATACATCAGGCACTACTGTGCTCCATGATCCTCTTGAATTGATCCAAGTCAAAACTGACTAGACATATTCAACTAAACAACCCCAGCCAAGTACGTTTCTCTAAAAACTGAACATAAAACTGAACATTTCTTTATGTTGCATGTTTACGTTTGTTTAGGTTGAATATTGTATTTATTTCTTGTCACAACGGCACACAAAAACCACTTGGTTAGGGACGGGAAAACAAAATGTTTTAGCTTGAAATACTGTTTTTTGTTGCCACGATCACAGATGGAGATGTGCACAGGTTTTGACTCCACTAAAAATATGCTCAGGTGTTCTTAAAAATATCCACTGGTGTGACTCGAAGCCTTGTTGTCAGCTGCCCCCCCCACCTGGCACCAAAGAGGGCAGGGACTCTTGGAGGGTGGCGTTTCTCTTATAACTATTCTAATGGCGATTGTAAAACTGGGAAATCCTCACACAGCACAGGCATTTTTCCTGAATAGAAAGAGGAGATTTTCTAAATATTCCTGCCACATTTAGTTTGGATGCTGTCTTACTCTTTTCCTCCATTGTTGTTGCTGAGTAGCCTTCACTGCGGCTACTACTTATAGCTTCAAGCCCAAAGCAAGAGGTAAACCCCAAAATATCACACACGTAACGGAAAAGCCTTGTGTCTGGCCGAGCTTGAGGCTTGTACACACAGAGGTGCAGACGGGAACTGACAAAGAATGTTGGAAAAATGTTCACAGCTTTAAAAAACTAAACAGTCGGGTGTCCAGTCCGGCTCATGATGTGAAAAAAGTGAAAGGTTTACTCCCTGAATGAGATGAAAGGCTAAATGAGCTGGGGTGGAAATGAAAAGCAGTCCTTTACAGATGACGAGTGGACAAAGACATCTCAAGATTTGTAATTTGAGAGAACGAGGTATCACAGACGGATGCTATCGAGGGGAGATGATGTTCAGGAGGGGGGAAGGTGGTGAGTGTCAGACTGTACGGGGGAATTTGGGTTTTGGCATGCATCACTCTCTGTGGAGCTACTGGTGCTCACACATCAGAGCTCCCCTTCCTCCAGGCACACCATGCAATACACAGAGGTGATAGAAATACATGTATACAGACCAATACACACACTCACATGCTTGTATCCATACATGGACACACACATACACAGACACACACACACACTAACTGTACTGTACTGTACATACACGTGTTCCCTCCAGCCATAAGCACTGCTCTGCAACCTAATTAAGAGAACAATTAAGTATGAGGCAATGAGGACTGAAAATGAGGGCCGCTCCGTGTGTGTGTGCGTGTGCGTGTGTGCGTGCGTGTGTGTGTGCGTGTGTGTGTGTGTGTGTGTGTGCATGTGCAATCATCAAGATCATACTGTAACTGACTAAAGAATAAAGCATGTTGCCTGAATGTCAGACATTTGGCTCCTAAAGCTGACATCTGTTCCCAATCTCAGCTCTTGAGGTTTTAAAACTTTTTTTGTTTATATTTTATTGAACAATCTTTAATTCTCTTTGATTTTTTACACCTTCGAAAAACATATTTATTCCATGTTACTTTTTTATTTTGTCTTTAAGGTCGCATTTGTAAGAAAGTTGATTTTTCAGTTTCATTCCCAACTCGTCACAAACTGATGCTCTAAAGCGTCAGCATTCGACGAATTGGAACGAGACTCTTTCTTTCTTTCTCTTTCTTAGGGGCCAATCACACAAAGACTCGTCGCTACAGATGCTTTAAAAACTCCTCAGAAAAGCTTGTTTGGGATAAAACAGCTTGGAGGGTCAGCTGCGTGGACATCATATGTAATTGATGGGAAACGCCATAGGAACCAAAGGAAAACAATGGTTATTGCAGTCTAACAAACTGGACCGTTAAGAGTTGCAAAGTAGTATTTTTTTTTTTGAAACAACTGTAAAAACTCTGTATTCCATCTCTGAATACACTGTATAGCTGATGTAAAGCACTCTAAATTGCCTAAAGATTTTAGGGGAAGCTTTACATATAAACTTGGCTTTCCTTGCTCCCAGCACAAGGTCGAGACTTTTAAGAAATATACTGGAATACTTTAGAAATTTGTGAATGCATTTAAACACACAATAGTCTCATCAGAGTGTAAATAGACACAAATAAACAATCAAACAAGTTAATACGTAAAAAAAAACATAACTCCTTGCACATCCCGTCACACTTGAGACGCTTTCCAACACGTTCCCAATTTCTGCCATTGTATTTCTGCTGAAACCACAAATAAGGTTTTCAGTCCGTCTCAACCTGAGTTTGTGTGTTCAGTTGTAGTTTAGGGAACTTTCATGAGCCTACCGTAGGGTCCTGTCCAAACAATTCAAACCCATCGTAAACCCATGCAGAAAAGGCAGCGCTTTTGACATTTGAGCATACATGATGCTCATCTGACAGAAGTGATATTCCATCTGAGCTTATACCATCGCATAGGTCTGTGCTGGCAGCAGAAACAGGCTTCGGCAGCCAGGATGCCAAGAAGCAGGGAAATATTAAACAAAGGAGGAGAGAGCAGACGCTGAAAAATACCTGCTGGCCCAATACCGAGGCTCCATATGCCCAGCTCTACCCTGACTGCTGGCTGACTGCTGGCTAGCCAGCCTGTATGCCCACTCTCTCCCCAGCCTGAACACACACCTACACACACAAACACACAGACAGACACAGACACACACACACATGCAACACACGCTTCACTGGGGACAAGCCAGCAAGAGTAATCCTGGCCTACTTTTCTGCCCGGAGCGTACTGCAGCACACACTACCACACTACAGAGGAGGGGAAGGAGGTGCAGGAGGGGTGGATGAAGAATGAGAGGAGATGGAGAGGAAGTTAGGAAGAGGGTAGAAGGGTGAAGGAAGATGGAGGGAGCGGTTAAAAAATTAGATAGTGATGATGATGACCACGGAGGAAGGACCGTCTCCATCTCAGTTTAGAGGGCAATTAAAGAGAATGAGATAACGACTGAAAGAATAAGAAATGCAAGGGGAGGGAGGGAAGTGACACGAAGAGGGAGAAATGAGAAAAAAAGAGGTGGAAGAAATGAAAGAGACCAACAGGAACAGGAGGGAGAGAGTCAGTGAATCCTAATAGAAACCAGTGCAACAGTGGAGTTAGCAGCCAAACGAGAATGAGGAGGGGGGGTTGTTGGCTGCTCTTTTCCAAATAAGCACATTAGTTAGTGCCACTTCCTCTTGCCGGGAGTTCCTGCTGCATATTCTGAGAAGCCCCAAACTGCACCAGGGAATATTTTTACTCTTTTCCTATTGACAGGATGAAAAATGATACCTGGAATATGTAAATAAATGATTACATCACACACACAGAGCGGCCGTGAACACATACATGCCTCTTACTTATTAGCTCAGAACAAGTACAAGGACAGAAGATAATATAAGGCGTGTTTATTCATATGCATGCGTGATATAATGTATGTTTGTAAATAAATGTATATATTCATGCACGCTGGTGATTCATTCATTCCCTTCAGGGGACACACATGTCGTAGTTTATGTTTGCTTTGACTCAGGTTGTAATTACTGTGTGTATCCAGAGACTACAACATAATCTATGTCGCATCTATGAATCATGTTTCCATACATCCAAGGTCTTCTATTTCCTTGAAGCCATTTTGGTTGCCATGGTAAGTCACGTTATTACAGACAATTAAAAAAAACATGTTTTATGTCGTAAATGAACAGAGATTTGTCTTAATACACATCATAATGAAGCAGGTAGCACAAGTACGCAGATCAAGGACAAACAGGCTGAGGAGACTAACTTATATTCTTATCAAGCATCTATTCTGCAGGGAAAAATCATTTATTAGATCAAATAAAATTGAGTAGAGAAACTAATAACAGTTGCATATAATTAGTTACATAACGCTAATTATTGCTGCTCTTTCTTGACAGAAGGGAAAACAATGGAACTAAAAAGCAGAGAAATCTTTTCAATGCTGAAATATTTAATGTCTAAACTGTAGGTTTGATCGTGACTTCTGCTACTTATTTCTTCTTGGAAACACCTGGCTAAGTTTAGGGAAAGATTGCATTTTGCTTAAAGGCACAGTTTGTAATTTCTGCCGCTGTCCCTTGGTCAAAACATCGAAAACAAAACAGACATTGTGACGTAGCTTGGTAGGTAGCTTGGTAGTTTGGTCATTGTTAAACAACCACTGAATAAGGTAATGTTTCATTTTTTGGATTGTCATTTTTAGACATTTAAATGCATATTCCCTTGAATAAAAAAGGTTAATGTTGTCTGGATATGAACTCCGATCTCCTTTGTGAACATTAGACTCCGTAGACTGAACACCACACCCTTACTTTCTGCCTCGCTACATACAGGCCACACTACTTCCTGTATTTGCATGGGACGATGGCGTTGGACGTTAACTGTGAGATGCAGAATCGTCCAAAATATTGAAGTAATTCCTCGAGATACTGGGACGAGATTCTATTATTTTTCAAGGCATTTCTGTTATTTTGTCCACCCTATTTATTTTGACAATCAGCTTTCCTCGTGCACGCGGTCAGGCCAGTCCCACAAATGTACAGTTAATTATCTGCATCCTTCTTCTTCTTCTATCTGTTCCTACAGTATAGAAGCGATATAATGAGGACTCGTGCTGCATGAATCACTGATACTGTGCTCTTAAACTAGACAGAGGTGCCTGATTACATTTCTGTCAGCAGGGAGCAAGAAAATGTTCTGAGCAACCCCAAGGCCTCTCTGCCTTGAAGAAAAAGGGAAAATATGGATCGCAGAAGAGGGGGGGAGGGGTATTTAAAGGGTCAGGTCAGATATACACACTGCCTGCGTAGACGCAGACACACACACAGCCGTCCCACCGCTCCCATCGCTCTCGCTGATGAAAGGTGTGTCTCTGCTCATGGGTCGTTTGTCGCGGGCATCTCCACGGACGGCTCATTGGAGAGTGCAAGGACCCCTTCATCTTTCACCGTGACAGGTCTCGGACACTGGGCCCCCGTGACAGACGACCAATAATTCACCGGAGGGGGGAGTGGAGCTAATGGCCTTGACTCCAGGCCTCGGTAATGATCACGTCCAGATTTCCAGTGTCACACGCTGGTGTCGGACCCCACCCACAATAGCAGGCTGTTGTCACTGTGTGTGGACGAGACACGGCAGGGTGCGACCTCACACGCTCATCCCAGGCTCAACGACTGCAATTCAAATCTGGGGTAGTGGGGTAAAAATATGCTGTTGTACAGTACGTTGCATTCAACTAATGTACAGTATAGTTTTATCCATATATTGAACTAATTTGTCCTTTTGTTTTCAGCCGTCCAGCTCCAGCATCTTCCAGCTTGTTGTTCTGGACGTACCATCGCTCCGTCACATCTCCATCGCGGTCACAGTGTCCTCTGGAAGTGTTTCAGAAACGACGTCTGGTCTTTCTGGAGCCACTAAAAGTTGTTTTGATGACGTTGTTTGTCTTTTACAAGCATATTGAATACATTGTCAGCTCATTAATGGTAGATTTCGTCACAGATTTGGTTCGAGCCAAACACCATCTCATCTTTATTTCTTATCTGCTCCTTCTGACTAGTAGCTCAGTAAAAGACAAACTGTAGCATTCCTTTCCTTGCGACACAAACTTTGGAGTAGACAGAAAACAAACAAACCATTGTCAATAACTTTATGCATTAATAATGAATTTAAAAGTGTTTTTCACACTTCAGATATGTGAGCTTTTCAAGCAAAAATAGTTCTGGTCTGTGAGGATAGCAGAGGGAAGAAAACAGCAGGGTGTGAGCTGCAAGTGAGAGAGAATTACCTCATCAGGAAAACCAACATATAGATCGAAAATGAAAGCAGGCTACAATGACCCATATTTATATGTCTTGTTAGGCGACAACCTCTAGCGGCTGAAGTAATTATTACAGATGCAAAGAAGGAAACTGAGGAGAGGTCTGTGTACGGAGGAGGTCGGGGATAGATGGTTCGGTCAAACAAGCACAGGACTTTCATCATGAGACTGTTGTTGTGTCCAGTGTGAAATCTTTTAACTTACCAATGTGGTGAAGTAACATCACGTATATACTGGATTACAGAGGTAATATAGGTACATTTGTAACAGAAGTTACAGCAGTAACAGTGATTTTAACCCTAACCACTCTTTTCAAGCATTTTACCAAGACACGTTCTTACGACTAATAAGAACTTTGTACAGGCAGAGCAAGAAAAACATTTTTTTTGTCTCTGCGATCAACTGAATTGATCATTTTTGAAAGCTATGAGCAGGAAGAGACTCCTGACATCCCCTACATCCCATTAATACTACCACGTCCTCATACGTATCCATACTGTAGATTTCATTAGTATATTCAAGAAACAACAAAAGAAAAAAACAGCTGTTTATGATTCCCACAGGCTCCCGCAGGCGTCGAACAGAGTTTTGATTCAAGGTGCAAGGTAAACTTGATTATCCCTTCAGGAGAAACGGGAAATAAAGATACCGCATTAATACAGTAATCTGATCCGTACAAGCACTCACTCACACTCAACTGTCCCCTATACACTCATCCTTGAATGTATGCAGCACAACTCCTATAAGCAGATTAATCACAAGTACAACTACAACAGAGTAAAGAGCAAAACTGAGTACATGTTGAACTACACAAGGTACAGGACCATGTTCTCGCACATTTTGTGGTTTTGAACCCAGAGTATAAACTGTCTCTCTTCATTCTCAGTCTTTCCACACATTTCACTGTCATCCTGCACTATTTTATGAAGCAGGAACCCCTTAAAATCATCTTTTAAGGAAGTGTTCTGAAGTGACTTTGAGTGTTAAAAATGAAATTCAACAAGATGTTCCTCCCCCGTCCTCTCGTATCCATCTACATGCTCTCCACGGGTGAAAAGATCTAACGACTCCCCACGGTTGTCTGCACTGTACAAGTTTGACGTGCCTTGTCTTCACATGTAACTGTATCCCTTTAAGCGGCGAGGGCCTACCCAGCAGCTTCTCATCACTCCGCGGAGAAGACGCTAACTATGATTAGTAATAGCGCCATTGATTTTCACTGAGCAGCGCACGCTTGCTCCAATCCTCCACGCTCAACTAAAACATGTCAGAGATATTAAAGCGCTGCCTCTTTTTTTTTTTTTTAAAAGGGCACATTTCACATTCACCGAGAGAGATCAGGATCTATTAGAGCGTTCGTGATTGCACCGAATATGAGTGCTGACAAGAAAGCGAGGGCTCCCTGTGCCAGACAGCGTGGGATTTGGTCTCTCACAATTTAACTACAGAGACGAGTTCAGAGGAAATAATATCATATTGACCTCATGAAAAACTGAGCAGTTAAGTACTTTTGTCTCTCCGAAGCCCACTGAGACTCACCTCGTGGTATCAACCCACACATGTTCAATCTCCAGAAATAATCACCCAATACTAATCACAGAATCACATAGGCAAAGGATGTAATTATAATTTTTTTTTTTCCTTTTCTACAATTGTAAAACCTTAAGGGGTGTGACACAATAACCTTTCATATGCCGAACGCCTCGTTTGGAATTGAAAATGAGATGGAAGGACATTATAAAAAGATGAATAAAGAAGGGTGGGGAGGGGGTGGCGGGGGCCATGAAAACTGAACTGTTGCTTATGAATATGCATATTCATATTTGGACCCTGGTCGGTGTGAAAGACAATGGCGACTGAGAAGTTTGCTGGCCCCTCTGAGCGCATTCAGCCTCGTCCCATACAAAGACACAAATTTTCCGCTGAGGCCTAGTTCGAGATGGCGTGGAGGGAAGCTCAAGCACCCCTGAGTGTCCCTGAATCAGACAGACAGGAAGTGGTCCTGCGAGAACCCCTGTCCCCACGGCGATTCCCATGAATTCCCACAATTCCACTGGCCCGTTGGTTGGTTACTTATTCAGCGATGCGCCACCGCGCTCCCCTTGAATGCAGCCCATAAAGGGACGAGAGGGGGTCGGAGAGCGAAATGAGAGCGACGAGAAAAAAATCATATTTCATTCACCGTCACAACATGACCCAGATAACAGTAGATTGCCCTTTTTAGTCGGGACAAAATTGGCTTTGTGTCCGAAGTTACAAGAGCGAAAGAGAAACAAAAAGCCAAACGAAAAGGGGGTGCTTCAAAGGTTAATCCGTTACAAGCAAGATCAGAGCGTCCCTTCTTTAAGGAACAGAAGAGAATCTCTCTTTTCTCTTCCCCTCCTTTTTCTTTTATGTCTGGCCATAAAGAGCGGGTTTTATGTACACTCGAATGGCTGAGGCTCACAGAACATGCATGCGAATGAGAGGGAACCACAGGGGACCGATATATCTTTACAAACATATATGCACATATAGAGAGAGAGGAAGGGAGAAGGGAGAAGGAAAGATCCAAAGACGGAGATAAAGAGAGACAAAAAAGTGGGCAAGAAAGAAAAAGGAGAAGATGCAGAGACGGAAAAGGAAGAGTTGAAAGAAGGTTATGGTGGAGAGAGGAAGAGACGCAGGGAGAGGGAGGGAGAAAAAAAAAACTGGAAGAAAAGCAGTCTGGTGCTTTAATCGCAAAATCAGAGCTGTAGGAGCGAGGCAGGCATGCAGTCATCATAACGGATCCCATCTGAGAATGCTATTACAGGCCTGGCTCTGGTTGCGGCTAACGCTACTGGGCTTACAGCACCGTGCAGCACTGAGGCTTTCTACTTCAGCCATGACCTGCCTTTAGTACCTGCTAAAAAACTGGGTCTGCTTAATATCAGAGCATTCATCGATTCCCAGGCTGCGATGCTGTAGTGCTGCACATGAAACGGCTCCCTTAAAACGGCATGTGTGAAATTTTTTTTTGCCTTTTTGCTCACCTCAGCTGAACACTTTGAGATGTTTTCATTCAGGAAAAATAAACTATTCAACGAGAACTGTCTCTGTCTCCTTTGCTCTTGTGGAAATGGGCTATACTTTTAATTCCTACTTTCATTAACTCAGGGGGAAACAAGCTGTGCAGAACAGGGAATTTAAAATGCATTTCTGAGCAACTCTGAGCTGCTGAAACATTTAAGTTTGTTTCAATAATGCTTTGTTGTAGATTGTAAACCTTACCCCCCCTAGCTTGTTGCTTTTGTCTGTAAATTCCTGAAGCTTGTGGTGCTGTTTGCATAATGTAAACATGTGCTCCAAGAGGCTAAAATGGGTTGCAACTAGTTACTACTAGAATATAAAGCACCCAACTGCTCTGCACTTTGCCTCCAATCTCTGAAAAAACCCAAAAACAAGGTTACCGCGCTCGAGTTGGGAACATTCTGCAACCAAAATGCTTTTTATATTAGAGAAAGAGCATCCCCATCACATATTTACAGTCTAAGTCTGTTGAGCACACGCCAACTTACCTGCAGGAATGGGGGATGGAGTGATGGATGGAGGGAGAAGGAAGGTGGTAAGAGGAGAGAGGGGGAGGAAGGAGAGATGCTAGAGGGAAGCAGGAGTCTGGAGTTAAATATTAATCCGTGGTGATTCATCTGCTGTGGAAGCCTCCAGGCTCCTTCTGCATACCGCCAGCTGTTGGCCCCTGTCTCTTGGCCCTGGACCTGGATGTGAAAGGCTGGGCTGCTGCCCAGAGTGCCCAGGCATGAGCTTCCTTGGCTGGGGTAAAGGCAGCGCAGGCCAGGGCAGGTGGTGGACCTGGCCGGGATAACAGTGTGTGAAAGTGTGTTTGTGTGTGTGTGTGTCTGGGCTATGGGGTGTTACACATACTGTATAACCACAACTCTAGGGTCTAACAGTCTTGCGCTGGAGTCACCACACTATGTCACACCCATGGAGGGCAATGAGGCTTGACATTGTCAGGTTGTGAGGTACAGAGATGCTGCAGGGGTTCAAGGTTGGAGGGATGGTGGAGGGATGGGAGGGTTAACTGAGTGGAGTGCATGTTGAGATTTGGTTCAGGAATATCTTTTTGAAATCAGTAAAGGAATAATCTATAAATAACGTTTATTTTTATAAATATAAATATTTATAATTATAAATATATAAAGTGATTCAGCCGACACTCAATCCATTAAACACACAGTTTGTAATTTCTATTGGGGGTTTCTCAATCAGAAACAACAAGAGACTATCACATTGATCTGACATGACTCGGACAGAAATGTTCACAGACGAGGTCACGTTTTAAAGTGTATTCACTTTACGTTTAGTCTCATTTGTTGACTTCCTTCCTCACTCTGAAATTATGCCTTCCTTTGGGTTTGAACATTGTTGGAACGATTTAGGATAATGCAAGACAAAGGTGTCATCGTTTTTAGATGTTTTAATGTGGAATTGTTACATATTATATCTTTAAGGGGTTAACTTAATGTTTTTTCTCTGGTTTTAAGGTGGGACTGTCGATTGTTCCGATGGCCCATTATTCCAAAACCCTGATGAGAAAAATGTCTCACTGAACCAAAAGTCAATTTTTCCGACAGCCTGTTATCCGGGACATAAACGATCTTCCCGGAGTTTTTTGCCCTTAATTACTTAGTGGGTTACGGTAAGGGTATGTCGTTTGGTGTAAGGCCAGAAAGATAGCCTATTTAGGGAACAACAACAGCTGATTCAGCACCATGGAGAGGGCTGGCAGTCACTGAGTGTATCTTCAGATCAATGGATGTTCATTTTTTCGGGATAATGGGCTGTCGGACAAACGGCCTTTCAGTCCAATGGTACATTTTTTGGACTATTGTGGTTTTGGAATAATGGGCCTTTGGAACAATGGCATGACACCAACTTAGGTACATGTGTGAAATCCATGCAAGACTTCAGAGTTGGAAACTTAAAGAAGTAATTCACCACTTGAAAGATGGCTCTCACATAAAAAAAACTGGGCTGTCTAAGCAGTAAAAAGGTGCAAATATTTCTGAAATTGATGTTACATAACCAGAGAAAAGGGCGCTGGTATTCACTTCTGCTCAAAAAGGTAGAAAACCGACAACAAGGCAAGTTTATTTTAGCAGCATTCATTCTTGTTTCATTGTATAAACAGGTAGTTTGTGCCTACAATAGTTTTAAGTGGACATAAGAGATCCCTTTCACTGTATTTATAATACCTCTATGCCTCAGTAATTGCCTCATATAGCCACAGAAGTACATAATGAAGTCGGGATCAGAATAGAAAAGGATTATGCAATTACAGATCTTTCCCACAGAACAATAACAGAGCTGGATGCTGTGCAATACGGTCTTCGCGAACAGGAACCACTCAGGTTCAGAGGAAAGTACAGTAAAAGGAGAGAACAGCAGTGCGCAGTCGGCCTGTGATGAAGATACTCACAGGGTAGACTGTAACTACAAAGAAAGGAGAATCAAAAAGAGGTGTTTCTCGCTGTTTCTCGGCAGGTGTCCCCAGAGCTCGCTGAGCCTTGCCTCAAACTACGCTGTTTGACTTGTTTCAGCACTCACTTTAAACCAGAGAAGAAAGAGGAGGGATGTGTTCGCACCAAATGAAAAAGAGAAATCTTCCTCAACCGCTACAGGAGCCAACAGAACACCATCAAGGCTCGAGGAGTCTCGGTTTCCCCCCCATTTGTAGTCTGCCTCCTTCTGCTGTTTTCCTCCCCTATGAAGAGTTTTACTCCGAGATGACTCATTCACCATCTGAGAGGTAAAAATAGCGTTACAAAACACTGTAACTGCCGACATTAAAGTAAAACTCTGAGGAGTATGAGTCAACATTTCTTAACCTTTATCTATAGAACACATTTTTTAAGATCAAACCACCTGCATTTTTGAACTACTGAGTCATTAATCTTAAACAGGGCAAGGGTACGCTAACCCTAAGCCTTACCTATACATCCTTAGGCCCAAATAGAAGATATTTTGATATTTCTGCAGTAGAAACTGTATGAGAAAAGTTCCTACTGCACATTTTTTTCCTGCAGTTGCTTTGCAACGGCTTGTTAGCACTCAGAATTCCTCACTGAAACCAAGGAACACAGCTGAGCCCATTAACACCCTCCATCCTCTGTGTCCATGTTTGACACCACACAGCTCTTTTCTGAATACATTACATCTTTAAAACCACTCTTTCACAATGTGTGTCCATGTATGATGCCCACCCACTCTTACCGTACCGTTTCACAGGGCAAAGGCTACCGAGGAGGAGGGTTACTACAGCGTCTTTGGTAGCGAGAGAAAAAATTTGAGAGGAGAAGAAAGAGAAAATGCTGGGTCATGAATTATAGAGCAGATCACTTTCGTCTGGGTCCAGGGAGAGAGAGAGAGACCACGAGAGAGAGAGATTCACCCCTTATTCTTCCATGCCCTGTCTGGTACGTGGGAAGCCACTGGGGAGAGCGATTTATGGCCAATTGAAGCGGCAGCAACATCCCTCGGAAGGCAACGAGTGGATCCATAGCAACGATCCTAGCGGGGCATATTAATCCCCTGCTTTATGTAGTGCTAAGTGTACAATAGTAATCAGGATTGGAGTAGGCCCCACTGATCATTAAGGGAAAAGGCTATATAAAGAATTCATAATGGGATTAGCCCACGGCGAATGGAGAAAGAGAGAGAGACAAGAGGGTGTGTGGGTAGATGTCTGGAGGATGAGGACAGGGAGAAATGGGCAAGGGGAGGGCGGGTGGATGGTTGAAGGGAGGGAGGGGTGGCACGATGCTGGAATTAAATCACCCATCAAATTGCATGGAGGAATTTTAATTTACAGGTTAATGTCGTATTGTGTGACTAATCACAGCCAACCGTTCGGATGAACCAGTGGAAAATCGGGGGAAATCAGAGGCTGCTGCGACAAATTGGAGCTGCTGTGTGTAGTCGTTCCTGGGCGAAAATACACTGTGATGAGGACAAAATAATGCGTTTAGATGTTCACAAGGGATCGTACAGAGAATCCATTCGAAGACGATATCAGAGCAGAGCAGGATAAGCAAAAGTAATCTGATTATTGTGTCCACAGTAAGAGACTTCCTTCTTCTACTGCAGTGGTTATAAATCTCTTTTTGTAAGACGAACCTCAACATCCACATCTGGTCAACTCAAGTACGCCTTCATCAGAGCCACCAGTTATGTTTCAAATAAGTCAATAATTAAAGCAACAGTATGAAGAAATGTGTATTTTTGTCATGAAAACAAATCCAAGGTTTCTGTAACATTTCTTGACAGATTTAATATAACGTTACGAGCTAACTACAAACAAAACTCGGCTCGTGGTGACAATGTTTTGTCTTGAAAACAAAGGTCTTGAAGTAAACGTGCATGCACAGGCATTTTTTTGCCGTGTGGGAGCTTACAGCCAAACATCAAGCAAGAGCAACAACACAAGACGTATAACTGGAAAATCCAGCTAATATTACTCACTATTCAACAGCAACAAGTCCAGCTTGGCGTCTGTCTGCTATTTAGTGAAGCTGTCGCCAATGACTTGAAGCCAGTCTGAGCTTTACTCCCCTCTCTTGCCTCTTGCTCGGTTACCATTTCTTTGTCTCTTCTTGGCTTCCCCCATCACATCTCTCAAGTCTCTTCTCCTCTGTCATGATGATCCTAGTCTGTGCTGAGCTCAGTTCTGTTGCCCACTCGCCTGGCTCCGGTTCTGGTGCCCATTCCGGCCCCAGACCTGAAAAACTCTTCCTCGTGGTGGTCTTTCGAGCAGAGTCAGCTAGCAGAGGTAACTTGTGGCTACAGTATGCAGCAGTAACAGTTTGCAGGAAACTCGGGAAATCTCAGAGAGTTGAGGCAGAGCACCTGGAGGACATCAGAGGGAAAACCAGGAAACCTTTTCTCCATAAAATATGATCCAGTTTCACCAAAATCTGTAATAATTGGTGCGTAATGCTAAACAACACTTTCTACCCACTCACCACAGTTACATGGTGCAGAAACAAGCGACAGGAGAGTGTTGTGGCTGAGACAGAGCCACCATTCACCATATTACAAGACACTGTACCATCAAAATGACTTTGAAGCTGTTATTTTAAGGTAAAAAATGTAATAATGTTGCTTTAAAACAGTTACTTTTAGTGATCTCTTTCAACACTTCATGTACATTAAACTAACTGTTTCATCTCCTCTGCTCATTCGCTAACTATTTCTTTGCACTGTTAATTGCAATAACACGTTAATTAATTGTTATAGCAGACTCAATATGTGGATGTATTTTTTAATCAAATCATAAATTCTTTTTTTTTTCCTTCTTCAAATTAGTTGAGATATTCGACAATCTTTCCACGTAGCCCCTGGCAACTGCAGAAGTACCCCCTGGGGTACAAGAACCCCTGATTGGGAATCACTGCCCGGAAACGGTACCGGTATTTACTCTCTGCTGCTCCTAAAAATTTCCTAAAATGTAATCAAAACAGGTGTAACCTACTTTTCCAGGTGTCCATTGTGTGATGGCTGTATTTTCAGAGTGACTGAACACACTTGACTGCTATAATCATAAAACTTTCCCCTGAACAGGTGCTTTATTGCAATCTGTGACTGTTACAACTCACAACAGTTGCACACCAACGCAGGGCCTCATTTTTATAGTTTTCCTGTTCATATTTGGTCTTACATCCAGTAGCATACGCAGAAAATCGCTCCACATTACATGCCGGTAGATGCTTGCCAAACTGCGGGGGTAGCCCCGGCACGTCCAACAGGAAGGACACCCTAAGGCGGACCCAGAACGTGCTGAAGGGGTTGACATATTTCAGCCAGCATGGGAATGCCTCGGGATCCCCCAGGAGCAGCTGGACGTGGATGGGAAAAAAAGGATGCCTGTGCTACTGTGCAGCCATCACAAATCAAACCAGGTAAGCATCTAAAAGTGGATGAAAGAATGGATTTATTGGTGATGTAGACAAACTTTTAAATCTTCAATTATGTGTGGACGAATTGGTTTTACAGGATAATGACTGTTCCACCTTTTTCCTGACCACTTAATAAACTACGACTAAATAGTCAATCCCACGATGCTCTGTGTGTGGCTTCCTTTACTTATGCTAAAAACTTAACAGTCTTCCACAAAAAGCACCTTGACCCCAACACCAGGCCACCAGCAGTCACAAAGTAAGTTCAGCTGAAGCCTTTCCAGTACTAATTCTATCTAGGGCCTTGGCTCAGCTTCTGCTCGGTAGCTCCTTCATCACTGCGGCAGACCGGGGGGAGGACTTTATTACAGCCACAGCTCGTTAGCTTGAGTGGTCTTAATGAAGCAGCGTGGCGATCAGACAGAAATCATGCTGCTGAGGCCCTGCGTCATTACACCGGCCTTTAATTACGTTGATATATTGCCGGGACGGGCCTCGATACGACAGAAAAATTCACCAAGTCTTACTAGACTTCAGCTTCCCACACTCATATCAGTGCATTACTATAAAAGTGTATTTTTTCAGTGTAGGTGAGTCTCAGATACACACTCAAAAGGCACATACCAGCGCTTTTACACTGTTTTATAACCAAAACCAACAATTATTTAAAATTTGTACCACACTTCCTTCCTGTCAGGGTAAAAAAACACCTCTGAAACAACATTTAGGACATCGTTAGACACTGAAACTCTCCACAGGAAGCGCAGACAGTGTTCAATCCCAGCATGCTTCTCTGCACAGCAGGTGGGAGAGAGAATCTCAGGACAGTTAGGGAATTAAGGCCAAGTCTTGGTGAGATCGGAAAAAGCAACTTGACTGGGTGACAACAGACTTGAAAAAGGTACTGTTGTGTTTCATTACTATTCATGAGTTTGCTTCAGAATGTATTCTCCAACTGAGTAGAGGGAAAGGACTTCCAAAATAAAAAACCTTCAGGGGTTTCAGTATGAGCCAAACATCAGAGCTTAGAGTCAAACAGTAACAGGAAATAATATCATGTCTGCTCTGAGTACCAAATAGGACGGAAACCTGAATAAGTAAAGGTGAGATGTTCCCGCAGAAGAAGAACACCCAACTGACTTTTTAAATGTTTTCCCATAAAGAAAACACACATACACAGATCTACAGGCAACAGTAACAAAGCTCATTTATGCTCAGTGTTTGATATGCATACAGGAGGGCCTTCTGCCGGTACTCGGCGTTCATTTCATCCGCATTTCAGATACAGACCAACACAGCAGTGTAGCAGTGTAGCCAATAGCTTAGGTGAGACGCGACCACAGGACAAGAGGATTATTTTTCAAACTTTTTGAGGAGAGGTCATGTGAGAAGTTTTAAACACCTGTATGATGTTACTTCACCTGGGCACAGAGACAAACAGTCACTACAGAACAGTTGGGAGGAGACTGGATGGAAATTAAACGAGTTGGACAGCGGCAGAGGAAAAGTGGACAGATTTGACTCTAAACGGCGCCCTTTAGGGTTTATAATGCGTATACATGCTAACGTGAAGGACGCATGGATGTATGTGGGCAGTGACGGTAATATTATTTGAAAAAAGCGATACCTTTTTCATACGTAGAAGGAGCATGAATGAGTCACAATGTGCCAACACAGACAGGGAAGAAGAAGTGTGCAGGCTAGTGTGGATGTAAACAGTGCTGGATTTAAAATACTTACAGAAATTGTTGAAATAAATGCATTAAAAGCATTTTTCACACTGATGTAAAAATACCTTCTATAACATCTCATTATCATTGCCAATACTACTTCTTCTATTTAAGTTTTGTTTTATTTTACTTATTTTACTAAATGTATCTTGCTTTTATTGTTATTATATTAGGCGCTGATGTCTCTTTATATAATTACTCTATTGTTTTTTGTCTTTTTGTTTCTTATTTAGTCATAATGTCTGGCACAAGAATTTCCTTTGGGATCAATCAAGATTTGTCTCTTATCTCTTAAGAAAGCTCCATCTTTAATTTTTTTTTTTAAAAGAAGAAGAACGAACAAATTGTATTTTTAAAAGTAACTTTGAAGACTTTCACATAGTTCTGCCCGGACTTAACCAACAATAACGAGGAACATATAAGTGAAAATTTGTCAAAAATGGTTTCAAGTGATATAAAAGCTTTATGAAGTCTCTGATTCTTCTCAAGTATTTTTTACGATAAATACTCAGATTTAAATGAGGCAGCAGCACGTCTGCAGGAGTGAAACATTACTGTCTGGCTTGCGCCGCCGCTGTGTGAAACATATTCCACTTTTCTTTCATTGGACTCAGAGTTATGATAGCTATATTATGTCATGCTTCCCTACCTCCTTCATTATTCAAAATGAAGAGAAATCCAGTTATATAATATGAGGGCAGAAGTTCTTATGAGATTTGGAAAGCTCAGCACTCGACATCTCCACTCTGTGTTAATTGGTTTTGCTTTTGAAAGGCCATCATTTTCTTTCGGGCCCATTAACCATAATGCTCCAGAGTCCAGGATTAGTTCGCACTCCGTAAGACTGCTGTGTTGTCGTTAAATTCAATTTAACGGGGCACCCACCAGTGCTAATTACTGCTAACCCCGCTTACTGCTCCATGTTAGTTTGGTCACTGTCCCCGTAATAAAGGATTTCTGTGGTGGGTCGTTTTTCCTTCACCTCTCAGCCTGCTGGTTGTTGTTTGTTTTTTTTCGCAGTGAGATGTTCTCACCTCTGCTGTTAACTTCTCGAATTTTAAATGCTTAACACAAATTCCTCTTCATTTAGCCGGTTAGCTGCGTGGTTCTGGCACCGGGTCCTTACCATCCAGGGAGCGGATGGTGCAGTTTTATGAAGCAGCGGTGGAGAGTATCCTTACTGGCAACACATCAGCTGAGGACAAGAGACGGTTGGACTCCTAGTGGAAACATCTGATACTAGATTACAAAAGAAGGGGCTTTAGATTTCCAGGAACTACCCCTCTCACTCAGCTAACAACCTTTTACATTTCTATCCCTCTCACAAAAGATTCCTGTTCAAGATTAACTCATATTTTGATGCTGTCTGCCTCATTAACACGCCAAACATAACCAACTCTGCAGGTTAAATAATTTGTGCCACAGGGACGATGTTTTAAAGCACTTGAAGCACTTTATCTAGTGGGTCATTTGATATTGCTGCTAATTTCTCTATAGGTGTTAATGTTTCATCTGTGCTGTTTCTTTGTGTTGGATTTTATTTTACCTGTTTGTTTTAGGCTTTTAGGATTATTGTATGAAAGCTTTTATGTTTTTCTGATTATTGTATAGGTTATGATTATTGCAACAGATGGGTCACCCATCTGTTTTATACTTTGTTTAATGTATCAGGCGCTGTATGAGCGAGTGGTTTTACTATTTTCTCTTTCTGTTTTTGTTTGAGCTCACTTAAACATATTCCAATCAATCATGTTGAGACGGCAGTAAAGTTTTGAATCTTGAATACCATCACGCGCACCTGCAAACCTCCACTGTTATGTAATGGCTGCAGGAATGTAGACCCTGTGAAAAGGAACATCACAGTCTTGTTATTTATTATATTAACCTTCCCTTTCGCCTCTTATGTTCTGTATATCTGTATAATATATTTAAAAGATGCAAAGAACAGGAAGGCTAATATCTTCCTGCTTGCTGTCCACAGCTCCAACATCAGTCAGTGTAGGAGAGTAAAGGCGACTCCCACACAGACGAGAGTGTGTGTGTCATTGTGAAGACAGCACACACAGACCCACAGATCATGCTGGACTCTTAATCCACCCATAACATGAAGAACATTACTTCTTTTGACATTGGCTGTTGTTTTCATATGTCCACACCATTTATTTTCCTTTCTTCCACATTGAAGAGAAGGGGAGGTTGTCCACCCATGAACGGTTGTTGCTGGTTCGGTGTTTAATCACGTGTGTCAAGCAGGACAAAGTCACAGTTGTGCACGACACTTAAACTATTAATCTGTGAGGTTTTGGCCGATATTTTTGGCACGAACAGTGTTTTGCATGTTCACACTTGACGAGAACTAATCAAAGCTCAGTTCACACAGATTAAAATGAACTAGTTCACGTTCATAGTTCATAATTTAAGATTTTGAACCATTGTGCTAACTAAGCTCCGGTGAGATCGTGTCTCTTTCAGTAGTTTTGTAATCCAGCTTTGAACTTCAGTGTCTTTTTGTCTTTTCCATAATGACACATCCAACACTGAATGTCCTCTGTGATCATTTAGCCATTTACTGTGTTGAAAACAGTTATTATTGTTGTTAGCATGATTGTTAGCTGTCGACTGGCAGTCCCATGATGCCTCAGGCTGCGTGTGTCGACCAATCACTTATCCGACCAAGAGCCTTCAATAGGTCATATATTATTTGATTTTTAATGAATTGCAATCAATTTGAGCTTCAGTGCCTAGATTACGCAATATGAAACATTACCCTCTTCCATTTTATAAAACCCAGTCGTACTTATGAGTGTTAACTCTTGCAGGAGTTAACAATGCTCAATTCACCGTTGGCCAAAAATATGAGCACATTCTTTCAGGTTGAAATAACACTGGGCACGAATAAGTTATGGCAGTTGTTAGTGGTGTCTCTGCATTCAAACTGTGAAAGAAATACATAAATCTTTGAATTACAGTACACATTTGACAAAAACATGAAGTAACATGTCTGGGTGGTCTCCTGGTTTAGAGGACTGCAGCATAACTGAAGAGACACAAATTTGATGTTGCTCTTGAGCCACAGTTTCCTTAAACGCTGAACCTCCACCTACTTGCATGTAAATCATTCTGGGTTTATTTGCCTTCAGTGCAAATGACAATGGAGTGCTGGTTTATTCACAGCACTCCTGCAGTTTTCAGTCTGCTGCTTAGAGAAACTGACCTTTAATATTAACTCTCCTACCCATTTGGCCAGCCGGATATGCTTAAGAAACTTCTGCACAGGACGCAGGTAAAAGATTCATTATTCAGCCCCAGGAATGGGCAGGGGAGGGCTTTTCCAATGGCTTTTACCTAACTACCCCCCTAAAAGCCTCCCAAGAAAAATACCTGCATTACAGAGCCATGCTGTGGGGAGAGTGTGTTCACTATAGAAGCACTCCCAGTACCTGAATAAAAGATGAAATATTGAACATAGACTGTGGGGTTTTAAGTTTATTATTTAGGCCAAGATGGTCTAATTGCTCTAATGCAATAGTTGATTTTTTTTTTTCCTAGCAAGGTGGAGGCTGCTACTTTGTGAGGGACCCACTTTACAGCACAACTATATTTTCAGTGAGGAGGTAGGCAGGGAGGGAGGTACTGTACATTCAAGGTAGAGACATTAATTACTTTTTAATTTGTAAGGAGGGTTTTACAGACTCTTCAATTTTTCAGGCCCAGGGCTCTTTACCTGAGGCTACGGACGGCGGGGAGGGGAGATCTAAATCTAAATGTAGAAGTTTTTAATGTAGAGAACGATCACACTGCCTTTATTATTAATAAAAAGTAAAGCACTGCTGCCATCAAAACCAAATAGACCCAGAGGAACCTTTCAGAGTAAAGAGTGTGTCATCATGAGATGGAATGAATGCAAAAAGTCTGATTACCATTTTACAATATTAACATTTTCATTTATTTTCTTTGGAGCTGTGACCAGCAGTTCAATAGGGTGCTCTGTCGGTACGTCGCTACCGCCACAAAAAAATATCCAACCTTTGGCTGCCAGTGTTCACCCAAGGAGGCTGCAATTTGGCATGGAGCAAGGGCTGGACGATATAAGATAACAATGATATCTCAATATAATTTTCCTTGACAAAAAATGTAACAAATGTTGTTTAATATAATAACTATAAACCATCCATAGGGCCTGGACCAGAAAAGTGGGGCACTAATGCACCTTGAAGTTGCAATAGACAATTTCATAAATACTGATTGTAGAGTGTGATGGTTGTAGAAAAATGACACCATCTGTGTATAGACTGGTTCCCTGTAAACTGTTTCACGATGCTATTCTGTCCGTCTGCCATCGAGCTGGATGTTTCCCTGAAAAATGAAGGTCGAATTAAGGCACAAATTAAGCACATCTGCCATTGTGCAACTAGAACAGGAAGGTGTATTGTTTTCCAGTCGCTATCCCCAGGTAATGGTGGAACAACTCGAATAACTGTGGAAACTCTACACTGCAAAAGAAAAAGATCCCCACTGATGGAGGAGGTAAAGAAGGTGAGGAGGGAGAGTCATAGAAAACCGAAGTAAAGCAAGGGTGAACGAACGTCCTCCGGTGTTGTGTCAAACTCAGCGGCTGACATGTGTTTCCTCTTACCACCGGGACTTGAGACAATTCAAAACCGGCACAGTAGCCTGGCTGCTAGCGACAGCCATTTTGCAAATGTGGGCTTTGCGACTGTGGCACCAACAGTTACACTTCAAGTAGACACTAAGGTGGAGGGAAAAGTAAAAAGCTATCTATTTCAGGTTTAGTTACCGCCTACCATTAAACAGAAAAGAAGCCAGCTTTCTAGCTGCCAGGTTTACTTTCTGGTTATGCGGACCACTGAACATGTGCAGCAGTGTTTCTCCCGATGGGCCTATATACTTTACATTTTATTTTTTAACTCACTTTTCTCGACTTGAGGGAAGTTTTACAAATATAAAACCTACATGGAACAAAAAATCATAGTAAAGGGTCCAATCCGTGGCCAATGGAGGCAAGGCTGAGGGGCGCCACCCTATCCAGGTCTTAATAATACATTCATGGTCCAGTTCAGTGCTACTGATTATGTGTTTCTGCTGGTGTAAACCCAACATTTCCTGATTTTGCTGCTTCATAATAAAAGTATTTAAGTTACAAGATAACGGGAGTTTTTCTGCGAAAAAGTTCGTTTCACTTATAAGCAGTTATTTTGCAATAATAGTGTAGGGAGGAAAAGTTCAAGCAGAAACAGCTCCAGTGAAAAACTAACTGCACCTTTAACAGCTCAGCCCGAATGCATAAACAACTGATTTTACCTGCTGTGTGCGATGGAAAAAACACTTGCTGCAGAAATAACAGGGGACATTTATTCTGTAATAATATTACAGCTGCTCCTCTGACCACAAGTCACGATTATGGATCATCCCGCTGCTTTTAAACGTAACTCAAGACAAGTACGTCGTCGGTTAAAGACACACCTTCCAGCGGGTAGCCTGTTGTAATGGACATGCAAATCCCTGCCACGCTCAAACCAAGTCAAGCCAAGCCAACACATGTTTATGGACGAGTTTTTTTGAGTGTGAAACAGAGACGGAAAGACCGTGGCATCACCTCTCGGCCCCTCCTTGTGTGTTGCTTTTGACATTTCCCAGTAATGATGGGAATTTTCTCCCCTCTCCTAGCAGGAGTCACCCTTCCTCCCCTCTCCAGCGGCCTGGCCCTCCATGCTGGGACCCACACAATCGCTGCGCACCGGGGCCTGTGAAATCCCAGGACGCCGGGGCCCTATGAAATCCAATAGAATGGCTTTTATCCCCTGAAGATACAGTACAAATCATCATTGGTTTTATCTCAGCTGGGGATGTCGATTTATCTAAATGAGCTTAGTCCCTCTAGCTGCCTGTCAGAGTTATTTCTCCAAAACCAGCCCCACCCTGACGCCCACCCTTCCTCTCATCTTTCCCCTCTCTCCTCCCATCTCTCAGCCCCTCTCTTTCTCCTCCCGCCCTGATTCGGCGAGGTTTAGATCCTTTCGATGTCTCCGTCCTTTGTTCAGTTGAGAGGGAGGGGGCAACAGAGGACGGGGCAAGTAATGGGATTGGTACCCTGTACTGGGCACCAGTTTTGTTCGAAGCCTGCCTTACTGGCCCAAAGACAAGTGTGTGTGAGTGCATGTGTGTGTGTGTGTGTGTGTGTTATTCTGAGTCCCTTTAGTGTGCAGTGGAATGTACTTAATCTGCCTGCCATCATAATGCAAATGAAGCTCCCTGGTCCCAGCGGGGAGATACTGTGTGTGTGTGTGTGTGTGTGTGTGTGTGTTGTGGAACAGCCAGGCTCTTGACAGGGAATGCTGGAAAGCTCTGGAGGGGGCATCAAAGAGTGGGCAAAGGCTTCTGTCACACTAACACAATGGCTCAGGACCAGGTCCAGTTACACACACACACACACGCACACACGCACACACACGCACACACACACAGAGGACTACTGGAGGAGTCTGAGATATGACACTATGCAGGTGAAGCGGTGAAACGACAGTGACACTGTATTTCTCTCAGAATGAATTTTAGAACAAGCTTGTTTTTGCTCAAAGCAAAATCAAATAAATGAGTAAACACTCGAGCAGAAGTAGAAATACAGGCCTCAAAACTTTCACATTAACAAAAGAAGTGCTGTTTTAAAACTCCCCTTGAGTTCAGTAACAAGTTAACTTCACAACAGCCTAAGTTATTATAGTTTCTAATACCTCCTTCTCACTCTGCTCGACAAATCTTCTTTTCCTTTGTCTCACTTTGTCTTCTTCCTCAGGACTGAAAGCACACATTGTACGTGGTGTACGAAATCATAACGTGCAGTTGCTGTCTTAGGCAGAAACTTTATTTACACAGGTATATAGATTACTCTTTAAAGTAACATTAATGTTGATTTACATACTTAGATGTTAATTCTGAAAATGTGAGACTGAGTAAAGCTGTGTGTGCTGCCGTCCTTTTCCTTTTACACAGATCACAAATTAACAATAGTTGTAGTTTTAATGTACTGCATTATGAATTATTATAGCAGTAACATAGCGTACATCATACTGTCTTTAGTGAAATTGTAATATAACATTTGTTTTGACTGAAGATTTGCTCATAAAGTTCTCTAAACATCAAACCATGCTGTTTTATTTAAACTCCGAGGCAGCACGGTTGAAAATGGTTTAAAAAAACTGTCTCAATTAGCTTTTCTTCCAGGGCTCAGTCATTAGAGGTTAATGAGTTAAACCCAAAGATTAATGTGCATCATACTGAACAGGTTTCGGAGGTGAAATATCTCGTTCTTATATCAGATTCCCATCTTAAATGTAAGAAACATGTTGCGAAAGCAAAATTTATATTTACACTTCTCAGAGACAGCCTCATTTCATGCACTCTGATGTTTTCATATTTAAGTTATTGTGTAACCTCTTGGTCACAAGTAACTTAAAATAATCAAGTCTCTCACCTGCAGAGCTCAAACTGGATTATAACTGGGATCATTTTAAAGTCAAATAAAATAAAAATGGCAGCGCATCCACAGACCATCCAAAAGAGTTGGCCATTTATTTTCTTAAACAAACGGTCATGTCCTGTACTTAATGTATATGTCAGCACACAGAGGTACCTCACCATCATTTTTCTGCATGTCATCGGATAAGATTAAACGTGATTACAAGACCTCTCTATAAATAAAGCTTTCAGGGCTCCCTTGTTAAAGTGACCCCTTGATCTCAGCAGGTTTATCTGAATGAAAGACCGAAGACGTTGCTCTTTCTTTTTAAAGCAGTAAAATACTTAACTGCACCTTGTCCTCTTCTCCTATCATCCTCATTCTTAAGATCAAGGTCAAGGTAGATTTTATTGTCCCAAAGGGAAATTACTTCTGTAGAGAGGTTATAGGAAATACTGTCTCCACATGGCAACCAGAAATATATCTTTAGGGTACAAGCTCAAGTCAATACTGAACAAAGGGGGAAAAAAAGGAAATATACACACTGGATCGCTGCAGACAGAAATGTGCCTTTGGTTCAAACATTATTGTAAATTATGCTGGGAGGATGATTGACAGTGCGGGTAGTCCTTTACACTTCTTTGAGGTTAAATACATCCTTTTTTAAATCACTGTTGTGCAATTACTGTAAATTTACTGTTACATTGTACATTACAAGCAGAGGGAGATGATATAAAAAACCTAATTGCAAAATCCTAAATTGCATGAAAGGAAGAAGACAACACAAACAAACTCGTCAACAATTCACACCATGGAATATCAAATGCTAATTACTCCGACAGTTGTTTTTAAAATATTGTTTTCGTGAGGAATATGATTTTATACGAGACTTTTTCAAACAGTCAAAGGCGCTTCACTCCTCACGCCTGATCTGGGATTCCTCATTTCAGTGCTTTGACAGTCAAAGGTACAACAATGTGGCCGAACCTATTAATAGCGAGAAAGTTAATTAGATCCAAAGATTAATTAACGGCTGATCTAATCCATCAAAGGGCTAAAGATAACCATCTAATTAACAATATGAGTGAAGAACAGCGACAAAGTTTGTCAAACAAAGAACTCTGTCGTTAGACATCAGTGTTATCTCCGGCTATCGCTCGTCCCCATCTATTGTTCTCTCTCATCCCTCTCGTTCACCCTCTTCCCCTGTTCTCCTTTACTTCCCTCTGTTCGCCCCCCCCCTCCACCCTGCCCCTGATGTTTATTGATTGCCAGAGTTCATACAAGAGCATCACTTAATGTGCTTGCTTTCATGTCCTGCCTTTGTTGCCAGGGCCGCAGCCCACGATATTGCAAATTGATCCGTCTCTCCCCGCCACCCTTTGTCAGGGTTTGTGAAGTGAACTACTATTACATTAGCCCACTCTCCGATCCGCGCCCCCCGCCCCTCTGTTTCCCCCCATCCCACCCCCCACCTGAGTCTTTCTTTCACTCGTTCTGCCTCTTTCTTGTCGTTCTGAGAGGATGGCATCGGCATGGCTAAACACTGGTGTGAGAGCTGATTAGCGGAGCCACACGCCTGACTGGCTGCATTGATGAGCTCCTTGAGGTTTGATGATGTAGCCAATAAACGGACACTTTTGATTATCTGACCTCTGACCTCTTCTGTAACAACAACCTTCCCCCCCCCACCCACTTCCTCCTCATCATCCTCCTTCACGCCTCCTTCTCTCCATTGTCCTTCTCAGGTGACGACTTGAAAATGAGGTCATGCTTGTGTGAACACAAACAAGGGCGCTCATCCTCAAGGGCAGTCCATCCTTGAAATGATTCGGTGCAGGATTTTACCGCCTCTGGGAAGGCTCTGATTGCGTGACGCTTACTTTGAAATATCAAGCATTTAGTAAGGTATAGAAACAAAAGCTGGAGTATCCTTGCTGCAGATAGGTAGATCTTCAAAAAAGTTTTTCGAGGAAGTTATGGGAGTGAAAGCTCTGGGATGGAGAACTTCTACGTAACTTGTGATAACCTGTCCCTTTAGGCATTGGAAGTGAGTGGACTTGCAAGACAGGCATCCAATAATAAGGCTTTCTCTCACTTCGCTCCTGCCCTGGACAACTTGGCAGGAATTTGGAACGAAGACGAAACGCCGGCGCTCTTTTGACGTGCCTGCGGTCTGACTTCGACGTCCTCCTGAGCCGATCAACAGCGATTCCTGAAGTCTGCATCCTTGACAATGTAATTGCCTGGTGGAGTCTTCTCCCCAGTTTAAGGCAGAGTGCCTGTAATTAAGATTGGATGCCCAGGACCACCACCACTTCAACCCCTCAACACACACATACGGACTCCGCTGCCTCCCCAAAGCTACTGTTGTCATGGAGAGAAGACATCAGAGGAAGAGGCTGCAAATGTTTGCAGTGATGGTAGCAAGGGGTGGGGGGGTGGGGGGTCTGTGCAGGGGGTTGTTTTCAACTGTGTGAGAAGGGGGGGTATGAGAAGGGAGCGTTAAGGGGATGGGGGACTGCGGCACAATCATCTTGATTTCTTGTGCTGAACGATTACATGCCACGCTAATTGCTAGCAGAGGGATCTTTAATAAATATTTCATTCGGTGCAGCATCATTACTGCCTAATGTCGTTATTAATCTCCGCCGGTAATTTCCACTCAGGAGAAGCGTCTTTGTGAGGGGGAAAGCAGTGTTTTTTTCCACCCCACAAGGAGAGAAAGAGCGAGTGGGAAAGATGGAGATGGAGAGAAGAGGAGAATTAGGGAGGGATGCTGGAGAAGTGCCATTACATTAAAGTTATGAGAGGAGAATGGAGGAGGAATGAATGAACCATGCAGAAGGAGAGAGAGAGGGGAGTGCTAAAGAGGGACAAAGAGAAGGAAAGTGAGGGAAAGAATAAAAAAAAAGAAAGAAAAAAAAAAGAAAGTCAGAAAAGAGAGAAGGGGAAGTGAAGTGAACAACACTGGGTGGATAATTCTGGGTGGGAGAAAAGCCTGGCTGCAAATAATGTTACAGACACATGTCATTTCCTGAGAGGCCTTTCCATCAGTGAGCTCATAGCTACTAATTTGATTTGTACATGGGAAGGGGGTTGTTATAACTGCCTCTGTAGAAAAAGATTTAGTTAGGGTAAATGGCTCGGGCTGCCAGTCGTGACTTCTGTGGTGTCAGACACGTGGAACGATCAGCGCTGCCACCTGACCTGCAGGAATCCATCTTACTATCCCGTGCAGCCTGGATGACATGTTTCTGTAGGTTAACCCAGAAGTTAGCATCTCCTCGGCTCCCTCGACAGAAAGCCTGTGGAATTATTATTAAAATAAACTCTGTGGCAAATGCAAGTTTATGATACTGACACGTTTTTTCAATTTTTATGATTTTTGAAGTGTAAATGCAACCACCAGATATAAAAAGCTAAGGTTGTAGGCTATAAACAAATTACAATTAGTGAGTAGATGAGTTGGCTTAATGACGTTCATGGAACATATTCCTTGAAAAAAAATGTGCTTTACATATCCAATGTTAGAACCAGTAGTTTCTTTAGAGTAAAACAAAGCGAGCTGCTTAATTAGCACAAATCGTACTATCTATGATTGATGAGCAGACGACTTCATTACAACAAAACGATTCTGAAACAATATTTTAATCAGCAGATAGTTCAAAATGAATAAACTTTTTTTCTTTCACAGATAAATTTGGCTTTCAAAGAAAACATCAACAATGCAAACTGTCAAAGTAGCCCTTAAAGGCAGCACACTGCTGACAACATACCCTGTGTGTATTTGCAGACCAACAGACAACTGTGCTTTGGTTCATAACATGTTGTGCAAGCCGTCTCTTCCTTCATGCAGTTTAAGACATTAAGAAGGCGTGAAAATGGCAGCAAGCTAAGCCTTGGGCGAATAGCAAATGGCATTAGCCACCGAGCACACATTGCATTTTGCTCATTCTAATATCCGTCCGTGCCCGCAGCTATGCTAGCTAACTGCTATCAGACTGGCTTATTCACAGACATTCTCCACAGCTCTTGTGCTTTTTAAAGCAAAATTCAATCTTTGGTAATAAGTGAATTTGAGATGGAGCATAAGCACAAACCAAAAAGAAAATCCAAATCCATGTTGGTTTTATCTAACAATGTATTTCATGGCCGCATTCCAAACTCTTATGAGAATAGGTTATGAATGATTACCAGAAAAATGATTATATGCTTTGCATGATGTTTCAATAACATATCCATCATATCTGGCCATAGACGGTGACAGTAGGGTTGGAAAGGGATGGAGGGACGAGCTTGAAAGAAGAGGAGAGAGAGTGATTTATTGGCTTACAATAAAAAAAAGGAAGAAAAAAAAAAAGGCTTCACCTAAACCATCTATCCAGCCAGTACTTAAACACTCTCTTCTTCTCTCTGCTTCCATCTTCTTTTCTCACACACACACACACATACACACAAGTGATGGCATTGCCCCCAAAGAAAATAGAGTTGTGTGTACCATCCAATTATCTGTCAGGGGTGAATAATGGCCCCAATAATATATTCACATAGCCGTTGCCGATCAATTTTTAATCAAGCTGAGAAATATGGAGGAAGTGAAGCTAAAATGACCCACCAGGAACTCTCCCATAATGCCTCAGCAGAAGAGTCCCTAATTTTGCTCCAATCAAATTACCTACTCCCCAGACCCCTCCAGCTCCCCCAACCCGCCATCATCCTAGGAGCTGTAATGGTGCCTCCCAGCGTGGGGCAGACTAATAACTACAGCCGGACTGTTCCTTTATAAGGGCAGAGGTCAGGGAGCAGTGACCTTATTAAAGACATTTTCACGGATGATAAAGTGATTAGCTGTTACTAGCTTGATAACATGCACGCAGCGGCGCAAAGTGAGAAAACAGAACCACAAACTGGCTTTTTTTATTCATTTTTCATGTCTTAAAATCAGCCTAATGTCCATTGATTTGTTTTTAAAATGTCCATAATGAGATGGGGACATAATTCTACTTAGATGTATGAAGAATTGGTGTACTTAAATAAATATAGAATAAAGTTACATATTAAAACATTTCTTGGTCATAAACTTTGACACAACATTGACATATTATCACATTATGAAGTACATCCTGTCAACCTGCTCACAGTTGTCTGTTTACTAACCCATCCAGCAGTCGTGTTTCTAACCCTCTGGGGGATGCCAACCCAATCACAGAATAAATGTTGGCAACATATGTCACCACAAATCATGGATATTGTGAAGCTTTTCTTTCTGTTGCAACTCGACATTCTTTAGGTTCAATTTTTGATTTAATGTTGTGACAGCACTGTTTAGGCAGAAAAAACACTTGGTTAGGGTTCGGAGAAGATCATATTTTGGATTTTAAAAAATACCTATTATGATCAGCAGAAACACAGATGGAGATGTCTGACTTTTTGTCAAAATAATTGTTTCTTGTCAGCACACACACAGCTGGAAATTGTCCCGATGTTTCACACGGACAAATGTTGAAACACCAGTCTTGAACGGTGGTCGCCGGCACGGCTGCGTTCTCGTCTGTAACTGCATCACCATCCCCTCCGCCTCATCATATAAAAGCCAGGTCCTGAACATGTCATGTGGACGTGATATGACACGTTTTGTAGAAATGTCAATTAAAGACGTACAGTAGGCATATGACATGTGCAGATGTGTCAGTGGTTTGCATTTTAACCAGCTGGTCACTAACTCTGTCTGCTGTTTTGTGCTTGTCAGGTAGTGTACAGTCCATTTTTAGAGGTTTTTCACTGAACTGGAATCTACACCAATGATAGCACTGAGACTAAACCAAAATAATCAGCTGAAATACCCTAAAAAGCTTCACCGAGCTATTCTGTTTTTGATGGATTAATAAATGACTCACTGAATTCAGAGTAATACTCAACAGCCATCTTACAAACCATAACATGTCCGAGTTCTTGAGAGGCTCTCAATTCTTCTGCTACCTTTGGTTACTGATGTGTAATTGTAAAGATCTTGGCTAAAATACCTCAGCTATGTCAGATGGAAATTCAAGCATGCTTAATGGAAACCAGCCTACTGTACAAAACACTGTTAAACCATATGGACACATTTCACGGTGTGCTGTACCAACAGACTTTTCTTACATTAATTTCATCACCTCTAACCCACATTTGCTCTGTACCATAGTTACTCATTTATAAACACAATACTCATGAACGCATTTCTTATGTTTATGTCTGCAAACACACACACAATCTTCTCGTCTGTGCACTTTGTGAGTAAATCCAACCCCATATAGTCGATCCCAGTGCGCCTGAGATGGGTCACGTACCTCTGTGCAGCGCTGGGGCAATCTGCAATGAAAGCTTTCCCATTTGTAATAAACTGCAGCCTCTCAGAAGAGCAGTCCTTGGGAGAATCCAGCATACTCACTCCTCACTATAACAACAGCGTCTGTAAAACAAATGAGCGGGGAGGTAATTGCAGACAAACAAAAATTACATTTCCAATAAAGGTTCTTGTCTCTTTGGGCTCCCAGAAGCCCCCAGCCCTCCTCAACTGTTTAACAGCCTTAATATACCCTCTCATCAGCCCTCGTGTTGAGAAGCCGCCTGAGAGAGGTTATCAGAGCACAAACAGAGCTCATCTAATGTGAACAGGTTGAGGGTTTAGTGTTTGAAGTGTTTTAGGCAATTAAAAGGGGGAAGTAATGGCGGGATAGATGGATGGGAGCATTAGACAAAACACTAAAAGTTTACATGACCCCTACTTTACACTTGAAGACATTCATGGCACTGTGGTAAAAGTCTCATAATAAGAAGCACTTATGGGAAGATGAGTAAAGCAAAATGCTATTATACCCAGCATGAACGCATGCAAATTCACATTACAGAAGCCCCGACGTGTTTTTCTTAGTTTTTATGCATGTGGTGATGTAATTGCTAGAGGTGTCCTGAATGCATCTTATAATCCATCACTCAACAATTCCCACCATCTGTTAGCAGTGACGACGGACACGAATCATAACTGAAAGCAAGAATCTAAAGTAGGCATTGAACTTTTAATCGCCAACATCAATAAATAACTTCATCAAGTCGACAAGTAGGTGTTATTCTCATGAACATACAGGTTATCTGGGACAAGATCAACAAACTTCGTTGTTGTCAACAACTTGTGCCATCGGGGGACATTTTACAGAGGATGGAGTTGTTCTTTTAGAGCGTTGAGAGTTTCTGGCAACAAACAGTGGAAGGAATAAAAAGCTTGTGGAAAATTACTTCCAAAGTATGTAAACAATTTAAAAAAGACTAACTTTAAACTTGCAAAATCAGCATAGCAACTGCTGTTAGTGTTCATATTCCTGCTGGATAGTTTCAGAACACGTCTTCCTCCTTGGTGACTCAGTCTGTCTGCATTATGTCAGTTTCAAACCGCAACCCTGACATAACACATTTTTCCCTTGTTTTGACCAAAAAACGTGCCCTCTTTGGAGCTCTATCAGTTGTCTCATGTTGCTTTGAAACTCAATATTTGTGCCAACTGGTAGACCTTTCACAGCTTGTTGGTCAACCAACAGTCTAAAACTCAAGTTTATCTGGGCATTTAAGATAGTGAAGTTTTTTTGATGGCCCAAATCAGGGCTGCAAAGTGGTGCCAGTGGACCACAGCTGGCTTGCCATAAGGTTCGATTGTTTAATTTTAGAAGAAGAAAAAAAATCACTGTTTTATGCCATTTTATTTTTTAGTGAGGAAAACTGCTTTTAAATATGTCGGATCTCTAATTGTTTATTATTTATTTTATAATCTGAGCATGGCGGGCAAGTGCGCAGTAAGTCAGGCAATTAAGGGAACTTTGGATCCGAGTACCATTTTGCACAAGAACAATACACTGCAGTACAATAGGTGTTTGCTTTTGGCCACTTGCCCACCATTAAGTTTCAGTTTTGGCTCTCCAAGGGAAAAAAAGCCCTGAACCATCTCCACAGCCCTGTGCCAGTACTAAAGAAAGGTCTGGCTGCACCAGCTATCCCTCTGATATAGGGTATTTCTTTAAACCAGACACAATCATCTGGGGTAGCCTAAAGCCGAAGCAAAATAGTGTCAGGGTGGAGCTTGTTTTGGTGGAACATTTGCTTGAGGAGGTGAGCCTGGCATTAAAATGGCTAAAAAGGTAAAACAAAAAAACACTAGCTTGTTTTCATTCATACCGTTAACTTTTCAGTGTGTAGGCTGCTAGCTCAGAGGTTGTTGTTTCTTCCCATAGAGACGGGGATTTTGAAAATGCTAACACCCACAATGCAGAAGGAGAGGGCATGCCAACTGAAACAGGAGACTAACAGCAGGCTTATACCTCGAGTCTACGTCCAGCGAATCAGACTATTGCCATGGTGTCATTTTGTACTGTTGCAGATATTATCAGACAGATCCTTGTCTAAAAATGCTTCACACAGAAGTAAACTTCAAAGCACAGGTTTGCATACATTCACACAATCTAACACATTCACTTGCAGAGACACAAGCCAACTGTAAGCTCACGACACACACACACACACACACACACACACACACACACACACTCTCACATAGTAAGAATTCCACTGAGTGCAGCAGCAGTCATCTCCTCCCTGCAGCAGTGAGATCAAATCAGTCTGTTTATCTGATGGTGAACCTGACATTAGGCCAAACTAAAGGTCCCTGCTCGGCTTCCTCTTATCAAACCCTGCAAACAGTGAACTCCGTGGCCCGGCCCCTCACAAGGGGAAATTGATTACAGCCTCGGGCCAAAACGGCAGTAAGTCCACAGCTCTGTTCATTCCATTATGAGTCCAAGAGCCAAGCGCGCCGAGGTGGCTATTAGCTACAGGTTCTGGATGAGATCCTCAGATATTATTTGATCTTGTAGCATTGATGGACTGAACGATAGGTGGCGTAACGTGAGCTTAGGTGCAGGGTTGAGGCTCCGTATGACCTCAGCGGTGACTAAACAGCCGCGGTCAGAGCTTTTAACGAGAGGTCTCGGGGGTTCATATCGGTTTGACATATTTTACTGTAAATGGATGTATTGACTGCAGACAATGAGGGACTTGCCCACTAGTAACAGACTCAAAGCAAGCAGGCTCTGAAATGCTCTTTTTAAAAGGTTGTGTGTACCAACACTACAACATCTGCCTGTGTTTACTCCCGTTATATTATTCCGTTTAAAGTTATGTGTGAGAGAAAGACGGAAAGGGGGAAACGAGCAGTGAGAAAGTGTGTGCATGTGTTAATAGTTTCAGGGCATTCCTGTCAGTGTTGCTGTATGATTGCGGGTCCTGTGTGGCTTCCTGCAAACTTTAATGCTTAGACGGGTTTGATGTAAACACTCAGAGGAGACAACGATGGGAAAGTCCCTGAGATATTTAACTGACTAATTCCTTCACCAGTTTTTCTTCTCTCTTTGCTCATCTCTTTCTTTACTTTGCCTCAATCGTTCCTCTGTGGCGGAAGAATCTGGGAATCCGGGATATGCAGAGCAAACATGCCCTTTTCCGTCACCGAAAAAATAAAAGGAGAATGTGTGAGTGTGTGTGCTGCAGACAAGCACACACACATACCTCCACCTCGCAAACAAATACCTTTTTGTTAAAAGTTTGCTCCAGGCGTTTCATTTCTCCAATTAGACTTGTCGAGGGCCTGACAAGTTTCAACTTTGTTCGCTCCACCACACAGGAAATTAAAAATTGTTTCTGAAACTGTTGTCTTCCAACTAAACCAAAAGGGGGGAAAAACATCAGCATAACTACTGTTTGGCACAGAACAGTTTTTTTCATAACGCATACTGGAAATTTAATTGTGCACCACTAATTGACTGCTGACTTTTCATTTCAGGAGTCAAACGTTCAACCTTTCAGACATCAAACATCTCATTTAATTTTGTTTACTTTGTACAAGTCTGAGGTACCAAATTACGATATTTTGCTGATATATTTTGGACAAAATGATGTCTGGGCTTCAAATTCATTTTGTATCAACGAAAACTTACCAGGTGTATGTAAATCAAATCAATCCAAGGGTAGGCGAGCACCCTGTATTCAAATTCAGTTTGTGAGAGGTGCTCATGTAGACTTAACAAAAAATAAATAAATCACAAGAAAAACAAAAGAAAAGCTTCCAACCATGAAGGTCTTCTTCAGGGTACAAAATGGTGGACAAAGACCAAGCAAACATTCTTATAAACTTGGCAAGGGGTGTCACCCAATCCTGACTGAGTGAGTGCAGGTGGGTGAAATCAATGGATCACAGATGACACGCCTCCCCAAGTGTGAAAAATATCCTGCACTAAACAAACAGACATCATAATGACATCCATCACATGAACACATTTCTGAAAATATTCAATCCAGTAGGATTAAAGGGATAAAAAACGCATTTTTATAGTTTAAAAGAGAGTGATTTTAAAACTTACCTGGTTTGTCTGGCACTAAATCTCTGCCCCCTTTGTCTCTACAACTACTTTTTCACTAAGGCCTGTTTTTTGGGAAAAGATGAAATAATAGTAATGCAGACTGGTTAAAAATTAAAAATCAACGTGTTATTAGTTCTCAGGGAATCTATGTTAGTTTGATTGGATTTATTAATCGGTGCAAATACTGTAAACAGTAGGAAATGATAGTGACACAGATAACTTTGTACAGTGACAGCTCTAAATGGCATCAGAATGTAGTTTTGATGCGTCACCTCCTCTGAGCCAAGAAATGACCATACCTGATCCAATTTTACTGAAATCTACTTTGTCTCAATCTTATCAATTGCAGCCCCCGTTTGCTGACGGGTTTATTTATACAAAACGTGTTTTCTCGTTAAAGAATGTCGCCTCTACGATCAATCACCCACCAACGAGAAGGACCATCTGTACTGTACATAACAAGAATAAACGTGTAGGTAAGTTTAAAGCCAATTATGTTTGTAACCAGATGTGATACCGACTCTCTGAACTGTTCTTGAGAAACACACACCTTTAAAGAAAAACTGACCCACATCGCTTGTACCAGCAGTCATATCATGCACACTAATTGCAAAGTGGGACGTATCGGCCACATGTCTGCATTTCCATGCATGCACACCCCCACAGGCCGCCCGCCCCTCCCTGCTTCGTCTCCTCTGATGTGTTTTTCATGTTAACACTTTGCAGTGCCTTAGGTACATCGTGCGGCTTCCCGCCATACACAGCCCGACCAAGCCCATTTAGAATGTTTTTATGGGCTAACATCGTTTTTATTTTTCAATTAAACTTTTATACTTTTGTGTTTTTTCCCCCTTTCTTCTTTTAGGGGGATGCTATTTTATCTCACACAGTTTCCTTATGTGCTGTTTTCTCCTCTCTGCTCTCTTTGTCTTGAAAAAAAAAATGCTGGTTGCTAATCCTGCTTTGGTCCCAAACTGAAACCTTGGTTTTAAATGTCGAATCAAGGCTACACAATTACTCTAAATATAATCAAAATTGAAACATGGCCAAGTGTAATATCCAAATCTTGATCTCTTTTTTGATAAAGGTAAAATGTGTGAAAAAACAGCATTAGTGAGAAGTACTGTAGAGCTGCAGAGAGGCCCCGGCCTACAAATCTTGTCCTCCAAAACATCAAACATCAAAAGTCAAGGTAGTTTTTCAGTGATGCTCCGTGATCAAATCCTCTAACGCCACCCAACTAAACTCCTTTTTTCAGGTTAATTGAAATGTTTGCTCAAACGTCTTTCTTTGCCATCCATCTCTCACGAGTGGCCGATCGGTCATCGATCAGCTCTGTAAACACGGTCACAGTTTTTTTTTATCACTTCCCTGACACAGCATATTACTTTTCCCCAGGCAATCAGCTAATCCTTATTGTTAATTGTTACTTTATATTGAAAAAATATTTCAAATTGAATTAGAGCTCATAAAGTCTGATACACTTGCATAGTTTAATCTTGCTAACAGTGTATTGTAGATGTACTTCCACCTGGACAACCTACAACACTTAAATACTGTAATATTACCATTTCCTACATCTTGTTATCTTAATTGGAAAATGCTACATTCAGACTAAGGCCTAATTCAGAATATCCAAAAGTAACATGCTGTTATATCAAAGTCCAAATATTGTCATATTCATAATAATAGTGGAATATGAGTGTGCATGTCAACATAAGCCGGGAGAAAACCTCAACACGTTCCTAATCTATCAATAATTCAACAGTTTCTTCTCAACAAAGAAGGGTCTCATTCACACTTGAGTGCCTTTTAGTGCCAATTCACTCATCATTCATTTGTAGTTATTTTAGTCCATTTGTTTTCGTAAAGTATTTGAGTACAAACACAGATTTTAACACTCAATCGTTGATTTAATTTCCTTCTTTTTGTTTGTTAATGTTTTAAACTGTACAGCTGCCCGGCCCAAAACACATTCATGAATCATGACGTTATAATTACAAGAGAAACAGTGCCTTACTCTCTTCTCCCTCCTCACAGAGTAACACTTTACAACGTAAAGTATTTGTAGTATTCTATCGCCACATCAATAAAACAAACACACACTTAAATATTAGTACAACGTAGATTAACGACATGATCTTAACCATCAGAGAACTATTCTGGACCGTGTTGAAGAATGACCCTGTTGCCTTTTCAGGTGTGTGTAATGTGTGTGTGCAGCTCCAGGGGAAAATAGGGGAGTGGGTGAGACCACGGTCCTCCAGGGCAAGACCTACACACCCCTCCCTCCCATCACTGCAGGGCAGGGACCTGGATAGATGTGTCTCTCTGCGTGCTGCCACCACACTATGAAATTTTGTCACAACACTTGCAGTGTAAAGCATCACAATGGAGAAACTGATAAGATTCAGCAAGGCCTTGGTTTCAATTTCTTGCTGTCAAAGAGATTTTTTAGCCATGCTAGCAAGACATTTAGGGTACCAAAAGGATGAAGCCTACGGTGATGATAGTTGGTTTTGTAAAGAAATGTCTCGCCAAGTACAGGATGGATTGTCATGACATTTGGGACAGACATCCCTGGTGCCCTGAAGACGAATTGTGATGACTCTGGCGATACCTGACCTTCATCTGGTGCCACCAGTATGTCAAAGTTATCACTTATCAGGAGGTGTGGTTATGTTTCGTGCAGCAGCAACAGCAGTTTCTTTAAAGCAGTTATTTTTGAACACTGATAGCCACCTTGGTTATCGCAGAACAGTCCACACTGATTGACCGAGAGATGATGTTTTTGGCGAGTGCAGCTTAGAAACGCCACTTCTTAACAACGAAGATGCAGACAGATGACGTATGAAGCACATGGGTCACAAATATACTTCACAAATTATCAACTCAGTCAACGGTCAATCAATCAAAGGTGACTGTACCAATGAAATGAGCTTCTGAAAACAAAAGGAGGGCAGACAGGCGACCCCTCTCATCTCTCTCCCTCTCATCACCTCACAGCACCGATCTGAATCTTGATTTGAATGGTCCACTGATGAGGAGAACCGAAAGCTTTGAAGCATCAGTCCGACCGGCCTCCTTTACGCCAACCAGCCAAAGTAATGCCATATCACATTTGACACCCCAAAGCCTGAGAAATTGATCCCCCAGTATGGCCATTGATCGGGTTGGGGTTTGAACACGAGCTCGGGCCGAGAATGGAGGGAAGGGTCAAGAGCGAGATGTGTGCCTGGCTCAGGTCTTTTGTTATGGGAATCGATGGACTCCCACCATGGGGCAGATTAGAGCAGTCAGGTCACGCAGAGCACAGCGTGAGCCTACGTTATGTTTGTGTCCATCCTCAATATGTTATTCTTTGTCTTTTGTGCAAAATTATATTATTAGTGTGTCCTTGTGGGAAACCTTTAGATGGAAAATGTATGTTTCTGACTGTCCTTTTAAAGATCTACTTTGCAAGAAAAGTTGACTTTTAAGTCTCATTCATCATGATGAAACTCAAAAATCAAGAAGAGGTATGCATCCCTGAGACATTTGCTGATGGGCTTTTATGGTAGGTGAGACTATTAGCAGACAAATAAACACCCACATTTTCCCTGAGGACAGATAAAGAGCTCTCTGCCATTTATCTCAACTACAAGTTCATACACTGACACTTAACAGTACGGGCATGTTTGCTGGGAAACAAAGTCAAGTAAATGAGAGTGACAGAGCCTGTTGTCTTATAATGCCTCTCTGACATACAGCCTAGTCTCTCCAAAACAACGGCATGAAAAGCAAACGTGCAAAATCTTGTTTAATCAGCACAAAAAAATAAAATGACTAATTTCTACAATGAGTTATGTGTCGCCTAAAAAGTCACAAGAGCAAAAAGAAAGTAAGAAAGGCAACTCTGAACACTATAAGTGAAAACAATAGTGAATGCCTGAGCAGGGTCCAAATGAAAAAGGATAAAAAGCAGACGAAGAAGAGAGAAGGGAGCAGAGGAGGTGGGAGCTGAAGGCTTTGGCAGGGCCAAAGCAGGCCACAAACAGACCAGTGCTGAAGGGCCCAGGACAAGTGTTGCCATGTCCCCCTGAAACCACGGAGGCCGCTGGGTAATGAATAAATAAACACCCCCTCCAACCATCTAGCCTCTTCCTCTTCCTGCTCTCCACGTTTGGCAGCCAACACACACACACGCATGCATATGCATACACATACAGAAACTGGCACACGCACATGAACAATGCACACAAATGCATACATGCATGACTGCCATCGGCCTGACAGCCCAAATACAGACTCACAGACATGTAGGTTTTGTATAGCAGAGTCTCTGTGATTGAGTGTGTACATCAGGGGTTTTTTTCCCCCTATGGAGCTCAAAGGCATTCTGTGTTTGTATAATGGCCACGAAGTAAAAGTCCAACAAAAACGCAAAGGCTTTATTTTTAAATGCCAAAACTATTGCGCCTTTAATCAGCACCTGCTTTGATCAGTTTATACCCAGCGTGCGCACGTGGAATGATACAGTCACATTTCCGCCAAGATCAAGGTTATCGATAAATTGCCAAAATTCATAAGGCAAAAAAAATATGTGCTGAAAATGAAGCTAGGTTAGTTGAGCTTACAGAAATAAATAGGGCAGGATATCAGATATCTCAGTATCCTAAACTAGTGTTATTCTATATACCTACATGCTAAATTGCCCATGTTAGTGAAAATCCATGTATGAATTCAAAAAAATTATATTATATTGGTCTCATGTTGCATACCTATTTTGATTGTTTCTGTGTATTATATTATTTTATTTTACATAAATAGAATAATAAATAGAAAATAATTGCAGTTCTGTCAATAGCTTCCATTTCATGTGATCTAAATCAATACCCAACTGTATTACTACACTGGACAAACAAGAAACCTCTTTTTATTGGATTTTAGTGCTTATTCTATTTAATATAATGTTTTTCTGGCGTCCATGTCATGTGACCTACCTGTTGGTATCTCTCTCTGGTGATACTGGAAAGCTCTTTTCCCTCACCAGTCTTGTCTCCACTTTTCCCATCATGCTCTGCACCCTTTTGTTCTTTTCTTTCCAGTTTCTTTTCCAGTTCAAAAAAGTGAAATTTTTCACTTAAGTGCACAAACAAACTGTGTATGCCGCAACCCACATTCTCCAGCCTCCGCCGCCTTTGTCTCAGAAATAATCTACCATGTGCCAGTGGTGCTCTTCACATTCAGCTGTCCGTGTGCCAGAGCTTATTCCCTGCTTTGCGTATTTCTGTTCATCTGTATGTGTTTTATTTGCCCATCCGTATTTATCCAAGGCTGTGTGGAGACTTTTTGGCTGGCGAAGCCACTGCCGGGCAGCCTCAGTATTCCCACACTCATGCCATGTATAACCCAACTGAGAAATCACCCACACGCCAATGTAGAGGCATGCGGCAACGCCATGTCAGAGCTTAAGAAAACAAGAGGCGAGAAGCTGCGAGACTCACGGAGATGGTGCCTCGGCTCCACATCTCCTGGCCTGACAGTCAGTGAGAATATTTTCAATTATTCAACTTGGCGGATTGAGAAGCCAAAGACGGAGCAAAGGCCTTTTAACATGTAACTTGTTGTGACAACACTAAACGACCCTCACCGCCGCCTGATGAAATATAGATATTTTGTTTTGTTTCCAGCAGGATTAATTTGTCATTACCAAGTTGTTGCTTCAGTGAAGGCTGAGATCTGCTTCTTTCAGACAACAGGAGGAAAGTGAGAGAACAAGGAGGTTGAGGAGAGCTGGTGAGTGAGGGACAGAGGCAGCAAACCTCTAGATATGATCCGATGAGCCAGGACACATGGGAGGAAGTCAATAAACAGATTATGTAACATGTACTCTGCACTTAGTTTATGAATATTATGTGTTGATAGCAGCTACAGTGAAGATTTCAATTTAAAAAAATAACTAAATAAATAAATCAATTTGGGATCTCAGAGACTTGGATTACGCCTGACAAGCTGTATGGAGCCATTTTATTTTGTTTGCTTGTTTGTTTGTTTTGTTTTTTGTGTTTTGAACCAAGTCCCCGTCTACCTCAGTTGTTATGGAGATTGCTGCAAAGCTGCTTTGCTCTGAAGCTCCAAAAATGCTTGGTGGACTACCTAATTTCACCAAAGTTTCAGGATGGGGTGAGTAGATACTGACTAAGTTTTAATTTTTGGGTGAACTCATCCTTTATCTATATCCGCTAAAAACCAAAACCAAAACATTTCCTTGAAAAATCTCAAATAAATGCCTGTAATTACAATAAAATAAAAGAAGGATACGACTTCAGCTAAAACTGAACTGAACATTTTTGAGCTGTCCTATTCTCACATGTAAACCTAAGCATAGTAACCCACACATTACCCTGCAAGATTTACTGCAATCTAAACCCAGGTACTGTGTTTTGGTGAAAAGCTGCTTCTTGTTGTTTTTTTACAGAAATGCTTTGATTTCCATATAATTCACCTGATAAGACACGTCCAAAAAACTCACACCAGTTCCTGAACAAAGTGAATTTCTTTCCCCTGTATGCACACACATGTACGTACACCATCTACTTCCCCTCTCACCACACGTACACACTCTCCACCAGACAGAAGATTACATTACAACCTTGACCTGTCTCCCCATCGTAAATTACCACACAGCCTCCGCTGGCACCTCATTCTGGTGTGTCATCAGCTCGCGCCCACAACCGGCATTATGCTATATCAGTGCCTTGGTGAGTCCATTGTATGTATTAGACCATGTTTTGCAGTGTAAGTGAGAGAGTTCTTGTTGTATTCACAGCTGGAGTATAATTCTATTCTGAGAGACTTGAGACACAGTTTTCTCTAAATCTAACGTCTAGAAGGCGAACTAGTCTAGTCCAGAGATTTGTAACACCGTGTCTATTGTAATTAATGCCACTTTAAAATATAGCTGCATGTGTTTGGGAGTTTGGCAGGTCAAAATAAAGCATGCTGCTGGTTTCCCTCAACCACAGTTACTTGTTTCTACAGCACTTGGACAGTCGGCAAGATGGAGAACAACCAGATCATGAAGCAAAAGAGGCGATAATGAGAAAATAAGTGTGTGATGGGAGCCCCACTTGATGATTTAGGCGGATAAGACTTGTGCATCTTAACAACAATAAATTGTAGACCCAAGCAGCTTTAATTGAACTTGGCAATTAAAGTGATTCAGATGCTGATCATTAGACCTGAGCACCAGCTACACTCACTCATCCTCGCACATAAAGGGGCTTGCAGGTACTGTAACCAAGCGCACAAGCACTCGCATATACAGAGCTGAACTGCCCAGCTTGACGCAAAAGACAAAACAATTACTGTGAAAAATACACCTCTCTGCCTAGTTTATTTATCAATTGTTTGACCTTTGCTGGCCCTCATTAGGTCCGCGAAAGCATCGATGCATAACATGAAATCATCAACACTTTCGTCACTGTAAGATTTACTGCCGTTGTCTCGAGTAAACAAAGTAGAGGCGTAACCATTGGTGACTGGCACTGTGTGCGTTGTGTCTTGATGAAGAGGCCCAGACCAGGATATCTTTGGAGGCGATCTCTGTTCATTCTGACAAAACAGGTTAATAACAAAATCCTCCGGTCACATATGAAAATACACTTGAATCCATCTTCCATGGAATAAGAGAGCAAAAGGGGCAAAATTTCCATTTTACGTAGGGGTACAGAAAGAGCGTTATATTGACACCGGAGGCCCAACCAAACTTGCCGACCCTCCAGATTTTTCCAGAAGACTTTTTCATTGCCCTCTACCAGTTTTCTCCCGGAGCCACAATTCTCCCTTTTAGTTATCACACCTGTTTTTGGCGCTGTAGAGCATGTAGTCTGCTGTCCTGTAGTCTGCTGTCCATCCTCACATCCTGGAGAGAAGAATTCAAGTTTCTCATGTAAAGTTTTAAAGGTATGGGGCTGTAAAATCTGCCACGCTGACCAACACGGGGCAGTGGCGTGCACAGACTCTCTACAGAGCAGGGGCAAATAAATGAATGAATGAATGAAAAGTGATAAATATTACTTATTATTAATTATTCTGCATTGTTTTCTGATAATTAAAAGTAAAATCATAATTATTTGACATAGAAATGCTGTTGCAATTTACTTATTATTTTGTTGTTTTCATTCTTTAAATGTCACTAGAATGCAGGAGATACAGTCCTTGGATTGAAAATGTTTCAGGGATAAACTCGAAGAACCCGGCCTTGGTTTCAAAATCTTCCTTATATACGAGGCGTCAAGGTCGGCAAGTAAAAATGTCAGGTTACAACAATTTATTTAGATTTTGGATAAATGTGATACTTCATATTACAAATGTTCATGTGACTCTCGAAATGTGAAATTTGATCCTCTGTGACAAGTGACATTGTTACTGTGGATCCAATTTTCAACCTTGAGACTGGTGTGTGAATGTGTGCGCGTCTCTGTCTGTATTCAGTACATGCATATGTGCCACTGTCTGTCCTGCACTTTATATGGATGCAAATGAGTATCTGACTGTTCATATGGATGCATACAGACCTAGAAAAGTGTGTGTGTGTGTGTGTGTGTGTGTGTGTGTGTGTGTGTGTGTGTGTGTGTGTGTGTGTGTGTGATATCAACGTGTGTTCTCTCTGCTCTCCATGCTGCTCTGCTCCCACAGTGCCCCTGGGACCCATCTGCCTCCCTGTTATTAATTCATCAGGCTTAACCATGCAGCACTTTATGACTCTGTTTGGACTGACGAACTATCACACACCCCTATCTCTCTCTCTCTCTTTCTCTCTCTCTCTTTCTCTACCTATCTATCTATCTATCTCTTTCTCTCTCTCAGGAACACAATATTGAAAAACAATATCTGTCACTGGATGCCGAACGTTCACCTGCAGCTTGATATCACCATTGTGTTGTCTGTCTGTCTTGCCTTTCGGCCTCTATAAGCAGTTCTGCTGTCCTTGTATATGTAAAACGTCGATAAGTGTGTCGAGAAATTTCAGCACAATTATTGCTCTTGGGTAGTTCCTGAACCAAATTTTCCATCTTAGTGTCAATTTTATTGTGCCAAAGTGTATCTTAAAGCTGCTCTCAAGATCACTAAATCACTCAAAACATTATCAAGCTGAATAAAGAACAACAAAACAGAATATCTTATTACACTTGAGAGGCCCTCAGAGGGCCAAAAATAATTTCTCAGAAGGCCATAAACCTTTTTTGGGCAGCCTGAACTCTGAGATTGAGTTCACTTTACTTTGTCTGTGCAGCTAATTCCCACCATGGAAACTATTTTGGCTGAGAACACAGCTGATTGTGACCATGTTCAAAATAAACCCTTTTAAAGGAAGAAATCCAAACTTTGCATTGAAAGATAATCTAACAATCAATCAATGCCCTTCACGTGAATACGTCCTGATTGCCATGTCTAAACCTATTCCCATCAAAGACAGAGGGAAGAGATCGGAGATTGCGGCACATCAAAAGAGTTTATCTAGCCGGCATTATGTGGCTGTAAATAGCTGCAGCAGAGATACGAGACACACTCGCTGAGAACTGAGAAAGTAGAAGTGGAGAGGGAGGAAGTAAAGAAAAAAAAAAGTATTTTACTGGAGACTCAAGAGGCTCAAACCCAGACAATGTATTTGTCCAAAGATATAAAAATCAACAAACAAAATAACCGCATCATTTTTTTACAACGAATAGAAAAAATCTGTCTCTTTTTGTGGTGCATCGTTGTCACTAAAGTCTGATCTTCTGGTGTCTCTGAGTCAGAATTTAATATAAGTCGTGACAACTATCACAATAAATCTGCAGGCTTGTTAAGTAACAGAATACATGTAACAGGATTACATAATTAGGATACAAAGTAAGGTCACTGTATTCCAGTAAAGTTACGGGAAAAAGGTGTAATTAGAATACAGTTGCATTCAGTGAAAAGAGGATTACTAACAGTAAGACAGAATACACTCCCGTGATTAAGATTAAATAAAAGTTATCTCATTGATCTGATTTTCTCTTGTCTTTATTCGCATATGTTTGGTGTTGAGGTAATCCAAAGGTAACAGAAAGTAATCAAGCTACATGACTTAAACGTTGTGATACTTATGGATTACGTTACTGACTACATTTTCAAACAGGTAATTAGTAACTGTACTGGGATACCTTTTTTTAAAGTAATCCTCCCAACCCAGTCTATCAGGTCTCCACTGTCGACTAATAACATCTAAAAGACCAGAAGATCCATTTTCGGTAACACAAACAAAAAAAACTAATCTACAGAGAACAACACAGACCAGACCGGACTGGGTCAATTCTGTCCTTCCCACAGAACCATAATGTTTTATTTATAGAAATAATGTAACTTTCAGGTCTGATGTTACTCACTTTGCAAATCTATTTATTTCATTACTGGTGAGGAATCATTATTTCATAAATAAAGAAGTTGACATACTTGGTGTGAGTGGCTTCTCTCACTCCACTTTGTCCCTCAGAGGCTGACACTAAACCTGAGGACATCCAGGGGGAGTTCTTCTGGCCCACCGGGGGCTTACCACTGGGGTTATATTGCCCCCCAGTGGACATAATGTGAGCACAATTCTCTGCAATATCATAGCATCATACATAAGATAACAGTGTGTTCAGTCTCATGTTACAAGCTGTGTCAGGGTCTTGCTCAAGGACACTTAAGCACTGAGTATCCAGCTGTGTGGGAGTATCTGAGATCATGAAGCTACAACGTGAAGTCTACTGAGGCTGTTATCGTTCTTTTCAACAATGTGTGCAGAGTTTGTCCAACACATTTTTGGCCGGATGTACAAAGCATGTATCAGTTCAGATTATGGGGAGAAATGAAGGAACAACAAGTTTCCTATTCAGTTTTGTTTACATGAAGACATACAGGCAGAAATGCTTGTATAGAAACACATTTTGATGTCATAGGTGACACTGGATATCTCTAACGCATCAGGAAACATGAATGGCACTCAGTAGAGCCCATACAGACCCCTTTAAATTAAAACAAGTCTAAACTAATATAAAATAAAATACATTTAAATCTGCTTCATTTGGATTTTTAATCGGATTCACATCTCTCTATAGCTACCAGCCACCTAAATACACCACATTGTTTTCATCAAGATCCATGTTTAAATCCCTGAGAAATTTACTAAAATGACATCATGCAATGTTAAACCTGAATCTTTCCATTTATCTGGATCCACAACAAAAGTAAACAGGGTCTATTCTGTGCTGAGACTCATCCTCCATTCAAGTTTTATGGAAATCTGTTCAGTAGTTTTCGTGTAATCCTTCTGACAAACCAACAACCAACAAACAAACAAACAAACAGGCGTGGGTGAAAACATGACCTCCTTGGCGGAGTCAATTGCAAATTAAAATACTGAAACAAATACACCACATGTCTGCACCCACTCGCACACACACCTCAGTAACAAAAAAAAATATCTGTCATACTCCTAGGTTCTTCTCTTATGTGTTGACAATACTCTTTCTCGATTCTTGGACATATTTCCCGCCTGACAGCCTCCGCAGAACAAAAACGATTGACAATGTTTGAAAATGGCCCCGACAACGTGGTTACAGATGTGACAGTATGCCAGTCGTCACGTCAAGGGAAAGTCTGGAAAAAGAGTGAAATGGGAATGCAAGAGAGAAACGGAAAGAAAATGTTGAAAATCATCTCAATGGAGCAAAGGAGTGAGAATAGATGACAAGAGATGGAGAGCAGTGATGTGATGTGCAAGAGTTTGAGAGGATAAAGAATGAGAAAAGAAACAAGTAAGTCATGGAGGTGTAATTAACCAGCTTTAATACAAGTGTACGACAACGGCGAAGAAAGACACGATGATTTAATTCCTTCTTTGCTACAGTTGGACAACAAGATGGAGAGGCCAAAAGAAGGAAGTGCAGGACGAATCTCGTTAAGAGACAATAAAACAGAGCCAGGCCCTGATGTGTGAGAGTACATTTTGATGCAGGATTTTGACACAGATAACGTCAACACAAACTGCTGATTTCCTTCCCCCGTTTAGCCTCCTCTACTTTTCTCTACCAGAATCCACATTTTAAACCACAGATATTTCAGATGTACCTGAACAGAAAAAGAAAAGCGGGTTGTTTGGAAGCTGAAGTTTTCCAAAGGGGTTTCGGGTCAGTATTTTTTGTTACCGCAGGTAAAAAAGCAGATGTCAGGACAGGAAATGTAACCTGGAACAGCCACTCGGCTCCTGTTGCAGACAAAATGTTAAAGCAACCGTTAACCTGAGCGGTTACGGCAAATCCGTCTCAAAATATCTACTCGTGCTTCGACTTCCTCCACTTCAGTGCATTTCAGTCCAGTGCAGCTCAGAGTTACACAACATTAACATCATACATACTGTTAGGTGGAGGTGGTGACAGGGTGGAGAGCGTATCATACACAAAGAACGTTTGTTTAATTTAAATATTACTCAGTGCACGGATGATTACATGGGATGACAAACTCTCAAGTATCAAAGCAGTGCTGTTGTAAGACACCATAAATGATGTAAATCTAGTGTGTCACAATATTACCAACTATGTTATGATACCTGAAAAACACGGAATGTCAAAACTGATATGTTTTATACCACAGAGAAAATCTGACACAACACTGAGATTATTAAAAGTTAGACTTTTATATAAAGATTAATAGAACAAGGTTTGTGCACTGTGTGTTAAGCACAACAGCATCTAAATTAATTAACTTGTGACTATAGTCAGAAGAGTGTGTGTGTGTGTGTGTGTGTGTGTGTGTGTGTGTGTGTGTGTGTGTGTGTGTGTGTGTGTGTGTGTGTCTCAACTTCCCGTCAGAGAGAAGAGAAAATGAGGAGGCACAGCTGGTACCGGTGCATTAATACTGCAGAAAATGAGTACTGAAAACATTTTAAATATTCAATATGTATCAATATTTCTGACGAGACTAATGTATTCACATATTGTCAGTGTGAGACGGCCCATACGACATCTTGAATGTTACTTGTATATTATAAATTCATCCCTAATAATAATCCCTCAATTCAGTGGTGCCATGTTAGGATTTATCACAGACGTGTACTGTAAAATCCCACTATTTGACCGTAATCTGTTTTTGTCTCTGCAAAAAAAAACCTGAGCACACTACTTTATTCAAAGTCTCCATTTGCAAAAGGAGAAATACAGAATTATAAAGTACAAAGTACACAAGAAATGCTACTCTGTTACAGTAATGAGTTATTGTAATGAGGGTTGCTGCAATATACCAGGTTCGAGGTAAACTGTGTTATGAAAATTGATGTTATTGTACAATGTACATTTGCTGATGAATATCATATTATCAAACTACGATGTAGGTGCTCTTAAATATATATATATTTCAAGTTTAAATCAAGTTTCGTGTCTGCCAGGACACAATATTTTGTTAAATGACAGTAAAGCAATAGTGTAAAACTGTTTTCTGTGAAACCGTGATATTTTCTGAGACAGTCATCATACTGTGAAACTCTCATACCATAACAACTCTAACTGTTTCTCTTCACATGAAACTACTAAATGTTTATGTGCTCTAAACATGCAGGCATTTTAAACTGACTTCAGCAATTAAACTGTAAATTAAACAGTATGTGTGGCTGCATGCATGTAAACAATCAGTATAAACACAGTTGGCCAAAAGCTTCAGATGAACATGTAGTAAAAACCCTGTATTTCATAGCCCTTATTCGCTGACAGAACTAATTATTTCTCAGAACCTTGTGATGTGATCTAAGTGTCAGTCATAAACCAGACTGACGTTATTCAGATGTAAACTTAAGACACATGCTGACCCGTGGTGGTACGAAGATGGAGAACGTAAACACGTCTGGCTTAAAGAAGTGTTCACACATTTTCTCCTTTTGCTAAGAAACAAACATCCTCTAGCTCCTCGGGTAAACTGCCGCTATCTCTTCATTTCCTGCCCCAAGCAACCTCACTTAGTGCCTTTCCCTCCAGGGAGCTTTTTCTTGGCAAACAGTGCTGTTTATTTTACTAAAACGGGCCCTCACTTCAGCTGGTTCGTCTAATTAAAATGTTGCAAAAGCGTCGAGGAGTAGGTATTTTATTTAACAGCTAATTGTGCTGACGCCAGGGACTCTGGGATATTTTATGCATACACTTTCCAGGATCTTGGGGAAAGAACACAATTGTATACACACACACACACAGACACACACACACACACACACGGGAGATCACTTTCTCGCTCATTGGTGGGATGAATTTTAAACAGTCAGGAGTATCGAGTTAATCAGGGAGAACTCTGTGGGGAGATATCAGGTTGCCTTTTAACAGGGGAGGATGCATGTATGATTAACGCAGCGCTCCCCATTGGACCGAACAGAATAATTGTCTTGTTTACCAACAGGTGTTTTTAATCTAGAGGCAGGAATTAACAATCCTCGTTTGTGAGGGCGCTCAGGGGTTGTCATGTTTGAGGTGTAATGACTTGCCGTTTTTCTTGTCAACAGCTCGTGTCATCCTAATTGAGTGCTTTAAGTCGTTAAGTTCAGAAAGGACAAGGCGTGTCTACAAGAAATGTTTGGTTAGCGTTGTTACGAGTGGACATTCCCAGCCTTAGTGTCAACTAAGGGGTGTTAACGATGAATATGTGTGTCACTGAATTTTAATACAGCCCTAAAGTTGTGTAAATTGTTCACTCTCAAATGGTTACACACAGTTACATCTACAAGAACAAACACAGACACGTAATTCATACTGAAAACAGCCCTGTGTTAAAAAAAATTAAAATAAAATTAACAAACAATCTAGATGTAGATTCAGTGAGAGTGACAGATTAATGTATTAAAAGACGTATCATACCAACATTTCTACAATACGTGTCATATCACAAAGGCTGCCAAGCCAAAGACCAAAGTTCAAGGTGACATTTTGGTATTTGTAAGCGTGAAACAACTGGATATCTGTAACAAGAAGATGGGACATTTTCCAGCCGTGTTTGTGGCATCAAAATTGGATATTGGGACATTTCGAAACCCTCACACTTTAAAAAGACTCAAATGATGAGTCCATTATCAAAATAGTTGCTGATTAATCAGTTGGTCGATTGATACGAAATGTATCAACCCTTTTTTTCCAGCCTTTTAAATGATTTAAATTTAAAACATTAATTAGTGTTATTGTACTGAATGACACTGTGAGGTGTTACTGTCCATGGTCGCTCCCTGAAGCTTCCCGTCAGCAGACGTGATGCCGATGGGAAATAAACTTATCACGTTTATTATTTTTGACTCCCTGTATATTCTGTAATTCTGACAACCAGACAAATACTGAGTGGCACAAGTAAAAACTACTCTCAGGATTGTTTGTTCTCTAATGAGGTGTTGAAACACTTGGGTTGTGATCTTCTTTGGTTGAGAATAGTGTGAATTTGATGCAGCTATTGAAGCAGTAGTGAAGGCTGGGTGGGGGATTGGGGGGACCCTCAGTAGAGAGGCCTAGCTTGTATTACCTTTTCACACGTCAGCCTGAAGCTGACAGGTTGCTAAAGCAAAGGTATTTTAACAACCAATTTCAACAGTTTTGTGGCACAATCGTGCGAAACCAGGGGTGAAAATGAAAATGGAAGGAGAGAGAGAGAGAAAGAGGGACCTAAACTTGGGAATGGATGGAGCTTTTCTCTTTTTTTGTCATTTCTTCTATCCTGTAAAGGAGAAAAAATACCCGACTCACACCAATGCCTTTAATCAGGTGTGTATCTCCCTCCTGTCAATTCTGACTTGCACTGAAAAGGAAAAGCAGCTGTTTTAAGAGTGCTGGATGGTTTTGTTCCAAGAGATTTGCAATATATGATTGCAAGCCACAACACCAGAAAGACAACTAGAGAAAAACCCTTTGGAGTTGCATTTAGCTCTGAAATGAAACTGCCATGCTTGGACAGAGTAAGTCTTTCAGTATACGCTACTGTCGAGGAAAACAACATCATTGGTTGCTTGTTCAAAAGGGGAACATTTGGGTTCTGGAGTGGAGAGTCTTTTAAATATAATTTTTTTCCTGTGGACACGAGCCAGATTTAAATTTAAAGCTAGTTTTGATAAATTTTCGATTTTGAAATCGTGACATCCCCCCTTAGGGTTGGGCCGATGAAAGATGCCATCGTCCATCACCAATGGCTGACAGCCGTCGACTGCTGAGTCTTGGCCATCGTAACATCGTGATTTAAAAGGCGCCCCACCAGAGAGCACAAAAAAAGTAGTGTGTCCCCTCAGAGTTGACGCAAGACAAGAGTTGTACAGTTGTTTTTGGCATGCGGGAGAGGAAATGAAAATTAGTTTGTTGCTCCTCAGTGAGCTAATGTTACGTCTCCATGTCCCATTTATTACTTTCTTATCAAACCAGGTCAAGTTTTCTTTTTTCTTTTTTTCTTTTTGTGTAGCTAGATAGCTAAGTTTGTTTCAAGTTTCTGAGGTTAAAGACAGCTACGAAGACTCTTTCAAACGCGGCACAGGGATGTATTTCTGTGGTAATGGGAGACCATTTTCCCTTTGTGGTGAGACAGTTGGAGGTTGCTGTCAGAGCGACAGTGGGAAATAGCACTGACTACAGTGTGAATGAGCAGCTGCTGTCTTGCAGCAACACTGAGGGGACACAAAGCCTCAAACAAACACAAAAAATACATCTTATTACCCCCCAAACAATGGCCTTGTCCATTACAGTGTTTCATTGTGGACATCATATGCCAATTTTGGCAGGCATTGCCCAACCCTACCCTCCACAAACCATTGAACAGCTAACCTGGCTCTGACCACAGGCAGTAAAAATGTGCCTTGAAAGCGAAAGCTCACAAGCCAAGAAATAGTATTGATATTTTCATGTAACCCATCACAAGTAAGACAATAGAGTTATTTCCCAAAATATCGAACTTAACATCTTTTAAACATTAATCGCGTTTATCAAATATTTTTTCGATTATACTTTTTCACATCTGACACTTTCTGCTATTTCTAACAAAATAAATCATAGCATCCATGCCAGATTGCAGCTAAACTTTGGGCTACTCTTACCCCTCCTCCCCTCCAGTGAGCCTGCGAGGATCCCATCCTATTTAGAAAAGGGTTAGCCAGGATTAAAGGGTGTTTCTGTCGCTCTTATCTAGTGTTTGAGCACTTGATCACGGAGGCGTGCCCTAATCCGAACATCGATGCGGTTCCATCAACACGCTCTCCTGGAGCAACTCGCCAACAAAGGGGCTGCTGGGGATTGTTTAGATAGGGCCACACACACCCCCACCCTCTCACACACCACACACACACAGACACACACACACACACACGGACAGAAACACACAGATCCCTTCTTAAGGAACACAGTTTCTGCTGTTGCTCGCTTTGATAGTTGATGCCAAACGTCTAATCTCATAAACTTCTGCTTGTCCTCTGCTGACGGACTCAAGACTTCAGATCTGTGAAGCGTTTGTGTGTGTGTGTGTGTGTGTGTGTGTGTGTGTGTGTGTGTGTGTGTGTGTGGCACATGCAGGTCTGTGTGGTTTGTTTGGAAATCTAAGTGGGAGATTAAATCAGGTTGGTTGATCACCAATGGATTTGTTTGGAGCAGGCTTTAGACAGATGATAAGCTGTTTATGTCAGATCTGTCATGAATAATTGCAAATGTTTGGACCTTTTTATGTGTGAAACATGAGAGGCCACATGTGATGGGGCTTTATATTAGTGTAGATAAGCAATCAGCACTTCTATATCATTTTTAAAATAACATGTGATACCGTTTGAGACATTAATATAGGATTTAAAAACAGACTCTCCACCCAGAGTGTTGTGATCCCATAAAATAATATGTCTAAAGACATTTCAACCTTGTGACTGCTTCCAATTTCTTCTACTAACATATTTTTAGCAAGTATTTTCCTAATGTTTAAGCTTAAACGAAAGAAAACACAGTTTCATCTATAAGGTTAATGATTGCCCAAAAAAACATTTCTTATCTAACGTTTTAGTTTATTACATCTTCCTTTTTTTATAAAGCAACATTTGACTTGACATCTAAATGTAAATTATGTCAGAATGCAACTTAAAGGGTACTACTTTTGTAGCTCCAGACGAAAGCTGCATGTAATCTGATAAACTGCCTCCAGTGATGTCACTTAGCGGTTAAATTGTATTGTGGGTAATGTAGACGCCAGGGTTTGAAAAGGAGGAAGAATCTGCTGTACCGATTTTGATCATTGTTTTAAAACTGTCCATGATGAGTCCAACAGTAGCTATAGGAGTGAAATGTTAGACCAGTGGACTGCTTTTCAAACCCTGCTGCCTACATCACCCACAATGCAACTTAGCCAGTGTGTGACATTAATCAAATGACACGCAGCTTCTTCTGGAGCCACAAAAGGCTTTATACTGCTCGTTTCACACACTGTTTCTGTCTCTATCGTTCATCAAATCGCCCTGAAAGTGATCCCAAAGATATTGTGTGTTGTTAGTTGTGGTGTGGACAATTTTAAAACATATATATATTTAGTTATTATAGTTAGCGTTCTTGTGTGGATGGCCTTTAACCCGAACAAAAGAAGATGAGAGTTTAACAATAAATTCCATGTTCTCCACATTTCAAGGTAGATCAATTTCTTGTGCACTTGAATTTAAGGGTTAGGGTTATTGATGTATTTTTATGTCTCTGAACAAGAGAGAGACAGACTGAATATGGTCAAAGGAGAAAAAATGACCCTGTGCTTCCCTTGTGGGCCTGCTGGCTATTTGACAGGACTGTACATCATACTCTTGGATGAGTTGTAATTGCAAGTGACTGTTCTGTGTTTCTCAGAAGTGGTTGTGTTGTGCATGTGTGTGTGTGTGTGTGTGTGTGTGTGTGTGTGTGTGTGTGTGTGTGTGTGGTGGGGGTCAGTGGTGTGTTTGTAAAAATAAAAGGAGAAGTGTTGCGCTCGCTGTGGATTCTTTAGGAAATTGCTGTCGCACACGCAGGGGCTGGAGCCGGGTCTGGAGCCGGGGCCTGGCGACGGAGACAGAGTCTGGCTCCCAGAACCATTACTACGCCTGCTGGAGCCACGGAGGCCAAGCTGTGTGGGAGAGGGAGTGTGTATTTTGATAGTACTGCAAGCTTTTGGGGGCCAGGCAGGACATGAGTTAGATATGTAAGCGAGGGTGTAGGTACATGTGTTATTATTGGGGTTCGAGATGATTTAATGTTATTAAAGTTGCCTCTTTTGTTAGATCTAACAGTCACATGATAACATCAATGTAAGCAAGGAGTTTATTTTAATCTACCAAATTAAAATTCTCCTTTTCACAACCTCAGTGATGCTTGTTCTTGTATTTTTTTTGTTCTATGGTGTGCTTGTGTCTACAGCTTGATTACACAGTATGAAGTAATTTTACACATCACCAAGAAGGTCCTTGTTGAGAAGGTAAAGCTATAAATCTCTGTAATACGAACAGAAAGCTGGAGTCGCCACTCTGGAGAAAAACACAGACTAAACACTGATGACCCCAGTGCTGACCTTGTATATACACACACAGACACACACACATATGCACAGGAACAAAGGCACACACACACATATGCCGCCAACATGACACAAATGAGCATTTTCTGACCTGCTGTCTCAATGGGTCGGTTTAACCAACAACTTCTTTGTGAATGGTACGGCAAGAAGAGAAAAACTAACTTAAATACAAAATACAGTCCACACTAGATTTACATACATGTACATACCTACCTTTATTTTAAAAAAATGCTGTTTGTGATTTGGGTATTGCATTTATAATGAATAAACAGAAGTTAGAAGTGCACACATCCAAAATAGTTAAACACAAGGTGCTAGACTAAAGCAAAAGTCAAAAATACAAAAAGTCTGCACACCAGATAATGCTTATTTGCAGCCTTAAATTGTGCAAACAACTGTTTACAACCGTGTCTTCAACAGGATCAAAAACCATTTCAGCTCTAATAGACGACTGATGTGGGACTGTCCAATAACTATCACCATATAATGACGAGTAAGCTCTAGAAATATGCCATTTTCTAGGAAGTTTAACATTGTGTCAAAAGGGGGCAAATACAATTTCTTGTCTTTATTCCTTGGGGAGTGACCTTATGAGATCGATGTGTTATTTGCAAAAATTTCAAATCAACACATTTATGATATTTTCATAGAAAAACAAAAACCTACTCATTACTATTTGTATACTGCGAGAAGCATTTTCATTGTTTGGACTGGAGTGAGAAGTCATGTGAGTCTCTGTCTCCCTCTGCTGGAACAGAGCAGCACAGCGCGGCGGTGATGAAGGAAAACGAGGCCGCAGTTTAACCACAGTGGTAACGAACGTCCCAGTGACTTCAATTTGCCCTCAAACCCCACAAGAACTGTTAGGTCGACCTTTGACCTGATACCACACACTGGGGCAACCTCATTTATCACCTGGATGTGGAGTGTTGTGATAGGGGGTTGGGGGGAGGAGGAAGAGGGGCTTTGGGGTCGTAAGCGCTCTTGATGGGAAAGGAGGCTTTTATGTACATGTACAAAAGTTACAGACAGAGAGACGCTGTCTGGTTTGATTCTGATTGGCCAGGGGGGGAGGCAGGGGATGCAGAGAGGTCAGGGAGTCAGGGCTGATGAATGTTTTGTGATACTCTGAAGGGGTCTCTATGAGGTGGGGGAGCGCAACATGGTGTGGTTTGAATTAGAGACAAATTGACCCCATTAAAAACTTCTATGTATTTAGTATTGTGACTGGAGCTGCTCCTGAACCGAGCAGAGAAAACATTGTGAAAGAATAAGAAAGAGTCAAGCTGATAACGAAAAGGACTGTTATTTCAGCCGAGTTATTTTATTCGCAAAAATATTTTTCGTTCCAATTTGAGAAGTCCTCTTCATCCTCTTCATCACTGCCAACCTTACATAACCCATGCACTGAGTTGCCAAAGATTTTAGCAGTAGCAGAATTTTAAGTGAGTGGGGAGGTAGTTTAAAGTGCAAAAGGCTTGACTTTTAATACAGTATCCTATACAAATAAGACAGGCCCACCACTGGGAATTATGGACATTTTCCAATTTGGATCCCTCATCTACATCTCCTCCAGCACCACCACGTTACACCCACCCATAGCTCTACTGCAACGCTCTTGGTCATTAGCCTTATAGTGACACAGACGCAGTCTCTAACACCCTTTTCCAAATTCTGTGTTGTCAACACATCCACGCTATGCCCTGTGTTGCATACAGACTCAATACACACAAGGGGGAGTCAGTTATTACAAAACACGGATAAAAAAGTCTCTCTAAGTAGACTGTGACAGTTACAGGTATGGTCCCCCTGTTTACCTTTAAACAAGGAGAGAGAAAAACACCCTCCAATGAATGAGTGATAAATCAAACACTGAAGAAATTACTGCGAGGTGCAATATGTAAGAATTTTAGTTAAAAGCATAAAAAAAAAAACTAAAGTTATCCACGGTACGTGTGTGGAGTAACAGTTTTGACATCTTTGTATTATGTTGAAGAGATATGTACTAAAGTTAGCGTGCAAACTAGCTAGCCCCGGCTTGTCCTGGTCCAACACCCCCCTGCTAGCGGTGGGAACACCAACACTTACCCAGGGCTAACTGAGCTAACTGAGTTAACTAGCTAACGGCAGCTACGGTTGGCAGCAATTAGCGGTTCCTCTTGTGATATGTTGCCCCCAATTTGTGAATCCAAGTGGTGGCCAATTCATACATACTGCACCTTTAAATCATGAGATCAAATCATGGTTGAACAAGTGAAATACTATATGGTTGTTATGTGATAGCAATCATATAATATATTGGCCTCTTGGTCAAAAATCGAAAATGCAAATATCTTTCCAATTTCACATGACGTGTAGGATGTATATGGACATGTGGACGTCCACATGCTAAACTCAGATTTAAAGGTACAGAGTAACTTTTCCTCCTTCAGCAATCTGAAAACAACTTTCTTGTGTCAAACTCAATCTGCACATCATCAGTCAAACATCCCAATAAAGTAACAACAAAGTACATTTTTCAGTAAACTATTCCTTTACCGTATTGTGTACTATTTTTTATGATCCTATCAATCTGACTTCTTTGACTGGGTGGCCTTTATTACGGAGAAAAACCCACCAACAATGACGTTATTTTATATTACTGTGAAATTAGAATATTATGAATTTCTCCCAGAGCTGGGAAACCGAAAAATTTGAGTAAATTTGCAGTATTTACTCCCGTGATGATGAATGGGAGGCTGACTTTGTATGAGTGGACTCATTAAGTGTTTATATACACAGGGGAGCTTTGGATAAATGACCCTTCAATACCTTGAGGGGAAATTTCAGTTGCATGGAGTACATACAGAACATAAAGCAAATATTAGGACAGCATAACGATACAAAAACAACACGCACTGACAGAAACCAGACATAGCAACATAAAAAAAACACACTATACCCACGTAGGTGTACATTTTACAGTAACAGAGACAGCTCTTAACCAGAAATTGCAACTTGAAGAAAAGTTATTTGATCATTCAAAAACAGTTTGTGTGCTTTTAGTTCATATACTAAAAGCCAAAGTCAATTCAAGTAAAAAAAAAAATCAGGGTTAGCAACCAAAGAAGAAATGTGTGGATGAGTTGAAATACAGAAAACAGATTTGCCTTCTTTTAATACCTTTATACCATATTTTATAAAATGTCAGAATGATAATAAATGTATATTTAACAGCGCAAGACTCACATGATATGAGACGTAATGACTTATAGATAGATTTACTATTGCTAAATACTTATACAACTGATGGTATACATGCATATTTATCTGTTTTACAGAATCTAATACGAATACTGCCAATCATGTTGGCAGTACGAGGAAACATTTTCCTTTTAATGGTCTTCAGCTGTCAAGACTGACTTTAGTCTGAAGTTTCATCTTTACACCACACGGTGGCAGTCTAGACCCCAGATGACTGTTCAAGATGATGTCATTATATCTCAAATTAACAATGAAATACCAATCTACAGGGTTGATAATCTAAATATCTAACTCCATGAAACTCTTACAGGTATTGGGAGATTATTACACTTTAATTTAGTTAAATCTCCCACCTGATTGCAGTTGCAGTTTTAACAATGGTGTATGACATGTGAAACAAGTTTGGGCATCATTACCTGTTCAGAAGAAAAACATTTAAAACGTCAGCATGCAGATTCTTGTACTCCAGCATCCGAATCCTCCGACAGTGCCAGGTATTATCCAATTACTTCTGGAGACAAATAATGAAGATGTTAATAACCCTGTTAAACTTTTTGTGTAGGGCACGAAAACTGTTGTTTTGAGGGCAACTATGAATGATCCTCTCTTAAAAAAAAATACACTTTACTGGCAGGTTTATATGTTGGCTGCTCAATTTGAAGGTTGAAAACTTAAAAATACCCATAAATCCTCTATATGAAATTTCAGTCACCTGTACATATCACACACTTTAAACAAAAACAAACTGGGATAAAACATTGATGGGCCATTTTCAACAAATTCAAATCAATTAATCCCTTTTGGATGAACAAACAACAACATGTAATTGCAATAAATGAGGTGAATCTGCAGCAGCTAGTAGCCATGCCCAGTGTTGGAATGTACCTTTACAGTATATTGATTAGAAAGCTGATAAACTGGATTTTAATATAGAAATTGTTCCCAAAAACTGCTTTCATGATAAACAGGAAATGTCAGATACATCCTGACAGTGATTTCTAAGTTTACTGACAGACTGTGAAGCATGCCAATTAAAACTCCAGTTGTGATGAAAGAATTGTTTTTTTGCTATTGATCCTATGATCCACTCCAGTTGCTCCTCTGATTGATAGGCCACGATCACAATGTGTGCTGAGCTTCTCCTTAATCTCCCTTATCTTCTTTTAGTTGAATGGCTAATCAACAATGTTTACTAACTAGATCCAGGCCGATCTAGGCTATAGGTCATTGATATTGGCCGGTATCAGCGTATATGTTGTCCTATATGCACCAGTATAAAGACTTTTTATACTTTTTACAGAACATAACACAGAAAAAAGTCCCAGTGAAGTTTCCTGTTTTGGTGCACTGATGTCATTTAGAAAATTACAGTTTAAACTGTAAAATATCCTGCCTTCATTGTCGGCCTACACATCTTTGTCACACATGTTCCATAACCACATCTGAGGGATCATTGCAAAAAAATGTGCTTGTGTTTTTAAGCTTATAGCTATCAGCATTGGTGACAAAAATCCAGTATTAAACTATTAAAAGCAACTAAGCGTAATATATGGTTACTTATTATAAAGCTTATGTCATCAAAAAAGTTATATAACGCCTCTCAAAAAGTACAATGTGTTTTCAAAATAAAAAAAATACTGTCAAATAAACAAGGACTGCTGTTGAATGACATTTTAATAAAAGAATACAGTATAGTTGTTTACTGCAATCCTTTGGTCAAAACCTTGTCTCTAAGCATTTCAGATGTACATGGATCATTGCAAAAAAATGTGTCTATGTAGGCCTATATAATCTGTGAATATAGGAGTATTGACCAATATATCAATATTGGATTGTTTTTATGCTCATAGGCCTATCTATCGCCATCGGCCACAAAAATCAAGTATCAGTCCAGCACTAGTAGCTCTGACGGGTCTAATGTACTGTTAGAAGCAACTTAGCATAACATATGGGCTGCTTATTATAAAGTTTATGTCATCAAATCAAGTCAACGCCTTTAAAAAAGGCAATTTGTGTTTTCAAAACTAGAAAACACTGCCAAAATAAACAAGGACAGCTGTTAAAGGATAATTCAATAACAGGATTCACTTCAGTCCTTTCCTCTCAGCATGTAGGATGTATGAATCACCAGCTGAGGGAGCTGCACGACCAGCTTTAAAACCGAGCCGTGTTGATTTTTTCGCCCAGCCATGAACCTGAAAACAATGCTGGCAACTGTTTGTAAGCAGGAACACAAATCTGGCAGCACTCAACGAAAACAAAAGTGGCTAATCATCTAACTTCCCAACACTTTAGGAGATCAATAGGTGTTAAAAAGCTAAATCTGCAGACTAGTTTACTTCTTAAGGACCGCACACAGCTGCTATGGATTACCTGGGAGTCTCTTAAAGATATGGTGGTAAAAAGTTAACGAGATTAACCTGAAAATCCCTTTAATCTTTTTTTTTTTGTTTCATCAGACCTCACTTTGTCGGGTTTTTTGTTGTTTTTCTTAAGTTATTCAAGAGAATGATAACTCAATCTATTGGCTATGTTTGGTTCACATAGTTTATTCTAACCCTCTAGTATTTTTTGTGATTAGTTCATATTTTATAATCTCTCTAAGGCACTGTGTTATTTTTGGTTTCCTGTGGAGTAAAGCAAAGTAGATGCAGAGGGGTTTTTATGGGAGAACAAAGGTGACATGTCCGGATTTGAAATCAGGGATCCGGAGATGGGAAAGAAGGGGAGGAGGGAGGGTGGTGGGGGGGGGGGTCATTTATCAAGGGCCCCTCCGGCTTGCAACCATTGTGGGCCCTTCACCAAAATGTAGACCGACGTCACCGCTTCCGCCCAGCACCCCCCCTCCTCCGCCTCCTCCCCCCTCTCCCTCCCCCGGCGTCGTTGGAGCAGCTCGGCTGCTGCCTGCAATCCAACATGGAGTAGAGAGAGATGGGGCTCTAGCGGGGCCACCCCTCGGTAACAACAGCGACGACGCGCTTTTTACGCACAACTGGAACCGGAGTCGTCGGTGAAAACATGCGCCTTAGGACTTAAAAACGGAGTGTGTGCCTTGCGTGTCCGTGTGTGTGCGTGCGTGTGTGTGTCTGTGTGTGTGTGAGTGTGTTTGGGGAAGGGGGGGGGGGGGGGGAGCGAGGAGAAGAGAAGAGCTGGATTCGGCTACTAAACTGTCTGTATAGGCTACGTTACCTACTGAAGGCGATGGGGGGATTAAAGTTATAGGACAGGGGGCATTTGCGATCCAGAAGGAGCTGGGTGGCTCCGGGGGGGAAAAGTGAGGAAAAAGAAGACGGAGGCTCAGCCAGGCGAAGGCAAAGCCAGAGAGCCGACACTCGCACAAAGGCGCAGGGGGGATTTATGCGGAATTGGAGACAGAATCGGAGGAGCCGCGGTGAAAGAATGACGAGCGAAAAGTATGCAACCGCCGTGGTACATTACCTGAGGTGAAGCGAGAAAATGATAGAAGAAACACACCCAAACGAGTAAGTACTGTGCCTCAAAGCTTTCCCTATCCGTGTGTCTTTTTTCGCTTCACCCTGTGCCTACAAGTTGGAGATGATCAGGGCAACTTGGCGGAATGTGCAGCCTTAAACTCTCCCCCACCACCACCACCTCCTCCTCCTCCTCCTCACAAAGCTGGCTTTCATGTGTGTTTTCCTGCATGTTTTCTTTTTCTCTGTGTGTGTGTCGGTGAGCATTTGGTGCTCGATGCTGCTGGAAAAGCAAATGCATTGACAGTGCTGTAAAAGAAGAGGGGTTTTCTTTTTTTAGGGCCCCCACCTTTTGGTGTAGACTAGGTCTTGAGAAAAGGCGAGAGAGAGAGAGAGAGAAAGGAGAAGAAGAAGAAGAGGAGTAGGAGGAGGAGGAGGGGAATAAGCGTGGGTGGATCGGAAACATTTTCTGAAAGGATCTGAAGCGAGAGAGAGCAGAGCAGGCCCTGTTGCAGCGTAACTTAGAAACTCAAACACGCCCCGAAGTTACACCTTTTATAAACACACAAACAGCAGCGGGCTCACGCACCTCTTGTTTGTGCGTTGTTCGGGAGGGGAAAAAAACGAGAAAAAGCCTGCGGCGCTTAACAGAGGTTATTTGGCCACATCTGTATGTTTGCTTCCAACCGAAGGGGGAAGTCTCACAGGATATGAGATATCCGATATGCCTCATCCGCCATCTCTTTCTCAATCGCCCTCATTTGCATAGCCTACCGCGCTCCATTCATAAAAAAAAAAAAAACACACACACACACACACACCGATTGTAAACCACGAATAAAAATACGCGTGTTGTTTCTCCGTGAACCGAGGCTGATCAGCTGGCGTGTCCGTCCGCTCGTGTTTTGACACACACGACCCAGTGGATCGGGGCTGTTGCGTCTTTGCGAAACGAAGCTAATGCAGAGCCGTGCAATGTGTAGGCCCACAGACCTGTTTGTGCCTATATGGACGGCTGCTGGACGCTTAAAATTAGCTTCACCGAGAACGAGCTGCAGCTTCGTGCGACTCGTATTCACACTGGGCAGGTGTTGAATGTGAACGTGTTGTTAAAAAGCAGATCACGATAGTGTTTTTAAAAATGTAAGTGTGCAGGCGCTGGCTGCCTGGTGTGTGCCGTGTGGTTTTTTGTTTTTTTTTCACAGCTCCATTAGCCTGTGTGGACAACTTCTCTGTCTCTTGTCAGGCTACACGGGGCTGTGCTCGGTAGGAATGCCTGCCTTGCAGATCTCTCAGTCGGCGGTGGGGTGGAAGGGCGAAGGGCACCGTAGGGGATGTTTGCGCTGCTGTGGCGTGACGCCGGCTCATTCATAAAAGCCCTCTAACCTTCAGCACGTCCCCATTCATGCCTGCCGGCCGTACTCGGCTCAACGGAGCTAGCGTACCTTAAGCTACACTGTGTTTGTCTGTCACACAGGGACAGGAGAGGAACAAACGGGCCGACACCTAGCACCCAGTGTGTGCCTGTCATGTAGGCTGTTAGCTTAGTGTAATGCTAACACACGAGAGGCGCCGCCCGGGGGCTAGCTGCCTTCATGTAAATTAAACAGGTGTTTGAACTAACCTGAATCCACTTTGAGCTGTCCTGTGCCTTTTTTAAAAACTCCTTAACTGTTCCTCTTTGACTGGATGTGTCTTTATGACCCTGTTCCGAGTCATATACTTCTAAATAAACAGGCCGGACTCTTAATTGCCCTTCACTTCCGGGCCAGGAAGCGTTTCTATGGCGATGGTGTATCTTTTCGCAGGCCACGCCCACCACGTACCCGCAGAACAGAGCTAGCTAAGGGCTAATGACTTTAGTAAGCAAACAAAAGCAGTTTGTCCTCGGAATATAAAGATATTTAACAAGAAATAAGTCAAATTTGTTTCTATAGCTCTGTCAAACAAGTTTTATGACTTTTAAAACGGTGCAACCGTTGACCCTCAGGGTTTTCCCACCTTATTTCGGGAAAACTTTGCATGATAGTGAATGGAGATTTTATTTTATCCTGCCTAAATTGTGCCATGAACTACACATATGATGTTTGTCGAGTTAAAAGATAATTTTCCACGTCAAGAAAGTCAGTTTGTCGTAATTCAAGTAAAATTACGTCTAGTTTTGTGAGCTACATTGTCCCGCTCAACATACCTCACCAACAACAACATGGCCGCCAACTCGGCACAGGAAAGATACTAAAAAGAGGAAAATCACAATAAAACTGCTCATATTGACAATTGCAGTTATTTGAAAGGAAAGTTAGTTCTTTACTGGTTGTTTTAAATTTTGACACCTGGTCCCAAATATGGGTTTTCAGTCTCCATGACTTCCAATAATCTGTATCAGCCCTGAAAAAGCCACATTACTCGACATCGATTAAGGTCTGAGGTTGGATTTTTTCGCCACAGTACAAAGGATGTGACTTTATGCACGTCCGCAGAGCAACAGGAGCTAACGTTAGCTTAGAGTCCGCTAATATAACTTAGCATCCGGCTTCCAGCACAACACAGATGTTCCACAGAGCCCCTTTAATGGACGCGGACGCTAACAGCTGCCAATTTACCTCTTGATTCTCACTGGCTGACTAACATCCAGACTGGGCTGTCCTAAAACGTCCAACAGCAGCAGATTGGTGGCCATATGAATGCATTTACTGCAATCATCTATCATTAGCTGCTTGTTTATGTCACTTAGCTAGGCTAGCTAACGGCTAAAAGCACATCTTGGTTTCCAGACGAGTATGTTTAAGGGTTATTGAACTGTGTTGTTTTAAAACATTGATGAGTTACTGTAATCTTATAATGTTAAATGTCCACTCAACATAATGTTTACATTTATTTTTAGTCTCAGTTTAGGTTAATTTATTGTTATCCCATTTGCATTGTACACATAAGTTCTGTACATATGTAAAATGCCTTCTGCAGATTATTTTACTTATTTTTGGTGCTACGATGTTGCTTCATGCCAAAGTGTGTATTGTGTTATTATCTGCTAGTTTGTATATTGTGGTTGCCTTATCAAATATGAAGGCCATTATGGGATTAAGGAGGGTCATTAGATAAAAGACGCACCTTTATACCTTTTGTGTCGTGTTAAAAGGTGCAGCAGTCTAACTTTTCACCTGATTATGTTGCCTGTGTCAAAGGTGCGATATATCACCACCTCTCTTATGACTGTATTCAGCAGTGGTTTTCTATTGATTCACGCTGTGGAGATTGAGTCACATGCACGCCTTTGAATCAGCAGGCGATGTGATTAGAGGCACGCACACATGCTCTGTTTCGTTGACCACATATCCTAAACTGTTACCGTGTCCTAAATTGGGAGGATGTGCCTCTTTGCCCTGTCCTTCCTGAGGACATTTACGATATTTTTCTTGCACACACACACCCGATAGAGTCACAACACAAGCAGAGGATGTATTGATCCGGTGTGTGCTGCTGCTGCAGGGTCAGCATGTGCACAGTCAGTATTGGACAGAAGATGCCCGGTGACATTCAGCTAAGGTCAACGTAGCTACGAAATATAATCCATCGCCGAACAAAAAGCACTCATCAACTGGCAAACACAGCAGCGAGGCGTTAGCAGGTCTGCATGTTCCCTCGGCAGGACTGTTCTGTTCCTCGCACATATCGAGACTATAATAAATTTGACAGGTGTGGATATTTGGGACAGTGGAAAAAGTTCATTACCAATACAATGCAGAATTGGCAGAACAACTTGTAATAAATAATAGCTATTACAGAAGAGATTTCACATTCTTCCCTTCCTTTTTTCATTTCCTTCTGTGTTTTATGTAGGTTCTTGTTCATGTAAAAGGTCTTGAAAGTTAAAAAGCCTATAGTTCGCACAGACAGGAGCTCCTTTTTCCTACAGAGAACACTGCTCCTGAAATGCCTCACGCATCACCATGTCACACATCTGCATAATTAATGCCTATATTCATGGCAGAAGCTAACTGGAAGCCGAAAACGGAACAGAGGTTTCACAAACCCAAAATAAAAAAGTCTTTTCTCTCATCTTGCTTGAGTTATTCCTACATTTGCCAGAACTCATCAACAATCCAGAGAACCTGGATGTGTTGCATTCATCCGTAAATTGAGAATGAACTGTATGTAGAAAGATTAATCGTAGTAAGGGCCTTGAGACTGACTTTAAAGGCAACGTGTGTTGGAGCTACATTGCATTCTGGTCTATCGAGGCTACTAGTAGTGTAGAAAATGGTCTTTCTGGCTTTCTCTTCTGCGATTATTCTGAGTGACTGACCATGAAACCCGACATTTCCTGTTGATGTTTTAGGCTGCTGAAAGGTTTCCTATTGTCAGTCTCTATTTGTGGCGAGCTAACATGTGCTGTATGTGTACAGCATTTGCATATACTGTAACAAGACTACATAAATGTAACTATTCATAAGACCGTGTGGAAAGTGAGACTGAATGGGGCTTATTTAGCAGCGCTACACACGCTTTTATATTGTTGCTGTAGGCAGAATGATCGCGTAATTTCGAAAAAGAGAGAACGGCAGAGAAAGATGACAAGCTACAGAACAGGGACGGCACTTTTCCATCATTTTAATTAGAGAAACAGACTCTTGGAGTGGATGTATGTGGATGAATAAAAGTATACAGATGCACGGATCGTAAGCTTGGCAACCGATTGCAAGAAGCGCACAAAGAAAGAGAATATCGACACACGCCTCATGTCCACAAATGAACTTCCTTTGCAGACCCTTTGCATTTTCTCTCTCTATTCTCTGTACTCCCCCTCCACACACACACACACACACACACACATGCAGACACATCATGTGGAACAGATCCTTGTTCACAGTATTTCCTGTGTTTTACAGAGCAGCTCATCACTGGTTGCTATCCGGAGCCTTTATATAATGGCCTGAGCTGTTTATATCTAGAGACCAAACAATGGACCCGGATTGTTTGCCTGTTTTTCTTTTACTAATCTCTGCTCATCAGCTGACTGGATGACCAAGATTATAATAGCTTGAGTTTTCATTCACTTCATTTAGGGGGTGTTTTTTCCTCGTAACACCATATACAACAATCCAGGTTCTTTTCAGCTCTCCGGTGGATGAACTCGGTGAACTTTCTCTTCTTCAGTAACCGGGCTGCTGGGGCCGATTGTCGGCCTGAAAAGAGATGAGACCAAGGCTGAATGTTTTTGTGATTTAGCTTATCTTCCACCCGTGCCAATTTTCTCAACATATGATATTTATCAAAAGGAAGGGTGATGATTTTGGAGGACGTATTTAAAAGTTAATCTAGTTTGGTTTTGTTGCTGATGACTTGGCAACACACAAGACAGTCTCAGTCCTCCTCTGTCCTGGTTTGAGGTCAGTCACTCTTAAAGCAGATCTCACCACCATAAAGGGTTTACAGTCCTGAAAAATCATATACAGCTCAAATTATTTCAGACGGAGGCTCCTTGAAAACGGGATGTTTTCACGTTTGCCTCAAATTAAAACTTCTCCCTTTAATAAGACCGTAAATAGCGACAGGAAACCTTGCAGCCTGTAATGTGTAGTGCTAAATGTACCAGCATATTTAGACTGGGGAAGCCCTCAGAGAACAGACTTCCTAGTGTTTAATATGCAAATAATTTTCAGTTGGTTTGGTGCCCTTGAGGCTAGATCACAGGCCGTCCAATTACAAGATAAACCTTTGCGACTGACAGTTTATGTAAACGAAGACGTATACCTGATCAAAAGAGCCGACGCTTTGACGGATGCCAATCACAAAAACAGAGAATTAGAAATTGAAAGATTAGAAAAAGCCCTCCTCACTTATATTTGACCCAGAGCGGTAAGCCTAACACAGTATAAGAGGATATGAGGCATTATAAAGGGTCTTGGTTGGCTTTTCAGTCGCTTTTAATAGGTTTAGACCCAATCAGCTTATTTTCTGTTTGGTTTCATACTGCTGAATCACCTCAGGGATGACGGCATCCACTTTAAAGGTTGTTGGACAACATGTTCTTGAGCCACAAAACAGGCCTGAACATACGCACATCAAAGTATCTTGATTATCCTGATGGTTAATCACATATTTAAAGTCTTGAAAAGAGCTGAAAACGGTAAGAATGTGACAGCGTAATCATGAATGGGTCTGAGCTTGCAGTGCGATAGGTCGGTTGGATATGGGATGTTTTCCATTAACGTTCCTCTGCGTATTAGTGACCTCTCTGTTATGTCAACTGACACACTCGCACACACTCTCACCAGCAGCATCGAGTCTTGTGCTGCCCGGACATGTGAGCGCTCGGTGTAAGCAGCTGATTGACAGAAAGCCGATCACACATCCCCTCAGGAGCCTCAACTGTCGATAGTTGTGAATGAACTCGCTTCACCCCGACGCTCTCTCTTTCTCTTTCTGTTTCTCTCGTCCTTTCCATTCACACATTGAAATGAAACTATGAATGTAAGCCAATATGAAATGCATCACTTTTACATAATTCACCTTATTTTGTCATAACTGACTGTTTTTTGCAGTAAAAATCCGACTCATTATCCCTCTACACATTTTTGCGCATGCTTTTGATCAGCTCCCACTTTTTCTTCCTTCCTAGCACTCATTTTAAATCAGTAATAGACTAAAATGCCAATACAAAACTCCATAAAATTGCAGTTTTTAAGTTGTCCAGCATCAATTATAGAATATCTGTAGTTGTGCATGATAATTCTGCGTATATGGTACATATTTTATGTGAAAAAAAAAAGTTTCTTTCACATTTTTTATGAACTTTTCTGTGTGTACTGTAAATTCAAAGGGAAATAAATCATAACTTAAAGTAAGGTTTAAATTAGTTGATGAATTGTGAAGCTATACAAATAAAAATCAAAGTCTCCAGGAGCTTCAGGATCCCAAAACTGATTTGAAAAGGTGTTATTTACAACCTCGATGCACAGTTCAGCTTGTGCAACCAGACGGGGTGTGTGCTAACACTTCTAGCTTATCTTAGATTTCAGCTTTTCTAGTCAATTTTGGATCTTGGGGCTTCCGGAGACTTGGATTATACTACATAAGCTGTATGGAGACATTTGTTGTTTGCTTTAAAACAAGTCCCGAGCTGCTTCAGTTATTTGTTTGCAATGCTGTTCTGCTGTGAAGCTCCAGAAATGTCAACTACGAAAACTTCACCTGACTTTCAGAGCACTTTCAGACCAAATGTTTTATTTTTGGATGAACATATCCTTTAATAAGCTGTTTCAGAACATGTGGCGTGGCTGCCATCCCTTTACCAGAAGTGTACTGTAAGAACACTGTCACCATTCAGTGCATCAAAAGTACAAACCAATAATGAAATCATCCTGATTGTGAGGCCCTCTTCAGTCACTTCCTGATCGTTGCAGATGTGACTGCGTGTGTGGAGCTCCACAGAGATAGGCAGACCCCGTGTGCGTGCGTGTGTGTGTGTGTGTGTGTGTGTGTGTGTGTGTGTGTGTGTGTGTGTGTGTGTGTGTGTGTGTGTGTGTGTGTGTGTGGTTCTGTTGATCAGGCAGAGGCGCGGCCAGTCATGCCTTATCAGAGGAAGTATAGCCGCCCTTATCACACATGGCTGGGCTGCCCTCACTGGCCCTTTTATCTGTCACACATGAGCTGGATTCCAGACCTGATAACCAGACTGCTTCCCAGCCCCCTTTACTGTTTTATTGCAATATTGTTAAGCACAGACCACAGTCAGGTATTTGCAGGGTCCGGCTCAGTGAGTTGCACCTCTAATAGTGCATGCTCTGAAAGTAAAAAGTTATTCGTTCCAGCTATCGTTCGATGGTGTTGGCTTACAGGCAAATAAAATGAACAAAAGGAACTGCAGAGTTCACTGACAGTGCAGCACTAAAGTGACTTGGCAGAGACGCCACAGGTGTGTCCTCCACCCACAGCTCGTTTCCTCATTATGATACGGACTTGCTTGAAAGGTGTGGGCCAGGCACAGAAATAAAAGGTAAAGAACGGATACTTCAAACACGGTGCTGCAATGACTGTATGAAATTCAGAAACCACGATGACCAGTTTGAAGGTTTGTGTGATATATAATTGTTTGTTCCTCATTTACAGTAGAGGGAAACAATCAACTGGCTAAAGGTTATATTTCACTCCACGCTGGCTGTTTGTTATAATTTTTCACATTACAGCCCAGATAAATAAATGCCACTGAACAAAAAACTTGAATAATTCTTCTCTTTAATCGTTTGCTAAAGCAGCTATGATCCAAATCTTTTGATTTACTATGGAAACCATGACTACGTGTTTGTACAAGTTCATAATGAACCTACCTTGACTTATCACTGGACTTCCCCTGAACTCGACGAAGCCTTTAAACATCTTTCAGCTCAGGCAGCTGATTTCTGTGAAAAAGCATGACCAACCAACTGCAACCGACCCACCTTGTTCCAGAGAACAGGCTGGCACAGTTAGTGACTAGCTGGTAAAACATTGTGGCAAGATATTTCCCCTCTGGAGTCGGTGGAGACCAAAATGGAGCTAAAAGAAGAGTGAATTATGGACTTAAGACACAACTGATGAACTCAATGCTTATGTTACTCTGTGTCTGCTGGATGCATGTTTGCCAACAGTTTACTCACACATTAGCTGTATCAACCTATCAAGATGATAATACACCAGTGCTGTTTCCAGCATGTTTTTTTGCCCAGCCCAGTCGCCAGGATAAAATGTCGACAGTTAACATTTCTGCGAACCACTGATGCATTCATATTTGTACATGTCGTGCGTATCATACTTACATTTTTACTCGCATTTACATGAGAAGGCCGTCAAGCCAGTGACCACAGTTCAAGACGGCGTTTCAAAATTTGTAAGTGTGACACCACTGGATATTATTTAAGGAGAGCTCAGGACAACTTCCAGCAAAAAACAGATATTTTTGACAGGAAGTTAGGACATCTGTAGCTGTGTTTGTGGCAATGAAAACAGGTACTTTCTGCCAAAAACATAATTTTTTCCTAAACCTAACCAGAGCGTAAGCGCAGATTTTGAGAAACCTGAAGTTGTAACATACAGAAACGTACATTGCCAACATTTATTCTGGCGATTGAGATGTTAAACTAGCATACTAGGCATCAGTTATAGCACTGAGATGTATCCAAAGTAACAAACAATCACTCCCTCTGATAAAAGTATACAAGTGGCTGTGAACATGGAAATAGGGCACCATAACCTGTCTATGCTGTTTTACATCTGTGGGTGAAGAGAAGGCAATGGCTCCAGTGTGGTCAATGAAACGTTGGTATGTTTGCATATCAGGTTGTTAAATTTGGTACTGTGAGTGATTGCCATAATACCAACTGTACTATCACTCAAACTCTATGTTATTATCATTATTATATTGGCCTGTGCCCATCCTAACTGAAGGAGCTTGTGAGTCATGGTGGGAGGAAGTCAGCTCGCAGTAAATCAAAAACGTGGCATAAAGACATAAAAAAAAACAGTCACAGGCCATTGACCGCCAACACGCAACAGTACGGTGAAAGAAATTGTGCAATATGTCTGGCAACTACAGTAGAGAAGTAGAAGCAAGACGCACCCTGCACCTTTGACCTGATGACAGCAGCTCATGTTAAATTAAAAAAAAGGATGTGACACATTAATTACCTGCTCTTTCCTTATCAGTGAGGTGGTGACTTCCACCATGTCTTCCAACTAAACTGAGTCATCCCTCCACTTACATCCTCACTCCCACTTACAGAGACGTTGCAGCCCTTAAACATAGCACAGTCTGTAGTAACTGTAAACCACTCGGGACACATTTTTGTGCCCAAATATCAGGCAACCGTAATGTTTGAAAAAGTTTGCATAAAGGTAAAGACGGTGTATGTGAATTCCACCCAAATAGATGAGTATAAATAGTGTATCTACCACCTTTTCTTAAAGTAGGCGTCACAGTCCTTTTTACAGCATCGGTACCTCGTGCCGCATTCGTGGGGCCAGATTTAGATTCACAGTTCCCAAATGTATGTGTGTGTCTGTGTGTATTTGTGCCAGAATGTGTGGTCACTCCCAAGTGTATTAAAGTAGCGCATTGCTGCTGGTTGTGGCTGTCTGTGTGTTCCAGCCACAGATTATAGGGCCTGTCGGCAGACGGGGCTCTGTACGCGGGTCACAAGACAGCCCAAAATGTGACAAGTTCATCTCAGGGAGCTGATAGCCGGTATCGTGTATCTTAAAGCGCATGAGCTTATATAGCAGAGAATTTGGTGTTATTTCTGTATGTGGGTGGACTGGATGTGCGGTTCTGTATGTGAATGTGTCGTACATGTGTTTGACTCATGTTAAACCGCTGTGGTACTTTGATTTGAAAGAAGCAATTTGGATTTTCCACTTAAAACATTTGTCGGTGTCAGAGCTGCTCTGGAAGCAGAAATCATGGCCCGATCCCAAAACACCGCTTGCGTCCACCACTTAGCCATACCATTCATCATTGCGCTGTCACGGCAATAGGAGCAGGGTGTCCTGAATCGTGTTGGGAGGGCGAAGTTTTAGTATCATTTCTTTATGTTGCTACTTTACATTTGTTTGGGTCCAATTATGTATTTGTCATTTCCTAAGAAGCGCAGCAAGTGGCCAGGTAATGATCTCTTGTTTTATTTGATGACTTGATTGTTAGCGTGACGTTGTAGATTTTGCGACCGGCCATGCTTTTCAATCTCCATCAGATATGGCAAATGGCATATTGGAAATGTCCGGTTGTGTCTGTTTACATAAACGCCATCAAAGACAACTGCTGACTGGGGGTCGAAAGGTTTGAGATTTCAACCACTACCCCTTGTAACCTCTGAGGGGCAGAATTTGGAAATGAGATTGATTTCACTGTACAAAATATTGAAAAGAGTATTTGGCTTTTCACAAGCACCAAAACCTACAAACTATGACTTCCAACAGGAACAAAGCGTCTGTTGAGTAGTCCGTGCTGTTCTAATTACAGTATTTGTTGTCAGATAAGGCCAAGTGCTTAGCAAACCTGACTAACGCCAACATCGTCCAAACAAAATATATACAGCACACAAGGGGCAGGTGAGATTATTTCAAGACCAGATTGATTTATTTGAATAACTTGTAGTAACTTGTTGCCACTGTTTATGAATTCATTAGTATTGTTTATTATCCTTCATACTTGGCCGGATTTTGAGCTGTTATTGGGCTGGAAAGCATCCAACCAATCTGGCAACACTGATCCAGAGAGCTAACCAGAAAAAATCTGGCATGGCAGGATGTAACAATAAATTTCAACCGCTCTTAATGTGTCAACCAACATCTGACAACAACTAGTCGACTGTGAAGACGTGAAAAAAATCTTACTCGGTTGATTTTAAAAAGCTGGTTACCAGACGCACAGCTGACCTTTTTATACTCAAGCTAGCAAGCTAGTTTGCTAGCCAGACCCTCCAAGACGATGAAATGATAGAAATATAAATAGACGGTTGCTATTTTGAGCGTCTATCATTTCCTTTGTTGCCATTCAAGTTTCCCACGTGGCAAAACCTGAATGACTGTTTGCCTCCACCCGCTGTGGTTTGACATGACAAATAAAATCATACCTGCCTACGTTCTGTACGACTACAGCTTCAGACTGCTGATAACAAGTTTCTTTTAATTACTGTCTTAGGTAGGTTTGGTCTGTCTTTAGTGCTGCAACAAAAGAGACGTAATTAATATTTCAATGGAAAAGTCTAACTAGAGACAAGCGGACTCAGAGGAAGCATTCATTTTAAGTGTGTGTGTGCACCCGTGTGTGTGTGTGTGTGTGTGTTTACATAAAAGTGCACACCTTGTGGGTGAATCTGTAGTTGCTTTCCAGTACGAGCTGTTTGTCTGCTGTCACCCAGTCAGTCAGTCTGTCATTCAGTCACTTTTATGAATGTGTGTGGGTGGGAGCTGGTGAACCAGTTTTGCCACCTGTGTGTGAGTGAGTGAGTGTGTGCGTGTGGGTGTGTGCGTGTGGGTGTGTGTACATCAAATCCCTGGGACTGTCTGTAAGCTAATTATATAACAACACCTCTCTCATTCACTCCCACTCTCCCTCCCTCCCTCTCTCTTTCCATGTTTCTCTTTCTCTCTCTCTCTCTCTTCAACCCTCTCCCACACACACACACACACACACACACACACAAATACACACAGTGCAGCATCGATGCAATACACAGAGGTACATCCTGTTATTGTCAGATCATTCATGTGGATTGACTGTGTTCATTGTGTCCCTGTGAGGGTGGTGGCTGTCATGCTAATGCTTGAGAATGTCTTGTATTTTACCATTCAGCCTCCATTGTGGCGTCTCATGTTAGAAGCACTGACGTCTCTATTGACTGCAGAGGGAGTTTTTGTCGTGTATTGTGTTGTGCTGCTATATAGACTAAACTGTAGCTGTATTATCTGTCAGTTTGTGCGACATGCGTCTGATCACGGCTCCAGTCTGCTGGTCCCTCATCTGCTGCGTGTACACGAACTCACCCGTGTGAAGCTGGAATACGATTTTCTCAGGTTTAGGTGATAATTAGGCTGCTACTAATCGTAATATTCATTATCAAATCATCTGTTAATTTCCTTTTACTGAGTGATAATAATTAGTCTATAAAATCTCAGAAAAATAGTGGAAAATGCTGCCCAGAGCCCAAGGTAATGACTTTTAACAACAATATAAAACAGGACGAGGAAACAATCAGTATTGTCTTTGAACTTATCAGGTGATTTTGAATTTAATTGTTTTTGTATAACATTAGATGTGAAGACACTTCAAATCTTCACATTTTTCTTGATATGGATCATATAATTACCTCAGCAAAGGAAGTTTTTGTTTTTGTCCCTGTCAGTTTTTTTGGTCAGTTGGTTTGTGAGCAGGATTACACAAAAACTACTTAGCAGATTTCCACCAAACTTGGTTGCAGGATGGGTCTTGGCCCAGAATAGACCCCATTAACTTTCGGTACTGGTTCAGGAGTTTTTTGTCACTTTCTTTAACAATGCAAGAAAGGGTGTTTTTCAATTTTTTTCTTCATTTTCGCTTGGAATAATGCATGGGTCTTGATGAATGAGGGCCATCAGAGCCTATGGATGTCATTATTTTGATGTTTTTCCTTTAGTGTAGGGATGTAGGAATTGAACTAGGGACATCGCAGTTATATTTGTATAATATTTTTATATACTAGACCACTGGAAGGAACATTTTTACAAATCATTAAAGGGTTAACCCAGGAAAAATGTTTTGCAGAGATGGTAACCCATGCTGAGTATGACTCATCTTGTCTCATGATTAATTAAATTTATTAATTCATATTAGGTTTATTTGGTCATTTAAGTGTATGATTTTGCAAAAAACAATTGTACAAGACAAATCATACTCTTCTTTCCCACAATACTTAAACACATCACAAGAACAAGACAGGAAAAACAAACAGAAGAAAAACTTTCCAAACCCTTTTTTAAAAATAACACAAAATACTGTATAGATACAGATTGCTATCCCTTTTATGTACACGTGTTTTTTCATTCCCCAAATCATATAAAAATTCAACAAAACTTACTGTGTGTAAGAGTTTCATTTATTGAATGATTCCTCTGAAATTCTCTTAAGAAAAAGCATGAAAACACACACACACACACTGACTTTAATGTAATGTAGCTTTGTGTTGTATTTTCTGTCTGACTCGTCCCGGTGCAACACCTCCCACCTCAGCACAGCGAGGACCAGGCGAAGTCGTGACTTGAGACGCCCTCAAACATTCTGCCACTGTGTGATTCCAGCTCTATAATAAACTGCTGTGGCATTAACTCACTACGAGACTGCTGCCAGAAAAAAATAAGACTACAGGAGAGTCATTTCTTACATGTAGAGGTCAGGATGAAATGGTAGGAACAAGAGTTTGTTCTGAGGCTTGTATACCATCAGCGTTTGCCAGTCTTTGATTGTTTATTGTCTGTTCTGGTGGACTTTACACATCTATAGGCAGAGTTACCAAGAACTGGCAGACTACGTGTATATTTCTGTACATTTTTCTTTGGTGGTTGTTTCTCTGCATGTGACACTTTAACAAACCAAACTGGAATATACAGCAAAATCAGAATCATCAATGTCGCTGATTAGGCAAATAATGAAATGCAAGCTAAGCGTCTGCATCAGAAATATTCTCTGTAACCAAACATGTTTGCTGAGGTTGCTGCGCTCCTCGGTGTTGATTGAAACCTCCTGTGCTCTTCTCAATGCTTTCATTATCGGCTGAAATGTTTACGGGCGTCACTCACAGTCCTCTTGAAGAAGTATGTAGTTGATGCAAAGTGATTTGATGTAGAGTTACATGGAAATGAACGAGATACAGCATCTAGTTAGCAAAAACAAACGTCAAAGAATTTGTTCTGGTGGCAACGCCAAGATTTTATCAAGCATACAAATGAAAATGAAATGGTGATAACAGAATCTTTGAATGCAGAACATCAGGTGATCAGTTAGCGAACAGATGCAGAAAGTCCATAACCTACTGTGAACTTTGCTCATTTGTTTTCCAGGAATCAATTTTAAAGGTCTTGGTTTTATCATAAAGAGCTGCTACCCTGCATTTCTGTGAAGAGTTGTGTCGTCATGTTAAAGTTTCAGAGGTATTTTCATGTGAGCCACTGCTGTGGCTGGTATGCTGACTTGTTGCTCTTTACACTACATAACCTGACTTCCTCCTTTACTGCCATAACACTTACTACTGCCACTAGAGGTCACCGCCTAACAAGACACATAAATATGTGTCGTAATAAGCTGCTTTCTGGTAATATAAAAACAAATGTCAGTTGTCATTCTAATAATTCTTCCTCTCTCTCTCTCTCTCTCTCTCCAGTGACAGCTACATCGTGCGTGTGAAAGCGGTGGTGATGACGCGGGACGACTCGAGTGGGGGCTGGCTGGCCCAGGACGGGGGAGCTCTGAGCAGGGTCGGCGTGTGCCGCCTCCTGCCACCAGAGCTGGCACCCGTGCCGGCCTCCAGCTATTCGCAGTTCCTCATCCGCGGTGAGCGACTGCGGGACAAACAGGTAAAACACAAACAACCACAAAAATGTCAAAGTTTAGGAGAGTTAATGATGAGTTATAGAAAATATGGCTGACGTGCGTCGTATAAACAGGTGATCCTGGACTGTCCGCTGAGGAAGGACCTTGTGTACACCATAGCGACGCCCACATTTCACCATTGGAAGGTGGAGGACAGGAAGTGTGGGCTGTCCTTCCAGAGTCCAGCTGACGCCAGAGCGTTCGACAGAGGGGTACGGAAAGCCATCGAGGACCTGGCTGAAGGTACGCTGTGCCACAGTGTAACTAAGTGTGGTTACAGATAAGTCAGGATGGGACGCCAAGATGTTCCTGTATCACTGTACTACCTCTGTGGCTTCTGTTAATGTGCCCACAAAGTCCGTCTCCTGTTCACCGTCAGCAGATGAGCTTCCGGGTTACCCTCACACATACATCATCCGGAGAGTGTTGGATCCTTGAATTAAAGCCTGCTCCTGTTTTCTTCTGTGTAGGCTCCACCACCTCCTCCACAGCACTCCAGAACGAGGGCGAGCTGGGTGACGACGACGTCTTTACAGTAAGCGTTACTGTTTCCTACATGTATAATGGGTTATAGACGTCTAGTCGTTTACTTCATCAGCAGGTTGGCCATTGTTACTGCCACAAATCCTCATTTATGTACTACTATCTGTAGTTCATTTTCTGACGTGTTTCGCCAGTTTTTTGCGGTTTGTCCCGCGCCGCAGAGCCTGTCAGTCATATAAAGTACTCTGATTGGTTGTTCAGCTCAGCAAATCAGGTCAAAAGGCCCCTTTGCTTCTTTGCCTGTTCAATTTAACTTTAAAATCAGTGATATTCACGATCAAAAGTTGCCTTATTAGCGACAGTGGTGTGAAAATGGCGGGTTAACGCTGCTTTATCATATCGTGAGACAGGCGATGCTACAGTCTGCCTTCGTTGCTACTAATTTTTTGATGTCAGTTTGGTGTGTCTGGGACATAATACAACCCAGAAAGGCCAGTTAGCAGATCCATAAACATAACTCACAAACACACAAACTTCCTGAATCAGAGTCTACTCAGTAGCATTAAACAACCAACAACACCCTACGTTGTTTTAACAGGCTGTTTTGGCCCTGACATGTCGCTCAGTTTCTTCCAGTACTTCTTCAACATCTCCAGTCCGCATCTAAACACCCTCATGATCCGTCTCTGAAAAGGAAGTACTACTCGTAGGCACTGAAGTAAATGTTGCCAGTGCACGCTGATCAACTCTTCAGCCAAGACCCTTAAACTCTCAAGACTTTGTTTCCTCCATCCAGCAGAAAGTATTTAAACTCCACTCGGGATCCCCTCCCTGTCACGTATACCTGCCACAGCACATGAAGTATGTGTGTGTTGTTTGTGTGTCAAGGCCTCTCTACCTTAAGTTAGTATGAAGGACCCCCTCCCCCCACGCTGCAACCTGACACCAGGAGCAGCAGGCAGGGTCACGGGGTCACTTCCTGTATCCCACCACCTCGCTCTCTCCTGCTGACCCCCTCCCCTCACCCACCCTCTCCACCCTCCCAGTCGAAAAAGAGAGTCGCCACCAAACTAGCAGCTAGCAGCTGTTTCCCAGCTTAGTGCAGGGCCGGTGATTTACGAGAGGAAGTGCCTCGTGGTTCATCTTTGACTCGAGCTGTCTGTAAGGGCCAAGACTAATAGGTGCTCTGCTGGGAGTGTACAGCCACCACAGAGACGCATACAAACACACGAGGAAGGGTGGAGGGAGGGTGGAGCGATCCCTGAAAATGGAGCGTCGGGTTTTCAGGAAAGTAGAAGCTTTCAGGGCAATAAATCCAAAGCAATTTCTTGGTATTGTGACTCAAAAAGCTGCCATATTCATACAAATAAGACTCTCAGCTGCTCACTTCCATTTTGGTAAAGCTGAGGAGAAGCTCATAATGCAACAGATAGTGAGTTAGCCTTCATATTTCTAATTTACCACCATTTTTCTTTAAACTTTCTCAGGTTCAGATGTGGTTTACATTGGTTTTGTCAGAGAAAGGTGGTGTTCTTGAATAGCTAGTAAAGATCTATTGATTCAACTGGACCCAACAAAGAATCGGGTTGGGTGCGGATTGGTGATTTTCCAGTGTAAATTCCTCTTTCAATGCGTCAATCATCTGCTCCCAATCATGTCATGAGTTACAGTAGATGGACAAAAGGGAAAGAGGTGGAGAACAAGCCGCTGCACACCTCCAGTTTCACAGTATCGGTTGTTTCAGGTTAAGTCTTCATGACACATACGCTCGTCTCAGCTCTCAGTTTTAAGTCTGATCAGAACTCAAATCTCCACTGACTGCATCCACTGATGACCTCAAACTAACCCCACTACTCTTGTCTACTCGGAGTCTTGTCCATTCGTATGAAAGCTGCTCAGTGGACCCATGAAGCCAAGCCCCACTTCCAGGGTATAAAATTACCTGGATCTTCTGCGTTGTGGGGTCCGTAGAGCAGACTTCTGCAAACTGAGCCGACTAACTTCCAGTTTAAAGCCCGGCTGACTTAAATAAAATGACTTAATCATGCTGCTCTTCTTAGAGTAAGTGAAACGAGTCATTTTGCAGCAGTTGTGATGCTCAAAAAGTGTATCCACCGTTTTCCAGCCGCTTCTTTCACAGTGTAAACTTCTGGGAAAAAGTCTTTTCAGGTCCCAGTTCATCACGTGACGTTGTAATTACACGGTTTGGCCACTACGAAGGTTGGCTTTTAAGCGTGGCGCTCTTCCTGGGGTGTTGCCTCGAACTAACTCGAACTGTGCCGGACAAACTGGAAAATGTTTGGGCGACGATCGGCAAAACAGGCACCCGATGTTAGCCAACCGTCAGCAAACACTGTGAGCTTGAAGAGGAAGTGGAGGAGACATGAGGAGACAACAAAGTGTACGAAGATCTTAAAGTGACAGAAAATGCTCTTAGTGAACGATGCAATGTCGACACATGGCTCATTTATTTCACTTTTTACCAACTTAATAATAATGGGACACACGGTACCGCTTGCTTACCCCTGTGCTAATGACCTTTCCTAAAGTTAGCGGTGGCGGCAGAGTTTGCGATGCCGGCAGTCGTGGACAGAGGGAAATGCTGCAGCAGATTTACAGCCTTTGGGGAGGAGGAGGGGGGGAGGAGGACCGGGGAGGATGGTGGGAGAGCTGGGGGAGAGCTAGGATGGACATACTTCCCTAAATTATTCCTCGTTCGCCAAACCTAAACTTAACCCAACCCTTCCTCTGTCCCTCCCTTCAGCACGTCTCCTCTCTCTGTCTCTATTTTGGCTCATTCACAACAGGGGGAGTGAAAGCTATTGAAGCAATTCTGGGCTCATCCCAGGAGAGCGAGACGGGCCTGTTGAAGGATGAATCCTCCCGAGCTTTGAGTCGGGACATGTTTTGTGTCAGAAAATAACTTGAAATGCCCTCTGTCCAGCCTTGAGCCGAGAATATATAGAGGGAGGATGTCCAGAAATATAAACTCTCCCCCTCAACTCCTCTCTGTCCTCTTGTGCAGCTCGAGCTCGCAGCAGAGAGTCTGGTCTGTGTTTTGAATTAGTTGCAGCCGCGGTGGAGGCCAGAGTCGGACTGGTTTTAAACCGTATCAGCTCCTCCCCCCCGGTAATGTCTTCTCCAGGGGGGCGGGGCCGGAGCGGAGGCAGCATGTTATGTTATTTTTGGCCGGCTGCTCTGAGGGCTTTGTAAGAAAGCTGGGGGAAATTCTCTGCATGGCGGTATCCATGTGGGGAGCAGGATATAATAGGGATAGCTTCAGCAGACAGACACACACACACACACACACAGCAGATCTGGGTCATATACCTCTGGCAAATAATCTATAGCGTTGGTTTCAGTGCCACATTTTGACACATGAAGTGAGAATTTGTCAGTTTCATCAAGTTTAAGAGAAGTTGAGGAGCGATATGTTATCTGTGCACACTGCAAGGAAGACTGTTGGACTTCAAGTTGAGGGATTCCCACTGACCCAAAGGATGGATGCAACCATTGTCAGGGCCTTGTTTCGTTGTGTTATGCTCCTTTTGGCGGATGCTGTTCGTCCACATTGACTTGGCATTTTAAAGGATGTTGGCCTGTTTGTGAGTCGGGTCGGGAATTTAGTCGTTAATGGTCCCCAGATGATTTAAGATGACTTTTCTTGTAGATCCACCATGAGCTTCACATTTGAAATTTGGATTCAAGATAATCAAGATATTGTATGTAACATAAATGTAAAAGACGAGGCCTTCTGTTGTATATTTGTAACTGTGAAGTTCGAAACCATCAACCTCCTCTCACAGCCGAGCTGCAGTTACATCTTTCTGAGGCATTTATTTCTTTTAGTCTTTCCAGCACATGTCGAAGTGGAATGAGAACATTTTGAAAAACTGGAATCAAATCTTTTTTTTTTTTTGTGCTCGTCAGGTGGAATGAAATCACATGAGCAGAAAAAGAAACGAGGCACATAAATCTGAAAACTGCTGGCAGAAAATGACCGCGTAAAAACTTTTTCTGTGACGGAGACGCTTGTTAACCTTTGATACGTGTTTCTATGGCGACCGGCCATGTGAGACTCGGAGCAAATGAAACAGACGCAGACGGTGATTTTAAAACGTAACTTTATTTCAACACAACCACACCTGCAGCCTCCTCATTTAGGCCAAACACATCGTGAATATCTCTGTCCATGAACACACACACGATGAGACGGGAGTCCTCACCACCTGCCTATCAGCTGGTACACTGAAGGCTGGCCCCCTCTGTGCCTGTCTGAAATCTGTCTGTCTGAGCGCTACACGGCAGCGGCCCCGACTGTCTAGTGTCTGGCCAAGGTTTGACTTGGAGTGGAGCCCTGACAGCCTTTAGCGGAAAGGGGACAGGATACTGTTCACACACAGAAACACACACACACACACGCTCAACACACACACACAGCGGTGGAAAAGAGAGAGGGAAAGGTGGAATGTGTAGAAGTGAGATTGAGGGAAGGAGGACAGGTTGTTGAGGGGGGAGACAGAGGGAAGAGGAGGAGGAGAGGCCAAAAGAGGTGATACTGGGAACACTGAACGCCGGCTTCTTCGTAACAAGTCGCTCCGACATCAACAGTAGTCTGTGTTAAGGTGTACTTAACAGGTGTAGGTGCCACTTATTTTTATTCGTTGTAGTGCTGAAACGACTAGGAGAATTAAAGGGTTAGTTCATCAAAAAAAAAAAGGGAATTCTTTATCTACTCACCCTCATGCGGATGGTAATTCGAGTTTCGTGGTCCACAAAACATTTCTGGAGCTGAAGTAGATGGGGACTTGTTTTAAAATGTAAAAAGAAAACATGAAATGGCCTCATACAGCTCGTCTGGAATAATCCAAGTCAACGGAAACCCTGAGATCCCAAATTTTATTTGAAATGACGATATTTACACACTCGACGCACAGTCGAGCTTGTGCAACCACCTCAGACGGCGTGCACGCTAACCCTTTTAGCTTAGCGGCTAAAGTGAAGACTTTTGGATTGAAAAATGGTGTAAATAACTTATTTTCCAATTAATTTGGGATCTGAGGGCTTCCGGAGTCTTGGATTATGCTGGGATAAGCTGTATGGAGCCATTTTGTGTTTGTGTTTGTGTTTGTGTTTTGTTTTGCGTTGGGTTTTTTTAGTACATAACGACCAAAATTTCCTTTTTTGGGTGAATTTATCAAGTAACGCTAAGCCAAAGTTAAATATGTTTTTTGCACCTACAATACACCTGAAGGAGTCTAATACATTAATCTTCCTGCACTGACATCACTTGACTCCTGCATCTCCACGGTAACCTCATTCATCAGAAATGCTATAAATAAACGTGATAACCAGGTAAATTTTTTTAATGTTTGTCTGAGGGACTGTTGCTGATGTTTTCGGTCAGATGTTGCTTTCAAACTTGGACCAACACAAAGTGATCCGCAGTGAGCTCCCGCTTCCTGTTTTTCCCAATCAGAGCTGCGCCGACGCTTCCTGTTTTTGTTTGTCCAATCATGGCGTCCTCTCGCACTAACTATTTGTTTGGCGTATCCAATCAGAGTGCAGCTTTCAGCCCGCATCCTGTGTTTGTTTGTCCCCTCAGAACACCACGGACAGCTCATCCAACTCCTCCCAGAAACTGGAGAGCTCTCTGCAGCCGCTCGAGTCCTCGCCCCTTCCGCAGAGACACAAGTGCATGCTGGGACATCGCCACGACCTCCACGACCCCTACCGGCTCTCAGACCACTACTTCATGGACCAGGTGAGACAAAGAACGTCCAGTTATATCACACCAAGAACGCGAAGGACCAGGTGTTCCTTCCAAGATTACATATTCTGGTTAAACTTTTGTCATGATTTTTTAATTAAAGCTGAACAAACTGTATTCGGTTAAAAGTTTCATTGTGTCTTTGTCCTCAGCCCTTGTCTCGGCTTCCCCGTCACGTCACCTTCCAGGAGGACGAGGAAATCGTCCGCATCAACCCTCGAGAACGCAGCTGGGAGCGAACTACCGAGCGCCACCATGGACGCATGTCAGATCGCCCCTGGCTCACGGGCTATGAGGACTACCGCCACGCCACTGTGCGGGACAAGTTCATCCAAATGGACGACAATGAGTCCTACGTCCACTTTGCCAAGACGGAGGCGCAGAAGCACGACTACACGTACCCCTTGGCGCCGGCCTTGTCGCCCTCAGACTCTGACCCCGCCCTCGGACCCTTGGTAAATAAGGGCCACGGCGGCTCGTATCGCCAAGGCTTCTCCTCTGTGGTCTCCTCCCAGCCCCGCTCCTTCCTCCCGAGTTCCTCCCCGTCCACCAACGGGGGGAAGGGGCGGAAGGAGGACGGGGTGGAGCGCGCTCAATGCGAGCACTGCGGCGAGGCCTTTTACATCTCCGACAACAGGAGAGGCCGGTGCCAGGATGCGCCGGACCCCGTGCGGGCGTGCATCCAGCGGGTCAGCTGCATGTGGCTGGCAGACACCATGCTCTACCACTGCATGTCGGACCCAGAGGGGGACTACTCAGACCCCTGCTCTTGTGACGGGGGCGAGGGCAGCGGGGGAGGCCGACTCGGCTCGCGCTGGTTAGCTCTGCTCGGCTTGTCCCTGGTGGCGCCCTGCCTCTGCCTCTACCCGCCTCTCCACGCTTGCCACCGGGCGGGGCTCAGGTGCGGCTGCTGCGGGGGCCGACACAAGGCTCTGAGCTGAGCGGCCGCGCTCGGGGAAAACCTCTCGGAGGGAACGGCAAAAAAAAAACCTAAACCCAACGCAAGCACAGGGAAAGGGAAGGATGGGGAAACACACAGAGGGGACATGTGGTCACGGCTGCTCGCTCTCTTGCCTTGGTTTCTCTGGGTTTCTCTACAAATTCCAGACACTGAAATAAGCCAAAAAAAAAAACAGTTGGTGCATTTTCTGAACGGCCTGGGAAGATAAGCTCCCCCTTACGGCAGACAGTTCTCTCAGCTCTCCACGTGGCCATTTCAAGCTCTGTTTCTAGTGAGAGAGCACTCTTTTTCAGGGGGCCTTTTTTTATAGCTGACCTATATGTCATGTATCACATATGCAGGTACTTTATACTTTGTACACTGACTCGGCGTCAAAGAACTTGAAATTGTTCCTCTGTCCTATTTTTTTTTCTCTCCTTTGTTGTACGCGTGGCCATTTTGTTTATATTCCAATATCAGGCCCGCTCAGCTCGACTCCAGCTACAAGAGAAATCAGACACTACACCTCTTTGCGTGTGTGTGTGTGTGTGCGACGAGTGTGTGTGCGTGCGTGTGCGTGGATGGTATATGTGCATGCCTACAATGTGCGCCGAGGCCTTTTGTCGTCTGTACTGCAGCTTATAGTAAAGCTAATGTATATAGTCTACATAGCTCTCCACCATCGACATCTTCTCTGTTCACTGAAACAAACGTGGTACTCATCTTAATCTTCTAATATCCCAAAGATTCGTGTTTTTATCCTATTTATTTTCTCACTGAATTAATCTACCAGCAACAGGGCGCTGGGCTGTGATCTACTCACTCGATGAGGCGGTGCTCGAGCACCCGTCTCCCTGCTCCTTTCTCGTTATTACAAACAGTGCCTAAACTATCACCTAAAGCAGGAACCCATCCAGAATTCAGTTTTTTGGCGTATTTTACTTAACATGCGCTCGAAGCGGTGTGAGATTTTAAGGCTCTGATTTCCTCATTTAAGGACTGAAAAAATCAATCAGAGATACCGTTAACGTCGGAGCCCGTCATGCCTTAAAATGTGGAGTGTCTAACTCCTAACGTCACCCCCCCGTCCCTCTGAAGATGTCTGCTATAATGAAACGTGTGAGCACGGTTAGCAGCTCCAAAGCAATCAGCCTCACCACACACTCTTTTAAACTTAGTTTAAACTATTTTTGTAATGAAAATAACTCTTAAAAAAAAGTTCACATCAAGTGTGTAAACTAAGGACTCTAGTTTGCTTGCGATGTACAATCAGCTCCCCTCTTTAAGTCAACCCGTCTCCAGTGGAGCACGCCAGTCACACTCGAACACACAAACATACTTCTTAAAAACAAACATAGGTTTAAAATCTTGTTACTATAGTGAAAATTAGTATGAAGACTTTTTTTCTGCAAAAAACATAATTATGTACAATATAACAATGTCACTACGCCAGTGTAGTGAGTCTTATCTCACAATTATCTGTAAAAGTTAAGCCTACGTGTTAGTTGTGATCAGACGTTTTGGGAAATACTTATTAGAAGATCGATGCTACTCATGTCATGTTTGTGTGTTTTAAATATGAAGCTAACCTTGAGCCAGCAGGCAGTTAGCTTAGCTTAGCATTCACAGAGCTAGCCTGGCTCCATCCAGAGGTAACAGAATCCACCGACCAGCACTTCTACAGCTCGTTAACCAACATGTTTTATGCCCTTAATTTGTGGTTTTTCGGGGGGTTTTGTACTGGACTATTTCTTGTCCGGGTGCAGTGACTTCCTGGAATCTCTTCTGGTTAGAAATTAGTATTTCCCAAAGTGTCGAACTAATCCTTTAAGTCCAAAATGTAGTTCTGTCTATCGGACATTAACACGAGAGAAAACTTGCTAAAACCACAGTTTTCTTTTTTAGTTTGTGACTGGCGTGCGCTGTTTCTCCGTCCTACAGCATCTTTTTCCCTCCATGCCAGATTTGGTACATCATCGTGCCCACAAAGAATAACACCAGATGTTCGACAACAGCTCGGATGAATTAATTCAGTCATTATTTACCTACCCACGTGTCGATGGAGAAGTCGGGTGAAGTTTCGTAGTCCACAGAACATTTCTTGAGCTTGACAGCAAAACATTAATACATACAGCTTGTCCAGCATAATTCAAGCCCCTAGAGCCAAAATCAATTCAAAAAGACGTTATTTTAATCCTTTTTGAGGGTGTAAAAAAATGTCTTTTCAAATCAATTTGGGCTTTCAGGTCTCCTGGAGACTTGGATTACACTGGATCAGCTGTATGAAGCCATTTTATGATTTATTTCAGTTGTTTTTACATGTTTTAATACTAATCAGTTGCTATGAAACTCAAAAAATGCACTACGAAACTTCACCAGACTTTCTGTCGGCATGAGAATAATTACATAATGACTGAATTCTCATTTTTTTGCGTGAACGTGTCCTTTTAATAAGAAAGCAACTGTTAAAGTTTGGTCATTCAGGTCACACTGGGTGTGTCGATGCACAAACATCCGGCACGGGAGGAAAAACAAAAACTGCTGTCCTTTCCTGCCTGTGTCACCTGGCGCTGAAGTGACACTCGAGCCAGCCAATCACGCCCCCACACTGACAGCACAACACTAAACTGACGACCGCTCGGGTGCTTTTTTTTTTTTTCTCGTTGATGGCAGCGTTGGGGATGTGACCGGTAACACAATGAGCTTTTAGAAGTACAAAAGAAACAAAAAAAAAAAAAAACGAAGCAGGACATCAGTGAGGTCCCTTTGGAAAAGAACGGGAGTCTGAAAAACAGCTGAAATCCTGGAAACAAACATCCATCCCCGATTGTTTTGCCAAGGAAATGTCACTTACTGTAGTTGAAATGCAGAATGCCTGAGGATGTCCTTCTTCCTTCCCTGGTTGTGTCTGTTTCATACATCCTGTCCTCTGTACCAGTACGTCCTTGGTGTGTGTGTGTGTGTGTGTGTGTGTGTGTTTATCCCACATCCCTTTCCCCTCTCCTGCTCCTTGATCCAAAAGCTACTTGGATGGGCTTGAAAATGCTATCACATACTAACACTGATCTATTATAATCGGATCCTTTTGATGATGTGATGTATCAGGGACGGGGGCCAATCAGATTGGAAAGACTGTGTGCGTGTGTGTTCGTGAGTCGGCGTCAAATCTTTTTCTCGTTGTCTGGTGTTTGAGTGTGTTCTCACATGTCAGAGCCATTTTACAAGTGCCTGAACGCATCCTCTTTATCTCCTTGTGTATTTAAAATTGAAAAAATTAAAGAAACGACTCCCTGTAATGAATTAGACCCATTTTTTACGCTTAGTATTTTTACCTCTGTAAAAAAAAAAGAGCAAAAATTATATTATATATATCAAGTGTATGTTGTACATTTTTATTTCTATTTTGTTTTTTTTAAATAACTGTTTCTAACATGTACGATGGATGTAGCTCTTGCTTTCGAGAAGGAACAGGAAGTACTTTGTAGATACTGAAGGGTGGCCAGGTCTGTGAGAAAACTAAGTGAAATGTGTGTCTTACCTTCCGCCTCCAATAAAATGAGAGAAAACAGTGAAACCACACGTGAGTCTGCTGCTTAATTTTACTCTCGGCCTGAAGGTGCTTCCCCTTAAATATCCACTGTAAATCATTTCCTCTCTGCTGCGTGCCATATCATTTACCTCCATGTTCCTCTATTTTTAGCCACGTAATCTATCAGTTCACCATATCAGAGCATCAATTTCAGCTCATTAGATGAACGAGATGAGAGAAAAGGATTTCTTCATAAATAAAAGGAGACAACTTCTCTCTGTGAGGCTGTGTCCAGGTTAGCCATATAGGGGCCTTTGGCTAAATGCTAAATGCTACTGACAGCATGCTAACATGCTGATATTCAGCAGGTTTAATGTTTCCATTTTCATAATTTCAGTCTAAGGCATTAGCATGCTAACACTCCCCGTCCGGCGTCCCCCATTGGACCTCAAATTGTATATCATCAATGGAGAGAGACAAACACGTTTCATCCCATTTGAATTGTGGCGTGAACCACACACATGATGTTTGTCAATTTAAAAGCTATTTTTTTAAGGTCAAGAAAGTCACAGTTTGTCGTAAAGATAATAAAATATCATCTGGTTTTGTGTTAAACCGCTCAGTGAACTACATCGCGTCATACAACGCACGGCACCAGCACCAACATGGCCGCCAACTCGACACAGAAAAAGTAATAAAAAAAGGTGAAAATCACAATAAATCTGCTCATATTGACAACTGCAGTTAATGAAAGGATAGTCTGAAAGCTAGCTAACATACAGGAGCAGCTCTACAAGGTTTGAGTTGCTGGTTTTGGTGAGTTTTAAACGAGGCAACGTCACTGACTAACTTACATTTGGTTAGTTTTTAGACAAACTGAGACTTTCTCAAGTTGAAAAATGATCTTTTAAATTGACAAACATCACCACACAACTCAAAAAGGATCAAAATGTTATTTACCTCCTGCCATTTCCTACCAGACATATTTTTTTCTGAAATAAAGTCCCATGATGGTCGCCAGAATAAAATGGTGGCAGTTAACCACTGACATGTTCACATTTGTCACTGGCTACACACCACTGACATTTCAACAAATTCAACATTTTTTTTGTATCATTTCTAAAATATAGATTAGATAAGATATTTTTAAGGAGACCTCGGGGCAATTTCCAGCTGTGTTTTGGGGGATTTTTAAGCAGGAAGTTGAGACATCTCCAGTCAAAACATGATCTCTCCTGACACTAACCAAGTGGGTGTTGTGCCTGAACCTAACCAGAGCATAAGCACAGCGTTGTCACAACACAAAACTTAAAATGAAACCTGAAGAAACGTATTCAACATATCCGCGGTCCGCAGGAAGGTTTGCATGGTTCGCCGATGGGAAAGTCGTTTGTGTTGCACGTATTTGATCATAAACCAAAATGTAAAAAATCCAAAATTTTCTTCTTCACATGGTTAAAAACCAAACATCACTTTGTTTAGCAGAACAAATCTAAGAAGACAGTTGTTTCCAGTAAAATGAATTGTGTTTTTTGAGGTGACTTATTCAGTAGAACGCTCTGCTGAAAGAAAACTTTGATCACGAACAGACTCATAAACATTCAACAAATAGTTTGAAGCCGTATACAAAGTCCCTAAACAGGTTTTTCAAACAAATACAGAATCTTCAGAGAGAAACTCGAGGCCTGAAGTTTATTATCCCGTTTTAAAAAAAACTTCTATAGTTTGATGCACTAAAGTCTTTGTAAAGTATTTACTGAGAGGAAGCACAAAGAAAATAACCACAGCCTCGTACACCCTGTTTCACTCTCCTCAAGATGTCTTTCCCCTGCTGCCTCCCTCCTCGGCGGGAACATGTGATAGCCATCGAGGACGTCGAGCTGTTTCACTCAGGATGTCTCTGGAAAAGCATGTGGGCGATAATGATGGAGCGCGAGAGAGAGGGGAGGAGGAGGGAGAAAAGAGAAGAAAAAGAAGGTCCCTGAGGGCTTTTGGGGGCCTGCTAAGCAGCTCAACGGCTGCAAACAGCATCACAGTCCACATGTGCAAACATTTAAGATATCTGCTCGTGTAATGGGGTCAGCGTGGCCCCTCTCTGGGTGCACAAAGCAGCGCCGCTCGCTTCCCGCTGAAGCTCACAGAAATGGGTGGCTCGTCCTGCTCCGGTGCTGCGGCCTCATGTGCAAGAAACTGGAAGAAATGTGATGTTTTCCTCTTATTTCTCTCTACATTTAGCAACATTTCAGTCTGTTCTGTTTCTCCGGCAGATCTGAACTCCCTCGTAAAGCCACACTGCGCTGAGATGTTGCAGGAGTTAGAGATTACAAGGAGCCAGATAATTGTTTAAGCATTGCCTGACCGAGTCCAACCCTGCACCTGAGATAAACCTCAAGACTGCCGAGGAAAACATCCCTCTACTCCCACCCTGTGGAAAATGCTTCAGCTGATAAGGGTTTGTGCAAAGGCAACTTAGCAACCGGCGATGTTTATCGAGGCGTTGGAGAATAAATAACACAAATTAAGAGTCAGAAGTTCTCCAAAAAGTTCAAGTTTGAGCAGTGAAGTGTACTCAAGCACTAAATGTTAAAGTACTGAGAGTGAAGAACGAGTCCTGCGTTAAACTGCTGATGTATTAATGTGTCACGTATCAGCTGTAGTGCTTTATCGCTGATGTATTACCACATCACGTTAAACTAGAGATGTAAAATGAAACAGAAATAGAGGTGGAGATGGTTCTTGTTTTTTATCCGGTTCTTGTTTTCGCAAAACGAAATGATTACAAAACAGACAAACAGGAATAAAGGCACACAGAGATCCATGAAGGTGTCTTTGAATAATTGACACAACAATCTCACCGCAAGGTTCATTTGTAGTCCAATAGTCCAGTTTGTCACAGAGTTGAAGTTGTGCCACGTTTGACTTTAAAGGTGTAGTTTGTAAGAAATGACCAGAATTCAGAGGGTACCTCCAAAACTGTAGGGGGCAGCGTAACAGCCTCCCACTGCTCACCACACTGGACTCCATACTGTTTGTTTGTGCTATCTTTGGATCATTTTTTCACATACTTCGACCAAACCAGAGGCGACTGTGGAAAGACAGACCAAGACAGTTATGGTGGGTTTAATTTAATTTATGCTGAGTTTGAATAAAGTGTGTTTTTACGATAAAGAGGCATTGAACTCGTTTTATGCTACACTTGAAATTTCCAACCTCCGACCAGAAGAAGCACAATGGAGACGCCACTCGAAACTGGGAGCACATTTATCCCCCGACTGCACGAGGTTTGTAAAACTCTGGTGAATGAAGTGTTTCGATACTTTTCCGAATATAACAGTGCCATTTTGTTTATAATGCAAGGAGGCTGCACTGCTGAGGGGTCGAAGGAACATCATTTTGTGACGGTCTTCCAAGATTTGTGACTTTTGCCGCCTTGAGATCGGAAAGTTGAGGTTTTGAAGAGGAAACTCCGACCTTCGACGATGTCTTGAACACCACTGAGTTGGTAAAAAAGGTGTACGGTTGTATTTTCTTGTTAATTAAGGAAAATAGGTGTAAAAAATATGTCCTTCCTTTACATTTTATTGTGGCAAACGCACCATTTTCGCATCTCCCAGCTGAAACTACGGAGGCTACGCTATCAGACTGTCGCCTCTTGCAGTACAAAGTGGTATGAAGAGACAGGACAGGCCAGGGCTAGCTGTTAGCATGCTAACTTCAGTAGAGACCTCTGCAGCACAATACATAAACATCTTTGACATAACTTCACACTCTGTTGATAATGTTAGTTCATTTTTTTATGTTTAAAATTACATTTCTGGCTCCATCGAACAAATTCCCCTTTAAGTTGAGTCATGACCGAGGTGATGCATCTAAAATGTCTTAAATTCACATTAAAGTGTTGTTTTTTTTACCTGACAAGTGATTTTTCAAGTTTAGGGGAGTAAAAAGTTCAACATTTCTTCCTGAGGGGTCGTAAAGGTGATGCCGAGAGCCTCGAGCGAAGCACCACACCCTGAAAACTGCACCGAAGCCCGGTATTTTAGCAAATGTCCTCATACTTCCCCTCCGTGATGCCTCTTGTTTGTGTCTCCGATGGGGAGGAAACTTCAAACGGCTCTTCAGAGGTAACAGTTCAGGGTTAAGAGGGAAGTGGCAAGAGTCGAGGGATTAAAATGGAACAGGGCCGGAAGAGTCTGGGTGAGATCTTTATTTCAGGCACGGAAAGAGAGGCTCTTCCTCTGGTGGCGCCAGTCCTCTGCCACTGTTCCATTTCCTCTTCCTCCTTCTGGTCTGTGTGCAGAGGCTCAGTCACCTTCACAGCTCCATCCTCTCCTCTGGCAGCAGTTTATCTCTCAGCCCATCTGATCTCACCTCCAGCTCGCTGCTGCAAGACTGGAGTCTAATAGTCTAATTCATAAGTAGATTGTGGTAAATTTTGTCCTTTTTTAGAGCCAACAGGTCGAACATTTGATGGTTCAGGTTCTCAAACATGAGAGTTTTCTGGTTTTCTTTGTCTTACGTCACAATAAACTGAATACATTTGGGTTTCGGACATTCGATGTTGCCATATTGTTAATTGTTCACTGCTTTCTGATGTTTTGTGGCACAAATGATTCATCGATTAATCAAGAAAATAAAAAATAATTATCAATAGACAACAAAAACACACAAGCTGTCAGTATTTTTCAAAGAAATGGTGAGCAATACAGAAAACTTAAAATCCACGTCACATAATCTAATTCTTAATCATTCTCTGAATCATTTTATTACCAACTCTAAAAAAAAAGAAGCTATAAATAACCGTCAGATGTCAGATCTCTCTTTCTGATTGATCACTTGTTTTGATATCTAGACTTCAAAGAAAAACCCGCCTTGATAAAGAGAAGTAAACAGTAACAACAAAACCAGAAGACAGTCAACATTTCCCCCGTCGATTACAATCATAAAGAAGTTTCCACGCTGCCGAGCTGTAAGGAAATATACTGCTGCACACATGTTTCAGTACTATAGTCTGTAGTCTGAAGCTGTGGCTAAATTAAAGCAGGACTATGTAAGCCTTGCTGAGTAACAGCCACAAGCGATAGTCGAGGGATAATGAGAAATGTTAAAACACAGTGTAACACAAGCACAGACACAGAGGAGTCATTATCTGTTAAGACGCTGGATTATGTGAGTCATAAAGGTGAATATAGATGAAAACGCTGAGCAAACACGACAGCGTGGAGGATGAAAGCTGACAGAAAGGTTAGAAATGGACCTTTGGAGTTTTTTTTGTGATGCTATTCAACGTCAAGACTGATTAACTATAATGCTTTGTTTGCGTCAGATAGGCTGAGCAGCAGGACTCGTCTGTGTAACTGTACACTGATGTTTTTCTCTCTAAAAACTCCAAATCAAAATTAAGAACTGATGTAGCGACGCAGCACGGACAGATTTGTTTTCACTCTTCTCAAGAGGACAGGAAACGTTCACATTAGAAACTGAAAACTTGAAATAACTTTGTAAACTGTTAACTACAGAAATGATGCCCCGGGACTTTTGAAGCCAATATTAGGGAGGATATTGACATATCAGCTGACACAGACACATTTTTCTGCCATGATTCCTCAAATGTGGACACTTTTGCATTATTATCTCCGAAAAAACTATTTTATATCGGTGCATTTGGACAACGTATACGCCGATACTGATATATCTGATCAATTTTGGCCACAAATATATTGATTTGCCTCCAATTTTGAGAAAGTTCTCAATGTTTACGCAAAAAAAAAGTAAAATATTGTTGCTGTTAACAGAGTGTGTTTGTGGTTTGGTCAGCGACAAGGAGAAGAATCGCTGTTCTTCAGAATCCAAGGGGAAGTTTTCAGTCCAAACAATATATCAATTAGACCAGAACTGAATAAATATCAGGAGGCCTCCTGTAAACTGAACTGCAAAGTGTGATTAATGTAGAAAGTTCATTAAATATCTTTTGACAGTAAAACCCAGACTTGCACGCTCGGGGTTATTCTAATAAAAATGTAAAACAGGTACCAGCAGCGTCAAAAATAAAGAACCTACAACACAAACATCCTTATAAATCACTTTTCTTTATTTAAATCAGCGTTAGGCAGTTATGCTATGAACAACACAGGAAAATAAAAAACCGTGACAAAAAGAAAGAGACATTAAAACATGAGAGATCCAGTTAACATTAACTGCACTTGGCACTGGATAGACGTTCATGGAAAGAAGAAAAAAAAAATATACACATTTATCATACTCAAAATAGAAGAAGTGCCTCCAGTAATCATCAAGTCGACCGTTGAGAGTGAAAGACCGGAGAACTTAAATGTGCTCTCAACAGGATTTCAGCATCCAGAAAATACCGTTTTATTTTTTTTTTTTGCTCTGCGCTCGGATTCGATTCTCTCATCGTCGACCTGCGACTGCCTCCGTGCTTTGGTGGATCTGAAGGAATACGACAGGTGAGGTGCTCCGGTGTCGTCGCACAGATTGAGATTTACAGCCAGAGAGGAGGCAGAGGCGAGGCTGTCTGATGAGGAACAAAAAAAAGCATCACCCTCCCCAAACACACACACATCCCACAAACCCCAAAGTACCGTCACACACACCCGATGTCGAGCTCAGGGGCTATTCCTTTGTGTATTTGTCCCTTTTTTTAATAAATCAACCATCAATTCTTCATAAAAACATGGAGGAACTTCTGTTTCCACAATACACTCCATTTACAATGGTAGTAGTGCACAGCAACAAAAGAAAGAGTCAATGGAAAAACAAGAAATTAAAAAGATATAAATTGAACTCGTACATCCAACAAAAAAAAAAAAAAAGAAAAAGCAAAAGTAATCCCTCTCCCAGAAAAGAAAAACTCATGATATCATTTATAAAAACCGACATAAAAATGTGATCAGTTCTCGCTCACCTGGAACAGATGCTGAAAGCGGCCCGTGGCTGTTTGTGGTGGACCCTGATTGTGATATTACGACAAATTGCTTAGAAACTTTGCATCAATTTTATCCTCTGCGGAGGTTTAACTAAACCGTCTCAAACACTCACTGCAGTGTTTACCTGCTGAATTTAATTCACAACAAACCTAGTAAACAGGTAAACAAGCAGAGTTAACATTCACCGCCCTGGTTTTTTTTTTTTTTACTTTTTTTCTACCAGAAAATCAAAAAATACACCAGCAGAGTGACATTAACCCTTCAATTTGTAGTCTAAGTAGAGGAGAGGTTTCAGGGTGGGTCTTGCGAGGAAAAGTGTGAGCCAATCCAAAACCAGGAGAGAAGAGAGGCAGAGAGGAGAGAGAGGAGGAGAGCGGGGAGGTGACGGCTCGATTCCCTCCGGTGTTTGACGAGAGAAGAGCCAAAAGAGAGAAGAAGAGGGATAAATAGATATATACTCTGCAATGTGGGCGAGGGGAAATGTGTTTATGCCATGTATGTGTGTGTATGTGTGTGTATTTGTAGGTGTGTGTGTGTGTGTGTGGTCTGTCCGTCCAGTGCTTTATCTGACGGTGACGCCGAGTTTTTCCAGCACACGGACTCCTTTCTCCTGGTACTCCTCCCGGGTCAGCCAGAAGTTGTCCTTGTCCTTCATGATGTCGGCCAGCACCGCTCCACCCAGGAACACCATGTGCTTTCGCCTGGGAGGATCCTCGATCCGGATCTTAAATTTCTACAAGACAAGAGGACACAGAGATGTTAAAAGGCCCTGTGTAACAAAGAAATGTCCTGTAGTCTGCAGTGTGTCACAACATTTTGTTTTTCTCAAATCAGATGTGTTTATTGAGTATTTAATATCTTGTTTATTATTTTAATAATAAACCATACCATTACCATTCATGTATTTCTTTGATTTCTTTTGGTATTTTATACATTTGTCTCACAGTGAAGCTCTTTGTACTTTGTTTTGGTAAGTTCTCTAAATTTAAACATTCTTTCTAATCGGTGTGAACCAGATTTTGTACCATTGCACTCAGGGCTACAAGGAGGTTTATATCAAATTTAGATTTTCGAGGCCTTAGGGTCCAGACACATCAAACCCACATTAAAGAACTAGCTAACTGTCGCGTCGCCTGCGTCATGGCCAAAAAGCTGCACTTGAACACACCGCAAAGGCAACAACCGACAGCCAACAAGCTCATACGTTATGTGCCTGCATGAGAGGAAATGAGTCTCCACACCACCAGGTGGCGGTAGTCTGTATTCGTCATGAACAAAGGAAAACCTGAGGACGGCGAATATACAAACTGTTGTTATGATAAAGCAGCATTTTGTGCCAACACTCTCGTTAATTTAGCCACATCTAACTGAGAATATGTTTGATAAAAAGTTATTTGTGTGGCTCAGGAGGTCACGTTTCCTTACAGATGTTAACGCCAATGTAAAGCACTTTGTGACTGTTGTCTGGGGAACGCATTTTATAAATGAATGGTATTATTATAAAGGCTGACTAGTGCCAATGCTGCAGGGCACACTGCAACAACTAGAGACGCTCACTAGCTACTTAAGCTAACAGTAATGATCGTTTGCCACAGGTCTGATGGTGCCGACAGAAGCTCCGACAACAATCCGCTGTCAAAACAATCCCTCTTTTAGTTTGTTTAGTTCGGACTTTTCAAGGCTGGCACATATCCTCCAGCGTTTTTACATTCAAATGAAAATTTATGACAGCCGCCAAGGTAAACGTGAGACCAACTGTCATAACTTTGGTGCCCAAGGCAGCTCGGCTAAATCAGCATTAGCAAGAGTACAGCACATACATTAAAAATAGCTGGTGGGACTAATATCTGGAGTAACACCTGTAACTCACAACTTGAAACGTGGCATCACAACTGAAACGTAACAGACGACAGAAAACCAATCAAGGGAACAAAAATGAACCTCTGTATGAGGATACTTATCGCATATGTAGCAGTTTGACATTAAATATTAAGGACATTCAGTCGGGTAATGTTAGCATTTATTTGGAGTGAATAATGTAAGTCCAACATTCACTCTCTTCCTGAGGGAAATTTGTGAAGACAGCTGTCTGCTGCTTGTGGAATCAGCACAAATGAAAGTGGACAAAAAAAGTATTATTTCAAGTAGTAAAACCAAAACAATTAAGTTAAACATGCCTCAGGGCTAAGAAAAGCTGAGGGGAACCGCTGAGTAACTCTGCTCTCTAGATTTTGTTTCTACGAGTGACACATTTGATCCTGTGGCTTCAATTCATGTCAGATACAACTTAGTCCCGTGGTGACAGATTTTTAAGGCTGGGGAACTATCAAACATCACTCCTGCTAAAAAATCCACTTCTTTGCTCTCTGTCTGAATGCTCAGTATATTTTAAAACACTCATATTGTCACTAAATAGGGTAAAAGACACCGTTTTGGTGGTGTATGTAGCCATAGTTCGAGTGTTTGGAAGATAAGATGAGCATTTGGAATAGCAAGAACTGGAATAAACAACAGGAATGGTTCAGAAAGTCTGTTTCGAGTCCACTTTAATCGACATGCTATCTGTCAAGCCTCAAATTATTCAGTGTAACAGTGTAAACCGTGTAATAAAAAAAGATTGCACACATTTAAATCTATGTGAAACACACCATCACTACATATAAAGATATTAATTAAAAGAATATATAAACAGTCTAAGAAAACGCCTGCAGTTGTGGGCAGCGAAGTAAAGCACATAATGACTTCCTTTTAAGCGTATGAGTCATCTGAAGATGTTTGTTTACAAAATAGTTCTGTGTAAAATCATCTGTGTCTTTGGGATGCTGACATGGAAATATAACGTAGTGATATTTTTCCAAAACACGTACGTGTAATTGGGAAGTGAAACCCCACGTAGAGTAGGTTGTTATTAAGGTGTTCTGTTAATTAAATGAATGTATTTTAACCTCTGGCACCACCTGGTGGTCGTCTGTGTACACTGCAGACATCACACAGTGCTCATCTTTGCTCTTAAACCTTGTAGATATCTTTGAGACAGTTGACCGAAGGCTTTTAATTTTTTCTACTGTGAACTCCCAGTGTTTGGGATTTACCGTCATCAGGACAAAGGAGACACTGTCGGGTGTCAGTAACCGTTTGCACACTAAACCTAACTCAGGTATGTTCCCCCTGTGGTTGTTGAACTTTTCTGGCACCTGACTGCACTCTCACATGTGGGAAACTCCACCCAGGCCAGCTTAAACAAACCCAGAGAATCAGCTGGAAACACTAATTCACACCAACAGAAATACCTGGTGCAGGAAAGAAGACTTTGGATCATCTGAATCTTGTATTTATTTTAAGAACGCACTGGTGGCAGTGCAACTAATCAAGTTCTAAGTTAAGCTAAAGTAATGTTTTCAAAGCCTGAGTCATACTGTAAGCGACATCTGAAGTATAATCATAAATGAGTTGATATCTCACCGAAAGCTTGTCCACATCTCCCTTGAGCACACGCTCCAGGTACAGCTGCTTGAGTTCCCTCTCCAGCCGAGAAGGCAGGCCGGGGTACATGGTGGATCCTCCTGATAACACGATGTGTTTGTAGAACTCAGGCCTGATGACGGGGAAGACATACAGAAGGTGAGAAGAGGAAGAGACAAAACAACAGACATGCAGACAGGAAGAGAAAAAAGCACCATCTTTAAATAATCTTGTAATGTTTCTAGTTTCCTTCTCTACGGCTTTAATTTCCCCATTTTGAATCTACGAATGTGGAAAATTTACAATCAAGACGTTCCAGTTTGGAGTCCCTCAGTGAACTCTACGAAATACATCAGAAAATAATGATAATAAAAGTGTCGCATCCGATTTCCAAGCTCACATTTTCTTGAATATTTCCAGTCTTTTACACGCCCAAAGATCAATTTTCATGCTTTCCATAGAGAACTCTGGTGCGCAAGAAATATTTTGTTTTGATTTCCAAAACCATGAATTGCGTCAATGGGAGCTCTGCTGGGTGGACACCACCAATTTGCATATCTCTGTCTGTGTGTGTTTTGGCTGTGGCTTGTTAGTCTTGTGTATGCACGTGTGCTACAGTAGAAACACTCAGCAAAGTATAAACTGATGTGTCTTCCTCACCTGGTGTCTATATCGGCGGCCTGGATGGTGTTGAAGAGGAGCTCGGCCACTCCGACGCCCTCCACGTTGATGAGGTGGGGCTGGAACAGAGCCTCCGGGGCCTCAAACCGCTCTCCTCCCACCTTGATCACACGACCATCTGGCAGCTGGAGAAGTGTAGGAGGGATGAGATGAAAAGAGAATGAAAAAAAGATATTCTGACACCGCTGAGGAGGTAGGATTTAATGTATGACTCAACGGAGAGTCATAAATCTTGAATGTAAGAATCAAGAACGATACTGTTCAGTGGCTGTTTGTGATGGATGAAAGGAAGTCAGAACTCGTCAGTAAACCCTTTTAAAAGAAAGGTTTATGTGTTAAGTTCAACAAGGCTTAGATAATACTGTACGGCAAGTTAAAGCACAGAGAGTGTGGGCTCCAAACTGAGCAGAGTGAATGTGTGTGTGACTATAAAAAGGATTCATTCAGCCGAGGGCAGTGGGAGGAAGTGGAGCCCAGCCACCGCCGCAAAGTGGCTGCACAGGAAATGATGTAACGCACAGTTCAGGGCCCTTCGGCCACAGTTACATTGCCCTCCTTGTTTCGGCACACTCGTGCACACAAAACGATACTTACACATACATGTTCACACACCTACACACACACAGTCGCCTACACTAACCCAAACACTCATGGTCAGTGAGCTCTGAGACACAACATGTGCTCGGTAAGGCGTGCAGTAACACAGACTTCAGGGCCTGCGTTTAGATTCTGTGGTTCCCTCTGCAGGGAAAAAAGGGCCTTGGAAAGAAAAGCAAGCGTGGTGGAGGAGCGCTGCACCCCCATATGTTTGAGTCCCAGAGAAAACAGTTAGTCAGCAGCACTGCCCTGTCCTGAAGCAGCCAACAGAGCCAACGACAGGCATGTGGTAGTCTACTTAGCTCAGAGCAGAAACAGATTTAGTTACCCCATTAGTTTTGTCAAAATACTGCCACTTTTGAATAACAAATCCTTCAGGAGGGATTCTTTCTACAAACAGTGCTATTTTGAGCAGAAATGGGAAACTCGTGTGCATGTGGTGTTCATAAAAAGCACTCATTTGACATAAAAAGTAAACAAAAGCGAAATTCGCCCGAGGGCTGGAAATATAGATGAGTAAATACTTTATCACTGAGCAATTACAGCCAGTTGATTTCCAAAAATGAAAACATTCATCAGGGTTCAGACGTGTGCTGGAGATTCTTAAAGGTCGTTGGATAAAGTGCTTGAAGCTGTCTGAAAACGTTACTTCAACTGTTAATAGCTTTATATTGGCTCAGCCAGGTTATAGGATGTTGAGTCTAATTACTGACAGGTGAAACATGTGAGTGTGTACCGTGTCTTAATATGCAATTACTTCAGCTGCAAAGTGCAAGAAAGCTTTAAACTGCCACTCCTCTATCCTGACGTGCAGTCTCACTGTGTCCTGACTGGTTTTCTTGACCCCGTGTTTCTGATATAAGACATTCCTCTATTTCCTTAATAAGCTATATCCTTTTTTAATATTGCTTTAAGGCTTATCTATTAGATGGGAGACAGCAGGAAACATGGGGACAGGAAGCAGGATGATGAACTACCATGATCATCCACAGGAAGACATGTTGGAGTTAATTAAATCTGCAGAAAAGATCTATTAGATCTTCTCTCTTTCGGGCCCTTATTTTTGTGCTATCTTTTATTGTGTTTCTCCGATTAATCCATTTACAATTCCCCCTGTTTGATGCTAACTGAGAGAAGGATGCACATCATGTCCATGTGAGAGCAGCAACCTGTTTTAAGGCTGGCCACACACTGGCTACTGTGTCAGCACACTTCATTAAATGACAACCACAAACACCAGGTTACAAAGTGAGCTCAGCAGCAGCCGAACAACTTTGTGAAACAACCCTCACAAAACAGCCACATGCAAAACTTCCTCTTTAAGTATTAATAGGGTGTCTGTACAAAAAACCTAAGCAGTGAAACCATTCATGTGGCTTACATGTATAAATGTAATTTTTATTAACTGAAAATTAAAAGCTGTGGGTATCTTACCGTGTATGACTCCACCAGCACGGTGGTCTCCAGAGCCAGCTTCTGCTCCTGCTCGATGTTGTAGCCGACGTAGCACAGCTTCTCCTTCATCATGCGAACCGTCTCAAAGTCTGCAGAGTGGTTGAAGGCGTAACCCCTCAACAACAACAACTGCACCAAGAAACGGAGAAATGGGACAGGAAATGGGAAAGAAAAAGCAGAAAGTTGGTCAGAAAGCATTATTCTCTAGAGCGACCAAGAGAGAGCCCTTTGATATGTCCTTTTAAACAGGAACTGGTACTGCCTGAGCTAAATTACTTCTTTTTACAGGAGATGTTGATGCCCGTTTCCCCTTCCTAGAAAGTCTCGACCAAACAATTCTCAATTTTATACCCCATTTAAAGACACTTAACTCCAGCAGGTTTCTCGTCCTAACAATTTAATGAAAATACGGATTTAACACCCAGTTTTCTAAAGACTAGTTGACTTGGTTGTGCTAGTTTTTGTTACGTCCGTTGTCACTTTGTCTCACACTGAGAGACTGTCATGACCGACTGGATTACCTTGATGAGGTAGCGGGTGATGTCCCTGCCTGCGATGTCCAGGCGTCTCGTCAGGTGAGGCAGGCTGAAGCCCTCGTACACTGGACAGATGTGTGTCACGCCGTCACCAGAGTCCACCACCACACCGGTCAGAAGGCCTGAAACACACACAGACAAACAAGAGTTAATAATCTACATTCTAACATCGAGGTGTGTTTGTTAGCCCTTGTTGGCTGCTTAAACACACAAAACCTGAAAAGATAACATGTTAGGTAACAATAACTGCTGCTAACAAGTTGGTATAAACTCAGAGACAATAGAGAGAGCAATACACGGACCACAAGCAGGGCTGTGTGTTTGAAATCAGACTCACTGTGGGTGCAAATAGTTGCTTAAAGCACCACACAGGTGAGCTGACACACCTGAACACTTAAATTATTTTGTGAAGTGATGTTCATGTGACCGTCTAGACTTTCTAGCACAAAGATCATCATATCAGGTATCTAAGTAGTCTCATAAAACAAATCTTTGCACAAAGTATTTGACAAAGGTGTGGTAGCTGAACGCTGCTACAAGAACGTTTTCACAAATGAAAAGCCTTGTGTGTCTCTGAGCTACTAAACTACTCAAAATTGACAGGCTTAACACAGATCAAACGCCGGCATCAGGGTACATCTAATTTGGGGGCGAAAGGAAGTCAAACTCAAAAGGTCAATGTGTCTTTTGATTAAACCTGCAGCACAACAATGCGTCTCTTCTTACCTTGGGCGTACAGTGTCAGCACGGCTTGAATAGCAATGTAGACTCCTCCAAACTGGTAGGTCTCAAACATCACCTGCAGGAGAAGCCAGAAGACATCAAACATCTTCATACCTACAGTATTAAAGCATAATTTAGCCAGTTTCCCCCATCACACATCTATTAAAATAAATGTACCTCAATGATTTTTTCGCGGTTCTTGGTGGGGTTCATGGGGGGCTCGGTCAGCAGGATCTTGCAGTTGCGGGAGTCGATGTTGAGCTTCTCTGGGCCGAAGGTGTAGTCCCACAGGTGCTTCATGTCATCCCAGTTCCTGACGATGCCGTTCTCCATGGGGTAGTTGACTTCCAGCATGGAGCGCAGCTCGCTGGCCTCGTCCCCCACCATCAGGTCCTGGAGGGAGAGGTCAAAGGTCAACACAGATAAATATTTAGCAGCTCTGCAGTGTAGCCCCCCCACGTTAGGATCATTCAGAGTCATTTGGAGCATGGATGAGCACTGAGCATTGGTTTATGGTAATACAATTAGTCATTTCAACTTGCCCCCTTGGCTTGCCAATCTCATAAAATGAGATTAACTGGATCATCAAGCCTTCACTCGCCTTGAAACGAGTCATCCGTCAGATAACAACAGGCGCATTCATGTCCTCGCCCAAAGTGGCTTCTTTGCTTTTAAAACTCAGTTACCCAGCATGCACAACAAGCCATTATTTTCCATGCATCTACACCTGGAAACACTTGTGCTTCCCTCCAGCTACAGTAAACCACTTGTTTTAGTACGTTTCAACTAGCTGCATGCAAGGCAGCCTGGCAATGTAAACAACTGCTGGGTTAGAGCTCAGTGTTAGCCACACAGTCAAGCATCTCACGTTCCATTTGGAGACATCAAAAGCCTACTGAAGGCAGCCATTTTATGGGTTCATCCTGTGTGCTTTGGCATTAACAAAGTACCAGTCACAGGCATTGCCTCCATGTGGTCTCAATAAAAAAAAAAAAAAAAAAAAAAAGTCAAAAGAAAAACAGAAAAACAGATGTGCTTCCGTCTCCAACTTTCAGCTGTCTGCCATGCTTCCTCGAGCTCGGACACTTCCTCTGCACTTGTAAAAAGGTGAAACGCTCACAGATACTGAGGCGAACGCTCTGAACCGGACATTCCTTAAATAAATGAGATGTTATGACAGTAAAGCAAACAGATCTGCGATGCATATATGAACAATATTTATCATTTGGCACCGAGCGTTCCAGCTGCAGCTGACACTTTAGGTTGTCTTTAGCTGAAAAATGGTGCGATTATTTCAGTCCTTATAAAGCAGCAGGAATGACGGGGGGGGAGGAGTCGTCAGGATGCACCAGCAGATCAGAGACTCAGAAAATGGAACCGGTCCAAAATCTCTTTTAGCACTCCATCGATAACAGCTGGCCCGTGATTCATTACAGCCATCTCTGCAACACTTTGAGCCTGGAGCGAGGAGTGCATTAACGTACATCTATCTGACTCTCTGCCACTGATTTGACCAACAACACTCAAATTCAACCCCCCAAAAAGTCTGCAACTTGGTTGGGATGTGGTCAAATGAAATCATTGGGTGAGTAAGACAGAAAAACACACCAGGACAAAAACAAAACATCTAAAAACAAAAAGGAAGAAAAGCTTCATTTTCAGTTGAGATCAAACCATGACACAACTCTCCGGAGCAGGCAGGAACAGGAGGCACACACACCAACCTGGACTTACCATCTTCTGGGCATTCTACTTCATCGTGGGGGAACAAAACATGGAGGAAGAGGAAGGTAGATGTTTATAAAAAAGGACTGAATAAACAAAAGAAAACTGGAGAGAGGTAGAGAAAGGCTTCATGCTAAAATAAAGGGACACTTTCAGAGAATAAGGACGTCTGTTGCTCGATCAACTGATCTACCATCATTTTGAAGAAGTGCACTGAAGGAAGTCTTATTTGTCTAAAAGGTGGAACTTGTGGTTAGAGGATTGATTTAAGATCTGAACTGGACTCTTAGTGGAGCCAACTATAAAATTACAACAGGTCTTTCAGGGTGATAATGGCTTTAATGTTCATATTACGGACTGACTTTGCTACTTAGTGCCTGATTTCATATCTTGACAGGTTTCCTGATCCACTCGCCCCAGAAGTCAAGACTTTCTGGGCGTAAAAAACGGTCGTTCCAGTTGGACCAGTTCTTACCTTAATCTCAATGTTTCCGACTTTGGCTGTCGAGCGGATGATGGGCCTCCCAACAAGCGCAGGGAATATGTGCTCTGGGAAGTTGGAGCCTGCATAGCCGCACTTGACAAACTAAAAGAGAGAGAGAGAGACAAGAAAAACAAAGAGGGGAAGTGATGAGAAAATACATTTAAGTACTGATGAGATAGACGGTGCAGTGGAGCAAGACGTCACCGTCACCCTGCTGATAACAGTGGACTTCATTAGTATTCAGGCCGAGATAAAAGAGTCACCACAGGCGCTACAATCCCAGGACCCTGTGAATCCAGCACAATGATAGAAAACCTTTGTTGATTTCAAGGCTTTAACAGTGAAAAACTAGGGCTGAAGTGCAATATTCAAATCTCAGGAGCTGCATTTCTTCATTAAAATGTCAAATGTGTGATAAAACAGCATTAAAATGAAGTTACGTAGTGCTGCAGAGATGCGCTGGCCTAGAAAACTTGGAGAAAATAATTTTAATTGGGCTTTTTTTCATAAAAAATTTAAATTGTGATGCAAAAAATATCATTCTCACTTTTCTTATGTCAAAAAATAATCACAATATCTTTATTTTACCTCATCATGCCCTGTAAGCCCTAAAAAACATAATAACATAACAAGCAGTATGATATAACTATACCATAAAATAGAAATCGTTCGCACTGTGTCGCCAAGCAGATCAAGCTACAACTGTAACATGAGTCGAGGAAAAGACAGTTTTTGAGCTGAATCATAGTATCTATTACGATGACTAAAATCGCACAGTTTCAGATTAAAATACTGACATCACATCCAGATCTTGCACAACACATTTTCCCCAACATGCAAGTTGTGATGCTGCAACACACAAAGTTTTACACAATCCTTCCTCTGCAATACTTAATACTGCAAAACATAATATAAACATAAGTCTGTTGGGTTTAAATGGTTCAGTGTTCATAAGTTATGTAAAAATGAGAAAGACTGAATTAAGACTTGTTTCCAAACTGTCTGTATCTTGGGCAAATTTAAGATGATCTACTTAATTTACCTAATTAAAGTACACTTTCTGAACCAGTGCACACAGTTTACTGCTGCCCTGTAGCAACGTAAGAACTGGGTTGAAGATTATAAGAGGAACAAGCGAGACAAACGGACGCTGTCTGTAGAAATGTCATTCAAATCAGTGGCTGCTCTATTAATAATCTCACAGAAGCAGTCCACCATCCACGGGGGATTTTACTGTAGGATTGTGATTCAAACCAAACAATTCAGGTTCGTGTGTTATCCTGTTTTGCAGCTGCATGTGCATGGAGACACAAAAAGGTTAAACTAACAGATTTTACAGAGGTTGATGGTGTAAAATAACACGTATCAGGGCTGTGAATGGTGTCGGTGACATATATGGCTGTGGTTTCAGACTCATCTCACTTCCTCCTGACTTCTCAGTTCAACCCGGACACAGGGGCAGGTTTGTTTCTGGCAATCGCACAATGCTCTTGAAAAAGGCACATCTCAAAAAAAGCCTCATTAGTCACTCGGTGACATGCTGAGCCAACATCCTCTTTCACTGCTGACACGGTTTAGAAAGGAAGTCTCTACAATCAAAAGCAGCAGTGTTACCTGCACATAAATACAGATCAGCAAAGTTGTATGTTATAAGCTGCTTGTGGTAGAAACTGCTTGCTCAGTTGCTGGAAAATCCCCTAAATTCAACAGCCTTAATGGACTGTGTGAGCAGCCAGCTAGGTTGTGATTAAAGGACCAGATATGTCCAACATTGGGCCGGTGGTTATTTTCCACTACACTGAGGGCTTACACACCCACAAATTCCTAAAATGTCTGTCGTTATAAGCAAAAATAGAGCTGAGAGGGGCGAATGCATGCAGTAAAAACGCACAAAGTACGTATGATCACTAGTTATTTGACATTTCTATCCGGGGAGTTGGTGCTAGCTGCTGTACAGGAAAACATAAAGGTGGTTCCTCAATTAACCTGACACGGCCTAGCTAACCTTAGCCGACGTTGGATATCAGCACAAATATCTACTTAATGTGCTTTAACGTTAAACAAAACGTACAACGTTAATGTCTCTGCAAAAATCCGCACCGTTTGCAAAACAAATCACTGAAATGACCGACGCAGCTGCCAGTCAGGAAAAAAAACAGACAGCCAGCTGTTAACTACATGCTAGCAGCAAACTAGCCGGATAGCTAGCTGCTTTAGCTTGGTAACGGTTGGTGGTAAAAGAGCGAATACTCGTCCGTTTCAATTCAGGGGCTCATGTGTGTGTGAGACCTTTAGTCACAGCTGTGTATTCATGTTTTATGCAGACGTGTAAACCCTTTCTACGTGCCGTTTCCGTGTCGGGTCTGGATGAATGAAAATTAGCAGGCTAACATGCTAGCTAGCTACCCACCCAGTTAACGCTAGCTAGCTTTGGACGCTGACAGCCCCACTTCCTGTTTCAGCAAATCGGTCGACATAACGCCGCCGTGTGAAGAAAGCAGCGGATTGATAGCGTGTCAGACCAAAACGGTGAACTTACCCCGGTCCCATTGTCACAGACCACCACTTTCCTTCCCTGGCTGTCCATTATATAAAAGCCCAGTTGCCGCTGAACCTCCCTCAACTTTCTTCGGCAAGCCGGAAGGAAGACACACCAACCCGGCCGAGAGGAGGAAGGGAAGGGTGCTCATCCGGTGCGTTCAAGTGACAGGCACTCCCTCCAAGATAATACATGCTCAGCTGTCACAGGCTAAAATTACAATCACAACAAAGGCACTGACTTACTGCGACGTTATAAACAAAGTCATCTGAAGTCCTGCTACGTGCACGTTTGCAGAAATTCAATATCCGCCTTAAAAGAAGTGCAACTTCTCAGGTTGAGACAAGTGAAAAGCTTCTCATGAGGCTTAAAAATGTCATTTTTACCTCCTAAAACAGTCTGGGTCCTCAGAAATCATGCACAAATCTGAAGTGGTTATTTTTGATTTAGCAGTTTATGTATAAAAAAACATTAAAAACATGGTAGAATATAGTAATAATGCTGATTATCTGCAGCATTATGAGGACAGAGAGAGAAAAATCATCATACAAATCATTTATATATCAATTTTAATGAAAAGACAGTCAGTCAGTCTGTGCATGGTGTGAAAAATGTGTAATATTAAAGCTGCTACAAGGAACTTTGATGTTTGGTTGATTTTGGCGGCCCCTGTGGACAAAGAAGGTAATGTTTCCACTGTCGAAACCACAAAATATAACGTCTAAAACTAATTTATCTAAAGAAAAGAATCACCTTCTGCTACTTTTTAACTGGCTTATGTCCTCATCACAGTAACATAACCTGAAAAATGTGCAGTAAACGCAGGATTTTTCAGTCTGCAGGCGGCTGCAGGCGTAAAGAAAAACTAAAAAAAAGAAAATACTAGTTAATCTTCCTGCTGATTGTCTCGTCACTGCTTCATAACAAGTTAAAAACTCCTTGTAGTAGCGTTAATATATAAACATACTGTATATTAATGTCATGCCATGTATCTGACACAGACGTGTGTTGTGGCTGGACCACTAAAGATGTATTATTACTGACCTAATTAACAAAGAAGAGACATCCTGAAGAAGTTTCACTTCTTTTATTTCCCAACTGAAACTACTCTCATGTAGGTTGTGAAACAATATTGTCTGTTGTGGGAAAAAAAGCAGGTTAAAACTAGAATCAGAAGCCACATATGAAGCATTAGTGGCTGACATTTCAACTTTCTTTAAAAAAAAACATAAATATTCTTTCATATTTCACAGTCAGGCCCTCTCAAACCATCCAGAAAATACATTCACAGATGTAACATTCATCTGTATTCATTTTACATTAAAAACAAGCTGTGGACATGTTAAATAATACAAATTAATACACATTACAGCAGTTATTCAAGCTTATTCGAGCTTCCTGTATGAGTTTCTTTTGAATAAATGTGCATGTATGAGTAACTTTGAACCAAATAACACTATAATAAACTTTAAGATGAGTGATACTTGGTGTAAAACAAGAATAAAACTGCAGAACTGATTCTCTGCAGATTACTTTACATTTACATTAATGCATTAGTAAATAAATATGAGACTCTTCTTCCTCTCTTCCATCCAAAGAGCTCAGTTCTGGGGGCTGATAATAGCCAGCAGGGGGAGTATTCAGACCACAGTGTCTCTTGCTCCCTCACAGCTCCTCACACATGGAGTATTTATTGTGGGGAACATTATTCTTTGGGTACGAGGATGCTCGGGAACATGAGGACCTTTGCCTGCATGAAAGACAGGTTAGGCAGTCCGGAGATCACCCTGCCAGCCTCCGCACTCAGCTCTCCATCCTGCTGAGGTTTCCTGACACAGTGATGAAGATACACGAGGAAGACAAGGAAATGTTGCATTATTAATACAGTGAGAGAAGCTTGTGTGTGATGTGTCAGTGTCTGAACGCTTTGAAATGACAAGAAAACTTAAAAAATAAAACGTGCAAAGTGAACTGACCTGACTGAAGTGCTGGTTTTCTCTGCAGTGGACATCAGGCGGTTCAGAGTGTCCTCCATGTGGCTGCTGTCAGCGCTGGTTTCCACTTTGCTGATGGTCAGCTCATACAGCTCACGGTCGACTCCTTCACATGTGAGTGTGTGTAACAAACATGACAAAGCGCTCAATGAGTGTCGAGAGTTGCACACCCACAACAAGAGCTCGTGTTAGTGCCATCACGGTGAACTGGTGGCCGCTCTTTTGCCGTTTAACACAACACAAAACTCAATAAAAATCTAAATTTCTGCAGTTTCACCTGCTGACCTGGAGGAGGACTGTTGCTGCGGCTGCTGCTGCCGCTGCTGTGAGGTCGGATCTCCTCCTCAGGACCAAAATAATCCAGGTTGAGAGCAGAGCAGCCTGCGCTAACAAGGGGAGACAGTGGCTGAGGGTTGTTGTGTGGTGAGGAGGGACAGGGAGGTTTGTTTTTGCATTCATAAAAGGAGAATGAGCATCTTTTTCCAAACGATGTGTTCTCCTTTTACCCAGGCAGCGAGAAAGAGACAGACACAGCAAACAAAGCTCAACGAAGCAACGCAAAGCCGTTGTTATCCAGCTTCTGTTCCAGGCCTCCACCTAGCAATGCCGTCACTGAAACAACCTTCACATGCCAATATAATGACTCCAGTGACAGATGGTTGAAAGAGCCTCGGTCTGTTGTTGTCGTTTGTTAGCTTGAGTATTACTTCCACCCTGATTATCTGCAAAAAAATCAGACTCTTGACTTTGATTTGGTTGTTAAAGTAAAATAAGAACGTCTCAGATCGTAACAGAAGAATGGAAGCTTAAACATGTTAAAATATTTAGTATTTAACAATCTTAATTATCTAGTAGCTGCCTGTCTTAAAAATGTTAGCTGTCCCAGTTTTATATCTTTTTGTTTTGCAAAATAAACAGACACCAAATCCCAGCAAGCTGTGCGGTTGTTTCAATGCTTCAACCACAGAGGAGAGAAGAGAAGAAGCCGAGGGAAGAGAAACGAAAACCAAACAGAAAGGATCAACTGATTTATTTCAGTATTTACAAGGATTTCCTACAAGTCCTTATTGCAGTGCATTAAATCTGTACTTGAGCAGTAACTCTGAAGAAAAACAAAAACAGATTATTGTCAACAAACTATAGGTCCAAAGAGAAATTCACCGGTTGAAAAAAAATACTTTTCTTTTAGAAAACAATTGCTGGCATAAAGGCACAACTCATTATGAAATACTGTAACTGCGGTTACAGACAGTTGTTGTAGAAACACGTTCGATTCATAATGAAATACTAACAAGTGGATTTCAGGTAGGATTGATTTTTTTTTTTTCACGCCGAAGTGGAAATAAACACTCCTCTATCCTATTCAGCATGCTCGTACAGTAAATGCATCAGTGCACAGGGAGTACAAAAACAAAAGGGAAACAATAAAAGCAGCATAAAGTTTGATCTGTCGACATTTATCTCCTGTTTTAATTATGAAATAAGACAATCTAACATGTTAATCTCATCAAGGATAAACCAAAACTCAGAAGACAGATTTCATTTAACCAACTATACAAACAAAAATAATAAAAACAGGATTTTTAAATACATGAAGTGCATGTCTGTCAGAGTGAGTGGCTGATTGTAGTTTTGAATTAAATGTTCCTGCAGTTCATGTGTTTGACCTTCTTGCTGCACCACCTACACAGAGTACACTGCCCCCTGCTGTGCATACTTTCATACTACAACACCGCTCTGTTACCTGATTGTCGACTAGTCACAGAACTCGTTCGGGTTGTTGTGAACGGGTCGAGAGTAAAATTCAAAACTGGACGTACACAAACATGTCAAACACGGATATTTATTTTTTAACACTCAGGTGCTTCTGTTGAATCTAAATGTTGAAGGATAAGTTCACCCAAAGATGAAAATTATTTGTCAATTTGTCATTATCTACTCATGCGATGGATTTAAAACATAAAAAAACTAAAAGAAAACAAAAAATGGCCTACGGACGCCCCAATATTTCAAATCTGCACTGTAGCTGCTGAGCCAAAAGCATTAACGTGCACCACATAAGCTTGACGACATGTCAAGGGTGTAAAAAACCTCTTTTTAAATAAATTCAAATAGTTTTTTAGTGTTTTTAAACAAGTTCCCATCTACTTCAGTTGTTTAGGAGAATGCTGCACCACTGAAATGTTTTGTGTGTCGCTAATAACTGATTTTTCATTTTTGGTCGAACTGTTCCTTTAATCTTTTCTCATGTACTCAGCTCATCTGTGTCTTCGAGGAAACGTTCTGGTACAGGCCCATCCAACAACAAACACTGTCAGCCTGCCTGCTGACGACAACAAATACAGAACCGACAGTCAAGTGACTCGAAGCAACTCTGGTTTCTTTCTTTACGTGTTAGTCACCTCTCTGAGCAGCATCAAGTTTTTCTTCATTAAAAGAAAGTCTTTACATCTTTGTGGTTCCCACTTCAGACACATGCAGCAGCAAATCGTGTTGTGCTACACAGTTTGTTGCCTAATAAAAAGTCAGATGGCCAATTTAGATTTAACTTTTCTTTCACCAGCAGCATTTAATCTGCAACTTGTTTCCACAAAAGCTTATTTGTGGAATTTCTTTCTTTTGTTTTGTGATTTTTTCTTTTAAATCACATTTGTGAGGTCCAGTTTGGCTCCTTGAACATCCGTCATTAACCGACAAATCCATTTATGAAGCATCCATGAATGATATATAACACACTCCGTATACTCATCATTGAAAGAATCACTTCATGGTATTCAAGTTTTACGATACATTAGAAACAAATCCTTTCTATGCAAACACTGATTTCACACTTATTAAATCTTTGTTTTCCTGAGCAAAGAATGACGCTGATTACATGTTGTTTTCTTTTTAAAATGTCTGTTTTGATTTCTCCTTCCAAAGTTTTCTATCATAACGAAACCCAAACATGAACAGATACATAGTTTTCTAATAAAACTAAAAACCGGATGTCGCCGTCAGATTCGTGAGCCGAGTCTCAATGTGTAATAAAGTCATGCACCGGGCGATGAGTGAGTATTACAACCGGAAGACTTCAACCTCCAAACTAAAACGCTTTTTTTTGGATGAACACATCCATTAATTCAACACCACAGGTTTTATGACCATGCGCCATGAGCTGATTGATATTTAGTGTTTAGTGCTTTGCAAATGTGTCATTAGTTTAACTCAGACTTTTAGTGTTATAGTTTAAAAAACAACTTCAAAATCGTTAAGTAGCACAATACCAGTATGCACACTTTGTTTTCAGTAGCGTTTTACCCACATCAGGTGTTGGACACCACAACAACTGGGACTAAAATACTGAGATAAACTCAACAGGCAGCAGCAGGTAAAGACGAGACACTAAAGTAGCCAAAGGAGGGAGAAAAGGGAAGCCAGTACAGTGTTTCCCCTTTTACTGTTCTGTAACGCCTGATACTGATGTGTTTGAATGGCTGCACATCTGTTTTAGTTTGAATCCAAGTTTTAGGAGTCTGTTGGAAGTTTTTCTTGTTTGGACAAATCATAATGACAACAAGATGACATCTGAACGCTGGGTCTGTTCTGTGGTGTGGAAATTCATTTACATCACAAAATACTGCTGAGGGGAAACACGGCGTAAATTAAAAGAAGCAGAACATGCCCTGGAGGAAGTGAGGAGGAGTCCAGAGTAAACTCTCAGAAGTTTTGGCTTATTAGAAAGAAGAAGAAGAAGAAGAAGAAGAAGCCAGGTAGGGGGGGATGGCTGATACTGTGGTCTACTTCCGGCCCCAGAAGTGAGGGGCTCGGCGAGGGGACGTACCGTCCTGAGAGCTGCTAAGGCCACGGCGGCTCCAGTCCAGCTGGCTGGAGGGAGGCGCCTCCTGGGAAACAGCATGTAAGTGTCAGTTATTAGAACGCAACAGTAAAACAAGTTTATAGGCGTCTTTAGTGATATGTAGCGGTGGCCGTTTCCTTCAGAGTAGATGTTCTTTATTCTTATGAAGCTGTAATAAGTTAAATTAATTTACCTGCATTGAATCTGTTGCGTCTCGGGGTCCTGGAGGTGCTTGTGCTGTGACCGCTGTGTGTCCTGGAGAACAGACAGCTGGCACAGAGTCTTTGGTGGGCTCTAGCATTCCCTGAGGAGGAGATAAGTCACAAAATGAGAAGGAAGTCTGCAGGAAATGCTTCTTCTTCTTCCCAATAAGGCCAAATTAATCAAACATTTCCTACAGCTAACTCACCAGGCTGGATGCAAAAGCAGGAACAGCAACCGGCTGCTTCTTCATGCCAATGAACACCTTTCAAAACACAAAATGAACACAATAAAACTGACTTTTTCTTAAAGCAATTCACAATTAGTAGAACATTATTATGAGCTCAATGTTAAAGGCAACCAACAGAACTGTAACTGCTTGTAATAAATATACTGCAAGTGAAGTAGATTGATCCACTCACTCCTTAAGATTTAATGATGCACTATCACCGTCTTTACTCAGTAACAGCTGATGAAGTCGTTTGGATCACTGACAGACTCTAGTGTTTATGTTTTGCCAAACTCACAATGTTCCTTGTCTCCACACCAAGGCACCTGAGCAGAGTCCTGTTTGTGTGGGAGCCTCCCCACTGAAACCGGAGGCCGACTGCACTGTGGAGGTCCTGGTGTGGCCACCACGTCGCCCGCTGGATCCTGAGAGACGGTGAGGAAACAACAAAGCAGTATTTAGATTTATCCTGAGATTATTTAAATAAAGAGGAGACAGAGAAAACTACTAGTTTAGAAACAGCAACACTATGTTTATGTCATTGGTAAATCCAAACGTCTTGCCATTAAAGAGAGTTTCTATTAATAACTATGACAGTATCAGTATACTGAGCGACCCATGATCAGTATCTGATTTTGTCAGTTAACATATCCACCATCATCATCACCACCATTGGCAGGAAGTCATCCTCACCACTGAGATGTGGGACCGACTTCTGGTTTCTCCTCCTCCTCCTCCTCACTCTCAGGTAGTTGTTGGTCATTAAGCAGAACGCTGAGGTTGACCACCTCCTCCTCAGCCTCTGCAGCTGGGACCTCTATCTCTGGAAAAGTGGCCAGGAGAAGCTGCTGGACACGGCAGGACAGTGACGCCTAGCCAGAAAAAAAGGAGGATTTTTAGGATCAAATGTGCAAAATATGTGAAAAACTGTCGTCATTTCTAAGAAAACTTAGCAAATAAAGAAATGACAACAAAAGAAACACATAAAGGGTAATCCCTGATGAGCTCTGGCATTTTCTTTTTCTTTAAACAACTTCTGAAAAATAAGACCTACATATCCTCTGTGGCAGCTAATTATCATTATAAAGCAACCACAACAAAGCCAGTTTTAGCAAACAGTCTCCCACCTGACAGCTGTTCCTCCGGGAAACCCCACATTGCCCCGTCCTGTCTCCCTCCTCCTCCTCAGCGCTCCCGTCAGTCTGCAGGCTGCTGACTTGCTCTCTGAACTGTGTCCAAGTTCTTCCCTCCTCCTGAGCCCTCTGGTCCTTGAACTCCGCCCACGAGCCCTCTTCATCCTCCTGCGTGGGCGCAGAGCAGAAATCTGCAAAGCTGTCGCTCGGTGGGAGGTTTCCCAGACTCAGCACCCCTACATCAGCTGTTTGGACGTGTCCTTGGTCCCTGTGATGCTCAAAGCTACAGTCTTTGAAGTCTGCAAAATTGTCTTCTGCGTGTGTTCCAGATTGTGACTGGTTGGAGGTAGCCGAAGTTTCCTGAGTTGCGGATTGGTCGCAGTAATGAAAACCCTTCTCTGTCTTACACTGTGTGAGTTCTTCTTCCTCGTCATCGGTCGGGTCCCAGTCTGTCTGATCCGCTGACCCAAGAGATGAGACATTTGGTTCCACGTCCACAGACGGACCCTCAAATGAGAAATCATCACAGAAGGATGCCATGTCCTCTGAAGCAGATTCATATGCACTGAATGTTTGGGGAAGATTAGAGAGGCTGTTGTCATGATCTTCTCTGCCGTCTTCTTCATCCTCCTGCACCTCTGTGGTTTGAAAAGAATTAAACCTTTCCCTCCTTTCCCTCTGACTGCCTCCAGGCTCCTCGGATGGAAAATCCATACCTGTTGCAGCTTCCTGAGGCTGATGCTGGTCCTGTGATGGTAGTGCTGCATCTCTTTTCTCACAGTGCTTCACCGTAGTGCAAACTTTATCTTTTGCCTTATATGCACAATGAGGTCTGGGCTCAGAGTCCATAACAACCTGCTGTCCGGTCCCTACCGCTCTGCCATCCCACTGCTCCGTGCTGCCCACGGGGGTGAACCCACAGCACCAGGGATGAGCCGCCTGCTCTGTAAACACAGTGAAATCAGCAAACCCTGTTTCCTCCCTGGGAGAGCAGACACCCACTGCTGAGGCTGTGTGGGTCCCAGAGTCGTGGTCTCTTTCAGAGAACCCATTTGTGAGGTGCGCACATGATTCAGCGTCATAATCCTGCCCTTCCACGTCTATCTGACCCGCGCTGGACCCTGAGTTCACAGCAGGCGTGGGCTGGGATTGTTTAACCGGCTGATTAAAGCTGCTGTTGGGTTGGTGGGTGGCTGGCTTTATGGTGGGAAAAGGCTGTCTGAGGCTGGATGGTGAATCAGATGAATCAGCAAAACCAGGAGGCGAGCAAGAAACACCAACAGAGAAGTCCCCGAACTCGTCCTCCTCAGATCCCGCCTCCCCGTCACCATCATCATCCAGTGGAGGGGGGGAGGAGGAGTGCAAGGGCACGATGTATGGCTCCATGGGTTCTCCTAGCAGGACCTGAAGGCCTCATGCACCTGGGAGAGGAAAGTGAGAAGGACAAGAAGAGCAGCATCATGAGAAACAGCTTTTTTTTGAAAATCAGGGAAAATGTTTCAGTGTGTTGATGATAGTTATCGCTAATCGCACAATCTTATCTGGTTTGATCTGTTTAGTTCATTAGTTGCCTATTTGTTTTGGGTTTTCTTACATGTAAAGAAATGAATGTACTGGTACCATATTCAATTTCAGATTTACTCTCCCCTAATGATGTTAGACATAAACCCTTGGGCAAATAGCTTGAATTTGAAAGATCTGAAAAAAATCACTGAAAATATAGTACTTGTTTGCCAAAGTAATATTATTTTCACTGCTTCTTTCTTGTTTTACATACTCTGCACTTAAGATTTCATGATTCGTTTAACAAAAATTCAGTTTTGCATTTTTTTATTTATTAGAAGCACTTTGTAATCTTCCTTTTGATGACGTGGCTACAATTTTACACGAGAACTGATTATTTTACTAATGATTTATTTAAACCTTTATTATGACTTTTGTAACCTCTGATGAATGTCTCATGAACTGCACAATATTTCTTGTCTTTACACATTTAGCACCATTTCACATCCTTTTGTTTACAGCAGAAATGATGTAAGTTCATCATGAACTGTTATGATAACTTGTTTCATGTGAGCATAGAGAAGGTCTGACGTAGGTCATCTCAATTAGTTTGAACGCTTGCTAGGAACAGTAAACAAAATGTTCAGAACAGATAACCAATTACACCATGTTATGTAAGTCGGCAATATTCTCCTCTGTGAAGCTGTTTTGGGCTCAGTCCTCCTGGGATGAGTCCATATGCATGTGTCTGGTTCTGCAAATCAGAATAAGTCTTTCAAAAGTCAAATTGTTGTGGCACTGGGTCCTTTCTCATCTACTGTTGTCTCAAAAACTGTAAACTTAATGTTGTAAAAAACTTAATTCCAGTGATCAGAGACGATATCAGATGTAGGTTTCAGTTTCACGCCTAACAAAGTTTAATCTCAAAACACAAAAACAAACAGCAAGCATGGAGGCATGAGTTGTCAACAAACTGAGAATTTCCTGGTTTGCAGGCGACGATCAGCTGAGCGTGTTAAAGATAGAGGAACCTGCAGACACGGTTGTTCCTCATATTACCATGTTCAGAAAACAAAATCTGAACTTCACACATCTATATCACAATCTAATCTGTCAACACATCCTCTTTTTGTGCCTCCTAAAAAAAAAAATCATTTGTCAGATCTCATTGAGATATAAGCAGCTCTGTGACTTCCCCCCTGGTGCTGATCCTGGAGTGGAAAAAGTGTGCAGCAGTCAGTTACCTGATCCAGGAAACATTATCCGCAGCTTTGTGCTACTTGTACTGAACAGTTCAAACCAAGTCCAAAGCCTCCAGCAGACACTTCAGGATCGTGGATTAGGCTTGTATTAAAGCTTCAAAGTAAACACCAGAACTAGCCCCCCCTGAAGAAAATAAACACGCTGACTGAAATCTCCAATATCCCTGCTTGTACTTAACCGATTAGCATAATTATCTGGCTTTATGAAATGGACGGTTGAGCAGAAACAACCTGCCATTTTCTGCTGGCTCCTACTCCTGGACGGACAGGTGTCATGCCATGACATGGACATTTAAATGTGAACCATGTCAACAAAAAGCTGTTAATAGACACTGAAAACGCAAACTAATATCAAGCCAGCTATTTAGGGACAATTAATTACACGTCAGGATTAAAACACTATCGTCACATCCCTGATCGCATTCCTCCACCTTGTTACAACACAACTGATTAGCTTACATGACCAGCAGCTAGCTAGTGCAGCCTACTTAGCTCAACGGTAGCCATCGCGCCAAAGGCAACCAAACGTTGACATGCTATTTAAATTGAGCTAACAGATAGCTATGAATACAATCAGCCAGGTTTTATTTACCGACACTCATTCACTTTGTCTTCCCGTCACTTCTCGTCTCTCAGTGCCGCAGCCTTGCTCTCCATCCTCTGTCATCGTTCTCCCTAAGTATTAGATGAGACGCGGAAAAGGCGAAGAGCTCTCACTGCGTCCCGTTTCCACGTGCTGCTGTTGCTCATCGCGAACAGCCGTTTGAAAACACCCGGGGTCCATTTTGCAAACTAAGGAAGTGACTCCTCTTCGAAATAGACGATCTTCGATGTTCTCTATAGCGCTTTGGGCGTGTTGGCAATAGCACCCCCTACAGGTAGAAGCTGGTATTACACCTCTTCTTTTTGTAGCAGCAGTGTTATAGTAGTAGTATTACATTTTATTTAGTCCAATAAGGACGTTTAAAAACCCAATTCTTAAGGTAGCTGGTCTGAGTAAATTTCCTTTTTTTCTTGGCTTACTGCATGTAATCAAATGTTTTCTGTCTGTGTCTGGTTTAAAGTTGTACTGGCTTTGGTGTTGTGTATTTGCATTATGTTGTTTTAACAACTTTTCTGCACAGAATGTTGTTTTATTTCACCATACAGGTGCCTTGTAACCTTGTTAAGAAAGTTGCTAGATAAATAAAGATGATTATATTATTTGGTATCTTGACATCTAGAGAGCGTGATGCAGTCTGTGCTGCTGTTAATCCCAATTATAGATAACTTTATGGTTAATTTTAGGCTAATATAAAATGGATATGTAATCAATGTGGATGCCGGTTATCTGATACGGAAGTTGAATATGATATCTATCATGTTTGGGGTGCAGAGAAAAACAAATCCAAACTATTTGGCATTGTCAGCAAGGATGCAAAAGTAAATAACTAGAAATAAATAATTTGTGCCAAAAAATTGAAACAGTTTAATAACACTGATATTTTCTGGCATCGAATGTTGGATCAATGCTTTTCATTGTGAGGTCGACGAGTATCACAAAAAGCTCTTCATCATTACAAAATAGAAAAAATATTTTATTTAATTAACAAAGAAATGCAAGGTATCCCTGAGAAGTAACACAAATTACAACAGGTGCACAAGAAACAAAAGATTATGACATCCCCAACTGTGATCATTGGACTCAAAAGGTTGTGATCCACAAAAAAAAAAAATTTTCACTAACAGTTGTCATTGTTTTTCTTTTGAATCACCTGTGAACCAACACCTACATTTTTTTATTTGGTCAGAGATGATCAGGGAAAAGGCTACAAAGGAGTGTTGGGTTTCCTGGCATCGTGGACATTAATATGGTCCTGAAGATTTGAAACTGTGTGAAATTTTTTACCACAAACCAAACACCGAAATTTCTTCTTCCCTTTGACCTCCCTCGTACCACAATTCTTGAGATGAGAGCTATGGGCGACCATTTTGCCACACGATTTGCAGAAATAGGGTTTTTCCCCTGTGTGCTTCCTCAAGTGAACATATAGATTTGAACTTTGAGCAAACAATTTCCTGCAGTACGGACACCCATACGGCTTTTCACCTGTGTGAACTCTGAAATGCACACCCAGATAGTCCCTACGAGCAAACTCTTTGTCACATTCAGGGCATTTAAAGGCCTTCTCCCCCGTGTGCATCTCCTCCACGTGTTTGACCAGATCACAGTACTTGAAAAACTGCGTGCCACAGAAACGGCAAGCCTTTTCGTGTTTCGGGGCATGATCCGGCCCCAAAAAAGATGTGTAATCATGATCTGGACCACAAGCGGATGAGCAATTCCATTCTTCATCATCATCATCATCATCATCATCATTGTCGTCGTCATCGTCGTCCTCGTTCATCGTCATAGTGCTGAAAGTTTGGTTCGGTTGACAATGTGTCTGAGACGTTGTTTCTGATTCAGTAAGTCTGACTTTTACATCCTCAGAGGAGTCATCCGTCCTGGGTGGAATGATATAGTGATCCTCCTGCTCCTCTTTCACCTGCAAAGAGTCACAGATCTCATTTGCCTGCACAATGTGAAGCTGTTCTGGCTGCTGGGAAGGCAGAATCTCCCTGGTGACTGGCGGGGTGCCTAAAAAGAAAGAGGACACATGTTATAACCTGTTTAATAACATATTAATCATATATAATGAGGTCCAAAAGTCTGAGACATTGGAAATCTCTAATATTGAGACATGAATTTTGAGGATTCAGAAAGTATATGAAAGGGTCAGAGGTGAAATTGTTATTTTAGATAAACGGGGAGCTTTCTCTGTGTCAAATCATGGCTAGATTCAAGGTGTCTGTGGGGTCAGTGCATGTGATGCTATAACTCTTTTTGTAACCAAAGCATGACCAACTTGTCCCAAAGTGAACACATCAAACTGAGTTGGTGGGAATATTCAAGTCTGGGGCCTCCAATTGACCTTTACCCCCCAGAACAGTTAGCTCCTGTTTGCTAACAACATTAGCATTAGCTGCACCTAGCAACCCGGCTAAATGCTACATCCAGGATGTCACACACCTGCTGTGAATAATATGACTTGAGGTTTTAAATCGGTCAGCTGCTCCAGCTGCTCCTTCAGCTCGAGGATTTCTCTCCTGGAGCGGATAACTTCTTCCTGATACTCTGCTATCGTGTTTTCGACCAGTCCGAAGATCTCCACTGCAGCCGCCGCCAGCCGCTCGTTGACCAGCCGCCTGAGCAGCTGCGTCCCCGCCGACATGTTGGGAGCACCGTTACAGTTACCGGTACAGAACTGGGAAATGTGGAGGGGATACGCGGACTTTTCAGATGTAAATACAAACTCCGCGGGAACTGAAATCCGCAAAGTGAGGTGTAACACAAGGACAACAACGGGTTAATGCTCCCAGCCCGGCTTTATAACACACAGGCTGAAACCTCCACAGCGCCCCCTGCTGCCTGGGATGGCTTGTTTATTCCACTCACTGTACAGATACAGTACATATATTGTTTTCTGCTGCTTAATGTCAGCAAAACCAAGCAGCTGATTGTTGATTTAAAAAAATTAAAAAAAGAGGCAAAGACACCCCTGTTTACATCAGGCAGGCTGGTTTGATTCCCCTGGTCTGCATGTTGAAGTGTCCTTGTGCAAAATACTGAACCCCACACTGCTCCTGATGTGCTGGTTGGCACCTTGCATGGCAGCCACCGCCATCAGTGTATGAATAACTGTAAGTTGGTGATAGTTTCTAGGTTCCTTGGTGTTACAATCACCACCCTGGGTAAAAATAAGCACAGGAAAGGCTCTACTTCCTGCAGAAAGCTAAATTCTGGAGTATTCTGGTCAACTTTTACAGAGAAGCAATAAAAGGCATCCTGTCTGGAAACATCACAAACTGGCATGCACGGCCCAGAACATCACTGGTACCCGTCTACAGAGCACCAGTGACATCTATGAAGTGAGATGTCTGCACAGAGCCCGAAGGATACTAAAAGACAACACTCACCCTGTGAGTCTGTCCACCCTGCTGCGAACTGACAACAGATACAAAGGTATCTGCTGCCGTACCACCAGACTACAGAGCAGCTTCTCCTAAATTCATCAATACTCCATTGTCAAAAATTTACCTTTTATGAAGACAAAATATGGAAGAAAAAAAATATCCAACATGTATGTTTTCTTTTCCTTCTAATATTTTATTGTTTTATTAACAAAATGTAAAACCTCACACCACTCGAACATGTTTATACATTTTATGAGAAGAAAAGGAAATCTCTTTGGTTCATTACTGATGTGGTTATTTATGTAACCCAATAACACACATAATGTTTCAATGGGCCAGACCAAACTCTGTAACATCGTGAACAGAAACCTTAAGGCCAAAGAGCAAAAGATTTAAGTAGCTTTGGAAGATGTTCAGATACAACAATCAAAAACATTTGAAATGATTCACTGTGCATTCAAAACAACTTGATTCAAACACTTTAAATGGTCAAATTATTGTGCATTTTGGCACTTTTAGTATTATTATTATTGATTGAACATCGTACAGAGGGCAAAATTATCGTACTGATACGATAATTATTGTATATCTAGCAACACCTTTCAGAGCCGGGTCAAATAAATATGACGTGTTGCACAGCTGCACAAAATAAAACAATGAGAAGAGCCGACTGACTCTGATGCTCTCTCACACCACTCTGAGTTTCTTCTCTTGTAACTCCTGCCCTTGCAGCTTCTCACTGAGGTGTCGTTTCCATGCCGCGTGAACTTCCATGTGCACCTTCAGGTCTGAGTCCGTGTGAAAGGTTCTGCCACACGTTGCGCATCGAAAGGATCTGTCGATGCTTTTGTTTTGTGTCCCTGTGCACAATCTAAGATGATGGCTGCTGGCAAACCTCTTGCCACATTTCTCACAAAAATACGGCTTCTCTCCAGTGTGCTGCCTCATGTGAACAATGCGATTAGTGTTCTGAGTGAACGTTTTGCCACAGAAATCACAACTGAAGGGTTTTTCACCAGAGTGAACTCTCGCGTGCAGAGCGAGCTGGTGCTTTTGATTAAACTCCTTGTTGCATTCAGAGCATTTGAAGGCCTTCTCCTCATCCACGTTCCCTTTGTCTTGTGTGATTTCGCACTCATTCTGCACTTTGCAAAATTTGAAATGATTGCTCGTGGCAAAACTTTTCCCACATTTAGCACAAAAATACGGTTTCTCCCCAGTGTGCACCCTCATGTGAGCAAGACGACTTGAGTTCTGAACAAAGGATTTGTCACAGTAATCACAACTGAAAGGCTTTTCACCTGTGTGAATTCTTACATGCAGAACGAGCTGGTACCTTTGTTCAAACTCCTTGTTGCACTCCAGGCATTTAAAGGCTTTGTGTCCATTGTGAATCTTTTCTACATGCCTTATAAGATAAGAATCCCTTTTAAAACTTTTACCACAAAATCGACAAGTCTTTTCTTCCCTCGGAGGCTCTTCCAGTTCCACATAGACTTCAATGCTGTGACTCTGAGGCGACGACGAACCATCACTCTCGTTCCATTCGTCCTTCATGCTTTCATTTACACTCACAGTCACAGCAGCGGAAGATGGGGACAGCTCACAGTCACTGGTTGGTTCTGATTTGGGAAGTCGGACTTCAGCACCGTTGGAAATGTCAAACTCCATGTTTGGACTGATGCACTGATCCACCTGCTCCTGTTTGACATGTGGCTGCACTTGGATCTCGGCTTCCTCCTGAACAGGAATCTGTTCCACCTTAATCTCACATTGCTGCAATGAAGGGAGCAGTTCCTGGGCGCCTAAAGGACAGAGAGGACATCTGATGTCAGGTTGCACAAGTGTGAAACCCCCAACATACACAATGGGAATCATAACCTGATCGATACAGGAATTTTTGAGGCAGATATACTGCAAATATTGAAAAATCCTTGCAAAAATGTGATGCTGAAGAACTATCTTTAGTTGTCTTCAGTCCCTACTCCTCAGGTCTTACCTTCAGAGGAATGACAATCCATGGATACGTCCTTGATCCTGTTTTTTTCTGAATCCTGTGAGACAAAAAGAACAAGTAATGAAAATAAGCTTTCATCTGAGATTACAATGAATTTGCTATAAAAGTGGATCATATACTTTAGTTTAACAGTTTCTTTCATTGTTGATTTGTCTGTTATTTTAGTTGTTCACTGTTCAGTCGTTCAGTCTCTTAAATAACAGATAATCTAAAGATAATCAGTTCACTATCATTTAAGCCAAAAGAAGCAACACATCCTCACAAGAAGCTCAAACTAGGTAATTTTCATTTTCATTAATCACTTATTAAAATTGCTGATTAATCGTGTCAGTGCTGATGTCATATACAACCATCTTTAGTGTCTTCCTCTGAGTTTTTGAGCTCTTCTCTTGACTTGCATAGGAACAGGTAATTTGGCCTTTTTAAAAGGAGCACTATGTAGTTTAGGAGAAGAAATTCAAACTCAGAATTTTAAATATTTACAATGTTAATGAGGTAACAAAACAAACTCAGAGATATTTATATTTCCCATAACTGAATAAACAAGCTGTTCTCAGAGGTAAATAACGTCCCCAGATCAGGAGAGGAGAGCCTGCAGAGACACAATGAGCCGTTTTCACAAATGATTCAAACTAAAGACCAAAGATTTTCTAACAATTCTGCATTTTGCTTGAATATTCATGGGCTTAAAATAAAAAAAATTTCCATAACTGAATAAACAAGCTGTTCTCAGAGGAAAATAATGTCCCCGGGACACTGTTTGAAGCTAGAAAGGCGGCAGGGTCCGCCACATGTAAACAAAGTGTCGTGGCAACTGAAAAGTCAAAAGTTTGTCACGATATTTATTTTCTAGAAGTTCTTTAGTGCTTGTGAGCGAGAGTCACACATCAGCAGCGCCTGATGACGACTGAAGAGAGGCAGTCTCTCCTCATCCTTTACAACAGCAGAAAACAATACTCAGTTACAAGATTACATGTGATCTCACTCACAACAACATCATCTCCACATCCACCGCAGGATAAACACAAAACTTCCTACACACTTCCACCATTGTCGTGCGTCACACATCAACCTATATGCAGAACACATAAACACAGAAGAGGCTTCACAGACCCCCTTCAGGATGAACTGAGTTCCTGTTATGTTAGTTTTCACAGCGCACGACACCATACACAATACATCCATTCACACCATGCAACCAGATGATTATCATAAGACAGAGCCAACAGACACAAGATTTCCCTTTACATAAATAAAAATGTTGTATCTATATTGTTAAGCTTCATATGTAAGAACAACATATCACAATAATAAAAAAATAATATCACCAGAACTACATAGGGCAGCTTTAAGGCGCCTTACTTGTCTAAAGATGTTATGATAATAATATATAGCAGCTAACAGGCAGTTTATTATACAATATACAACAATATCCCATCTTTGCCTCTTATACTTGAGCCAGACATCCCTCTCATCATCAGTAATGTAGCTAATGTCGTAATGATAACATACAGGTGTTCATTAATAAGCTTTCTTACACATTAAGCAGCAGACATGCTGATGTGGCCCATCAACACTCACCTCTGTGACACCTGGAGGTGTGCAGGAGGACACGCCCACGCTCGGGACAGCCGTCGGCGTCAGGAAACGGTGCATCGCGTCGGTCCTCGGCTGTCTGCTGACCGAGTAGTCCTCCGGAACAAAATGCTCCGAGCACACGATGTGTTTCTTCAGCTCGTCCACGGGAGTATTTACATCGATGTCCAAGGCGAACAGCCAGAGTTTGAGCCGCTCAGGTTCCCTCACTGGAAGACGGTGAAACGACAAAGCGGCGCCAGGTTTGGATTTATTCCTGCAGGTCGTCACGGCGCAGGAGTGAGGCATACTTCACCAACTACTTATCTTACTACTCAACTTACTGCCTCCACTGTGGAGCTGCTTCGGGATGAAGTTTGTCAAAACATCACCGCCCATGAACACTACTTCCGTGTTCGTCAACTGCGTCACCGTCTACATGCGCACACTGAAGAAGTAGTCCCCAAACTGCAGATGAGAAATAAGTTTCAGAGCAGCTGCAGGAAGAGCGTTTTAAAGTGGTGATATTTTCGATATATAATGACTTAGTATCTCAAAATAATGAGAAGGGGGGTTTTTTTCACCATTTTTCATGAAATCATCGGACATTTTTTTCAATAGCTACCAGGTCATCCATCACTTCCAGGTTTGAAATAAAGACCGATTATTATTATTTTTTTGGCCTTTACATGGCTTCAGAGTCAGAATCAGAAATTATTTTATTAGTCCCGCACACGGGGGGAATTTGTGCATCACAGCAGCTAAAGGACAGTTCAATATAACAATAAACGATAATAGTAAAAAATAAACAATATAATAAAAAGGTAAGACGAAGAGCTAGAGAAGAAATAGAAATAGGATGTATGTAAGTATAAACAGTGTGGGCAGTGTATTGTTATTAATAAGTAATAAATAATAAATACAAGTATGAAAATTGGCCAGTTAGTGCAAACAAAAATGAGAAGTGAGTTATGTATACAGTTTTTATTGCACAAGTGAGGTCTACTGGGAGCAGTGCTGATTGTAGAGTCTGACAGCAGCAGGAGGGAAGGACCTGCCATACCTGTAGCATGAGCCAAATGTTTCAACTGTATCCACATAAACTTGTCAATATTGTTTTTTATTCAGCTAAAATCAACAAATTTAGTGATTTATTGCTTTCGTGAGAGATTAAGGATGAAACAGACCATTCCGAATGACTCAATGCACATTTTATTTTAGAAAAAAAATATTTTCTGTCACATACTCACTGATGTTCCTTCATACCACTTTAAGTTTATTCTCTTCTGGATCTTGTCCTTGCAGTTTCTCACTGACGTGTCGTTTCCATGACTCGTGAACCTCCATGTGCACCTTCAGGTCCGAGTCTGTGTAAAAGGTTTTGCCACATGTCGTGCAGCGAAACGCCTTTTTTGCGTTTTTGCTTTGTCTCCCTGTGCAGTATTGAAGGTGTTGGCTAAAACCAACACTTTTGCCGCATTTCTCACAGAAATATGGCTTCTCTCCAGTGTGCTGTCTCATGTGAACAAGTCGACTGGAGCTCTGAGTGAATGTTTTGCCACAGACATCACATCTGTAGGGTTTTTCACCAGTGTGAACTCTCAAATGCAGAACGAGCTGGTGCTTTTGTTTAAACTCCTTGCTGCATTCAGAGCATTTAAAGGCCTTCTCCTCTTTGAGATTCTCATCTATGTCCCCTCTCTCAGGTGTGTTTTTGCCCTCATTCTGCACATTGCAAAATCTGAAATGTTTGCCTGAGGGAAAGCTTTTCCCACATTTCTTACAAAAATATGGTTTCTCCCCAGTGTGCACCCTCATATGAACAATACGACTTGAGTTCTGGCTGAAAGTTTTGTCACAGAAATCACAACTGAAAGGCTTTTCACCTGTGTGAATTCTTACATGCACGATTAAGTGGTGCCTTTGTTCAAACTCCTTGTTGCACTTCAGGCATTTGAAGGCTTTGTGTCCATTGTGACTCTGGTCTACATGTCTTATAAGATGAGAATCCCTTTTAAAACTTTTACCACAAAATCGACAAGTCTTTTCTTCCCTCGGAGGCTCTTCCAGTTCCACATAGACTTCAATGCTGTGACTCTGAGGCGACGACGAACCATCACTCTCATTCCATTCGTCCTTTATGCTTTCATTTACACTCACAGTCACAGCAGCGGAAGATGGGGACAGCTCACAGTCACTGGTTGGTTCTGATTTGGGAAGTCGGACTTCAGCACCGTTGGAAGTATCAGCCTCCATGTCTGGACTGATACACTGATCCACCTGCTCCTCTTTGACCAGTGGGTGCTCTATGATCACCATTTCCACCTGTTCAACCTTAATGTCACGTTGCTGCCATGAAGGGGGCAGTTCCTCAGAGACAGGATACTGATCTAAAGGAGAGAGAAGACATCTGATGTCAAGTTGCATAAGTGTCAAAACTCCAGCACACGTGACACAGGACATTTGGTAGTTGCAGAATTAACTTCACCGTTTTCCGGTAGACAAACTGAATGGTGACACTATTTCCATAACCCATCTTTGGTATTTTATTGCCAATACTGAGATTAAGAACAATAATGACATCTCAAACCACTCGCACAACTATGCAAGCAACATACTGTCTGCATAGATCATTATGGGCCAAAACTCTTACCAGTGAAAGGCTCTTCTTTACAGTCTGGAGGCTGCTGAGAGTCTGTTGTTGGCTCCACGTTGTAGGACTGTTGAGCTGCAGTGAGAGAGCTTGATGGGTCAGCCAGAGAGGAGCTGCTGATAGCTTCTGCTCTTTTTTTCTTCCTATTGAGCCCATCACCAAAACACATAACAACCAAGAAATATTAGTCAAGTTATTCCAACACCAAGGTGAGATGATAGCAAATCAAGGGAGAGGGTTACCTGTCCGTACACTGTCTCTTGGTCGTACAATTGAACACTGAGGGAACAAAGTCTGGACTTTCTGGATCCATGGAGCATTCTCCTGGAAGACATCCTCACTTATTATGTTGTAACAAGCTAACAGTGTGTGACAGTCATGAGTTATTGTGTACAAAATGTCAACTCACAGAAGCCATATCACTGTACTTACTGACAGATGCTATAGCCAAACATCTATGAGCAGTTTGTTTTGTTTACATTCTATTGCTAATGTTGCTAACGCTGGTCAATGGTGTTTAACATTATAACATAGCCTACTGAGAATAACAGCAGTGTGGTTGCTGTAACTAATTTATTTCACTACATCTCTGATGTTGTCATTGTGTGTGTTTTAAAGAGACTTGCCTAATATGAAATGAGCGCTGCAGATTCGAGAGTTCCGGATGGTTTCATCGGTCCAGTCGGTCCGTTTAATGGCTAGCAACCACAAACGTCTGCGGTTAGCATCAAAGGGCGTCCTCGACGACGGTATTCTATAAAAATGGAGGTCTTGATGTTTTCCATGTCTGTTCTTACACCCAGGTGCACAACACGACATGTTATTGTTTATTACAGGAACCTTGCTAGTTGACACAAGTTGAATGCATCGCTTCTTCTTCTTCTTCTTCTTCTTCGTTGTCTTCTTTTTCTTCTTCTTCTTCGTTTTAATGGCGACTTGTGACTAAGTGGCGCACTATCGCCACCAACTGTCGTGTGACACTGTTCTTAAATCGTTATCAGTGTCGTATTTTGTAGATATGTCAAGACTTGCTTAAAACTAAGTTTCCAGAGCTTTTTGTTAACATTGTTTTAAGGTCCGTGTGTTTGATGGTTTAATCCCTTTACCTTCTTCTTCTTCTTCTTCTTCGTTTTAATGGCGACTTGTTACCAAGTGGACCACTATCGCCACCAACTGTCGTGTGCCACTCTTCTTAAAGCCCCTCTAGTGTTTTCTAGGTAGGTGAAGACATACTTAAAGCCAGTTTTCAGAGCTGTTTGTTAAGAAATATTTTAAGATTAAGTAACATGAAGATCCATGTGTTAGTTTATTAGTTTGTTCCCTTCTTCTTCTTCTTCTTCTGCTTCGGTTTTACTAGTTAGTTAGCTAGCTAGCTACAAACCAACGTTAAAGGTGCTTGCCGCCACCTCATAACTTTATAAAGAAGTTATATTATTGATATTCAACCTTTCCTCCAGTTCATTCATTAATAACTGTTGTTCATGAATGTATTTCCTCTCCACTTGTCTCTGATATTTTTCCTGCCACCACAGTGCGCGCACAACTACACTGATGTAGCCTTGACATTAGCCTTCTAGCTTACCGCTAACACAGTGACTTTAGCTTTTCTTGTGTATGAAATTTATTAGCGTCACCCACATAGATGTATGCGGGTTCCCATCCATTCCTATAAAAGTCACTCAGTGGCACATGGAGCCAAAAATTTAGATTTCGAGTATAATATTAACCGGACACCATCTTTAAAACATGATAGTCCACCTGAGATCTTTTCCTAATCCTAACCAAGTAGTTTTGGTGCCTCAACCTATGACCATGAAAAAAAAAAGGTCATTTTTTCATTTTCAATTATGGTAAATTACCTATTGGAACATCTTCGTATAAATAAAAATGATTTAATTTTAATTTAGTTTAGTTGAATGAGTTATTATTTGAGAAAGAGTGGCATGAACGTCACATGTGTAAATGTAGGTGAAGAGATTTTGATTGCACTGAAATCTTGAGTCACTTTTTTGAAGTTTGTAATTGTTTACTTTGCCATAATTTACATGCATTACAGTAAGTTTAAGATATTAAAACCTACCTGTGTTCAGAATATATAGCCTAAAAATATATGGGATAACATAATTCAATATAATTATTGTTAGGAGAAGTCATTGTAATAAATGCTTAAGGTTAACCCTGGTTCAAAACACAATACAGGCTATGGAAAAAAATAGTGATTCAAAGTGTAAAAAATATTAATCTATACCAGCTCTAAATATATAATAAGAGATGACGGGAGCAGACAGCCTCCTTTTCTCAAACACTTCAGTTATTTCCTGTCACTATTTGGTTAATTTCCTCAGTAAAAACTTACACACACACACTTTAGTTTGTCAGGGAAGTTAGCTACATGTTTTATTTGTTGTCTGAGTGAATAGTCAGTGTTGAGAATCTGAGCACAAGAACATTTCCAAGATGAGAAGTTTATTGGTTTGCAAAGTAGCTGTTTTTACAAAAGCATTAGGAGAGAAAAAAAAAACAACAACATTTATAGAGGTCTAACACAACGGTGGAATGTACTGTCTTCATCTAAACACTGGTCCAGTGCACGTTCTCGACGAGGGTCATCTCAGGGTATTTTGGGAATTTGCAACATGTCGTGAATGTAAGTTCTCCTGTTTTCTGTTTGCCACAAAAAGCTGCTCAGCTATAAAACACTGGATCAAACAGCAGCCAACAGAGGGGGCCAACATGATGCTCAAAGTCTCAACAGCCCTGTGATCGTCAGACGTGGTACATCCCAGAAAACCAAATCAAAAATGATCCTAACCTTGTTTTGCGGTTAAAAGAAAAGAAGCTTTTAACCAATACATCACACATTTCCTTGTGTCATACAGGAAAGTACAATTTGTGATATTTTGTACATGTAAGAGCCCAGAACAAAACAAACACTTTCATTATTATTAATAAAAAACCTTTCAAGATGCCTTCATATAAACAGCATAAAATCGTACGTTTACCAATACAGTAGGTATGAAATTACCACACACAACCCTGCTGGTTTACACTGTAATAAATAGAAATGATGATGATTGTACAACCACACGACACATTAGCAACAGATCAGCCTACTTCTACTTATTTTCATACTGTGAATGAACATCATGATGTAGTCGTTCTCACAACAGTCATGTTAATGCTTTTTTAGAAAGTCACCGTGCTGTTCTACTTGTGGGGAGAAAACTGATTTAGATACTTTCGTCCATATCTTTGCTTTGTGCATCCTAATGTTTAAAGATTTTAATTTGTACTAAACTGGAACCCTAGGCTATAACAAGGTAAACAGGTCAAAGGAAAATAAAACCACGAGGGGAGATCTGCCCTTAAAACGCACCTGATACAGTTTGTAAAAAAAAAAGAAAAAGAAAGAGCATGCGTGACTGGAGCAAAAACTGGCAATACCTCAATCGTTCATGTATAGAAAATGCCAGGTACTAGCTTACATGCACAACAAAACGCTTTCTGCTCGTAACTCAGATTACTCCATAAATATGTACATCCAAAGTCCAAAAAGCAGGGTCAAATAAACCATTTCTCTTACATCAGACGGCCTTGATTTTTAACTGAAGGTGGCCTGTTTTTATGACGAGTGGATCAGAAATAACCAGGTGAACATGAACAGTATTTCCATATCATCAGATTACAATCAAGAGGAGCATAACATTCAGTTTTTCAGTTACATTTTTAAAGGGTTAGAGAACAAATAACATTACTGTTTTTAAGGATTGGTCTTCAAAAGACGTGGGATCATCAGGAGATCAGGAACTTTCAGGAAGAAAAAACAAAATATGTTGAGGGTTTCTGAGCACACGTACCAAAACTGGAATACTAAGCAGTTGTGAGTCCCTTACGTGGACACCAACAGCTTTTTTTAAAGTGCACCAGTACCAAATAAGTAAGCTCAAGTACCATCATCTGATCATGTACCTGCACCGCATCCAGCTGAGCAGAAAACCCACAACAGTCCCAAAGAACAGTTTGCTGATGCAGAATTAAACTGTGCAAACACACACACACACACACAAACACACACACAAAATGCTTCCTAGTCTGAGCCCTTTAATTCAGGAAGTCTTGAATTGTTCATCTCCCTCCCCCGTAGTTCCTAGCAACAGCACTACCGCCGTCGATGCCGTTGACTGCTGCCATCTTGACTCCAGAACATGAACTTGTATTTACACATCCATGAAACACACAGCTGAGTCATATTCTTCACATGGTGTATATTAACATGTTATTATGTGTTACAAATTAATGGTCACCAGTTAATAGAAAGAACACAAAAAAAAAAACACACCCTGTCAACACAGTAACACATCGTCTGTACACGTTTTGTTCCGTTGCAACACTGGAGTAACGATGCATCGCACTGGCTTCGCTTCCTTTCACTGCCCCCTCATACCAAACTGTACTCATTTCCTGTTTGTGTCCCAAATTAACCAGCGCTCGCCAAGCGAAAGAAACGAGGAGCAAAGACCTCTGACCAGCCAGGAGGAAAAAGAGTTCAGAGTCTCAGAGCAGCGACTTATTGCTACATGAAAGGAGCTAAAAAATAGTCAGTGCATGCACGTATCGGTCGAAACCTCTCTGTGTTCTGATGGATGCACGGAGAGTAATGAGACGTTAAACAAAGTGGTTTCCTCAGAAATCTAAAGGAAGCTTCATTAGTGTGAGTATCAATTACTGAGTGCCCCGCAGTGGAGTCAGTGCAACTGTTCCGCACAGATGTCATGGCTTATTCCCAAACTCGCAGCAGCAAAAGGTGACAGGAAACCTTCATTAGCTTGTTAAGTTCTTTATGTTAGTTCTGTGCAGCCTTGTGAGACGATGTACCAACAACTACTCTTTGCTTCTTTACTCGTCGAGCTGCTCACAAAGTGGATCTGAATCGTGACGCAGCGTTAAGACGATGCATTTAATTTTCTGTTTGATGTGAACATCTGTCGGCTACAACATCTGTCCAAAGATGATCAAAGCTTCTTCAACCTAGTTCAAGTGTTCATCTATTTATTACTTTCTAATCATTCGCCTTCAAGGGATTAGCTGTAAATAATGACTTCATCCATGGGTAATAAATACATTATTAATGTTTTACAGATTCATTATAAGCCATTAGGACGAACAACTTTTGAGTTGAAAGGTTGCAGAATTTCTTCTGATCCTCACTTTCTTCTCATCTTCCTTAATGATTTACTAACATTTATAACTGAACTTTATAACAGAATAAAGTCTGTCTCCGCATTTATAGAGCCGACGTTCGCATATGATTAAGACAGGCGGAAGGAGAGGTAGTTCCTGTCAACTGGGTATCATTTTGACTCAAATCTGTTCTGGGCATACTTTCTACCGTGTCCCTGTTGATGGTAATATAACATTCACCCTAAATTACTGAGCTTATATATCGATCTAAGTTGTTCCTCATAACAGCTCATAAGTGATCTACAACCTAAATTATTTATTATTCATTATTAAGCCATAAATTACATATTATAAACCCTTTGTTACAGTACAATGTGGTACTCAAAAACCTACGTCGTAACAGTTTTGCCTACTTCTACTGTTAAGTGTTCAACTGATACGGTCGGAGGTGTAAACAGAGCAACGTAAGACATAATACTCTTAATACTAACTTAATTATAACTTCCTCTCCGCCTCAGTGAAAGGAAAAGACATCCTGCGCAGAGTGAAACGGTCGATGAGACGAAACCATGTGATGAATTTAAGACACGACTGTATTTGTTAAGCCTGCCGGCTGCATTAAACAAAGACGGGAATGCTTCGGTGTGGACGACGAGACGCTGGTGTGGAATGACTGAGGAAACACTGACGCCATAAAAAACACATGAGACTTAAGACTGTAGGACTGAATATGGACTATAACAGCACCAGCCATACCACCAAAAAACTGTGACGTTAAGTAATCATTTTGTGCATGACAATATCTTCTATGCTACTATAGAAACATGAATACTATACATTCAAAATACCAATATCAGGATCTTATTCTGCTTCCACACAACCAACCGACTGTCGAATGGAGTTTAGTTAGAGTAGAGTTCACTTCTCCTAAATATGCACTGAACAAAGTGGGTTTTTTTTTACGAGAATAAGTTGCATATTGGTTTGGTGTACAATTCAGATGAGCTTTGCATTGAAACAAAAAAGCTTTCTGTGAGTGCGAGTCCAATTCTCAACCTGATTTCAAAGTAAACACTCATACTTTCTGTCTAGAGGAGAACGAGCCGCAGCGATCGCTAAAAGCTGCCGACGCACGCCGCGTGCGGTATGGGACGCGTTCCGATACATCTCGTCATGATATAATCCTCATTTTGGGTATTTAGGTCGGTGAGACTGCAGCGTGTTACCATGACAACTGGGATAAACCCAAGGGAGAGCAGGGGGGGTGCCTCACGGAGTTGGAAATACGCCAGCACAGAGGGGGAAAAAAGAGGTGTAACGCTGCACTCTGTCGTGGTCAGGGGATTGACTTCTAGACGGTGAACACACACCCGGCTGGGCCGAGTGAGTGGAATGAAATCTGAAACAGCGGAAACACTTTGCTTTGAAGAAGTTTTATCTGATATGAAGAATCATGCGTCTGCCCTCGGGAATGAGTCAAGGCTCAGACTGAACGTCTTAACACTGCTCAGGTCCAATACTGACAAATTTTGCAGCATGTTTGCCACCGTTGTTGTGTCCTTTTCAGCTTGATCAACATGCATTTTTCCAGTTTATTCAAAAGGTTTTGGAAGACTTTAATACGCCCACGAGTTGCAGATTTAAAACCTTTATCTAGTCACCAAATTTGCAGGATTTTACTCAACTGTTTTTCTTTCATTTTAGTTGCTAAGTACCAGCTATCTTTTCCTGAGTAACAGTTTTTTGTACTATTATTTTGTCTTCCACACCTGCCTCCACCTCCCTAAAGACTTCAGCATGATAAATGTATGTGCTATTATTAGCCGTGAGATCCCTGATCGGACTAAACTGGGGCTACGTGGAGAAAAACCTGAAAATGGAGCAAACACATTCACCCTCAAAGCATCATCATATCAGATCCTGGTTAATTAGAAAAGGAAATGGAGAGAAGTGAATGAGCTCTAACTTGTCACCGCCGGAGCCTTTTTTCCAGTCGCTATGCTGCTGCAGTGTTGCATGATGAGTTATGGATGATGACGACGTAACAGGTGCGCGTGTGTGTGCATGGTCATCTGTGATCAAGTCCTTGCTTCGCACACGACTTGCAGAGCGGGAAGAAGTGGAGGAAGTTAACCGAGCTTGGTGATCTGTAGATCTCCTTGTATCCGTACTGTGTCGATAGAGGGCAAAGATTTTACTTTGTGATAAAAGTCAAAGAGCTGGTGTCCGTCCACGAATATCCGGAACCTCTGGTGCTCGCAGTGGATCTCAATCTGCAGGGAGGGGACGACAGAAAAGATGGAGAGAAAGATGGAGAGGGAAGAGAAGATCAGATGACAACAAGCGTCAACAATGCAAGTTGAGATTAAAGAAGTGACGTGAATAAAGTGCTTAGAGGAATAGTTCCAGTAGAAATCTGTTTGTATGTCTCAGTCTGTATGATGATTATGAAGCCAGGAGACAGTTAGCTTAGCATAGCTTAGCACAAAGACAGGGGGAAACAGCTAGCCTGGCTCTGTCCTACAGTAATCAACCTCGCAGCAGCTCATTAATTAACACACCACTATGCTTTCAGAACCAACAGGTCCAGAGAGGATGCCGTATCCACTGCCCTCCACTCAGTCTTCACACCTGGAGATAAGACTCTTAGTCTCTGGCTAACGTCATTTACGGGGTAAAGTAACTAATTACAACTACTCAGACTACTTCAATTAAGTCATTTTTTTGGGTTACTTGTACTTTTGTATTTTATTTGTTTACTTTTAATTAAACACTTGCTAAGTGTGTTTACAGTTTGGGGCTGTGCAGGTGGTGTACAGTCGGACTCCAGAGGTTCATTCACTGGGAACAGCTGCCTGCTTTGGCTGAAAACATCTCTCTGTCTCTTTCTGAAGAGCTGATGAATTATTTTTTTTCCAGTATCTCTGTATCAGTTTCTTGCTTGTAATATTTTTTTTTAAAAATCTGCCAATGAAACAAGTAAAAATCATCCAAAAACAACAAGTCCTGTTTGTCTCACTGGAATGTTTTTTTCTAGGTCATTGTGTCTTAGATTAAGAGATTTGCATAATTAGATAAAAATACTTGGTGAGATCTTGAGTTTTTGCAGTGGCTCTGCAGATTTGAGCGTTCAGTCGAGCTTTCACATGGTACAGCCATGTTTTCATTCTCAATTAAAAAAATATTGAGAGCACTTTAACTAAACGCAGGAAACGTTTACTAACCTCAAAGTTTTAAGGGTTTGATTAGAAGCGTGCTCACATTTGATCTGCTAATCCTGCCTGAAGAGTCGATTACATAACGAGTGCAAATCACAATCTGGACTAATGCTTTAAATCAGCTGTCCAAAACATGTCTGATAAATTCACCAGCCTGATCTTCATGAGCCCTGGTTTTTCTTGTATCTGCACACTGAACCTCAACAAACCAAATACAAAAATCTCTCTGGTTTCGGGCCAAAGAAGACAAACTTGTAGGTGTGATGCCGCTTCCTCAGGCAGATTGTTTCCACGAACGCAGACACAGAAACCGCAGCACATCATGTGTCCGTCCACATGCCTCCAAATTCATGAGTTCAGTTTGGAGGCGATCTGCGCGACAGCCTTTTAATCTGCAGCCTGCAGCTTCTGACAGTCATGATGGTGCTGACCTGCTCCGTCACGCTCCGACCACAAACAATGACACTTTATCAGGGAGATGACGTTACATCACCAGACGCAGGGATCACCTCTAAAAATAAGCCAAACATGGTGGTTGTTTTGTCTGCAGACATTTGGGACTGAAGCTTCTTTCTCTTAGCAGAAATAAGGAGCAGTTTGAGGGAACGACTCTGTTGTTAAAGGCTGGTGAGTTCACAACCGTTCGTATATTTTTAGCCCAACACCAAATGTGTCATCCGTGTGCATATTCAGGATTATCAGAGCGGAATATGATTAAACGTCCTCAGGTCTAATGAGAGTTACTCATCGTGCATACATGCAGCTGCTCAACCCCCCTCTCCATCCAACACACAAGCAGCTGATGCTCACTCAGTTAGCAGACCACTACACAGGATACAGCCTGCATGGACAGCAGATAGATATGATGTAGTGTGGAAAACATTTCCTGTTTGTCTCTTGTTTCTGTGCTGCAAAAGGACATTAACATCTCTGTTGTTTCTCTCCTGCAGATGACTGTTTATAATGTTGACGAAAAATTCTTTCGAAACACACTTGTAAGCCTCAAATATTGTATTTTCAATATCGATATATCCCTTAAAGATTTGTATAAGTCCGTTAATCGTTTTATTTATAAGGATTCAGAAAAGACCCCGAGGGCTTTAATTGTTCATTTCAACAGCCTAAAACCCAAAGATATTCAAGTTGCAGTGATATAGAGCTTTATGTCATGTACCTACAGTATGATGTTACGGTGTTACGTGTCCACAGGGGCATTTTTTTTGGACGCACCGCCTCCTAGCTTTGCTTCCTCGCTCCGACGAGCACTTCCTGACTGCACCTGAGTGGACGAACACCACTCATTGGATGTCTGCTGTGGGATTTCAAACCGGGCCAACATGGCGACTCATTTGGAAACTCACTTATCTCACAAAAATAGTTATTAAAATGTGTTTTTAGGCGAGAAACAAGCCGTGCAGTTGCTGAATCTGTCTTCATTTTAACTCAAGAAGCCGAGACCTCAATTTAATGCAAATGATGAGCGGGCAAAGCGATGCCCTGTCTGTCAGAGGGCAACACAGCGCTGCCAGAATCCATCATGCATCTGCTTACACGGACAAAAACGACATGAAGAGTTTGATAGTTAGCTCTTGATAGATGGTGACAGACAGAGGGGATTTTTTGAAGGTTCCTGCCCTTTTCGAGACAGTTTCTATCGACGCCAAACCATCTGGCACATCAGGTTACAGCTCTGTCTACATATTACAACCCTGCACTGACTCTGTACACTCTTCTGCTTCATGTTTTCCTTTCGCTCCTCTTGTTGACTGCCTTGTTTGCACTGCTCGCACCACTGGCCTCCAAACAGCTTCGAAAACACTTCGGCCTTCCACAAAAAACACTTTGTCTGAGCCGGCTCTTTTCAAGCATAGCTCAGTCTTGAATACTGGAGAGCGGTTTTCTCATGTAAACTTACTCTATTCAGTGTTCATCAATGGGTCTCCTTTTCATAGGTTGGCCATGAGTCACTTTGGGTCACTATCCGGGTGTTTAAACAACATTGCCTCGACAGTTGGAGTTATTGCTCCTACTGCAGTTTCTGTTGTGAAGATCTGTTGGATTTTCTCTCTCTGAGTTCGTCTTTGATGTACTTGTCTGACTGCAGTGTGCAAACACCTTCATGGCACACTGAATGAATAAAAACACACCTGCTGAACAGATTCACCGCTGTTTTCACTCTGAAATGAGCTGGTTTAGATCAAATGCTGTCACCGGGGACTCTTGTTCTATCTTTAGAGTAAGATCACAGCCATGAAACGACAGAAACATGAGATCCAAAAGAAAAGAGCATCCCACGATCCTCACGAAAACACGTCTTCAACTAGAACCAACAGCTTTCAACCTGTAGCACCAGAATCATCTGCCATGTGAGTTTGAAATGAGCACAAAAAAAAGCATCTTTACCCTAAAAGGCTGATCAGGGATGAAGGGAAAGTAGGCGGTGGATGCCTCTTCCCCCACCCACTTCCCAGAGACGCGGGCGCTGCGCAGGAACTGGCGGTCACTGAAGCGGGCGGTGAGTTTCAGGGCCACGTCGTGCGGTGGCTCCTCCTTCTCCGAGTCCCGGCCGCAGGTCAGACTCACGTCAAAGCTGAGGAGGGGAGGAAACAGAGGGCAGCGCGTGAGTCCATTAACTAATCCGGGATCAGTCATAATGCATAATTCTGCTGCTGCAAACCAATTGTGTGTTAATTATGCATAATCCCTGCTGCTAGTTTGGGTTTGCCCTCCTTCCCCTGCAGCTGTGATGTTTACACACAACCATATGTTGATGATCAGGGCAGAACTCGCAACAAAGGAGTGTAATTTTGAGGCCTGGAGGACGTTCACATGAACTTTGCCATGAAAGCTGTGCCAGCAGCAGAAGCAGCGGCAGAACATGATGAGGTCATGGGGAGGTTTTCTTCCAAGTTTGACACAAGTTTCCATGTAGGGGAAGGACACACCCAAACAATTCTGCCTCACTGGCTCCTCATTTTTTCCTTTTTACCCCCCTTTTCTCTCCCTGCTGGTTTGGGAACGCCCTGTCTCTGCATACTTAAGAAGCCACCATTCTCTTCAGACTGCCCACGCGTTACTCAATGTGTCCTGGAGTGGCTGTGCAAGTCAGACTGGCCCCAGAACAAAAATAAAAGCTCTAAAAATGCATATGCATGTTGAGATATAGCTCCAGGCTCTTGCGATAAAAGGCGTGCGTGCGTGCATGAGGTGTTATCTTACCTGTCTGGCTCCAGGTCCACAATGCCCATCACTATGATCTTCTTCCCTGGCCGCATGCCGCCCCGGATGCGCCCGCTGAACGGCACCGTCTATGCAAAACACATTGAATCGATTACGCACGGCACAGGAGCGAGCAGCACGGACATTATGAGAGACTGTTCGGGCATCTTTCATTACCAGGAGACGTGACAAATCCTCCTTGTCAGGTGAGATGAGGCCGGGGTTCCCCAGCGAGTCGTTCAGGTGGTCATCCTCCACATTCTTCAACACCAGTGACAAAGAAAACACAGGATGCAAAGTGTCATTTATCGCTCCGTCAGGTAGGATATAAACTGACCCGAGTGAGATTAAAAACACCCAACACGAGGCTGCGGGCCTGTTTATCAATAAATACACACGGTGTGGCCTTGCATGCGGCTCTTCCACAACAATGACGAGGTGGCAGCGGCGGCACCGGCGGCGGCAGCAGACCTGTCATAAACCGGCCGCCGTGATAAATAAACGTACACCTGCGATGTGAAAATGCGCACATCGAGAGGAGAAGCCGAGCCGGCCTGCGCGAGAGCACGATCCCGGCTGCATTTCACCGCCAACATATTGGATTTCCTCCGCGGCCACCGGATGAAACGGGAGTGCGCTCCTCGGTGCGCTCCGCATTTACAATAAGCGCCGGATAATCGACCTAACGGTGCGCTTAAATCAAATCCACAGGCCGTTACGCACGGAAATGTAACGTTAACACATCAAAAACCCAGCACCAGCCTCCCCTCCGGAGCTCCCAGATACTCACTATTCCGTCCTTTTCCGCTGCCTGCACCGCCATCTTGAGCAGAATAGCATAGGATGCTTATTATCGGAGCAGAGGCAGCCCTGCCTGCCTGCCGGGGTGAGTGCGGTGGTGTGTCAGCGTCGTGGCACTGACTCAGGAGGAGGATATTCCTGTTCCTGGGTCTCTCCACGCCTGACAGAGAGCGCACACAGCCGCCTAGCAGCACATCCCTCCGCTCCTCTGTCAGCCTGGAAATGGGTGGATATCTGCTGACGTATGCTTTATAATAATTACAGACTAACAGCTTTAATCCCCGTCTGTTGGAGAGGGCTAATCAGACAGATTTCCCTCAACCCTTCACCCAATTAGGCAGCGCGCTCTTTGGACTTTTTATTCCCAGATTTAAAAGCACATAACCCAGATTGAATAAGTGCTGTGAGTGTTATTCCGTTTTTTAATTGTGACACAACTGGGGGGCCACGCTGACGCTCGATGCCTGACGTGACTGATTCAACAATATGTAGGCCTCCGAGGCCACACAGGGCTAAAAATAGACCCGGTCTAACCCGGTTGTGACCCGCGAACATTAATTGCTTTTCAGTGAATCAAGCAGAGATCCACATTGTGTCCCGGTCATTGACTTCTACAGAAACCCCTCCCTCCCTCTGTCCGTCCAGTCCCGAGCATGCAAACATCCCCTCCCTCCATCTGTGTGTGTGTGTGTGTGTGTCTCATGCTGGTTTAGTTTAACTGGTCCACTCTGCCCCCCTGTGGACACTCAAGGGCGTTACAAGCTGCAGGAACACGTTACAGGCTTTTATTCAGCCAATTAAGAGCTTATTTTATAAAGTCTCAATGGGGATATATATTTTTTAATCCCTCAACACTTGACATCAACATGTGAAGCAAGAAAACGTGATATTAAAGACAGTTTTATATAATCCGACTACTGAAACAACAAAAAAAGAAATTAATAAAAGAAAAGCTTCAGTCCTGAGTCTTGAGCTAAACACTGACTGGCTGAATATCAGTGTTAAATGTAGTTTTTCTCCAGATGTAAGTATTTTTTTTAAAGCAAGACATGAGGAGAAAACAAAACGTCACATTTTGTGGAGTCTTCTTGGGCTCTTGGATCAGCAGAGACCTTCTGCTCTCTGACAGGTTAGCCGACATGCACAGGGGCCAGAAGTATCCTCTGCCTGACTGGTCTGGATCTCTAACCATCACCTTACTGAGTCTACCTGTGGTGTTTACCTGTGTCCAGTGTAAATCTAAGAGTAAACATTTCTCTGCTGTAAACCTTCTCGAAGCAGAAGGACGAATTCTAGTGAAGCTGACAGCAGAGATGGATTTTAGGAGGTGAACTGATGTTTATGATTACTCAGGTTGAAGGCTGAGGGGTGCTTGTTGTGAGCAGGCCCGTAACGGGCTTCATGCACCAAGGTCCAAAGCTGCTTCTGCTAGTTTAAGATACATATTTGTACCAATTCAGCCTCAACTAAATAATCTCACTGCTAAAATCAGTAAAGTAGATACTTCATAGTGTGCTTAACCCAAGTAAATTAGTTACTTTGCTCCTTTAAACATCACACATTGATGAGCGACTCTGTGCTTCCATCTTGTGGTTTCTGTGGGAACTACACCTCAATCTCAAACCACATTTTAGAAATAATTCCCACATCATGTTGTTCATGATTTTCTTTGCAGAGTCTCGATGAGAGAAGACACAGCAGACATGCCGGGGATTAAAGGCTGTGACGGTTTCACCTTTCTGGAGACGAAGCAGCCTGATACACCTGCACACCTTCAGGAGGTGGAGGAGAAACGCTACCAGACAAAACCCCAAGAAACAGACGCAGCACACTGAAGGTGATATCTGATTGTCGATAACATTTATCAATTTAAAAATGTGGCAGCCTACTTGTACTTGCAGCATGTAAAGTAACTAGCAGGGGTGGAAGTAACTAAGTACAGCCACTGAAATGACTGTAATTAAGTCAGTTTAGGTGGTATTTGAGTATTTTTTTCAAGTCTGTAGTTTCACTCTTACTTAAGTATACCATGTAATCTACTCAGTTACTTTTAAAATCATAATTGAGTTGGGAGTAGAAGAAACCAATAAAGTAACTAATACTGAGACGAGTACTTAGTACTTTTACTTAAGTATCATTTTAATACCAGTAGTTTAACTTTTTGAGTAATATTTCAGTAATGTAACTGAACTCAGTACTTTTTCCACCGCTTGTAGCTGGTAACTACAGTTATCAGATAAAGAGAGTGGAGTACAAAGTACAGTATCGCCTCCAAAATGTAGCGGAGAGGAAGAATAAAGTAGCAGAAAATGGGAAAAAAATCAAGTAAAGTAAAAGTAAATGTACTTAGTTACATGCATCACTGCCAATCTGGCAAATTATTTCTTTTGATTAAATAAAAAGAAGATGCTCAACCTCATCAACACATCACGTTACATGTCAGAAGTGATATTTTTCACAGTGGAGCATCAACACCTGTCTCCTACTACAGGTGAGAATAAACTACACATTCCCCCAAAATCCTTTGTTTTCTGACTGACTGTCAGTGTTTAAAAGAGAGAAAACAGTTCAGACTTCAGTATCTAACACATCCCTCCATCCTCCCCTCTCTCCCCCTCTCCCTCCCTCGCTGTCTCCCCCTGCAGAGCTCCTCCAGCCGGCCCGCCCTTCTCTCTGCTGCCATGGCCGCGGAGGCTGCCGGTCGGGATGATGCGACGGCCGGTCCTGCAGACTGCACCGAGATGGGGGAGCGGGTAAGATGCTTTTTTTTTTTTTTTTTTTTTTTTCCTCGGATCATTTCAGATGCTGTCTTTGCGAAAACCGACAGGATTGAGAGCGTCCTGCGCCACCAGGCCTCTCTCTCCTCTCTCTCCTCTCCTCTCCTCTCCGGCTCCGCTGCTGCAGCAAAGATGGAGAGAAACTCTGCAGCGCCGCAGCACCAGTAACCAGTCCTGCTGTTTCATTTTCTGCACGTTATTCTGTTAAATAATGGGTTTAAAGGAAAAGGAGGATGAGGGTTTAACGTTTAGAGAGAAGAGAGGGAGCGCCGTGCGCGCACCGCCCTGCACCGCACCGCCTCGCACCGCACCGCAGCTGCTGCTGCAGAGATCACATCCTGTGTGACGCGCTGATGTGAAAGAGAGAAGTGAAAGTACAGCAGCTGGTCGGTCGGTGGATGTAGGCTATCGAGGCTCGGCTTATAAATAGCCCCGACAGAGGCCGTCCGTTGACAGTGTGCTCTGAATCTGGAGGGATTCAAACGAGCCCATTTTTCTTCCACTTGGCGGTGACGCAAGTTGGCAACAGCTTGGCAGGCAAGGTAGGAATTTTCCCTGATCAACAGAGCAGGAGCTGAGAAATGAATGAAAAGAGAGGCTGTGTTGGGCTGATCGAGGTCCTTATCAGAGGAGAGAGTCCGGCAGGAGAGCCTGCAGAGACACAGCGAGCTGCGAGTGTCCAAACTACAGACTGAGTCTCTCACTATTCTGCATTTGGCTTGAACATGCATGCAGTTAAAATGTTAAAATCACAAGTTTCCAGAGCTTTAAGTGATGTTTTCAGATGGGTTAAGGGGCACGATGTAGTTCTGGAGAAGACATTTAAACTTTAATATTTACAATAGATAAAACAAGCTCAGCTGAACTGAATAAACAAGCTGTTCTCAGAGGAAAATCAGGTCTCCAGAACACTGTTTGAGGATAGAAAGGTGGCAGGGTCCGCCACATATAAACAAAGTAAAACAGCATGAAACTGCGTTGTTTGTTTATTCAGTTTATTCAGTCAGTGCACCTTTAATTCAGAATTACACAAGAAAAATCCCCAATTATTCAGGAAACAGTTAAAAAGTCGAGTAAATCTGACTTTTGTTTTTGTGCAAAATGCCTAAAAATGACTTTTTAAGGATTTTTTCAGATGAAAAGAGTTAATTGCAGTGACATTACATTACATTATCTCCTCAGTTGCGAGTAAAGCCACTTCGTACAGGCTGAAGGAGGGTGTGTGTGTCAGTGTGTGTGTGTGTTGTGGGAGGATGTTCCTCAGAACAGAGCACCTATCCGCGGCTGCACTGAACCCGTTCTTCCACTTTGCATTTACCTGGCTCAGATTTTAGAGTCATCTGATTCTCACATGCTCTTTTGTTGTTGTCTTCAGCCTGTGGACTCTTCATCTTCAGCTGCTCTTTGTTCCTTCTCCCACTTCTCCCCTTTTCCCCTCCATCTTCTCTCAGGGTGAGTGTCTGCTGCTTAGATCCGCTTCTTTATCCTCCATCGGCGACTTTTATCTTCTTTTCGAGCGTTATCTCAGACCGCCGCTGTTAGATCTCATCCTCTCAGTATCTTGCAGGTGATTTCATGCAGGACTCAGGGGTGAGATCTGTCCTGGTGTTTGCTTTACAGATGTAGGCTACAGTGCCAAAGGTGAGGCCGACCAAATGTGACAGATTACGCAATGCAATCTCCCTAATCTCCTCAACGGAAAATGAGGGGATGCTGGATTAAAGGAGGGAGTTAGTTGGAGACCGGGGGGGGGGGGAACCCGTGAAAGAAGGCCGTTATTAGAGATTACAGGGCAAGGGATTGTTTTTACGACCCAAATACTTCGTCTGCTGAAGCCTGACAAGATGAGAAGAAACCACCAGGAATATCAGAGTACGAGAGGGTTGTTTCTGATTGTTGTGGCGCCAGAAGTGAGATTCATCTTGGACTTTTGGATTAAAGGGTGAACTAGTTTTGCATTCTTGAAAAAAAAGGACTAATCTGGTCACTCCATGGTTTGCAGTACGGCCTTTTTAAACAGCTACTTCTTGTACTGATGGAGCTACAAACTTCGAAAGAAACGAAAGATTTTCACCAAAAGTTTTATCGTTGTCTGCAGCAGCGATTTGCTCTCTGTTCGTGAGGTGTTTGCTGATGTTTTCTCCCCCTCCAGCTGATGAAAACTGCTTAAACACACCCAACATTTGAGTTGTTATTTGATTTGATTACTCTTTGATCAATCATCTGAGTTGAGAGCCTGGGATTTTGGGAATGATCTACATGCACATCTTTGTCTAACTGGTTGTTAAACAGAGGATTTCAGTGTATTTAGTATGTGTGGCAGGTTGTTCCTATGCAGGATTATAAAATAAAGGAGGAGTTGTGGTTGGAAATTCCTTCCAAATTCCTCGTGTGCGTAAAAAAAAATTAAAGCTGATTCTGCCTCTGGTTGAGGTAAACGTGAGAGTGATATAACGTCTGGGGAAAGCAGGAAACAAAGAGGGAGAAGCGACACCTCTGGACCCTCTTATGTTTCCATCCGTGTCCGTTTGTTTGCTTGTTCGTTGGTTGGTTTGTCAGCAGGATTACACAAAAAAACAGGATGTAGGATGGGTCTCGGCCCAGAATAGACCCTGTTAAGCTTTGGTGCTGATGTGAATAAAGGGACAGATCCAGGATTTCTCGGGTAATAATTCATGGATCTCCGTATTTAGGTGGCTGTTATCTATAAGCGAGTAGATCTGGTGAGTTTAAATGATGATAATTTAGAGCGATACAGGGCTATCGAGCATGAGATAGAATTAAAGGGAAGTGTTCGGCCCTGGCGGACGTATGCACTCTGCTGTACTGATGTTATCTTATAACTGATAAGGCTTTATTACAACTTGAGAGATGCCTGAAAAGTGCACTTTGCTAGAAACAAGAGTAATATATGTGCCATGTGAGAGGAAGTGAAACAAGAGTTGAGGCTAATTCTGCTCTTCTTCATACTTTAGTAACGGCTGCACTACAACGAATGATTGCAGCGCTTCCTTTGCTCTGAAGACACATCTGAAACGAGCTTGCATCAGGTCTAAAAGCTGCTCAACAGACAAGAGCTCCTACTACTGTATAAAGCTGAAGTGTCGTCATAAGCCATCATAATGTTTCAATTTATCTGGTGAAATCTGAAAATCTTCAAACCAATCGGCAAAATAAATGTTGGAAGTGGTTTTGTTTGGTTCTGTTGCCAAGAACCTGCTTGGTAATGTCCTGATGTCTCACCAAATTATCTGGTTTTGTCGCCAAAAAGCACTGTTGGAAAATGTCCTGAAGTCCTGTCATGATATTCGGTGTTGTCGCCAGGAAACATGGATGGTAAACGTAAAAGAAAATCTGTTTTTTTCGCCAAAGAAGAAAACCAGAAAGTGTCCCGATGTCTGATATTTTATTCTGGTGACTGGGCTGTAATATTCAGTCTGCACCCTCAGACCGTCGTCGGGATCGTTCTTGATGTTTCACAGTGTTTTCTCTCTTGCAGCTGAAGGACGGGAACATGAAGGCTGACCTGGAGGCCGCTCTGCCTGCTGGACAGGAGGACTCTGCGATCCAGTGCCGAGATGTGTGCCGGTCGTACGGCAAACTGAAGGTCCTCAGCAACCTCAACCTGACCGTACCGCAGGGACAGATGTGAGTGGAGCGTACAGACTCAAATCTGTCATCAGGGCTGTGATTTCACACTGTTCTGCTTGATTGATGCCACATTTATTTGTTTATCTCTCTGTGTGAACTTAACGCAGCTGCAAAGGCTAACATTTTCCAACGTTAAAGGCATCATTGCTAAGATTTTATGTTCTCTCAGTTGGTGTTTTCCCCTTGTAGTCCAGCTCTAAGTTCAGAAGAGCAGATAGTTAACACCGTTTGTTTTTCACCTGTTGTTTCTCCGCCCCTGTGCTTCATGAGGAACAATGTTTGTAGATTACAGGATCACTTTTCTCACACATACCTGCGTTCAGCGACAACCTAGATGAGCAAGAACAAAAACAGTCAGACATACTTCAGACTCAATGAGAAAGTTGACATCAGTGATAACAGGAATGCAGAAGTATCATGCAGGTGATCTGACAAGAGCTTACATAAACAGTATTTACTCTCTTTGGATTCCTCTCATGCCTGACTGTATGTGAGCAGAAGCTACGGTTTCCATTCAAACACCATTCATAATGTCTGAACATGCCAGTTAGAGCTGCGACGGTGTGTTTGAGCACCAGAATGAAAGGAAAGTCAGCGTGTTTCTGGACTTCTGGATGATACATAGTTTATATAAACCCTCTAAAATGCTCTAAAAAGCACCTGAAATGCTCTTGATTCTGTGTTGCAGTTACGGCCTTTTGGGGCCCAGTGGATGTGGGAAGACGACGCTTCTGAAATGCATCGTGGGAACTCTGAAAATCTCCCGTGGTCACATCACTGTGTTGGGGAAGCCGCCTGCGTTTCCCGGTCACGACGTGCCGGGGAAGATGGTCGGATACATGCCACAGGTAAACACCACATCTTGAAATGGTTTACAGATGTTTTTACACCTGCATACTCTTTTCTTTCGTTAATAAACCCAACCCAGCTACAAATCCATGCAAATCCAAGGTCTTTAACATGATACAGACTCAAGTAGAGTTGAAAAGGTCTTTGCTTTCTTAAAAGCTGATTTAACCTGACTCCCAAGTCACATTCCTTCCAGCTCTCTGGGAGCATTAAGTCCATTTATTCTGTCACTCAGTGAAGGTTTTTGAGCTCTTGTGCTTTACTCACATGGAGGAGCTGCTCCTTACAGCTTTAAATAATGAACTAAGTGCCTTCAGTCTCAGGGGCTTCTTTAATTTAGCCTCTGTCTCAGTCCGTGACCTGTGTCTGAGTGTGTCTCATTACTGCCACACTGGATATCTGATGAGGCTGATAACACACATGCTCATGTCCCCCTGAGGGTAACCTGTGCATCACATGGGTCCCTGTAGGAAGTGATCTGTGACCCTCAGAGGAGGAAACGTGACTCCTCACCTGCTCCCCAGAGTGCAGCTGTGGCAAACGTGGCTTGTGTTGTCCATGTGTTGTTCATATTGTCAAATTCATTGACTCTAGCAAAATATAACATATCATACCCACTAGTTTAAAGAGAAATGAGTACATGGACTGTTACTTAAGATCTTAATCCTCCAAGATTAAATGTTTTCTCGAGGCATGTGGGCAGTAATCCTTTCAGTGACGGAAGTGCTCTAAGAAAATGCAAAGTCAAAGCTCTCTGCAAGAGAAACAGATCTGCAGGATGAAGAGTGAAGTAAAACAGATAGTTAACTTGTATATTTACATTATATATATACACATTTCTAAAGTTTTGTGCTGAGGTTTACGCCAAGAATTTAGTGATACGACATTAGACGTCTAGATTTTTAGCTATCAATTTATGGTGAGAATAATGGGAGAGATGTCAGAAGACCATTAGATATTCTTGAATTGCGATACTTGCCATCAAATGCGATATTTTTCACAATATTGAACAGCTGCTACGGCATCTTAAGGCTTTTATTTTGAAAAGAAAATTCACACTGAGCTGTTGGGGCAGCAGAGGCAACACATGTTGACAGTTGATGAGACCAGCCCATGAGACCAGGCTGGTGGAGGTTACCACAGGTTAATTGGCCTGATGTAGCTGCATGCACCTAATGCTTTAAAATGGAGAGCCAAGGGTTTTGAATGAACCTACATGTTGTCTTTGGCGTAAGACGATAATATCGTCTCTCTCAATATTTGGGCGGGACAAAATTGTGATATTACATTTTGTATATTGCCCAAGCCAGTTTTAGGGCTTGTTATTATAGAGGTAAAGTTCTTGTTCAGCCACTTGAGTTTACACACAGTCTTTCAAATCTTTGCGTTTCACAGGAGCTGGCGTTGTACAACGAGTTCACCATCAGCGACACTCTGACCTTCTTCGGCCGAATCCACGGCCTGACGTGGAAGGAAACCAAGGCACGCATGGACTTCCTCATCGACTTCCTGGATCTACCTCAGAAGAGCAGTCTGGTCCGAAATCTCAGGTAAAACCACACGTAGCCCGTGACAGAATGAGTTTAATACGCAGGGCTTTGAAACAGAATGAGTCCTTCGAATGATGCACCTGTTAGATTCAGGTGTGGTCATCAGTGTTATCTAACTGAAGCCAGATGCAATATATCCCCAGATAAAGCCAGTTTATGAAGTAAATGTGTTTTTACAGCTGTCTACAGTTGGCTCACCTGTGGACTTTGAAACCTGGATTACCTGTGTTAATGTCTGTACACGGACACACATAATCCCTCTGTCCATAAAGTGCCCATAAAACAATACGACTCGGTCTCGAAAGGAGGCAAACAAAAGTCAAAAAAATAAGAAAGCATCGTATTTATTGCAATATAAACTTTGGAGTATTCAAAGTGGCTCAGGAGATGGACTGGAGGTCCACCAGTCAGAGGGTCAGTAGTAGAAAAGTCTGGTAAATCCACAAAATCTAACACTTTACATCATCACGGTAACAAAACAATATGCATATATTGCCAAGCCCTATTCATGTAACAGTATATTTGCATGCAGTCAATATGCTGAAAAGAATATTGAACAGATGATCATATCTGTCGCGAGATATTTATGGCGGCTCGCACTGAAGAAAAACTTGGCTCCTCACATTTCTATGCTTTCCTCAGAGGAATACGTTGTACAGAGACAAAAAAGTCTTGTTTTCAGGCCCATAAAAGGAAGCGATCAAGCGGTACACATTAAAAATAGAGTATTTTCACTGCTGCTTAATTCATGGAGTTATTTTTGAAAATGTTTCTGCTGTGAGATGTGAGAGGCAACGGAGAATGTTGCTCCACTCTCTCAGGCACTGATAGAGATCGATAAAAGCAGTTTATGGCCCTTTTATACTCGTCTGTGTTATTGCAAGAAGAGTAATCGGCATCTCTCGTTTCAGCTCTTGACTCAACTCCCTGATTCGTTACAAAGACCCTTCTGTTCCCAAAGAGGCCCCTCGAACCAGCGTTCATTAGCAGTTCATGCAATATTTATGTCATCCTCCTGTCATGTTACTGACCTGCAACTCAAACTGCTCCTGACCAAGAGGATTTTTTTTACTGTAAATAAGTTTTATTTCAGACCTTGAGTGTTGTTTGAAAGACGTGTTGTGTTACAGGTGTCTCCTCTCTTGTTGTGCTGCAGCTTTGTGTGACAAAGGTTGTTGAAACTGTTCACAATGCATAATGTGAAAGATATTTCTGGTATGAATAAACAACCATCGTCAGTTTCTGCTTCATATCACTGTTTATATTATCTTTAATACTTTAATAATTTTTTTTTTTTGATAAAATCAATTAAAAAGGATATTTCTTCCTCCCGTCATCCCTCTTGCAGCTCTTGGGGTTTTCCTGCGTGTTGTCAGGCAGGTCTGTCTCCTCTCCGCCTCCCTCAGGAGTGAGTGGCATGCGTACAAACGAGGCCGATCATCAATTGCGAAACAGTTAGGAATGTGGGAGAAGATTCACCTTTGTCGCCCTTTCACTGTTCTTGTTGTCCTCACCTGTTTCCTGTGTGTGTGTTGCAGTGGAGGTCAGAAGCGCCGGGTGTCGCTGGGAGCGGCTCTGCTGCAGAATCCGGAGCTGCTCATCCTGGACGAGCCGACGGTCGGAGTGGACCCGGTGCTCAGGGCGAAGTATGTACAAAAAAAAAAAAACAACACCGTCATTTTTCCATCACTTTAAAAGGACATTACGTTGACTTACATTAATGCCGTGGAGACCCAAACATTCACCCAAGTCTTCAACTAAAACTAAATGATTTGCATTATGGGGGACTTTTGCTTTGTCTCCAAAAGGAAGGCGTGTCCCCACAATGTGAGTAACACAAGTCCACACACACAAACTCATCCTCTCACTCTTCCCACGGTGGCTGTCCTCCAACTTACGTCTCTCTCGGCGAAGAACGGTCCAATACGTACGTTCGTCATTTAACACATCTCCTCATAGAAACTAAATGGATCAACAATCATTCACAGAATATATTTGTCTTGGCGTGAACTCATGACAAGGCCTGTATAAGTCTGGCAAAATAAAATATCAAAATTTCGATGTCAGTGTTAATAATATCTTGGGTATTTATTGGGGCTTTCTTACTTTTCTTCCTATTTTCATTTTCATGGCAAACTTGGGGAGGGACGAGGATGACACGTGACGAAGAAAATCAGCAGGATTTGAAGCAGAAATGAGCAGAGAAATATGTAATTGAGCAGAGACGGTTGAATAAGTTTAGCTCTGCTGCGAAGGCTCTCTCAGTCAAAGCAATGAAAACAAAACAGTAGATTAACTGAATCGGATGAAAATCTATCTGACGTGAAGTGTTCATGGATGAGGTAATGTATTAAAGTTTTATTCACACTACATTTAGTCACGTGAACTGACAACCGTCATCACTCTGTGATATATGATGTGATGGTTTCCCCCCCGGCTTGTTTAGCGACACGCAACCAAATAAAACGCACCGTTGACTCGACTGAGATGGAGGAATTTTCTGGATTTGAACATTGTTGAAACATTTGGGATGATGTCAATTTTACATATTATACCTTTAACTGTACAGTATTCCTAATGCTCATTTGTGCTGTCTTTACGATATAACCGCCACTGCCCACATACTTCCATGTGTCCCTCACATTGGCATGGATGTTAAACAGTCCAGCCACTAGGGGGCACTGCTCAGAGTCAAGTATGTCTCACACAGACCTCCAGTTTTCCATCACCACCGACCATCATACAGAGGTTTAAATCTTCTCACCAACTCTCATAACCTCTCCTCAAAAAGGCATTTTAAAACCTTCTTCCTCTTGTCCTGCGTTCGTGTGTCACTTGAACTTTTGGCTACACTGTCCTCCACGACTGCTGGAGGCTCTGCTCTATCGGTCCGTATCCGTAAGCTTTCCGAAAACAAGCAACAACACGGACAAAACGAATTCGCAGTACAAACAGAAGGCTCCGTCCATATCTGTTTGCAAATCTAACGTTGAGCCTTAGTGAACCTTTAAACACCAGAATAAGACAACGTTTAAAGTGCAACATGATTAATCAATGACAAAAGTCCCAGGAGAAATCCTTCATATCACACTGTTGATATGATTTTATTGCCTTGGAATCAAGATTACTTTTAATGCTCCTCAAAAGATTGTTATCTTGTTTGATAAGTTATGATGCTGTATGAGATACTGTATGCTAATGAATAACTTTAATTTGAAAGCAGAAAACTCTCCTGTCACCCTGAACACAACTAAAAATGTTGGAGCTGTCAGAGTTTGCACATACACGTCATTCATCGCGCCTTCATCGTGGCAGAAGGACCATTTGTGTTGTTGCAGTCACAAGAGCTGTGTCCATCTGAACTTGAAAGTTCACAAAGCGTATGTTCTGATAAAGCGAGTCTAAAAAACCTTGAAAACACGCTGCCCTCTCTCGGTGTGTTGTTTCAGTTTCATTGTGTAATCGCACCACAAAGCCTCATCAGATCAGACGGTTGGCAGAAAACCCGCTGCTGGCGAAGCCGTGAGCTTTCCAGACTACGATTTTAGGAAAAATCTATTAACAAGCGGGTCAGGTGTTATGTAATTTGTTTGGTTTCTTCTTTCGTCTCCTTTCTAGGATCTGGCAACATCTGGTGGAGATTGTGAGGACGGGGAAAGTGTCGGTCATCATCACCACACATTATATAGAGGAGGCCCGGCAAGCCAACGTGGTGAGATAATTCATACATGCATGGACACACACACACACAGACACACACATAGAAAACCCATATGTGTGTACATAACCGCATAAGGACAAATTAAGCATTAGACTGAGGATGAACTGCTGCGAAATCAATAGAACAAAGCGTCCGCGCTGGTCCTCATGTTTCGCCCCTTCATAGACAAACAATGAGTCCATTGATATCTGCGCTGTGTCAACATGTTGATGAAGATCATTAGCTTTGACAGGACGCACAAAAGCTCTCATTGAATGAGCGTTAATGAAAAAAGAAAACATCCTATAGAGTTTTCTATAGAAGCTCGTTTGTGTCATTTTACCGACAAAACAAAACGTTTGCTGACATTTTTAGTTCATTTCTTTTTTGTTTTTAATGAGTTTTTTTGGTTCATGAATCAGTTTTGAGTTAAAAACTGGTGATTTGATGTTTTTCTAATTATCAATGAAACAATGATGAATTGATCCGACTAACGAGCACCGTGCAGTGAATGACATTTTTCTTCACTATGATGAACACTGCAGTTTGTTTTTAGTGCTGCTGTAAATACTCACCAGAGCACCAAATGTATATCCATCCTCCACTGAAAATAGTCCCCGATAACTGCACAATTTACTTCTATTTGAGAAAAGTTTACTAAATTCTACAGAGCTAAACTCTCTCATGAAGTTATTCACCCTTTTCTTATATAAACAAAACACTAAATTTCAGCCTAAGTTTAAGGATTTTCATCTTCAGCTGCAACATGTTAGACAGGCATTTGTATTTGGCCTCCTGCTTGAAGGTGTGTCTTTAACCAATGACATGCTTGTCATTTGTAGTGGTCAAAGGAGCGGCTGTAAAAACTTTTCCTCCCTGCACTATTATCGAAGGATAGTCGCTCATGAAGCTCTGCTAATTAGGCGTTTGTTCTAAGTCATGCGACGTAGATATGTTGGGTTTAAGTGTGTTTCTCCATGCATCCCCCGTTGACTTCAATACAGCTGTCACCACAGTTGTACTGACGTCATGACACTTCCTTTAGGTTCCTTGAGTAAAACCAGGAAATGTTTGATTCAGTAACTTGACACGACTTCTGAAATAGCTTAAAGCGAACACGAATCACTAAAACAAACAGACACGAATCACTAAAACAAACAGACACCTGAGAGGACAAACAGGGACGCATGAGACAAACTAAAGAGATTCAGTTTGAGATTCACACACTTTTAAAAACAACTCTGATCTTCTGAGTCTCACAAATGCAACACACACTTGTTTTAGGGGATAAAAGGGGGTGTCGTCACGGGTTGGCCGCAGTAGCTGGACGTCACCGCAGCCCATTTGGTGGCGGGCCAGCAACACTTTGGTCCCGTTCCCGAGGAAGCGATCTTGAGCGCAGCGCGGTTCAACTTGGCGCGCATAAACCGGTAATTGAAAAACAAATCAGCGTGGCACGCTTTGACTCGGCGCTGCAAAAAGTGACAGTGGAAAAGCCAGATGAGAGTGCTGGACTAATACATGGGGTCGTGTTAACAGCAACAAAACGACACAATAATGAAGCCTTATCCTTTAAGTGCAGTATGTTTTGGTGACAATCATGCTCATGGTTTGTTTGATTCACGCCGATAAAAAATGGTCGAACCGTATTAAACATAAAAAGGTAATTACCTGATAAAAGTTCATTGGCTCTGACGACATGGTTTTTATCATCTGATCCTGATGCAATAGATAAAATGACTGTTTTGGACGTTGGACTTGTGCAGCTGCTGATTTAAATCTGTCCTCAAGACTTTGCATAGTCTGAACAGCAACCAGCCAAACATGCAAATACTGACGATATCAAGAAACAGACAGAAGGAGCAGGGAAGTACAGTCTGATACAGGCTCAGACTTAAAATACCAACGACTGCTCATAGTTTTATGGTAACACACACGAGAACAACAGGGTCTTTTTACACTCCAGGTGTTCGCTGCCTGTCAAGCATAAATTCCTCGAGTTTTCATGAGTTCGGTCATTGTTTCACCAGTAATCTTCTTTGCATGAAAAGTCCATAAAACCGAGCTTTACAGATGTAAGTTTGTTCTGTAGATTAGCCGACAAGTCACATTTTCTTTCTTTTTGGTTAGAAGTACAGGGAAATATGCTTATTAGTTGAGTAAGTTAAGTAGCTACTGCGGTAACGGCACCGCTGATGGATGGTGCAAAACAAATCGGTTGTTGAATTGGTATAAAGGCCATTAAATGCATTTTCCCCCAGATGTCTTCCTGCAAGATTACATGGCTACTACTTCTCATAGTTAAAAGAAACATGCAGAGGTGTGGCTAGAAGCTAGAATTTCACTTCTCTCTATGGCACAATAATACTCGACCACATGTGACCTCGTGAAACACAAGACCAAAATGTTTTTAAAAGGCGGCATGTCGTCTCGTTGCGGGCAGAAAAGCTGAAGTGTTTTCAAACAGCTGTCTCTAACCTGCAGCTGCTTTGTGTGGATGCGTGTCTACGTGTGTTTTATCTGTGACTGATTATGTACATTCATCTGATTGTTTTTGACACTTTTGATAAATCAACATTTTTGATTAATAATTTTATAGCTTCATGCCTAACTGAGAGAAATGTGTCACTCTGCCTTCGAGCGCTGCAAACTGAAAGGAATTCCTCGTTCCTGGTCTCTTTTGAGAATTTATTGTCCCATGATGGTTTAAAAGCTGTTAAAGAAGCTTTCCAGCCTCCCAAGAGTCCAGAAAAGGACTAAAGATTAATGACTTTCTTGTCAAGGTTTGATGTTAAGACAAAATATTTGCTGTTGGCAGAATACCTCTCAATACTTGAACTGTGTGAATGTGTTGACCCGGGGGTTTCTAGATTTTTGTCGAAGGTCATTTTAGTCTCCCCCCTGATGGAGCTACATGTCAACAAAGAACCAGAAATTCTCCCCTTAAACCAGTCCGACCACTCAGACCCAGCTCAGTCTCCGTTCAGGGTTAAATAAATCGGTGGGTGGAGGAAGATCACGTCAACTGAGGAAGAGTGCAAATTTATTTATGTCTCTGTGACTGGTCAGCTTGACAGGTTTATGTCAGGTGAAGTGCAACAATGCATCACGTCACTGCCGAGGAATGAGCCACGCAACGTCGTGTCACCATATCGTTGTTTCATCAATCAAGCAAAACTATGGAGAGAGTTTTTGGACCTATCTTGATGTGGTAGGGTGCTGAATTGTTCGGGAGGTTATCAATAAACGCTCCTGTCATTCATCTCTCCAGGTCGGTCTCATGAGGAACGGCTGTTTGCTGGCTGAAGGTCCTCCAGATGCAGTCATGAAGCAGCACAACGCAGCAGTGAGTACTCACTGTGGGATGTATGGACTGGAGTCAGGGCAGGGACGCTGCTACCTAGGGGGCTGCAGCACCCTCGGAAACGAGGCTATAACATATGCTGAATGTACCATTTACTATGACCTCTTTATATAGACTGACCCCTCAGCACACTCAACCGTGACTGACTTCCCACATCCCTGACTAAATGTTGGTTCTCTGGTCCCCGTTAATCCACATTAACCTTCTGCTGCAGACCCTGGAGCACGCCTTCCTGCAGCTGTGTGAGACGTCGGACCAGAACGGTTCTAAAAGGGGGTCCAGCCCGCAGGGGGGCCCGTTACAGAACAGCCAATCATTCGAGAGCGGGAAGGACGAGAGCCGGCCAATCCTCGCGGTCGGAGCAGGAGCTGCGGAGGAAGTTCCCAAATATTCAGGTATTGTTTTGTTGTTGCAGTTTGTCTCTGCGTTGCGGTTGATTCAGCAGATCGGTGGTGAAATATAGATGTTGACATGCAGTTTTTACAGGGTGATAGATATTTAAGTGGTGTGCTGTTGAGTTCAGCTACTATTTATTCAGATTGTGTGCTTGTGTGTTTGTGTTCAGCGGACTGGAAGGTGCGAGCCAGACACTTTCTGCCAAAATGGAGAAACATCGCCGCCCTGATGATCAAAACAATGGTGCGAATGAGGAGGTTGCCGGGGTACGTTGCAGTTAGTAATAACATCTACTAATTAATAGCAGAAGTTGTGATGACACATGATGATCTGACTGTTCCTCCGTTTTCGCAGCTCGTTGTGTTTCCAGTTCTTGCTGCCCGTCATCCAGGTCTCTCTGATCTGCTTGTGTGTCGGTGGAGACCCAAAGGGGATCCAGGTCGCTGTGGTGAACAACGAGACGTCCCCCACCGCTTACAGCCAATCGCTGCTCTCCTTCCTGGACAACTCCAGCGTGCAACAGGTATTTATTTAGCCTTGGGAGACGTTGCTCAAGTTTTGCGAAAGATCAAGAGGAATCAAGTAGTTTCTGTATTTGTCAACCCTTTCTCTTTTTTTTCAAGAACTGTCAGTAGATCCTAATTTATTTTTTGTTTTGTTGGTCGATTATGACAATTCATTCTTACGTTGCTGCTTCATATGTCGATCAAATTATTTGTTTAGTGGCTCATTGAATTATAAATGTCAAAGAGCTCAGAGTCGTTGTTGTGAACCCGGCATGGTTCAGTCATTCAGTAAGGAAGTAACCAGTCTGACCTTCAGTTGTTATATTTAAATTGACTGTAAACGAACAAGTTTCACTTCTGCTCACAGCAAAACAAACAAAGACTTCCACTTTCAGGAAATCCATGAAAGCTTGTTACTCTATTTGACCTCAATATAAAGTTTAACACACACAGAGATACTGTAATGTAACTGTAATCTCAGTAAATGAGAAGTATTTCCCTCCTCTGTCACTAAAATGTTCTCCACTGAAGCTACTCAATAACCTTAAAATGATCTGAGTGTGTTGCTGTAACAAAGTCAGGTCAGAGATTAAAATATAGTGTATTATATAAATATTGTGTCTGTTCTTCATATATCAATAGGTGCACTTGTCCCATGAGGAAGCGTTCGCTGGGGTCTATAATGCAGAGTACTGGGGCGTCATCGGCTTTGGAAAGAACTTCACCAGCTACCTGACAAAACGGTGAGAGAAACAGACAGAGCAAGTGATTTGTACTGTGTAATCATTTAAGCAGAGCGTGCAGTATGTAGATGCATCATATCGTCAGAATAATGCGCCCTTTAAATAGCGGGAAAAATTACATTAGTCCAGGTTTTTGCTGGTCTGACACTTTCTGCTGCCTCAGGATAGCAATGTGCCATCACTGCTCCTGACCACATCTCATGTTAAGACCAACATGCCCGTTGGACGCAAGTTAACTGCTACCTACTGACGTGGGCGCTGGGCGTGAAAATGACAAATGCACCGGTCTGAGACGAGCACTGACACTTTGCCCGCAGTGTTTTGCGACATCCTAAATCTTTTCTGGCACACTGAAAGAGTATTTGAACACAGCCTTGTTGTCTCACCAAAAGAGCTCACAAACCATGACAACAACAAGTGTTTCTCTCTGTTTTTGTCTGTGCTACTCGTTTCTGTATTTGCTTGTGTTTTGTCTGTTTGCATGTTCTCTTCAGTTGCAATGCATCGAGCTCTCAGGGCCACCGTACTAAACACTGTCACAGAAAAGTGCCCAACTGGGATTTTCCAGCAAGTCTGCATGTAAATGTGTGCCAGGAGCTTCAGTCTGCCCTGTTTGTGACTTGAGATCAACATGTCAAGTCACATGATATGACCGGTATTATGTGTCTGTGTTTGCTCTGCTCTCCCCTCCAGACACCTAATAAACAGCATCGTTCTTGTGCACGACTCACCTTTGATCATTTATTTTTATATGTATCACCGCACAGACTGATGCTTATGATGTAACGCACCTGCAATGCCAACGCTGATTAAAGAAGACTGTGTTTGTGTGCGTCAAAGGGAGTTTCAGCAGTCATAGAAAACCCACAGAAAAGCAGAGCGGCAGTGTGACGCACAGACAGCATGCCAGCTGCAGCTGCATGGACCTCTCCCTCATCACAGTAGAGGGAGAGGTCCATGACAAGTATTAGTGTAAACATGGTTAACACCTAAAAAAGTCCTTGTATCTGCTTCAAGCCATTTATTAAGTGTTTTACTGCTTATAAATGCTAAATATAGGGGGTTAAGATTCAGTATTACTATTTGTTTTTCATACATAATGCACCCGTAAAACTGAAGCTGAAAGTAAAAGAAAAATGAGGAACTTGAATCTGTTTTGAATTTCCTGAAATGCAGATGTAGACCTTGATATTCTTGCAACACTCTCCACTCTACACAGAGATTAAACCATGCCAACTCAACCCTGAGCACCATCATGTGAGAGTGAGTCAACCCTGGAGGGCAGAGGACGTGTTGTTGTTTTAGGCGTGAATCACAGATCAGTGTATTGTTGTTTTTTTGTGTGTGTGTGTGATTTGTGGGTGGACAGTCTGGTCCTTCCTGTCTCGAACACACCTGGCAGCATGGCATAGCACCGACCAATCAAACGCTAGTCTTCACTGAATCATGTGCTGCTCATGTGACAGACCTGCCTGTGGAAAACAAAAGGTTTCTTCTGCTGCGTCTCCTGATCATCAAAATAACTTAACTGCTCAGTTAGAGTCATTTAGTAGACCAGATCTGATTTCATACAGTGAAATGTTTACATTAATTCACTGTCTATTAATTATTGTAAATGGTGATTGCAGAGGATGTGTAAGGAAAATTATTAAAGGAGCAGTATGTAAGATTAAAAAATGAACTGATGTTATCCACAGAAAGTGAAGAAACAACCGTGTTGACGTTCTGTCAAAGACGTCTATGTAGTTTGCAGCGATGTCTACTGAAGTTAGCACGCTAACAAGCTAGCCCCGACCTGTCCTGGTTTGTAATACCACTTTGTACTGCAAGAGGCGAGTTTCAGCTTGGAGATGTATGCTAGGGGGAGTCTCTACGACTCTCCCTCTCTCTCCTCTGCCACTGCATGCCGTGTCTTCTCATCCCTGTAAATCGCCTCCATATATTGCCTGTCTTCAAACTGACCTCTGTCGGTATTGGAGGTTGTGTTCAGTCCCTGTTCGGTGTACATCCGTGTTCACTCTCACGTCAGCGCGCCAAATCCAGCTCGCTCGTGGGGAATCCCCCCACGATCTGAGGTCCTGGTCCAGACAAACTGTAGGCCCACTGACTCCACTCCTAACTGAGCCATGAGCTGATTAGCTCACAGTAGCTAGCTACAGCCAAGGACAGGTAGCAAAGAGCATCAGCTGTCCGTTCCTCTGGTGATATGCTGCCCCCTACTGTATGTTTTTGGAGCTACCTTTGAATTCTGGACATATTCGACAAATTAGGCCTCCTCTAGAAAGACTGGCTTCTGGTATGTGTGCGCTTTTAATTGTGAGTTTGAGATTGCTGGATGAAAAACAAACAAGCAATCTGAAGACTACAGGCATGTTTCACTATTGTTGTAACATTTTACAGACAAAACATTTCATTGATTAATCAGCAGTTTAATTGAAATGAAATCATTAGTTGCAGCCCTGCAGAGATGCTCTACATAAACCACAGCTTTCCCTGGCTGAGCGCCATTTGCCTGCAAGCACGTCTGACTCCTCGTAGACATCTTACAAACACAAACATGGAAACAAGACATGGTGGTTATTACAAAGACATTCTAGGGTTTGCCACAAATTAGGGGAGCGAGACGAGACAGGAGCAGAAAGAAACTCGAGGCTCAGCTTACAGTTACATTTACTAAATCGCATTAATTATAATATCTTCAATGTCTCAACAAGGCCACAGGAGCTGCTTTATTAGTTTTCAGAGAAATAATGAGCCCAGCTAACCTTCTTTCCAGCCTGTAGTCACATAGCTTTGTAAACTAATTGACTTAGCTGCTAATTAGCCTGGAGGTCATGCTGTCACAAAATAATTGAACAAAACAGAGAGATTTGGAGTGTGTGGGTTATCGGTGAAAAGGTGTGTTTTGCCATTATATCGTCACATTAATCTCCTCTGCTACATCTCTGTCTCGCTATCATGCAATCTGTTCTGTGATGTACCTGTAGGAAGCTTGGATTCAAGACTCTCCAGGCCATTTTTGTAATTTTGCAATCCAGTTTTACTTATTGTCGCCAACTGTTGTAAACCATCATGTCCCTGATTTTTACAGGATGATGCAGCGGCAGGTTTCTAGAGAGGTGGTCGATGGTGGATCAGTCCACGTCTGGCTGGACTTTACAAGTGAGATGCAAACCTTTCCTATCAGTTGTTTTTATTACATTTTAACTGAATAGCTGCAATCACGATGCATGGCAATAAACTTATTGGTGCAATTTAAAGTGTGCAGCTGAACACACACTGTGCAAGTCTTAAAATATCCAACAATACATACACTCATCATCTGTTGTGGATCTGAGAAGCTGAAGTTGTTCGTCTTTGCTGTTTCTCTTTTGTCTAGATCGACAAATCGCCCTCATGCTGCAGCAGAAACTCCACGAAGCCTTTCAGGTATAAACGTTTGCTTGTTCAGTCGACTGGAGTCTCGTGCAAATATTCAGTTGTTGTCGTTTTTCACAGAGATACCATCTGAAATCGTTCAACACAAAGACGTCAACATACACAAGATGTGACTGTTTTACTGTGTTCAGGAGACTCAAACACTCAAACATAACGTGACACTTGTTGTGCTTGTTTCTTATTTTCTCTTTTATCTTTCTATGTCTATTGTTATCCATCGAGATACCAATGCAAAAAAGAAATCTGATTTTGATTACACTGAAAGTGAACATAACGAGATAAATGCCAGGATCTGATATAACATAAGTTGCAATCTTGTATTGTTAAGCTCGTTGTCGCTCTTGTTTGCAGGCTTTTGTGGACAATAAGTTGGGCAGTATGTCGTACCTGGTCGCCCTGCCGATAAAGGTAAAAAACAAACAGCTATCAAGTAAAGTAAAAAGAAGAAGAAGTGTAATAATAACATAGAAATACATAGCGTTACATAGTGTTTCTGTCGATGCCACATTCTGTATAATAAAGCTAATTTGAATCTTTTGCTGCCGTCGTCTTTCAGTTTGAAGAGCCGATCTACGGCAACCTGAACACAGACTTCACTACGTTCGTGACACCTGGAGCTGTGCTCAGGTCAGTGTGATGTGGGCTGGTTGATACAGTAACATCAGTTATCAATCAATATGCAGTCGCTGGCTGAGTTAGAGAAGTTGAACAAAACTTTATTGACTCTTCAATCTCCTTTTGTCAGTTCACGTACGGTTTGTCTGAAGCGAGAATGGTGTTTTTGTCTTCTTTTACAACATTTAACTTCCAGTTTCTTCTTCCTCTTCCTCTTCCTCCTCCTCTTCTTCCTCTTCCTGTCTGGTCCTCCAGTATCACCTTCTACCTGGCTGTGGGTCTGACGGCTCTCTCCTTTGTCCTGGAGAGGAAGGAGGGGCTCCTGGACCGATGCTGGGTCGCAGGTACGAAGTCACACCGTTCTAATGTAAAACTGTACTTCCCGATTCTGTGCAGGTTTTAAGTTTGAGGAATTTTCTGTATGCGGACAGCGTGAAAATTAAGTATACTTATGTATATGAACACAGTAAGAAACACTTTGGACATTGTTTTCTTCTGCTGTGTAGTCAATCTAAGTAGTCATGGCTGCTGCCTGCCTTCATAAGCCAAAAAATAAACAGTTACGTCACTAATTCATGTTCAAATGCACAGAAAGAAATGAATTTCATATGAATTGATGGATTTTTACATCTGTACTGAATAAACTGCAGACAAGCGACCAGTAGGGGGAGTAATATGACCAGAACAGGACATGAAGATGTTTAGATGCACTGAGGGAGTTGTTTTGTTTTTTACTCATTATGAATTGTGAATTATCCAACGTTAAAAGGTTCAATAACTAAGCAGGAAGCTGTGTTTTTATAATTATTAAACATTTACTTAAAGTCTTTGTCACAAGCCTTCTGATATCGGGCTGATAACTGAATAAAAAATGTGTTATTTCTTCCGTTTCTCCGTCTCTCTACCAGGTGTGAGCTCTCTGGAGACGATGCTGGCTCACCTCTTCTCTCAGCTGTTCGTCATCAGCGTTCAGATCATCCTGCTGCTCCTCTTCATACTGCTCGTCTTCAAGGTTCGACAAAAACACAAACACCCTTCGGATAAGATGAGACTTTATTGATCGGGAAATGTTACAGCAGCGAAAAAACAAAGAATACAGAATTGAAGTGATAAAACGGCTGATGGAAATAAAGCTCTTAAGACTTGTTTTATCATATAAAAGCGGCTGACTGTACTGTACGGATCACACACAGGAACACTTTCATTAATATTTCCTGTTATTTTTAACAACCAAAGTTGCTGTTGGAGCCAGTTTTCTGAGGCTGGAAGGCTCATTAAAAAGCCTCTGAAAGGTCACTGCATGTGATTTGGTTTGTGGACACTTTGACGTGTTGAAGGTTAGCGTGTCGCAGACCGAGCCGGTCTATTACCCTGCTCATTTACATTTTCACCACATCGTCAAAAATCTGACTTTACCTGCGGTACGTTATTCTCATAATTATGTTAATAGTAATTTATTTTGAACATTAAACCGGCCTCACGTTTGTGTCGTTCAGTGTCGTGTGTACACGAGAGGGAATAAATCTTGTGAAGGTCGGCGGGGTCGGGTTTACAGTGAGAACAGTTGACCAGAGGGCGCGTGGGGACTCTGTTCATTATTGATTGTCAATACACATGTGTATGGGATCAATACAGGAAGAAGGCACTCAGACAGGAGAGGGTAGATATCATCTGTGTGTGTTTGTTTATGTGTTGAGTCCTGTGCTTTTTATCTGTGTGTTCTAGTCTCTGTCGGGTCAGTGTGTGCATGCGTGTGTGTGTGTTAATTAAGGTACCGAAGTCCAAAGAGACCACCGCTGCATAAATCACTTCCTGTGTTGGCCGTATCCAGGGATCACTGTGGGATCGCCACGACAACAGCTCTTGATTGCTGTGGCAACCGAAGCAGTCATGTGGCCTCTCTGTCTATTTTTGCATGTTGTCAGGGGAGACGGATAGTGTCTTTACACACCGAGGACAAGTGCACCAACACACACACCAGTCTTACAAAATGCCTCCAGATTCAACTCAAGTTAAGAGACTTTTCACCTCGAATCTTCGGAGCTCAGATTGTTTTTTCTCCCCGGCTCTGTTCACACCCGGAGTCGTTCAGGCTGACAGCTCTGAGTCGGTCGGTTCACACCTGGCATTACAGTGCGTCTCCAGCGACCGCTTGTGATCAGATATCACTTCCCCACTTTTTTACACGAATAAAGAAACAACTTATTGTGTAACATTTGCCAACATTTACAAGAAGGCCCAAATAATCAAGAATTAATGTATAAAGTTTTTCTTTACTCACAAAATTGAGCGATTTTTAAAGGGAGTCTGGTGTCTTTCTCCACATTCAACAAAGAAGTAGTCTATATTGGTTACTGTTTAATGTATTTGTAAAATTTGACATCTCCACGTGTGTCTCAAGATATCACTTCCCAGCTTCTTTAAATACACTTATATTGTTGGGACTAACAAAGAAAGAAACTTCATGAATAACATTAGCCGAATTTGCAACAAGGACAAAATAGTGAAGAATTTGTCAAAGGCAGCGTTCTGCAACGTTTAAAATGTTTCTCCAACCTCAACAACTCACTGAATTGGGCGATTTCTTAAGGGAGTCTGGGGACTTTCTCCACAGGCATCAAAGATGTAGCCTGTATCAGTTACCATTAGCACTCAACTACTCTTAAAATTGCGAGATTCTTTAAGGGAGTCTGGGGATTTTGCAGAAAATAATTCATATGACTCTGCAAATGTTAAACACTTCTTTCTTCTCTCACTCATTTTTTTATTCAGCTTTTAGGTCCACTGCAGCTTTGTTGGAGTTAATAGCCTTGTCTGTTATCTCTTCTCACTCTTCTGCCCCCGTCTCGCTTTCTTTGTCTTTGCAGATGCCTAACGAAGGCTCCTTGGTGCTGGTCATAATCCTGATCGTGCTGCAGGGCGTCACCGGCATCTCGTTCGGCCTCGTCATCTCATCCGCAATCGACGACGAGCAGAGTGCCAACCAGGCCGCCCTGGGCATCTTCTACCCCAACCTCATCATCAGCGGTAGGCTTTGCAGAACCAGGAAAACTGATTATAAACTACACAGTGTTTTGAACTGGGTGTTAGGCCGCGTAGTGCAAACGAATAATCACCTGATTTGGCTGAGTATGCAAAAACTTTAGAGGCTTCAGGACAGCTGTAGGTCAGGGTAAAAACAAGAGAGACTGAAAATTGCTCAGATGCTTTATGGGGTTCAACATCAGGTCAGTACATCCTGATACACTGTATTTTAACAGCGACGTAATCTCCTCTCTGTCCTGTACTTCAGGTATCATCTGGCCCGTGGAGTGTATCCCGTATCCTCTGCGCTACATCAGCCTGGCTCTTCCTCAGACCTACGCCTCAGAAGCCCTTCGCTGTATCATGTACAGAGGTACACGTTACACAACACTCATTGGTTTCATAATGTTTCAGCTCCTGGTGTGTAGTTAGCGTGTGATAGGGTCAGACGCACACACACACATGGCTCAGATTGTTCTCCACAACACAGCCGGTCGTCTAAATCATTAATCAGCTCTGGATCCTGTGTAACTCAGCTTCCTGGGACGTGAGGTATAGTGGTTTCGCTCCGTCTCCCAATCTTTCTCCTTGTCTCGACCTTAATGTCTCTGAACAATTAGACCCGACGACAGGCCGAGCCTCCTGCGTGTTGCATGTTACGTGATACCCGCCACGCGCAGGAAGTCAGAGGAGCCGCTTCCTGTTTGAAATCGTGGAGGTGCAGGTGGAAGACGAGACACCAGCAGAAGTGTCCCAATACAGTTTGGGGGATAAACAGAAACGTTTTTTTTTTTCTCTGTAACTGGGGTCTGCATCCTTTTACTGATTCACATCATGTATGTTATATTGATGTGTTGCTTCATGCATGCATTCACTGGAGCCTGGATAAGCATGTATACTGATAAATACAGATGATAAGAATGGGATGTGTGAGCTGCATCGAGTGCTGCAGTCCTAAAACTTGGAAATAAGTCAGCATTTTTACACCTTCAGTTCCCTCGTCTCGATAGTCGCTGTTTTTTTTTAAATGGTTTTAGGCTGGATGCATAGAATAACGTCAGGATACGATATTTTCATGTTTTTATGACATGAAATACCCCTAATTATATACCCATAATATAGTAAATACCCCTTAAAATGGTGTTAATTTGCTAAACAAGATAAGATAAGAAACAAGACGTAATCCGTCCAGCTTTGGCTTCCTGTACCTACTGAATATAAACGAGAATCTTCCCGACAGGTTGGGGTCTGTCTCGGATGATGGTGTGGCGAGGCTTCGCGGTCACCCTGGGCTGGAACACCTTCTTCCTCATCCTGGCCACGGTCATCCTGAAGCTGAGGACGTGACAGCCTCCTCCCAGAGAACCTCTTCAGTGTGGGGACGGAGCTGTCAGGTGAAGCCCAGGAGCCAACGACTCACCTGGGCCTCGTGTCTGTGGACAGACTACTATGGCAGCGGAGAGCGGGAGGATGGAGGAGGGACGGGTCACTGTGGCATAATGGACTGATGAGGGTGATGCATCGGTCTCCCTCCTCCAGATTAACCGTCTCACACACACACACACACACACATACACACAAGTCAGCTGCCTGATCCTGCAACAGGTGCTTTGGCCTGTTCAAGCGCGAGTGAACCTTCAAAATGCTGCACGTAGAAGTACACAAGACAGAATAAGCACATGCACGATATGAGTGTGAAGTATTATAGATTTTTATCTTCTATGTGCAGGCTTGTTGAAGCTTTTCACTCCCAGAATGGGTCACGTACCAACTCAGGGTCACTTTTTTATTTCTGTTTACCCTCGGTCTTAATGCTTATAGAGAGATTTAGTGGTGAATATACCAACTGTAACTGTAGGACGTTGCTGTCTATCTTAAATTTGCGTTATAGAGAAATTATATATGTAGATGTCAACTATTAAAAAATTGTCAGAAAAGGACGGTGCACAAAAAGAAAATGTGAAAACAATTTATTTTAACGGCTGCTTTACACGTTCAAGAGAGGACTTAACAAATTAAGGAGAGGATCATGTGGATTACGTGGAATCCCAGAATAGTTTTATAAAGTGCTGATTGCTTCTCATTTTCCAGGAAATTCCCATTCAGGCTTCCCACACAACCCAGTCTCCAGAATAAATGTTAGCTTAATACGTTTCTGCAAAACCACAGATAAGCTAAACCTGATTTTTAAAAACATATTTCTTTATTTTCTCTTGCTCTGGTTAGGTTTACGCACAGAAACCACTTGGTTAGGGCTGGGAAAACATCATGGTTTGGCTTAAAATACCTGTTTTGGTCGCCCCGATCATGGATGGAGATGGTCCAATTTCCCCTGAAAAGTAGACAGTGTAGGTCACCACTAAAACAGCTGGAAAGGTTTGCAGTTTTCTTAAAAATATCCAGTGGTGTAACTCAAAGTGAGGTCGACCGTTTCCCAGCCTTGTTGGCTCTAATAATGCCACCTTTGTCCCCTTCACCTCTTGATGTGACAGTCAGCTGATCAGAATATAATGTGAACGCCAGGTTTGCTACAGATGTCAACCTCGGACGTATCTGTGGTTTGCGGAAACGTTAGCTGCTAACATTACGTCAGGGCGACGAGGCTGCCTGTCTCGTTGCCTGCTTGTTAGGTTTATTCAGATTTACGTCCTGTCTGGTGTGTGACGGGCAGCGTGTCCATGTGCTCACCGTCACTCTCACTTCCATCTTCAGTTTACCTTGTGTCCTGTGCCTGTATCTCCTGTGGAAGAAAAAAAGGTGGGGTTGATGTCGGTGATGGGAAAGTATTAGTACTGTATAATTTTTATTGATTACTCTCCACTTTGCTGGACAGAGTGGAGGCTGTCGGATGGATTTGTCTCTTCAAGCCGTCTGTGTCATGTTCTATGTTTTACACAAAAGTTATGAACTGCTCACACTTTAAACAGTAACACTGAATAAAAGCACACAGGAGGAATGCTGTTTTTGATTGAGCATGTCGTGGAGATGTGCCTTTGAGATGGTGCGATGTCGGCGTTGTGGGAAACGGGAAGAAAAATGGGGAATAACTCTGGAGCGAGTGTAGAAGAGATGAGAAAGAAAGTTTGAGTCAGAAAGCTTTGATTTTACAAACAATCAGTAAAGAAGAAGGCTTTATTTTACAATAACTCTTTAAGACACTTTGACTTTGTGTTATTGGACTTTTTTTTAAAGATACAATACAAGAATATCATTTTATTTTTCTAAAACAGCAGGCCAGTCCATACTTTTGCCAGTAATATCTGCCCCACATAGCAACGTTGGTCTGAATTACGGTCCAGATCTGGTAGCCAGAACACAGGTGCCCAGGACATAGGCCTGGTTTCTGACAGAACAGGGTCAGTTGGCTGAGATCTTTTTATGTTTTCTCTTTCTATTCATTTTGTGTAAACAAACATGTTAATGGACAATATGTGCTTTGTATTTAAGTCAAGGACAGGACAAACTTGAGGACTACTAAGGAGTAGTTCCACATTTTGGGAAATATGCCTTTTCCGCTTTCTTGCGAAGGGTTAGATAAGAAGTTCAATACCACTCTCATGTGTGCATGCTAAATATGAAGCCAGTCTTTTACTTGAGTTAAGTAAAAGTAAGTAGGGTTGTGTCTCCCATCTGATCTCCAGCGCGCAACTAATACGAACATGGTTATGGCATGCAGTTAGGACACGGTGTAACTCCTGGCAAGAAAGGGAAAACGAATATTTCCCAACATGTTTAACGATCTCTTCAAAATTGACAATCTCTGACTCCGTCCAGCGTCACATGTTGTGCCAATCTCATTAAGTTTTAGAAATGTTTACATTCATCTGGACGCATGCCTGATAAACAGAATATTTTCTTACAATCAGATGTTTTACCCAGGTCGACTGTAGGACCAAACACATTTACCAGCATGTGTTGTGTTTAGGTGTGTTGTGAGTTGTTCCCTCTCTCTCGTAGCCATTACGCTACATGTTGCAGTAATGCCAGTCATATTCATATAATGAAGAATTCATGTCCATTAACAGGATGAATAATGGATCTAAATGACTGTGTATCCCTCTGATTGGTTTCCGTCATGCACTGATGGTAAAGCTGTATGTACAGTTTGATGTGTGTGATGTTAGATGTTGAATCTTTAGAGGAACGTTCCTGCACTGTAAATCTGTTGCTGCTCTGCTGCTCATTCATCAGTGTTTCTGTTGCACATTTTGAAGGGACATCGTGCTCTTGTTTGGTATAAATAGGAGAGCGTTCGCCTCTCGTTCTGTTCAGACACCAACGTGGACTTCTTGCCAAACTGTGAGGATGCACACTGTAGCTCTGTTTGTCGACAGAAAGATGAATCCCTCATCCTGGTGGGATCACCTCTGTGCCTCACTCGACTCCCATCACACAGTAACGTTATTAAATGAGTTTAAAAGTGGTGGACAGCCTCTGGTAAAATTGGTACTGCTTGCGTGAAAGGATGGACATTATTTGGTTATATTGTGAAGTAAACTGTTTTGTTTTTTGGACAATTTCTGGACAGTTGTGATATTATACTATGAAGTGTGTTAAATCTGTATAAGATTGTCATATGGTGATTTTAAAGTGCTCTATATACATTTTCAAGGACTAACTTCATGTTCGTTTATAACGTTAAAAACCTTGGTAACATTTTTAAACAGCCATCATTAATAAGTGGTACATTTATAGTTAATTAAACTTTATTTTGCTGCTAACAACAATGAAATGCTTTATAAACTGTTTATAAAGTTAGTTATTGTAGCGGTTTACCAAATACATCTACTCCAGTTGATGATCGACCCACAAAACCAACTTATTATCATGTAAAATGAAGCATCTTGGAGCAAAACTTCATAAGATTTACATGAGCTGCAGTTATACTACTGAAGGCACCGTCACAGATACATTAGACCTTTTCCACTGCTCTGTTGTTCCTTCGTATCAGAGTCTTGTTTGATTTACGACTCTGTTGTTTTGTTAGCGGTTTGAGAGTGGGCAGGACACGTGGAAAAAAGATGATGTCACAATATTTATGTGCACCAATGAACTTTTGGAGATAATTTATTGAAAATCTGATGCGAGTTGATGTCAAACCACAGCCACGCAGTCCCGTGAGTGTCAAACTCTCAATTATTAAACCCCTTAAGGCGAATGACTAAATATTGTATGATACAGAAATGGCGGTAACTCAAAGACTACTGCTTCGGTTTCAGTAATACGAGCTTCGACCCAGTGTAAATCTGTGTTCAGCATGTTTTTTGGGTTACTACTAGAATAGGTTTACATGTTTAATGCTCAGAAAACACATCAGTTTTCTCAGCAGGACTGTATTCCCCCTCTGTCTGAAAAGCTCCTGTCTCTTTAAGGTCCCCCCTCTCGAATAACCTCCTCTGATTGATCAGCTCACACACGTGAGCCAGCACGGCTAACATCAACAACAGAGCAGCTGTGCAAAGTCAAATAAATAAAGTTTTTACGTGCCAAACTACTTGATAGGCATAAATTATTCAAATATGTGACATGGTGACATAGTTTGATGTCACAAAGTCACAGAATTAAAGGCGGGGCTACTGACGAGGCGTTTCAGGAGCAGTTTTCTGTGGGAGAGAGGAGCTCTTGTTGGTCTGGACACTAGACCTGATATAAAACACTTTTTCAGCTCAAATAGAAAATAATCTGCATGGCTTTTCACATACTAAATATAGTCGTTAGTCATTTATGGGGTTTTTTTTTCAATTATTTGGGTCTTTAAGGTGAAAATGTCCATAATCAAGCGACTGAAATTGAAGAACTCAACTTGTTCAGATCTGTTTATGTAGCCGCTCCCTATTCTTTGCCTTTATCTGGTTAATATTATAATATTGCAGCACATGTAAACATCTTATGAAAGTTTTCGTCGCCAGGATTTCCACTTTTTTCTCTAAACTCCAGTCGACTACCTCCGCAGTCTCTCCCCTGAAGGGCATGTAAAGCATTTCCACTCCTGTGTTGTGACATGTACGCACTGTGATAGCAGACATGCTCCGATGAAGTTCTGCTCATGTATTTTGAAAGAATTAAAGCTCGTTGAGAAATCCTCCCTTCGTCTTGTTGTTCTGCATCTCGGGGCCGGTGCCAGATTTTTGCTCAATACCAAACGTACAAAAATCCCTGTGGTAACATAAACACCCGCAGGCCGTCAACGACAGATTTATTCGGTGACATCATGCTCGCTTGCATCACTGTGTTGCCTGTTACCATGGTGATGTTGATGACCCAGCTGCCTTCAGTTGAATCTAGACCTTCACCTGGATGTTTGAAGTGTGTGTGTGTGTGTGTGTGTGTGTGTGTGGGCTGTGGGTGTGTCTTGTTATCTAATGTTTGTGTATCTTGTGGTTTTCTGGGTTAATATTTCTGTGTGTGCTGTACGGTTGAGTGAAATGTATTTAAAGTTAAATGTTAAGGTGAATTTGTTTGCATATTTTTGTTTCTCTGGGGAAAAAAAGGGTTTTTATTTTTGTCAAATAGCAAAGAATATTTCATCAAAAACAAAGAACAGTTTCGAGATCGAACGCTATCCAACTGGAGCAAAACTTAATTTCCTAAACTGACTTTAATTAAGTTAAATTTACTTAATGTACCAAAACTTCTGATGTCATATATAAACAGATTCGAGTGAATCTTCCTCAGGACAAACAAAAACATTTACGTAACATGTTTAAGCCAATTTTAGCCATTAATTTAAGATGGCAGGGACAGGAAGTCTTTGATGTGCTCAGAAAAATTGAACTTCTACATGTCAGTTCGTCAGCTGCTCTTTCCAACGTCACAAATTAAATTTCGAACTCGTCGTTGGTCGCTAAGAAGATTTACGTTTACAGTCAATTAGGTTTTATTTGATTGCACTTCATAGGACAGTGCTGTCATTGTTATATTTTGGTTATTTTTGCCGACAAATCTCAACTCGTTAGTCCGCCTATCAATAGTTTACTGTCTGCGTCAGTCAGCCCCGAGCTACAGAAGACATAAATCTTTAAAAACAAGTCACAGACATACAGCTACAACTTTCACACCCTAGAGAGTATTTATAAGCTCCACGGCACACATGAATGAGATACATCAAGCAATACTTGTTAGTAGACCACTTCATTGTTTTCATTCATTGAATTTGATAGAAAAATAAGAATTAAGTCTTGATGAACACACACACTGAACACACAGTGTGTTCTTACAATAAGATGACTTCCCCTGTGGACGTCAAAGCTTGAGGGGATCAAACATGGCTGCCACAAGTTTCCAGTAAGTTTCCGAACTCCATTATCTCATCTCCATTAAACTCACTATGACTATTTCAATCAGGAAACTCTTCAAAAACAGGACACTCAGTTTCCTGCAGACATCTGATCTGAAACTCTACTCTAAGAAGCGAGCTGCATCCACCAAGCAACGCCCCCGGGTATCTATTTCCAATGTACATACAGTACGTGTGCATCCTTTGGTTACAGTTACAGCTGTGAAAATCCCCAAGCAATTTCCTTTTGTTTGCGTAACCCATTGATCATCTTCTGTACACTGTCAAGAGTATATCATGTCAAATAAGGCGGTAATACACACTGGAAAACAGATAACCACCTCGCTGACAGGCTGCTATTTAAACGCTCCTTCAGTTTAGTGTGAAATGAGAGTCTGTTTGTCTATCCGCAGCCAATTACAGTGGTCGGTGAGCTCAGTGAAGACACCCTGCCTAATTACAGTCAGCAACTCTGTAATTACGCAATGACACCTAAAGTCTCAGAGGGCCGTACTGTAAACTCCTACGTGTGACGTGACACAGACCGAATGTACAAAAAGCTCAATTAAACTGTGATCACCGGAGTCTGAAGTCAAAGTGATTAATCAAACATTCATTGATGAATCCGATCCAGATGTGCAGTGTTTCTCAAACTTTAATTAAAGGGGAATTACAGAAACATTTAGAGTTAATTCACAGCTGTCTACATCTGGTTTACGTTTCCTCTGATCATTTCGCAAAACACGTCATGCGATTATATTTACAAAATTTTCCATTCTTTTCTTCTTCTTTTTTTTCTTGAATACATGCTGACATCAGCTCGAAATGAAACCCCGCTTCAAATTAACAAAGGCCACGCAACAAAGAGAGTATTACAGACTGTCGTGTGGCGATAAAGGTTATGATTTTAATTGTTCGGACGATGATTTCATCCCTTTAACTGGGACACGAGAACATTTTACATTTGCTGTGATAGATTGATCCTCTGTTCAAGGAAGAAATGTTTTTTCTTGCACCCTTTTCTCTTACTGAACAGAAAAATACAACCGTTCACCTTCTGCATTCAAGTTTTTCTCTTTTATCAAACAAAAACAAGCTAAACTGCCCAATTACCTCATTGTAAAACACGTTCAAACTGTGCATAAACTAAATAAAAAACAAACCGGAGCAGTCTTGTCATTATCACTGTACTGTGGAGCAGACTGAACTGCTGATGGTGACTATCAGTGTTTTCTGTCTGTTTGAATCTTTTGAGGGATTTAGAGAAAACAGAGTAATTCATTTTGTAAAATGCGGTGCAGATTTTGTGAGCAACATGAGGTGAAGCTGCGTCACAGCCTTCAGGGACGTTTTATCATATAGTTGCATGGCACGTTAACAACATTGCATCATACTGTGTGTACAGGATCAAATACAGAAATGTTAAAAGGCAGAACTGCACTGGAGGCTTTAGGGTACCAAGTGGAGCTGTGATCAAAAGCCTGTCTTTTAGATGGGAATGCTAATTGTTGCACAGCTACGAAGCTTGGTTTACTAATTAGTTTATTATTGGCTGATTATTTATCACTTTGTACACATACTGCAGTCAAGACTCAACCATGCTAGTGGCTGTGAAGCTGCATGGGGTGAAATGAGCTACAGGCTAATGTTAATATGCTAATATACACAATGCTAACATGCTGAGGTTTAGCAGTTACAATAATTATCATGTTCAGCATCTTAATTTAGCTTGTTAGCATGCTTTAAATTGATAATTAGCAATGAAAACAACGTGCAGCTGAGGTATTTTGTGATTTTGTACGTTACCAAGGTTTTCTAAAAGTTTCACCTGATGATGGTGGTTGAGGAGAACTTATGCGATCAGCCTGATGTGGATGTGAATTTGGGCCAAAAAGGAAAAGTCATTATCATACATTGTCTTTTAGGCACCATGAATGTTTCTACAAAACTTTTGATTATTTGTTGAGATACATCAGTCTGAACAGAAGTAATGAACAAGCCGACGGACTGACATTGCCAAGCTGTGCAGCGGGCATTGGCTGAAAATGTATGTATGTTCTTGCAAAACATGGCAAAATTGCTAATGTTAGGTCAATAACTGCCATGACGGATTCATCAAGCTCCATAGTCTTTTCATACATCTGAATTTAGGACTTGACTTCTGTATTTAAACGACTTTATCCAGCAGCTTTGAGACACTTTTGGGTGCAGTCAGTCTCGTCTTCGCCGCACAGCCAGCTGGACTATAAACAGCTGAGACGGAAAAACGTCCTGCCAGTTGGTCTGCCTCTCGTCCTGGCATGTTTATCTTCTCAAACCGCTCATAACCAGTTTACAACATGCATTTATTAGGAGGTTGTCAGATACCATGATGTGGGCAGACAGGTGCGGGTATTTTGCAATCACATGAGAAAAGATTAAGAAACGCTGTTCCCGTGTTTCCAACTACAAAACAACATCTCGAGTGTATTATAGTATAGTCCGTACTGGAACGTACATATTACTATATATATTACAGAAGTTGTGAGCCAATGTGAATATGTAGGCCTACATGTATTTGTAAAAGAGACAGACAGACAGGCGGTGGAGTTATAATTAGGATCACAGGTGGCTTAAGTGGAAGTTGGAAAAATATTTCAAATAGACTGCGATCAAATTTAAAGTTTAGGCGAGGACATGGCACAGCGATGTGCTTATTGGGTTCTCCAGGGTATACACTGTTTTTCTGTTACTCACACTATTTATGTTTGTGTATCATTCCATGTATAATGCATGTCTGATTACCTTCATGAATAGATTTAATGTGGCATGCAATGTCAACACGAAACTTAATTGATTTTACAGCCCAGTTGCCACGATAAAATGTTTTTGCAAACCACAGATATTCTATACATAGGCAATGTACCATATTGCCATTTGCACAAAACGTGTCATATCACGTTCACGGTACATGTTTATTACTTGACTTTCATGTCGAGAGGTGAAGGAAAAGGATTGTGGTGGAGTCACAGGCACCAACAAAAGCCAGATATTTTTGATGGGAGATTGGGCCTTCTCCAGCTGTGTTGATGGCAACAAAACTGGGTGTTTTTAACGGGACCTCAGGACATTTCCAGCCATGTTAGTGACAACAAACCAGGTAATTTTAACAAGACCTCGGCACAATTTCCAGCTGTGTTTGTGTCATCCAAAATAAGTCCTTTGAGCCAAACCATGATGTTTTCCTATCCCTAACCAAGTGTTTTTTGTGCCATGACCCAACCAGAGCATAAAGCATTGTGACAAGGAGGAAATAAAACATTTAACCTAAAGAAATTCAAAGTTGCAACAAAGAAACACAAAGTTTGATCTGTGGCTCCTGCAGAAACTGACTTTGCTAACATTTAATCTGGCAACTGGGTTTGTGGTTTTCTTATGTAATTGTTATGCAATTATGTAATGTCTGTTGAGAATGCAGAAGGGGAAGAAGAAAAAAAAAGGTAAACCACTTAAAAATGTGGTCACAAAGAAAAGAAATGTTACTCTGGAGTTATAATACTTCCACTGGGAAAATGAAGCAGCGTGAAGTCGTGCCAGTCCTACAGTACATCCATTCATAATACCAGCAATTGGCTTTAGTTTGTTAATCAAATGCAGAACTTCAGACACACACAACAACACTAAAGTCTGACAGTTAAAAATGTGCTCAGTCTCGTAATGCCAGTATACACACACACACACACACACACACACACACACACATGTGCCTGCTTTGTGATATGCTAAACATTCTGTAAACATTATCCAGCGCATGGTTACTGTCACCATGGCAGCTCGGCTCGGCCCCTCAAACACGGGACACTGGCGTTATTTAATATTTGGCCGCGCATGAGCACAGCATGTTTCTATCACATAATCCTGTCACACCAGCGAAGACTTCTCGGCGGCGCAGCCCTCCTGACTCCCCGGCGCGGCTGAACGCAGCCCCAGCTGTTGCTATGTTTTGGTCTTATCACACAACAACAACAAGGATAAAATGCTCGCTGAGAACAGGCTGCCCTTAGTGCAGTCCCACACACTTTGTCCACTGTCTGCATCACATGGGACCAGAGCAGATGCTTTTGTTGAGATTTAGGGCGCTTACATCATATTAGGGAAATGCATTCAGTGAAGTAAGTCAGGGTAAAAACAGATCCGTTGATGTGGCTGTAAGTGAGAACTCTGATGACCTCAGCTGTAGAAATAATCTGAATATGAGGTATTTTGATTCTTATTTTAGGGCTCGAAGATGCTTCATTTTGTTCTAGTTGCTTGACAAACCGTCTCATAAACCCGAGGCCATGGTTCGAACCTCTATCACATCATTCGGTAGCAGATCTGCGTCATGTCAAACACAGAAGCAGGAAAAACCTGCTCACTTAGCTTCAACTATAATGTGAGCAATTAAAATCTATTATGGTATGGTACTTTTGGAATGAAACTCTGCTCCAACCAAGGCACGTCCCAATCAAAAACTTTTTGCAAACAGAAACAACCTTTCATCTCCACTTCAACCCAGTTGCCAGGAAAAACATCACTGTGTTTATACCTGACTTTTATATTATGATGTGGAGGGGATGGTGGTGGAGTCAAGAGCTGCCAAGCCAGTGACTGCAGTTCAAGTCTGCGTTTCTGCATTTGTAGGTGTGAAACCACTGGATATTTTTGACGAGGGGCCGCGACATTTAAAAATTCGTAAGCATGACACCAAAGGATATTTTTAACGTGACCTCTGGACATCGCCAGCTGTATTTGTGGCAACAAAATCATTGAGCCATAATTGTCATTGAGTCTTTTGAGCCAAACCATGATGTTTTCCTGACCCTCACCAAGTGGTTTTTGTGCCTTAACCTTACCGAGCTCAAGCACAGCGATGGCACGAAAGAGAAACAGAAATTTGAACCTGAAGAAATAAACTTATCTGTGGTATTGCAGAAACGTTCTTTGCCAACATTTATTCTGGCGATTGGGTTGTGAGTGCAGCAGAGGTTTACGTAAACGCAAACCCAAAGCAAGAGACTGTATGTCTACATCCGGGGTGACCAGACGTCCAGGACAGTCCTGAAAATATGGTCAGATGTCCTAAATCCTGAATCTTGTCCTTTTTTGTCCAGAAAATCAGACTAACCCTGGGTTTTGATTAGTTATAGCCTCAGAAAGCAGCATATACTGATCGATGTGAAACATTCTTGTGATTGATTTACAATCTGGACCCACGATTCTAAAAAGTTTACGATTAACTTTTTTAAAACTGTGTTGAATATCATTTAAAAGTTTTGCACTTCTTTCACTTTGTTAACTGCTGTTATTAACTTGAGCCATGATGCATCCTACATTTTAATTCGTTATTCCATTATTCTATTTTCTAATTTTCCAATAAGCAACATGGAAAGCATTTCATGATAATTTAAATAAAGTTTTTATTAGTGTCGTTAATACATGCATTGCACATTTTTTTTTTGCAGGCATATCAAATAAAAGGGGCTCTGTAGTACAACACTGTGTTGTGCTGGAAGCCGTCTGGTTGTTTATGTTACGGACTTCTCTCCTAAACTAACGGTAGCTACTGTTGCTTTCTGCCAGAGGCACATATCACCAATAAAAAAGTGATTTATGCATGTAAATTGCAGCAAATTGTTACAAAGATCCCCTTTAGAGTTTGCATTGGTTAAAAAAAAAGAAAAATCTGAGACACTCATCGGGCAAAAAGGATAAAAAGCCTTTATTGAAAGGGTTATTTAATGCTGAAACAAAAGTCTGACAATGCTGTCATCTTAAAAATTAGCTGGCTGGCAGCTCACGTGCAACACTTCTCCAGGGTGTGAAAAGGGTGTGTAGTTCACATGACTCTAACTGCAACGCTGCTTGGTGGGAAATTATGCAGTGCACAAACAAATCTGAACATATAAATAAAACTTTAAAAATGAGCACGAGAGGACATTATTGAATTTGGAATAAATCCTTAAAATGCATTTATTACATTTCTTCTTTGAAAGGGGTTTTACTTTCCTAATGTGTGATCTTTTTTGTGTTTCTAATCAAGTTTTTTTAATTGTAATGCAATATTTTCTTTTCTGATTTTCTCCTCATAGCACTTTTATGCATTTTTTGATTCCTCAAAAGAAGTCAGTGAAAATGGAAGTTAAAGAATCTACCTGCAACAGATGATATCTCACAGAATAACAGGGGTTTGCACTCAAGCAAGGCTTCCGACAGTGTACTTTCAGGATCCAGCGTGTACCTGACGGCTTTAATCCGACCACACTCACCGCGTGCATGTGCATCTCTCTACATTTTTCATAATTTCCCGACTCTTCACACGGACGTGCAGCTCATTGGCTGTTGGAAAGAGAAGCACTTGTCAAAACATCCATCAGGAGTGAAGTGAACTGACTGCAGCGCCTTCGCCCGTGGAATCAAAGGAAGGTGTGTCTGCAGCTTGCAGCCCTGGTGAGGTGTTGGTGTTGTAACCATAGCAATGTAAACAGGATGGTTCAAACAGGGATTCAAATGTGAGCTCAGATTATGTAAGGTGTGTGCATACAACCGTGTGTGTGTGTGTGTGTGTGCATGTATGTGTGTGTACAGGCATATGGGTTTCTTATGTTTCTTCGAGGCAGAGTCTTCTTTCAGTGTCTGCAGCTTGTTAAAAAGCACTACTCACTGCTGGCGTTCAGCAGAGCAGCAGGCGTGTATTTTATTAGCAAATGTAAGTGTGTGTTTTACAGCGTCTCAGCAGCATAAAAATAAGTCTGCCTCTGTGTGCATGTGTGCGACTGTGTGTTGTTACCATGAGGGAAGTTCTGTTTAATCAGCTCTTGGCCTCACCTGATTTTTTCCACTCACGCTCACATTGGAGGAGTTGTCTCCTACTCAAACCGAGTATATATTCTACACACGCACTTACATACATCTGGTGAAACTGATCTTCCAGGAAACATACATAAACACACAGCTGGAACTGTATTGCAATGATTTTGTTTGCTCCACATCTGGGAAGGATTCACTCTGCAAGTAAAAGGTCGTTTTATACAAATAATTTAGACGAGCTTTCGTGCCCGCAGCCGTGAAGCTTCTTAATGACATTTGATACTTGTGTGCTTTCTGAGATATGATTGTTTTTCTTTTGACACAGTTTTGAAGGTTTCGTTTCCTGTTTAATGTTATTATAGTTCATTTTAAAGGGTAACTCCATAAATTTTACACATTAAAGTTACAGTTGCAGGTTTTAAACCCTCTTAAGATCTGTAAACACACTTGGAGTTACTCTCTAAGTTTTCCTTTCAGTTCATGTTCATTACCTCTTTTATTGGTCCCATTATCAGGTGCATCATTAATTGAAACCTTGTTTGACCCACAGTTCATGATGGGCCACCAAATTAGTTTCCTTTCTGGGAATTAATAAAGTTATCTAATGTGATCTAAATATATTTGTCCTTGAACAACAGCACTGAAATGGTGTACACATTCAGTATCTTCAAATTACAGTATATCAAGTGTTATCACAAAATTACATGTTATTTTAAGCCTGTTGGGGGGTCGAACCTTACCTAAAACAATTTTCTTGTCGGAGAGAGGCAGACAGGAAACACGCATTAAAGGTAATCACACCAAGGTCAGCGATACATAGTTTACATATTAACCACCAGGCGCCCTACAGGCAGTATTTCTATAGCAGAATGGGTTTAAATGGTATATTAAACGTTGCTTATGTGTTCCGACTCTGCATCAAACGTGTACAAGTCACAAATCTGATTGTTGGACTTGAGCAGAGTGAAGCTCTGGTGGTTTGTTGATATCTCAAGGCTATTTGCAGAACTAATAAACAGATGAATGAAATGTTTTGGAACATCAGGGCCATAGGTTGGGCCGACAGCATGCGAATAGGCTTCAGTGTGGATCTGGATCCGAGTGACATTTTAAAGGAATCCTGATTAGAGACTGGATATGTTTGACAAAAACTCACAGCTGAAAAAAGTTAATTATCATTTCTTAAAAAGCACATAGACATCTGCATATTCACAACAGAGAGAAGGCATGTGGCATTTTGGAGAGGGAATTTAAAGATGGAGGTTGCAGCAACGACTCCATAAACCCCCGCTTCTTCCCAGTTGGATCCACCCAGGCTGCAAATGCAAGCACTCATGGTATGTCAGGTGTTTTGAATGCAAGCAAGCATGAAAGGGCACATGAGGGAGAGAGAGTCACGCGTGTCTGTGGAGCCTGAATCTCACACATTCATATCGAAGTTCATCAGGGAGGCAGTGGAGCAGAGGAGCTGCCGAAGGTCTCGCCGGTATTCAAGGTGAGTTCATGTTTCCGTCTGCTGTGTGTCAAATCACAAAACTGTGTGGTTCACAGACGTTATCACTCGTTTCACCCAGATGTCGTTCAGGACAGAGTACTCAAGTATTCTGTGGCTTTAAGATTTAAAGTTCTGACCTTTCGAATAAGTAAAGTTTTATGTTAATTTTTTTGTTAATTGACTTATTGATAAGTCTAAACGTTTTAGCTGTGTGTGTATCTACTGTTGGGAAGTGTTGTAAAAAGTAATACTTACTTAGGAAAAAGTAAAGCTATCCTGTGAAAATACTTTGGTGCAGGTGAAAGTCACCCATACAAATAGTTAATTTCATTTATTTCTTTAAGTATCTGCTGTTAAATGTGCTTAATAATCAAAAGTACAAGTAAATTATAAATTAATTTACATGCATGTATGTACAGTTTACTGTGGGTTGACCGATTATCAGCCTGCCTAATTACTGGATGCAATATACTGCCTTTTTCTAATTATCAGAATCAGTATTTTCGTTTTAAATCCCATTGTTGACTAAATTAATTAATTTAGAAATGTGGTACTATTCGTTCTAAATAGATTAATTGTTTTTTTTAAGCAACTAAAAAGTAGTGTAATAAGTACTTTATTACTTACGCAGACAGTAATATTGTAATGTAATACTTTAAAATGAAGGCAACTAGTAATATGATATATATTGCATTTTGAAAGTAACTTGTTGTAATGGAGTAGAAGTAGAAAGCATCTCAAATAAAGTACATGTACCTCAAATTAGTACTTAATGAAAATACTTGAGTAAATGTACTTCATTACATCGCATCATTGGTTACTGCAACTTTCCTTTCAGCAAACAATCAGGTGAAAAACACCTGTGTTTCAGCCCCATGGCTGAGCAGCGCTTAAAACTACCAGTCCCAGAATCCTCTGCGGCGACGTGGCTCCCCGCCCACAGCCCGTGCGCCGTGAGGCAGGGAACGGGCAGAGGAGATCAGCTCTGTGTTTACGTTGAGATGCTCACAACAAAGGACAGCGCAGCGCGGAGAGCCTGTCATTTAAAATCAGACACCGTGGATATTTCCATTCACGGTCACCGCTTCTGAGCCACAACTCCGGGAAGAGGAGAATAAATAAAGCTTTTCATTGTGGCATATTTTTCTACGTGGTCCGTTTTTACTTATTTTTTGGTCAACGAGTCCAGAGAGGAGAAATTAGGACGAAATCTCCTCTTCTATATTTTTTTTTATTTTATTATTTTTTTTCAAAGCCGGTGCTGGAGTGTTAGCTAGCTTTGCTAACCTCAGCAAGTTGGGGAAAGCCAAGGCGGGCAGCAGCAGCTGGTGGTGGACAAGCTAGCAGCTCAAGACAAGCCACACGGGAGACAATACAAGGACTTCATCGGACATATCGCAGTGAGTACATGCTTATAAAGCCACCTGGCGACAGCGATACCGCGACACCAGCGTTAGAGGGCTAATTCGGCTAGCTTGTTATTAACCGCCACCTGCTTTGTCCCGTCTGTAACCGTCAACGTTTAATAACGGCTCATTCAGTCCACGCTCCTAGCACTAGCAGGTAAGTCATGACAGGGTGGTGATTACTGTGTCCTGCATCTGCTCAAGTTGTCTGCACACACACACACCACATACTCATGCACCTGTTTCGACTGTCTTTATCTCAGTGGAAATCAGAGGCTCTGTAAAGGATCTGTGTGTGTGTGTGTGTGTGTGTGTGTGTGTGTAGGCAGGTCTCAGAGATGGAGGTATTACTTTACATCACTTCCAGCCCGCATGCTGACCTGTCACGGTGTGGGTTGGGGTTGAGGGGGGTGAGTGAGAAAGGGAACATTGCCTGATAAGGAATTAAGCAAATGCACAGACTCTTGCCATTACTGAAGCTTGATTGCCAGTTAATGACTTCCCTCCCCTCCTCTCCTCACTGCCTCTCTCTTTCTCTATCTCCCATCTTCATTCTCACCCCTCCTTCCTCCCCTTCTCCTTTCTTCTCCTCTCCCACCCTCCCACCTTTCCTTTCTGGACTGATAAGTGTGGTTGCTGATAGGGATCTCGCTGACTTCCCCTCCCCGTGTTATAAATGTCACATTACAGACAGACGTGCATTAACTCCATCTGCTCCATCAAGATGCCGCAGGCCTTTTTTTTTTTTTCCCCCCCATTGTCTGCTCGTCAACATGGTGATTAATCAGGAAGTTTTTGAAATGCAGGCCATTGCTTCTTATTCTGTCAGTGACTTTATACATTAACGACACGTACGTGTATGAAAATCCAGATGAATAAAAAGGAAAACACAAGAAAGGAAAAGGAAATTAGAGGGATGATACAGTAATAATTATAATAATTTGAAAATAATAACAAAAGAAACAACGGCAGCAATATAATTAATGATAACATATTTCCATCATATTGTAACAGCGGCAACAGCAGTAACAACAACAGTAATAACGAAAGTAGTGAAGGCACAGTTAAATGAGACACGGGATTAGACACAACTAAAGGCTAATGAGCAAAAGTGTGTTTTAAGACGACACTTGAAAATGTCAGTAGTGGGGGAGAGACGGGAGGAAGACAAAAGAAACATAAAATGGCTCCATACAGCTTGTTCGGTGTAATCCAAGTCTCTGAATGCCCCAGGTTGATTAGAAACGACATTATTTACATCCTCGATGTGTGATCGAGCTCGTGCACGCACTTGGGTGCATGCTAACGCTTTTAGTAGGCAGGTATAGGGAACATTTTGGCTGAAAAAGGGTGTGTATTACGTCTTTTCAAATCAATTTGAGATCTTGGGGCTTCCAGAGACTTGGATTACACCAAATTAGCTCCATGAAGCCAATTTATGTGTATTTTTGGTTGTTTTCTTTTTAAGTTTGGAAAAAAGTCCACATCTACTTAAGTTGTTAAGGAGAATGCTGTTTTGCTGGGAAACGCTAGATGTTTTTGTTGACTAAAAGACGTCACCAGACTTTCCATCGACATTACTGAATTTTCTTTTTTGGGTGAACTCATCCTTTGATACTGACACTTTGCATTTGCATACTTGTTCCCTTTAAAGTCCGACAACTGCTGAAATAGCAAAGCAGCAGTTTGACAGTGAGACAAAGAAAAAAACAACAACTTTTGCCTTTTTTTTATTTACTCTTCGGTGTGCATTCTGAACAATCCTGCAGAAAAATCTGGATAGAGGGAATTATTAGGTTGATAAACTACAGCCACAGTGCAGCAAACTTACGGTAAACTCCATAATGTTTATCCTCTGTTGCAGCATTATGTCTGAGATTCATCAGCTTTCTGCAAACAAAACCAGTGTAGCCGGCTGCACTGAAATGTCTGTGTCAGTGTCAGATCTAAAACAGTGAGCCTGACCTGGTGTTGACTAGAGAGCTATACAAGGGTCAAGTTGCAACACTGACACTTGCTAAAACAGTGTTATAAGGCAGGCTGAAGAAGCTTTATTGTATTTCTGTGCGGACTATTTAAAGTTTGCATTCTAACAGTCCTATAAATGGTGATAACTTCTAGTGTTAAGTGCTGGGAACAGTGTTTGCACATACACGCATTTGGGTGTGCTCCCGGCCGGACTGTGTGTGTGTGTGTGTGTGTGTGTTCTCCAGCATGGTCCAGTCTCAATTTCAGGGAGGAAATCGGAGCTGATGGTGTCAGACAGGAGCTCTGATGTCTTAATGGAGGCTCAGTGCTGCCTGTATCCTTAGTAACCCGGTCTGTGGGGACACAGAGAGGCCTCCCTGTCTCGGCCCGGGCTGGATGTTGTATCTCTGTTGCTGTCCAGGATAAAAAAAAAAAAACACAGTTTCATTGATTATTTTTAGATTATCTTATTTCAGTTCAAGGTTTTGTGTAGTCTTGTTTAGGCTCAGTGAGTTTTGTGATCCAGTCGGACCATGACAATAACATTATTATGTTTTAAATTTCGGGATGGACAAATAAAAAAAAAAATCTACAATGCAGTGATTGCAAATTGCAATACAGATTGCATTATATGACGGTTTTCATGACTTCCCTCCAAACCTTGTTGTAGGATCAAAAGACAGCGGCGCTGCTTAGCACCACCACCCCCTCATCCCACCATTTAATGCCCCTAAGAGCCCTTAAGTTAATTGAGGGTAGGAATTAATTTCAGGCAACAAACGACTAACTTGTGAGCAAAAACTAATAGTTAAAGGAAGCATCTTAACCTTGATAGTCTACCTGCTGCGCTCTGTAGTCTGAGCTAAGTGTGAAGTGCATGGAAACCTACTTTTATTGCATAGTTACTCAATGGAAACGGATCAAACCTGTAACAACTCGCCAGTCATTGGTGGTTAACACCTTGGTGTTGAGTGTGTTTGTTAGAGAACTCTACCAAGAAATCAACAACACTCGTAAACCTTAATGACGTGTACAGGATGTTTGTCATGACGGCATACGTTTGAGTTGGTGAGTGTTTGTGTATCTTTTTGCGTGCGCGTGCCGATGGTGTGTAGTTTAATCAGGGCGGGCCGCTGAGCTCAGTGGGGATCCAAGGGTTGTAATCTTCAGCACAGCTGAGCAGCAGCTTTCCCCCCACTGTGTGTGAAGAGCTTGGCATTCGCCTCCTGGTCCGGCTTACTCTCTGCTGGGCTGGTAAACAGGCTGAAGTTTGTGGTGGGAGATTACGTCTGTCATGGAAAGTGGGTCAGACAGTGGGCACGTTTTTATGGCCTTGTTTCTGCAAGGTAGGGAAAGAAAGAGGAGGGGAGGACATTAAACCGCCAGTTTTTCCATAGTGTTGCTTGAGAAAACGTGAGCTCGGTGCAGTTCTCTCAGGCTGCCCCCGACTCAAGATTTTCCAAGTCAACTAGTAGTCAGTAGATCAAGCTATAATTGACGAGGCGTCACACGTTTGAGGATATATGTTTTTTAGGCACGCACAGAGCAAGTCGCCCAGCTCCAACACACCTGATTCAAATGATCAGTTTGTCGTCAAGCTCTGCAAAAGCCTGATAACGACCTAATCATTTCGATCAGGTATGTCGGACTCGGAGAAGGGAAACATCTAAAACATGCAGGGCAGGGAGGCACCATGAACAGGATTGAAAAACACTGGCTTAACTCAACATGCCGGAGGCAAGAGCTTGAAAACATTCACATAGCATATATCCTTTTGTCGATCATGCAACTTGCGGTCTGAATGAATAATGAAGAGACAGGAGATTGTTTTTGGTTGAAGGGATGCAACAAAAACTGCTGCATATTAATATTTTGCAGTGCAACAGATTTCACATTAGAGCTAGCACTGCAAGATGGAGCTTAAAGGCACAGCGTGAATTCAACAACCAGAAAACATCAACCACGTCAAATCCTTCTTTATTTTCCAGTAATAATAACACGTTTTGTCTGGGTTGCTACACATCCACATTATCATATGAATTATGTAAAGTCTGGCTGTGGAGAAAACACTGTAAATTATTAAAATCATCAGAGTGATAGTGTTTACAGATGTAATGCATAGTGAAAGAGGACAATAGAAGGCACATGTGCAGAGAAAGTCCACCTGCACAATAGCTGAGTGCAGGTTGTACAATGTTGTGTAGTCCTCTCCCTGTGAGAGCCTCTTCATCACACCATCTGTCTTTATCTCGCTTTTTTTTTTTTTTTAAGGAGCTATTTTAGAAGTATGGTCGTGCACAGGGGCGAGTGTGGTCATCTGTTCCTTTCCATGAAAAAGAGCCACAAATGTCTAATTTCTCTCACTGCTTTCCTTATTTATCCTTCACATTTACTCAGTTTGTGTTCGTCTCTTTCTTCCCTTTGCTTGGGCTCCTGCTGCCAACACCTGAGTCAGAAAAATAAGGGGGGCTGAAACATAATGAAGCTGTTCATTTCCTTCAAAAAAAGCTGTTGGGGAGTTCACAGTCATATTTGGCAACTTTATTAGCGTAACGGTAAGCCGGCTGAATTTATGAATAGGATCCTTATTTGTAAATGTTGGTGGAGTTCAGGGAAGAAAACGTCAGGTAATGTCGTGGATGTGCCGACACAAAAAGAGCTGAAACATCGCAGTATTTTATTTTGGTGAATGGATTGCATTTATACAGCGCTTTTCTACATTAGCGGAAACAGCCGTTCAAACTTCACACACAAAATTCACACGCTGATGGCGGTGCCGCTGCCATGCAAGGTGCCTGCCAGCTGATTCACCTCTCAGATGTAAACAAAAAGTGTCAAGATAGGTCATAGATGCTGATAACTTCCTACTTTAATAATGTCGGAATGGCAACCTGAGAAAGGCTGACTGCTTTCTGTTTTGGGTGTGTTCGACACCTCTGTCCCGACTCAGACCACAGCCTGTTCCTGTTTGTAATTTCCCTTTATATAATCAGAATCCTTCGCTCTTGCAAGCAGAAACCGAAAGCCATGTTGAGGTGCAGTGTACAACTTGAAAGAAAGAAAGTTTTGTGAGGGTTTCTGTATGAGTGCAAGATTCTCAGGAAAGACACCATCTCTGTGGTTTCCTTGCCGTGAAGTTCATACAGACGAGTGCAGCTGAAACGTCTGATATAATTTGGCAGCTTCTCTTTTCCACACAGACACATATTCATATGCTCACACAGACCTGTAATTATCAACCCCCCCCCCCCCTTCTCATCGTGCATGATTGCCATTTCCTGCTTCACTTTCGAACCTTCCTGTCTCAAATGAGCTTGTGTGTACATCCTCACATAGACACGTACAAACGGTTAAGTTTTTTAACGTGTTCAGGCTGTGGCCTCCCCAGGGAGCACTGCTGTTTCTGTGAATGCAGAGAAAGACCGGGCGTTAGTTGCTGAGAATCCATTAAATAATCAACTTCTGAGAGTCCGTGTGCTCAACACAGCAACAGCAGACAGTCCCTGAAGTAGAATTGGCCATTTCTAAATTGATTACATAACATGTGAAACTGTTGTTTACACCAAAGATAAACTTTAAGTCCCACTTAGTTCCAGAAGTCTGTTTTATTTTAAAGCGATAAAGCCAGAAGTCTGATGCCAAAACCCAACTCACCCTGCTGAAGCCTGAATGCTAGCAGCACTGAGCACCAGCCCGTCTGATTTGGCTGGACAAGAGGCTAATGATTACAAACTATGGCCAGGTGCAGCACAATTAGTGCTACATAGACTGTTCCCCTTTCAATCCCCAAAGAAACGCAACCATCACCAACACTTGCAAGAACCCAAACAGGAACGGATGGTGAACGGAAACATGAATCAGCCTCAAGCGCACAGCTGCAGAAAACTTTTATTCCTCCTGATGTTTTCTCGGCAATGCAATAATGATTTTTTTTATTTTGGGCATTTCATACGTCCATCCCGACTGATTTTAAAGTGATGTAGCCAAATTATTAGTTACCGTAACTTTAAAAAGCTCTACAACCTGCCTGCAAATTTCATAAATGTGTATTAAAGTAAATAAAAGCAATTTGGTTAGGGTTAGGATTGAATTAATCTGAGCTCACATGCACACACACACACACTGTCCTGCAGTACCATGCTTTAGGAAGGTCACATTGTGGGCTTTGAACAATCAGGAGATGGGACTTGGCTGTAGAAGCTGTTGGTGTGTATGTGTATGTGTTTTTGATTGCATGCCAATATGAACACCCATGTGCATTTAGTCCGGCCTGGTTTGTGTACAGTATGTCCTTGCGTGCATGACTGCACACATGTGCCCCGCCACATGCATCGGTTTGTGATCCCGTGTGCCACACATGCTTACGTGTTAGACTTCGCATGGGCCTGCGTCTCCACCAACAGGGTTGTTTGTTTGCCGGCGTTCATACGCTGGTCTGTGTTCTTCCCACTGAATCATTGATGAGACTGTAATTCGAACGCTGGCCCTCCTATTTCTTCCCCTACCTTCTGTCATCAGTTAGCCTCCTCCCAGTGCCGCTAACAGGAAAACCAGTATGCTGCTCTGACAAAGCACATTCAGCAGACCTGGAAACAGAAAAACACAATGGACAAAGCACCACAGTAACCAACATCTGCAGTTACTTGCAGGCTTTTTCCAGTTACACAGTATTTACACATTTATGATTCAATTATAATGAAACAAAAGGGAGTCGTAGGCGTAAAACTAAATTGAACCCATGAGCCGCTAGAAGTTGAGCAATTAGTTGATGAGGAAAATTATCAGTTTTATTGTCAAATTAATAATTCAAGTACTTTTTAAAGCAAAAATCACAATAACTCACTGGTTATGGGCTTTTAAACGTAAACATTTGCTTGTTTTCTTAGTCGTAAATGATAGTTAATTGAATTGTATTTCACTCCTTTACTGATGTCTACTAGGTTCATACTTTTCAACAGTGACATTAGCAGAGACGTGACTGAAAAATAGGGAACAAATCAGAATATTAAAACACATGGCAAGGTAACGTTTAACATGTAGTATGTTATCACACCCGAATGAGGCACGGATGTGAAATACCACCTCTGCCACTCATCACACAAAATGAAGTTTACTATTCAGCCACTTTTCTAATTCTCTTAGACAGCCTAAGTTGGATATTGGGATGTCTGATTCACATTCATATTTCAAAGAATATTCACAGGAAAAAAACAAACAAAAACAGGAACCACCGCTGCTTTTAATACGCTTCCTGAGCTGCTTTTCTGAGACAGTGAACAGCGGAAACTTTAGTTTGTTGTGAGTCAGATTCACCGCTTTTCTCAATGAAATGAGTACCTGACATGTTTTTCAGTCCACTGAGCCTCCAAACGGGCTGAGACAGGACACAAGTCCAGTCATCCAGGGCACTCTGACTCAAACTGAGGACCCTGTTTTGGTGGGTCTCTGTAGATGGCAGTCTCTTGGAGCCTCCACAGCAACCAGTAGTTTGTTTTGATGAGTTAATTTAATTCTCAGCAGGAGTTTGGCGCCGAAGGGCCTGACGCCAGTCTGCTTTTTTTGGAGTGCACGGCAGAGGTGCGAATGGTGCTGTCATGCACCAGGATAGACCTGGTCCCGTGTGCACTTAGCATACTTTTGAAGTTAAAAGTGTGTATTTCTCTTAAGGGGATCGTTGCCTCGGTTGACCTCCTGTGATGTTCACGGCTGAAACCGGTCAGAGAGGTGTAATGCGTGTTGGCTTCTCAGCAGCTGAGGAGACGTTTCAGCATGTGTGCTCATGTGTTGGTTTTGTTAAGTATGAGGCCCACAGCTTTTGATGCCATCTTCATCTGCTTTCAACAGCACAGCTCGGGTTTACATTCCTCACCTTGTTTCTAATGTTCAAGTCCTTTTCCTGACCCGCGCCACATATTTCATGCCTTGCTGTTTATAGCTGATGAGTGTGAGTATTGTTGTGGCAACGCTTCCTCAGGTCAAGTGCTTGGCATCTGGCCCAAGTGGATTATTCTAATCTGCCTCGTTACTGACTACTTCTTTTTTCCGTCATAGTCACAGCTACAAAAGTAGTTCAGCCTGGCTTATTATTGCCCACTTCTGTGTCTGTGTAGACTCGGTGTGTTGGTAAAAGCACACAGGGAAGTGGGCTGCTCTGCACACCAGTTTATAAGCTCTGTGGTGTGGGCTAATGGTTACTCCAGAGAGCCCAGACACCACAGAGTGTGGATGTCCTGTAATATGTTTCAGTAAAAAGGGTGATAAAAGCCGACAGATGGGCTCAAGCTAATTAATTTTTTATCCGCCATGTTAGAGAGCATGTGTGCACCATCCTGAGGAAGCAGGTTGATCGTCGCACAGTATGTCTGCTGTTTATTCACATTTTCAATTGTGGCATTTGGCAAACTCTTTCATCCAGAGTGAATTACAGAGCTGCTCAACTTTCATGATTCAGACAAACAAAACAAAGTTGCACCCAGTAAAGTTGGCCATAAGGTGCAGCTAGAAGCAAACATGATGAGTAGACCTACTAGCTTCAAATCTTCTCTGTGGTTTAGTTTACTAGAAGTTTCTTAGGGCCCTGATGTGCCTCAATGTCAGGGTTGTCGGTGAGCGTCTGCGGCCCCCGTTTGCACTGGACGTCCCTTGCCAGTGGCTTTTTGCCTGATTGAGCATGTATATTCGCTGGCGGAGCACGTTGGTGGGAGAAATCCTGCAGACATATTCTCGATTAGAAGGCAATCATCATGAGTTTCGTAGTATTTCCAATGAAAATGACAATTAAGATGCAAAAGTGATCATTCCCTGTAATCATGAATCATATCAGAATCACAATATTTGTCAAAATAATCTCAAACTGATTTATTCACCATATAGTGCAGCCTCATTGCCGATTTATTTTTGGACTTTCAACAAATCGATTGACTAGATTGATCTTTTAAGTCATTATTTACACAAAAAAAGCAACAATATACTGCTTCCACCTTTTCAAATGTGAATTTATTGCTCTTTCATGATAGAAAACTGAATATTTTCAGGTTTTAGATTGTTGTTTGGACTAAAAAGGTATTTTTAAAACATCACCATTGGCTCCTGAAACTTGTGATGGGTATTATTGTATTTGCCACAGTTTTTTGGGATAGTTCTGTGTTATGTAGACCTGACCACAACTACTGGTTTGCTCTTCTTTGTACAGAACATTGTGTACTTTTAGGTTTTTCTCCCTGTTTCTACATGTTTTGAAGGGTCATGATTAGACCGATTAGGACAAGTTGAAACCGAACTAACACCTTTTGTCTCCAGTGTCCTCCAACTTCAGCATGGCTGTCCATCTATTGGGTGTTCCCACCGTTATTTCCTCCTTCCACTCAAGCAATGTGTCACGAGGGCTCGTGTGATTCTGCCATACTGTGTGTTTCCATCCATCTTGGTGTAAATAACGGACCACACACACACACAGACACACACTGGACCAGGTCTCCAGGGACCACTGAACATGAGAAGTGCGCGCCTGTCTGTGAGTGGGCAGGGAATTGGGACTCGGTATATGTGCATCGACACGCTGACTGTGTGTAAATCACTTTGGAGTAGAGCAGCTACAGGCATGTCTGAGGCTAGACAGAAATATTCCTGTGTTCCTGGTCCAGTACATGTACAGCTTTAGGTGATATCAAAATGAAGACACACATGAAATACAATATTATTCTGTTTTTATTGGCCGAGCTCTCGCTCAGCATCTTATGTGAGGAATCCACTCTGGGTTGTATTGATAATGCAGTCTTATCTGTCTGTGTACACTCAGCTGAGCTCCAGGAGATGTAACTCACGCTACATTAATTTTCTATAACGTTCTCATCCGCAGTCATAAGGTCCACTGTCTGTTTTATAGTTCCCTCCGAATGGAAAGGGATTACGTGTGCCAGCACACACGTTGTGGGTTTATTTTGAGACGGTAGATTGGAGTTTTTGGGTGCTCTGGAGTGTGAATGGAAATGAGTCTGATCGTGTCCCACTGGACGTCGGGAAGAACGGTCGCCAGCTACAGACAGATGGAGAGATCATGAGCTAGTTACAGTCACATGGAAGCACACAACCAATCAGACAAAAACTCTTTATGTTCAATGAAAAAAAAATAAAGGACAAAAGGAAAATCTGTTGGAGCCCTATTTTAGGAATTCAATTCACACTACTGACAAAGAGTGTGAGCAGACTCAGAAATTAACACCAACACTTTGTCAAACACTGGCAGGTTTGAGATGTTGTCTCAAAGTGTGTGTTGTCATCATCAATTAAGTTTCAACCATCACAAGGATGATCGTCGCTATCAATCATTGTCTTTTTAATTGTGTCGTTTCCTGTTCTACCTTATAGCAGCAGTATGGAGATGACACCGTATGTCTTTTAATGCACAGTATGTCATTTCTTTAGCATCTCTCAGTTGGAACAATGAAAACAAAAGATGCAGTTTAATGTCGGAAAGCAGAGTGGGATAATGGGAGTTGTTGTCTTCATTGCTAAACAACCACCATTGCTTAAAAGAAAATTCATCTGACGTGACTGAAGCAGAAATCATTTGTTATGTTTAGTCACATTTGCCAACTTCCTTCCATGCTCCCGTATTATCTGGTATGTCTGGTGTTTCCCTGGAAGTTGGAGCATTGTGACCAAATGAAACACACCATAACCTTGACTAAAATGATAGATTTTAGTTTGAACTGGGGATGCCAGGATGTAAGGGTGGTGACCACCATTTATTTATCCTTTATTGATGCAGAAACATTTGGGATGATGTAAGTACACAAGTCAACAAAATATATAACAAAGGTCATAGCTTTTTAGACATTTTAATGCAGAAATGTCACATATTATTTCTTTGACCAACCATAAAACTGATCAAAATATGAAGAATAAAATAAAATAATAAGACTTTCAGCTATCTAAAGATGTCTCTTGATGACTCAGGAGCCAATCTGCCAGTTCCAGATGAAGAAAAGAAGTGTTCGAAGTTGTCATGTCGAGGTTTTGTTCACGACTGTAGTGATCAAGACACTGAGCTGAGTCGAACCCTTCTGTTAAGGACAAACGCACATTTGCACACTTAACATACATTTCACAAAAATAGTGGAAATAACTGGAAAACGCTGCTTCCCGTCCTTCCTTCCTCCTTCTTCTCATGTTCTGCATTGCCAGTGCCATCTGTTCATGTTCATTGATTACACAAGTTCGCCCAAAGACAGAGACAGAGTGGACGATAAGAGAAAGGAGAATCTGGCGTCAGCTTTGCCGGCCCCCTCTCCACCACACAGATCAGTTTCCGAGTCATCGAGCGTCTAATCCTCACAGTGTGCAAACCAATACCTCACCCCTGATCCGACCATGCAACTCTACACACTGGAGACCAGACCCAAGCGTCTGAGACCACACGAATGTGCACATATGCACACACAAATGCAATTCACGTCAATTAGACATTTCTGCTGATGTATACACACACACACACACACACACACACACACACACACACACACACACACACACACACACACACACACACAAAGCCTCCCAGCCTCAAACGGAAATCTCAAAAATACTCACCCATAATTTTTAGGGTTCACACATGCTTTGACTTGTTATTGAGTGTTTTTAAGACTAAACAGTTTTTAGACAAGAACCACTTACAAGGATGAGGTTTATGGTCAGACCCAGCAGTCCTCCCTTTTCCTACAACCGTAAAACCTCCAGCATGATGTGCTGCATAATGCTCCGGTTTAGTCACCATTTTGGAAAAACAATAAAAGACATTCCAAGAAACTGTAGGAGCCTTTCATCTTTCATCTCATGCTCTTTACTTCGTTCAAGCCCATAAACAGATGAGCGATATCCAGATCCACAAGGCTTTTTTCATTCTGTCATTTTTGTACTGCTTTCTGCATCAAACTGACCACATTTTTTTTTTCCCCAAAATGTGTTTTCTGCTGATCCAACAATTTATTTAGAGTTCTCACTGAGACGAACATCGTGTCAGCTGTACTCAGAGGTGAAGAGGAAGCAATTAGTCCCATCCACTCATTGAGAGTTGGCTCATTCAGTTCTGGCTGACAGGCCGAGGTACTCTTTCCTAAACGAGAGATCATAATCTGGCGGAGATGTCATTATACAATTTTGATGTTCTGAGGAACGTTTGGTCTTTGTGAGCTGAGGACTTGGTGGCGAGTTGACTCGCCCACCAAGCAGCTGGTGTTTGTCACGGGAAGTTGAGGTTTCTGGTTTGAGGCATTGACTCTTGGAGGTCCTCACAGAGATAACCTCTGTGGTCATGCAGCTGGATGCTATCTTATTTTTTATTTTTGCTCTGTATGATGGCTGATTGGAGAAATTTTAGGCTAATTGTAGATGTTTAACTCCACCCGGAGTTGACAGTGGGGTCTCTAACTGAGGTGGTTTTGTAGTAGTTAAAATGACCAGCTCATAGAGGGCTGTACCCCCGCCCCTCTCTGATTAAAGGTCTCTAAATGTGGAGTTCACTCATAGCCATTACATTATGACGAAAGTTGATTTTACACTGTAATACTCCCCTAATTGACTCTGTCATTTGTCTTCTCAGCATTGGATGTGTAATGTCAAGAAACTAAACGAAATCATGCACCGTATGATGACTGTAATTCACATTGTCATTGTAGCAGACGGTTGAGCATAAACATTTCTTTTTCCATGGATTGCATATAGTCATAAAGGAAATGTGCTGTTGTACCTTTCCTTGACAAAATTACTCTTGAAGACCTTTTTCACTTTCACCTCACTTTCCATTGGGGTTTGTAAGAGCAATCATGTCTTTTCCTGGAGGGCTTGTTCCTGGAGGCCACTCTCTTCCACTCAACTCAAAGACTTTAACTGCTTTCCAAACAGGACAGGGGTTAAGTGGGTTGGAGTTCCTGTTGGAGTGGGATTTTGACAAAGGAAGCTTTTGAGGTAGATCAGCCGAGCTTGCTCACTCCTACTGTGTCTGAACATTTAACCTCTTAACCATCTATCCAACCACTTTGGTTTTCTGAAGTTGGTGTCCTGCTGAGTTCTGTGGGGCGTTTTGTCAACAGGAAAATCCCTTTTGTTTTGCCCTCATTGACGCTGAGTAATTTACCCTTTCAGGCCTGGGTTACCCCCTACAATAGAAATAGAAAGCTGACCTCGGTGTCAAAGGAAGCAAAGGTGGGTGGAAAGAGGCATCGCACTGGCATAACCATGAACCACTATGTTACCATTAAAGCCTCATGAATTGTACTGGTATGTAGGCGAACACCCACTGTCTCAGTTTCTTACAGTCAGAGGATACCACTTCTACGAAATAAACTAAGACTGAAACTAAAGATTTTCGTGATTGAACTGATTTTAATCTTTTAGTAATGGATAATAATGGAAAATAAGCCCAAAGTGACAACCGTTAGACTTTTGGTCAAACCAACAGTCCAAATCCAAAGTTATCCAACAGAAAAAAGCAACTTAATCTCCCATTTTAGAAACTGGGATCAGTGAACGTTTAGCATTTTTGCTTCATATAAAAACTACTTAATTATTGATTCTAGATTAATTTTCTTTCAGTCTACTTAATTTCACATTTTTGTAATTTAGATGTAACTTCACGACCTGTAGTTTATGCTCACCTGAGTGTAAAAAAGACAGAGATGTAGCAAGCAAAGACTGATGTTTTAATATGAAAGATTTGTTGTGTTAACATTGTAGACATGTACAGTAACATGTATCGCAAATGACAGTTGTGTTGTCTTCCTCTTACTGCAATAAATAGCCGATAATAAACATTTCACAATGTTGGGCTGATAATATATCGCCTCCCAGGTAAATGTCTTTTATCACTCACAACACTTTACTGTTGTAGCATTAGAGTTTGCTAAAGTAGCTGTTAGCATCTCCTGTTTGAGATCTACTCATGCAGGTACAGACGGCAGTCACAGGATTACTTTGACACCAGTGACCGATACTTGATTTTTGTAGCCAATTCCGATATTAATCACCCCAGGCATCTTTTTCTGGTTTACAATCCCTAAATAAGATTTCATATCAGCCATCATATTTGCCCAGTACAGATATATCTGTGACAGACCCACATATCTCTCAGGCTATATTTGATACTGAAGAAGCTTTGAAAACATGATGATTCTCTGGCAAGTCCTTGAATTATGAGGAGCGTCATCTTTCTATGATTTCTAAGTGAATTTATAGACATTTATCTGCAGTGGACGTCATAGACTGAATCCAGAAATGTGTGTTTCATGTCTGCCTGTTCAGATTTGATTGAGTTACAGTATGCTGCTGCTGCTGCTGCTGCTGTTTGTCATATTAGTGAGTGAGCTACAAGAACAATAACTACAATAACTAACTTCCCGGCCTGCACCTTTCCCATTTCTCCTCACGCAATATGTTTTCCTCACGCCTCACCCTCTGCCTCCCCTCCTCCCCGACACCCCTGTAGAGACACGCCTTACAGTTTGAGAACCTCTGTTGAAGATTATCTCACAGGTGGCACCCTGTCGTGCCAGGTGAATAATCTGTCTTAAATCCCTCTCTGCCCAGTTCATGACAGCACACATTACTCAGTATTCTTTGAAAATGTTCGGCCTCTTTTATCGCAGACTTGGCTTTGGCGCTTGTAACTGCATCTGACCGGGACTGTTATGTAACTGAGCACCTAACTGTAAAGTGACATAACACCAAGAAGTTAAAGCCCCTCCTTGTCTCATCTACCATCTATTAGCGATAAAGGGATTGAGCTGTTTGTCACACGGGATGCAAAGATGAAAAGACTGAAGAGGAGGAGGGAGACTATCTGTTTTTGGACAATTGTTAGTGTAAGCTTTGAAGAAACGTGTGTTTCTGCTGCTCAGCATGGAACAGCTGGGAAACTCAAAGCCTCTCGCATAGGGAACATGAAAGGTGTGAAAGCCTCAGAGCGTTGGAGGTTGTGGTGTGAGCCAGTAATACTGAGATGATTAGGTATCTGATGACGTTCATGATGAAGGGCTGTATCGAAGATCACAGCAGCTACAAGCAAGGAGAGGACCTCATTTATTTCCTCACTGTGATTTTTAGCCTGAAAATGTCTGATTGTCCTTAAAAAACAGAAAAATTGAAAACATAATTTGCAGGTTTTAACACATTCTGGAGACGGCTGGTCAGTTTTTACAGACACGTGAGTATGCCAGCGCCTTTCGGAAAAGAAACTGATGATAAAAACAAAATTATTATAAGAATTTCACTCTGAAACTCAACTCCCATGTGTTGTGTTTTCACCTAGCAGCAGGTGTGCTTCATATTAAATAGGTCCAGAGAAAGCCAGAAACATGTCATCCTCTCTGATTCTGTGCCAGGCGTCTGTTATTATTTATTGATCCGATGACCCACTTTACCAGGAGGATATCGTTACCACTTTCCAGTAATGAAGATGTCACACTGTGTAGGAGGTCCCGGGTTTCTTTTCTATCTAATCAAACTCCGTATCCGTCCCCAGGCTGCGTGCCTGATGTAGACACGGTGTGAATTTGATGCTGTTTGAAGTTTTTGATTCAACTTTTTTTTTGTATCTCCTGTTGTCTTATGTCCTATTTTACGTCTGTTTACAGTAAAGCTGGGGGATTTTCGACTATGTTTTTTCTTTCCAGTTTAAATCAAAAGCTCACTGCCAAGTTAGCTGAAGTTTAAAGACCGTTTCAAGGCTAATAACCAAAACTGAAACAAGCAGATGACCTAATTCGTTGGTCGACAGAAAAATAATCTTTGTTGGTTATTAAGATGTTTTATGTTTGAGATTTACTGTTTGTCTTTGTCATATATGATGGTACGCTGGATATCTTATCTTCAAATAAGGAACTGGAATACACCATCTTAGGCTCTGGCAAAATAAAAGTAACATTTTTCACTACTCTGACATTGAATTTGCAGCCCTACTTATGACATATCTCTTTCAGCACTTACCTTGTATGGAAATGTACTCTTATTCGTTTGTGTAATAAACAATTTAAATGTTATTGATTGTCATTGTCATTGTAGCTCCTACTCTGGACATGTCTGTACATTGTTTGGTTTATAAAAGTCAGAAAATGGAGAAAAATTAGATGATGTCCTCAAAAGTCTTGTTTTGTCCACAACCCAAATATATTCAGTTTAGTGTCAATGAGCAGTAAAGAAACCAGAAAATATCCACTTTTAAAAAATCCAAGAATTTTGGCCTTTATCTTAAAAATTTCCTCAAACAGGTTTATTGTTTATCAAAATAGTTGACGAGCAAGTATCATCTGTCTTGTCCTTTTGGTGTCAGGTTCGGAAAGTTTTGTCACACGAGCTGATAGCTTAAGGTTCTCAAGGTGGTTCTTGGCTGTTTAGGTATCAGGACCTACATTTTATCATGCATTAGACCTAGCAGATTAGTTAACGGCACACTAAACCCTGTCTGCGGTCCTCTTTGACCCTGTTAGAGTGTCTTTCGACCCATTTTTGGTTGCTGACCTACCAGCCGAGAAACACTGCCTCTGGTTGCTTTGTTTGTTTCCACAGAGCCATGCCTTGTGATCCTGAAAGTGTGTCACCCGTTGACTCATGATACCACTTCGCCTTTTCAAACATTAAACACCTTTAAACCCAATATGGAAGCGTTGTGCAGCAGTGACCTGGGCGATTGATGCAGGGTCTGATTGCCTGCTGCATGGCGACGTGTCGCCCTTTGGCACACGTACGCTAAATAGGACAGTTTGACATGTTGCACTGCGGCTCAGCTGGCGATACATTCAAAAGAGAAGTGCAGCTGTTACCCTAATTCTCTGCTAACATGAAAGCTACAGTTTCTGTGTATGTTTTCTTCTGCCTGTGTGCATGTACGTTTGTTTGTCACGTGTCGTGCAGCCAGTGGGAAGGGCAGGTGTCGTCCGTGCCTCCTTGCAGTTAAGTTTTACGGGGGCTTTTGTAAGTGTGAGGTTGCTGTTCCTGCTGTCAGCAGCACGCTGTTACAATCCCTGACCCCGGCCAGCGGAGTCAGCCTCGCTGAGCTCCAGATCTATTGTTGTAGCACTGTGTGTCTCGGTAGCTAAGCAGCAGTTGGCATTCAGCCACACCAAGCTCTGTGTCATGCAGGGTTGCAGAGGCTGAGAGCTTACTCACACACACACTCACACACACACACACACACACGCACATAAAACATTATATACACACCCATACGTATAGCACATGTGTACAAGAGATGCCAACTTTGAGCTAATTCCTGAGCCATTTTAATGATCAGCAATGCATGTTTTTCCTCAATGAAAGCCTCATTTAAACAATTGACACGGGTTGTTTCACTGCATAATCTGTGTGAATTAAATTGTCTCTGTACTGGTTATTATTGTTTATATAAAATGTGGATTAGTGGGGCTTTAAACATTAAAATTGGCATTAGTTTGATGGAAATCCCGGTCTCTAATGTTTAAGATTAATGTTGAGCGTTTCCGTGCAACACCTCAAACTCTTTAACATACTTTTGGTTGCTTTGCATAAATTACGCTCCACCGAATAATTGTTCAGTCTAGGGTTGCAACAGTATGAGTTTCTGTGATGAGAAGTACAGTGTTGTGATCAAATAATCAAAGGGCGTTGCAGAGGTGACAGTTATGTGTAGGAATTTGTTTTTTGTTTTCTCTCAGCAAACAGATAGAAACACCATCTTTACTCAACACTTCTTTTCCATGTTTTACCATCCTAATTTTTATTGTACAAGCATTAGATTTTCTCTTGACTTCCCATGGAAACCATAACTATGTACACAGTTGTCTTGAAATATATTCCAGAGTCTTCTTTGTCTACGAGTAAAAGTGCAATCAATGCCGAGATGCCGAGACCTTCAAAAAGTGGTTTCAAGATCATAACAATCTAAAAAATAACATGGCTTTACGGTATCACGTTATCACAGAATTATTATTACTATTATCAGTTACTGTGACAGTTAAAGGAACATCCACATGAAACTGGACTGGACTGAGAACATTAATATGGTAAAATTCAAAATCATAGATAAGCAACCGTCAATTTTCATACTGCGGTATACCTTGAAACTGTTATATTTATGCAAATCTAATCCGGTCCAATATGAACATTTCCAGGGAGAGTGGGTTGAGTGAGCTGATGTCCTTGAGCTTCACAGGAGAAAGCAAGAAGGATGTTTGATTGAAGAATGAGGGAGACCTGGCCTCTGGAGAGGCTGCTGCTGTTTTTTTGTTTTTAATAGTAGAGTTGAGACAGAGAGATAATTCAGCGCTCTGGACATGTGTTCAATAACAGGACGCACCGCTCTGAGACTTATTTTGCTCCTAGTCCTCAGTGTCTGGATCCATAGGTGGAAATCAATTCCTGGCAAGTCAGCCAACAGCTCCCTCGGCACTACTCACTGTGTGCACATGTGAGTGTGTGTGAGTGTGTGTGTGTGTGTGTGTGCGGAGAGGATTTTACATGCACACAGTTAAGAGCAAGTGTTTTAGTATGCACTGACAATGCTGCATGTGTGCTTGTGTGTGAGTATGTGGGATTAACCCCCTCTGTGGGTGGAGCAGGTGGAGCTCAGGCTTACATCCATTTTGCAGTTTAAACACACTCTTCTTCGCCTCCCCCTCCTTCCAGGTCCTCCATTTTAATTTCATTGCCTCCATCCAGAATAAATCATCCTTCCCTCCACCCCGACCTCGCTCTCCTCCTCCATCAGAAAAAGCTGAAAAGATTCACAACCTTTTATAACTAAAATGTGTTGAACCCTTAACTGCGCCACCTCCATCCTCTTTCCTCCCTCTCACTGTGTGTGATGAAGCTGTGAACTACAAACAGCTGTACAGATTCTGATTTTGTGGTGTGATACACCGAAAATAGATCTAACACAATGTTAACACTTCAGGAGCGAGAGTTAAAACTCAAAAGTGTTCCTTCTTCAAGTGTGAGGCTGTGAAACAGTTTTAATGTTAGTATGCATGAGCAGGTAGGTTCTCAGTTTGCAGGTAGGGCACTCAAATAGGACAGTCGAAACCAAATCAGCTGTGTGAACATCGATGGATGTGTATCATTCACTGTGGTTTGGTGGGCAGATACTTACATTACTGTAAAGTGTTTTGTCCTTTTTAAGCCTCATCAGATAATGTGCAAGTTAAGTCTTTGTAGCTGTTTGAGACCAAAGATGGAAACTCCACAATCAACCGCAGCGTATCAAAATTGGTCAACCCCTAAAGCTCAGCTGCGACACTGTAAGCACCCTGTAGCTTCCTGTTTTGGTGTGGGAACTTTTGCGAGTATGCACCCACAGTATTCATGCAACCTCTTTACAGGACTCCAGTGAGCATGTGGGCTGGAGGTGTGATTGACAGATTGGTCAAAGAGATTGACATAATGTGTTGGAGGAGTTGTACTGGCATTAGACAGCATTGTGTTCATTGCTGCAGAGCTGTGCAGCGTGCGTACTGTTTGTTGGAGGTTAGATCACAGAGAAAGATTGAAGCGACACACTGTAGCTGGACATTTTGAGAAATATATTTATTCACTTTGTGTTGGAGAGTTCGCTAAGAAGATCTATATCACTCGCATGACTGCCCAGAAAGAGCGAAACTGAAACCAGAACATCACCAAGAAAGAGGAAACCTCATTCAAAACCCAACTGATGTTTAGTAAAAACAAAAATGCCCAAAAACAGTGCCTTGGAACATGATCTTACACATCAGCATGTTGTGTGTTATCTAATAGTGTTGTTTTAGTGGCCTTAAGAAAACACCATTCCCCATTAGCATTAGATCTTCACGAGCTTAATGTCACGTGTTGATAAAATAGCAGAGTCCGTGGGTGAGTCGCAGCTAGCTCAGACATGTTTGTAGTAACAGCAGGACAAAGAGGAGCAAACAGTCTAAAACTATTCAGTCAGCAGTGATAACTACAAAAAAAACTACATGAACTTTGGCTCTCCCTTATGTAAGAGGCTACAGCCAGCAGCCTTGTTAGCTTAGCTTTGCCAATTAAACAATGCGTTATTGTTTTCACAATTCAGATTCTGTACGAAATAAACAAGATATCACGGGTTAATTCGAGAGGTTTAGAGACAGAGTTGGTGATCGTGCTTGTAGGCAGATTTTAAAAACCGTCAGACAGAGCCAATCTCCATGCTAAGCTAAATCTGCCGTGGATGATAAACTGATTTGAGTTTGTTTTGGGGGGATTTTCCAGGTTGTTGCTAAACAATCAAAGGACATCTGGTAAAGTTTTTAAATGTTTGCTGAACACAAGCATCTCAATATATTTTTGTTAGTCAAGGCCCTGACACGCCAGACCGACAGGCGGATGTTGGTCAACGTCAGGGTCGTCGGCGAACATCTGTGGCCCTTGTTGTTGCAGTTTGTCCCGCACCGTTGGCACTGGACCTTACCGGAGTCTTTTTGGCCCATTGAGCATGTTGAATCTGCGGCACAGCCTGTCAGTGAGAGAAATGACTGTGATTGGAGAAAAGAAACGGAAAAAGTGAGAGCCCCTTGAGCCTGTCGCTGTAATATCCATGATTTTACCAATTTAGGGCAGTTTCTCCTTATATTACTCCCCCGCTTATTTGCCAGTGCTATTTGCAGCTTTTGCTCAGACAGCTGTAGTCTTTGCGATGTGTTCAAGTGGAGCTTTTTGGCTAAAACACAGGCGACAGTCAGCCTTCTTTGCTGTCAGTTTGGTGTGTCACCCTGGACATTTGGCATCAATGAAGTGAATGATTTTAGATGACTGTTAAACATAAACAAGGCCGATATAATCACTCAGCTCATATGTTTTTGTATATATATTGTCAGTTTTTGATGCTTCACAAATGCTCATACAAACACTGCCTTCGTCCATATTGAATAATGCTTATGTCTGACATTATGTCTTGAATATGTACTTGGAAGGCCTCTATATGAACTTCTCCCACTCGGTCCGATGGGACTATATCCGCCTTCCTGCTCTTCAGTGCTCAGTGAGTGTTTTATAACTGTCCCCCATCCCCACTCATCATCAAAACACTTTACTGCCAATGCTTTATTCATGTGTGGTTTACATTCTCTTAGCAGAAAGGCACTCTGGGAATTGTAGGAGAAATATTCAGCTTCATATGAGGAAGTGAAGTAATGATCTTCCTCCTAAAAGGCAGCACATCATATTTACTGTACATCCTGCTTTTTTGTGGAGTGAGTGGGAGAGAGGGGAGCATAAACAAGAGAGGTCATGACGTGAACTTGAACTCATACAAGAGTTCCTTGAGTTGTTGTAACAGGAAGTCCATCCTTTTCTTCTTCTTCTTCTCATGCCTTCTTTTCTCACAAATACTTTCTCTGCTCATCTGATTTCCTGTGTATTTAGAAAGATGCGTGTGTTTTTGAGTCATTCTGTGAAGTCAGCATTTACAGACAACCACCTCACTCAGCAGATAGAATAATTCTCGTGTACTCCCGACCATCGTCATGTCTGTGGTCTTCTGATGAAGGTCTTTTTCGTTTTAATTTGCTATAAATTCTTTGGAGTTTGAAGTGTGTCGGTGTAGAGGTCCCATCCCTCCCCATTAAAGCAGCCAATCATAGTGGCTAGATCAGTGCCAAATCTAAACAGCCATGCTTTAAAAGATCCACAAATTTGAAGGCTTGTCAGACACCAAAACTCTGCACAGCTGCTTGAAATGCTGTGAGGGAAACTGTGAGGTCTGTGAGGTCTGTTTGGATACATGAAATGAAACATCAGCTGAAATCTAAATTTAGAAAACACAGTTTTGGGATAGAAATTGCATTTGAATCCTGCTTCTTCCAACAAACTAATCTTTGTGTTAATCCTTTCTTTGTCGCTCTGCAGGGCAGGACAAGTGGCGCTGCGAGAGACGGACACATGAAGCATGAGAGGGTGGAGCTGAGGCTCAGCTGACCCTTCCCCTTCCTTCTCCTCCTTTCCCCCCGTGCTCCATTCGATCAGCACCCTCCCCCCCTCCTCCCTTCCCCTCCTTTCCCCTTCCTGTCTCCCTCGCCCGGTTTGGATCTCACCTCCCCTCCTCCTCCGAGCCTCAATCAGTCGAGCCCGATGTACTCCCCGGAGCAGGAAAACATCTCCACCACCGCCTCCACCAAAGTGCCAGTGAAGTATGGAGAGCTCATTGTGCTGGGGTAAGCAACAAATGATGCTAATCACATCCAGAACAGACCTCTGTGAATGTGTCCTTTGTTTTTTATTTTTATTCACAGTGACTTCCAATAATCAAATTAGCTTAAGTGTGTGGTTTTGAAAAATTACTTTAAAAATACTTTAAAGGTTCTGTAGACGAGCTGCTCAGGTGTAAATAAAATCATTTTGTGATTGAATTATTTGATGCGGTTGTGTGTCACAGCTCAACTACTTAACTGAATGACAACAAGCATACACATTAAAATCTCTGGCATATAGTAGAGCGCATACCTCCGCCAAGGACCATCAATCCCATCAAATCAGTCAAGCCTAATTCATTGTAAAACATTTTTTAAATGCACTAGATCCAGACTTTTTGGACTCACTCATAGATACCAGCCAACTAAATTTTTTTTTTCATCACGATCCATGAATTTTGGAAATGTTTTATACGAAGGTAAATGCATTTGTTAGACCTTAAAGATACAAGTTTGGCCAAAAATGCAAATTCACTCATTACCTCCTCCCCCTCATGCTGATGGAAAGTCAGTTGAAGTTTTGAAGTCCACAAAACATTCCCGTAGCTTCACAGCTAAACAGCAGTCTCCAGAAGCGTGGGGTCCCAAATTGATTTGAAAAGATGTTATTAACATCCTCTAAAGTGCGTCACGCTCATGCACCCTCTTCAGATGGGCGCTTTCAGCTTAAGGTCCAAATTACATCTGTTCAAATCAGTTTGGGATCTCAGGGCTTTCGGAGACTTAGATTATGCCGGACAACCTGTACGGAGCCATTTTATGTTTTTTTTTTAAAGTTTTTTTTTTTTTTTACCTTCTTCCCCATCTACTTCAGTTGTTTAGGAGGATGCTACGAAATTGTTTTGCTGTGAAGCTCCAGATTTTTTTTGTGGGCTACGAATCTTCTCCTGACTTTCCAGCTGCTTTAGGTTTAGCAGGTAATGACTGAATTTAAATTTTTGGGTGAACTTTTCCTTTAAGGCACTTGGACACAGTGCTGTGCTGCGATAAAGACGTACAGTGTTGTTGTGTTGTTTCCACTGTCTGCCAATGATGGCACATTATCTAATTAGAGGTAATCATAACTTCAGATGGAAATATCTGTGACGAGGAGAAAAGAGCTATTGTTCTGCTGAAGTGTCCTGAGGGAGTGTACACCGATGATTGAGAAGCACTCTGATTGGTTAATTACAGTGCAGAGATCTAATGCTTTTCCAGAAAACACTATAAACACTGGTGATATTTTTGTCTAGTTGCAAAGGGTCATGCACTCACACTTAAAATGTAGTGTTTCTTGGAACCGATGAGGTGAACCACATTACTTGATATTTTATAAGATGAGGTCAATTTTGGCCAGGAGCAGCGCCGGATACCCAACATCAACACCTTGGCTGTCTCTCCCACTAGAGACTTGTTTTGTCCACATACTCAGCTGTAGGAAAAACCCTCCACCCCACCCTGCATCTTCAGCATAGAAGACATATAACCACACACACACACACACACACACACACACACACGCTCATGCTCACTTTCTCCAATAACAACTGACAGTGAAGGACTTCCTTTATCTGTCTGTCTCCTGTTTATTCCCCAAAGGGCTATTCCACTCCACTCCCCGTCCCAGCCCACTCCGCAGAGGAATGCAGATGTCGGAAAGACTCCTTACACGCACACGCTCACATATACACACACATTTTTCATGTCTCACTCAGACGCACACAGTTGGTTTCACAGCTGACTCACAGTTTGTTGTTCTGGGTTGTGCTGGAGCCGTATTGTCAGGGAGATGACCGTGGAAATTTTCCCTCGTGGAAAAAGCGCAGTGAGCAGTAAACGCCGCTCCATGCCTTTACAAGGGAGAACCCCATTTTTCCGCTTTGCTCTTCATTTTCCGCTCCTAGTTTTTGATTCTAGGTCAAGCCACCCTTTTTAATAGGTCAGTAGGGGTCCTTTTTGCTTGATGGCGTGAGTAGTCACACACTGTGCTGCAAGTAACGCTCCTCTAAGTGTAGTGAGTTTGTCTTACAGTATGTTTTGTGAAGGGCCTTGAACCCTGACATTAGCACCATGGTTTCCAGGGAAGTGACTACGACACTATGCCACTGGAGCAGGGCAGCCAGTTGACTACCACTAACCTGTGATTTATGTAATATAAAGCCACATAAGGCCATGAAAACATAGGATGCTCTCTGACTTCAGCCAAACACAAAACACAGCTTAAATGGAGCTACTAACATTGAGAGCAGAGCGTTAAAGGGTGCAAACGGTGATACTTGGCACATTTAACTTATTACATTAGCATCTGGTTGCTCAGGAGCCTGTTGTGAATGATGATGATGCCTGTGAGGTAACTGTTAATCAAAAAAGCTGCTCACTAAACTGCTAACTAGCTCCAGGTGCTCAGTGGTATTTTGCATTGTGTGAAGTGCATTTCCCTCCTTAGAAAACATTTGCATTTGCATCCTTTTTTAAAATGTTTTAAGATGTTGCATCATTTGCATCCACGTTGCTGGCTTGCAGACTTCTTCTTCCTTGCCGTTGTTGGTGCGTTGGTCCACTGACCGCACATGTGAGTGTCCTCATGCTAAAAAGAAGAGGAGTCACCTTAAACCAATTTAAAATGGCTTCCTTTCCGTATGTGGAAGACGTGGGTGCATGTAAGTAGCGAGGAGTTTGGGAGTCATTCCCTTGGACATGTTTCAATTAAAAAAAAACATTTCATTGACATTTAACACCATTTTTATGGCGATGACTGTGTACAAAAAGTTGTAAACGGCAGAACAGCTAATAAATAAACAACACCCAAATAGCTTCAAGGCAAAATTAGCTTACAGTGTCCACTGGGGACCAACTACAACCATTAGATCATTTATTAAGTCATTCAGTTACTTTTAATGCTCTCCATATTAATTTTGCAACTATTTGGCTGAAGTGGTTCCCTGCATAAGGCTTGTAACGACAGGGAAAACTGTGACTGCGTTGTCTTAAATAACCACATGACAGAACAGAAAAGAGTCTTGTACAAGACAACAAACCTTTCACCCTATAACTGATAATGTTTGTAACAATTCTGTACTTTTCTCATTCAAATCTGCTTTCTGTGTGCAGTAACTCTGGGTATTTTGGTTAGTTTTACTTAACAAGGTGAAGGACAGTTCAGGAAATGACTTATAAGCCAGTACAGAGCACGACAGCGCTAACTAAACGGTTCAGCTGTGATAAAACTCCACCCACCTGCTTCTCCCGGCAGGCTTAAAGAAAGCGCTTGGATTTAATTGTGACTAAGAACAGACTGGCACATGCAGATATTAATGGAGAATCCCATCAACACATAGCGCAGTGTTGTGTCTGACCTCCTCGCTAACCCCAGCCCAACATTACCATGTTTGAAGCCCAGTGATGCTAATGGCCTAATCCAGAGGAATGCTGCAGCGTCTCTGGGGACGATCTGTTTACAGCCGTAGTGGACTCACATGTGGCTTTTTAAACAACTGTGACGTCACTGGACACACTGCAGCCCCTCCGAATCCATTTCTGTCTGCCTTTATACGTCTGTGTTAGCATAATTGTGTGTCCACGTGAATGTTTATGCATTTTCCACGTGTCAGGGTTGAATATTATTGTATGCCATTAACCTCAAGTGCAGCACAGTGCAGCAGTGTTGAATTGGCAGAATATTATTAATTTTTAAGACAGTATAATGCCAGTAATGATAGTGCCTGATATTTAAATGTATTCAGGAACAGTGCTTACCAAATTCAGGAATAAGCATTTCGTCATTAGTCACTTTGGTTTGAATGACTTTGTTTTTTTCTTGTACTGAAAAAAACTGTCCGAAATGTATATATATAGATAAATATAGGTGCAAATACTGTACATGTTTTTCTTCATTTAAATCACAGCACATACAACAATACATTTCGATAACCACAATTATCCAAAAGAGGAATAAATAATGACTTTTTTTGTTCAGTCGCCCAGCAAATCACCAAAATACTCACACCCTTGAGTTTGATCTGAATAATATTAACACACGGACGAAGAAACATTCTCTCACTTCTCCTTCCACTCTGTTTATTTAATTTGGCACATTCAAACGTCAATTTTGTCATTTAATATCCACTTTTTGAATTCTTTGTCTTTAAATACTGTATGTTTAACAAAATAAACAGACTTATTTGGCAGCCTCTGCCTTCACTCTATTAAACTTATAATGTTAACACATGTAAACAGAGACACAGAGAGACTCAGCCATGGACCATAATTATCCTCAGAACCTGTCTTTATCTTTTATAGGTTTACTGTATAAATGGGAGCTTGTTGCTGCTCACTGAGCTTCACTTTACTAGTGTTACGAAGGAAAAGACACACACACACACACACACGCTTGCTGCCTATTGTGGGAATTGGAGAATACAGTACGGGTCTTTTCCTAACTTTGCTTCAAACAACCTAAATGTTAACAGAGACTCACTTGTTGCTTTGCTTTGGCCTTTCTGGGATTGTTTTGAGAATATTTGGATATATTTACGCACACACACACACATTACTGCTACCCATGGGAAACCTTTGGCTTGAACTGCCAGTAGACGGCCCTGCCCTCTCTCCGGATACGGGCTAAACTTCACCATGGTTACGCTCTTGCCATGGTTACACTTCCCAAACGTTGCTGCGGCTCTGTTCTCTCACCATGGTTACTCATAAACCCTCCGAGCGCCGTTTGATCCCAACAGATCTGCTCTCTCAGAAAAAACATTTCGCTGCAGGCTGGGCGTCCTTACAACCTGTCTGTGGCGTCTCCACTGGACTCGGTTCAATGGGTGGTTTCAGTTCAAGAGTCTGATTGGTCAGAGACACGTTCCAGCTGTGCTGAGGTCCTGCAGCATGGCCAGTTCTGCTGCAGCCACAGCGTTTTCTCATTATTGTTGTTTTCTCCTTTTAAAAAAAACTTTTCAGACATAACACACACACATGCATCTGCAGTCCTGGTTGAAAGCAATGAAAAATAATCACTTCTTCTGCTTCTGCTTCTTTGACGTTGTTGCTGTGTCGTCCCTTGATTGTAAAGCTTATCACCGGATTCCTGCATTTTTGGAAATCTTCTAAAAAGTTCTGAAACCTAGAAAGATAGCTTTGGAAAGCTTTGGTTTGGTTTGGTTGCTGATTAGACTTGCTGGATTTCTTAGAAAATATTAGAAATAATATCTCATCATAGCTCATCGAAAAGCCGTAGGAAGCAGCTTAATCTCTGATCATGTCTGCGCTGTTATTTATTGCAGTGGAGTATACTCGCAGTATATCAGCGAAGCCGGAGGAGTCCATAACTTATGTGGCTTCTGGATGTCATAACAATGTTAAAGTAGCGAGCGGTGTTTATGCATGTGGTAATGTTTATAAAGCTGTGGCTCTGTTAGCAGGAATATCACTTCACACTAGTGATGGCTTATCTAAAACATGTGTGTGCAAAAAGAATAAAGGGACGTCGACTGCTCGCAGTTTGACTACAGCCGATGTATTTCATATACGTACAGTATGTTTGTACCTTACATGAGACATATGCTCATTTTCAGGTTCATAATTTTATTCTGAGTTACTGCTAGAATAGGTTTACATGCTTTAATGCTCAGAAACACATCAGTTTTCTCATACTGTGCAGCACTGTATTCCCCCTCTGTCTGACACTGTGCTTTAGCTCCTTTCTCTTTAAGGCCTCTCCTCTGATTGGTCAGCTCACACACGCCTGTACCAGCACCGCTAACAACAACAGTGCCGCTGTGCTAAATTAATTCTTACATACCAAACTAGCCGCTAAGCATAAATTAGGCTTAAAAAATTGAACATGAACATGTAGCGTGATGTCACAAAGTCACAGAAATAAAGGTGAGACTACTGACGAGGCGAGGAGAGAGGAGCTTCTGTTGGTGCGGACTTTGGCCTTCTTAACTTCAAGATCTTTTACATGCACAAGAACATTTATAAAACACTAAAGGAAAGGAAAAACATATAATCTCATTGTTTATATCATAAAACAAATCACAACGTTTGTTCACAATAACTTCCAGGTAAAAAACCTCTATCTAAATTTGTTTTATTTCAGTATCTGCTCCAGAGGCCGGGAATTCAAAGGATTTAGTAAAGTTTGACTAAGTTTTTCGGAAAACCCCGTCAGATTATAGGAGGTGTTTCCAAACAAGTCTTAATGGGTTTAACGTCACAGTTACATCTGAAAACGTGAACAAACAAGTTCCCTGATTTCACATATCTCCGTGATGTTAATCAACCACCAGTAATCTGCCCGTATGTGTTGTTGTTAGGGCAACATCATGGTGATTCTGTCCCAATACACTCTGCAATGTTAAACACCAGATATCCGGGTTTGATAAACTGAACAGTGGATGGAGATGATTAATGTTTTCTTACTTGCAACACACTCAGACACACACTCAGAGACACACAACAGCACAGTCAGCGTTGTCGGGAGTCACAGAGACTCCATTCTGTTGCAGGGAACGCCTCTGTTTATTCTCCTTTCCTCCACCATGTATCAGGATAAATGAGACTCTTTGTGTGTTTATTTTCTCAGCATTTCTGGGGAATATGTTTGGAGGGCTTTGTTGTTTATGAGACATGATGTGCTTTTGTAATAAAGCACATATGAAGAATATAGGCTGCTATATGTGTGTGTGTGTGTGTGTGTGTGTGTGTGTTTGTGTGAATGTGGTCTTAGGGGCATGGAGGGAGTGCAACAAAATGCCTCAAGCATTTTTCCACAATGACTAGTTTTTCCAGTGTATTATACAGCTGCTCAGACTATAATGCCCTATTGTTTTGTGTGTGTGTGTGTGTGTGTGTGTTTATATTTATGTGCGCTTGTTTATGTGTTGCATGTGCAGGTACAATGGCTCTCTGCCTAACGGGGACCGAGGCCGACGTAAAAGCCGCTTTGCACTCTGCAAGAGGCCGAAGGCAAACGGGGTGAAACCCAGCACAGTTCACGTCGCCTGCTCTCCACAGGCAGCCAAGGTGAAACACACAACACAACCTTTTTACCCTGCACACAATGATTTATGTTTGAATGTGCCTTTAGTGTTCGTGAAACTTATTAAAAACACGCAGAATTATAAAAGAAAACACATTTGCTTCAAATACAGGATAGCATTCCTTTGTCGTCTTTGTCGGTGCATGATTTTGTTCGTCTGACAACATCAAATACAACACACCCAGTTCGGTGGATTTGACCTGCGCTGCTCCACCAAAGGCTTTTGTGATATTCTGTTTGCTTTTTGTTCTGTGATATTAAAGCATCAAACACACACACGCCCCATCGGCATGACAGGAAAAGGACAGAGTTCAGCAAAACGTCCCTGAGTTAGCAGAAAAAGCACGCAGAGGAGGTATTTGAACAACGTTTTTTTTTACACGGCGTTTCACTGGAACATGCTGAAGGTTTATACGAGAAATAAATGTGAACGGTCCAGTGGAGGGAAACTGAGCGTTTTCTAGTAAAACGTCCTGGGAAGCACATGTGCGTCTGTTTCCATCGTCAGTTATAAGATCTCCCAGAAATCCTCCAGAATCTGTTAAAAGACGAGGGGATTGTAAGGTGTGCGTGTGTGAGCTGACCTTTGCTTTTTTGGTTTAACATCTGCACTTCGTGGACTCTCTGTGGACGCGCACACACGCAGGCCTTTAGCTGAGAACTCAAAGAGTGATTACCCTTCTGACCGTTGGGTGGTCCTGACTAAGATGTTGAGGCTGCATTTAGTCCAGCTAGTGACTACATAACTGAACTTCTCACCCACCCCACCCTTCCTTTGTGTATCTATTGTTCTCCGTAACGACCAGTGAGCACATGTCAGAGGTGTTTTTGCTTTAAACGTGTTCACGTGAAGTTCTCCTGTATTTTTTTAAGTGAAGGGTTTACAAGAGAGCATCTGAAGGTCTTTTACTTTTGTCTTCCTCTTCTTATCTCTCTTCTTTCTTCTCATCAGGCCATAAGCAACAAAGACCAGCACAGCATCTCTTACACTCTGTCTCGAGCGCAGACGGTGGTGGTGGAGTACACCCACGACAGCAATACAGACATGTTCCAGGTAACGAGCCTCAGCTTTTACCACCAGGACTGGAGTTTTACAACCGGTCCTTATCTCTTCCACTGGAATAATCTTTTAATCAGTGCACCTGGTCTGAGATCAGTTTTGCACGACAGCAGCCTGGGACCCAATGAAGAGCTTTTCAAAGCCTTGCAGTCTGCAGGTGGCTTTACCAGCACAGTCAGCAGTTATGATACTTTAAAACCTTAAGCGCTGATTGCAGATATTTGAGTTATGTTTGAGCACACAGACATGATGCACATATTTTAAGGTTGTTCACTACATCGCAAAAAGACACTTTTTATTACAATCATCTAGTTTTCTTCAGTGTCAAAGGGCTTCAGTGATAGTCGTCTGTACATCTGTGGATGAATCTCAAACAGGAACTGCTAATCGCAAATTCAGCAAACTTTCACAGTGTCAGTTTGCTAAAATGTAAGCAAATAAAGATAACTATGGCAATATTATACTTCCTGTCCCCAAATTGTGGTTTCTAAGACTCAGAGTATACAGCTTGTTATCTGAGACACAGTTGTTTTCTATACGGTACAAAAATGACATTTCCTGCACGTGACCTCACTCATTTTTCAGTCAAAACATAAAGACACAAAAATCATTAAGCTGAGGTTCATTATTGACCTTGGAGACAGCAGTCATGAGAATAATCTCTCCACAAAGTGCATTTAGTGGCCATATCTGAGCTGAGATAGATCTGAGATAGTACAGAATGTCCTCAAGGTTATCGAGGGGTTGTCATGCAAGTTAGCAATGCATGTGAAGCAGCAGCAAGAGCCGAGGTCATCTACCTACATGCAGCTTAAAACAAAATCATATTATTGATTCCATAATGTACATTTTCTGCATGTATTACTTTTACTGACTCTTTACTGACTATTCCCAGAAGGAATAGATTATTATTTTATCTCAAAGTCTTGTTATTTGTCTAAAACCTGTTTGAACTGTTTCCATCTCTTTTCGCCAGATCGGTCGATCGACAGAGAGTCCTATAGACTTCGTAGTGACAGACACGGTGGCGGGCAGCCAGAGTAACGCAGACACCCAGTCGGTCCAGAGCACCATCTCTCGCTTCGCCTGCCGCATCAAGTGCCAGCGCACGCCGCCTTACACCGCTCGCATCTACGCCGCAGGCTTCGACTCCTCCAAGAACATCTTCCTCGGGGTGAGTCTGTGTTTGGGACTTGTGTAGGCGAATGTGAGAGAGTAAAAGTCAGAAAGATGAGAAATAAAAACAAAAAACTCTCTGTGAAAAACTTTTAACATGTTTTCTTTTCCTAGTCATGTCTGGTTTTACCTTTTGTCAAGCTGCAGCATGTCATGCAGACATTTTGGCATCAGTCTGTAGTGTGTACAACAAAAGGCTGCTGCAAAACAAGTCAAGAACAAAGAGTGAACTTTCCACTACTCCCTGTCCTCTCTTTAATGTTGCTTCGCACCCGGTTTTCTTCAGATGTTTGGGCTGGGAGAGTTGGCCAAGTCCCAAAATACTGTATATGAATGACTTCTGAACTTCTGTCAACTGTGACAAATAATATCAGTTAAAGATCTTTGATTCAGGACTGCATAATGAACATCCAAATCACATCTTCCTCGTGTCTTTGTTTTCCTCAGGAGAAAGCTGCCAAGTGGAAGACGTCGGATGGACAGATGGACGGGCTGACTACCAACGGCGTGCTGGTGATGCACCCTCGAACCGGCTTCACCCAGGACTCCAAACCAGGCGTCTGGAGGGAGATCTCAGTCTGCGGCAACGTCTTCACACTGCGGGAGACCCGCTCAGCGCCGCAGCGAGGAAAGATGGTGAGAAAAGATACAAAACATGCACCGAGGCGCCATATTCACTGCACATGATGCGTGCTGTGTGCTCAGAACACAAAACAGAGATTCGGATACTGAAGAGCTTTGACTGTCAGGGTGTGTTCACGGAGATTAACCTTAATAAAACAATGCTGCTTTGGAACAGAACAGAACTGAGCTTGTGCGTGAGAACAGTTCGGCTTTTTTAAGAAGATTACATGATGATGATGATGGCCTCACTAATCACAACAAAAAAGAGGCGGGACGTTTGGACGTGCAGGCAGCTGACAGTTGACAACTATCACCGTTAAACGAGCAACTTATAAGCAAATGTTACTCAAATGCTCGGGTGTCCTCATTCTCCATTTACAACACACTGTCTGCCCAAAACATGTAAGCGACAACAGGAGTACGTTCGTTCCTCTCTGGGTCTGGGCCCTCCAGCAGCTGTCTCCCCTCCTTCCCTCCTTCCTTCCCTCCTTCCCTTCCCTCCTTGTATCTGATCCATTCCCTCACTCCAGCTCACACAGTCTCACACTCAACTTACCAACCCTGTCACTCAGGCGGCGGGAGGTCGATCACAGCTTCGCATCACCAGGAGGTTATCCAGATGCCGTCTCCATGGCGACAGGTGCGGCTGTCAAAGCTGTGTGTAACAGGACCTTGTAAGGGGATCCTCCAGCTGATGTCAGAGTCTCTTAGCCAATCACAACACTCCCGCTGCATCGCCAGCGTGGCCACCTGTGGCATTTGTCTGATTGGATTGAGGTTGTTGGTGGTGTCTTTAATTAGGTCTCTGTTTTCTCCTCTCTCCTCTGCATTCTGTCTTCCTCCCACAACGCACACATCATCAACCACGAGCCCACAGTCAGCATGTCGGCAGTTCTCACATTAATCCGTCTCTTTATCTGGTCTCCCACCTGTTCTCAAGTCTCTCCGGCAGCAGCAGAAATTAACAGCTCTCTTATCTCCACCTGCCCTTTACCATCCAGGGAGTTAACCACGTGTGCATTATCCACCACTACAGAAACCACTCATTATTTCACAGCTGATTGACAGTTAAGATAGTCGGCTATGGGAAATCACATATTTTCATTATGTACGGTGACAGAACTTGATGGGGCTTCATTCTCATGCTGAATGCACACGAGTGGAAACCCCTCAGTGGAGTCTGATGTTGTCACATACGTTTTGGAGGGTTATGTCTGTTGTATTGGTACAATTATACTGATGAGAAAGTAAAACTGGAATCAGATAGACACTTGCCTGTAACAACACGTTCCCATACGCCTGAAGTCTGCCTCGCGTATCTTGCCTCCGTCTGGAGCGTCGGAAATTAACGCTACGTGTCCGCAAAATGCACTATACACATGAACGGGAGGGGCGGTGTCGGGCAAGTATGAGGATTTGATGGGGTCAGGGGTCAGTAAGCGTCCGCAGCAGCAGGGGCGACAATAAAGGAGTGATATCTCTGGTGTGCCATCTAGTGGTATCCTCCAGTAGCACGCATACATGTAGTATAAAGGCAAGTTTGTGAGCAATTTTATTCACAACATAGCCGGTTGTCAATGCGAACGAAAAGAGCAAGTAAATCTACCGTGAAGGTTCATTTGCAGATGACAAAATAGTTTTTAAAGCATACTGTACATATCTGCTCTTCAAGTCAAATATTCTGTCTTCTCCTTTAAGAAACAACCAGAGACCAAAAACTAGAACTTCATGTTTCTCAGGTTTCATGTTGAGTTGAGAATCAAAACTGTTTGGTAACTTTTTTCCATAAAACCAATGAAATGGCTTCATTTTAAACCCTATTTTTGCAAAAAGCAGTTGCGTCAAAGTTCTTTCTTAGGCAGACAAGAGCCACAGACTTTGATAATTTGGTTTCCCTGCTGCGGTCTCCGTATTATATAACTTACAGACATGAACACGCTTGTCTTGTCCTACACCTTCAATTGTTGAACAACGGACCAAACAAACATTCACTGGGGAAAAGTGAACTGCTAACGCAAAGTTCTCAGCTGCAGCACATTAAAGATTATATAAACGTACCAGCAAACGTCACTTTAGCCCGTTAGGTGCTCGTCTACAACATCTAACAACATACTGTCTGCCAACGATATGCAACCTACAACACAGGCTCTTGTCCCCTGCAGGTGCTCAGCCTGCCTGTTGTCAATCGAACACACACACAGAGGGAAAAGGGAAGACAGACACTACATTCAAAAAACATAATTACATTACTTCTGACATTGGCTTTGTGATCCAGTGTATTGCACCCTCCCCTCACTGCCTTTGTAAAGCACACGGCTCTCTAACTGGCCTGCGTTTGTGAAGGTTAACAGCTGAAGGACTTTCTGATTAAATAGGGGGAGAAAAAAGTCGTCTCAGCAAGTTTGCCGAAAAGCTATCCGGGCTAACATGTTTGTGTGTGTGTGCGTGTGTTTATGTGTGTGTGATTAGGTACTTGAGGTGTCCTTTGAATGAATTTGGGGTTTTTTAACATCCCTTGTGTGTTATCCTGCCTGTCCTTGGGTTTGAAAAACATGGCTCCCACCAAGAGAAAAAAAGATTCAGGCTAAAAATAACCGAAACATTTCTGTTTCCGAGGAACACTTTTGTTTGTTCTGAAGCAGTAAACACCCGCTGATATTTAACAGTTATTATGAGGTGAGGATGAATTACGAGCGGGTTCGTTTCAGCTTTTTTGGACGGACTCACTTGGCCTTGCATGCAGGGCAGCTGGTTGTCCTTCTGCAGATGGACACAAGGTTGAAGCCAGCGTAATTAGGAATATCTTAGAGTGCAGCACACACACACACACACACACACACACACACACACACACACACACGCTGTTGTGAAGTGTAATAAATGAGCAGAGTACAGTGTCTGAGCTCCTGCTGTGTTTGATGAAAGCTTTTGTGCTGATAAATGATTCACTGCTGCAATTAAATTATAACTGTGTCGATGGTGTGTGTGTGTGTGTGTGTGTTTACGCAGATTGAATCAACCCAGAGTACTCAGATCAATAATCTTGAGTGTGGTTATTTATCGACTACACAAACATTGCTTGATATTTTCATCTTTTTTGTTGACATGGAGGTAGTCTACAGATTCGAAGTTGCCGGTTTTGAGATCGGCTGGTAAAAATGCGAGCAGGGGAGGAAAAACAAACAACAACTGTTTCCCTGGAGCGAGACTCTGAACTCTTACCCGTTCCAGTTCAGCAGCTTGTTGGCCGACAGGAAAAAAGACTTTGGTTTTACTGGGCAGATGTGAATGTGTGTGTTACTGCACATGTGCTCAGTGAACCTTCCCAGATACATGAAGGATAAAAGACGGAGGCATCAGAAATGTGTTTGCTCTGTACCCTGAGAGCTGTTCCTCCCCTCATCTGTGTCTCACTTTTTAAAAATAGTTCATGATCCTTTTGCTGTCTTTCCATCCTTCATGTCACTGTTTTTGCGCTCCTCCCTGTCGTCTCCTGGTTATCTAAATGTGGAATTTCCCGCTGTGTCCCGAGCCTTAAGATAGCACTGCCCCCCCCCTCCGTCGTCGTTGTTCTTTCAATTTCCTCATGTCATCTTGCCTCCAGCTGTCAGTCCCCTGCCTCCTCCCTGAATCACACATCTGTCAGAGGGGAGTGGAAAAGTGTTACACTGCCACCTACTGTGCTCAGACGAGAACTACAAAGCTCAGAGCTCCACGTTTGAAGCGGGCAGGCAGCTGTCAGAGCTCAATTTAATCATGTTTGTGAGTCTTTGTTTGTGTGTTCGAATTGCTTTAAGAAATGGTAATAAATACATAAATTAAAAAACATCCCAATGTTTGGTACCATCTTTTTAGCTGAATGTCCAAATCCCTCTGGATTGATTGCAGTAGATTCAGATCACCTGTGGTGCAGGGTGTGGAGGCTGGCTGATTTCTTTGCTGTCTTTCTGATTGAGGAAAGTTTTGACCAGGTTTCTTTTATCTTTGACACCCAAACCCCTTCATACACCTGTCCTTTGGTTTCCATTTCATTTTTCCCCTGAAGAAGACATTATCAATGATGTATTTTTGAGGGCTGAACTTCCCCATAAATATATATTTTTATGTGGTTTGGGTTAGATTGTCAGGGATTTTCCTGCCACAATTGTTTAAGAGCCTTTCTTACTACAGTCAATCCTGGTGAAGCAGAGTAAACTTAAATAAAAGCTGCTACAAGGAACTTGTGTTTTTTCTGGCAGCCCCTTTGAACAAATGATGCGATGAGAAAGAAACTTTGTTTTGTGCCGTATCAGACCACCGTTCATTCTCAACACTAAGAATAACAATAAAAATTCAACAGAAATAGTGACGCTGATGGTCTCATTCTGATTCATAACCAGTATAGATTAACTTTACAAAATGTCACAGAAATATAATGATGACAAACAGATTCATCACTTAGATATGGGTATCCACATTTTTAGAGTTTTTTACTGAACTCTTTTTAAATGATCTGGGGGTGGAGGATCTGTTTGGACTACCGACCTCAGTATTTCTAAAATCCTGGTTACATAACCATCACATCTGGCTCTTCATCTTGTTTGATATGCATTTTAATATATTACTCTGCAGCAGCTCATCTCTATCACTTCTGTGTGTTCCAGGTCGAGACTGAAAGTCATGAGTTGGTCGACGGCTCCCTCATCGACCTCTGCGGTGCGACCCTGCTGTGGCGCACGGCTGAAGGCCTGTCGCGCACTCCCACCCTCAAACACCTGGAGGCGCTGCGGCAGGAAATCAACGCGGCCCGCCCACAGTGCCCGGTGGGCTTCAACACGCTGGCCTTCCCCTCGATGCGTCGCAAGGACACGCCGGACGAGAAGCAGCCCTGGGTCTACCTCCAGTGTGGCCACGTGCACGGCTACCACAACTGGGGCAACCACCTCGAGGAGCGGGAGGGCCGGGACGGCCGCCAGAGGGAGTGCCCCATGTGCCGAGCCAAAGGGCCGTACGTGCCGCTGTGGCTGGGCTGCGAGGCGGGGTTTTACGTCGACGCCGCCCCGCCCACTCACGCCTTTAACCCCTGCGGCCATGTTTGTTCAGAGAAGACGGCGGCCTTCTGGAGTCAGATCCCGCTGCCGCACGGCACTCACACCTTCCACGCCGCCTGCCCCTTCTGCGCCCACCAGCTGACTGGTGAGCAGGGCTACGTCAGACTCATCTTCCAGGGACCCCTCGACTAGCAGGGGCGACTTCCCAGCATCCTTTGGGACCCTGCTTTGTAAACGGGGAACAGCCCTGATTTTGTTTTCTTCCCTCTGCGGTTACAATATAAACTTTTTTCTGGACTTTTTGTCTCTTTCTCATATTTAAGTGACCTTTGTATTGCTTTTTCATGAATGACAACAAAGATTTCTATATTTTTCATGTGAAACCAGAGACACAAAAACCAAACAAAGAACACTGCTGGGTAAAACCTTTTTTGTTTGTTTCTCGGAAAGAACTTTCAACAACAGTATTTTTCAGAATTACTAACACGCCGTAGCGCAAACATACGGTTCTTCTTCATGTTTATTGTTGCAATATACATCTGTGTACATCTCTTAGAGCTAATTTAAACAAAGATGTTTATTTATGGCCCGAGAACCATCGCTTCATTCTTTATCTGTCAGATATGTCTAACTTCAGTACTTATAGCATTTTAATTTGAAGATACAGTATATTGTTAATCAGAGTTAAAGTTCTAGGTGTGTTCTGAGGGTTTCGTTCTGTGTCTTTTCCCCCCACGTTCACCTCCCCTCTGATCTGTTTGTCGTATTTATACACCCCCCCGTCCTCCGGCGTGCTCTCACTCTGTGTGTCAACCCTTCAGTTATACTCTCCATGGCCTTTTTCACATTCAAAGCAATAGATTTGGAACGGACACCTCCTGAAGCATTATGGGAAACTGAGTCTCCTCTCTGTCTGTGAAACGCTCAGACAGCCCGAGTGACTGATCCCTCCCTTTAAAGTCCGAGTGAAACGTTTCTGTGGGTGAATCTTCTCTGAACACAGGTCAGCCATGATACCGCAGCGATGTAGCTAACGTCACACACACACACACACACACACACACACACACACACACACTGCAAACAGACCTGGTCAAATACTTTTTATTCCACTAAAAGTGGAAATAAAACAAAAAGTGCAGTTTTGGGGGCTCTTCTGCACAGCTAGAGTAAGAATATTAATGATTATTTTGCCAGAAACAAACAGTATTCTGATGAGTATTAATCTCAGCATCGAGCTGAGAAATAAACAATAACTTTTGGTGTCTTACCACAACGTCCTGACTGTTTAAATGAAATGAAAACTTTCCCTCCAGCCAGTATTGTGTAGTGCATCCTACTAGAGGCGTGTTTTATTTTGAAAAACATCGATTTACATTTCTACACACCGGTCGTGATTTCCTGAGCCATAACGAGTCCGATGTTAAAGGGAAGTCATTTCTTTCACCTGAATTGAAACGATGCAGGAAGTCTCATCCGTCTGACGACGCACGAAGCAACAAAACACCTTTAAGAAAAACGACAACTGTAGCTGTTTGACTCAGGTTTGATGCTCACAAACAAACACGCACGGCTTCAAGCTACAAAATCCTCCGTAGGGATGTGTGTGTGTGTGTGTGTGTGTGCTCATCAGGGCTTCATATTAATTTGTGCTTTCCAAACAGTGTATTGAAGTTGGTCTCCATGGAGCATTTTAGGGATAATGAGCGCTCAAATGTGAGTACAGAATAACAGGGCTGCTCGTTCTCTTTTAATTTCCGTCGACTGCGATGAGAGCTGTTGTGTTTATATGTTCCAGTCACTGAGGCTTAACGATTGTGTTTAATCAAAATGTCACATTTAAGGAGTCTTAACAACCTGTCGGGGCGGTTTAATTGAGTGAGTTTTAGTGAGTTTATCAGAATGGAGAAAATAAAGGTCAGCAGTTTAATTATTACATTTCTGTGAGGTGGCCAAACAGAAAAAAAGAAACTCTCTAAGGTCTCCGCACGCAGCTGTTTTTTATTTTAGTCTTCCCAAAAGCAGATTTTCAGAGAAAAGTCAACTTCTACTGCTTAAATTTGTCTATTTCCTTTTTTTATATATAGAAAATTGACCAGTTTAGTCGTAATGATTAATCATTTTTACTTTAAAATCATGATTGGAAAGTTTTTAGTAAATACAACAAAATATGTTTTGTGTGCTTTTAGAAGATGGTGACTATAAAGATGACATGATGGAGAGCGACATGCAACAAAGGTCACCGACAAGAAACGTTAACAAGAGACGTTGCTGTTCATGTTCGTCACCTCGACCCCGAGGCCACCGAGGCACACTGAACTTTAAATTATAATCATGACTTAAATAATTATGTAAGACTGTTCCAGCTATAAAGAGAGCTGTCCCGCCGAGCTGTAGTCATTATGTAGATTTGTGATAATGCCCTGACTTTTGTTTTTAGAAGGCAGAAGCAGCATAATTATTTTGTTTTGATTCACAAAACCGCTCCAAAGTTGTGACCAAATCCTCTCAATGCCTGCCACAGGATCTCTAGAAACCCAGGTCATACAGCACAAAAGTATTAGATTCAACATGTTAAAAGTAATCTAAAGCCATCTTTACAAAGGTCTAGTATCACCTGGGGGAGGAACAGTTCCAGTGCATATTACCATATATCGTGTGATGATATCAGTCCGGTGCTTCTCAGCATCTCTGTGATTTGAGGTCATCTTTTTTCTGTTGTCAGACAACTGATCAAGTAAGAGATGCGAGTGATGAGAGAGAAGATTAGGAATACCTTGAGACTGATTTATTCCAGTACAGCGAAAGCATCTTTTATCGATCTAAATGAGCTGAAATGTGTATTTTTGCGAGTAACACGTGCATCAAGTGGGCAAATGAGCTCTAAACTAAAAACACAAATATGAGAAGAAACATGAAACAAAAGTCTTTAATAAAGAGCTCCGAAAAATGTAAATCCAAGCCTCAACATCCAAAGACAGACTGGGAAAACCTCTTTCTCCTCGCTGTAACTCAAGTACAGCTACTGAAGGGACCTTAAGATTAGTTTTCAAGATCAAGAATCACCTCTGCTACTACACAGTCTACACAGTCTGAGACTAAATACTGAGCGCAGAGAGGACAGTCCTGGTATTTATACACACACACACATACACACACACACACATCCTGCTGCGCCACCGCGCTTCGTCTAGTTTGTTCGTCGACGTGAGAACGAGACACTCGAACTGTAGAAACTTCAGCCACTTCCAAACATCCACAACACGTTGTTCAGTACACACCGAGCTTCTGCAGGTATCAGTAGTGTGTGTGTGTGTGTGTGTGTGTGAGAGAGAGAGAGAGTAATTTATGTGTTCTTGATGATTGTATGTGCTCACCTGTCCACACAGAACTTCTTCAGATGCAGATCATGTTCATCACCCCCAGTGCTCGGACTGCAACACACTAAAAACTCACCTCAGGGAGAAAAACAATGACCTGTGTCACACACACACACACACAGACACACACACACAGTGTAAAGGTCTTCTGAGGATACCTCATGAGTAAAAAAAAGTCTATTCTGGATTTAAAGTTTTGTGTCTCCTTCACCCAGTTTAGTTTTGTTTCCTCTCTGTGGATGAAGTGTGTGAGTAAGGGCTTCACTCTGTCTCTGTACTGTTATCTCAACCCTGTTTCCACACAAACACACACACACTCTCACACACACACACACTCACATGTCCGTCAGTCCTTCCCTCCTCCCTCCACACGCTCGTCTTCTCCTCCTGTCCGGAGCCTCGTTGTGCTTGTAAAGGCGAAAGCAAAGAATGTTTCCAGCAAACACTTTTTTGTAACAACTTTAAACAATAAAGTGTAAAACGTGACACATCTGACCGTGTGCTGGCTTTTTATTTACATCAGGAAAACTTTGTAGTAAAACACAGAAGCTCTTCCATTTTCTCAACAACTTTTTGTCAGGCGTCGAACATGTTGTGAGTTTGCTGTTCTTTCAAGTTGGCAGCACATAAAATCTTCGTGGGAACGCTTTCCTTTACTGGAAACTGGTTTGCCGTCATTACGCACATTTAATTCTTTCACTTTCAAACCTCACCACACCTTTGCTTATGTGTTTTCATCTTTTATTAAAGTGACGTCTCTTCTTGATGAGTGGATTATCTGAATCACAGAGGCTGTGATGTTTTGATAAAGGTAAAATCCTTCAGATGTAATAATACGTGTTGGTTTTCCAACATGTCACACCATCATTATTTTAATGAGTTTTACAGTGAAAGTGAAAATTGTAAAGCAGAAATGATCATTTTCACTAATCATGAATCATCATTACTTCGTTCAAAAATGATCAGAATATGATTTTTCTTTTTACACGGAGCCCTACCAGGCGTCATCTTCGAGTTCGGTGTCCAGTTCTTATGTGACATTATTAGACTGTTGCAGGAGCAGTGATGTGTTTCCAGCCTGTGACTTGTGGACATAATTTAAAATACTTCACACTTGGTTCAGTGGTTTCAGGGTCAGGCCCCTCCGAGGGCCCCGACACACCAGGCCAGTGGTCGACCATCGGCCCTGTCGTGTCTTTTTCTCAATAAAACTGAAGAGCAGGACTTTAGGAGCACATGCCGTATCTGCGTCAAAGCGTCTCCACTGCCTTTATGTCAACAGTTGTTTTTTCAACTTGGCAACACCTTCACATCAGTTCACAGGAAATCCATCCGAGGTCCACTGGAGGATGAAAAAAACTAGCTTGTCTTCATTACACAGGTTTTATTCTTTCAATTTCTCACCACACCTTCGATTGTGTACACGTCCATCGCTCCATCGCACGCACAGACAGATCAGATCACCTTCACGGATGAACACCTCTTTTGTGATTTTTGAAGCGTAAATTAAGTGTAAAAAGCAAACGTTAGGCTATAAACAGACCACATGATGGTCACACGATTTAAACGTCACCACCACGAAGCATCTTACTACACAACTACTATACACATTTTCTGTATACTGATGAATGTACAAGTTGTAAAGTTAAAGTTAGAGTAGTTTGTAACTGAAGTCGGCCTGTAAAGACGTGTTCAGTGTGATGACATTTAATGTCTGTGACAACTTCTGTAGTCTCGTTTAGCCACTTTTAACACACATAAGGGCTTTATAATTACATTATGGGACATTTAATGATGTATTTTATGGCACAGAGCAAAGCGTGTACATATCTTAAGCCTGTGGTAACAACAGACCTTATTTCAGACATTTAACTGAAAATCAGACGTGCACAAATGCTAACTGAGTCCCGGGTTTTAGGACTACAGACTACAGCACATATAATTGATTAAAAACTACTTGAAACGCATTAATAAAATAAAATTAAGCAATGAAATGTTCCTCCATTATTATAAATGCAGCAGGTCATATCGAGTTAATCTCACGTCATCCTGGACCAACATGCAGGGCCGTAGCCAGGATTTCTGAAATACCGAGGTCAACATTCGGCAGACCCCCCCTTCAGCCTAGGCTACATTTACAGCAGGTTACAGTTTAGCATCTGTATCTGTTGCATCTGTAGACTCGTTCACTATTTTTCTCATCCTCTTAGCTTATTACAATTCTCACCTTTCCTCCTCTTTGCCCGATCATCCTCTGCCTTTCTCGCTGCAACAAATGATAACTTGGACTGACGCAGCCTCTTACCGCTACTTTGCATCTTTGCTCTGATTCATTTAATTGCCGTTCTAAAAATAGACCTGCAGTCAGGCCACGACCGTGTTCACTTTCTGTGTTAATGAAACGAAACTTAAGGGAAAAAGTGCTGAGGACATGACCTCGGTGTCCTCAATGGTGGCTACGGCCCTGCCAGCATGGATGAGGCAGGAGGAACGAGACTTTCCACATTCTTCAGATAATTAAAAACAGATAATGAATCACTGGAAGAAGAAGAGGAAGAAGAGGAAGAAGAAGAAGAAGGGCATTCATCTGCTTTATCTTTCAGTTTCACTTACTGCACATCTTTCAGCACAGGGATGTGGCATCGTGGGGCGGGGAGTGTGTAGCATCTGTCAGTTCTGAGCCTACATAAGAGAGAATACACACTTTGAGTCACTATATTCCTGGAGCTGCGTTTTGAAGATGGCAAATTCCTCAAACCAAATCAGCAAGAACCTTAAAGGGGCTGTGAGTGATACGCGTATCGCACAGCAGTCTCAAACAAGAAACGTTAAGGCAACGGTTGGTGGTTATTCGGTCGAGGGCCGAGCCGCATCCAGTCAAACCTCTACGACTTTTCAAAACTCAACTCTGAGAGTCACAACGGTGGAAAGGAAGCAGAACATTCATGTGGTGGTGAAACCTAAAAAATGAACCACAGAAAAGGATTGTGAGTACAATATCTTGATTTCATACAGCGTTTGGATTTTATGTGTTTGTGTTGAACAATTCATTTCTTTAGTGCTGTGATCTTGAAGTTGACGACTATAATTTTCAGATACTGAAGCTTGATTTCTCAAGATAATGAGATAAATTAACCTGTTGACACAAGAAAAGAAAGTTCTGTTATCTTGAGATGATGCAATAATTAACTTTTTTTAAAAGAAATCTCACCTATAGGGCTGTTTTTGGCTTCGGTAGAAGTTTAAGCAACAAATGTCTTTGTACCTGAAGCAGAGAAGAAGAATGTGAATCTCAGCTTTGTTAACCAGATCTGAAACCAAAGCTTAACTTAAAAAAAGAAGAATACTGTATATGTTTTTCATTATTTTTGATTTGTATTTAGTGTTAAATTTTAGTTTTCAGTTCAGTTTAGTTTCAGTTGATGACTCATGTATGACTGAGAAATGGAAATAGAGCATGTTTAGGTCCAGTGTTCAAGAACGAACGTACCTTTAGGCTAAATAAAGATTCAAGTTGACTGCACAGTAAACTGTCACGTCACCTCTCGTTTGTTGCAGGTGTACAAATCTTAAACCTGACCTGACATCGATTTGTGCTTCGATCCTGTGTGCAGAATACAATTTTTGTTTTACCAAGGTAGGTTGGATAACATTTTCTACTGTCCTTCACTTCAAACATTCACTGTTATCTTCTCAGACTGACGTTGTTATTGAATGTTTAGGACCTGATGGAGGATTTTAAGAAGATTCTGGCTGCCTCACCCCGTTCATCAAAGTCTGCTGCAGAGAGTCGTTAAAATTTGTGAAAAACCCAAATTGTTATTGTAACATGTGTTAAGTAACTATGTTATATAACTGTACTGACAACATGAAACTTATTGAAGCTCAGTGAAATGTTATAATCAGGGGTTATTATTTAACAAGTGGAACTGGAGGAAGTTTAATGTTAATTTAATCTGTGAGAAAAAACATTTTATCTAATAGCCAGTCATCTGAGGCTCGGCATGAAAGCAAACATTTCCCGAGATGTCAAACAAACTGAAGAGTCTGTACTTTCAGTTGTGTAACTGGAAATCCCCTCCTACCCTGACCTTCCTCTACCTGTCTCTCTGCTTCCTGGATGGGCGGAGCTGCTTCCTGGATGGGCGGAGCCTCAGAATCAAGTTAGTTGAAGTCCCGCCCCTTCTGATTTACCACATGGGACCTAATGTCATCAAAAATTCATACAAAAGCAGGAGACAAATAATTTTTGATCCCACTTGAATTGTGCCATGAATTACACATATGTTGTTTGTCAATTTAAAGACGCAGCTCCTCACAGACATACCAATGAAGCTATAATACCATTTAGTTTTGTGTAAAACCGCTCAGTGAACTAAATCATCTCGCTCAATATGCTTATGAAGATAAATCACAACAAATCTGGTCATATTGACAACTGCAGTCATGAGAAAGAGTTGTTGGATGTGTAGTTTTTCTAATCATTCTTTCTTTCAATTTTATATTTTGTTCGTTTTAAAACAAACTGCGACTTTCTTGAGTTGAAAAATTTTTTTTTTAAATTGTCAATGATCATATGTGTAGTGTGTTCATCGCACAAATCAAGCAGGTTAAACAAAATGTGTCTCTCCATTCACTGCCACACAGATTTTTTTAAGTCTTCTTGTCTTGTAAAATCTGAAATATTATTCTAATAAAGCAAAAATCTCACTTTTAATTTTGTTGGAGTTTGTTTCTGAGTGTGGATGGATGGGTTCATTTTTACCACTTGTGGCTGTTTTACAGTACCAGTCGGTCTTTTTACAGCCTCAGGGGGGCAGTGAGGAGCTCATTATAGCAGTGCCTCTCACAGTCAAAATAAAACAATGCTAAAAAAAGAGATTTCACAAAACATTTTGGAAAACACAATAATTCAAATTTAATTTAATAAATGTTTAACCGTCTGAAATCTGACTGTGTTTTCTGAAAATGTGTTTAATATGTTTTTTTAATTGTTGTTTTCTAAAATGTTGTGTTTTCTTACATTTTGTTTTGTTTTTTAATCTTGTTTTGACACTCGAGGCCACCGTACATTATGGCTTGATCACCTTAACGAGGCAAAGAAGACGCTGCACTAGAGAACATTATTGAAATAAGACAGAAATAACCAGATGCATTTTGTTTTTACTCTCAGCTCATAAACCTTATTCTAGTTCCTTCATTAGTTAAACACCTATATTGTAGGATACACAACATATTTGCTGGGTGGACAGACACAACAGACGACACATGCTCATGGTATCATATTGCACTTTATTCAGCTCTGAGGTGGCAGAACTGGGCTGGGCTGAGACCTCGTCACCGTCACAGATCAACACTTATTGCTTTCGGGGCTTCCGGTCCGCACGAGTCGGACCCATCTCAAGTATTCTCACACTGAAACTCGGGTGTACATGTTTTTAAAAATGTCTGGATCTGAGTGTGTATTGCGCCTCCTTAATGCTGAATGAAGGGATGGACAGAGGCGACGGGACAGACTTGATGATTCGAGGCAGGAGGAGGTTTCACACATTAACATTAAGGTCAAAATATGAGAAAACAAACCGGATAAAAACAAAAAGATAATGCACCACATTGTTGATATTTTCACCATCTACATAACAAATAATGGCCTTTACTTTGTAATGATATAATTTAAATTGTTACATATAATTTCATGGCATGTAATCGTGCCTGGATATTAATCATTCATCCAGGAATGTCATGAAATAAGGGCACCAAACAGGCAGAGACAGAGGCGGTTCAGGCTTCATGTGGATTAGTTTCCCCTCTATGGCACAAACTTTTTTCCGCCTGGACACTGGAGGTGTTAATAAACCTACGATCTATTATGTGGAAGTCACAGTGTCTCTGGAAGAGAGTTTTACATTTATTTCTCAGCACAAACCTCACTTCTGGCGTGATGGTTACACAAAGTCACCTTGTATTAACTGGATCCTTTCAGCATCTTTCAGCTGATTGTTTCTGTTTCGTCACCATCGTAGTAATCAGCTACCTCCTCAGCCAAACTAGCAGACAGACGGCGGTCAACTCACTGTATCACACCTTTCCATCCACTTCTGGCGCTAATTCTCCAGTTGGTTGCTGTTAAACTTTATAGGAGACGAGGGCACTACAAGAGTAAATAATTACAACGGGGCCACTTTCCCTGCTCTACATGAATAAACATGTACATCACTGGAACAAACGGACACCATCTTTTACACGCAAAGAAAGAAAAGCTTAAGTTTGTCAAAACGCAACAACAGACTAAATTGAGCGATTTTATAATGGAGTCTGGGGAGTTTATCTCCCTTTTCATCTTCTTGCTGTGCTATGTTTGTGTTTGCCGTCTGCTGTCGTGCAAAACGTTCTCAAATTGTTGGAAAGTTGTTAATCTGGTGATTCAAATGAACGTCCCGCACCATTTTCAATGACGTCATTATACAGACCGACCCCTCGGCACCCCCAACTGTGACAGCCACAGCGAGGTCCTGAAAGTGTGCTCGAAATAAACAGTTTTAAACTCTTCCATAACTTCAGACAGCGTGACTTCTCCTCTCTATGTAAGTGCACTATGTGATTGCATTAGCAGTGCTGTAAGAGCACGCTGAGGATAAAATCATCTGGTTTGTTTCTCTATGTAAAGTCCCGTTAGTATCCCTGTTAATATCATCTTCTATCTGTTTTAAGTTTACTTTGGCAGGTTTCATTTTCTGGCCAACGAACAGTCAATATCACTACAGTTAATAAAGAATAAAAATAAAATCTGATTTGTCTCGCCTCTCTAACATGGCTACAGGTCATATAAGTAGCTCATTAATAATACTATGAAGTGTTTATATCATACTATAAAAAGCCTGTAGAGGGCAGTAAATCTCAACCATGGACTGCAGAGGAGCACTGCACATGCAATCACACACAGCCTCCAGGCAACTTCCTTTCACAATCTGTTGGTGTCGGGTAAACATGACAAACAAGGTCACATGACTGGGATAAAGCCAACTGGGTCACATGATGAGGGAGTGTGTGTATCTGTGTGTGTGTGTGTTTGTGTGTGTTGGAAAAGGCGCTAGTGGTCCATGATGCGGAGGTTGCCAGATACGATTTTGTTCTCCAGCATGGAGCCGGCTGGAATATCAATCCGGTCTCCGTGGTTGGCGATGATGATGACGGTGCCCTGTGAGGAGGAGGAAGAGCGACGAGTTTAGTTTGTGTTGGTCGCAGACTGAGAGAACGGCATGTAGACGTTTTCAAACCAGGATTTAATTAAAGCAATAAATCAGTGAGAGCCACCTGCCAGCAGGGACAGTGACTTTCAAAGAGTCTGACACTGAGAGCTGCTGTGCTCTCCTTGTAACGTCCTTGTTGAGTCATTTTGTTGTGCAGCTGTAGTGAAAGAGTCATTAGAAAATTAAAATGAAACAAAAGAGAGTCAAATATGCAGCGTTGGCAGAGAAGACGCTGCTGGTGTGTGTGCAGCTGCAGGAGGGCAGAGCTGATCATCAGTCGTATGCACATGCTGCAAAGTGACGTCTATAGAAATGATTGATTATCATTGATGGTTTTGACATTAGGACAGAGTAGTGTTTATGTTGTTGGGCTGGGCAATAAAAGATATTATATTGCTATTGTTATATGAAACTTTGACCCAGCACGGCAGGGATTTACACTCCCATTACAACATGTCTTTAACTGATGACTCCCTGCAGTATTACTTATGAATCACCGCTAACGAAGCTCCGCTAATTCAGTTATAAACACATTTCATCTCCTACTGATCCTTTATCCTTTATATTTACATATTACGAAGTGTTGGAAACGTTTTCACCAGCGGTAATTTAACACGACTTCTAAAAACTGAGAGCGAACATGATGAAACAGTAAAAGTACAGCAGATGTCTAAAAGTACAAACTTCAAACCTCAGATATTCTGTTAGAAGCTGCAACATTACAAGAAGCTGAACAGAGAACTGAGATTTTTAGGAGATTTCAGAAAAGGGAGATAAATGTCTTGAGGGACAAAGGGAGATAAAAGTTTTGAGATATAGCCTGAAAATATCACAATGTTATTTTATGGCTGTACAGCCCAGTCCTCTGGTGTTGAAATGTTAATGCACATTTTTTTGCATCCTAAAGTTGCTTCCAGTTATTTTACATCACATCATTCTTATCATCATCATTTTGTCTTTAAACACTGCAGCATTTATTCCTCAAGTAAACACAGTTGATTTAATAATTGAAAACCTTTGTGTTATCTTTTAAAGATGAATATTTGACCTGAATGACTCTTCGCACTTCATCTCTGCCAAATAATGAATATTGACACTAAAAAAAGCTGCGGGTAAAACATCACTGGTGGTTTGTGGCCTTTTTACTTCCCACAGTGTATCTCCAGCATCTTGTACCATCAGTGTGGGCACCAGAATAAATCATGTAACAGTCTTTTTTCAACTGATGAGACCTTATTTCCAGTAAAACTTCATCTGAGAAAAGATGTTTACCTTCAGTGAAACGTTCTTCCCGAAGGTGACGTCTCCAGACACTGTGAGGTGGTCGAGCTCCAGCATGTCGGGGATGCTCTCGAAGCGGATCAAGTACTCCTGAACCTGAAAACAGACAGATGTCAGAGGAAATCTTAAAAAACTAAAACCCCGAAGATCCCAATTACTTCAACGATACCAGATAACATCAAGCTGACATCTGGGAAATTAACTTTTTAAGCCACAGAAGTTTAATAATTTAGTATCATGAAAACATTTACCATGATGCACCATGTTTGATATAATTGCCACAAAATTGGACCAAATGGGAAATCAGTTGGGTTTAGAGGGAAATGTGGTAATTTAGAGACTTTACAGCAAAAGCAAACGATGAATATTATTATATTATAAATACCTTGGTGAAGGAGCTGCCCAGTTTGACGTGCGGCGTTGTCGGGAACTCTCTCTTGGGGCTCATGGTGAGCGAGCCGGCGTCCAGGCTGTACAGGTTGGACATGACCAGCAGCAGGTCTGACGTGGTCTTTACTGGCAGGAAGCGGCTCCGAGGCACGTTGATGCCCAGAGCGTTGTCGAAGCATTTGATGGCGGCGCCGACCGCCGTCTCCAGCTGGATGACGTTCTGACCACCGTCAAGAGTCTGATAACCAAAGGAAGGACAGGAGGGGAGATGTGTTGGTCGTTGTGGAAAAGTTACTGATTGTTTCACACGTTTTCGTGTTTTTGTGCTTTACGAGGAAGTTACTGTTGTACTCTGTTTTTATCTTCATCTCTTGCAGCATTAATGAACCACAAGAAACCAAACAAACACACACCATCCTTCTGCATAAATCCAATTGAATATTGAGGTCAGTTTCCACATTAAACATTTAAATCATTTTAGAGAAAAAAGGTGAATCGTGTTGTTAAACAACTCATGACCAACTGGAATTGTAAATCTTGTGCAACCTGCTTTACGACAGTGTACGTGCAGCAACTTCCAAATAGTTTAGCATTACGTTCTTCATCTAAAACATCTGTGATTCACTGTGAACACAAATATCCGTCAGCTCCTCGGTTAAAGCTGTCAGACATCCAGGACATCAAGTTTTCAGCTACATCAGCAGGAAGTTTCTGCCTTAAAGCGAGGCTGCAGGGAATGCACAGTCTTTCTGTCTGTTCACCACTTCACTCACGACTGAAATATTTCAAGTACAGTCGGATGGACTGCAATTAAAATCTGCACACTTGTGGTCCTTGAATGAGTGAGTCACTGACTTCAACATCAGAATCTTAATTGGTACAAAAATACCTGCAAGACTGTTTTATTTATTTGTTTATTTGACAGGGACTGTGCACATCTTCTTAGCTGTACCAGTGTTAGCTTTAAGCTCATTTACATCTTTAGTTCCTGGTCAGGAGACAGACGATACATATTTACTTTACAACAACAACATCCACAACAATAATGACCACATTTCTCAAGATTAGGAGTCTGCATTTATGTGTGATGGGTACGTGATTGGGTTCATTTTAACACACCATTAGTGCTAATTAGCAAATGTTGGCAGGCTAACAGGGAAAAATTCATGTGAATGTTCTCTCAAGTTGGAACGACAACTCTGAAAGTCAACACAGAGAAAAGTAAACACTGGGTTGAAGGTAAGAAACTTTTAAGCCATGTATTGTAGAGTCATTTATTGTTTGCTTTGCTCTTCCTTATCAATAAAATACTGGAAACAGCTGTCAACATGTTGTTTAAACACTCTGAGTGATAAAATACAAAAACAACATCTTTTTTTTTTTCATGTTGCTCCCACATTCCTACATGTCGGAAGAACGACTTCCCAACTGGAGAGGTGGGATATTACGAGGAGCACGTGAATGCAGCATACACTAAAATGGTGAACACAGTAAACATTATACTGCTAAACGTGAGACTGTTACCACAAAGCAAAGCTTCATATAGCTGCTATCGTGGCTGTGGACTCTTAATCGTCATAAAGTTTAAGAGGTGATTGTGTTTCCTGAAGCTACAGAGGTAAATATCATAAAACTAAAATTAGACTCTAAAGGTCTCAGAGGACAACAGTGATATAACAACATGTTCTAATATAATGATCTGGGTCTGAGATAGATAGATAGAGCCACAGTTCTGTATAATAGGAAACCGGGTGTTTCTAACTGTGCAGGTTTAGTGCTGCACTCTTACCTAGATGGGACCACACACTTATGTAAAGCCACACTGCTCTGCACGGTTATCACCGGTTACATAACGCTCGCTATGTCACGGCGTGTGACTCTGTAGCCAGGGGCTGGAAAATCACATCTATAGGCCGAGAACAGCAATAATCAGGAATGAGGCAGTGAATTTATTACGCCGGTTGCAGATTTGCATACCCTGAGGCGGTGCTTCTCCACAGGGGTGGGGGGGAGCAACACAGTGTGAGCACAACCAAAATAACATCAAGTCACATCAAGTCACATTTGTTTGCTGCAATGCTTTTAACAGCATCGCTCTGTCACCGAGAAGCTTCGGAGGGCAACACAGGATAAACACGTGCGGGGAAAACATGGAGCCTGAGAATGATGCTCGAGCGAATCACTCTAATCCTCATCAGAATAAAAGAGACAAAATATAACTGATGAAGCATTTACTCAAATCTTTTTCACCGTGTTAATTCAGCTGGCTTCATTTTTGCTGCCTCACTTTTCTTTTTAATCTCTTTCAACACGTCTTTGCTTCATTCAAATCAATCTCTATGCATCAGTAGCTGCGTTCACACAGAGCCCAATATTCTGATTACAACCGGTTTAAAAGTCCAAACAGAATAAAAATGCTTCATAAGAACAATCAGGATGAACCAACCTGAACCAAATTTCAATCGGTTGCAGAGAGGGAGTTTAAACCTTTTCTTAACTGATCAAAAAAAAAAAAAACTGTCTGATTTAAGTGTTTCATTTTCTGCCTGCGTTCTGTCCGTCTTGATGGCGGCTTCTAAGATGAACTGGTCTACTAGTCGTTAATTCAAACTTAACATAGATATCAGGGGTGTCACATTTTTTATTTCAATTTCGACAAACAAATTCAGGGGAAACCTCTCCTCTGCAATCCCCTTATAGCGAAATTGAACTGCAATAGCCAGGTTTCAACATATTTATAACTCAATATGTAGAATTCAAAGACTTTGCACTAAATGTCGAGATATGGACCTGATCAACAACACTACTAAAGACCCATGTACATTGTTTTTCAGCTGAAAAAAAGTCATCCTGGGGTTCAGTTACTCGTCTTTGTCTCTTTTACCCAAACACATTCATCTAAACACAAACAGCTTTAACCGGAGTCCAAGTAGGCCAGATGAGCCACCAGAGATGTGACCAGAAAACTGGATCAGTCTCAAGCTCCTTTCCTCTCCTTTGTGTGCAGAAAGCTCACGTGACGACAAAATGAAAACCGAGCCGTGCAGGACGACAGAAACACAGAGAGGTTTTAAAATATGGGTTTCCTCCGGATGCTCGGGTTTCTTTTTAGCGAGACATGATTTATTCAGAAGCGGTGGTCTCTGCAGAGGAGAGCGGTGCAGATATCTCTCTGCTCTGCTATTCACAGCTCTGTTTTGTAACGTAACAGGATGGACGTGTTTAAACCTGACAGATGATTTTATTCTGCGAGGCTGGCTGGTTATCTAAAGTGAATTGTTTCATTCTCGGTGTCTATCGTAGACATCCTGGTGTGGCTCTTCTTTGAATTGGTCCCCTCAAGGCTGCAGGCTCGTATATGGATGATCCAACAAAGGATTATTACAAGGACACTTATGAGTCATTTCACTCTGATGTGCTTCATGGTAAATTGGAAGGGAATGAAGAGAAAGAACACCAAGATTAGAGCTTAGAAATGTGCCAACGTGACTGAGGTACTAGACAGAGACCAAACTGAGACAACTTCACCTTCCTGACACCTCCTGTTTGCTCTTAATCAGAGGATGTAAACAGGAAGTATACTGTTGCCATGGAGTCCGTGAGTTAGCTGTGGGTTACAACTTAAGTGCAGCTTTTGTAGCCTATATATTTTTTTTATTGTTGGAAAGCAGCCTCTTTTTTGCAGTGTATCCGTGTGCTCACACACAGCTATCACTAGATTACTTTGATGCTTAAGAAAACTTAAAAACTGTGATGATTCTCAAGCACGTCCTGGAGTTCAAAAGAGCTCCTTTTTTCTATGATTTCAGAGAGGATTTATGGACGTGTACTCATTATGGACATCAGAGACTATGATATCCCCTGGAAGCACAAGTCCCACTGGATCTTAAAATGTGTGTGTGTTCAGATTTGTCTCTGAGAGTTATGTCTCTGAGAAACTTTTTCAAGCAAATTTCAGGAAATATTGACATTTAATTTAGGAAGAAATCCTTTATTAACTGCCCTCAGCTCATTTGAATCAACAGTAAAGATTGATTTTCTACACTACACAACCCCTTTTCTCTCTCTCTTTGACTTTGAATCTTGTCTTTCTGGCTCATAGTTGAGCTGAAGGGCTCTGTGAGTGGAGCGGACTAGTTTGCTAAGTCGAAACTAAGGTCCGTCCTATTTACTTGAGGTGTGAATGCTTCCACTGCATAGCAATAACGGGATTGTTATGATTCTCCAGCTCTAAGTCAAAGTCTGAGGTGTTGTCAGGAAAACTGTGTGTGGAAAACTATACATTTTGATCGCACGTGAAAATATACATTTGTGATCTTGATGTTTTTCTCTTTGGCAAGTGACCTTGCTGTGAGCGGGATAATGCCCTTCGGGGTGACCATAATCAGAAATTGATGTACTCTGCAGAGACAACCGTCCAATGTCTGCTAGAAACTATTGTCCCTATCATTAAAATGTGTCTCGACGACTTAATGAATAGCCTTCATTTATATGAAGCCTTCAATATCAGAAGTGTAAGTGAAAAATATACGAGAAATGATGTTGTTTACAGTTTTCATTCATCTAGTTTTCCCTCCGTGTGTTTTGTTGTTTTTAATCACTGATAAACTGTCAGTAATCTATATTTTTGTCACACTGTGCAGCAACTGAGAAATTGCTATCTGTACGTGAAGCACTCTGAATTGCTCTGTATTTCAGATGTCGTGACAATAGGAGTGTGTGTACGGTTCAAGTCTTTTCCCCATGACTGTATTTTTCGGTGATCTCTTCACTCACCTTGGGGTTGACTATGATCTCCAGGTCCATTGCCTTCTGCTCCTGCAGCCTCTTGATGGCGGCCAGAGAGATCCAGAGGTTGTTGGTGTTGAAGATCTTGAACTTTGAAACTGATTTAAACTCGTCTACGTGGGCCTTGGGGACCTGGGCGATCTCCAGGAGACGCAGTTTCCCGTCGTACTGGATCAACGTGCCACCCTGAATATCAGAGAATCAGAGATAATGGAGAATTCTTTATAATGACACTGCATTTTTTTTAAAATATTGATTTCAAAAAAGGATAATTTATATATTTTTTTTCCTGCATAAAGAAGTCCTCCTCCACATACCTTGACGTCTGCGCGCGTCTTATCCGTCACCTCCATGATGAACTCGCACCGCTTGCCGTTGGGCTGGCTGACCAGGTGGTGCAGGATGTTGAGGTCGACGGTGGCTCCCAGGTTGTCGATGTTGGACACGAAGATGTACTCCTTGCCCTGCTCGATCAGCTGGTCCAACAGGCCCGAGTTGTAGAAGCTGGCGTAAATGTCACCGTGCCCCGGAGGGTACCAGCCTTCTGCGCTTTGTCCGCTCATGCTGAGGTGTGTCGACACGGGGAGGAGGGACTCTTTGTTGACACGAGGGTACCTGGACAAAAGGACAGGAAGTATAGTAAGACCAGCAAGAATTCAGTTGGATGATAACTCAATGTCATGGTTTATTCTTTGTTCAGTTTATCCGAAAAATGTTTTTAGCTTCATAGAGCTGATTGTAATCTAGGTCTAGAGGGGACTAAACCCAAATGTAAAACCTAAATCTATTTATTTCACAGCCACTAGGGGGCAGTGCAACAAGCTGTTAACACAACATTAACATTTTATCACCTTCAGCATGTGTTATGGACAGCATGTAGGCAAACTGAGCAACACTAACATTTATTTAGAGTTGAATTCTGGCCAACTGATAAACAACACAAGTCTTTTAGCTCTGGTTTTGTTCTCCACCAACTCCTGAGCTGCTAAGATGAGCACAATGTTCATCAGGTAGTTGCTAGGTCTGTCAAAAACAACTCAAATCAGAGCGGTGAGTCAGCGGTGTCAAGCTTTGTTTCCTGTTTTTGTCTCTCTCTCCTTTGCGGCTGCCCTGTCTCTGATTATCAGTCCCCGTGTACAGTATTTAATCAGTATCTTTCCTGCTTTCAGTTGTTTGTCCGTTCGCTCCTTTTGTCTCATCTGTGTTTGCTTCTTGTGTTTTCAGCACTTCATTTGTGTGCACTAGTGTTTGTATTTGTGTACTTTTGCAGGTCTCAGATTTGTCCCTGCCTGCTTCTTATGTTTCGGTTTGCTGCCAGTTCTGTTCTTTAAATTTCACATTTAGGTGTCATTTAGTTTTTTATGACACTATATGAACAATTTCCCGCTGTTCTTGTGGTATGAGGTTTCTTCTCTTGTTTGTGACTGTATAGTTACACTCACTTATCTCAGTCACCCACTGCAGAGCTGTGAATCTCAGACTGTCTAAGTTAGGTAGATAAACAGCACAAAGATAAAACAAATCTTTGAGCTCCATGCCTGAGTTAAAACCATGAAAACAAAGTAGCACGCCAGGAGCAATGGGAGTTTCTTCTTTTCATATCACTGCAGGACTTCAAACAACATCGTCACCAAGTCAAGTTTTCAAGTAAGAAGGCAGATGAGGCAACGAGCCAAAGAGTCCAAGACATCTTCGCTTTCTGCATTAAACTGATCAAAGCGTTTCTAAGAAGGATCTGCGTCAGGTTGCGTTAACAAACCTCATCGAGAGAAACAGCACTGAGTGGGAGCTGGCTGTGTTTTTGGCAGTTTGAGGGTATTTCAGAGCGCGGATGAGCTGGTCAGGTGAGAGGAGCTGCACGGCGGAAGCACGGAGGCTTTTTTAAAGGAGGTTTAATTCCAGCCGGCTGTTCTGGAAAGATGTTTCAGATGAGTGGCTTTGATATGAGCTCATGGACTTCAAAGATTTTATGTCATCTCAGACCAAAGTCTCGGAACATTTTGTAACGTCCACAAAAGTGTTTTTCCTGTCTTGGATCCAACATTTCTTCCTGAGAAGGAACAGTTGTTCTTTCCAAGGTACACGGAAAAATTAAGTGATTATCACTGGGATTTATTTTTAATATCAGTATATTAAACCATATCACAATGAGTTTAGAGTAAAAGTACAAGGGATTTTTTTTTGTCTTATATTCAATATTCTTTTTATGAATTACAATCACAACCTCAACCACATACTTTGTTCTCATTTTGATTGACATTCCCACTGTTCAACCACTTCCTCTGTGCTGATCACCACGGCCACCACTGCTGCCGTCCAAAACGGCTTTGTACTGCACTCCTTCTGGCACACATAACATATGCGTGCACTAAATAATTCAAGGCTGATAGTAAAGTAAAAATCCAGTTCCACGTGACTGACAAATTAGAGACGGCTGGGCGTTAAATATTAATGGTCTCTCCATACATTACATGACATTTCCTGTCCGGCTGCTGCTGATCCTGCATTAGAGCAGCACGCAGCAGAGGATCATCCACTGGCTACTCAGACAGTGAATACAGACCCATTCAATATGAGAGGAAGCTGAGGTCAGTCAATATGTCTGGGCTCAATACTGCTAACTTAAAGTGCCTGCTATATCTGCCAATACTGATGCTGATTTTTGTCTAGCACACACGTTCTTGTATATTCCCTCCAGTTAAACATCTGATATGACAGAAAAATAACCCCAGTATCCACTCAGTATGTGTTGATATAACTATTAGTATGTCCCCCTACCTGCTCTGGTTGAAGGTGTGTATCTTGACGCGGTGGTGTGTGTATTTCTGCAGGATCTTCTTCGTGTCTTCGTCTGTGTTGAAGGAGTTCATGAGTACCAGGGGCACGTCTGTGTTGTAAGTCTTGTTAAGGTGCTGCAAGACATAAAGAAAAAACACATGCTGATGTAAACAGTACTGTCTTTCTTTCCCTGCATATATTAAAGATGATGAGAGATTGTTTTGTTTTGTATAAACAGAATATAAATAATAAAAAACAAACTGATCATCTGTTTAAAAGTCTGTCTTTAAGCACAACTTTCAGGGGCAGTTACAGCAGGTGGTTTTGTAAAAGGAGTGACCTTAGCCGACACTACAGGGACTTTAACGGCATGCAACAACAAAATACCTTTGAATTCCAGTATCAATAATGGACGTGATGAATACTAACGAGAACAACAGCCCAAGAGCCTGTGTCGTGACAATATTCCTGTAACTTGATTGTGTGATCAGAATGAATAAGATACCTGGGGAGACATCGAAGCATTGTCTTTTTTATTTTACTAAGATAAGAGAAAATTAAAGTGAGCGGAGGAAAAGACGAGAAATAGGATCTGAATCAGTGGGGAGAAGCTGACGTGAGAAAGTTAATTAAGAGTTGATGATGATTAAACTTAAACAACTCAAACCTCTTTCTGTGATCAAAGAACCAGGATGGGTGTTGGCCGGACCATCAACTTCATGTACCTGAACACTGACCTCTTATTTGCAGAGTTAAACACGTGTGCGACTATGTACAACTTCCCGACACCTTTCTGTAGAACTGTAATGACTCTTCAGGATGTTAACACACAAAATGTAATGGAACACCGACTAGAAGGATTAAATGACAACTTGCTTTGTAGTATGTTGACAGTGCGTGTGTGGAGAGGCTGGAGACGATGGATGATGTAGACCGTGAAGGTGAGCAAACCTCCTCGAACATTTTGAGCAAACAGTAAAGTGCTTATGACGCAGCACCGTACACTGTGGGAATATTAAATGTGTAGAAGTTGTCTCTGTTTGAATTGATGTGGAAAAAAGTTATAAATGTTAAAAAGATTCCTCAAGGTCAGATACAGAACACATGGGGAGGTTGAATAAAACTGTGTAAGAAGGAATGATGCGAGGAGCCCTGTGTTGATGCTGGAGACATTGTGGGCACAAACACCACACAATAAAACAACAGTTATGCACTTTAAAGCCATTTTTGCCTTTTTTGACAGTGGTAGTAGAAATGTAGAGAGGATATGTGGGTTTAGACACTACTGGAGGGTTTTTAGGGACAATTTCCTGCTTTGTTTGTGGTGACAAAACTGGGTGTTTTGAACAAGACCTCAGGACATCTCCTGCCAAAACATGATCTTTTCCCAACACTTACAACCTAACCGGACCGTAAAGCACAGTGCTGTCACAACATAAAACTGAAAACTGAACCTAGAGAAGCGTATCTGTGGTTTACAGACACGTACATTGCCAACATTCAGCTCTTAAATATGTTGACTAAAATACAGAAAACAGCCAGAAAAACACTCACTGTGGGTAAGTTTAAACTGCATAAAACCCTTGGGTCGTTACAATTCCAAACCTCCTTTGAAAAAACAAGGATTTAATGTCCCGGGTAGCAAAGAAGTGTTGAACTGCTTTTGTTTTTTTGTTGGTTAATAAATGGTAAATGTCCAGTTAAATAAACTTTAGTTAATAGGTATTCCACTGTTAACAAACAATTCATTGCTTTATAAACCATTTCTATGTATTTGGATAGCCATTAGAAAGTTTAAAATTATGGTTATAAACTCTTACAGTTGCTTGATAAATGGTTTATAAAGCATTTCATTAATTGTTAGCAGTCAAATTACTATTAACTAAAGTTTATTTAACTAAAAATTAACCATTTATTGATGATTGTTATTATAAAGTGTTACCAGATGCAATTTTAATGTGGGCAGACGATCTTAAAAACTGTCCTGTACCTTTAAGAACACTGACCAAAGACTTACGAGACTGACAGATCCACCTTTGAACCGAACGCTCCTTTACTTGCTTAACTCAACTTGCATAACAAGAGAGTCACTCAGGTGAAATCAGTAAACTTTCAGCAGCCAGGTGGCGCCATTCCAGTCAGAGCTGTATCCAATCGTCTGCTCTAAGTGCGACTGTACCTCTTTTCACACAGAAACGCTGCAGAATAACTGTGCATTGAGGCGGTGTGGTGGCTGAGAGGGGCGTTCTCACACAGGAGACCTGGTGTGTGTGAGGGATCCATTTTCTCTCTTTCTAAATAGGCTGATTCAGTCAGGAGGTAATCTGACCAGACCTGAGCAGAAAATGGACACAGAGAGCAGTGTGCTGGGGGGAAGAGCAGCGTCCCTTGAGGCCGTTATGAAACACATACACGTCTCCTAAATAAACTCACTTACACACCGAGGCTCTGGCATCATCATGTCTGACAGACTTCTTTATATCGAGGCTGTCTCAAAACTTTAATCTGCATCTTACTCTGCAGAAAGCTGTTTGAACATGCAATTCAATGTGACTATCGGCAAATATAATTAGGTGTGTAAGCGTTAGTTGTACTGCTGATGTAGGAAATATGTTTAATATTGTCCATGTCATGTCTTCAGGAACAAATAACCACAAACATGCCCCGAGCACACAGCCGTCTCTGTTTCCCTGCCAACCCCGCAAGACCTGCCCGCCTGCACAACAACAGATCCTCTTTTACTACAACTCCCCCCTCGATATCACACTGAACTCTTTTCAAAAGAACTTCAGCTTTCTAAAAGAAAAAAAAAAAACATGTGTCTCTCCCCGGGCACTTCAGATACATGAAGTAATAAAGGATTGTGCCTGGAGGATGATACGCATGCAGCATCATGGAGAGACAGATAGAGGGAAAGACATGTTTGTAATTTTTCTCCCGAATCCTTTTTTATCTCTTGTCAGAAAACTCAATCTGGAAGCAGAATGAGACATTATTCAAACATCACTGCATTGGGGGGAAAAACATGACAGTACACAGAGCAGATGTTTGCATTACATCAGATAACACATCACTTCCTGTTTCCCTGCTCCACCCATTCTGACATCACAGCCACATCATGTGCGCCAGTGTGGCAGAAAGCCACTTCTTCTCTTCACACCACACCCCTGAGTTAAGCAACACCTAACTGCCGAACCCGCTGCCAAATGTGAGCCACTGTGATTTGGAAATAAGTCCTGTCGGCTGTGTTTGTGGAAGAAAAGAGAAGCTCATGGACTGTGAAATTAAAGCTTTCATACACTGTTGGATTTACGGGCTGAGGAGGAGGGCTTCATGACAGCAAAACAAACAACCTAGCAAGGACATGTTGAGATGAGAACAACTCCCAAGAACCAACAGAAAGTGAACGTCTGAATGTCACAGCTGCCTGAACATATCTATCATTTCCTCTGAAGTGAAGATCCATAAACAGTTGATTTGGCTCATATGCCTGAATGAAATTACGGCAGATCTCTGCTGTGTCTGTCTCTACTCTACATGCAGGTCTGGCTGAAAACACAATTATTCTGCACTGAGCTGTCTCAATTTCTAAAAGCATCCAGAGAAGTTATGAATGTAAATGCATCGTCCTTGGAGAGTATCTGCAGAGGAATATGTCTTATCCCTGTCATCTCTCTCCCCTCATTTCCTGTGGTAGTAGATCAAATCAAAATGTGCCTGACGGGCTAACAGGAAGTTGTGAAATAATAAGACATTTTCTCTTAATGCACAAAACCAAGATACAGCTCCAGGAAATGTATTCTGAATGTCTATTTTCTGTTTTTCAGCCCCTTGGAGGATGTAAAACAATCTCAAAACAAGACTGACATTATTACAAAAAAAATCAAAATTGTTATGAACCTCAGCGTAGTACAGTTAGGAAGACTCTTATTGTTCATTCATGCACAACTCTCTCCCCACTAATTGATCATCTGACTGGGTGTTTATTATTTCAGTTAAACCAACCAGAGCCACGATTAATCTACCAACTAATCATGTTGTTACTAGCAAACTTTAAACCATTTACCCATGTTGCTTCATCAGATTCGCTCTGAGTTTGATTGCCATGTGGTGTTTCTTTAAAAAAAATATGGTGATGATTAACGGATAACCCAACAGGCTCACCTTCACCTTCCCAAATACGCTTAAAAAAGTCAACAACAGGCAATAGCAATCATAATTCCACTGTACAAAACATTTCCTATAAGGAAATTCATGAGGAAATGCTATTCATCTTGTACAATGTGCAAATAATAGTCTATTGTCCTCTTGCTGCCTGAAATTTTAACGTTTAATCAATGGCTTCATATAGTGGGTGAAGCATCTTGTACTTTCAAACCATTTCAATGGGAATAAGCTCACTGGGCAAATCTAAATAGTTCTGATCAACAAGTAAAAATGGATGAGAAACCAGGATCTTTTTACTGCTGTTCATGGAAATTATTTGAAGCTCTTCTTATCATGTTAACCTGATGTAAGGACCAAGATAAAGAATCTCTGCCACAATAAAAAGCTCAACAGGAAAAACGTCTTACATAACTGATGGCAAAGTTATGGTTCCTTCTGAATGGCAAGCAGACCATCTATTTAAGTCTTTAGCAGCATACTGCCAAATGTCTCTATTTAAGAGCTACTGAACAAGGAACCTTCAAGGCAATCGCACCTTACAAAGAAATCCTTCCGATCTCAGTTCTCAAAAGCCTGAAAGTCAAGTATTAATGTCTGTACCTCAATCTGCTGCACAGTGAGGTCCAGGAAGGTGTTCTCGTTGCGGACGCTGATCAAACTCTTTGGCCCTTTACACCCCATGCTGGTGCCCAGGCCTCCGTTCAGCTTCACCACCACCAGTTTGTTCAGGCTGTCGGCCACATTGTCCGGCAGGCCTCGACCAGCGATCTTATCGTAGGGCTGGATCTGTAGGAGAAGGGAGAGAGAGGGTTAGGCAAACAGCAGGTATACCCATCAAATGCTTCAAAAGGGCTAGTAAAAGTGCAGTGTGAACCGTATGGCCCTCAGCTTAGGTTAACGATGTCTGTGTGAAAAGGGGTGAAGTTATCCCAGGGTCAAATCTTAGCCTCTGGTTGACCCTGAGCGTGAAAAGCCATAAAGAGTGTGTCAGCTTGGATTCTTCTGATTTTACTGCTTACTGCAAACTAATTCCTTTCTTCAAACTAAAATTTGTCATCCAGGAAATACAGCACAGAGACTCTAATAGCTTTGAATGTCAGATTATTGCTTGCCAGCTGAGCAATGTAATGGGCTGAACTGGCTGATGTGAAAATGTCACAAATTGTTCATGTTCTGCTGCAACAAATTGCTTTCTTGAATCGAGAAAGGAAAATGCTAGATAAAAAAAATCCACATCACACATTTTGAGGCATGTTTTTGGAATGAATGGTGCAGATAATAGTAATTACGATGACATAATGCACTTCACAGCCGGTTTCCAATGTAGTTTCAGCACTTCAGTTGTCGAGGCAGCAAAATTCATTTGCGTACGGTAATGTATGTGTTTGTGTGTGCGTGTGTGTGTGTGTGTGCGTGTGTGTGTGTGTAGCCACATTACAGGGTCGATATTACAGCTTTCTCGTCAGCGCATTCACACATCATGTATTGACTGTTTCATTCTCTCCCACAGAGCAGAAAAGAGTTGAGGGAAGATATGAAAGACTGTGTCTGTCAAAACAATAAAACCTGAACCAGGGATATATAGATTCACACTAATGTAAATTTCAATCTAAAAGTAAAACAGCAGGAAGAACATTTTTCAACCGAAACACAATGCTTTTCCTCACTGAATGAATTTCTTTCCCTTCACAAGGACTAAATCAAGTTAAAACCCGAGAAGCATTCAAGGACAGCAAATGCTAACCAGATGTTACAGCAGCTTTTTGTTGTTAGGAGGTGAGTGAGCGTCTTAATTGAGCTCTGTGTGAGTTTGCCTGGATTCTTAAAATAAAATAAATGTCTCAGTAGCCCCATTCACACTGTCTGTGCGTCAGTGCGGGGATCCTGCGCCAATTCTCCGTATCCTCCTCTGTGTGAAAGTCTCAGACGCGGTGAGGGGTGAAATTTCTCTGCAGCTCTGATGCGCCTCCAGAGGTAGTATCAGAGGCGCAGCAGAGGCGAACCGAACCTGTGTGAATGGATAAGACGGCAGTGCGGAGTGGGGGCGTTGTCGGTTTGATGGTGTTCACAGTCTGATAACTAAACAGATCCTTCACTCAACAAAATAAAAGAGAAATGTCCCACAAAGCAACGTTACAGGACCAAACAACAGTAATGTAGTAACTGGTAGTGTCTTTGGCAATGTATATGAGGAAAAAAATACCGCAGTTATACGTGGAGAAGTGTCTGTCGTCCTGTCTGTCCTACCGACTCTTTGTCACAGTTCTGCCCGAAAAACACGTGTCCCCGGCAAAAGACTTTAACTCACCAAGTGTTTGTCTCCTTCCACTATTGTGTTGTTGTAGTTACTGTCTAGACAAAAAATCACCACAACGGTCAGCCCTCTGGTATTTACCCCCCTCCCCCGTCTATAGTGACTCCTTACCCCCTTGCCTCAGAGACTGTGGTTACAAATACAAAGACATCCTCGTCACAGCTGGCGCTCACTCTCTGTCCTTCACACAGATGAGTCAGGATCAAAACTGAGGACAGAAGATGTTTCATGGTCGAGAGCTGCAAAGTGTGTTCGCTGACTTTCAGGAGAGAAATACAGATAGATGTTAATGAATGTCATTGTCGTCTCAGATTCATGCCGATGGAAAGTCAGGTGAAGTTTCATAGTCCACAAAACATTTCTGGAGCTTCACAGCAAAACAGCGTTGCGGTATTCGCCTAAACAACTGAAGTGGATGGGGACTTGTTTTAAAACATTAAAAAACAAAAGAAAACAACTTTTCTGGCATAATCCAAGTCTCCAGATCTGAAAAGACAATATTTACACCCTTAACTTGCTGACGAGCTGCTAGCGCTTCTAGCTTAGCGGCTAAAGTTAAGACTTCATCGTATAAAAGGTGTAACTAGGTCTTTTTAAATCAGTTTGGGATCCCAGGTCTCCTGGAGACTTGGATTACGCTAGTCAAGCTGTATGGAGTCATTTTAGGGGGAAAAAAGATTACACGAAATTCAAAGGCGAGAGAGAGGTTGTTGGTGCGTTTGTCTATATATGAGTGTGTGTATACTGAGTAAAATGTTTTTCAGCTGGGATCCCCATCCTACCCCTGTACCCCTGGAGTTAAACAGCTTCCACTCACAGATGTTCATTTCCCTTTCTGGGCAAAACAGATGGGGGCTATTTTTTTTTTTCTTTCCTCCTGTGCATGTGCGTGTGTGTGCTGCCAGCTACGAGTTACACTAACTCTTGCCTGCAGGAAACACCTCTTTAACCAGACTGCTGGATAAAAAACACCTCTGTATCAGTTCTAGTGCAAACTGCGGTAACATGTTTTTTCTGCTGTCAGCTGAACGAGGGAACACCTAGAAGACTCAGAGGACATTTAATCTCAAGCAAAGGGAGCCACACGATGGATTATAGTTGTGGATTGACATAAGTACATGCCAGAAGGATTCAAAATGGAATAAAGTAAAATACAGTTTGCAAAACATGTTAATCAGCATCAGCGGAGGAGGGAAGAAGTCTGTGTGACTGGAGTCAAACTACACTGTTATCCCTGAAGTGCAGTGGAAGCACAGACGTGTGGTTGACTCAGCTACAGTTGTTAGAAAGTTAGTACACTGCGTCCTAATAGGGATGCATGATGTTGGATTTTTGCCAGTATCCGATTACCAGTATTTTCCAACTAATTTTGGCAGACCGCGGACGCAGATGCACATATTTTTCCATCTTAGACCATCAAGTTTATCCTGCAGTCGAATCAACAAATTGCCCACTCTTATGGTGAGGGCCCACTGGCACACTGAACTGTCACTGAGTGACATTGGTGCATTATATCCACCAAATATTTTCCACATTTGTATTCGTCCATTCTCTCTCCCTCATCCAAATATTTTTTTAACAACAAAACCACACCATTGTTGTCTCTGACGCAGCATCACAACATGGAAAGTTGTCGATACCTCATCTCATCTCCTTTTCACCACAGACTGACGCACAGACAGAGACTTACAACTTGAGCCCTCATTCATCATTATAAGCAGTTTAAAAACATAATATAGATTGTTAATGACCCAATTATAATGTTGTTATAAATAGATTTAAAGATATGCTGTATGCTGATAAGTGTTATTTATTAATATACAACATTTTTCAACAATTACAACTTCAACCAGGAACAAATACTTTCTATAATCACAAACGTGTTGTATCATATTGTCACTCTATATTTGTTTAACAGTAGGACACAGATGACTGCACTGAACGTCAGTCCTTGAGACTCTCTGGCCTCACTGTCGCTGATCAGGTCAGATTTACATACTTAAGGCATTGTACACCCATCTACATTGGTTGCTATGGTAACGGCCTAGGTAAGCCTGTGTACATATGCTGAGTATGTGTCCTCATTCAAAATAAAACCAAAACAGCAAGCGGCAACCCTGAGAAAGTACATTGTATTCTTCCTCCCTATTCACCATCTTATCCAACACAACATTTAACATGAAGGATTCTGTGTTTCCTGCATTTCATCGTTCTTATTAGTGTTTCTGTCATCTTAATTTTCCATAGCTTCGGTAGCCTGTAGCCAAAGCACAGTTTGATATGTTTCCTTGATAATTTTTTGTCTTATGAAGAGCTGCAAAGATTAATCAATCAAAAGACGACTGATCTGCAACTTCTGTGACAACCATTTTTGCTAAAAAAAAAAAAAGAAAGAATATTTCTTGGTTTGAAACTGTGGTTTGGAAAACACAAGACATTTGAGGACGTCATCTTGTGCCTGTGATTTGATTTTTCACAGTTTTCTAACAATCTACAGACCAATTTATCAATGAACCAATCTTTATTTTGAACCCTAGACTTATTCATTTCATAGCCTTGCAAAACTTTGTTCAACTGTGTGAGAGAAATGTCTTCCTATCCAGTTCAGGACTGAACACCTTGAAAACATTATGCAGTCTGAGAAATCCCTCTCCTATAGTCTCAATTACATCTGGCTTAAATGTACATGTGAGTTAACTGATAATAACTTATTTGATATTCTATGGTGATTGTATTATTTAGTCAGAAGGCTAATGTAAAAAAGCAAAGGTTGACTGATCTTGAACCATTTCCAACCAAATCCCAAAATGCTGTGAGTTTATGATTGAGCAGGCTGAACAGAGCATAGCCGCAGTCTGCTGTTCACCAACACACACTTCACCTTCACTATGACGTCAAGTGCCAGGACAGTATTATGCAAATCTTAGGGGTTGCATGGGAAGTCTAACTGTGAGTAATGTGAGCAGTATCCTGCTGGGGAAACATTTACAACAGATTGAAAATCTCTCAGGTTACTTCAGGAATGAAATGAAGTCTAACCTGTAATTTACAGAGCAGGTAAGATCAGAGCTCCTTCTGATTGATTGCATCAGATCTAAAACTTTAGAGTTTGTGTCACACCCGCACACACACACCTTAATTATTACTGTGCTTAATACCTTCTACCCTTCACCCTGTGAAGTCTGGTGAAGATCAACATTTATGAATGCATGATAGTATGTGAAGTGTTTTCTATAATAATGGCTGAAAGTTACTTATTTACTTTTTTTTACGTAACCATTATGTAACCAGGAAGTCCATTAAAGTGATTTACTGATGATACACATACAGCCAATGCACCAGAGGACTTCTTTTGAACCAGCAGCAGGATGTTCAGGGTTCAGTCACCTGAACTCAGACCAGCCGATAAACAGTATGTGATAGTAAACTGAGTATCTTCTAAAGATGGAGGGAAATTGTGATGGATATTTGTTCATATTTGTTCCTGTTTTATTTTGTAATAAATCGTGCATCTTGTTGTGGCTCTCCTCTTCCTGCTTTTGTCCTTTTCCCGTCCTTTTTCTGTGTACACCTGTGTTTAATTTTTTCATTTGCCCTTGTGTATTTAAGTCTGTATTTCCTCCCGTTTCTTCTCAGTTCGTCTGATTCTCCTGCGTCTGTGTGCCTGTTTCGAGGTCTTTGTGTGTCCTCTGTGTTCCTGCTCTGTTGTCCGTGGCTCATGGTTTGTCTTCAGTTTGCATTTCTCTTTAGCTTGTTCCACAGACTTTGCTTTGCCTGCCTTTTGTTGTTGTCAAATTGCGGAAAAAGCTTCCAATGTTCAGTTGTAAATACATAAAATTTGAAATTTCTTTATGTTGCAACTTTGTTTTCTTTATGTTACATTTTCAAATGTATTTTGTGACAACACAGTGCTTATGTTCTGGTAAGGTTTAGGTACAAAAAACACTTTGTTAGAGTTAAAAGAGATCAGGTTTTGGATCAAAATACCTGTTCTGGTCACCACAAACAAGGCTGGAGATGTCCTGACCTCCCATTAAAAATATCAGATTTTCTCGTTGACAAACAAGGTTGAAAATTGCCAAGAGGTCTCCTTAAAAATATCCAGTGGTGTCAAGCTTAGAAATTTTGAAATGCAGTCTAGCCCGTAACTCAACCATCTCCTAATATGAAAGTCAGCTCATAAACATGGAATGTGAAGCAGGTGAAGTGTGCTAGAAATATTCTTCTCTGCTTCTACAAAAGCTTTACAAACACTACTACTGAGAATATTATCCGGTCCATGTCCTTAACTGTGTCTACTCTACCACTCTTCTCTCGTTTTACTTTTCCCGCAATGCTTTAAAAACACCCAAAATATACCAATTAATTATTGCTGCGGCAGGTCAGCCTGTCATCTTCTCTAGTTGCAGTAGTGAGTGGGCAATCTGTGTCAAAACTGGCTTTTTAGAGTAAAAAGCTACTGAATAATGAATTTGGTTGGGGGAAATTTTGATTCCAGTGGCTGTCGTTGGCAGAGGTTGTTAAAGAAAAAGTTTACTATCCTTTCTTCTGTTTCCTTTACTCTCACTCACAGGAATAGGATGCTGCCAAAATGATGCCTCTTTACCCTCTTTCCTTCATCTCACACACAAACTCTCAGCCTATTTCCCCATCTCATTACTATGTGTCACTGTCATTTTCTATTTCACTTAATGTGCCCTGTTTCAATACTTGTCTCGCCACTTTTCCTCTCCAAACCTCTAATCTTCTCTCTGCCTCTGTTTCTCTTTATGTAACTCTCAATTTCACTGTAAAGCCTCCTCTTCTCACAATCCATTCATCTTTGCCTGCTGCTCTCTCCATCTTTAATCTTCTCCATCTCTCTCTCCAGCTTCGTAAAAATAAATGAGGCGGCTCCGGATTGGGGAGCGATGCGGTTACTCTCCACTTGCTACAGACTGAAGAGGGAAAGACAGATCAGGCTTTGTGTTTGTGTGTGTGCAGTTTAAGAGTGCAGTAACAGGCGAACAACTGAGGAAGTTTTGTCGATGTTCAGTGAGACAGAAGCAAACACGGCCAACAAATGCCAGACAGCAACATCTCTGGCATGAAACCGGAGGAAACAGGAGGCAGCAACATCCTATTGATCAACGAATTCTGCTGGATTTGGCTGAGTGGCCAATTGAGCAAAACAGCAGGAAATTCAGGTTTCCTTCCCTGAGCACATCTTAGTGTACTGCCACAAGTTGGGACAAGTCTGTTTTAGTCAGTCACTATCACATCTACATTAAGTAGAGCTGCTGCCCGATAAAGTGTTTAACATATCATACTTTCACTCATTCGCTTTAAAGTTTGAACTTAGCAGAGCAGAAACGCTTCAGAAACTGCATCTTTCCTTTAAAAATCCTAATAAAAATGCCTTTAGAGACCTGATAGTTTTCATATGTGAACTTGTGACACTTGCATCTAATGATAGATACAATGTGTCACATATGAAAATCATTTAACGTCCCTGACAGAGTTTGTTGTCAGGGTATTCAATCACGGGACACTGAAACAAATTCATGCAAGCTGGTGTAGATTAAAATTAAAACAATGTGCGTCATATCTGTGCTGCATGAAAATAACCTTCCATCAACATTATCAGGTTCCCTAATCGCATTGAGTTTAAATCAGAAATATTGCAAAATAGGCTCTTCTGTCTGTTAGTTTGTCAATAAATCCTCAACAAATGTGACTCCTGCTACTCTGTGCTGCAACTCTGCTGCTGGCGCTGCTGCTGCCCGGGGCAGACACCTTCAGTTTATTTCTGTAGCATCCGTCAAAACCAACCACGATGGTGGGGGCAAAGGGCGAGTAATGTAATTGCTGTATGCCTGAACAACGTGCAACAGGTATTTTAAGCAAAAACATTATCTTAACCTTAACCAAGTGGTTTTTCTGCCTAAACCCAACCGGATAACAAACACAGCGTTATCAAAACATTAAAATGAAAATCCAACATAAAGAACTGTAAAGTTGCAACATATCCATGGTTTGCTGAAATGTACATTACCAACATCTGTTCTGGCGACTGGGTTGGATTATGCATCAATAAATGTTTTAATTATATTTTTTCACTAAGACCACAAAAACAGAGCTGCACAGACTGAAAAAACTTGTCAAGTAATCATTATCTCCAGGCTCTCAGGCTCTGGCTTTGATTAAGTATGTTATCATATCAACTGGGTGATGTTTAAATCAATCAACGGTATATCTGCAGATTTCAGTGTCATGAAATAGTATTTATGTACATCATTCTAGCTGAAATTCGTATTTTTACACTTTTCTCTTTCCTGTAAGAACATGTTGTTTTGCCTGAGTAAAATCAGATCTAACCATTCACAGCTGCAGTGCTCTCAGTTCTCTTGTGAGTCATACTGTCTCCATCACAACAAAATAAAAAATACATCAAGAATGAATCTTTCTTTAACAAAGAGACCACTGTAGTTAGACAGTAAACCAGGACCAAGAACTGTGGATTTCTTTGTGTCTGTAGATGCAGCTATTTTTTCTTCAAGTAAGTAATTTGTTAATCATTTAATTAAGGCTTCATTGCCTCCCAGTAAACACTGTTCTGTTTAGCTGAGCTCAACACTGAGTCACAGTTGATTTAAGCTAAACTATGAACATTCTCAGGGTTATAAATGCAGTCTACACCAACAAACCAACACTCAGACTCATGTACTTCTGCCGCTCAATTTACTCACTGGCTACTCTCAAGTGCTGCTTCTGTCTGCTCAACACTTTGACTGACACAAAACACTGTGTTCAGACTTCAAAGATCCTCCCTCGAGATCAAACCGAATAAGATAGGTTTGCACTTTTTCTTATACTCTGTTAGACCTTTCAATCTTGTTCTTTGAAGTTCACACAAAACATGGAAACCCAGTGTGCAGGAAAGTGAAGGCGAGCACTGAAGGCATCCGTTGTGACTGAGAGAGACCTACAAAATGTGCTTTATCAGTAAAGGAGAACAAGGAAATCCTGAGCAGCATACTCAAAGAAATACTGATGAATTGGCACTCTGATTGACTTCTTACGGGAACGACCCATAGCACCATCAAAAGGAAACTTAGACCACTGTAGTTTGTCTATTTTACTGCCAGGGCGATACTGAATACTCATTGTATGATCTACAGAGGCAAGTAAGGCTTTTTAAAGTCAGTTTTCCCGAATCCCACAGCAGCAGATATCTCAAAGGAATACTGCTAACATTGTGATTCAGGTGGTACACTGCGGGGCCAAATTCACACTCGGAAATGTGCAGGTGATCTGGATGGCAAAGATCGCTGCTGCTTGGCAAAAGCATGCAGAAAATTATTAGTGTCAACAGAGTGTTTGCGATCACAATGTGGCTTTCACATTCATCATCCTTATTGTTCACATTGAAGCTTTTCCTGCTTCTTCAAATCAGCTGATTGATGGCGTAACTCTTTCGCTACGATTTCTATCAGCCAATCCTGTCTTTGCTGTTCTCCTCTCTGTTGCTGCCAGCTGTCATTTCAGTGTGTCTGTTGGGCTTTACCACATGGTTAATTGCAATCAGATGCAAAACTTTATGGGTGCGTTCGAACTGATATATCATAAGCGCAATATCTTTTGTGAATCTGACCTTTAGACTGGGTGATTCATGTTGCTATTAGCAGCCGCAATCCATTCGCCCCTTGGTACACAAAACATTAGTATCACCTTCTAGTTCTGATCACTGTTCCAGAATTAATGTGTCAAATGTCTCGAGCCTTAATGATCTGCATTTTAACCTGATTAATCTGAATTTATTGTAGCGCAAACCAGCTCTCTATGGCTGTGAATGTTGAAGATAGTGATGAAACTGCAGCTTGCCAGACTCCTGAAATGCACAGAGGATGTTGTGTCATCATAGGTGGCTCCAGTGTTCCTGCTGTTCTGATTGATTTGTGTCTTACAAATACTTTGTCCAAACAAATAGGACATCGGGGACACATTGTTCCATCTATCATGCAACTGAGCCATTCAAACTCCCCTTTCAAGAGGGTGCTCTAACGTTGAGATGTTTGGTTTAGTCGTCTATTGAGTGTTTTTTTAGAAATCAAAGGAGAATTGGACTTCAACAACTGCAGTATCCTGTCTCAAGTTATACACATGTTGACTGGAAATAAACACGTAGCTCTGATACAAGAGGGGGATATAATTCCTAGCTCTTCCTCTGGGCCCAGAAGTGGTTGAACTGGCATTTTGTGATGTGATACACCTCTTGCTTCTGTTTTGTTAATGGATTCAAAAGTGACACTAACACTGATACTACTCAGGTATCAGCTAATCCGCCATTTTACACCTTGATGAGTGGGACAAAAAGTTCAAACCCTTCTGTCCACATTTTAGTAGATTCTAGTTTGCACTCCTATAAGAAGACTCCGAAATTATAATTGACAATGGACTGCCTGAGTGATTTACTGTATAGTGCACCATAAAGCAGACGAATGATTTACAGTTTTGTTTGTCTGAGTCAATCCCAGAAACAAGAGTCAAGCAATCGATGGACCTTAATGACAAAAAGATGACTCTGAATGGGAATGTAAGCAGCCATTGTTCCAAGAAGTGACACTCCCTTTCACATAACACCCCACCTTGTTTAATACTTATAATTACTTACGTGGTAGAAGGTAACTAATGTCATGAGGCTGACACGACAATTAAAATGAAAGACAAATTAACTTCAGACAGGAAATTCTGGTGCATCTGGTCTGCAAAGGAGGAACCGGTAACAACTCCCTTTCAGACTATTGGCACAACTTAAAAAGATCAAATATGTTCTGTATGTTAATTGCTGTGGGTGTTGGCGGAGCAAGTAGCCAGAGTATGTATACTTGTACTGTACGAAGTCAAGCAACATGCACAATACAGTGCCGCAGGAATGAGTCCTACATCCAGGAAATGAGTTAGCATTTTTGCACTTATGGTTCCTCGTCAATCATTTTTTTGAGTGGGTTTTCAGTTAATTGTAACAAGGTCTGTGGTTTATGATATGATATTTGCATGTTTTGTTCTACAGCATAAAACACTCCAGTGAAAACCACACTTTTCAAGTGTTTACATGTCTTTAAAAAGGTGGTTGCTAACGAGCGGCTTAATGAGACGAAGAAGTTGTCGGGGACATAAAACATGTCATCAGACGGGGACGCATCCACTCACTGGTACAGCTTTACAGCCGCACTTTAGCTGCAAACTATTCTTACTCTAACCTTACAACTTGTAGATTGATCAGTTATAGTAAGATGAGTATACTCGTATTGTGTAGTAAGAGGCTAAGTGGTGTTGACTGTGAAGTCATGCGACCACGATGTATTTGATTTATAGCCTTAGGTATCTTTATCTCTCTCTATCTCTTTACTTTTACTCAAGTATGATGACCTTTAGGTACTTTTAACAACACTGTTCATCTGTTAGCTTGCTGAACAAAACGTATAAGTATCATGAACTTATGTTTCCCAGTTTAACTTGTTTTTAGCTTATTTTCTACAATAATCCAAGTTAGCTAACAAAAACACGTCATCCCTGCCACTCTTTATGGAAAGAAAAACAAGAGCAAGTGGTTAAAAATGTGGCAGAGAAATTCAAAAACTAATGGATGAGCATTATTTCATTTTTCACAGTGTTTGGCGTCATCTTGTTTGAGGCCTCAGCTTCAGCTCAAAGCTGTTTCATGACAGCCTGTCACGATGACTGACAGGTACTGGGACGGGAGTTTGATCATCTGAGTGTGTGACTAAAAACCCACCGCTAACTCAAGGTGAAAACTTGCATATGAATGCTTTCATTTTGATTTTGAAGCTGCTCAGTGCACCACATCTGTAGCCACCAAGGACAAGACAAGACAAAAGTGTTGTAACGTTGAACATTTTAAAATAAAAGGTTGTATCTGTTTGTGTGGACTGATGACGCAACTGGTTTACATTTATGTAAGAATAATTAAAGTAATAAGGTATTCTCTATAGCTCGAAAACAACAACTGGCAAAATACAGCCTCCATACCCACTACAATGTAAGGTGCAGTGGGCTCCTGCATAAAATTCCATAAAAACATGTAAACTCAGCCTCTAGGAAAACACCCTGGGTTGCTCAAACAAATACATGCAGGCACAGATTACAGGTTATCACTTTTTAGATCCGAACAGAGTCATTCTGTCTACTGCTTGTCTTGTAATCATTAAAATCAAGGATATGACGACTGTCACAGTGGAAACTTCCCTGAGTCGTATAAATTGTCTGATAAACCTTCAGATTTCGAAACAAATTACTCAAATTGGACTTGCTGGACTTCCTGGATCGTGTTGCATCATCTTACATGTATCCGTAGCAACACGCCTCCACAAACACATTGGTTGAAGATTATTCCTGTTTTCTATTGAATGTTAATCACTTCTTGGTGTATTTATGATTGCCTCTGGCTTAGTGTTCTCCTGACAAGACTACACAAAAGATTGTGTGTGTGTGTGCTCTTGGCTTAATCCTTACATTTTATATAGATTTTAGAAACACAAAGATTAACAAAACACCATCCACAGACTAGACTTACCGAGTCTTCCGGAGGTCTTTGTATCTTGGCCCACTCCACCGATGGACCCTTCACCTGCAGAAATCTGTGGAAAAGATTCGTGAAGCCCTCAAAGTCTTTCCTGGAGACCTGAAAAACACAAGAACTTTGTTTGAACCTTTATTCTTCCTTGACTTAATTTCTTCACTTGTCCAGAAAATGTGAAAGAAAAATGTGGTTATTGCTTCCCAAAGTGGACCAATTATCTACCAACTTTCTCTAACTGAAGGCAGCAGAACAAACTTCCAGAAAAACACTGCTCAGCTTACGCAGAAGTCTGTGAATCACTCTTCTTTTATAAAATTCAGGTAAATTATTAAGATTTTTGCATTCATTGATCCCACTGCAGATTTCAATCATAAAGTTGGGAAAAATCTTGGCTCTTATTTTATATTCCTTTTACTTTATGACCCCTCACCCGAAGTTCCTTAAAACGGAGCTGGGTATCGAGGAAATGAAACTTGTATTGCTTCACTTTTGGATAGTGATAAAGAAAGAATCAGTCAGCTGAAAGCCTCAAATGTTAACTGTGGGTTTGGTTAAGTGTAATTACAGGTTAAACCTCTGATTGTTGAAGTGAAACATGTACAGTATGTTTACTGAGTGACGAATGAAACAATGTAATGGACGCACAAAGCAAAATGTGAAGCTGCTGAACGAGCATGACTTGTTTCATCAGCAATTATAACTTTGATCATCATCATTCAAGTACTGGTTATACGTGCCTCTTCCAATGTGCCCCCATAAACTGTACAGCAGTCAATGGGGAGCAACATGGGGAATTTTTTGATCCCGTTTGAATTGAGCCATAAATCACCAATATGATGTTTGTCTGAAAGATAATTTTACAAGTCAAGAAAGTCAAAGTTATCATAAATACCACTTAGTTTTGTGTGAAACTGCTCAGTGAACTACAACATGGCCGTCAGCTCAGTACAGAAGAAGTTTTAATAAAGTCTGGCCATATTGACAGCGAAAGGAGAGTTAATCAGTTTTATGAGTTAGCTAGTGTATGAGACCGGCTCTACAAGGTTTCATTTATGGGTTTTGATGAGCGTTCAACGAGACGATGTCACTATTGGGTGTGCAGTCTTTCTAATTACATCTTTTCACAGTCTTATATTTCATTAGTTTTATGACAAACTGCGACTTCTCGCGCTAAAAATGTATCTTTTAAATTGACAAACATCATATGTCTAATTCATGGCACAATGTATTTCTCTCGCCATTCGCTACTACTGTACATATATTTTCTGAAATTAGTGGAAGGGGCATGACTTCGCCTCTCTAGTCCTGGGGGTTAAGCAAAATAAATAACCATGTGAGTGGTCTGCTTCACGTTCACTTTGGCATCTATTTGCACTGGAGACCTGCCCAGTTTGTAACTAAGAGAGTGTGTGTACTCTACAGCTCAGTATGTATGTGCATGCGGCTTTTATACTTGCATAACTATTAGTGCAAGTACAACAGCTTTTCTGTGAACAACCTTTAGTGAGTGTATGAAGTAACAGACACACCCGTATTGACTGACTGACTTTTTATTTTCTGTGAATCGTTTCATCTTTTGTGACTCCTGGAAGTCTGAGGGTGCCTGGTTAATATCTGAAAGAGGCAACTGCCAATCCCTGTGTGTTTGCACTATGTGTGTGTGTGTGTGTGTACACATAAACTAAAGGAGACAGATTAAATGATGTTCAGTTTGGCTTTTTGCTGCCATTTAGGAGACAGTTTACTCATTTCTGATTAATTAGCTGCTGTGGGCTGAGGTGTGTCCACTCCCAAAGCCAGATTTTATTTTGGGCCAATAGGACAACTTTACAGGGTCTCAGTTGGGCTCTCTAATGACGCACTATATCATGACATAGTCTGATGAAACAGATGAATGTTTGCTTAAAAACCTCGCCTATACTGCAATTTGGTGACGTAAACTTTACGTATGTCTGTGTCTGCATTACGTAGGTGGAACCCTCATTGGCACCGTGCTACAGTATGTGTCACTTTTGTGTTTTCCCAGTGTTCGTGAGTGACCCAGCCACCCTGTAATCACATCCAGATGGTCGAGGAGAAACAGAGGGAGGGAGACAGAGAGAGTTTGTATGAGTGTACCTCTTTCTCAGCGCCTGTGGAAGTGTTCAGAAGTTTCTCCAGCTCCGTGTGCATGGAGCTCTCCAGCTGCTGCCGCATCATTTCCTGGAACTGAGCCATCCCTTTGGCCACTCCTTTACTCAGACCTGGGCGGGCGAGACAGGGGAAGATGGGGGACGTGGTTTTTAACTGTTGCGACATATTTGATTTCTTACATATCCTGGATCCTCAGAATGACTCCCTTTCTCCAACTCAACTCCTTTTATTGACTCAAACCAGACATGTAACTCTAGTCAAATGGTCCAAGTCTCAAGCAAGTCCCACGTCATTTTTTCTTGGTCAAGTTAAGCCGAATCCGATTGAAAATGTAATATTTGGGGGGTTTTTTTGGACTTTTGATTGGAAAAAGCAAGACAATTGATGATGTCAGCTTGTGGGCTAGGATATTGCAATCAGCTTTTTCATTGTTTCCTCATATTTTATGGACCAAGCAATTAATCTATTTTACATACTTGATAAATTAATCGTGAGATTAATCAATGTTAAAAATAATCCCCAGTGGCAGCCCTGAATGAGTCACTCATTACGTACCTTACACCACCTTTACAAAAAAAAAAAACGAAACCTTTAATGAAGTTTTCAATAGCCCTAACTTATCATCTAACTTTGAGTTGTTGTAGTATTTATACTGTAGTACTGAAGTATTTGTGTCAGTTTACGTATTACTCGATTGCAGGAAATAAACTACTGACATGTGAGAGAGTTGCTCTCATTCTTACAATCGATGGTGATGCAACAGGTCGAAGGTATATGGAATCATTTTAGTGCCTGTTATCATGAGCAACAATGCCCTTTCTGCATAACACAGAAATATAATATACTCAAGAAAAAAGGACAAATAAAACCCCAAGTAGCTTTAACCAATTAATATAGTTATACCAGAAGTGTCAATTATTAATAATCAGTATCATTCAGGCTATAATACAAATTAAAGCGAGTGAAAACAAACATTTCACAGCTCTGCAGTTACCACCACAGCTGTACAAGCACGACCAATTAGACTAAAGTAGTGTAATTATACCAGTAAACAAAACAATTTTCTGAGCCTCATTATTTTTACTGTCACCTGGCATGAACACCTTGGGCCAAACTATTTTACTGCTGACAAAGAACAACCTGACACACATTCATCTACTGTAAGAGGAATAATCAAGTTGTAAAGCACATTAGGCTTTGGGGGTGTGATACACAAAAATGTGACCAAATTAACCATTTGGGCCTGTTTGGGTCTGTGTTTGGTGATACCTAAAGCACTTAGGCTTTTTTTGTGAAGGTACCTGAGTCAAAACTTTGTGTAAAAGCAAAATAATGACGAAAAAGCCACTTTTAAGATTCAATCATTTTCATGAAATCATTTTCGTTGGCGTGCTAGGGGCAACTTCTGATGCTACCGTAAAGTTGCCCCTAGCACGCCATTGAAAAGTCTGTCTATCAGCATTCTTCTCATTGGTTAGCAGATTAGCACAGTGAGCTAACCAGAGTGACCTTCATCGTATTTGGCTCACAGATAAAATACAACAACGGGGAAACAAAGTTTTCTGGTAGAATGTGACAGCAGAAGGAAATAGGACGGATTCACAGTAATGTCTTTAGATTTTATGATACCTCACTGTCACTGTTCGTCATGAAGGGCAGATAAACATCTGCAAGCCAACTGATGTACCAAGATGACTCATAATAAACAGATTAACGATAGCATGCAAGCTGTATCCATTAATCATTTGCATAATGGATAAAGTGTTTTTTTAGTTTTTAGTTAACACGCTGATGTTTTGACAAATGCCCATCACAATAGATTGTGGAAGCTAAAAAGTATAATATTTGCCTCCAAAATGTAGTGGAGTGGAAGTATAAAGTAGCGGAAATTGGAAATACTCAAGCAAAGTACAAGTACCTCAAAATTGTACTCAAGAACATTACTTGAGTAAATGTACTTAGTTACATTTCATCACCGCCCATCACAGATTTATCAGTATCGGTGTAAATTCTCAGTGAACTTGTTGTTCACGGTGCGATGAAGTCATTTGGGACCATAAAGTTTATCATGAGATTGTTAAATAACCTGCCTCCATTACATACTTATACTTACTTTGTTTGACAACATATTTTAGGGATCATTGCAAAAACGTGTATTTATGTACGTGTTCTAAGAATATTGGCTGATATATCGATATCAGAATTTATTTACTCCCTAAGAATGTCATCAGCATCAGCTCCGAAGATGAAGTATCAGTCTGGCTATAATTGAAATTATTAACTATTATCAAAATTATTGTCGGTCAGTTGCTTGACTTAGCAAATCATCTTATCATGTCTTTAAGTAGCAAGTCGAATTGACAGATAACCAGCCATCCTTTGGAGGTCCTAAAGACTTAAAAGCAACCAAAAAACTTTGACTATAATCTGCAACTGTGCCCAAAAAAGAGCTCAAGAGTCATCGGCACACTGAATGGCAGTTAGTGTTTGTCAAGAGTGCTGTATTCATGGCAGCAGAGTCAAAGTTACTGGCTGACTGGCTGTTTATTAGACAGGACATGTAGGAAATGTAGAGACAAAAAAACAGAGGTGCTGCTGATTAATGACATACCAGAGGAGTAAACCACAACAAGTGAATACACTTGATATCTTTTACCAGAACGCCACTCCATACATTACTTCAGTGAGTCAGTCACAAATAAGTAAATATAATCAGCCAGGTCCGACGTGGTAATTATGTTCAAGTACACAAGGAAAGTTTCTTTCTTGCATTGCGAGATAAAAGTATGTAGTTGGCAAGGAGCATGTAAATAAGAACTATGAGAGAAGTGAAACCCAGCATAGTTGTCACATGTGACTGATCAGTCAGTCTGTGAGGCAAAGCAGTAAGAACGTTCCCTTTCCATTCTGAATTTTTATCTATTTGTTGTTTTTATCCTGTTTTTACTTTGTTTAACTGTGAAACACTTTGTGACTGGTGTCTGTAAAAGGTGCTATATACATCTTATGCTTGAGGCATAAGTCTCTGCCACTAAAGATCATTTCATTGTCAATGTGTTCTCGATTAATCAACTTAATCGAGAATACATAAACAAGTTAAACTTAAACAAGTTGTTGTTTGGTCAATAAAATGTCCAAAAATGGTTAAAAAAGCCCAAGATGATGTGCTCAAATGTCTCATTTATTCCACAACTCAAAGATATCATCATATCATAGGAAAGAAACTAGAAAATATTCACACTTCAGAAGCTGGAACCAAAGAGTTAATGATTAACTTAATTTAACAGATGACAACTAGTCAATTATTCAATTAATTGTTCTCTAGTCATTTGATTTAAACAGTTGACTGAAATGATTAAAAGCCATTGTAGTTGACTCTGGAATTGATTGGCATTAATGTGGATCATAAAAAACACAGGCATGGTCCTTTACATCCACCGTTTTATTTACCTGTACATCTACGCTTATTAGAGTTAAATGCACCCTCTTCATCACCACTTACCTTCTACATAAAGTGCCATGTTTCTGCAGCCAAGTGTCGACCAAAATAATAAGATAAATCCCAAATCAGAGCTTCAGATTAAATATCCCACAGGGCAAACTGATCATACATCCCTCAAATGAACACACAAGTTTCCTTCATGTACCCTAAAAGCCAACTGATCATTCATTAGACGCGTTCAAGCCTTTAAGTCCATTCACAACTGAGTCTCTGGAGGATGACACGTCCTGGCTACCTCCCCACGTCCTCGTCAAAGAGCAGAAAGAAGCACACATGTATCCGATCCCACTTATCGTTCTGGATGGCTGCCAAACGTCCCTGAACACGATCCTGGTTCGGATCGAGCTGGATGTTTTATTGCTCGCCGCTCATTTTCCAGCCCCAACACTGTAAACCACGTCACAAATCCTAGCTGTGACTCTCAACCTCTGCTCGTGTTTTTCTTCTGCCTCGCCCACTGCCTTCATTTTTATTACCTTATGGTGATTTTCAGCCCCCTTTTTTTTTTTATTACACCAGTCCGCTCGTATCCCATCAATGATTCACCGGTGACACACACACACACACATACACACACATACGAGTGAGTCCAATAAGACGACCTGCCTCACGGGCAACTTCAGAGGCTCGGAGGGCTGCGGAAATGAACGACTGATGGATGGATGGACAGAGAGGACGGCGTGTACTCGAGAACCAGTGAACACAACCGCTGCTTACTTGAGGAACATAAATACAACGTCAAGAGAGCTCGAGTCTCCGGTGGTACCGTGAACACAACGCGAGGAGAAACGGCCGTTTTCGACAATAAATGTCCAAAAGACGAACCCGCCCGTTAGCTAACTTGAAGATACAACCCTCAACACATCCCGCTTGAGAAATGGGATACTGTCAAAAGGAAAAGTGATAAATGCTTTCAGATTTTAAGCCATTTTCTTACTGTGTGACTGTAGGATGCTGGCGGAAGAAAAGTCGATGGGGTCGGCCTGGTCCTGCGGGTCTGAAGGACCACAGCGATCCCGCAGACGAGACTCACAGCGGGGTACACACAGTACGTGTTTTGTTTTTTAACGAGTTTTCACCGTTAAACACCGGCCTTCTGTTTCTTTTCTTTACCGCTGCAAAAAACTTACAAAAGGCAAATATAAAGAACTTAAATAAGGTGATTAGTTTTAAGATATTTCACACTACAGTGGCATTCCTGGAGGGGGCGAATGAAAACGTTGGAGGAGGACGGCAGCCAATGAAAAAGCCGTTTTTCCTGTGACGCAACTTCAACAGCCAATAGAATTGTGCTACGTGAGTTACGGTTTCTGGCAATTCCGGGTTAAAGAATGCTCCAAAATGTGTAAATAGGAAACACACACACACACAAAAAAACGCTTGTGTATTCGTGCTTACTTCTGTATTTGTAATAGTTTGAAAGAACCAGTTAATATTTTAAAGTGCATACATGCATTATAACGAGTATTATCAAACTGGCTAGGCAGCATTAAAAATGCAAATGTAAAAAATTGTGTTTGGTTTTGGTTATTTATTCCTTTTATGTCACATCCTTGTGTTTATATCAGCAAAGACACGTTGTGAATGTAAGAAATTACAAATGTTAAATACTGTAAATCATTCCTCATCCTGCTCGGTAGTTAAAAACTAGGATATACTGCCCCTGCCTGGTGAAACTTTGACATTGCATTGTATCTCATTTTCTGCAGTGCAACATTTTAATTTTGTGTAATCACATCCTTGGTGTATTTTAAACATTCACCATTGTGATACACAGTTTTGTTGCTTAAATGAATGACAATCCAAATCAGATTTTTCCCATAATGTCTAAAATAAAACTGTAATCCCTGCTGGGAAAGACAGTATTGACTTACTTCTCATTACTGTGTTATAAGCTTCAGATAAACATCTTACACTGATACTGGAAGACTACTGCTAAACCCCCCTCCACCCAGCATACTGCATGGAAATTTGTCTGGTCTGACCAGTCGCCCATCTATCCCTACATATCTAATGCAGCCTTTCAGCCTTTCTGTATGGCAGGTCCTCACTCTTGTATTTGTTGTAAAAAAAAAAAAGTACCCAAAAGTCATACTTAAATAAAAGTAAAGATACTGTGTTAAAAGCAGCATGCAGTGTGTAAGGTAACCAAAGTTATCAAATAAATGTAGTGGGGTGATGAAATACTCAAGTACCTCAAAATTATATCTCAATACTTGAGTAAATGTACTTAGTCCATCACTGTAACATTGTATTGCTAATAATTAAAACTGCAGTGTAGAGTCTTAAGACATATTTTTTCTGCAGGGACTCTCAAGTTTAGTGTTTTCATCCATCACTGGGCTGATACAGAAAAACAGTCACAGTCACACGTTGCCAGTTCACCTAATATGCTACTGTTGGACTGTAGGAGGAAGCCCACGCAGACACAGGGGGAGCATCCACACAGAGAGTGCCCAGCTTGCATATGACAACTAAACCTTTTAAGTGTGGCAGCTGCAAAAATGGCACTGCATATTATATATAATTGTTTACTTGCAATATGACACTCTGTTACGACCCCAGAGGTTGTATATAAGTTTTTATTGTCTCTCTGCTTAAATAACCCTCTCTGTTACCTGAGTGTGTGTGATTGGTTGCAGGTGTGTTTGAGTGATTGTTGGTTGTCCAGGGAGCTGATTGGTTCCTGCCTAAAAAAGCCAGGAGTTTAAAGGCCGGCTCTTCCAGTTCCTGTGGGCTCTCCTCTCTCAGCCAGACTAGCAGCATGTCTGTTTGTGTGCTAAATGTGTTTTTGAATAAATCCTTTAAATTGCTTTGCTGCTGGTGGTGCTTGGGGGATGGGAGGGGAGTCTCATTTTCATGTTGCACCAGGGTTTCCCCTAGGCCCTGGTCGTAACACACTCACTCGGAAAACAAATGAAAAACAATCACAAAATCCACTGCACAGTGTTTCATTTTTTATTGTTTCAGCTTTAAAAGTTATCCGTTCCAGTGTAATGGGACTTAATGCATCATTGACTATATGTAACAACCATCCATGTTTCACTCACCCCCCAGAGAAAGATTATTGTAGAACAGCTGGTAACATGTGTTGTGTACTTTCAGTATTTACTGTATACTTAAGGTGGAGTTATACTTGTGCGTCAGTGTGCAGCCGCCCTGATGTAAGAGTCTCTTAACTGAAAAGGAGACTAATGTCAGGTATTTAAAATCACTTAAAGCCAAAGTAAACCTGGTCACCTTCTTTACTCACTCTGTGATTGACAGAGCAGATCAGAGCCAGCAGAAGGTGTGCAGTGCAAATGGATTTGCCTGGCGATACTGAAAATGACTGAGCTTTTCTTTAATTTGTATAATGTTGTCTTTACTAACAACAATCACCAACAGCTTTGAGAACTCCCCATAGCTGCTGTACATTTTTACACAAGTATAAATCCAACTTTACACTCATAAGCACTGACTTACTCACTCACTCTGTCTCTCTCTCACACATACACACACACACAAACACACATACACACACATAGAGTAATGCCGTTGGGGTCGGTGGAGTGCTTTATCACAGGCGTGAGTCTGGAGTTTTGGGGCTGTCTAAGTGCTGGTTGGGTGGCTTTGAAGAGTCTAGTCATACTCCCAGGAAAGCCACAGCTGTGTCTCTCTCCTCGATCAGCTCTGCTGCTGTGGCGTCCATCTTTGTCTGGGAAAAGCCGTTGATGGCCAGGCCATCTACGATCTTCCAGCTCTTGTCCTGAGGAAACAGCATATTTTCATAAGTTTTGTTTTTTGGAGCTCTAGGGCAAACAGTGTCGTTTATTGCTACCTTATTACTTGATTTCAAAATAAACTCTAAGCTGCTAGAGGAGGGAATAAAAGGTCAGATCAGTCTCACCTTGATCTGGACAGGGAATGAGTAGATGAGGTCATCTGGGACTCCATATGAGTTGCCAGATGAGTAAACACCCATGGAGATGAAGTCTCCCTGAAAAGAAACAGGAGAAACTGGTTAAAACTGGATTTCAAACACAATGTTACTTATTCAGAAATACCAGAAACAAAACTTCCTTTTACCTTCTTCCACCTAAAAGAACATCAGAAGTACAAACATGGACTGTATCTTATTTCTGAGCCACAATGCTTGAGGCAAGGTACATAAAAGTCTGTAGACTCATGACTAAACACTCTTGTATGAGCAGAAATACATAAATATGCAAATATCCTCTTTTTATGAGAGTACAAATGCCAAAGAGTCTTCAATAACCGTTATAAATGACAGAGAAAAGCAACAAATCCTTACATTTAAGAGGCTGGAACCAACAAATGTTTGACATTTTTGCTTGAAAAATGACTTGAATAACTATTACCGTTGCAGCTCTATTATGTATTTATGATTTGGGAAATTGAAATTGTGTGTATTTCACCTTATTTTTCATTGTCACCTCACCATATCACAAAAATGAAGGTTATGCAGGCAGTTTTTTTTTTATTCTTGAGAAAATGCAGCAACAGCAACTTATTCCCACATCAACTGTAATATAAATTATATATGGGGTTTACCTCGGTGGTGCCTGCCCAGATGTCTCTCATGTGGTCACAGATGGCCTTGGCTGCAGACATGGCACTGGACAGCTTCCTGGCCTTGATGACTGCAGCACCTCTCTGCTGCACTGTCTGCGTGAAAGAACATGGACCGTTACATGAAATTGCAGCTGCAGTCAGTGGGAATGTGGGCAGGAGGACCTTGCATACAGTGTTATCTTCTGTTATTGAGGTGTGCAGCTAGTTTCAGTTTAGTTGTGAAGGTTTTGTGATAAAGGCTGAAGGCTGGAATGTCTGCAGCAGCAAGAATTGTCCATAAAATGTGAAATTATTTTGACCATTTGTGTGATTTCAAATATTTTAGCAGACCTGTAAATTGTCATTTTTGAGTGGTTAAAAGAAGAGCACTGTATAAATGTCACAGTCCAACAGATTACAGTGAATCCTCATTAACTCACAGTGATGAACTCTCCTTTGAGCCAGGCATCATCTTTGACTGCCTCAAAGCAGGCGAGCTCACTACCAGACATGTTGACCACACAATGATGCACATCTGGGTACTGGGTGGACGAGTGGTTGCCCCAGATGATCACATTCCTCACATGGGTGGCAGGAACGCCACAGCGCATCGCCACCTACAGGACCGGAGAATAAAGGGAAAAAAGCAAATTCAGGTTCCAAGATCAGCTCAGACAAATGTGGCAGCTACAAGTCTGTGAGTCTAATTTGTACAAGTGCAGGTGTGAATAGAACTGTAAGTACAAAAGAGAGTCCAAAAGAGCACACCTGAGAGCGAGCCCTGTTGTGGTCCAGACGGGTGAGGCAGGAGAAGTTCTCTTTGGGGATGGAGGGAGCAGACTTGGCTGCAATCAGACAGTTGGTGTTGGCAGGGTTTCCAACAACCAGCACCTGAAACACACATATGAACACAAAACAGAACTGATATAACAACATAAACTCATCTTTGTAATAGATTTATTAAGGGTCCAATGTGCTTCCTTGGCATAGGAAGCACAGTTGCCATAAGTGTTTAACACAGGGATCATTTCCAAAACCTTGAAACAACATACGACAAGCAACTTTGCCAGAAGTAGAATAGTTTCACTCAACAGCCTTCAACACAAGTAGCAAAGCAGTGGGGTAGATGTAAATTTGCACATCTGTGCATGTCTCTAAACTAAATCCTGTGTCATTACCTTGACGGTCTTCTTGGCGTACTTCTCCAGGGCGGTGCCCTGGCTCTTGAAGATGGCCACGTTGGCTTTAAGCAGGTCCTTCCTCTCCATACCGTCCTTCCTGGGCATGGAGCCCACCAAGATGGCAGCATCCAGGTCCTTGAAGCCCACTTCCTCCTTGTCAGTGGGGACAATCTCTGCGGAAAGATGGAGTGAATTCATTATTACTGGTGCCGGTTGTAATGTTGATATCGTATAGCATGTATATGATTCAATTTCTCAAACAGGTGGACTTTACTGTCACTGTTGTAATAGTTCCAGTCTTATAAAAGGTTAGGATAGACGGACGCAGCCAGAACAAGACTTCGTCTTGGTTACCATGGTGACAGGTAACAATTCCCGCCCTATCTAATACATGATTTGCTGCCTGAAAAAGAGCAACATTGATAACACCAGCGTCTTTCTGAAAAATTGAGAGATTTTCAACCAATAGGGTTTGAAGAAGATGCATGAACAAGGCAGAGCCAAAGTTTTGATTTTACTAACTTTCCCTTAAATGGACATAATTTGTGTTCTTCTGTGTTTAATTTTAATTTGAAAAAAAAAAAAAAAAAAATTAACATGTATTACAATAACACTCTACAATCTCCAATATATTTTTGGGCACATCCCCACATGATGGGACGAACAACGTTGTGTTTGTTCAAAAGGATCTTTTCCGTAACTGATGAGCTCTTATCAACGCTGTCTCTTGGCTGTCTCCACAGTAATACAGAAACATTTTCTCAGGTAGCATTCCCGTGAAAAGGTCATGTGAACAATAGACTTGTTCATACAGTCTCCAAAAGAATCACATCAGAATGCATAAAGCACAATGCTTAAGTCTCATCTGTCCATGTGATCTAATTGTTTCATACTTTCTAAATCATACACAATTTTGGGAGATGTATTTTGGATGTATCCAATGAGTGACCAGTGTTGTACCATAAGGCTAGACCCATCTCAGTGCATGAAGCGTTGTCTTTGCAGCACAGTTGTTAATACAGGGGCCTCTCACAGCCCCTGTCCAAACAAAGCAAAGGACAGCACCAATTCAAAGGAAAAATTCCAGGTCACAATGGAGATGCCACATAATGGCGCCTCACGACAGACATCATGACAGCGTTACAGTGATGACACCAGAAACCTCATGGAAACCAACCCGCATATTTATCAACTGTCTCAGAGAGGGAAATTAAAGGACTGAAAAGTCCTGACGGTCTTAAATTCTTAAAGTGACGCATGTATAAGTAAAAGCATTTGAGCTCATTTCCAAAACAGGGAAAATCTATCTGTCTTCTCCAACATTTAGGAGAGTTGTCTGAAGCTGTTAGTCGCCAGCAGGTGGTGATTGATTTTCTGCAAGTGTAGAAATATATAAAGTAGAGTCTTGATTTCAAATAACCACAGGATCCTTCAATGAAATCGACTGATTCAAAAATCCTGCAGCTCCAATCCATCTACAAAACTGTGCCTGTGCCAAAAAAACAGGATCTTATAATGTAAAATGAACTTAAAACAAGGAGATAAAGTACAGCTGCAACATTTATTGATTGCAGCAACTATGATTGTGTTTGTCCATATTCAATCATTTCAATTAAATGTTATTATGCATGTGTAATCATTGATGTTGTGGCCAAATCACACACTTTGTGTAAAAAGAGCCATAGAATGGATTTTCAGATGCTTAATAATACATTCCTGGCTTGTTCCATTAAAAGTGTGTGTTTGCTCTGTAGCAATGCGCAGAAGATCACATTTAAACTGTCCATGTAGAGATTCATTCATCCCCAGGACCAACAATGCAGAATCTAAAGCACTTTAAACAAAACTGTCCACTATATCTTTCCCCCCGCATCTCATTAAAACACCTGTTGCCCCATTGAGATTTAGAGGCTCCAGAAAGCTCAAAACTGCAAAACATGCTAGCATGTTGATGGCACATGCTTAGGACAAAGGCCAGAGCTACAGCTACCAGGGGTGGATAAATTTAGTTTACAAGACAATCATCTGAAATACATTCATATGTGTAAATAAACAGAATTAGAGCCCTAAATGGTTATGTAATATACATTATAATAAAAAACACATTACACACTTCATTATGAATTGATTCAGGATCACAGACAGTGTGTGTACTGCACAAACACTAAAACATGTGTGCGTGTGTGCTGATATTAAAAAGAGAAAAAAAAAGCTATAAACTGACAAAAGGCAGACCTTCTAGAAAGTACAGATTTTTAAACAAGAATACGAAAATATCATCTTTAATCTTTAATAATTCAATTAAACTTCAGACAGCTTTTACAAAAAAGTCTAAAACTGCTATTTGATGCTAGTTTATTGATAATGTATACAGACAATATGTCATGTTATTTTAAAGTATTTTCCACTCTTAAATAGTTACCTCTCAGAAGTGGGAGGGCACAGTCCTGCAGCTCCATGACAACGCCCTCGAGGACTGGCAACATGGGCGTAATGTCCAAGAGGAGCAAGACGACAGGCTGAGAGGAGGAGGAGGAATGAATGGTATGAAATGAATAAAACATGCTGAACTGAATGTAAATGCACTTAAATCATAATTTGCATGTATAATAAAGACATGACAGTGGGGGACTTAGTTGTCTCAGGGAACAGAGTGTGAAGGCCTAAGCCATGTGGCTCAGTGACTACGGCCTGTGCCAAATGGATCAAGTGGCTTTAAAGTTGGCCTAAGACTCTTGGCACAAGATCCGTTTCATTGACTTGAAGGGCAATCCTGGCTCGTCCCGAGGCACATGCACGAGCAAGTGCAAACTGATCTGATTTCCCACAGGGCCATGTTCAATGTCACCCCTAGATTTGTCATATACGTGTGAGATACAGCTCGTCCGTATCCTGTATATGTCTAGTGACGCTGCCCTTACAGTTCCTAATGAGATAAAGGAACTGAGTGTGTTATGTGAGCAAGACAAAAAAGCCCCTCTTTACCTGATCTTTGCCAAAGACATCTCCCTTGGCAATGCTGAACAACAGGGAATAGGCAATCTGCCCAGCAGCGCCGGTCACCAGAACTCTAATAGGCTCAGACTGCAAGACACAAGGCAAATCAACAATGCTGTTAGCACTATTAGAATTGATTTCACTAAGAGGACAGGTATGAAAGTGACACTTTAATTGTCCGGCACACGCGGGGTGTGTCTATTCTTGTCAACAGGATCTACAAAAGCAGAAGGGTCAGTTCAAAAATAGACTGCCTGCCTGTTACATAACAAAACAAGGATATACTTATAGGTTCATCGCCATCATTACAACACACTCAACAGCATTCATTCAATACCCAAAATGACCAAGATACAGAAGCTGTGACAGGTTTTAAATCAAATAAACTTGTGAGGACTAAGGGATTATTTTGTTATGCCACGACATGTAAAACTACAGTTACAATGAATAACAAACTTTGACGAACTTGGCAAAACTTTGAGAGTTGTTGTTATCAATTGGAATAACTATGTTACAATCCATTACTGAAAAGGGAATAACCTATATATGGTCTGGCTTTACTCACCATGCTTGACACGATAGCTTGTGCAGGCTCTCTCCCACTTCTCGCTCTACCCGGACGGCACGCCTATATAAATCCTCAGTCGATCACGACACTCCTCACCGTCTTACGGCAGAGCGACGATCCAGGAAGTACTGGTAGTTGTAGTTTTTGATAGTTAACGCTATCCTTTATCGAAACGAACAAACTAGGCTCAACAGGTTATATCACAAAACGTCTCTCTGGATTATACTACTATTACCTCGGCTGTACATTACAGGTTATCGCTAACAGCTGGAGCTGGAGCGCTAACGAGCTAGCTGGTTAGCATAGCCTTTAAAGTACCGCTTGCTGTTGCCTAGCGACCGGGTATCCAGCGGCAGCAGAGAGCCACCTAGCATCGAGATTACAGTTTGTTAACTGCTTTAGCTTAGCTTCTCGTTAGGGAGACAGACAGGAAACCAACATGTGTAACTAGATGAACCGACAAAAGAGCGACTAAGGGCGTTAGCATGAGTTATCCGTATGAAATGAAACTCGCTAAATGTAAACGCTCTCAGTGCAAAGCAGGTTAAGTGTGTACAATGCTAACTAGCACGACTGGCGTTCACATGTCAAACTAAAGCGAACATGCTAGCTAGCTGTAAATGTTTGCAGTGAAAGGCATGTGTTAAGTTTTGTAGTTGGCGTCCACGTTAAGTTCAAAAACCACTAAAGCTGAGCAGACCAGGACAAAGCACGAAAAGTTTTCGTCACTGAAATAGTCAAGGTAAGTTGATGGTAGTAACCTGGCTCATGTCTTTCTCCACCTCTCTGTCTGTCTTTCTCCCTCCACTTTTGCATGTGTGTGTGTGTGTGTGAGAATGCTAGATTTACCTGTCTTGAATTCATTAAAAGGCATGCTTGAAGTTTTTGAAAAGCTCAATATCACCCAGACATTTGATCTTTCCAGTTGCACAAGAAAAGACTGAACACAGCGTTTTATCAAAACCTTACTAACTGGAAAAACTTCCAGTATCCTCTCCTTGTTTCATCGTTGCTAAAGTGTGATTTATACCCTGGACATGTAGGCTAAATAATGCACTGCATGCATCACAAAATGTGTTAGCACATTAAGAGTTTGAGATTATCATCCTGTTCTAAGTATTCTCCCAATCCTTGGTTCTTCAGTAAGGGAGGCGTAAAGTGTTTCTTTCTGCTATCTTGTTTGACTTGAGCACAGCTATGAGCTATTGAGGCCCTGTGTTAGGTGAGCGTGGTTATCAATATTTCATGGCCTCATTACAGCCTCATTACATGACTTGAACAAAAAGCTGAGGAGATGGCGTTACACCTGGCTGGCGTCTTGACTATGGTCTCACTGTAGGCTGGCTTGGCTGGCTGTCTGCTTAGTAAGAACATTGTACCAAATGATAATACGGTTTAAACAGATTCTTCTCAAGTGTCGGTGTCATATTCTGACTTTTGTACTGTCTGTACATTAGAGACAATATTGTGGGTTATTTGTAGACAGAAATGCTCACAAAATGACGTACTTGCCAACCTTGAGACCTCAAAAATAGGAAGGATTTTGAAACCAAAATGGGAGTGTCCTCCCCCAGAAAAAAAAAATGTTTCCAAGACTCCATTTCCATTCTGGTGAGTTTTAAAGAATGAAAATAACATAATAATAAGTGTACTGCAACAGCATTTTCAGCATTTTAAATATTGTTACTTTAAATTCTCAGGAAAGAATGAAGAACAGTTTCCCCCCTCTAAATCTGAAATGAATCTCTGACATAAACTACTATTCATCAGTTTTCATTCATTAATTTTTTTGCCCCTGCCCCTTAGAGAGTCTGTGCACACCACTGCCCTATGTTTGTCAGCTTCTAGATGGTGATTGACATCAGTGCTACATGGCCCCTTTCCTTTAAAACTTTCTGCATAAGAAACGGGAATCCTCCTATTCAGGAATTCTGAAATGTATTATTTATTTCTTTACCTTGTCCATTTCTCTGCCCATCTCTCTATCACTGAGGAGGATGAAGTGCAACATACATTAGACTGGATACTGTACAGTGCCAGAAAAAGTCCATGATAACTTGGAGAGGAGAAACTTGGTCCCAAATCAGAAGAAATCCAAGAGACTTGTGACTTTGGGGGAAACCAGGGGAGGACAATGAATACTGCGTCTCTCCTGTTGAAAGAGTTACATTGAGCAGTATAACGTGAGGTGTTATCATCAGCAAATGGTGCCATATATAAGATTTTGCTTGAATTGTATTATGACACAGTTTATGTTTGTGGTGCAGTGAAAGTAACACCTAAGGCATTCAGTCTGTATCTCTACTATTTTGCATATGCTTTGTATCTGTGGATCCAAGTGTCATATGATGGTCGTGTTGTTGTCTGGATATGAATAGCACAAAGACATACTGTTCTCTGATCAGCTTACGATGAACTCATGGGTCCATGTGTTTACCATTAAGTTCATGTTGATGTTAAATTTAACTGTTGCTGAGGAGTCGAAAGCCAAACGGGTCTGGTTCCTTTGTTTGTTGAGAGAGTTTTTATGTAATGTCAGACAATGTACCCATGCTTCAGATTCAGCAATGTCTGATGCTGCCAATAGTCATAGCTAAAACATTATAATATTGTCACATTGAAGTCCAAATTTAACAACTAAAGAGTTTAAATTCTTTACTTCTTAGTTTCTTGTTTCTTGAACAGGCAGACATCTTTTAAAGTGAACCATTGGGAAACCAGCTATGTTACAAAGGCACACACTTACTATATTTAACTATGGGTTGGATTTAAAAAAGAAATCTTTGACATATTGACTTATTGTTGAGTGGACAGCTGGAGTCTGTGATGTCTTGAGACACACAGTGGAGCTTAGGGACCCGTGATCAATAAGTAGCTGGGCTGCTGTTCAGCAGGTGTCTCTGACCTCCGACCTTTTGCAGGGAATTTGGCAAGTTAATCAATACAACATCACTAACACAAATTAACTACATATCCTCTACATCCTTGTGGCATTTAATTTATCTTAGGATATGATGGGATTGTTTTGCAAAGTTATCCAAATATCCAAGTACAATTGTGCTATTAAGACATCTGCGATAAAAACAATTCAACATTTCCACTCTCCGTTTCTGCCATGCGAGAGGTTTCTCATATCATAATATTTAATTTTTTGTTCAACATCCCTTTGTTCTCTCTCAAATTAATAGGACAAAATGTACTCAACCGCCTCCAGTTCTCCATCCAAAGCCCCAAACTGTCCTTGCTTTTCATGTCTCCACCTGCCAGTGACAGGGGCTGACACGGACGCTTCCCTACTCAAAAGGCTCTGTGTGTGAAAGCCTTATTCAGAGCTGTTTGAAGCAGCTGCCACAGCCTGGCAGTGTTCCTCTCAGATCCAGTTACGTTTTTTGCCCCAATGTGTTATGTGTTTGTGTCTGTCATGGGTGTGGTAATGGGACAAACAGGTGCTCACAGCTGTCTGTTGGCTGGCATAATCCTGTATGTCATGGGTAATGATCGGGAGGGTCTTGAAATATGCCGTCATCTACTTCTTTTCACGATCTAGTGTGAGTGAGTTAAACTTTTTATCCGCTGTCCAGATATGTGAAGGATTATTGTTCTCCTCCTGACAATGGTTAACGGTAATCTAAGTAGTGTCACTTGAACAGTAATTGTGTTTTGCTTGTGGTGATTTTTCTCCATGCAATTAAGTTACACAATCAAGGTTGCCACGTCAATATAATAAAAATAATAATAAAATAATAATAATGAAAAAGAACATTTTATTTTCAGATTCAAACAAAAAAAAATATCCAGCCCATATTCATTGCTTTATGTATTTTTACTGCCATTGTAAAGTTTTGATATCAAGTTTAAGGTTTCAGAAAAGGTCAGCTAAATGTTGGAAACCTTCAGAAGGTCAGCCCAGAGGAGTAAGAGTTTTCTGTCAAATAAATAAATAAATAAATACCAAACGATGCTACATATCAGAAGTGAAGAATAGAAATATCTACGAGTGCAAGATTATAAGAACACTGTGACCTTGTGGTTAACCTTTTAAGTCCTTTGATTGCCTCACATTATATTCTGTTTTTTCTTCATTATGATGAGCTGGACCAGCTGGGTATTGATCAAACTTAGTACTTCTTATTACCTTCACTAAGGAGGTTATGTTTCAGCTCGTATCCATTTATTTATTATTGGTTGGTCTGTTGGTTGGTCAGCAGGATTACACAGTAACTACTGAATGGATTTCTACGAAACTTGGATCACTCACTACATTGAACATTGCAAGATAGGGTGTTTTTTTTTTGTTTTTTTTTACATTTTCCTTAAAATCTCAGGGAATAATATATGGATCTTAACAATTAATATGGTGAATTTAAGTGGCTGGTATTGATGGGTGAATGCTCATCAATACCAGATACCATCAATACCATTAAATATGTTTTATTTGATATTGATTTAAAGGGGATTGTTGGGCCTTTGTAGAGGTATGTGCTCCACTGAATGCCATTCTAGTTGTAACTGTCATGACATTACAAGACAGACAATTATAGGGCCTCTGATTGTTGCGCACAGGCCCATCTTTGTGTTTACAGTATTGTCTGAGCTTGCTTCAGTGCATGCAACACTTAAGCAAATTATCTATAAGCTAGTTTTACATTGCCCAAAGAGCACAGAGGTCCACTGGGGACAGAACATACAGATGTCAGACTACTACTGCTTGTTTTAGATTTATAGAAATGAAAAAATGTCTGACTCAACGCAATATTCCTCTGTCAGAATATTTTCTTTGAAATATTCATTAGCCTGTCAGTCCTCTCTGCATCAGGTGCTGCCTTTAGCACACATATCCATCAAATCCACCTAAAATCCCCTAAAGTTTTTATTAAAAACGCTTGTGACAGTTTTGACTTTACATAAGCGCACGATTGAAAGAGTCTGTTGTTGCTGTAACTGTTGTTTGACAAGTTGGACTCCCAATGTTTATTTTCTTCTCTGGCAGCCTCCAAAGTCAGGTTGACATGAGGGGATTAGGCATACTTCGTCTTTGTAAAAAGGAAATCAGAATGAAACCAAAAACAGCAGCGGCACACATGATAATATCTGGTGCCAGTTTGCCATGCCGGCCTGATCCCCTGTGTGTGTGCTGTGAAAACAATCGGCATTGTGGGTGTTTTATCCCACCCACCAGGCGAAACCTGGAGCCCCACAGTAGCGAGGCGACCGGGCAAAGTTCACACATGCACAAATCCTAAACTACACACACGTACATACACATAGAGTGTGAACATGCTCAAAGCTCAGCAATGCCTGAATTTTACGCATACATGCGCACACATACGGAGTACACTGTCATGCTCCGAGCTGTGAAAATCTTGATAAGTGCATGAACAGCAGCACGTCTCTCCCGACAGTGTCTGTCTCCTCTGCTGACCCCTCTCTCCGTCCTTTGTCCCCTCCATCTCCTCCTCCTCTTTTGTTCCCTCGTCATTTTGCCTCCCTCATCTCCACCTTTTCTGTCCTCTCCGACGTTATCTCCTCCTATTCTGCTCCTCCACTTGTCCCCGCAGAGTGCACCTGAGTGACCCTGTTACGTTGGCGGCTGGGAGGCAGATAGCCAGCACACCCACTGGCCTCAATATCACCCTCTTATCTGCCTTGCTAGACCAAATAGCCCTCACAGTGTACCAGCAGACTCGATGAGATAGCAGGTTGCATTCACACGAGCGCACCCACATACATAAACAACACAAACACAGCAGATAATCACATCATCATCACTACTTTCTCCATCCTTGTGCCATCACCCTGTTTACTTTTTGGCATCCCTGTGTCATATTTCTGTCTTTGATCAGATGGAACCAATGATTTGTTGTTCCATTTTTTTTTTTTTTTTGACCAATGATGTAATGCAGACTTTTAAGTAGTGTTTCAAATGAACCTTCACGACCCTGTCCTGTCATTTGCTAGTATTTGCAGTGACCACAATATTCCACTAGGTGTCAGCGTATGGCTGCAGTTTACCATAGACATTCTTGGATGACACTTTACATAGCACTTGGAAACTGGTGTTGATGGATTTTGAAGTGAAGACTCTTCAGAAACACTTGTTGCTGCAGCAGTAGTCCTCCCTGTAAGAACTGGGCTTATGACTGGAAGGCTTTTGCACCGAAATTTGGTAACTTTGTGTAACTGAGTGATTTTGATTTGTTAAAACCCAAAGCACCCTTTCCTCAGATATAGTAACAGTTTATATCTCTGTAAATCTTCTTCCTTAAGGTATGTTTATATTGCTCTTTTAAAAACAGAAGTGTCAAAGAGCTCTACAGGAAAAATAAGACAAAGTAGACAATATATATAACAAGGAAATATAAGTACAACAATGCAGTGTTTTTGTGCTCTTGAAAGTCATGGGGAAAAATATGACAGTACAGTTGTAAAAGTGATTTGTATGAACAAAAACCATGCGTATGCCTTGTCCACCAATAAACTGGTATTGAGTAAGAAAGTGCGGTGAGACTGTGCGTACCTCATGCAAACTTGGGACAATGCAGCTGAAGAGAAGAATTCTTTTATTTACATTGGAGCTATTATTTCCGAAGCAATTTGTAAAGTCTGTGTCATGATGTACTTTGAATCAATCATTCATCATCCTTCTGACATTGAATAATGATGAGATATTACTGCAATTATGGTGCATGTCTGGAAGCTGTAAATGGCCTCAGTCATGCGTATGGTTGCGCGTAATGACAGCTGTTGAACCTTGCGGATGAAACACTGCAGGTTAAACTGCGTTGCACTAATGAGCGGTGAAGCCAAGTATCGATATACAAATGTAGGGCGTTTGTTGGAGTGTAAATGAAGCTCTTGCAGGTGCAACTGTTTCTACAGTAATTGAGATTTATAAAACAGAATCAGGCGTAAGCACAGCTTTAAAGATCTGACGGAAAGAATGCTTATGCATATTCGGTCTTTGTGCGTACTACACACAGTTTAAGTTTTATGCATCTGTCCCCAGGTGAATAAAAAGCTAACTGCAAAAATGTTCTTCTTGCTTTCAAGCTGTTCATATTTCCTTTATAATGCGTTTGTGAGTATTTGTGCACTATCACTCATTCTGCTTTTAAAAAATGTAATCTATCATGAACTGTCCCATCATGTGGAAACACACCTCACACAAAATCTTTATCGCTAGCAGACTCATTGAATGTTTAAACTACACTCTTCCCCAGATAGTTGAATAATGCAAGCAAGGTCTTCATTCATTGCTGTTTATTTTTTCCGTGTAACAAAAGTTGCATCTAATTACTCAACATATACAGTATTATGTACCCTTTTAATAATTATCATTGTCTATTCAGAGATGTATTTCAGGCCCCATTTTAACACCAAGCAGAGCACATCTTCCAAAAAAACCCTTAGCTGTGCTGAGCTATCATGAATTGCTTGTGTCCAGAAATAGCCTGCAGATCCATTTGAGCTGTTGTTATTGTGCAGCTTTGGCACTTTTAGGACAAGGCCCGGAGGCGTACGAATGTTTCCAGTCTGCCTTGATGTACTTCTCTCGCTGATTGTCTGTGATTGAAACCTGAGAAGGACTTTGTTTCTCGCCAAGTATTGGCTTGCTGTGGGAAAAGAACACAGACCTCTGCAAACACACCAACTAACTTCTTGGCACTGATGCAGAACTATTCAATTAAATCTCATAATATACACACACAGCCATCCTTGGAGGTATGTTTTCTCCTCTGAACGAGCCTCAACCGCACTCTGCCGCTCTCTCTCTCTCCCTCTTTCTCCCCGAGGTGTTTGCATAGGGAAATGGTCCGTGAAATAGGTTTGATGGAATCAAACCCCATATTAAGACAAATACATATTTCATAGCAGTTGATGGACTGATTGATGGGGCTGTGTCTTCATTTCCTCTGTGCGTCACCGCTGAGGAAGATCTTTATCAGACACAGTAATATGAAGGATCATGGCTCGGCTTGTTTCAGAAGAGAGTTGCTCACTTGTCGTGTTATGATTTTAAATATTACTGGTGTGAGTACCTCAGTGTTTTTTATGTGTAAATAAGATTGTTTTTGTGTGTGAGAATGTGAGAGTGTTTTAAGTGGCCACAAGGGGTCACCAAACTGCCACATGTTGATGTTCTGCATCTGTCCTAACTGAACGCTCGCTCTCCATTCCCTCTGCTGTTGACAGCAACACACACACTTTTTAAAAACTCACTGAAGGATGACCAGAAATGCGGCAGCAACAGTGTCCTGGATCTGTTGATGTGGCAGCATACTCGCATCGGAGAGCGTGGAAGGTGGTTCACGTTTTTTTTTATCAAAGCAACTGTTGTTTTAGCATAACAAGGCTGGCTGACAAACCCTCCCTGACCCACCCCAGCTCGCCCACTCGCACCACCTTTCATTAACCTCAAACCCTAAATCCATCCAACTGGACCAGTGACGGCAACTCGCTGCCGACGCTGGCGGTCACACCCCTCTGCACAGCCATAATGGGCCGTGGCACAATTGGGGGCCACGTAACCGACAACATTCCGGGTCCTTCCAAGAGGCCGGTTTGCCTGCAGGTTACCAGCAACACCGCTTGTCCCTGTTTGTCTGCACTCACTAAAAGGAAAGAATGTTTTCCCCCACAACATGGCTGTGTGGGGATTAAGACCCATTCTGAGTGGCCCCGGGTCGTGCAGCAGATGTTAGCCAGGATAGCGCTCGTTGCCGTGCCGACAGTGAGCCGGCGGGATCGGCCCGCCCCGACGAAGTTAAGCCTATGTACATGTATGGAAGAGAGAGAGGGGGTGTTGAGCCAGTGAAGGGCCTGTCACACATTAAAAAGGATGGTGGTGGGAAATTTGTCACAGTGGTCACACACTAATTCATCTGCACTGTCTCTGATCGTCATCACACACATGCAGTCATACGTAGCAAACTGAAGAGCTTCACACGACTGCTCACATGCTGGATGTGCGTTTGGATGATTTCACACGCTCAGGACGTATGTGCGAGTTGAATCTGCTTGCTGGGTGGATATTATTACTAAAATAGTTTATTAATTACTGAAAAGTCCTTGTTCGATCCTGTAAAAACGTGGTCTGATCATCTTCAGCGCAGTCTGTAAGGTGTGTTTTACAGGTTTTTAAACCAACAGTCGCACATCATCTGTCAAAATCACTTCCCCTGTGTGTGCAATGACTTTTACTCTCTCTGATGATGTTTTAATGTGAAGTGTTATTTTAACTGCTAAGCCCTCAAGTGCTTGTCACACTGAGCCTCTAATGAAGATAACTAAATGCACAGAAATCACAGGAGTCTTTGGGGACGATTCTGTTGTATTAAAAGCACAAGTAAAGTACTAATTTCACATTTTCATTTGTATACAAAGTGAAATGGGCAGTGATGATACTGATTATGTATGATTTTGTTAATACAGATGGGGTGAGAAATCCTAAATACAAGAAAGATGGAGAATTGGGATGCATAAAATCTTGAATAAGTCAACTTCTTTCCTCCTTCAGTCAACTGTACGCATTTACCTGAGCGCAGTGTTTGAATTGTAGGCGTGGGACAAGGTTGTATGGTCGTTTGATGTGAAAGACGAGCCTGTTCTCTTTGCGCCAGACAGGTCTAACTGCAGGGCGAATGTGTTTAACATGGGGCCCAGTGCGGGCCCCTGTGGTACTCGTAACCATCAGGCTCAATGGAAAGAGGATACAGAGTCTGACAAGACATGACTTGACCCAGCAGTAGAGGCAGAGCCCCGCTATTGTTCTGCATGAACAGCAGAAATCAGCGTTGTAGAATTTCCTTCTTCTGTGTCTGTGTGTGTGTGTGTGTGTGTGTGTGTGTGTGTGTGTGTGTGTGTGTGTGTGTGTGTGTGTGTGTGTGTGTGTGTGTACCCTCTAAAGGCGAGTATTGGGTCAGGATTGGGCTGTTTTCACGCACGGCTGGGTGTTTAGGCTCTCTGACAGATGGAGAATAGCCATATGTGTGTTTACATGTCTGTGTGCTCAATTGTCTTATTTTGTGCTTTCATTCTGCTGATTTCAAACCTCAGCAGCAGCTTGAGTGACCCCTTACTGTAGGCGACAAATAACCACACTGCACCATTATAGGGAGAACTTTTCCTCAATGTGTCTCTTGATGTTGAAGAAGAACAAATGCTAGCTCTCTAACCAAGGAGTTGGACTTAACAATCATACTTGATATTCTTTTTACTGAGTGTTGTAGCATTTGGCATTTGGTTCAGCATCAATTAGTGTAGAAAGATGATAACAAAGAGGGAAACAACACAAAAAGGTCACCAGTTCAAGTCCTCACAACAGCCAGGATGTTCATCAGAAAACTCTACCCTGGCTGTGCCCAAGAGAAAAACGTAATACTCCGACTTTAGGGTTGCAACTAACGATTATTTTCATATTTGATTAATCTGTCAACTTCTCAATTCATCAACTTGTTGTTTGATCTATTAAATGTTTTAAAAATGTCCCCAAAGTCCAACATGATGTCCTCAAATGTCTTGTTTTGTCCTCAACCAAAAGATATTTGCTTTGCTGTCAGAGGAGTAAAAAAACCAAAAAAATTCACATTTAAGAAGCTGTAATCACAGAATTTTCACTTTTTTGTTCTTAAAAAATCACTCAAACCAATGAATCGATTAATTTGGTTTGCGATTAATGTAGAAGTTGACAACTAATCGGTTAAATGTTGCAATTCTACATTCCTTTGTCTCTTTGTGTGAATCTTTATCAAGTAAAATACCAAACATTTGCAGATTACAGCTTCTCAAATGTGATATTTTGCTGTCTTTTCTTTATTCAACACCATTTTCAATCAAATGTCTTGAGGACTTTTTGACTGTGGGTCAATCAAACAAAGAAACGTTCAGACATTTGCTTCTGGTAATTTAAGATGAGGATTGGAATATGATAATTGATATTGAAAATGATTGTTTGCTTTTGGTATTGTAAAATTTCAAATCTCAAGATTAAGGTCCTTGCAATCCCAAAATAGGAATCAATGTAAGTCTGAAAACCACGTTAAAGATCATGCTACAGTGATGAAGTGTGACACAGCTGCCAGGTGAAGGAAAGACGCTAGAAAGGATTTTATTCCCACTTTTAGACAGGAGATATGACACGAGCGTCCATCTCTGAGGTCACAGCAAAGAGAACAAACTTCTTGGTCCAAGTGCCATCGACGTCCGTCCACTCTGTGCCACGTCAACCTGTCAGAGAGAGAGAGAGAGGCAGAGGGAGGCACAGCCTGCTGAGAGGTGTCCGAGGTGTCATGGCCTCGTCTGGGAGGTGACAGACAGCGTGTGTGTGAGTGTGTGACGGGGAAATAAGACCGCTGAGAAGTCTAGGGGACGTTCATCGTGACCTTTCGTTTTGCCAGGGTCCATCTCGCTCTGTGCATCTGACAACAACTTTAAAGGACCTCGTCTTCCTGAGCCCTTGACAGGTTCGTGTGTGTGTGTGTGTGTGTGTGTTTCTGTGCATGTGTATCTGAAAGTGCATATGTGGTTGTGTGTGCACCAATTGTGGAAAGGTTTAACTGGGCTGTATGTTTTTTGTTTGTGTATACCCATACAAGAATTCAGAAGAATACAGAATATTATTGTCTTAAAAACAATTATTGATTGTGGTCTCCTGTTGGTGCAGTTCCACCTGTAGTCCATCAGTAAGCCATATAAGTGACATTTTCCTTTATTTTGGTGACCATGGGCACTGTAGTTTATTTTGATTTAATCCGACATACACCATCCGAGTGCCATAAATAATAGCAAATAGCAGCACACCGAATTTGCATCTGAAAAAGGGGCTGCAACAAGTGCACTCTTTCCTCTTGTTTGAGTAACATTTGCTTAAATCTACAGCGCCAAGTGTTTTTTTCCAGGAAATAACTAAGCCTTTTATTAAGGAAAATTAAACCTTTTTTGTCTTTGAAGATTTAAAGGTATATTATGTAATATTTACACATTAAAATGTCTAGAACATTTTGTTGAGTTGTGCACTCACGTTATCCCAAATGTTTCCAACAATCTGTAGTTTCATTGAAGTTAATGGTGCATTTCATTTGGTCACCTGTTGCTATAACTTCCAGGGAGAAACGGGAAACATCAGATGATGTGTCAGAGCGTTAGAGAGAAAGTCTGTGAATGTCGCTGAAAATAATGTGAATAAAACTTACGTATCGCCACATCTGTGATCATTTCTGCCAGAGTCACGTGGATAGAGTTTCATTGGCAGGTGGTTGTTTAACAATGAAGACGAAAAATTCCCATAATCCCACACTACTTCAAGATGTCAACAAACTATGTGTTTTCTTATTGTTTTCATTGAAAGACCCTTAGCAGCAGAAATTACAAACTGTGTATCTAATTTCAGTTGTAAGAAATAGGCTTGTAATAGACAGTAAAGGAAGAGTCACAGATAAGGTGAGGATGTCAAAGTATTAAAAGATGGACTAACACATTGTTGCGTTTGGTCTCATCATAGGTTTTGTTGACAATAACAGAATTATAAAATATTGGTAGCATTGTTTGTTAAACAATCATTTTGACCTCTTTGAGTATAAATGTGTACTTCTGAAGGTAATATTAGGCGTAATAGTTTAAAGATGTGGAAAAAACATAAATAAATAAATACCCTAATAATATGAATGTTCTGTGCATGCACTGAGTAAGCATTTGTAATTATTTGTAATTATGGACAGTTGTTTTTAGAGTTTTATCCATGTGTCTTCACACAAATAGACACATTTTAATCAATTGTGTTTGTTTGTGGGTCCGTGTGTGTTTACAGGTTATTTGTGTGTTTGTGGTCAGGAGGTGAGGGGCGAACAACAGGGCACCAAACAGCTTTAATAGAAGAAAATCCAACAACATAAACAAAACCACGGTCAGTGTGACACGTGTCACCTTCGCTGTGACAGGGGACAGACACCGGAGAGGCACACAGTCTCCGAGAATCCCTTTGAAGTCAGCGAGCAATTGTGCCGCTGGTTTGGAAGTATTGTCTTTCCTGCCCTTGGGCGTTATTGCTGTAGGGCAGATGCAACCGGCTTTTAGTGAAACACTTGGCAGGATTAGGCCTATTAGCTGAACAGGAGTGAAAGACAACCAGAGAGGAATCCGGCCTGATTGTGGGAATTTTGGATTGTTAAAACATTTAGTAGGCATGATTAAGCCAGAGGTCTGCCTCTCTCTTCTTGATTAGGCAGATCATTTGTCGGGAAAAGACATCCACCACCAAACGTCTCTGTTTCTCCGTCTTTCTCTGCGCCTCTGTCTCAGTCATTACCGCTGCTGTGTTTGTGTTTCTGCTCCAGGCGTTGGGTAAATACCTCTGCTGGAGTACGTCCCCCCCACCCACTTCCCACCTTCCTCCCTCCATTACCTCCTCTAATGACGTTTACACATCTGCTTAGAAGAGCCTCCTCTCATCTCTCTGTCACCCTGAGTCTGTCTCTCTCTCCCTCTTTGTTGCACATACACATACACAGACAAGCACATAGATGCACTGAAGCTGCAAGATTATGTTCAAGAATTACTTTTTGTTTAGTGGGCTGTATATTGTTTTCCTAATTGCAACAAACAAGTGTGATGAAGAGGCACACATTGGTTTAAAATCAGATGTCTTCCATTTGTAAGAACTACTTTAATGCGGCCTGTTATGCAAAACTCAAGTCATTTTTATTTTTACCTTTTAAAACTTTTGCTTATTGTGATGTAATTTATTTGACTTCTTAAAATGCTCATCCCACATCCCTAAAATCTCTACAACCTAAACTAAAAGATTGTTTGTCATCAAACCATAATTAATGATTAAAGTAATGAAATGATGTCATAAATACCAAAAAAATCAAAATAGGAAATGCTTATTCATCGTATTTTACAAAATAAAGACACAGACCATATTGATCCAAAAGATTTCTAAATATAGAAACTTAAATAAACTATTTCTTAACACTTCATAACTTATTTTAATAATGTACATATTTTACTTTTTGAGATATGCTTATTTTTATGGGCATTCCCCAGTGCCTACATTAGGGCCATCACAATATCGTATTTTCATTTGACGATTATAATGACCTAAAGCATTCACTAATATATATCACATATCACATATATAACATATTATCTTTGTTTACTGTGTGTTTTGTCTCCTTTTATGTTGAAAGAATTACACTCAAAATAAAAGTTTTTCCGTTTTATGGCAGGTGGCAACCAGCGTAAAGGTGCTTTACCACCACCTGCTATGACACAGGAGGAACGAAAGGAAAAATAAATGATTTATGAGGCGATGTATTATTAACAAAATATCAATATTTCATTTTTAAATATCATGGTTATCGTCAATATCCGTGTATCACGACACACCTAGCCTATGTTGGCATTTTTGCTTATTGTGATGTTATTACTCAAAGTATATTTAAGTGCTCAATGTGCTCACAACTATTAAATACACTTTAATCAAAATACACCTCACCACAGCCCTCTGACAACTATCATGCATATATGCTTCTCTGCTCCCCTACTGCAACTCACTGGTGCCACAGCATGTTGTCACAACTTTTTAACCACACGTAACGTTACATAACATAACGTAATGACGTCATAAGAAGCGTACAACACAATGAGACAGAAGATGTTAGCTTTCAGAAAGCATGAGCGCTCGAGCCGTTTTAGATCAATTTAAACAGAATCATATGGAGACTTGGGCTGATATGAGATGTTATCGAATATCATGCTGTTCGCCATCATAAGCAATATTTTTCACAATATCAAACAGCTGTATGATTCTGATGCTCTGACTGTATTTATTAGTTTTGTTTCTCATCTGGCAGGCCATTGAGAGTTTAGAGGGAGGGGAAACAGTGACAGACTAGCTACACTTCATGTAATATACTATTACATATTGCAAGAAAAAACTAGCCCCATGTCCCCCAACCCCAATGACGATAATATTGTGTATTGCGATTTTCGGGTGGGACGGTATTGCGCTACAAAAGTTTGGATATCGCCCAAGCCTCTTAAGAGGGTGAAACAGTCCTTAATAAACATAATTGCGGAGTTGCTGAGTTGAGATGAGCATCTTCTTTATTGATTACATTGTTATGTTTAAAGTAAAAATGCCAACTTTGTCTGTTTGAGCTATGCAAATGTGAGGATTTGTAGAAGTTGTGGGGAAGCTGCAGACAACTTGGGGCTCTAGGAAATTATAATGCGCATACTTTGTTTTTTCTGACAATTTTATAAACAAAACACTTAATAGATTAATTAAGAAAGTAATCTGAAGATTAATCTCTAACTTAAATCGTAATCAGTTTCAGCCCTATGGACTTGTTTGTCCTAGAAAAGTAGATTCTGCGTATAGCAGTAGTTAATGATCCTCACTACCAAGTTTTATTTATTTAGTCTTCAGAAAGTCTCTCTGGACACCTGAACTTTTCAACTCTTCACCTCCACATGCCCCACACACCTGAAAGGGTTCCTCAAGTGACATTCACACATGCACATTTGCATGCATCAGTACACACATGCACACCCACATTCTGAGTCACACACACACGCGCACTCGATAGAGAGACTTGCCCAGTGGTCATGTCACTGCGGCTTCATTTTCCTGCTGATTGACACGTCCTGTGAAACGCTCCGACACGCACACATGTGCACATGCATACAGAGTGACTGTACCTGTCACCTCTCTTGAATAGTATTACCTTTACCTCATTTTGTTCTGCCTGTCCATCACCTCTATTCTTCTCCTGCCGTCAGCTCAATGGGCTCCTGTGGGACTTTGTTAAGTGTGTGTCTGTGAAAGGTTTTCGGCCTGCTGCCTGGCGCCGCTCTGCCCACCCTCCACTCTCCTGTCTTGTAGTGGGACAGTTGAGAAGATATACTGTATTTGCCTCTGGTTGTGTGTGTTTGAGTGTGTGCGGGTAAGTGTATACACTGCCGCTAGGCCTCACAGCACTTTCACTCTGAAGAAAATAGTTTTCAGTTCTTCCCTTCCTTTTCTCTTCTCAGCGGGTCATGTTCTGTAACGCCTTAGGTCCTCAACAAAACCACTGAAGTAGAGTGACTGAGAGACAGGCAGACGACAGCGAGGGAGTGGAGAGGATGGAGAAGAATTGAGCTTGAGTAAAACTCTAAGCCCAACTAGTGACCCATACAGATGACAGTGTTTTTTACACCACAAAACAGCGTGGTAGGTCTGGTGTTGTCGTGCTCATTCATTGCTAACCCAGTTACATTCATGAAAAATAGACACACATCTTTGATCAATGCTAAAAACAGCTTCTAGCAAACTCTACCGCAACTTCTGTATCTATGGTATTTTAACCAGAAGCTGTTGAGATATCTTTTCCTCGTGTTGCTCACTGATTAAATAGAAACATTGCAGTTTAGCCAGCATTGCAAACAAGAACTTGTAATAGCTAATTCAGCAAAGTTTCAATGCTGCCAACTCACTCAAGTTGTTTCCCACAACATTATTCACTGACTCCATGGCAACGTTATACTAACTGATTGCATCCCCAAAGCAGGTAAGACTCCTTGCACGAATGATACATACTTATTAGGTCTGCAGTGTATTATTATGTGATGTTTATGTTTGGGGTCTTCCCCATGAGAGTTTGCATAAGTCTCATCTCTGCTACAAAGACATCCTCTTATCTGGTGTCTCAGCGGTCGCAGGCCTCCCATGATGTACATTAGACCTTTCAGAGCTTGGATTCTTTGTTTTATCTGTTTTTTTTTTTTCACTCGTCATTTTCTCACTCTTTCTTCAGAGGGATGTTGTTGTCAGATTTTGTCCACCTTTCTTTCTCTGATATGAGACTGGAAGCTTGAGGACTTCTCCCTCAAGAAAATACTGAAGATAAGAGCTGGTGGGAGTCTGTGTGCACGGTCTCATATGTATGTTAATGTGTGCATGTGTACATTTCCTCAGGTATCACGAGGTTAAAAGATAGGAGAGTATGCACCGTACTGTATGTGCCTTTCCATGCATACGTATGTGCCTCTGTGCCGTATGAGTTCACATATCAGAAGTCTGAGAGATTGGAGTGTATTCGATGTAGCACTGACTTGAGTTCCTGAGTGTGTTTACTGAATACATGAGTGTGTGTGTTGAGGTAGTCTGTGACTGAGACTTGGCAGGAACTCCAAGGCACCTGAGATTGGAAAATATGCACTCATATGCTCACAATTACACATTATTACCCTGCCTATCTCTCTCTCTCTCTCTGGATATACTTTCTGTCCGCTCTTTGTATGTTCTTCATGTTTGCCAAGTTTCTCTCCATGAGCCCAAACAAGACCAGGCAGTAGCTTAGAGAGAGGGAGCGTCGCAAGAGATAAACGTTGTGGAAAAAAGTCAGAAAATGTGAAACTTTGTCCTTTGAGACAGATGAGACAATAAAGAGTAGAGTAAAAACTGCAAGAGAGAAAAAGAAAATCAGACACTGAAATACTGTCCTTTGAGAGAGACGAGACAAAGAATGAGAAGAGTAAAAATTGCCCGAAAGAGAGTGAAAGCTTGCAGACGGGGTCAGAAAGCTTAATGCATTTCTAATAGGAGGAACCTCGGAAAAACATGGGAGACAAGACGAGGGGGAAAAAAAGATAAAAGGCAAGGGACAAGTAGGCAGAAGGATGATAAGTGAAGGTACACGAGGAAAGGAAAAGGGATGGAAAAACTGACAGACAAACCTACACAGAGCCAGGTGAGGAGAGAATGGCAGTGTGTGTGTGTGTGTGATGTGTAATGAAGGTGTGTGTGTGTGTGTGTGTGTGTGTGTGTGTGTGTGTGCTTGTACTGGGGGCGGGGGAACGAGGCGAGGTTGTGATGGCCTTGTGTCAGTCACCCTATGGCAGCTCTTTAACCCTGTAATTTACCACATCACTCTTCTCACAGTGATGGGACCACTGCACTAGCTGACAGCACTGCCGCTGGCGTGTGTGTGTGTGTGTGTGTGTGTGTGTGTGTGTGTGTGTGTGTGTGTGTGTGTGTGTGTGTGTGTGTGTGTGTGTGTGTGTGTGTGTGTGTGTGTGTGTGTGTGTGTGTGTGTGTGTGTGTGTGTGTGTGTGTGTGTGTGTGTGTGTGTGTGTAGACTGAGAAAGGATTCTTGAGATGTCAAACTAAATATCTGTGAGCCTGCCTTCATTTCATGTCTCTCGCTCTCTCTCTCCCTCTCTCTCTCTCTCTCGTTGCAGTGAAGCCCCAGTTCTGGACCGAGGCTCTAATAGACCCCGGGGTGATCGCCAAAGTTGAACTCATTTGTTTATGACCTTACACCTGTTCCAACATAAACAACGCCACTGTAAGTAGCCCAAAGTTATCTCAATTAAAGTAGCCTTTTCAAGTTTTGACTGCACCGGCTCCTGATACAGGTCAATATATATCTAGCTAACGATACACACTGTTTCCCACACATAGACTTTTTCACCATCATCATCTTGTCATATGTATCTCTTGCCATTAATCAGATTCAAACCAATGTTTACTGTATGTCGTTTATCCACCTGGATACTCACCGAAGCCGGACGCAATACACTCAGGGCATGTAAGGCACAAAGGCTCAATGTGAGATTCTGTTAGCTCCAATAAATGTCTGTTTGAGTTGTGACCTTTGAGAGCAAGACAGAGTGAGAGATGAGACAGGATGGGTCATTGTTTCTGTCCTTAACTATGAGAGAAGCTGTCTCAAATAAATATTTACTTAGAGTTCTGTCTTTGACTTTCTCTCTCTATCTCTGGCACACAAACACACATGTATCCCACCAGCTCACTCGTACAAAGACACTTTCTGTCGCTCTTGTTCACCTTTGCACACACAGACACACACATGCCCTCACACTCAGTAACCACCCAGAGGGGACAGTGAAAGAAGAGCAGAGAAAGAGATGCAGAGAGCAGACAAGGTCGTAGTTCCTGTGGACTGTCTTTGAAAGAGGAGTCGTATGTTTTCCCTCCCCTCCTTTGATGTTAAAGCAGCCTCTTTACTAGTGTAAAGACAGGGTACAATAACCTAGACCCCCTCCCACCCCTCACACAGTCCTCTGTACGCTGGCTGTACACCCCCACAAAGCTCTGCGGGGGGACAGGTAACCCACGGCAACCCCAACCAGAAGTCAGAATGAGTGTGGCAGCTGTCCAGGACCTGTGCAGCATGCTGTGTGTGTGTGTGTGTGTGTGTGTGTGTGTGTGTGTGTGTGTGTGTGTGTGTGTGTGTGTGTGTGTGTGTGTGTGTGTGTGTGTGTGTGTGTGTGTGTGTGTGTGTGTGTGTGTGTGTGTGTGTGTGAGATTGTGTGTGGAGTGGAGTGTGTGAGCAGTGTTGTAGTTTTCAATGATCAAATGATGCCCATATTTCTTAAAAATGCTTCATAAATTTAGTCATCACTGTTTGATTTTGCCATTTACCTTGACATGTGGACACAGTTTTGACAGGATGAACTGGGAGGTCTGACTGGATTGGGGAGCCAAATTGATTCTGTATACACCAGTGAAGTGAATGTAAGTACTCAGTGACATGTTTGGATTTGCATATTTGTGTAAAGTGATGGGAGTGACAAGTCATTAGTCAAACATGCTGATGTGCAGGATGTGACAGCGTAGAAAAATGACAGCCACTTGGCTGATTTTCACTTCAGCTCAGTACACATCAAGAACACCAGAACAATCCCTCTCTGTCCTTTTGTTGAAGCTACTAAAATTATCTTAATTGTTTTGTTGATTCTGGCAGCCCTTTTGGACAAAATATGATGATGGTGAAACAAAGTAAACTTTGTTTTAGTGTGGTACCGCCAGAATACAGAGCAGCTTTCTTTCTCAGGCTGAATAACTATAAAAAATATACAGCCAATCTTTTTGCTGATGGTCTTTTTTACGATCATTTAGAGGCATCAGACTGCCAGGTAAACCTTTCTTGTAGTACCTTTATTGTTTCTCTATATATATCACCTGCGCTGTGACCACAGGGCTCATGGACACACATGTTGTTCTTGTCCAACACACACTCACTCAATTTGTGGCATTTTCTATATCTATGTCAGCCCCCTTGTTTCTTCTGTTCTGCCATAAATTCCCTTGAGACCCAACAGCTGTGCAGAACAAGGTCTCAAGAACTTTTCGGTTAGCCAGACTGGCAATAACTAAATGAAAGCTGTCTGAGATGAGGTTTTCCCTCCAAAAGGGCTGACTTCCTCTAAAAAAGCTGGTTAGGAGGATAAAAGAATCCTCTTATGTCAGTAAACTCGTTACGCCGTCGCTGCCATGCCATGCTAGCCCCAGCGTTTCCATGGCACCCGGTGTTATCTATATGTATTTTTGTTGGGACTTGTAGTTTTGGGGGTTGAGTGGCAAAATGAGATTTTTTTCCCCCCACACCAGGAGGTGCAAGAGGGGAAAGATAAGAGAGAGCCCCCTCTCAGTGTTAACGAGAGAAAATAAGAGTGAGGGAGAGGATGGAGAGACGCAGAGCATTAGCTGCACAGATAGAGAAATGAATGTCCGACGCAGCAATACTGCTACACCTTTGCTGCACTATACAGAGATGCTGCACTAGCCTGTAACTTACACCAAGTCTTGTACAATGTAATATCTGAATGTATGGCTCCACAATATTATCAGAAACACTTTCCAGTCTTTGTTCAAGGCGGCGGACACTTTGTTTTGGACAGCGAGGAAATACTGGATAAAGATTTGTCATTCTGCTTTCCCAGAATTGGATTAACTCTAACACACGTTTGAATATATGTTGAAGTCCAGCATCCACTAACATTTGGCTTTAGTTTCCTGCGACCCGCTCCAGCCCAGTTAGCAGTGATGGGGAAAAAGGCACCAGGGTGGACCTGTCAAATTTCGTCCCTGTCCTGGCTCGATGCTATGACACCCATTGAAATCAAATATGTTGGTGTGTTAATCATTTTGATCGGTTTTCATTCAAGCAGTGCTCGAACATTGCTCAGTCGTTTGGGTCAGGCTCTACTTCTTCCAGTAACTGTGGTAATTCAGGCAGTAGTTGTAGCATTAGTTAATAGCTGGTAGAAGTGGTAATAGTAGTAAAACCAACCGTAGTGGTGGCAGTGGTCATTGATATTTTTATCGATTCCACAGTAGGAAAATCTTTTTATCACTAACATCATAAGTGGTTCGATACACAGTCAGGTCACTGCTCACACAGACAGAGCAGAGAACACCTGCCACATAAAGTAACATCAGTACAACAGGGAGAAACCCCACAGAGGGGAACAGAAGAAAGCACCAGCTTAACCCTCCAGGAACAGAAGTTAACCGACTGGAGAATACAGCCTGTAATAAAGAAGTAGAAATAGCCAGCGCCTGTCAGAAACCCGTCCTGTGATCACTACCTGATGTGTGGAATGCTGCCTGCTTTGTCTTAGCTGTCAGCTCCAAAGTGTGTGTCCGTCACTGCTCACCTGTGATGTGTGAATGAAGGTGCAAACACTGCCGACCATGACCTTGTCTCAGTGTCAGTCTGAGTTCATGTGCGTGTCTGTCTGTCTTTATGTTACATAGTTGTTTTTTTTGTTTTTGGTAAAAATGGGCATTCATACTTGTAGAGTAATTATTCCAACCAGTAATACAGGTATAACGGGTACAGGAAGTGTTGCTACTACAGAAGAGTATAATGTTGCAGCACAATTGTCATGCTTTTTAAGGAAAACTCGCAGCTACCACAAACACGAATACATTCATTACTACTACAAGTGTTACTTTTACCACTAATATGACTCCACTACTGCTACTGCTCTAATGGCTTCCAACATTATGGTAAAAAAGACTGAAAATAAATTTGACTTGATGAACAGTGAGATAAAAAAAAACTAACTACTGAGGGAACTAGAAAATAAAAAAACAAACCAATAAAAAGTCAACTTTCTGTTCTGATCGATAAATGTGAATAAGCTTTGTTCACATTGCGAATGCCGTCCAGTGTCATTACACACCTTTGTGTTCACATTACTTGTGCTTAACTTAAGCTTATCCATTGTCTTCTACCTTATCCTTCGAGTCCACTACAATTCAAATGATAAATAATCATAAATTATGAAAATATTCTGGCTCTTCACGCCGTTTTCAACTGCTGCTAATGTATGACTCTAACTCGCTCCTCTGTCTCTTCATGCCTCTCGTTTCCCAGCCTGCCGTGTCTTCTCGTCCTCGGACTCATAGCCCTGATCAGAGCCACTTGATAACAATAGGGCCAATTGCTTCTTGGTAATTGCAGCTAGTCACTTTAGCCAAAGATCTACAGCAAGGAATAGCACATTTATTAGACTGTCTTGTTGCTTTGCAATCTGGCAAAAAACTGTAATTTTGTTGAAGTATAGCACAGTCTGGGTTGTGCGATATGTGGTTAGGTAGTAACTGGCGGTCATACAAGTTCATGTGTGAGCTTGTGTGCCTACATGCATGCTTTGTTTGACCCTTCAACCTATTTATGTCAATCTATTATGTCGTCTCGTCAAGATATGCATCTGTGGTTGTGTTTGGTCTGCCCTGTCTCTTTCTCCTCCTTTCATTCGCTCTCTTGTCCCTCTCTGCAGACTCGGGTTACACTCCTCCATCAGATGGCGTTCTGCTTGGCTGAGCTGCACTTGTGGTCCACCAAGAGCTCACTCCAAGTCAAAGGTAGCACTTATCACCATGTTCAATCTCCCTCGCTCTCTCTCTCTCAATAATTCTCTCTCTGGCTCTCTCTGTCATCACTCACTTTGTTTTCACACCTTCTCCCCACCTCACCTGTATCTTCTTTAACAATCTGACTCTCGGTCAACACCAATTTATACTCTGTTTTCACTTTCTCTTCTCTCGTCAGATTCTCATGCTATTGACGGCTGTTTATTGCATCATACATGACATTCTTTATATTGTTTTCACGCCATTAAACTATTTGTAAATTGTTTGGAGTGTGATTGGTTAACTTGACCACAAGTAACTGAAGAAACCAGTGAAACATCTGTTTGTTTTCTGAGACCACACACGTGTTGAGGTTCTACATAGGTGCAAATGGATCAGTTACGTTAAGTCATCTGCAAATCAAACCATGCATACGTTATGTGACCAATGCTTCCTTGTGCGACCCTGTTGGTGTCGTCTAAGTTTGACTTTTCTGACTCTTTTTGTGTCTTTCCCTGCTCGCCACCTATCAGTCCATCTCTTTTGTTAGACAGAAATACTCTGTTTCTCCATTTTCTTGTTTTCTCCTTCCTTCCATTCTGTCTTGTCTTTCACAGTCTGCTGAGCTTTAGACGAAGATAGCGTCTCTCAGAGCCCGACTGTGTTGTGTGTTTATGTGTATACACAAAGGTACGACAGGGTATATATCCTGGGTGATGGTGACATATCCTTATTTGTTTGTTTTTTCCTGCTGTGTGTGTCTTCTGCTATCTTGAAAAAATGTGGATGGATACATCTGAGCGTAGAGGCCTGGTTGCTGAGGTGTGACGCTCCCCATCACCACTGTCTTTACATCATATACATCCACCCCGAAAACAAAAATATAGATTCATAAACCGTATGAAGCTATGAAACTAATATTTCCTGTGTGGTTTGTGTGTACGTTCTTTGTGTGTTAATCACGTTCGTACAGTTGCACATCACAGCAGACGTCTCTCACAACCTTCTGCTGTTTGCCACTCAGCAGCAACACAGTCTGTGAGTTAATTACTTTGCCCTGGGAGACCTCAACAGAAATCATTACAGTATAGATAAAGATTTATTCAGTCATTGCACTGACACTGAATTGAAATGAGATTTGACCTGTTCACCTACTTGTCTCCTTTAACCTGAAGTTTATTTGTTGTTTGCCTAACTGTGATGTTATGAAACCTAGTTGTAACACTTTCTAAGAAGCCCATGTCTATATTGCATCATTAACATACTTTAAATGCGTTATAATGCACCAATAGTTCTGTATAATCGTAGTTATAAGCACTTATGAATACTCATGCATTAAAATATACTTAAATGCCTTGTAGTGTGCCATACAGCTATATAACAATAATTATAAAACATTTTATGATGATGTATAAGGTCAAGTATCAATACTTCATACCTGCTGGTCACTCACTATTGGAGCACAGCGTATTAAAATTCTCATAGTTGCAGTACATAATAATCATTTTATTACACACTATAATTACTTTTATACTTCATTATAATCTGATCATAAGTAAGTGTTAATGGCCAGTTTGCACTTTAAGAAAAGTAATGAAAACCATGTGTTATAGGCAGATATTATGATATTTGACAAGCTGGTTATAAATCATTATGTGGTCATTGTCGAGCCTTAACATACATTATACTAATGCTTATAATGCATTATAGACATTGGTGTGGTAAGGACTTTTGATTGTTGTTATAAAAAATTATGACTTTTCATGAGTGTTTATAACTATGATTATAAGGAGCTATAGGTGCATTATAAAAAAAAAATGAAAAGTGACACAAAGTGTCTGTGTGCTCACCTTAAATTTGACTTTAAGTCTTTTATGTTTGAACAGGATTTTGTGAAATTACATCCAGTTTGGAAGCCATTCATAGTAAAGTAATTGACTTACATAAGTGTGATGTGGAAATTTGAAACTGCCGTGTGCACATTAAACAGACTTTAGTGAAGAAGGAAACTTCTTGTTTTTCAAATAAAAAGAGTTTGCAAGGTCGTAGGCTCTAAATGTTTCAATTATGGAAGACTGGATGTCATTTTTAAATTCTATTTAATTCAACATTTTATGGGGAAACCATATCAGACACAAATAATTATTCAAAGCAGATTATTTGTATATGTGATAAAACATGTCTGGAGGAGATCTTTGAGAAAGACATGGATCAATAAAAGTATCTCAAATATCATTTAGTCAGATAGCACACAAACTGGAAGGGTAGGGGAGAACAAACTACATGTTCTAACACCAAAGTCACACAGAAACACAAACAAACCAACTGATGAAGGCAGCAGTCGAGCAGTTACAACCAAGTTCCTCAAGGTTAAATGACTGTTTTTGTCAAAGGAGTCTGGTGGCTTTGATGCGAGTGATCCCATCGGAAAGGACTGTCTGATGGCAAGCGTGATGGTAACACACTTACTATGCACAAGTGCCTCATAAAAATCCAAACGTACCCTTCACACTAATGTTATATGTATACTTCTCTGACATTTTAAGTTTAAATATGCAAACAGAGCATTATCTAATGAAATATGCGCCAATTTGCATACATTTCCAGAACAGAAATTTGATCAGTGGATAAGCCTGCTCAGAGTGTGAAAAACTAATTTTGAGAAAACGGCCTTTTAATTGATGTACGGTATCAGGTTGGTGTTGGCAAATCCTCAAGGTTACAGTATCACTATCCCTGTCAGAAATGAAAACGTGACATCATGCCATTCCTAACAGTGTCGGGTTTGTGTGCGTTTGTGTGTCTGCCATCAGCTCTCCTGTTGTATTAGTGTGACCTGGCCTCAGGAGCAGCAGCAGCAGCAGCAGCAGCAGCCGCAGCCGCAGCAGCAACAGTAGTGGAGCGATAAAGAAACGATGTGTTGTGCGAATCTGAGTCTGGCTGCTTATGGTTTTGGGCCTGCAGGAATAACACTGACAAAAAAGGCTCAGCTCAGCAGTTTGTGCATGTGTGTGTATACTGTGTGTGTGTGTGTGTGTGTGTGTGTGTGTGTGTATCTATCAGTATGTGTGCATGTTGCTCATATGTGTTTATAGCCAACTGCTGAGTCTGTCTACTTTTAAATGTATATGTTGCATGTGTGTAAATCAGCGTCTCTCCCCCAGGTGCAATGGGTTAAGGCACACTCCTGTCTTTATTAATACCCCTCTGCACCCCCCACCATTCCTGCTCGGACCCCCCCACCTCCTCCCCCTCCCTCACAGGGCCTTATCTCAGCTCAAACCGTGGTGCTGGCAGACGGGACAGGCCACTGGCTGATAGCGATTGTTTATCCCACGGTGCGAAATTGCTGATCTGTCTTCTGCTTTTCCTTGACAGCTAGATGTTCATCTCTCTCTCTCTCTCTCTCTCTCTCTCCCTCTCTCTTCCTCTCTCGCCCCACAGATACAGATATTGGCACCTATCAGTACCACGATAAAGGAGAGCCAGGTAAATAGTGTTTATATTGGATGTCTGTTTGTGTTTAAGATAAGTTGAATTTGTCTTGTTTTTGGAATGTATGTGATTTCCGTATATATGAAGAAGGGCTTTCTGCTGCCTCCCACGCTCACGTAAGCCGTAAACACACACACGCAGACACACAAATTATCGTTCCTGCGTGTTTCAGTGTTCACTTGTCCACACAGAGGCTATTAGTATGTAGGATTTACACTCTAAAACCTTATATATACATGCGCATAGCACACACACACACACAGGTTATTAGGCCTCCGTGGTTCTATCTCTTACACTAGCTGTGTTCCTGTTGACCCGGGGTCCTGCCACACAGCGATAGGAAAACTAAACTGTTGACTTTCTCCTAGATCACATAGCGAGAGGCCCCATGTAGTCCAGCCTCATATTGCCTCAGGCCAGGAGGCTTCCCTTACCATCAGGAAGCGCTCAAATCGCTCCCCCGCGGTCCTAGCAATGTAGGGACGAGCTGTCTCTTCCTTCCTTTTGTGTGAGTGTGTGTGAGTGTGTGTGTAAATTTTAGTTTATTTATGAAAATATACACCGAGTGGCCTGAGGAGGGCTGTTACATGTATCCCAATCGATTTGCCACACCTTAAAAATTTGACTCCTCTGAATTGATGTGTACAAACGAGTCAACCATTTTCAAAATGACACACAAAATGACAATTATTCACAATTACAGTTCAGAATTAAGGTGACTTCATCTCATCCAAATGTAAGAAGTACGTAATGAATATTTTACACTACCACTGTTCTGTATGTAGAGTGCAGTACCTACCACATTAAACTGATATTGTGTAACACTAGAGGAAGGACTATGTTTCTTCACTAGGGCTGCACATTTAATTGAATTATAATCAAAATCACAATATGGGTGCAATTTCTATCAGCATTATAATGAAGTACTGCAGTGCTGCAGCGATGTCCTGGCCTACAAAATCATGTTCTCCAGATGTGTAGCCCCTTTCTTTGCTTATTTAGCACTTTGGCTACAGATATCTGTACTTGATATTTATACAAATATTAGAGTCAGAATGATCTAAAGTGGGCTGCTCTCACTGCTTTTCCTTTGGAAAATGTCATGACTTCATCCATCACAAGGGATACTACATGTATAAGTTCCTGAAATAGATTTAGTTCGGCTTATAGTTTTAATTGAAAGTAGTTTTACAGTAGTTGTACCAGTTAACATGTATTAAACCTGGATTTTTTTTCTTTTGTCACTTGGAGGCAATGCAACAAGCTCTAAGCACAATATCAGCATTTTATCACATTAATTAGTTTATATTACAAGGTTACAAGGGTTTAGAAAAAACACACAAAAAAATCATACAATGTTTGAGTCCTGTTCTACATTCACAGGGAAAAACAACAACAAAAAACAACAGCGTGAGGAAAGAAACTGCCCTGTAGTCTGATGGTACGGCAGCAGATACATCTGTATCTTTTGGCAGATGGTAGCAGGGTGAACAGACTGTTATCTTATATGATGCAAATGTCAGCAAACAGCAAGCAGCTGCTTGTTCATCAGCTAGTCACTAAGTTTGGTGTTGAGCAGGTGGTGTACAGTGGATTAGAAGAGCTACTGTATTTTGCAGGAACAGGGCTGATGAGAGCAGTGAGAATGAACCCGAACAGTAAAGTCTTGGGTTGTTAAACCAAAACAATGAGCTTAAAGACAACAAAACGTTCTGTAGAGCTGAGGGAAGCAGCAGAGTCAGGCAATAATTGATTTCGCGATCCATTATTTATAAAATAAATTGGTGAGGAGCTTGATTAGAGCAGCTTTAAGTGGGACTTCACTTTGCAGCCTAATGAATTCACCATAGAGTCTTTCTCTCTTCATATTTTTCTTACAGTAAATATCTCTTCTCTTTGTTTTACTCCATCAGTTGTGTGCATTTTTCGTGTATTTCTCTCCATCTACTGCACACGTTTTACCTTTTGTTCATGTGCCTTGCTCAGATGTTTCTGCCTCTCTTTTCATTGACTTCCTTCTCTTTGTCTCAGTTCTTTCTGTCACCATGTATACTTGGTTCCCTCTCATTTTGTGTACAGTATGTCTCCCTGTCCCTTCCTCTCTCCCTCTCATCATGGGGTTCTCTCCCTTCTCTCTCATCTGAGAAGCTGCCTTCTCTTTCATTCCAATCTTCAGTGGAGAGACGATGCTCTCGCTCCAAATCCTTTCATTTGGAGGATTACTAAAGTGTGGCTTGATATCAGAGTGGAGGGAGGAAAGGGGGAGGAGGAGGAGGAGAAGGGGAGACGGAGCAAGGGAGCAGAATCACTATCCAAAAGTATCACAACATTTTCACGGCGGTGTAACGATCAGCTCAGGTCATGATGCGATTACATATACAGTAGATTATATTAGATTGGATTACAATTTTTACGTTTGATCATTTGTACAGACATCTTGGCATTCAGCTTTAACAAGTGAAAGAGGAAAAGTGTGTGTGAACTCAGCCAGGCAGTAAAAAATAAATACATTTCAAAACAATAAACCGCCTCAGTATTTTGGCTGTTGTTATGCATAGGTCCCTACAGTCCATATGACATTTAAAGTATGAAACTAGCTTTCTCTAAAGCTATTCTAGACTAAATAAGACTGTGTGGGCGTGGTTTGATTTGACTGACAGTGATCACGTAAGCCGCTAAGAATCCTCTTATTCTGATTCACATGTCGCTAAGCGCAGAAGGGTCTCGCGATCAGGGGTGGCAGAAGTGCTTACATTCTGTACTCAAGTAGAAGTACTGATTCAACTTTATCTAAATAAAAGTAATAAAGTACAGGCTCTGAAATTTACTAAGAGTATAAAGTAAAAAGTAGCCATCTGAAGGCCATTCCTACCAGCCATTTCTGTGCAAAGCTAACCTCACGTCATGTTATAATTCAAAGACTATTAAACTTAAAGGAAAAAATTGTAATAACAAACGCACCACAAAGATAGTCGATTGTTGAATCTCATTCCCAGGACGTCAGATACCAACATTTGGTTGGTAAAGCGTCCCGAGCACGGCAACAAACTGAGAAAATAAGAAAATCCAGGCATAATGCTGCAGCTTCTCTACAGATACGAGACACTTCCAGTTTCTCTCTCTTACGTCTTTACGTCATTTCGTCTTGCTACGTCTACCATACATCTTGTGATGTTTGGAATATAACATAAAAATAATGGATAATTTCCCTCGGATGCATTAAAACTAAAGTAGCAAGCCTGTTTTGGAAATGTAAGGTGTACAAAGTACAGATATTTGTGATCAAATTTAGCTGAAGCACAGTAAGTATTTGTACTTTGTTATTTCCCACCTCATTTTGAGGATGCAGTTAATGGTGCTGCTGAATTGTATTGTGTTTTATTGACAGCTGTTTGCATGTATTTGTCCACCCCATTGATATCATTGAGGGTATGTTAAACAAGAGAAAGAACGCTCCATGGTCCACAATTTAGTACAACAGCACCACAAACTCCAAAATAACTGTCATGAGTGAGGATTTAACACATGACCGTGGAAGACTGCATTAGTTTTAGCCATGTGTACCTAATAAACTGGCTAATGAGTGTACATGTCTAATGTTGCTCTAACTGTGACATTTAGGTGTCCATTAACATGCACATTTGTAAAAACATAGTGCATATCAATGAGACTGCATTGATTGGTTCCTGGATCGGTCTCAGTATATCAGTATCCTTGAAATGGCTGTGAAATCAAGTGTAGTTCCACATCTCCCCACTAGAGGTAGACCCAGGCTCATTGGAGCAGCTCCGGGGGTCCCCTGCAGCCAAAATCCCCCCAGCACCTCCCCACCCAACCCCAGAGCAGGTGCCCATGTCTGGGCCTGTCTGGCCCCTCACCCCCTTATCTGATTAATACTACTAATCCTGGAGGTGTTCCTGCCTGCCAGAGAGGCCGGCCACCAGACTGGCCACTTTCTTGCTCACAGTGACCGGGCCACGAGGCACGGTTGTGGGTAACACTGTGCCAACTAGCTCTCTTGGAGCTAAGGGGGAGGGGGAGGGGGCGGTGTTTGAGCTCCAGCTTAGTTTTCTGCATCATAAAGACCGAATCATTTATCCTGTACACCGTGTTATTTTTACATGTATTCCAAAACACACCCTTCAAATAGACTTTCTTTTTTTTTCTTTCAGCCAATCCCCTCGAGCATCACTACTACAATGAGAAACTCGATTTCTGTGAAGGTAAGTTCCCAGCAGTGATAGAAACAGTTTATTCTTCATATCCACCCATATGTGTGCGTGTGTCTGTGTGTGTCGGGGCCCTAATCATCTTACCAGCGGATGACCATCTTCCAGAAATCGCCGTCCTAGTCAGTCAACTGTCCTACTTCCTCTATTCTCTCTCTCCCTCCCTCTCTTCCCCTCACTCTCTCTGCTTTTCACCCAGTAGTGGAATACAAACACCCTTATCAGGAGACGAACACTCATCCCCCTGCCCTCCCCTCCCTCCTCTCTCCCCTGACCCCCCCCCCCCTCTCTTACCCTACCCTCCACACCCTCATTTGCATGCATCTGTTTACCTCGTCCTCCCACTCACTCTTAATAGAGAATCCCACTTCTTAATGGTTCGTTTCAGCAGAGATGAAAAGGGAGACTGTAAAATAAACAGATAGGGAAGTGATTGCAGCATATTGAAAACAGCAGTCCTTCCTTTTCCTTTTTTTCCCTCTCACTCCCACTGAACTTCATGTATGTGCGTGGGCAGAAGCAGATGCACAAATTCAATTAGCTGTTTTTTTTTTTTTCATATCCTTCCCTTCCTCTGTTTAACCACTAGAGATGGAGGGGGAAAAGGAGAGCTGGGAAATTAAAATGAAGGGGCCTTGGTGTGGTACGTGTTGAGATATGTGCTGCTAACTGCGAGGTTGCATTTGGGAGATAACTCAACTCAAGAGCGCCAAAAGTCCTCACGATTAAATATTTGCTTCTCCTCAAGGAGCAGTTTGTGTTTTTGAAGGGACATTTTGCTTTCAGTAGAGTATTTTCACTCCTTTAGTGCAGCTACATCAATCTGTAAGCAGCAGACTTCAGACTTTTGCTGCTTTGGGAATATGGCAGTGAGAAATATAAGAGTGGTAACTACATCAGTTTTTAGTTTCTACATAGTAAGTAATGGGTTAAAATATGGTTTTAATGCTGTTGTCAGATGTTTGCAAACCCAGAGAGAGAGTCACCACTGACACATACTAAAGAAATTAGATTTAAGTTTTGATTATTTGATTACATTTTCTGAAGTTAAAGTCCATAAATGGTTCCTCAGTGGCCTTTCAAAGTCTCGGACTCTTTGACATTTACATACACAACATTTCATGATTTTGTAATGTAGCTTCTCAATTTTATAATACTAGTGCTGCAGTTTTTCTCTGTTACTCACTTCATTTTTTCTATAAATTGGCAGAAATTAATACAAGTTTACTGACTTTTACAGTGTTCAAGGTGGCATTTTTAAGTTGTTTGTTTTGTAAATTGATTACAGTCCAAAATCAAACTGTAAACAATTTACATCAATATAAAATCAAAGAAAATCAGCGATTTGTCACATTTGAGAAGCTCAAACTACCAAATGTTTGACCTCGTTTCTGCACTGATCTGGACTCAGGATTTGTCCCTGAGGTCAAAATGTTTGACCATTACTCTGTATACTTTCAAGTACAGATTCAGCATTGCATTTCATGTACGTGCATCTCTTTATTCCACCTGACTATCTTGTCACCACCTTTTATTCCTCATGTCACCCCTTTTCATATTTAGATCTCAACCCAGATATAAAGTTCAACCCTTTTACCCTTTCCGGTTGTTTGGTGCCACATTCTTCCAAATTCCCATGAGGGCCTTTAGAAAGGAAAATTATTTCTCCCACGTCTGCATTTAAAAGTTCGAGTCACATGATCTTCAGATTCTTCTCGTGTTTTTCCTCCGTAGCTCGAGGCTATTCGTGGACCCCCAGGAACCGCCGACCGGAGAAGCTACGCGATTCGCTGAAGGAGTTGGAGGTACCCGCCTCCTCTGTTAAACCTTCCACTCCTCACCACCCCCCTCGTCTTCTTCCTCCCTCTGGGGATTTTGAGAGTTTTCCCTTTCCGAAACGGCCGATTGATTAACAAATAGGGGCATTCTCTCTCTTTTCTCCCTCTCCCTTCACTCTCCCTGTCGTTCCCGTTTGTTCTCCCCTCTCCCTCTCCTCTCTCATCACCTCTCTTTCGGCCGAGCTCTGTCATCGAGGGGGATATTTGAGGGGATCAGGGGGCTGCAGGCTGCCCCCTCATCCCCTCTCTTCCTCCCTCCTTCTCTTCCACCTCCTTCCCTTCCTCTCCCCTCATTCACCCCCCCCTCTTCCTCGTCCCCTCTGTACTTGTGGCAGTACAGACCTAGCTTTGTTTGCTGGAACCTGTCTGTGGCTGTTACACACACACATGCACACACTCCCCACCCATCCACCTCCTTCCTCTCACCCGTAACCATTGTCTGAAACCAGAAACACCCCATCTCACCTCCACACCCCACCCTCCTTCTCCTCCTCCTCCTCCGTCCCTCTCTCCTCCCATCCAATCACCCCAGCTGGGTTTGGAATGTGGCAAGAATGACTGACACACACACACACACACACACACACACACACACACACACACACACACACACACACACACACTTACTTACAAGACAGCACACAAGCAGTCCTTACCTGCATCCTCTTTCAACTCTCTCCAACCCCTCCGTGAGCAGAACTGCTGCAGCGACCACCTGTTGTGGCAAGTGTCCGGCACTGTGCACAACCAAGATAATTAATGCAAGTATGAGCGGCACAAGATGGGAAATTTCTGAATTTTGACACCAAAAGTCACTGTTTGACAACTTAAGTAGAAGCAAGCAGTCACCACAGAACATGTAACATACATTTTCACTCTGTTGTCAAAACGGTCACATTTAAATTGTATGTTTAAACACAGTCCTCTGTCGATATTGGTCTCAGTGAGTGTTTTGACCTCCTATGTTTGTTTTATTTTTCTCACCGTCTTTCTCCGTGTATCTATCATACTCATTCAGGAACTGTTGCAGACCAACACCTGCGTTCACACCAGATGGAGGAAAAAGCATTGCTGCCAGGTACACACCCTCCTCAGCCCACCACCTACTGTATGCACACATGCGCACACACACATAAACAACTCCTTTCAGGCTCAGATAGCCGCAGAAGACGAATGGTCCGCCCAGACCAGGCCTCAGATAAAGAGCTTTTATTATGAGCTAATAGGAAACATCTCAAATAATGTCATCTTAATTAAGTGACTCTTTTTGATACCTTAAGGTTCATTTTCATGTTGCTTGCCCAGGTTAAAACACAAATTTTATATTGTTTGAAATGTATGAATTCATCTCATGTCTTATCCTGGACAATGCCCGTTGCTTTAACCAAATAAAACAATGGAGATATTTTATTTATTTAGACTTAATTTAACCAGTAAGTTTGACTGTGATTAATGAACTCTTTAACAAGGGAGACCTGGCACAGAATAACAACAACAATAACAAGAAAACACATTGATTTCAGAGACGTTAAAATGATCAAAATACACACAAACAACCTGAACTCGACGGATTCACAGTAGCTTTGAAGTCATTCAGTGGCACAATATTCTGATGTTTTAGATCGGGCTATAGATTGTTCTGTGCAGTGGGCTCAGAGAGCCTAAATATTTGTTTTCCCCAACTCAGTTATGACTTTACAATAAAAGTGTGGTTTTGTAAATACAGACCCACCAGTGACTGAGGCAGCGTGCACACAAAGTAGAGTTACGGTTTAGTATAATAAACATTGTTGAGGATGCACAGTGATGAGTTATTATACCGTACAGCATACAGTACATCTCCTTCTCTATCCTTAGAGCCTTGAGTATGATACAGAAAAATTCCCTACCTCAAAAGTGTGTGTGTGTGTGTGGTTCCTTGCAGTTGATGCTCAGCAGTGGAGTTCTGGTGACCCTGACCCTGAATGGACCTCAGCTCGAGCAAGTGTGTGTCGACCGTACGTTAGTGGGCCGACTGCCAGCCAACACAGTGACTGATGGTTAGTTACAGGCACTATAACTAATCACACCATGTCTGTTTCTTTCTTTAAAACTTCTTTGCACTCTTTAATCCAGCAGGTACCCAGTGTATTAAAGCCCTCATACATCTTTGACTGTTGTTTTGGTTACCTTGGTTCTGCTAATGCTAATTAGAGCCATTGCATAACCATCATGCCTGTTATGGCAGCAAAAAAATGCCTTCTCCTGTATTGTTGCATTTCACTGAATTAAAAAATGGTTTAGATGTGACTTAAATGTTCCAGAGGTTCACCGTGGTTTAAGCAGATTAAAGGACACAAACATCATTGTTTTCACCACCTATCTCTGCTCACAGTCGGCACACACATACTCACACGGCGCACACACGCACACACAGAAAAAAACACTCTAACAAATAAACAAACACAGGGACATTTACATTCAAATGTTCATTATTTTAAAGCCACTCAACCCTTTCTCTCACACTGTCAGCACAGACTGTGTGCTTACACCTGCTCACCACACATGCATCTACGACACACACACACACATGCACTCCCCACTCTCCTCACCACTTTGTCACGCAAACACTCTCTCACACACGCGCCGACTCACACACATAACAGGTGCCACAGGTGAGCGAGGCGACTCTGCTAGCTAATTGCGGGCAAATCCTTTTGTGCTGTGTGTGTCCAGGGGCCTTCCCTTAAGAGCATCCATCAGTGTTTTTCCTCCATCGCGCGTTCCTCCAGGGAGCACCGCCCCCCTCACACGGCGCTCCCTCGATCTGCAGACCTGGCAGGAGAGAATAAGAGGCCGTGGACACCGGCCCAAATCTGCTAATTATTTCTTTCTTTCTGTATCAATTATTTGTTCATAACACCGCCCTCCATGCTTCCGGCCTGGGTCTCCAGACACCTGATAAAGCCCCTGTATTGCGCACACACACACACACACACACACACACACACGCACGCTTGCGCGCACACTCACACAAACAGGCACACACACTTGTTCTCACATGGGTACATATGTAATTACAGACGCACACTTTTTTTTTATAAAGACCAACAAGCACTTACTGTATGTCCACTCACATTTACAAGCTTCACATGCACACTCACATATACACAGTGGCACATACTGAGGCACACACACACACACACACACACACACACACCCAGGTACACATACACACCCACTCACCTCCCACTGCGCTCCATTCAAAGCCTCAGAGGCACTAATTATTAGAGTAATGGTTGTGAGAGGGTGGGTTCCGGGGATTGTGTGTGTGTCCGTGAGTGTGTGTGTGTGTGTGTGATTGGGGGAGTAGTAGGTTAGAGGCTGTTCTCACATCTGTCACTTGTTAAATTAGCCTGAGACAATTAGAGTAGAGAGCCAGACCAGATCACACCACTCGAACACATTTACAATGTACAATTACTGAAACAGTTTGAACTTACAATCAAGTTGTGTTTGATGTAAGTGTGTGTGTGTGTGTGTGGTGTTTCAGGCCAGGTAGAAGTGTTGATTTGTTGTCTGTAAGCATTTGTATATGCAATCATTCCAATCAATTTAAGGCTGCATCTAAGGATAACTTGTGTTGTTTTAGATGAATTTTATTTTCTCGATTAATTGCCAAAAAGTAGTCAGAAACACACAAGTAGTCACAAACTTCTTGGAGCAATTTTTTTTATCTGACCAACTGTCAAAAACCAAAATATTTTTCAACTATTGTCATATATGATACAAACAGGCTGCAAATCCTCATATTCGAGAAGCTAATTTTGACTTGAAAAGTGACTGAAAAGATCCAAATCCTTTCCTTCAATCAATTACTCGACTAATCGTTTCCACTCGAGTCAAACTCGAAATCAAGATTTAAGTATCTGAGTTATGACAGAGAATTTGTTTTCATTTTTGGAACGAGATGTGACAACTTTCTAAAACAAAGAGGTTCACAGTATTTGAATGCTGAAAGAAAATCCCCTTTTTGATTTGCATGGACTCAGTTGAATGTGAGGCCTGGCGCGTATTCGCCTCTTTTAGACAACAAGCAGCGACAGCCAGGTCTGGTTTTTGTTTCACGATGTGACAAAGCGAAGCAGGCTTACTGTCCTTTTTTCCTTTTTCTCTCTGTCTCTTAAACTTTGCATCCTTAATGCCGCTTACCTTCCAGTTTCCACCATGAGCTCCTATTGCATCATACAGAGCAGTAGATTACATATATTTTACACCATCAAAGTATTATGGGCTCCGTTTGGCCGATGGCTGGGCCAAGCTGCACATATGCTCCACGATTAAGCATCCTTAAGTGATTTTTCATAGCCAGTTTCATTTACCCATGTTTAAATGTGCTTTGGTTAAGCCCATTGGCCTCTTATGTCAACATGCTGCTGAGGAGATGGCATTAAATGGATTTAGAGGACTCTGTGTGTGAGCGTGTGTGTGTGTGTTTTTGTCTGTCTATGTATGTGAAAGAGACCATGTGCGCGCTTTAACATGTTCTTGGTTTGTTTTCCATGCATGTGTGTGTAGCATGCATAAAGTATGGCTGTAGGCTTGCATGTATCTTGTGTGTATGTGTCTACAAGGTTAGTGTGTGTGTGCGTTGTGTGTGTGTGTGTGTGTGTGTGTGTGTGTGTGTGAGAGAGAAGTGGGGGGGGTGGGGGGGTGTCCGGCTGGGTCATGAAGGTCTGGCCGCTTAATGCCAAATCAGCCACCTGGTCCCAGATTGGGCCACAGCCTGGTTTCATATCCCCTCCTTCATTTGGGAATGAATGGGATTAAACCTAATCCCGTTTATAGACACCCATAGAGATCAATACTAAACTGCATTTAACTTGATTTGTCTATAATCTATTACAAAGACGCTTACTATTGCATTAAATGTTGTTGCGGAAAGCCAAGGCATCATTAATGGCTGTATTTTGTAATGGTTTAAGCCTTGAACCAGTTTTCATTACAAATGCTTCATAATCCAACTTCAACATTGGGACAGACTGACTCAACTGACCTGATTTAAGATGGTGAGTTTTTCTGTATTTTCAAGCAATGTGTTCACTTCCCTCGTGACTATTTGCATATTAATTTGAAAATTTTCACACAACAGGATGATTTGAAGTGTAATCATACCAATACCGGCACGTTTATAAATATAAATACACGCATGCCACGGTTAATTGGCGGTTAGATTTCTAAATCTCGGGGTGCAGCCTTACTCGTTCAACTCAAAGCAGGATATCTGAGAGACATGTGTAACAACCCCCCCTGCTTTCCATTTAATTGGTTTCATAAACAGATTAATTTGAAGGAGAGGGGGGCTTAATTGCTAATCAGCGTTTCCATGCAGCTCCTGAAGAGTTGAACAGGATCAAGTGTGTTCTACCACAAAAAGGCCTTAGAGCCTGCAGTACACTGACAGGGGAAGAGAGAAGAGAACAGGGGATGAAAGAGATACAAAGAGTATAGGAGGCAGTGGAGAGGAGAGGGGAGAATTAGGTGAAGGGGAAAGAGTAGTAAAGAAGTAGTGAGGGAGAGGAGAGGGAAAGAAGAGAGAATGAGAGGCAGACCGAGAAAGACTGAAACTTCTGTCCTCCCACTCCAAACTAATCTAAACTAAACTTTGCAGTGTAAGAGGGATAATTATTAATGGTACTGCAGTGTAATGAAGTGAAAACACAGAGGAGAACATTGAGAAAACATTATCAGAATGAAATTGAATTGTTGAGTGGAGAGGTGCGTTGATATTTTTTGATTTACGCCTGTGTAGGGAGACGGCGAGTGTCACCTCTACAATAGGCTGTTGTTGTTTGTTCGGCATCATGACATTCAGTGACCAGTGTGGTGATGTCATTCCCAGCGGTGCTGAGCGACAGGCTGATTCTGCTGTCCTTCCTGGAGCAGAGCCAAGTGGCTGCAGTCTACCTCAACCAAAAGCACCAGGGCTCCCCAGAGACTGGCAGGCGAACAGACAAACTCTCGCCCTCTGAAATCAAGGTACAGTAGAACGCATTGATGGAGCGTGAGCAGTAATTGAGTAATGTGTTGGTGTTTGTGAGAGAGAAAGTAGAAAGTGTCACAGTCAAAAGGAGGAGACAAAAAAAGAAAGGTGTTAACTTGTCATCCCATATCCATATCCAACTCCTGTCTCATCCTACCTGATGGCCAACATTTCAAGTATCAATTCAGTATCAATTTCATATTAATCGGGTTAGATCAAAGGAAACCTGGAAACAGAAAATGTAAGTGTAAAATTCAGTCACATACAAGGATTGCCATCATGAAAAACTTGGTATAACAAGTCATCTATGGTTGCTTTAAATTAAAACATCTATAACATCTAAACATATTAAATCTTACGAAACCCAGTCATAAGAGAGTTGCTCATTACCACAACAATGTAGTCAACTCTGTTTCCCACCGTCGCTCTGATGGCAACCTTCAACTGTTTCACCTCGCCAAGAGAACAGTCTCATCACATTTTCAGCTTCTCCTCTGGTGCTTAGTGGCAGTGCTAATACAAGGGATTGTGACCTGTAGTCCCCCGGTAAACACGATGACGTCTTCGGCTGTGCAGTCCCTCCTGACCGGCTGATCTTGGGTTATACTCTGGAGCCGGATTGTCTCTGGGCTAGAGAGATCAGACAGGCCCTGATGTGGGCTTGTTTGATAAGAAAATGATAAATGGGACATGAAGACGACACATTAGAGTGTTGAGCAGCAACAAACTTTTCATTTTCTCTCCCACATGTCACAAAACCCTGCCTTACAGCAACTCTGAGGAGATACACTAGTCTCCTGTGCTTGCTAGAGGGCACCTTTTAAATCACAGTGTTACTATGGTACAGGTCCAGTACAGGTCGATGACTGTTGGCCTTCAGTGATGCCCAACCCTAATTTCCATGTGAATTTTATACCCAAATATGTTGTGTATTTGGCTTGATACGACTTGTAAATGAAGAGCCTTTTGTATCTTTGTGCACAACAGGTGCTCAGTGTGTGAGTTTAAAAGTGAGTAGGTCACCTCCAACTCTACATCTTTCCTGTTATTGTCTATTAATCTCTCATAAAGGTGAGTATTGAAGGCAGTCAGATCTGGAGGTGTTAGTAACAGGTCTGATTATGTGCCGTCCCGTTTCTTCCCGCTCCCAAAACAAAACTACACTGTGTCCTCCTTCACTAGCTGGCTAACCGCTAACCCTGGCATTATCACATTACTGCCAGGCCCTTTTGTTAAGGTGTGTGTGGGTGTGTGTGCGCGTGCATGTTGGTGTGTATAAAAGCAATCGTTCCTGCCGTGCGTCTGTCTCCAGAAGCGGAGACCTGATAAGACACTCCCACACCACCACCACCACCACCATATTGTACACCCCACACCTCTGTCAGTGCAAGTGCATGCAACCTGCAACGTACACACGTGTACACACGCACGCCCAACTACCCATCCCCCACAACAAACACACACATGCACAGCCACATACACATCGCCCTGGTCCAGTGGGCTAAGCTGGAGAAGGGAGAGTGGGGGGGGCATTGAGGGGGGGGGCGGCGGGCTAAACTAATCCGGCCCACAGAAAGTGGTTTTTGATTATTGCTGACCAGCAAACGCCAGCAGAAAAAAACGACTAGAAGAGGGAAGAGATGGGGAGGGATGGAGGGATGGAGGGATGGAGGGATGGAGGGGGCATGCGGGGGGGTAGAGATAGAGTGTGTTATTAACCCCAGTGATTTTCTGATTTTTTTTTTTCCTTCTTTTCCATTTCTAATCTGTCAGTGATCTCCCGTTCAGCTGTTTGGGGCAACTCTTTGTTCCCTTTATCATCAGATGTACTTCCATCATTTTAATTTGCCTCTGTATTTTTGTGTCCAAAGCAAATACCCCCCCCCCTCCCCAAGGGGGCAAGCGGGGCAGACATGGACCACTGAACCTTAAATCTGCTCTACTCATACAGTACAGCTTGTCGATTCACTAATTTCTGCATGTTTCTGTGCTTTTACGCATTTTTTTTTTGTACTGAGGAGAATATTTTTTGTTGTCCCGATTTTACAACATCAACAATTCATCTGCACTGTCACAGAGGTCATGGACACGCGTGTGTATGTTTGTGTGTGTGTATGTGTGTGTCTGTTTCCTAATGTGTGCATGTTAGCCGTCGATGCTGGTAGCTGGTTTATTGTGAGTGTGACTGGTGATATAGAGCGTATGAAAGGCCTGTATGATTATAGGACTCGCTGTGTGTGTGTGTGTGTGTGTGTGTGTGTGTGTTGGTGGTTGTGTGTGTGTGTGTGTGTGTGTGTGTGTGTGAAGAAGGAATGAGCTGTGGTGTACATGAAAGGCGGGGTCACAGTGTAAGACCTGCAATTTCACCTGCTTTATAAGTGCTTCTGGATAGAGCACTGTTTGTTTAATGGTGTGTGTGTGTGAGTGCGCGTCTGCACGTTGTGTGTTGATAAAAGTGTGTGTTGATAGACTTTTTACATCAGTGCCTCTACTTGTATGTACATGTGTATTTGTGTGCATACATGCATGCATTCATGTATGCGTGTGTGTGTGTTTCTTAGTGAGTGTGCGTGCCCCCCACCCCCTTCGCCCCGAGCGCCACGAGAGCTCATTACTGTGCGTCTCTTTGTTGTGGCCCGTAGAGCGTGGCGGACCTTCCAAAAAATATGCACATCACTAAAACAACAAGCCCGACAGAACAAAACACACACACACACGTACACATTAATAATGGAGGATAAAAAACAACCTTAGACATCAACAAAAACAGAATGGGGGAAGGACAAGAGAGTGATGTTTGGGGCTACAGATGTGGAAGTTTCAGAGGCCTCAGGTAGGTGAATCCAAATGGGTGAGTCATTAATAAACTTTGATAACTTCCCCTTCTTCTGAGGATTCGTTTTTGACTCTTTGTGTGTATCTGCCAGTGTTGATTTTTCTCTCTTCTGCCCGTTGAGAGTACACACTCCTTTTTTTTTTTTTGTTATGTGTTTTCATGTCCAGGTGTTGAGTGTGGACGTGAGTGGGCGGGGGCGCAGGCTTCACAGACGCGTTGGTCTCAACCGTCTTCAGGACGTGGCGGTCTGCTGGTGGAACCTGGACGAGCCCAGTGACGAGCTGTGGCCCTGGACTCCCACAGACGCACACAGGAACAACCTGGTCCTACTCAGCTGCTCGCCTGCTGAAGGCCTCAAGGTACACACACACACACACACCTACAGATCAGTTGGTTTTGTGGCTGTTTTTAAAGGCAAATTATGTCATTATTGACTTTCAAAGAAAGTGCTGTATGCACCAGTACATTTTGCATTTTAAATAAAGAGTGGAGTTGTAGAGTGCAAACAGTGTGCTCTTGAAATTTCCGGGAAACTTAATGAACTCATGGGGCCAGACCAACACTGTAAGACTCATTTATATTCCCTTTCCCTGTCACTGCCCTCATATTTCCACACGTCCTTCACCTTGCGATGGATGTTAAGCAATAGAATCGGTCTCCCGCAGACCTCCACCTTTCCTTCGTCATCGTCCAACTCGCATACAATTCCCGTCCAGTCTCCTCCCAGCTGTTCTGTAGTTAATGTTTGTCTCTGTGCCCGGGTAAAGAGACATCATACAGATGTTTTAAACTTCTCACAAACTCCCATAAAATTTCCTCTAACAATTCTGCCATTTTTAAAACTTCTTCCTTCCTGTGTTTGTACCTCACTACAATTGTTGGCTAGAGTAGAGACAGAAGGCTCCGTCCGTATCTGTTAACATTAGGTTTAAATTAGCCTTTACCTTTCCCTTTGCTTGGGAGCAAATATTCTTCACAAGTGATTGTAAGATGGAGTGTGAAATAATCAGGTGGACTGATGCTTCATTAGCAGGGATGTGTGTGTTGTACCAGACAGTAGTAGTGCAGAGGAAGCTGAGGCTGAAAATTAAAACTCATGTTTCAATCTCTGTATTCAAAGCAGTAGGAGCTTCAGACAAGAACCATTGCTTCGTCACACTTAAATGATTGGGTCAGGATGCTTTAGACAACTCTCATGGACATAATTAAGGCAATTCTAGCTGGAATGAGACCCTAGGACAGACCCAGAACATGTTGTGAGGCTGACATACCCACCTGGCCTGTAAACACCTTAAGATCTCCCAGGATCAGGACACAGCTGCTCAGCCTGCTGCCACAGCGACACAGACCCGGACAAGTTAAGAATAGCAGATGGATGGATGAACGTAGAGTTAACTGTGGATCAATGAAATGTCCTGACTTCACTTATAACGCCATTTATGTGACCCTTAACTCATTGCTTTCACACGAAAGAGTTCACCTGCTTATTCTGCCATCTCAAGTAGCGGATAATGTGATGATGAAGATCCTGCTCACTGGCTCGTTCAGATCAAATCAAGCTTTCTACATCACCTCTCATAACAAGCACGTTTCACAAGACTTTAGAGTGAACAAGCAAGGCTAAATCTGACAAATAATTGTAACGACAACAAAGACAAAATAAAACAAGTAAAGAAATGAGACAGAACAAAGTGTTAAATTGTGAGTAACTTGAGTAGCCGTCACAAAAATGCCTTTCAGTGTCATTGAAGCCTTAAACTCACAGATCATAACTCCTGCTGTTTTGATTTTTATATATTTTTACACACTCTCAGGTACTTTCACACACACGCTGTCAGGCACACACACAGAGTGAGGACACATAGTGAAAGAGGCACCAAAGCTGCTGTTTTGAGTGGAGACCTGTGTTGTCATGGATGGGATTGGGGATGGTGCGTTAGTCACCTCAAGGGTGGCACCTCTGTGTTGCACCTCCGTGCATCACCATATGAAATAAGCAGGAGAGCTAAGCTGTGGTACAGCGTGAAGGAGAACGCCTACACATCCTCACACACTCACACGCACACACACATATGCTTAGACACACATCCTTATGGCCTCTGGCAAAACCCAACCCGTGACCCGATTCTGTGTCAACGTTGGATTGGCCTTGTGCCGAAAGCAGATGAAAGATCCCAAATTACCGAACCGGGCTTAACTCAACTCCTCATACCGTGTACCTCGGTAAGCGTATGCAAAATATTCACCACGGCAGAGAGAGAAGGGAGAGAGGGAGGAAAGATGAGCGTTACCAATTGCATGCGAGGAAAACAAATTCACGCAGGAGAGAACGAGGGAGGGATGTGAGCTAGGGGGGGCACTTGAATATTGAAATAAGCAGAGCAGATGTTGTTCGCCGCTTTTTCCGCTTCTTGTTTTTGGAACGCTCTTCACATTTATCACACTCCTTCACCTAGTTTATTCTCTCTGTCTCCTCCAACCCCCCCAGTCCTCCTTCTCCTCCTTCTCCTCCTTCCTTCCTCCACGCTTCAAGAACATTAAAGTCTCTTCGTGGGGCTGCGGCATCGCGCTCTAATGAAAGCGTTTGTTGTCATTTTTCAGATGCACGGTGTGAAATTAAGCGAGCAGTTTATGTAAGAGCCGTGGCGGGAATCAAACGCCGGGCACACATCGGGAGACGCCAGCTACTTCAATCACTTCAAGCTCATATATATGTTCCTTTTGTTCAGTTCGCTATCTGCCGCACTAAGCCAATTTTCTAGCCAGTCTCTCGGCATTTAAAAAAGTCTGATTTCTTTCCCTATGTGGTCTTAATTCGTATGCCCCCCCCCCCCCCCCTTTCCCTTCTCCTCATGCTGATAAGTGGAGCCACGGCACGCAGGGGGGTGGAGGGTGGGAAGGAGAGAAAAACACATACATAGTTCGTTTTTATGCAGCCAGTTAACATTTTTAATTATCCTTCCTTCATGCTTCCCTCCTTTAACCCCCCCACCCCCCAAAAACAACACATACACACACAAACCTTTTCCTGGAATTTAATAATCTTAATGAAAAGAAAACACCAGATGAATGTTTTATGCTTTTTTTAGTTGTATGTGTGTTTATGTTTACGAACATACTTTTTTTTTTTTTGTCTTTTTAAGCGCATGACTATCCTGTTATCTGTCACCAAACAGTTTCTCTGCCGTTGTTTGATCTGCACGTGTGTGATTTCTGTTGTCTTTTAATTATTTTTGACTTTAGCACTGTGCTGTGAGGCAAAACAAGAGGAAAACTAAACAGATTGTCCATGAAAGACATCCTTAAATGAAATAGTTTCTATAGAAAGAATATACAGTTGCATTTAAAAAAAAATCATCTCCTCCCCAACTGCTAGAATGCTGTGATTGTGAGTGTATTAGAGTTTAAATTAACAGTGTAAAATGGTTCATTTTGCCTCTAAAACATAAAAAGCTGCAGAATTAAAGCATGTACAGTAGAAAGAACATTTCCAGCAATGCACTCCAATCATAATTTGGACCATGAAAGGGTCGGGTGTGGAATCCAAAGTGCAGAATTACCCCCAAGCTCCAGTGCTTTGTAAAAATCACAGAGGAAACACTGCTGCTACAGTTTCAGGTCTGGTGAATAATGTTCCCTCCGTGCTACAATTATGTTCAGTGCTACCAATTATGACAGTTAAGGTGTGAGGAATATTGTGGTTAGTAATCCTGCTGTGCCTGTGCATTTTCTCACATCAGTACCTCAACACTAACCCTAATTCACACACCTAAAACTTCCCAGTGCCACCACACACCCCCCTCCACACCCCGCATCCCTTCATCCCTCGACTCTCCTCCGAGTCCCTCCGTCTCTCTCTCTCTCTCCACCCGTCTCTCCCTGTCTTTCTCTGCTCCGTGAGCTGGAAAATTGGCTTCAAAAGGCCACTGCTGTGAACAAGGGCCAGCCACACAGTTGGGCCCGTCCGCTTTATCTTTCACGCCACGGAGGGGAAAAAAAGGTGCTGGTGAGAGAGAGACAAGAAGAATGGAGAAGAATAGTTTTGACCAGTCACTGAAACCAATAACCAGGAGAAAGCTACTTACTTGAGGCCTCTCTCTCTCTCTGTGTCTGTCTCCCTCTCTCTCTGTCTCTGCTCTCTTTGCATCTTTCTCTCCGTGTCTCCACCCCTCCTTCCTCTCTTTACTCACCTCCATTCCCACTCTTTCTCATCATCTTTTGTGCATATTTCTTTCTGTCTGTCTGTCTCCCTCTCTTTCAGTCTCTCTTGCACGTCCTTTCACTCACTTGCTCACTCCCTTCTCTTGACCTTATTCATCATTTTTCTATTTTGTGCTCTCAGAACCGTCAGTATGTTCACAGGCAAACAAGTCTTTGCCGTTATGAATATATTAAAAGGACACAAGCATGCTGTATTTCAGAAGTCCGTTTTCCACATTTTCTTTTGAAGACTGGCTGCTCCAGAATGTATTTTTTAGACTTTATTCCTGCAACAGTCTCTAAAACAGAGGTTTTAAAATAATAAAAGAGTTGGAGATGTTCTGAACAGCCTCAGTCAGTGTTGTAAGATCAATGCCCTGAAAACTGTCCTCTCTACTCACCCTCTCATTCCCTGCTGGTGTTTAACAGCACAGTTTTTGGGTTTATAGTGAAGCACCCAAAACATCACACAGCAAACTAAACGTGAGACTGATCTATCTTCAGATTTGATGTTGTTAATGTTCATCGCTTATAAAGCCTACAGTGGCACGAGCGTTTGCAGTTTCAGAGTTTATGTTCTGAAAGATTCAAACCTCACAACCATGTAAATCTTGAGTACCATGCTCTAATCTCGTAACCAGCTGTGTTGCATCGTGGGCCTTTTGCTTGCTTTTTGCTCAGTCGGGATTGCACTAGTGAAATATTGATGAATATAGATTCTCAATGTTTGAAACAGTTTCAGTACTCATTCTCTGCAGTATCAATACAGCTACCAGCTGTGCGTTCTTCTCTCTGACAGCGAGTTAACACACCGCTGCAGTGCCCACATAGGCCTGCCTCCTCCCACTTCTCTGACTATAGTAAAAAGTAAATTAATTTAGACGCAACTTCTGTTATATTTTATCTTTTCATACAAATCTAAAATGTTATGCCCACAATGTTGTGTAAAATTTTCCCCTTGCTTTCGCTATTTTTTAAGGTTTCATCCCAAAGTTAGATATGTCAGTATCATGTATAAATGAAAACAAGACCAAACATAAATTCATCTTGAACTCTTGGATTTTTGGTTGTTGCTGGTTGAACCAGTCCACGCAGTATTAACTTGTTGCCTCTGAGGAGTAGCTGACACTGTCCCCCTTCTCCTTTCCTTGGAGGGTCACCTATCAGGGGAGGCAGAGCTGAATCAGCTGCCCCTCATCCCGGATGGTGCCACGGTGGCATGCTGGCGCAGCGGGCAGCGGGCACAAGCAAGCCGGGCATGGGATGAAAAGCTGAGAGGATGAGATGTGGTTGGGGGGTCAGGGTTGGTGGAATTGAAGTAGGTCTTGTGATTCCTGTGACAGCACTCTGTGGGAAGGATTCGCCGGACCCTCTCCTGCAATGTGTTTGTGTGCAAGTTTATTTAATGCATTTGTCACTTTGTCCCTGCCGAAATGTAGCTATCCAGAGAACCGCACCATTCCAAGGATCCCCACCCCTTACATGAATTGAGCCCCTCACGCCTGCTGCCGCAAATAAACACACACAGGCACACACAGCACCCACCCCCTGGGGAGCAGCAGGAGCTAGCTCTGGGGGATTATGGAGAGGAAAAAAAAGCTTTCAGGAGGACAGTCATCTGCTTCTCTCCTGCTGTAGACCATGGGCAGGCAAAAAAACTCCTCTCTTCCTCCCTCTAAGTCCCTTTTTGGCAATCCCTGCCAAAAAACTGGGCCGGGCAGCTTTGTGAAAGGAAAGGAAAGGAAGGCAGGCAGGCAGCAGATCCCTCTTTCTGTCTGCACGGCGAAAAGAAATGGGCTCATTTAGCCAAAGCTGCCACGGTCAATGCAGGGCTCTGATAGAGGCTTTGGTAAGGTGAAATCCCTCCTAAAAAGCTCTGTTAGCGACTGTGGAACTGTTGGGCTGCCGTTTAGTACAGGCTGTTGTCTCCTGTCATCCACCTACTGTTCCTGGTTCCTTGTGGGTGTTTTATCGACAGTGCCACCCGTGACACGGCCTATCTCCGTCGGTGTCAATGCTTGCTTGCTTAGCGGGGCCATTGTGCCCACTCCCACCAACTGGTTGTGGTTCAGGAAAGAATAATACAAATTCTGGATATGTGACCATCGGTCAAATAATTCAGAGCTTTCTTCATGTATCATCCTCTTAATATTGAAAAGGGCTCGTTTCTTGTCATTCGCCATGTCTAGTGTTGAGCTCTTGGCTCCTCACACAGGTAAACAGAGGGGGTTGTTTATCGCCGGGTGCTGGGTGCCAAGCCGTGGCATGCTCAGGGAGAAGATGTTGTTGACCTTGAGTTAAAATGGAGCTCTTATCATTAGGTGTCTTGATTGACAGCCGTGTGTTTATGAGCAATGTGGAAGGCTCCATTTCTTCCATCTCCAGGGGGTTTGGGGCTGCTGCCATGGTATTACTCATTTCTCTGTCTGTCTTTCTCTCACATGCACTCTACCTCATGCCACTCAAAAACAGTTTAGTTCAATAGCAGTTGTGTTACCAGTCAGTTTCTTCAATTTCCTAATGAGAACATGTTTAAACAATAAACTAAATAGTGCAATTTGTTCTTGTTGTGCTGCTTATACGCTGTTTAGTGACTCTTACCTCTTACCTCTTACCCCTCGAGAATCAGTAGGGAAATTTGATCACTCCAGAACCAAAGACAGGAACATACAGACCATATAAAACATCACACAGATCCTGTTATGTCAAAAGTCTTCATCTTGACTTGCTTGCTAGACTTGTAGTGGACAAACTCTCAATTGAAAGTTTACATCAGTCTCTGAATCACTCGCTTGTTTGCATTTTTTCCCTCTGAAAGGTCCTCAGATCTGTCCGGACAGAGGGCAATCCCCTGGACTGTCGCTTCAGCCTGCTCCAGCCGTACCAGCTGCTAACAGTAGAGCTACCTGGCGGATCTCAAGGATCCAGAGAGGGGTCCTGGGCTGATACCTGTGTGTACGAATGTGCCCGAGAGCGCCTGCACCGCCTGTCCGTTACCCGTATCCCGCTGCCGTCACATCCCGTCTCCTGCTCACGTCACCCCTATGAGGCCACACTTCTCCTGGGACTTAGTGACTCCTCTCTGGTCCTGTATGACCAGCGACGAGGGGTCTCTCTCCTGGCCTCCTGTCCTGTGACTCCAACGCTCCTCGCCTGGCACCCTGCTGGGGCCTTGGTCATGGTTGGGGGAGGGCAGGGGGAGCTGATGTGCTTTGATGTGGGCTTGGCACCTGTTAGCATGGCACTAGTAGCAGAAGAGATAGCTTCAGCTGCTACGCTACGACTAGCTCAGCACCTGCGCTGCAGTGGAGGCCTGGAGGGACTGTGGTGGGGGACGAGCCTGGAGAGTGGCCCAGAGGGGACTGATATCCTGATGTTGGCCTTTCACGGAGGACCACTGGCAGCCTTAAGATTCAGACTAGGTGGGTAAAATTAGGTTAAAAACTTCACACATCTTTTTCATAAGACAGGTTTGAAGGTGAGGGATGAGCAGAGGTTGCAAGCAAACTCCTGCACACTGTCTAACTTGAAAAATACATGTATTTGCGAGGTTATGATATTATACCTTCATCAGATCAAACAAAACTCAACATTAGGGCTCCTAGTAAACTTCATTGATTAATTTTTTGATCAGTTTTTGATTGTTTGGTCTATAAAATGTCAGAAAATGGTGAACAAAATCCTAAATCATTTGCATTCTGGGTAATGTAGGCACCAGTTTTTAAAAAGCAGTCCTCTGGTGTACATTTCACACTGTTGGACTCCTTATTAACAGTTTTAAAAGTAGTGATCAAATCAGTAAAGCCTTTTTATTCCACTCATTCTTCTTCCTTTTCAGAACCTGCTGCCTACACACTTTAATGTGGAAAATTGGTGGAGTTACCCTTTAATCGACAAATTGATTAATGCCCTGCCCTGTGGGTCGCCTACAGGGATTTATGCACAAAGCGCTAGAAGTTAAATATGTTGAGCAAACATTTGCAGCTCTTTAAACAAAATCTCTTTTTCACACACAAGTCTGTAGACCGCTGTAAGCTGGAGTGAAATGTGTGAATCTTTCCGACACCGCATCAACTAGCCTGTTACGACGCTTTAATGAACACTACATCCAGGGACAGGCTGCATCATCGTCATCTCTTCCTGATGAAGGTGCCCTCCTCCCTTCAGAGACTCAGCCTCTGTTTTGGATCTGACACTGTATCTGAACCCCACTGTGTAAATACGGCTGCTGAACGGCTCGACCTCTCCACTGCTGAGGGAAGTTAATTTGTTGACGGGCGGGAAGGTTAGCAGGAGTCACGCTCTCAGAGGTCATTCAATAATCGCCCTGGGGCAAGAGCCCCCCAGGTGCATTCTGGGATGCATTTTTCCGATAAATCGTTTACAGTGACTGCGCAGTCCCTCAGGGCCCCCAGATAAAGTTTGCCAATCAAAATTTTTTCCGAAGCAGCCACCTCACCCTCGAACACACTCGCACACAAACTCACGTACACACATTCGGCGTCTTTAATTGTGACTTTGGAAAGAAGATGTGACAGTGGCACGCAGCTCTCTGCTGAAGTTTGAAAGCAAGAGTGTGGGGGTGGATGGAGGAAGGTAGAAGATTGTGTGCAGTTGAGTTTGTGTGTGTTTGAGGGTGTGTGTGCGTGTGTGTGACTGTGTGTATTCAACTGCGTTTGCCTGTGTGCACAGGGAAAGGGGAGGGTGTCTTCCAACAATAGCTTCCTCTCCTCTGATCGTCTGCCAAGGTTTTGATGAAGAAAGTCACTGCACGTCTTTTCTCCATGATAATTCTTCCCCCCACACACACACGTGTGTGTATTCTTCTATTTCTGTGCTTCTACACACACACACACACACACACAGACACACACTCCAACTCATTTGTTTGTTTGCTTGCGCTCCTTCTCTGTATTGACTTGTTTCATAAGGCCCGCTACATGACAGAAGGAGTGAGTCGGGAGGCGGCGAGGAAGAAAGACTTGGCCGAGCTCCAAGTTCTCTTTTTTCCATAGGAGGCAGCCCTCCCCGGTGCCCCCCCACCCCCACCCTCCTGCCTGCACCGAGTTATCTCATCTGGGCACACGTTGGCCGCGGCTGGGCCTGCACCGGTATAGGCTGTGGAAGGGCAGACCAGGGAATGTGCTGCACAACACGCAAAGAAAATTGCCTTTTTCTTGTGGTCGGGATGGGAGTTTATGAAATATTGTCGATGATTTAAGAAGAATTACGTAACTGTTACATACTAAAAAGAAAGAGATTGAGAGCCCAAGCTGATGTATCCTTATTGGTGTTTTTTTGGTTACAAATTAAAGCAGAAAATATTTACTCAGCAGGCAACGAGGCAACAAAAAAGTGGGTTCTCTCTCCCACTGCACAAGCTGGTGCCGACTAACTTGAAGGCGGACCTCATTCATAAAGTTCTTACATGAAGTCGAGTCTATCCAAGGCAACAATTTGAGCTTAAATCAACCTTTTTTTATCGACTAGTTTCGCAGCTATTAGAAATTATTACAATTATTCATTTTCAAAGGAGACTGATTGCAATATAACAGTTTATAACAAATTATTTAATATTTTGGAAGACTTTAATACTCTGTCAGTAGTTTCGTCTCCTTGTTATGAGAACTAATTCTCTGTTGCTGTGTGTTCCTGCTCACACTCACTGTTGTTTTGTGTCTGTTTACGCAGACGCTGGTCAAATACGTTAGCGTATACAGGTGTGGGAGACTTGTCCTTGCCGCCACAATGATCCATTGTCTCTGCTCAGAGTTAGCTCAGAGCTGACGTTAACGCCCAGCTCAAGGACCCCTACGCACACAGTCACACACACAAACACAAGAACATAGACACACACAAACTGCAGCACGCTCAGCTGATGTATTAGCCACATTAGCCCACTCTTTAGGGGATTTGGGGGCTTGCTAATTGCCAGCTTGTCATTTTAATTGCCTGTACACCACCCCACACACACACACACACACACACACAACTTCTTCAATTAATTAAACAGGAGTCAGTGGTGACTTTGCCCGCTTGCAGCCTGGCCCACTGACAGTGCTGCTGTCAGTGATCACCCACACTGTCCAGAACTGTGGGTTAGCTAATGTCAGCATTTTGTACGGCACACACTTTGGACACACTCGTTATCATACTTGTTTGGTGCTTTAGCTCCACTTCTCCAGTCAGCCTTTCCCAAAATAAACCAGTGATTATTTCGACCGTGGCACCATCGTGATCCACTAACAATAGGCAATAATCACCCCTGGCATTCAACACCTGACCTTCCCGTATACGTACTCAAGTAGTGCACAAAAAACCACACATGCCTCTTTGCCCTTTCATACACAGAATGAGACACCGCTACTAACGGGAAGGGTACAAAACGCTGCCCTTCCATTATTCAAAGAGTTGTACTCACACACACACACAAACAAAGGCATAATCAATCACCTCTGGTCATTCCTCATCTTCAACAGACACCTCAGATCTCAGGTGAAGATCTAACACACGAACACATTCACACACACACAGAATATGTTTGAATAAAATGTAGAGAAATGATCTGAACGTAAGTGAACATACTGTACTCTCAGTATTTTTAAGATATACTTAAATAGATGATGGTGAGGAGTATTATTGCACACAGAGTTTACACCACAGATTATACAGGCTTCCCAGCTAATTGATTGACAAGACAGTGCCAGTCTAACCAAACTAGTGCTGCTTCAGAGTTTAGACAGATCTGCTGGACACTCACTGAGCTAAAGTCAGTGCTCCATGATATTCTGCATCATTCTACGCAGCAAGGACGATTATGTCCTCCTACTGTATTAAAGCTGGGGGGAAATTAGATCATTTTGTTGTGCATATTTTGCACAATGAGACCAGTAAATAAGAGAATGCTTTAACATCTCAATGCAGTGCTGTAAATGTATAAATATACGTTAAATATTAAACCAAAAATGCATGAATTTAATATTGTTGTTGATATATCAACTCATACTAAAAGTGCAAAATATAATCAAATAAGATAAAATGAAAATAAATGAAAAAACACACAAAACCTGAAATGTTTTTTTTACATATTTGTTGCATATACATTTTAATCTCATAATACAGCCATAATGCATAATACGTCACACATTGTTATACATACAAATTTCATGCATTTCGCTCTTTTTGTTGATGGTAGACATGTCTGAATTTGTCTGGTTCTGCTGTAAATTGATTTTGGTCTACAAAAAAACATTGTTTCATTTATTTGAATATGCACATTTCATCAAACAATACAGTGTAAAAGGTACAATAATCAATGGGATCCTGGTGCATTTAACTCTTTATTTTGACATGTTTTAATCCTCGCTCTACTTGATTTCATCAAATAATAAATGAAAACCAAACTCTGTCTCCATATGACAGGGGCTCTGACTGGGGGCCAGATGGGTCCAGGCGAGCTGCTGCAGCAGCGGCTGCGTTGCGGGCAGGTCAGAGAGGCGCTCGGCATCCTGGAGGCCATGGACTGGAGCGTCATGGGAGACGAGTGCTACCGAGGCCTGAGTTCGGTCACCAACCACCTGCTGAGGCTGGAGCTGAATGCAGAGAGAGAGGGTGGGTCACTGGGACAGACATTAAATTTTTTTTTTTTTTTTTTACATAATAATTAATTTTATTTCACCGATATTTCTGTAAATTTAGAATAATCTCATTGGAGAAGTCAAATCCAGAGAATGGCTGTTTTGTTTTTAGCTTTCTGGAAGTTGTGATGTTTGGTTTATCCTGCTTTGATTTTTACTTGCATTTCAGTTTCTGTTATATTTTGCTGTTTATCAGCACTTTGTGAAGTAGAATTTATTTTCTGGATGTGCTCTGTCTCTGAGAATTGCGGAGCAGCAAAGGATTTAACCAGCTTCATTATCTTCCGTAATAAAAACATTTTTTGTGCTTTGATGTGAACACACATCTACTAAAACCTCATGAATGCTATTGTTATTTATTTTATCGTGTGTGTGTGTTCCTGTTCTGTCTATAGCCCAACTAGAAGCAGCACTGGGTGTGTTTTATGCCCCACCTGCCCCTCTCTCTGATATGGTGATACTTGAGTACAGGGAGCCAATCAGCAAGTATGCCCGCCGCTTTTTTCACCACCTCCTCAGGTAACGCCACCCACTCTGTCCTGTTGCCATGGTCCTTATTTGATCTTCTTTTGCGTAACTTCACAGGTTATTTTGAAATGCAATAGGTTAGTTACTATTTGCCCCTGTAAAATCTAACTATTGTTATTACTTCATCAAAGTAATGTAACTTATGACATGTTGATTACTTTTTGATTGCTTTTCCAACAAATCTTTTTCACTGGGCAACAAAGCTGAATAAAACACAACTTGACACTGACAGAATATAGAGCTTAATTATGTCTTGAACACACATAAATATCAATCAATTCAAGGTTCAGTGAAAGCGACGCACATTGATTGGCAGGCGAGAGGCGGGGAAAATCAAACAAGAGAACCAATCAAAAACATCACTCAAAATTTGACCGTATTCTGCCCAGCGAATGGAGCCTGTCTGGATGTTGAGACAGCTTGCAGACTCTACAAATCACACCTCCCACAAAACTTACCCATTTCTTAACAACAGAGGAAGTAAAGCAGCTGCAGAGTCCGAACCACGCCTCCTCCAAAACACGCCCACTTACACACAATGTATGGAGGCTGAGGAAAACAGTACAACGTAGCAGATCAACAATACATTAAAAATGCTCTTAAAGGTAGAAATTTTGAGGCAAAGAAATAACAATGAGCTAGTCTGTTTGAAACACAACATTTATGATTTTCACCGCAATTAATGTCATCTAAACAATGTATTAACTCAAACAGAAGGTGGCTTAGGAAAACAAAATAATTTGAAAAAATAAATATTGGCATTTTAGCAACTATTAAGTAGCAATAATATGAAAAACAAAGGCACTTCTGCACGTCAAAAAGGTTTTCAGAACTACAGAAAACTATTTTGATTCTGCATATAAGCTTTTTACCCAAAATGCTTCAGGTGTAACCTTTTAATAATCACCAACATCTTGATTAGTTATTGTCATTTTTCACAGTAACTGAAGCAGATTTCAATTACATTTATTTTGTTATTCAATCACATGTTACAAGTTACCACTGTAACATTGTCCTCAGGTGGGGTCAAAGGTCAAAGTCAGCTATATTTAGAAAACTCTTAATAAATGCATTTAAATACATACATAAGCAGTACGTTCCTCCATCAGGCTACAGACCTGTAATTAAATATAAATCACTATTTTTAAAACATTAGCAGAACATTTTATTTATTTGATCAGCACACGGTGTAAAATCAGAGGAAGAAATACTGTCCAAAAACATCTTTCAGAAAATGACATCCATTGAAGACACAATTTAATGCTGCCTATTTATCGCTCACTATTGCTATTTTGAAAATTCTAAAAAGAAAATAGCTTTTGAACGTCCTCGCACACGCACTGATGCAGCTTTGAGTCATTCATAAGGCAAAGCACCTCACGTGCACCTGTTTAGACTGTTGTTTCATTTTCCCTTCTGCCATGAGAGCCTTTTGAAATGCCTGTTTGACTGAAATAGACCCTGTTGTTCCCACACACTGCTGCTTACTGCTCTCCATCCTGCAATTACCTCCCGCTTCCTCTCTCTCTTTCTTTCTGCTCCTGTGTAGCAGAGCCGGAGCGTTGTTTGGCATCCCTCCTCCTCTCCTCTCTTATCACCTACCTGCATTCTTTTTCTCTCCATCGACATCAAATGAAGGAAGCCCCCCACACCTCCTCTCTCTGCGTGTGTTTGTTTGTTTCATGTTGGCTCTAGACAGGGAAAGTTGAGGTGTTTTGTACTGGGAGATACAGCGCTCTCTCTCCCAGCTTTAATTCTGGATAATAGGAAGAGGACCCGCTACTCTCAGTTCAATTATTGACAGTTTTGTATGCAGAGGTTTGTGTGGATGGAGGTGTGTGTTTGTGTGCAGACTAAAGGAAGAAAGAAATGTGTACCGCTGACCTATCCATCTATCCATTTTCAACCAAAGTATGTGTTTTAAGTTTGATGATTGTTTTTGTTTTTTATCAGGATGTTGCTCTTTAACTGACTCCACTTCTCTCTGCAGACACCAGCGCTTTGAAAAGGCCTTCCTCCTCGCTGTAGATTTAGAAGACAGAGATTTATTCATGGTGAGTGGGAAGAGAATTTCATTAAAGTTGCTGTCTTCAAAAAAACGTGACACTTGGACAAAAAGGTTGCAGACATTTTGGTAGAAATGCATCTGTATGGGATCTTTTTAAGTCACTCCATCTGGGGATGTATAATTGTGTGAGCCCAAATAAACAGCTTATATAATGAAAGAAAAAAATGCCACTCAAAATGTACTCAAATTACAAAAACATGACTTTTAATTCTTGCGACCATCATCAGATAGAACAAGTTGCAGGTCATGAAAAGTCTTGAAAAACAGTGAATGCAGCTAAATCAGAAAAGGCCTTAGAAAGCTTTGAAAAGTCTTGTCTCTTCCCTGCTGTCAACAATAATGGTAGTAACAGTAGCTGTAGACTAAAAGTAGGATTGTTGTGACAGTGAATTGTTGATGCAGGAAACTGTTTAATCCTTTTTTTGTGTAGTTTCAGTGAGCACCATTCAAGGACGCCACTTTGTGTTGAAATGAGTGGATCGTACGGGGAGTAGATAATTGTGGCAGAAAGAAGTTGCATAATGGTGCTTTAAAATTCAATTTAATCTCAGTTGTTAGTTAACATTTCTTGGTGCAAGCTATTCTTTAGCACATTTCTAACTATTTAACTATCTAACTAGCCAGTTTCCATTTATTTTTTGTGCGAGACCTCCTGTCAGGCATTTCCACCCACTGGCTCGTTATTAGCTAACTCACTTTTTACCGCAGCAGCTCACACAATAAGTCTTAGTTAGCTCCGTTAGCTCAGGTGAGGGAAACGACAGGGCAGCACACAAACAGGAAGCTGACCAACTTTTTACTTTTTACAAAAATATGGTGAATATAATAGTAATAATTCTTGTCCACATTCTCCCTGAAGCGAAACACAGACACTATACATGTAGCTCAGGTTCTCTGTGACTTCAGGCAGGTAAGAGAGGGGAAACATCAAAAATCCTCTGATTGGTTGGGCGATATGGCCTCAGAATAGTATAGCAATACTTTCAGCACTTAATCGATACTACAGCTGTGTGGCAAAATCAAATCTCACAATATATTTGACCAAATACCTCGATGACAGTATTGTAGGGATGACTGTTGGTACTTTCAAGATATGTAGTTATAATGAGAATAAAGGCAATAAAACAAGTAGAACAGAGCAAAACTGTACTTCTATCAAACAATAGTTAGTGGGCATTTTGTGCATTAGTGGAGAGAGTGACAGTGAAGAAACCTGCAGGAAATGTATACAGGAATCAGACTATACAGCCTATTTTAATTGTTCATTCACTGTTGTAATCTTGTTTCACTTGACCTAGACCCCATACATTCGCGTGTGTGTGTGTGTGTGTGTGTGTGTGTGTGTGTGTGTGTGTGTGTGTGTGTGTGTGTGTGTGTGTGTGTGTGTGTGTGTGTGTGTGTGTGTGTGTGTGTGTGTGTGTGTGTGTGTGTGTGTGTGTGTGTGTGTGTGTGTGTGTCAGAGAGCAGGTGTGATCTCAGTATGGGCCCCTATCTTTTCACAACCTCCATGGCCTCAGCTCGGCCTTCTCCTCTCCCCTCATCTTCCCTCTAACTCGCTCTTTCTTCCACTCCACGCTGAAATGCTCTTCTATGTGTTTGACCCCCTTTTTCATGGGGCCCCCTTTGCTCCATGCTTCACCAACACCCTAGACATTAATACAGACCCCCATACACACACACACTCACACACACACACACACACACACACTACTCTTGCTCCCTCAATCACACTGATAGCACTGGTTCCAATTACCTCCCCACTAAGTAGTGCTGCTGGGAAGCCGAATTGAAAAGGTGGAGTCGAGCCTGTGGACCTTGAAAGAGCGCAAAGGAAGGGAGAGGGGGGACAGAGAGGTGAGGAGGGGGGAGGGTGTAGATGGAAAGCTATATGACCGAGGCAAGAAAAAAGAGAAAAAGGGTGAGAGAGGAAGGAGAGAAGGTCTTGTTCTGTCACTTTGGAGAAACAGAAGATGAGCACAAAGGAAAAGGTGGATGTTATCGTATTTGCGAATAATTTTCTGCGTTGGGTTTGAACTGACTTTTGTGGGTGAAGTCAACCACATCAGGACGATTCAGTCTGGGTCAAACAAGCCTGAGCTGTCAACAGATTGGTCCAAAAATGTTTTCAGTTATACCAGTGTTGTCAAAAATCTCTTTCTGAATTTCTATTCTTCTGCATTATCGATTCACCGATACCTGGTGGTGTTATTTGCTCTTAGTTACTCCTCTAGAAATAAATTAATTAGATGCTGTTTTTACACACAGGCTTTGTTATATTTATCTTTTTAATAAATAAAATACATGTTATGCCCTCAGTGTTTGGTCAGATTTTCCCTGCTGTATTGTTCATACATTCATATCCAGTACTGTACGTACACTACGTGGTCAAAATCTTTATTTAAATTATTAACACTTCCTAAAACTTAATGGGCATTAGTCATGAAACATTTGTTCTGCTCTTTTCTGAATTATTCATCGTAAAAGAAAATAATGGATATTTGAGGAAACCGTAACCCGATGCGCCTCAAATGTATCATGTTATGAAGTTAGTTACTGCAAGTGGGAGATTTTAAAATACAAAACATAATAAAATACAAGTAAAAAGGTGTTTTTATGAACTGTAAGAGAGTTATAGGATACTTTCATCCAAAAATGAATATTCAGTCATTATCTACTCACCTCAAGTGGTTGGAAAGTAGGGTGACGTTTTGATGTGCAGCAGCATTACATTGAGCAAAATTGCTCCATCCTGAAGCCCAGGGATCCCAAATTGATTGTGCACTTAGCTGTAGTGAAGATTTTGCCTTTCAAATGGTGTAAATAACGTCTTTTCAAATCGATTTGGGATATCGGGGCTTCTGGAGACTTGGATTACGCCGTATGGAGCCTTTTCATGTTTCAAGTCCCCATCTATTTGAGTTGTTTTGGAGAATGCTGCAACCCTGTGTTGCTGTGATGTTCTGGAAATGTTTTATGGACTTCAAAACCATCTGCATGGGGGTGAGAAGATAATGACTAAAGTTATCCATAAATGGTCACTTACAACGAGCAATTTCAAGTGCTTTTTTTGCCTCAGCGACCAAGAGAGCAGCAGCTCATCATCTGTGGAGAGCGACAGAGAGAAAGAGGACGTTGACATTTCACCTCTCGCTCTGCCCTTCGCTTTAATTAGGTTGTGTTGTTACTTTAACCTGCTGGTTGGCCGATTGAGTTGAGGTGGAGGGGGTTAATGAGGGCAACCCCCAGCTTCACCGAACTCTTTTTAACTTCCAAACTTGCCCACAGAACTCAATAACGCACCATCGACCTGATAAAATGCTCTCGTTTAAACACACACACATAGATAACGTGCACGACTCACCTCTCCTGGAAATACCCAGCATGATATACCCCCACCCTTTATCACCAAACCCCCACCCCTTCAAGCCCCATTGTTTCCTAGCTAACAATAGAGGCCCTCCAAGCCTTTTTTTCCAACCTTTTGTCAGAATGAAACACTTTAGTGTCGGGCTAAATTGAGGGGGAGGAGGAATTGGTGGTAGGGGGGTGTTTTGGCGGAGGTGGAGGTTGCGGGGGTGTATGTAGAGGTAGTTGTAGGGGGTTACTGAGTCGTTTGCATTTTTTTTTTTTCTTCATAATTGGCGCTGCTCTGTAGCTCCCTAATTAGCCTTTGATAATGAGTTGATAATGTAACCAATTAGGTCATTCGTCAGCCAAGTCAAGCAGACGACAAGTTTTTTTTTCTCCACCTCCCTGCCCTTTTTTCTTTTTCTTCTTCTTCTTCTTCTTCTTCGTGGGTCTTTGGCTTTTGATGTGGCTCGTTAATTAAATCAAATTGTGTGATAGCCGAATCTGATGCCGGCTCTTTTGTTCCCCAATGAGAGCTTGTACTGTTTCTTGTTAGATACGCTAGTAGTAAGGCAAGCTGTGTCTGTTGGGTTCACTCCCTATCTACCTCCCCTATCTGACGCCGGGCCTAGCGGCGCTGGAGGAGAAGGAGGAGGAGGAGGAGGTATCGCACGTCTTCGGCAATCAGCTCATTGTTGTCGCTCAGATGAGCAATTAGCCTTATTAAAATGTTAAGTCCTTAACACATATCTGATAGAAGTGTTAGTCAAACACAAGGCTCCTGGATAACAGGTGTGTCAGAAAGCAAGTGTGTGTGTAGGTTCAGCAAATGTCCAGGGATTATGTTAATTGTTAAATGTTAAATGAATATGTATTTTCAATTTTGCATTTCTGTGCCTGTTTTCTAGTCATTTTTTGATTCAACTGTTTGATTTTAGCAAAGAAAAACCCCTCCTTGAAACACTTTGTTACCAAAATGTCATATCTGCTTTGATTTTCCTGGACTAATTGTTCTGGCTAAATACAGATGATGCGACATTTGCCTGAGATATTTCCAGGGGGTTGCATTGAATCCTGAAAACTTCAAAAGTGTTCATCAGGATTTGATGTTCGTTCCTCTGAATCAAAGAGCAAAGACTTCTCTCTCCACCCGCCTTCTGATGCTGATATCAGCATAAAGAGAGAAATAACATTTTGGAAGAAACGGTGATGAACATAGTTTCCAAAAATCCTCCCTTGTTAATTTTAACTATTCCCTACACACTCATCATTTTGAATCATCATGTCACTTAAATAAAACACTGTGGCATAAGTTTGAGTGACAATCAACAAAATATTATAAAATTAGGGAATTTGCAATTAGGGAGTTATTTCAGATATAGAATAAATCTCTAATAATAAATCTCAAGGCAGTATTAGACCGATTTGATTAGATTTAGTGTCAAAAACTCCTTCTGAAATTTGACTTGTGTTCCAAGACATACAGCATTTCTCATAAATAACAAAAAAGCATTCAACCAAATAAACAAAACATTTAACCAGACAACAAACCCAAGTCTACAACATGCTGTATATCACATCAGACATTATGAATAAGTGGCTGTAGTGTAATCGATGTAATCAATCTCTTTAGCCATCAGTGCTTCGTCCACACAGGCACATTGAAGCCTGATTACAAGCAAAACTCTGAGACTGAGAAACAAACAAGTCTGTAGGAGTGTAAAACTTATGTTCGATGGCAGGAGCTGATATTTTTCCCATAAAACACGATGATAGTATAACCACAATCTGTGTCAGAAATGTAAGGAAGACTGGAATGTGTTGCTGTTACTGTCAACACTATTCTTATTTGCTCTCTGCAACAAATGCAACAAGTTGTTTCCCATCCTCTGTGAGATGTTGACGGGAATTTACATAAATATTAAAGTCACAAATAATCATAAAACTTTGCAGAAGTATACAAGAATATCCCCCTAAAAAAAAAAGTGCACAAATTCTCAACAATCACATCTACACACGGCGGTCATGAATCCCAAAGGTCAAACTTTAAGTCAGTGTGCTGCAGTTTGAGCCTCTATCGCTCAGTAATAATGCCTTAAAGAAAGTACAAATCCACGCTGAACGCTCACATATGTTCTCCCCATCGATCCTGTTTGACAGTAACCCACAGACTGCAAACATGCAGACATAAGCCCGTCTATTAATGTGTTGTAAGCGCTGCTGTGTGCCAGTTAACCTAATCCCTCATTTATTTGGAGGTAACCCAAATATCAGTCAATATCGGGCTCTTAGTGTCCACCACCTACCCCCCCCTCCCCTCCGCTCTACTCCCCAAAACTGGCCCACTAAAACGCCCCTCTTTATCAGGCGCTGCAACCCCTAAAGCTCTTATATAAATAAGATTAGTGTCGCGTTTGAGCGTCGGGGAATAAGAGGTGTAATATCTGATGGTTTTATATGCAGTATTATTGTTATCCCTTCTTAGTCGGGCTGATACTCCTCTCCCTCTCTCTCTCTCTCTTAGTTCTCAGTTTGTGTCTCTCCCTCTCTCATTTCATTCGTTTATTCTTTCTCTGGGTCCCTCTCTCCAGATTCAGACAGTATTATGAGGAGCTAAGCTGGAATAAAGCGCCCCGGCATCAAATGTTCATATTGTTCTCTTCTGTCTGTCATACAATCTCTCTCTCCCCGCTGCTCGCTCTCTCTTTCTCTCTCACATGAAAAACCCTTGTTGTGAATTTCGCCTTCCTCACTTCTTTTATGTCTTGTTCATCATCTCGCTGCTCTTTCTTCTCCCTCGCTCACACACCTCACTGGCATTTCCGCCTGCTCTCCTCCTCGCCTGTTTTAATCTTCCGCTGCTCTGTTTGTTATCAATTAGGAAGCCTCACTCATATCTAATTGAGGGGCCATGTCCTCGTTCACAGCGGCTGAATTAGCCACCTCAGTCCTGGGAGCCGATTTAGCTTCTTTTGAGGCCATTTTGTTGTCGGCCATTTTCACATTTCCTCCTAACTCGTCGCCACAGAGGGCAGGCACCACACTATAATTACCCAATCTGTTCCCATTCATACTCTTCAATTTCAGCACCTCTCTCTCATTCTCTTTTACTCCCCCTCTCTCCCTGCCTCAATCCCTCTCTGCTCCCCACCTCTTTTGGAAACCAGCACCCCCCTCTTTTTTTTCTTTTTTTTTTCACTCTCGGGGTACAAAAGCTGGGTTACAATATGGGGGTATTAGGGCCGGGTGCAGGCTCAGCTGGGGGCTGGCTTTAGCCAGCTGAGGGTTATCCATGGCGAGCCCTGAGTCACGGCACTGATGTCCTGTGATGTCGCTGAGGCGGAAGACTTTCCTTAACACGCTGTACCCTTTGATGGGCCCTCAGGCCCTGCTCTCAGCCTGAGGAAACCCTGCGACCCTGAGTCGCCCCTCGTTGGGTGCCAGGATGAGGGTGTGATTCACTTTCTGTTCAATCAATTTAAAAGGTTGAGTGTTGCAGAAATTCAGTCCTTGTTTCTGCTTTTTTTTCAAATTGTTCTTATCACTGCATTTAATATGCAGTCTGGGTGTCTAGACAGCAACTTCTCTTGCATGTTGTATTTTTGTATGTTTTTAAGGGTTTGCTGTGCGACCGTATGTTTAGTGTTTATTCTTACAAGTCAAAGTAAAAAAAAAATGTGTATTATTTTTCCAAAACACAACAACACACAACAACGACATATGAATAAAAAGACAGTAACTGAGTCATCTATAGAGGACAGAGACTCAGGACTCCCTGTACAGGATGTTAACATTTTATAAAGAACCTATAAATCTGTTTTCAACATTATGTTTATTGTGTTCCTTCAGACTGTTTCCTCTCTGGGCCACATATTCACACTGGGCACTGACCAGTACATTTCCAGCCTTTACTGCTGGTTATTGAAGGCTTCACTGGAGCAACTGGGGCAACATGTTGATTGTTGTTAAGGGTGTTTTTTTGATTTCCTTTCCAGCTGTTTGACCAAATTGACCACAGATATGCTGCTGCTCTGTTTGCTTCCTAAACTGAAGAAGCAGAGTAGGACTTTTTCTGGCACAACCTCACCTACTTCCAAGGTGCATCAAGAACAACCAAAGAAAGTCTTAATATGTTAAAAACACCAGCATCATTTGTAGTATGACACATGGGATAACTTTATTGTTAGACGAACACATTTCGACTTGTTGGATCAGGATCGTTGTGACGCACATCACAAACAACATTAAAATAAAGGTCGGTATGAAACAGAAAAAGGGCAAAAAGGTGAAAAAACATAACAGATGAGTGTTTTTATATGTATTTTTTGTGAACAATTGTTTTTATTGCAAATTCACAGAATACATTATAATACACATAAATTTCACCCCTTTTGTATCCTTCTTCCTCCCTTTAAACTCCTTTCTGCTGGAGTTTTCACCTGTCATACAGTATAAATGTTCATATCAGGATACTCAATTCTGCTTCATAAAACAGTATAATTTTATTCTAAGTTTAAGATGATATTACTCCTGGAGCTCCTGCTCAAAACTGAACTAGAATTAGCTCAGTATGGAGAACATGTCCCTCACAAGACAATTTAGATTTGAATTGAATTGAATCTAATTTATTATGACTACGTTTTGAGAGTTCATTTCTGTTTTCCAGGTATTTAAACAGATGAATTGACCTCAGCCGTGCTCGTAGCCCAGAGCACCTTTTAAAACAGGAACAGCTGTCTGATGCAGTGTGGTTATTAATGAATAGTATGGCAGCCTTGAGCTTTAAATCAGCCACCCTCAGACATCATTTAGCAATATTATCTCTCTTTATGGCCCCGCAAGACTCAAACAGGGAGATACAGAGGATACACGCTGTTTCCAATATTGTCGCGGGCTGATATAGTAATGTGCTCGGCTGGATATGTTTCTCCGTAAAGAGAGAATACCAGCGTTTCTGAAAGGTGAACAGTCCCTCGCCTCCTCTCCCACTTTTGAAATGTGACAGATAACATCCTCCCTTAGTTCAAAACCAGGGAGACGAGGGTGTGTGTATGAGGGGAGGGGGCTGATTTCAAAGTTTTTGGAGGAACCGGCATTTCATCCAACCGGTGCTCTTTCTGATGTCGCGCTTCAAACGGCTCATTTTTTTCCTGTCATTTCATCTGTTTCTTCCTTCTCCCGCCAAAACACCGCCCCCCCCACCCACCCACCCCTCCAAAAAAAAAAAACCTATTGTCATCCGAGCCTAGATTCATTTTAGATTAACGTTCACGTTTCTTTCTTTCTTGCATTACCTTCAAAGGACCTCCATTATGTTGCCAGCGATAAGGGCGAGGTGGTGCTCGCGGATGTGGCCAAGAGGAAAGCTAATGAAATCGAGGCCCCGGCCGTCGCAGGCAGCGGTAAGAAAATAATCATAATGTCTAACCAAAAAGACACCAAATGTGAACCGTTATTTCCCCGCACATCTGAAATGAGAGGTGGACTCATGATAACCTCGGTAACTCACCCACTCCGACACACTTTTCTGACATCCAACACCGGGTATTTTCTCAGGCTCTCACCTTCATTTAACAGCACAAAGGAGAATTAAATCAGATCATGTTGGATAGAGTAATATTCATGTACTCACACAACCTGTTTTTTAAAGACAATATCATCCAATGTAATGATTAAACATGCGATACTGAGTAAAGTTTATATTAGGCGTTTGTAAAATGTAACGGAAAGCATAAAAACAGTGACATCATTACACAAGCACAAAATATATTCGTCTTGGTCAAGAATAGTGGATATATATCTTTCTAGATATAGGTTTTTTTCCCCAAACTGAGTAAAAAGTGTTGTGATATAAAGTGTAAAACAAAGTCTTTAATTTCAGACTAATTAAATGAATTACACTGATGTTTTTTGGAGTAACCAGCAAAGGGAGGAAAACCAGCGAAGGCCCATTTTTTTGTCGTTACTTCAGGCTGTGCTGCTGCCCTTTGACAAACACTCCCGAAAGCACATACCAGAGGGGATCAAGCCGAGTTCCTGATTACACACACACACACACACACACACACACACACACACACACACACACACACACACACACGCAATTCCTCACAGAGGCTTCAAGGGCTAACGGGTGAGCAGAAAACATTCAAATTTGTGAGGGAACTAGATGAACATGTCTGATGAGTCCTTCATTGGTGCTTAAATCACACCAGAAGGCAATGTGCTTGAGTTTGTGTGTATGTGTGTGTATGTGTGTGTGTGTGTGTGTGTACTCGCACACAACCAAATGAGGCGAGAGAGGTATTTAACTCCACTGTATAAGGTCAAACCCCTGAGGCTGAGTGTCTGTGTGTTTGTCTGTGAATGAAAATGAGCGTTCGTGTAACTATGAGGCCTGTTTGCATCCAGTTTCTTTTCTTTTTTTTCTAATGTGATGCGTAACACGCACACTCCTCATAAGCCTCTTAATTATGTCCTCGATGATTTACCTCCATCACCTGCAGCACGTCCTATCCTTGGACAGCAGCACTGCAGAGAAAGAGGGAGGAAGGGACAGAAGAGGATGGAAAAAAGAGGGATGACAGAGGAAAGAAATGAGGAGAGGGAGGAGGGAGGAGGGGAGAGAAAAGGGGGAAAATAAAAAAGTAAATTAACGAAATAAAGGTAAAATGAAAGAATATAAACAAGTGAAGAAAATAAAGAAATAAAGGACGCATGAATAATTAACCTTATGCAGCTCACCCATTTTTCTTCTCTCTACCTTTTCCGGGTTTGTCTATTAGCTTCTTGTCTCTAATGCCAGGTTTTGTAAATAAGTATGGTTAAAAAAGGTTTTGATTTGTTCATACAGCCTCCTTTAAATTTCTAACGCTGGGAACAAACAAGCAAGCAAGCAAGCAGCCGTACATTAGCTTGATGTTTCTATGGTAAAACATTTCAAAAGCACTATATGTAATATGCATTTTCGGATAATCTGCTATCTAAACAATAAACAATTTAAACAATAACGATAATGTTGTTTTCAACTGTTAGGGTTAGCTGTTTTCAGCCAAAAAAGCTCTGCAAACTCTAACTGATCAGCACCAAATAGCAACTAGCTGGTGAACTTAGTGGAGCATTTAGCGGCTGAAGAGCCTGATATTAGCCTCGGGAGGTGGTGGAGACCAAAAACAGAGCTAAAAGAGAGTGAATTTTGCACATCAACAATTCTTAATGTTTGATATTAATGCTCTGTAACTGCTGGATGTGTAAATAAGCAGCTGTATTGTAACAAATTCAGTCATTATCTACCTAGCCTGAAAAGTTACGAAAAGCCAGGTGAAGGTTTGTAGCCAACCAAACATTTCTCGAGCCTCACAGCAAAACAGTGTTGCAGGATTAGCAATAACGTAACCAGCTGATCCCGGCAGTGTGTGGCAGTGTTCTTCCAACAGAACAGAAAGAGAAAAAAAATGTATGAAAAGTGTAAAGATATACAGCTACGTCCCCTTTTTTAACATACACTCATGCCTGTTAGCCATCAGTGTGTGGCGTGTTAGATGGTTTGACTGAAGGTGTGTTTGAAAACACACAGACACACACTTAAGAGAAGGATATTGACACGGTGTCACAGCCAGTAGTGATGACTGTTAAACTGAGGCCTCTCTCAGTAGTGTGTGTGTGTGTGTGTGTGTGTGTGTGTGTGTGTGTGTGTGTGTGTGTGTGTGTGTGTGTGTGTGTGTGTGTGTGTGTGTGTGTGTGTGTGTTTTTGTTTTTGTTTGTGTGTGTGTGTGTGTGTGTGTGTGTGTGTGTGTGTGTGTGTACAGTTTTGTGTCAACGTGCAGACAAGCAGACAGAGCATATTAACAGAGCAGAAAAGCCAGGTTATAAATAATGAGTGGCTCGCTTCAAGCAGAGGGCTCCAGTGAACAGGTGTCTCGCTTTACACACACACACACACACACACACACACACACACACACACACACACACACACACACACACACACACACACACAAACACACACAAACACACACAGCCCCTGGCATGGCCATCACACACCAGTAGGCTCAGCTCAGCTCTGAAGAACACACTACTTTATACTTAACTATATTTTAGAGGTAAATCTTGTACTTTTTACCCATCTACATTGATCTGGCAGCTTTAATCACGTATTATGTTTCATAATAAGATTTTGAATCATCTCACAATTGTAATATCTGTCAAAATAATCGCGTTATGACCGTTTTATTGTGCAGCCCCACTTTAACTTGTAGTATGATATTTTTACACTGTGTTGTTTTTTAGCTAACTTTTGTTCCACAATGATAAAGCTAATAAATTATTAGTTATTTATTTATTATAGTGATTTCTGTGTTGTTCTGTGTTTTAATTTAATAAGTATATTCAAAAAGTAGAGGCTTTTTAAACATGGCTCCTCAAACCGAGACAAGCAAACAAAAAACTAATATTTGTTCTCTGATAAATGTTTATTCTCTGTTGGGGTTTGTGTGTATCTAACAAATAAGTCGGTATGAGCGTTATTCAGTAGAGAATTCAGTCCTAACATACAGTTATTACAGTGTGTTTTGCAGATTAATCAGTGGCTGCTTCTGTATATTTAAACACATAAAGTCTGGTTCCTTCCACATTGACTCAACACAGACTCGTGTCATCAGTCGCGATCTTTTAAAAAGTTCCCACAGTGCAGCTACAGACACATTTCCAGTTTGAACGTACACAACAGACAGATATTTGCTTGTTCTCAGTCATTGTCACACACTACAGGTCAAATTCAGAAAGGCCCTCGGAGACATACGTGTTTGTGTAAATATGTGTACAGTATGTGTGCAGTTGGGTGTGACATGAAAAGCAGGTCACGCCGAATCCTGCATGAATGATGTATTTGTAATAATCAGTTAGTTGTTAAACAGAAATGTGAAAGCAACGAACTCAGAGACCCGACACATCCTGCTGTTTTCTTGTACAAACAGTGAATGACCTGCACCGGATCAGCTGCTTGTTATGGAGGCAAATACACACATTTACTGCACATGTACACGCACAACAATTTGTTCATGTTACAGTCTTAAATGTTGAGATATTATATATATTATTACATATATTTCTTCATCAGAAGTCATACGACATAGATGTTTTGGGTTTTAGTGTGTTTCTCTAACCATCCTTGCAGGAACACCCTCAACCCTCCCTTCAAGTTTGCAATGGCTCATCAAATTGACTTTTGAGGTGGGCATGGACTAGACAGTAGCTGATGTCTCCCCTTCTTTGATTGGTCACTTTGAAAACTGACCATTATCATAATATCACAATCAATCATCACTATAGACAATTGTGGGAGACGAGACATCAGCCATTAGCCATGTTTCCATAAAATGTCAGCTAGCATTGGCCATGTTGCATGCTGTCCGGAGACGACGTGTCTACTGCTTACAGACATGTTTTCACTGACAGCAGAAACAGCTGATCAGTCATATGACCTGAATGTTGGCTACATCAGAGTGTATTCTGCAAATCTGTTTCCATCAAACATTTTGCGCATTAACTTTGATTCGCAAAAGACAAAAATCACCTCAAGCAAGCGTAGAAACTTTTTTGTGAATTATTAGAATTTCTGTCGAAGTTTGCCGTTTCCATAAGATTTCTAATGCGATATTCTTCAAGATGCGCATAAAAATGCTATATGGAAACACAGCTACTGTCTATTCTGGACTCGTGGCTCATCTGGTTATCATCATTAATCTCACACACCTGGAATTAACTGCAATTAACAGCATGGTAGCGCAGAAAACCAACCAGCTTTCCTTTTATTCTCTCAGGAGTTAAATCGGCTGATCCAGGCCAATCAACACCCTGAATGATTTCATTTCACTTCGAGAAAATCATAGAAACAAGTTGATTTGCATTGGAAAGAAGAAACATTGGAAAGAAGAGCATCTCTTCTGCTATTGTTGGCATTATTTTCCACTCGTTTTCGCAAAAAGAAAATGACTCAATACCAGATCTAGTGGTTCGTTAAGGTTGATGTCTTTTGCGATTCACCAGCATCAGTCTTGGACTTGGAATCAGATTGGGCAGAGACTCCATATTTCTATGCACCTCATCTCATATTTATCTGCATCCATTGTGAATCCTGGTGAACAGAGATTCTGCCTTCGCTTGTACACATAAACACACAATAGAGGACACACATTTCAGCTTAGCAATGGTCCCTTTTATAACAGCGTTGGAAATCGCTTATAGCTGTCTGGCTGACAAGTGTGTTGATTTGGATAGATACTGCATTGTGAGAGGCAGAGTAGCGAACAAGTGCGAGGGAAGGCCTCTTTCTCTTCCTCTCGATCTCTTTTTCTTTGGAGTAACGTTCTGCCAAGAAGAGAAGCCAAGACGTTCGCCTGATCGTTCCGTCTCCCCCTCACAAAGGCTGATGTGACTGCGGGGCCTTTCAATGGGCAAAGAGACAAGAGCTTTATCTGAAGATCCACTTCTCCACCTCCTCTCCGCTGCTTTCTTGGTCGTTTTGGTGAAAGCCTGTTAGCTCCGGTGTGTGTAGAAGGAAAGCAGCGTTTGATTCTGTTCCCCTCTCAGCTTTGTTGCTTCACACAACCTCCAGTACTGTCTGACTCCTTGTCTCAATTTTAGAAACTTTACTGGCATGAAGCGTTTATCAGAAACAAGATTGTCAACGCGTTGCATCTAAATGTACTCAAGTGCAGGCAGCTGTTGAGAAAAATCACATACTAATCAGTGCCAATAAATGTAACAGAGCAACGTTTTGATCTCACAGCCATCTTTCAGACTTTGTCAGGGAAACAAAGAAGAACATGAAATATAGAAATGGATGACGAATTGACGGAAAAACCTGAATAAATGAGTTGAGATCACAGCGAATTCAAAAGCTTTCATACAGGGCACAAAGGGGCATGAATGGTTTAATGAAAATGACGTGATGTGGCCTTTGCAGTCCCCAGGAGAAAAAAAAGAAACTCGGTTGTCCTTGTATACTTAGGTCAATAAAAACTGTTGCTCATCCTCATCCCTCTCTCTCTGTGTTTGTGTGTGTTTGTGTGTGTTTGTGTGTGTTTGTGTGTGTCTGTGTGTGTCTGTGTGTGTTTTATGTTCCCTAGAAGATCCACTGAGAGGCACAAATGGTGTGTCGTGTGGTTCCAGCCTCGGGGACAGACAGACGGAGAGGAACCAGAGTGCAACAGGACCTTCATACACCGGCACTCCCACAACACAGTGAGCTACATTCACTGTGTGTGTGTGTGTGTGTGCGTGTGTTTATAGTTTACTCACACACACACACAAACACAAACACAGGGACACTTTTCAGACTCAACACCAGGTGCGATTGGGGACAAAAGCTCTGTCCCCAAATGGAAAACAGCAGATTTTTAGAGGAAGTCTGAGTAAGAGTAATGTAGTGACCCAAAGTGTGTGTTTGTGTGCGGACCCCGCCACCTTTACAGTGTTTCTAGTGTTCTGGGGACCTTATTTTCGTCTGATAACAGCTTGTTTACTCAGTTATGGAAAAATGCATATTTCTGAGTTTGTATTTCTTCTCCATAACTACATAGTGCCCCTTCAAAACATTACTGTTTATTGTGGCTTAAATCAGATACATAACTACTTTTTCATTTGTCTTTAAATGCAAATGTAACATGTTCTTAGTGTCTTGATTTTTGTGTATTTTTTCACCAAAAACGTTTCCTGCTGCAACCAAAAACGACACTATTGGAGCAGTGAGTGAACTTGTGGGCCAGACAGCTAAACAATGAACTGAAACTCACCGTAAAGCTGTGACGACTTTGACGTCGTTCTCACATCATCACGTCATTTGGTTCATTGTTATACAAAATATTGATTTACAGTTGCTTTAAAAGTAAAACAGAATATGAAGTTGAACTTGCTCTAAATGAATCCCCAGATGGATTTTATGTGCAGATGATTCCCTGTTTTACTCGTACATGTCATCTCCTCTCCCACAGTGATTCACCATTGTCTGTACATGAATTGCATGAGAGCGTCTGTGGTCAAATGACCCAGCTGCAGCCTAAAAGCCTTCACTCCCAGTGACATTTCAAATGTCAGAGCCACATCAGTTCCGGGTCTTACGCTTCCAGCGATCCCAACGCTGAAACCCGGAGCCACATTTTAAAAACTCCACCGGAGTCCATTTTCACCATGGTTCAGTCTCCAGAGTGCAGACACAACTCACTGTTTCAGACTGATTGTTTAATACACTCGTCTACATGAATGACGTGTTGAAGCAGTGTGACTAAAGACACACTGAAAGCATCCCTCTTTTTGTCTCACACACACACACACACACACACACACACACAAACAGAAACATACAAATATAGCCATCCATGTCTCTATTATTGTGGGATGGGGGGGGAGTGATGGAGGGGCATTCCTTGTCATACCCCAACTAACATATTGGAGTATTTATATGGGATTTGTGTGCATTAGATAAAAAAGCGCTCTTGTTCTTTTCATCCTCATAGGCTTTTCATGGCTGTTTGACTGTAACACTGATGACTCTCTGTACCCCCCCCACCTCCAACCCCTCCACTCTGCGTTTCTCTAAGCCCCCTCCATCCATCCCAAATCCCTTCCTATCAGCCAATTTAAACAAGCTGGGTCCAGAGAGAGAGAGAGAGAGAGAGGGGAAGAGACTGAGAGAGATGCTCCGTCCTAAGCTCTTTTTAAAAACAGTAAAAGGAACGAGAGCAGAAAAAAAGAGTGGTAAAGAGGGTTAGGGCGATTTGGCAGCCAAAAGCCCGGTCGTACTACCCCAGGTCTTCCCCTGCACCGCTGACGGAGGCTAAGAAAGCAGATCCCCAAACCTCCCAAAAGATAATGGCCACAGAGAAAAAGAGACAAAAGCCTCTGCCTTTTTTATTCCACAATTTCCCCCCTCCTTTAGAACATTTTTTTTTTTTTTATATCGAACCCCCCTCTTTTTGTAATCTGGTCTCCGATGAAGTTTCATTGTTTCTCATGTGAAGCCAATGACAGCTTAGCTGAGATGGAGTAGGGGAGGCATTGTAGCGCAGGCGTTCTCCCGTTTGGCTCGCTGAGAAAAGAGCAGAGAAAGGAGAGGGATGCGAGCACAATGGCAGTTCGGGGGCTCCTCGCACGATTCCCGCATTCCCCAAATCCGACTCTGCTCGCGGAGAAGTGAGCGAGTACGAGACGGGAATCTGGGAAGCATCCCAACGTTCCTTTGATGGCTGCTGGCCTCTCTCACTCATCACGTATCTCCTCTGTCAGTGGAGGAAGGAGGATGGAGGTTATTTTTATGTGTGCTCAGTGGAGGCCAAAGTTAATGTGATGTGATGAGAGTGACTTCAGTTTTTATGTATTTGTTTGATATTCATGTCCAGAGTCTGTGAGAAGAAAAAGGGCTCAGTGTCTCACCTCATCTGCTGGCACAGATTATAAAGCCCGATCAAGAAGCCCCAAACAGAATATTACATTACATTTCTGCCCCAAAATCTGACGCACTGAACCTTTAAAGACGAGCTGTTTCATGTTCAGTTGCCCCTCTGTAAGGTGTATATTATATACTTCTTTCTAAATGTTTTATCAAAATGTAACAGATGTAACTCAGTTTTCTTTTTGTCTCTCAGCGCTGATGGACGAGCCAATCAGAGGAGACCACGACCAGAAAGCGTACGTGTGACCGTGAGCCCACATGTGTTCAGGACACTGAGACAAACAGGTGTGTCTGCCCGTCTGTCTGTTGTACTTTAAGCACCTGTATCTCTGTTGTGTCTGTGAAGAGTTATCGAAGTCTGGATCTTAACTTTGATCGGTTAAAGAATCACAAGAATATAGATAAGGAACATTTTTGACCTGCAGATTAATGGCCACCGATTCAGAATGATAAACATGAGAAGTGCAGAGGTTCGTTTGTGAAGCGTCTTGTTGAAGGAAACCACGACCTAAAGCAACCGAGCCAGCTAACTTCCGGTTTAGTGCCGGGCTAACTTCAATAGAAATTGAATGATTTAATCGGGTGCCTCTTCTAGACTTTCTTAGACCGAAAGGCTTAAATTATGAGAGTCAAACGAGTCATTTCACAGCGGTTCTGACGCTCAAATTCACAATGTAAGCTTATGGAAAAAAGTCGTTTTAGGCCCCAGTGCACCACGTGACAATGTTACTACACCACGATGAAAGTTGGCTTCAAAGACTTGCACTCTTCCTGGGGGCTTGATCTAAATCTGATACTCAACTGTTATTGACCATGTTGCATTGTGGGTAATGTAGGCACCAGGTTTTTACAAGAAAGACGATCGCACAGAATGAAAAAGAAGATGGAAGCGCAAGAGTAAATGTAGCAGTGTTTTTTCTTCTCCAATATGTTTAAACTTTACATTTATGATGTGGTTACGTCTGGGCACAAAAACCAGCTGGTTAAGTGAGGAAAAATTAAGTTTTCCTGTCATGTTATCATGTGTTGTCTAACCCGTTTTTGTCGCCACAAACAAGGCTGGAAAATTTCCGACATATCAAAAATATCCAGTGGTTTCACTCATACAAACACCATCTCTGACGGTGATCTCTGGCTCGGCATCGGTCTCACCCAGCTTTCACACTACCAGCCTTCACCTCCTTCGACCCGACTTTTAAAATACATTTAATTTTCCTTTCTTTCATTTTAACCTTAAAGAAAATCACCCTCAATGTTGCCATTAATTCTACCCAAATTACCTACAACGAGCCTCTTCTCAGTAACAGCTGAGAGAGAGAGAGAGAGGCAGCTCATTATATTAAATCTCATCATGTTCAACATGTCGGTTTCAGGTCACGTTTTTAAGCCTTGCAGCAATCCTCTGGTGACATTCAACCTGTTTTATTCTCTAAATGTAGCCTGAGTGCTCTCCTCTGCCGGTCTCAGATGTCTGAGATGACTAACTGGTCATTTAGGAAAAACACCCATTAAGAAAACATCACCTCGTCGTCTTCTGCTCCTCTCCTCCTTCCTGCTCTCTCCATTTTAATAATTCCATTTTTCGGGTGATTAGCAATTGTCTCGCTATCAAATCGCTCTGTCATTTGATAATCCGGACTGTAGGCTATTGGAGGGAATTTGCATCAGGTTTTAAAATTTCTGTATAAGGCATGCCGGGGTTTTAATGTCAATCACAACCTTATTAACGCAGAGCTCAGAGCGAGAGAGATCGCCATGAGTGACAACGGTTTACATTCGTTAAAACCCAGAAAAGGCGACGTGTCCGACCCACTGAGCGAGCATGTAACCTGTTCAGGCATTCAGCTGCACGCGTGTGTTTATGTGCTGTAGGGCTGCCGTGTGTGATTATGCATGTCTAATGTCTGGTTGTTGTACTTGTTTAAAGTGTCACAGCTGGTTTACATGAACGTCTAACATCCTCCAACATTTGCTGTCGTTTCAGTTTGTTCTGCAGGGAGCAGCGAAGGTGTCAGAGACGACAGGAACGTGAGTTGATTGACCAGAAATTGATTTTTATTTTCATTTCTGTTGACAGAATTCACAAGACTGTATCGTGTCATGTCTGTGGATCAGATGGAAAAGAGACTATAGTGTCTATACTGTAGTAATGTTGTTGCATTGTATGCTACAGTCCAGTGGTTCCCAACCTTTATAAACATGTATTAATGGTTTATAACGCACTATAGTGTTGTTATAAGCAGATGTAACAACATTGGTAAGTGTTGATTAATGTTCAGTGTTTGTCAACAATTAAAGGTTCAGTTATTATTATATTATGACTACACTTAGTGGCCACTTTGTTAGGTACGTCTGCACAATCTAATGCAGTCCAAGAGAAGAGCTCTGCCATATATTTTATCAGTACAAACTTTGTAAAAAATAATTCAGTTTTTGTTTAAATTCCAGAAATGTGTCAAATAGAAGTTTTATTTCTGAGGTCAGAGTTAAAAATATTACTTTTGTAAAAGTGAAAATCACCCATGTGAACAGTACTTGAGTAAAAGTATCTGATATTAAATGTACTTTAGTAGCAAAAGCACAACATACTGGGACCAGCAACTTTGCAGAGTTATGACGAGTGTTTTTCAGTATTTTTTAATGTTTAATAGACTAAACAATTTATTGAAAGGATTAATCAATCATTAAATAATTGTTAGTTGCAGCATTAATGAAGTCCCTCATTCTCATAATATCTGAGATTAAGGCTGCTGAAGGCTTTGAGACTTTGTATTTCAGATATGAAATCATTATAATCTTAAAGTTTTGTCTGCATGTGTCAGTGCAGCGTTCAGGTGTGAATCAAGGATAAAAAGGACGTAATGAGTTCAGCATCGTACGGATTCAGATTCGACTAGTGAAGCCTTTACGCGGCGCTCAGGTTTCTAACTCGTAACATTTCTTTTTGTTTTCTCTCTCTCAGGAAGATGAAGACCCCGGGATGCTGCACGTGGTCCATTTAGGAATGGTTTGAAAAACAAACGAGGATACGATAAGAGCACTTTATTGATCCCAGTGGGACTGTGGAGAGACAACAACATCCTCACCAGTAACAGGCTCTCTCTCTGTCTTTAATTTTATATTCACAGTAGGTACTTACCTGTATTAATATACCTGGACACGGACTTCAAATGCTTATGACTGTATAACAGATGTAAATACATGAGTTTTGTATTAATTTGTACATTTTAAACTGAAAAACAGTGATCGTTTTATAGACCTGTCACAGTATTTCTTTGATATTTCAGCCAAATCAAAAGCACCGAGCAGCTCGTTGGATGTGAGTTCAGGTTATTTTCTGTCTTAGTGAAGTCTGAACTAAATGAACCTTAAAAGAAAACAGTTACACGGGCTGTGCCTTTAAAAACACGACGGAAGATGTTTTAAACGCCGCCATTAATCAGCCTGAAAAAATAAAGACTTCTATTATACTTCCATCACCACTGATATTGAATGTTCCAGGCATCCCCTGTGTGTGTGTGTTTGTGCGTGTGTGCTGTATAGATGTGTGTGTGTGAGTGTGTGTGTGTGTGTGTGTGTGTGTGTGTGTGTGTGTGTGTGTGTGTGTGTTGGCCGAGATTACGGGCCACAGTTTTATTCATGAATAGGAGCCAACCAGCGTCTTTAAAGCATCGCGCGGAGCCCCTTTCCTGAACAGCAGCCATAGCCGTGTCAGAGCTGTCGACGCGCTGCGCTCACCGACTAATCTGACAGCGCCGCGCGAGCCCTAATCCCTCACTGTATCGTAATCTATTTACTTTGCATTCTAAGAGGATTTCCACCAAAAAATATACAAGAAGCGATGTTGGAAATGGACAGAAGATCAGCGAGGATGCTTTTCTGCTCTCTCTCTTTTTTTTTTTTTTGTTTTGTTAGCTTAAAAAAAAAATCATTGTATGTTTTTTGGGGAGTCAATCCCCTGCGAGAGGGATGGGTGAAAGGAATTACATTTCTGACTGATACTAATACTTCTCTTATGTAAACATCAAAATGTTATATTTCCCTTCTGATGATACAGTCACACTGCAGAGCCTGCTGGAGATAAGTGGCATCTGTCAATGCCTTTAGTGAATCTCTTGACACGTTTATAATTTACAAACCAAGGCTGCATTATCTCCTGATTGTTTGACTTGACAGCTCGAATAAAAGCTGCAAAATTGCTTAACAGGCGAGCACAAGTTCCTCCCATCCCTCTGATGGCCTACACAGTAGCCTTTATGTCATGCAAACAGTGAAATCTCCCCCTTTCATAATACAGAAAACAAAGTACGAGACCAAACGCTCTCCTCAGTTACCCTTTAAGCAATTATGTCAGCTTTGTAGAATCATAAATAGTTATGCTTCATTTAAAATGTGGCCAGCAGCTTTATTGTAAAACACCGCCTGACGCTCAAATCTCTGCCATCCGAGATGACTCGCAGAGATAGGCTTATTAGTGGTATTAACATACTGCGCGGCATGCTGGAGCTGTGAAACGGCCTTGTTAACATTTGGAAATGAATCAAGCCTGCGGCACTTGCTATTATCCAGGTTATCTGTGTTTTTTTTTTTCCCCCTCTCCTCTGTGCAACAGCTGTGCAGTGTTTCTGCGGAGGTCTTATCACATCTAATGATGGCTCTGATTGGACTGATACCGCTCACCCTCGGGGGGAAGTTGTATGTTTTATAGGTTTGTTTCACTGATCTCCACCAGCCAGATGCCCAAAATATTATAGACAACTATATCAGGAACCGTTAAAGACATCAAAGAGAAGTAATTACTGACAACTGAGGGTAATTGGAATGAGCTTATTGTCGGGCAGAATAGTGTTGAGTTTCTCTTAGTTATCGGTTCTCAAGTCAGTGATTGAGATGCACTTATTTTTTCATCATGAACAGTACTTAATTACGGTGCAACATATCTGTATTAAATATCTGTTTTTGCTTCCTGAAGCATTATAATTTGATACTCTGTGATTTAAACAACCTCAGATTGAGGTCAGACAGACACAGAAGGACTCTGTTGAGACTAAAGTTGAGATAAATGTTCTGTTAAGAATCCAGAAGACCATTTTTTAACAGCTTTTTGGAGAATTTCTTATATAACATGATTTTGGACTGATGCCTTTTCTTAGAAATCTGCTACCAAACATCTTCATTACTTCTGTCAGCTGTAAAAACGTGGTTAAATTCAAAATATTTTCAAGTGCTCATGTCTGCGATTGGTGTTAAAAAAGACTGTGAGGACTTTTGTTAGTGGATTTTTTAAAACATTTTGTTCATAAAATGTCAAACTGACTCTACAGAGACTGTTGCAAAAATAAGTCACATCACCGGATAGAAAACCAGACTGTATACGCTTTGTCTTGATATCTTAGCAAGCTACTTAAACTACTTAAAAACAAAGAGGCAAGCCAGACAGTCTAAATGTAAGAACATGTAATAAATGTGGAAAAAAATAAAAGCCTTTATCAAAGTGGCTAAATCATCAGTAAAGCATCTGAAATAAAGGATTTTTTAATATTTCCTTCCTTGTTTGTTTCATGTTCTTATATTTGGACTGCCTGGATTGTTCAGTTCAGTTTGCACAAACAAATAAATAACAAAAACACAACGGCAACAAAAAATATAATGACCAAAAAAGCTGTAGGCTGAAGCTTTAGCTTATGTTATTATGTTACCTGCCCTTTTTATATGTCATGTAAGCAGCTCATATTTTAGTCGTCTATACGTGAACAAAACAACAGAAACAAAAACAAAGGTTGCAAAACTTGATCACAGCTGAGTTTTATATTTGCTTACCACCTTATTTTTAAGCATTATTTAACATTTTCTTCTTTTCTTTATGTTTGTCCTTACTGTTTTTTTTTTTCTTTTTTTAAATAATCTGTGTGTCACCTTCACCAAATATACAAGCCCAGCTGAGGTAAAGATCGCCACTTCAAAAAAGTATCTAAAGGGGTAATTAGGTTAATTTTGCAGTTATTTATATTATAATTATTACAGTTTGTTCTGTGGGACCTCAAACATATGGTACATTAGAGTTATCCTCTGTCGAGCTTGTTTACTGAAATTAAAAATATTAGCAAATGAATTACTTTTCAGAGAGTTTTCTCCTTCTGCATCTATGATTCATGAATGAAAGGTCAAAGGTCGTGAGAAAGGTTTGCGTTTCGTATCAGCCTCTCAGGAGACGGATGCAGACGTAGACTTTCCTTCTTGCTTCCCTCAGGCTTCGAGAGAAATTTGTCAATGAGGAACAAACTAAATGAAGGAGGAAACGTGGCCAACACGTCAGACAGCTTTCTGTTGACACACGGAGACGACGTCCTCGCTGGGAAACACTGAAGCCTGCAGGCCAACGAGCCTCCATTAAGATTTCCTCATGTCTGCAGGGCTTAAAGAGAAAAGACAAGTTGTGACTTGGGAGGAGGGTCTGCTGCATCCTTTCCAGATGAGATAATACGAGCCCTCTTCAAATACCTCTCTACCTCATCCTGACGCTAAAGGAGCAGGGAGGTGAGGAAGTCATCAGGAGGACAGAAAGAAAAAAAGCAAAGTCAGGTATGAACGGTTCTGTCCAGAGAAACCCTGAGCAGCTTTCACCAGTCCAGTCTTGTCTGATTTCCCATCAGCTACTTCAAAGAAGGAAGGAAAAGAAGGAAGGAAGCGTTCAGCTGCTCCGCTGACCTCAGAACAGCTGCTTAATTTAATGATGGACTGTTAAAGAAGTTCTGATCATTTTGTTCAGTGTCTCATCAGAGGATAGACGCCAAAACCATCTGTGTGTTTCAGGTGGATGCTTCTGTTTAGTGTGCAATGTTAGCAAATAGCATAACCCAGAATATTAAGATAAAAACGTATGTATTCTGCTCTTTGTATTATTTTTATCATGCTAGCATCGTGTCTTTTTGGGATGTCGGCTTCCACGTCCATCATTTTGGTCCGGACTGAAATATCTCAACAACTACAACAACAATTCACGCTCCCCAGAGGATGAATCCTTAAGATTTTGGTGATTTCCCAACTTTCTGTAGCATGTCGTGTCTAGTGAAATATCTCGACAACTATTCGATACATTTCCATGAAATTTTATACGGACGTTCATGCTCCCCAGAGGATACACCCCCAAGATTTTGGCGATCTCAAGACTTCTTCTCTAGTGCCACCATGAGGTTCATGTGTGATTTTGAGTGAAATGCTTCGACAGCTGGGTCCAGATGTTCATGTTCCCCTTGGGATGAACTGTAATGACTTAGCTGACCTTTTCCTCCAAATACCTTCTGAACTATTTACACTCCCATCAACCAGAACTGAACTTTGTGATGTTATTTACACTTTTTTTTTTCCAGCTGAAATCTCGACCGTGCATTGAGGGTGTAAATAACGTGTTTCCATGTAAATATGGGACATCAGGGCTTCAGGAGACTGTTTTGTTTTTTTGTTTTTGTTAGTTTTAAAACAAGTCCCCAGCTACTTCAGTTGTTTAGGAGAATGCTGCAACACTGTTTTGTTGTGAAGCTCCAGAAATGTTTTATGGACTATACTACTATAACTTCACCTGACTTTACATCAGCATGTGGGTGAGTAGATAATGACTGAATTTTCATTTCTTGGGTCTCCTTTAAGGCTAACTATCAAATGTTAGCTCGCCAACATGCTAACATAAGATGTTGAGCAATGTAAACAATGTTCCAGCTGAATATAAGCATTTTAACATTGACATTAGGGCTGCAAATAATGATTATTATCATAAATTGGCTTACATAACTTCAGTAAACTGACTAAAATGACCATCACATTGTCCCCTGTGATGTAAACAAACGAAAAGTCCTAAACCCAAAAATATCACATGTATACGAGGATGTTAAAGGTGCAATATGTAGAATTTTACTCACTAAAATCATCAACAGACTGTTAAGAAATCGTCACTGTTGTGTTGAGGAGATATCTACTGAAGCTAGCATGCTAACCAACTAGTCCCAGCGGGCCAAGGCTCCTGTGTGCTAGTGGTTTGAGCTCTCAGTGCGGACATTGCTAATCAAGTCAGCTAAAAGGACCGCTAACTACACGGCTAACCGAGCTACAATCTGGTATAGAGTATGTATTCAACAGGTGGCCAATTCTTAACTACTGCAAATTCTCACAGTTGATCATTTGAAACAAGAGTGTTGAGATTTTTGACTTAGAAAATAACTTATTGACTGATTTATTGATTTGAATAGTTGATTTGTTCTATGTTGATCAACAAATTGATTAATCGCTGTCAGATGCTAATGTTAGCATTTAGGATTGCATTTACCGGCCTCACAGAGCAGCTAGCGTAGCTCTAGACTTTATTTTATCCCTTTAACCTTCAGACTTGTTCTTTGATACTACTGAACCTCAACCTTCAGTATAATTAGTTATTTACAAAACAGTGAAGCAAAAACATATTTTGCTCTGCGGCTAACTTTGCTCAAATCCTCTACAAACTCTCTTGTCTGTAACTGAAGGCACTATTTTATGTCTGTCTTGTCACGTTCAGACAAAAAGTTGAAACCAACCAACCATCCAGCAGCAAAACTGCAAGAGGCTCCTATTGTCTCACGTTTAGGGAAATGTTAATCAGCTCCGATTGCAGACGTATGGTCACCGGCAAACACAATGATCATATCTGTCTATTTCACATTTCCAACCCATGGTCAGGTGATCAATGAGCCAAGGTCCTCAAAAGTCAGCGTACTGTGCGGACTCAATCAGAAGAAGCTCGGCCCAACAGAGAGACGGTGCGTCGTCCTCACTGTGTCCTCTGCTCAACTTAAACCTGCAGTATGTAAACCCACCAGGAATTTCATGAATGCTCTCAGTGCCTTGTGTCAGAGGGGTGACTAAGCTGCTTTCAGTCCAGTTCGCCTGGACTCAACTGTGAAATCCCCCTCAGAGGAACCAACAGTACTCTCACCTTCTTTGAGTTGGATTCAAGAGGTCGTTGGTGCTTTTACTGGGGACATTTTAGGAAGAATCTGTACATGGCAGACCAGGAAACGGGGACATTAAAACCGATTGCATGTGTTAAAGGGAGAAGAAATCAACGCCTTTTCTGACAAAGCAGAGAAACCGGAGACGTTCACCTGGACTCCATCCATGTTGGTGTACAGTTGACCCCAGATTAACCTCTCAGGTAAATATAATCCTCCTCTGTATCACCTCTCACTCCTCATACCGGCCTATGAACGCACCAGGATGCCAACGTCTGGCGACAGTCAACAGCCAATGAAAGACAAGTGTTTGCTTTTTTTTTTTTCCAGTCCTGCATAGAAATATAAGACAAGAAAACAGTCCCTGCATGCAGGCGGCTATCAGTGCATCTCCTGGTCCTCCACATCTCTCTCTCTTTCTCACACTTTGACATATCGAGGCCTCACAAACTTAAATAATAAAGGAGGATCAGTCCGGTTTCTGTCTCGTCTTTATCTCTCCGTCTGTCTCTGTCTCTCTCTTTCCTAGATACGAATCGCAGCCACTCATGCAAAAACGGTCCAGCTCGGTTCCAGTTCACTTCCTGGACAAGTGTGAACAAAATGTCAACAGTTTCCAGTCCACCCACATTCAGGCGAGAGGCCAGAAGGTCAACAGTTGACAACAGGCGACGTGGTGCAATCGATCGTCCTATTGAACAGAGTATGAAGGCGTCAGACCCCTCAGCTCGGGTTAAAACAACACTCATCACACACACACAGGAGCTGAAGTGATGAACAGGTCCAATAACGTGCTTTTTTTATTAAGAAGTCAGTCGTGACGGACTTTCCTTGAACGGGAAACCCTTTCACGGTTATTTTCTTTGCAGATTTTGTATTTTTTAACAGCATTTTGAAGTCTTTTCCACCCTTGAAATAACAAAAAGGCTGATGAAAGAGCTGATTTCATGTAGTTTCTGCTCAGATTAGAAGATTTTCACTTTTGATTATGAGTCACTTTGCATTAAAAACGTTGTGTCCTCGTGCTGCTTGAACTCTGTGTCGACCTCAAATCTTCTCCGAGCACTCCAAGAATTTTGATCCTAAAAACAAGGTGTGTTAAACAAAGAGATAAACTGAGATTGTATCATCAATTTAATCACTCGGAAAACATTTCTCAGTTAAACCAGGAATTTTGTCACCGCAGCTCAGACGAGGCCAAACACGTCGGCATCAACATATTTACTTTTCTACTTTAGTTCTCAACATGTTGGACGACAAACTCCTGATGAATATTCAGTCCATAGATTAAAAAGGAAGTTCAGAAAGGGTGGTGGGTGTGAGGAAAAATATATGTTCATTACGTCTGTCCTTGTTTTTATAATGTTATTCTGAAGGTTGATAATTATTTATTTCATGATGGTTTATCCATCAGGATTTTGTTCCAGAGATTATTTCATGGTACCTGTTGATTCAAGGTGTGTTTTCATACATTTAATACGTCCGTAGGGCTCAAAAGAAGCACCGAAAAGTAAATTAAGCTGATGTGTGTGTTTGATTTTGTGTTTTACTGCACTGTCAATATTAAAGAAAGCATTTGAGTTGGTTGTTTTCTTTCCTAAACATTGATGTTATTCTTTGTAGCCATGTGAATCCAAAGGTAGTCTTTCGCTTAATTTAGATATTTATATATGCCACATCATATTTTTGTTTTTGTGCCGTTGTTTTTAAGCTGGTTTTGTGTCCTAATGTCTTAATTCTACCCCAGAAATGAAACAAGCAGCAGCTGCAGCAGGAAACAGAAGTAACTGAGAGTGAGAACAAATAAACTGTTAAATATTCTGACGCAGGCTTGAAAAGATGTTCGCTGCAAAGTGACACGAGAACGAACTCAGTCGGTCACATCACATGATAGTTTCTTCTTTTCAGACAAGACGTGACCGAGGTTTACCTGCAGCTGCGGCTGGTAAACAAACCCAGAAGTTTATGTAACAAGCTGCAGATCATCATGTTGGACTTTGCAGTTTTCTTCCTGCTGCTGGGAAACAAAGCAGCCACCTCTCTCCCATCAGAGCTCACTAACACAGCGTGTAGAAGAAATATATGGTTTGGTATTTTAGCCTTGTTGATTTAATGTGAATCCACAGGGATGGAATGTAACTGAGTACATTTACTGAGTACAGGTGAGGTATTTGTACTCGACGTGCTGCAGCTGAGCCACATTGCACATTTTAACATTATTTATTTTATCAGCAATCAAAAACTGATTCTGATAATTAGATGAATGCTGTATATACATTTTTTATTTGTACTTTTAATGTACTTTTGATACTTAAGTAGCTACATTTCATTTAACATCAGATACTTTAAGACTTTTACTCAAACTACTCCTAAAGTTGACTTTCAAACATTTTATCTTCACTGTAACTCAGGTCCTCAGGACTGGAGGCCATAATATCCCCAAACTTTCCCTCTTTTTCACTCACACTTTCTTTTATTCTAAATATTTTCCAAAACCATAAATTAGTCATGATGAAAATAAAAGTATTCCTGTGTTTTTTTTACTTTTTGTATTTTGTCTGCAGCTGTTCAGTGAGCTCCACGTCCTCAGAGGAAACATTGAATAACGGATCTCTCTCCTCTCGCCGCTTCTTTTCTTTTTCCGTGCGTTTGAAGGTGAGCAGCTGTCTCATGTGAGACCTGTGGCTCCTTCTCTTTCTCTCTTTCTCTCGCAGACTCCTTAAACAATCCCACAAGATTGGTCGCAAATGTTTGTTTGATGCAAATCCGAACAAATCCGCCGCTGTTCGTGGACACTCGCTGCGCTGTTTGCGCGTCTTGACGCAAACATGTTTAATGTCCTGGTCGGCAGATATTTATTCAGCTGCTGCGAGCTTCATTTACATAAAGAGAGAGAAAGAGACAACACACGGCTGACTGCAGCTGAAACACGCTCTGAACAGGCGGGGAGAGACCACAATGTGTATCGATCAGGATGAGAATCTGATCGGGCTGATGGGAGGGATTATCGACGGTGGTATCCAACATTTTACGCATCAGATTTTTACATTCTCACAGTTTCGTTTGAGAGATAAAATATATCTAGGTGGGAAAAAGCAAATATCGGAGAAGGAGCAGAGAAAAATAATTGTCAGAGCTCCGTTTTTCTTTCTCTTTCAGATATTATTGATCAACTCGTGACGCGCGAACATTTGGGCTCGTGTGGCACTAAAACAAAATCAATCAAACCTCAAAACTTTGTATTTATATCCTGAGCTGTTGGCATTTTAAAGCGAAGTGATTTAAATGTTCTAGGGGCCTGAAGAGGGAAAACTGCAGGCCAGAGATTAAACAGTAAAAAACACAAATAGTAGAAATATCAGTTTTATGAGCAGAAATGTTGAAACAGCTGAAACTGTTTTAAAAAAACATTTTTGGTCACTTTTCAAGCTTAAACTCCAAATATTTTCTGGTTTTTCCTTCTCAGATGTGAGATTTTCTTTTATCTCGCGTGAAAACACTGAATGTTTAAAGTGTTTTAGACTGAAAAAAAAAATCTATTAGTTCAGCAGATTAACTTTTAATGTCAATAATCGTGAGCTGCATTAAAAAAAGGCCCTCAGGGGAAAAAAAAAAAAAAGCCTCTCAAAGTCCGATTTCTGCTTCTGCTCTCACTGGAGATGATTTGAAACCCGCTCGTATTTGTCTTAATTAAAAACAACAGGCGGAGGAGGCGAGGAAAGTGCGCACAACCTGCTCTTCAGGGGGGTAATTTCTCTGCACAAGGACGCTGCTTTATTGGGGCAATTAATTTGCATGAGATGTGTTTTTTCGCTGCTCTCAGTGCGGCCTTCATGCTCGTCCAAAACAACCTTGCCAGAGAACTGACGCGATATTTCTTCTTCTTCACTCCCTCCCACCTCCTCCTGTCCTCCTTTATAATGCGTTTAAGCTCTGAGGCATAACACACACACACACGCACACACGCACTTACATCTGACCCCCTAACCTGGCCCCACCTACGTAATTACCGCATCAGAGGCAGTGAAATTCCTGCAGGTTATTTTGGAGAAACCAACTCAGGGCGCAGGAGTAATTATCACGCCATTACAGCGCTGCATTCAATTACGCCTCGATCAAATGTCTCCCGGCTCGATATTTAGGGCTTTTTAACGCCGCAGTTTAAAAAAAAAAAAAAAAAAAAGACACTCGGTTCTCCCTAAAGCGAGGGGGGAGATGTTAGTGTTTCAATTTAAAGACGGGAGACAGAGAGGATTAAACCGGCTGCGCTCTAAAATGGAAATGCGGGGCCTACACGCGTTCACGCCTCGTATTAATTATGCACTAATTTGCATTTACCCCGTTATAATTAGCAAAAAACAAAATCAACAAGCTTTTGAATAAAAGTATGACTAATGCAAATGAGAGAAAACAGGAATCTGGAGTTTGTAATTTGCTGGTGAACATGCATCTACAAAAAGAAAACTTTGACTCGCTGTTGGGAATCAAAGCGGAGACAGTTAAAATATGACTTAACGGATCTTTATTGGATGAACATGTATGTAAGGGTGGTCGCCTTAAAGATACATTCAACATCTCACTGTCATTTTTGGAGCTATAAATCCACAATGTTTCCTCTCTCCAAAAAAATAAAAAATAAAAATAATAATAATAAAAATGCTCTGACTCCAATAATCAAGCCAAGTGCTGCGGTTCAAACATGTCCAATAATCACGACAATGCCCAAGAGGAGGAGGTCTGCTCTGAAAATGTCGAGGCTGGAGTCAGAAAGTCCGGAAGTCCTGCATCTGTAGTTTTTTTCTCTTTTTAAGATTTAGTCCTCCAAGACATTTCAAACCTGCCAAAACATATCTTTTTTTTTTTTTCTTAAACAATGATTATAAAAGCTGAACTTTATGGCCAATTTGTTCTCTTTGGAATATTTGGAAAGATTTACATACAGGTTTTTTTTCATCTTTTTTTTTTTTTCTTTTTTTCTTTTTTTTAACTCCCAAAGTGGTAATAAACAATTTTTCAAATTCGGAAAAAACACCAACTAAACATGGTCACTGTAACTGACCCAAATACATATTTACATATTTCAGCTCCTCGACGCAGCTGACTAAAAATCTCTGTCATCCTAAAATAACAAATTTTTCAGAAATAAAAACTATACAGGATTTGATTGGGTTTGGAGGTAAAGAGGAGGCGCTTCGCAGGAGAGTTCCTGTCGGTGCACCAGAAGGGGAAAATATTCCTCCCATCCAGAGAGCCAGAGAGCTGGTGGTCAAAGGAGTTTGGTTTGAAATGACTTTTTTTTTTGTTGTTGTTGTAGTTTTGGAAAAACAGTTTGGTTTTTCTTTAAGATCATCCAAGAAGGAGCGTCTTAAAAACCCACTCGTCGTCATCAGGAACGTGTCCTGATGTCTTCACAGGACTTTGAGGGATTGTTTCTCTTCTTCTTCTTTTTTTTTATTATAGATTTTTAAAAAGACGTGAAGGAACGAGAGAGGGAGGAAAAACAAAGTCCGATTGTTGAGCGTTCCTGCTGCTATCTTGTTGTCTTAATGGTTCATAAACTCTTTTTGTCTTTAAAAACAAGCAATATGCTAATCTGGAAAATAAAAGAGCAGACGAGCAGGAAGGGAAAGAGGGAGCGGGGCGGGGGGAAAGCCTGATCACAAGACTTGGAACCTCCAGGAGGCCTGGTCTTTGTAGTCCAAGCAGTCTGTGGTGTTAAAGTTGAGCTTCCACGAGGAGGCTGCAGTCTGCTCTTTGTAATCCAGGCAGTCGGAGGAGTTGAAGGCCAGGCTGGAGCCGCCGTACGCCTGGTGGTGGTGGTGATGGTGGTGGTGGCCCGACGACTGGCTGATGTGGTGGTGCGGGTGGCCTGACATGGAGGAGGCCGTCATGGGGCTGAGCTGGTGGGGGTGGTGGTGGGAGTGCATGGGGGCCAGGTAGGAGCCGCAGTCCACGCCGCTGAAGTAAGAGCTGGACGGGGCGGGGTAGCCCTGACCGTAGCCCGGCGTCTGGTTGTAGGACATGGGGTAGGAGGTGGCGGCGGCGGCGGAGCCTGACATTGAACGCTGCATACAGGAGGCGTTGGAAGGGGGTCCGGGCTCGGGGAGAGGGGCTACAGCTGGAGCGGGAGCATTTCCGGGGGAGATAGCCGGGCTCCAGATGGAGGAGACGGTGCTGATGGAGGTAGAGGTGCTGCTGAGCGCCGCCGGGCCTGTGTGATTGGTGGAGGAGGATGAAGACGAGGACGAGCCCGTGCTGGAGACGGCGGGAGGCGTGAACTGGCCGCTGCTCTCGGAGCCGGTGCTCTCCCGGGCCGGAGAAGACTTCTTCTTGGGCGGCCGGGCTTTGGCACTGCTGCCGCTCTGCTGCTGCTGGCGACACTTGGCCCTCCGGTTCTTGAACCACACCTACAACCCAGAACAGCAGCCAGGAGTTAGCAACCGTACACACAAACAACCTCAGCGTTTCATAGGGGAAAGATACTCCCAGGCCACGCTGGGAGTACATTATGGAGGAAAATTGGGGGTTATTAGCTATCAAGGTTCATTTCCACCCCGGCCCCTTGGCTCGGACCAGCCAGGGGTCTAATTTCATACCTGGTAGACGGCTCTAAGATAACAGGCTATTGGGTTTCACCACACAGTAGGGTAACTCTAGAGCACCGAGAGGGTAGGATCATGTAGAGCATTTTGTTTCACACACACATTCTGAGAATAACTCAAAGTGTGTGTGTGTGTGTGTGAGAGAGAGGCCTGCCTTGGTTTTCCCCCTAATGCCTTTCAAGAGTAGTATTTGTCCGACATCGTAGTTGCTTGTGGAGCATTTGTTGGCTCTTCATTGTAGATCCCATATTTCAGATCAAATTACAGACTGCAGTGAGGTTGAATTGCATAATATACAACGGATTTATCTGAAATGTTGTTTTATTTACATCAAACTGTTTTGTTTGTATGAAATAAAGTTGTGAACCAGAAGAAGGCCGAGCAGGCCTGAACACATTCAGATCACCGATCAGAACCATCTTCACAGATCTGCTTTCAATCTCTGACGTTGTTGTTTTTAAATCACTGATGTTTCTTTTTCCATTTATTCTTATTAATGTGCTGAACGTGATTATGTAAAGTGTCTTTGAGTATCATGAAACTCGCTATATATAAATTAAATTTATTATTGTTATACATGTAAGAAATTAAACTATTCTGGTAGTTAGAGAAAAAAGTTGTAATTAGATTACAGCTACATTCAGTAAAAAAGGGGATTATTAACAGGATTATAATTTTTAAATAAAGAACAATACACTGGTCTGTAATCACGTGCACACACAACATCACTCTGATCTCGAGTGTGTATTGTTACAGAACACACACTCGTTATTAAGATTAAATAAAAGTCATATTTATATTTATTTTCTCTTGTCTTTATCTGCATACGTTTGGTATTGAGGTACTCCAAAACTAAAGGAAAGTAATCAAGTTACATTACTTTCATATTGTGATATTTGGATTACGTCACTGACTACATTTTTTAACAGGTAATTAGTAACTGTAATGGAATACATTTTTAAAAAGTTACCCTCCCAACCCCATTATGTAAATAACCACAACACTTGAACGCAACCTTCCCCATTCAGATGCCCCTCTTCACGTGTGATGTAATCTAGTAACACGTTACAGTTACTTTCCCAGTAACTAATTAACCTACCATTCTGTGTAATTTTAACTCCAGTCATCATCTCACCACCTCGACCCTCATGTTTCATTATTATCCTCTTTAAAACAGGCCAAATCATTAGCAATAGAGCTAGCAAGTGTCCACTAGCCTCATTTTGAAACCTTTATTTTGCTCTCAGGTTACTTTTATAATCCTCAGGCTACATGACACGAAAAAAAAAAAAGTTTTTAAATCATATTTACCGGCATGAAATACTATAAAATGACTGAAACTATTACAGATGTGTGACAATATTAGCTGTGACAGTTATTAACAGCCAGCTAGCTAGCTAGCTAACATTAACGGTTGTTTTAAAAATAAGTGACGTCATCACCGGTCAATTTCGATGAAATTAATATTTAATCGTTTTTTAAAAAGAAAAATCGATTTTCTGTTTTAAAAGAGTGATAAAGCAAAGAAATAACTAAACTAACACTTAAAAAAAAAAAAAAAAGTAGGAGAATTAATTACGCTTATTTTTTTGGACTGGTCACTTGGCAACAAACAAGCTAACCTCAACGTAAAGACGTCAGCTTCCGGTGAGTTCAGGAATCTCAGGTAAAATCCAGCGTTGATTTTTTTGTGAAGACATTTACAGCCTTTTAGGACCATGTCGCCCTATATTAGGTCATAATAATCTATTAATAATTAATATCTAACGTCTGCATTTATAATAAGCCTACATCCCCTGATTAATGTAGCCTCCTTTATCCTCGTTAAACCGAGTTAAACGTTGGCCCAGGCAGGTCCGTGTCCACAGTTTTATTTGAACGCAGCAGCAGAGGCTCTCACCTGGACTCTGGACTCCGGCAGGTTGATCTTCAGCGCCACCTCCTCCCGCATGAAGATGTCCGGGTACCGGGTCTTTGCGAACAGAGACTCCAGGACGTCGAGCTGAGAGCGGGTGAAGGTGGTCCGCTCCCGCCGCTGCTTCCTGGGAGTCGCTGCGGCGGAGAAGAAAAACAGCGTGAATAAAAAAAGTCTTTACATCATTAATACAATGATTATTATACATCGATGAGGAAAATCAAAATCTTTGAGGGGATTTCTTTACACGGAAAACGTTTGCTGAATTATTTTACCATCATCCAAACGAAGAAAAGTATTTGTTATTATTTATGAACACTAAACTCTTGTACCGACGTGTGCCTCATTTACAAACGTGGAGAAATAAACAACTTCTGCATTTATTTTTTACATTAACACAAATATTGTTTAACGTTTATTTTCTTTTTAGATTATAAAAACTTACCGTCAGGTAGTTTAACACTACTTTCTCCTAAAATGCCAATTAGTGGCACACATCATCCGTCAAATTATCTTTTTAAAAATAATATTATTACCCCAAAAAACATCTTAATTGTCTTTTTATATATATAAATACACAACTCGACATAAGAAGGGATTTGGGGATATTGGTGCAGATATCCATGTGGAATGAAAGTGGAATGAAATGTGTCGCATTATTATTTGTGACCAAAAATATTCACAAATTAAAAAAAAAATCAAGTGAAACACTAAAATATCTCCAACTCATTTTGAGTAGAAGTTTTGCGCAGTTTACTCCAGTTTTTTGGGGCCTTCGTCACTGTTTACTCCTCCAAACATCCATCTTTAAAAAGGTGTGTGTGCGCGCGTGTGTCTGTGTGCGTCTCGTACCTGGGTATCCCACTGAAGGGTGCAGCAGGTCCATGGCAGCGCCGCTCAGCCCCAGGCCGTTGACGCCGTAGGGGGGCTGTTTGAGGTAGGACATCATGCTACAGGCGGTCACTGCTCCACCTAGCTCAGGCCAGTGGTTCGGTTTCCCCCGATGCTGCAGCTTGACGGAGCAGGGGACCGATCCAAAGAACTGACGGGAGGAGGAAAGAGCGTCAGTGAGCGTGTGACAAGAGAAGAAGGGGAGAGGACTACCAGGGAGGGTTCACCCGAGAAACACAGCAAACTTTTCTGATTCAAGTTTGGAGAAAGAAGCGCTCAGAAATTGTCTCCTTAAATAATGTAAAAAGAAATGACACAAAAGCAGAAATATTTACTTGGGTTTCTTTTTCCAAACTGCAGGAAAACACCAAGAAATAATTAAAGCATCGTCACATAAGTTCCCAGGAGATCATGCTGTGGTTATTTAGAGGCAGCAGGACGTAAGAATAAGAATAAAGTGGAGAAGAAACTGATGATTCAGAAGCAGAGACGCACAGTATTTTTTTTTTGCTGAGAGGATACTGGAGTCAAGCGGCTGAAACCTCAGCAGAGGCATAAACTCCAGAAACTGTTTAAATTTAAAGGCTGACTCAACTTTAACTGGAACTGATGTTATTCAGGCGTGAACACGTGATTATATGTGTTTGTTTCTGTTAATGATTCATGGATTCATAGTTTATTTTCTCACGTCACCCCTGCTGAATATTTACAGTGTTTTATTGTAATGATATCTACATTTTTGCAGTGAAAATGTGAACCTTACTTTTTGTTTTTATATCAGAGACACTTTTATCTCAGACAACAATTAATAATTCAGTCAAACTCATGTGCTGACATCTATTATGTAATGCAGCATTTTACAGATCGGACCAAGAAATCTGATTCATATTTATTTAAGTGAACAAAACGCAGGAGTATTATTATTTTTTGTTATTTCATTATTAAGAAAAATGAATAAGTTGAAACTCGGAGCCTCCTGAGAAAAAATGTGTGTGTGTGTGTGTGTGTGTGTGTGTGTGTGTGTGTGTGTGTGTGTATTTGAAGGCCTGCACTGACACACACACACACATATGTAAAAGATGGATTATGGATGTGGTTTGATAATTTGTAAATAAATCACAGCTTCATTCTGTTTGTTTCGGGCCGTCAAACTTTGTGTGTGTTTTGACCAAAACGAGCCTCCTGTGGATCCTCAGCTCGGCTCGGAACCAGCTGAATCCACAGCAGAAGAAACATCCACTCAATAAACCCACAGTGTTATTTTTAAAAATACACAACTGAGGAGTCAATTCAGATAAATTCACGTTTGTTTTGCTTTAATTTTTCCAGGAAATCGCCAGTTTTCTTCTCTACAGCAGAGCTTTAAAAGAAGGGAACGAAACTTCATTTAAAAAACGTCAATTTTGACTTTTGCTTCCTCATTTTCAGCAGATTAAAAGACGGATTGTGGAATTATATTTTCTGTAATCTGTAGCTATAATTTCCATGCATTGCCGTGATGTTTACATCAGTGTAGCCTCTAAAAATAAAGGCTGCATCACACACTTTTAGTTTGTTTCTCTGAAATAACATTTGGCTTATCTCAATCCATGAACTCAACAATAAACAGCTACTTGACTTTTCATGTATTTCACTAACTAACCTTAAATTTACACGCAGAAAACGCAGATAATTCTCATGGATCTTAGTAAACTGATCCTAAAGTTTGATTTTGCTCCTCACTGAAGAAATATCTAAACTAAAGAGAAAACAATATATATACACCTGGAGGTTTAAAGCGTGTGAATTAAATTAGTGTCTCTGAAGAGGGGAGATTATTTTAACAATGAGCTTCCTAACTGACCAAAAACCAACCCCGGACCAACCAAACGTGTATTCCAGCGGCTTTTTTTCCTCCTTCTTCTTTTTTTTTTTTTTTGTTAGAAAACCGCATTTCCAGCCTGCCAGGCCGGAGTGAAAAGGACGAGATCTTCGGTGCAAATGAACTCAATTAGAATTTAGATTAGACCTCCGGGGAGAGAGCGTTTCAGAAGGGCTCTTATCAGCAAAATAAATTAACAAAAACCAAAACACGCCTCTCCAATTATCTACTAAGTGGTTCAAACGTTTTAATGGCCAATTGCTCTCGAAAAGAAAACTCGCAGGAGTGAACTGGAATAGAAATATGAAAATTATCTACACCGGAGGAAGTTGACTCAATTTATCCAGTTCAAGTCTCGAGTCCTCCACGGGGCGGATTAATTGATATACCCGCAAAGAAAAAGAAGAAGAAAAAAAAAACACTCCCTCTGCAAATTGAAATCACGCACAGCGCCGCATGTCACAATTTAACGTGAAAATGTTAAAGTGAGCTGGTTAAAAAGTGAGTTTTCTGTCGCGTCTACACTCTCAGCTGCTCGCGTTTTTTTTTTTTTTTCTGTCGTGGAGTAAAATTACGCACAAAACTAGAAGAATCTGGAGTAAATAAGTGAGAGAAAAACAGAGCAGACGTTACCTTGTTGGTCTCCTTCCCTTCTCCCGAGCTCTCGGGCCACAAGAGGCGAGCAGCAGTAAAATTATCCAGCAGTAGGAGGAAGTCTGCAGGGCACAAAACTCAAACAGCGGCGGCGGCGACAGACTTGTTCAAAAACAAACAACCGAGCGGCATCACGGAGAAACGCGCAGTAATCAGCAGCACACGGGCGTCACCGCGTCCTCGGTGCGGTTCCGGGTGTTTTTACAGCCAAATAAATCAAACTCATTTGCTTTCAGGGGGCTTGTCGTTGTCTGTCAGAGTGTTAAGGTGATTTCTAATGGAGACGGATGGAGATTGATCACCTTCTCTCCGCCCTGCGCCTCTATGAGCGGAGGACACCTGCGGATCCGCCTCCCGCACCCAATCGGCGCGCGTCCCCGGGCTGACGGACGGAGAGGGCGGCCTATAGGCGCGCAGAGGCAGCCTGGAGAGCCCACTCCCACTTACTTACCCCCCTCACTCACCCTCCTCACCCTCCTCCCCCTCTCGGTCCTGGTCCCGAGACCGGACGAACCAAAGAGGTTTTTGTAGAAAGATGGGAATGTTTCACAGGCCTGCAGGAGGAAGTGTCAGGTCTGCTGTGCGTAAAAGGAAGAATTTAGACGATTTTACAGGAAGAGTTTATTATTATTATTATTATTTGTATTATTTTATATTTGCATGCAGCTCACAAGAAAAATAAGTAGCATCTTTGGAAGTCAATTCTTATCTTCTAACTAAAATCTGACAGTTTTCGTGCGTCCTGGAAATGCGCTGTGCGTAAAAGCGTCCTTTCGTTTCCTCTAAAACGTCAAACCAGTTGTTCAATTGAATCAAAATCAGGATTCTGAGTGTTGCAGAAGAAAGAAAATTCTTCTTTTGAGGGTTTAAAATGTTCCCAAGGGTCTTTAGTCTCTCAGAAAGCTGCATTTTAGTTTCAAACACGTCTCCTGAAAAGGCCGGAAAGCCTGTGTGTTTTAGTTTGTAATCAATCAATCAATATTGGTGATAATTCGTCTTTGATCACATTTTTCACCTCTAACAAAAAGTGAACGTGACAAATAAAACCGGAAGAAAGAAGTTAAATTCATCCATTTTGATTTTTATTGTGATACACCCCCTCCTCTCTCTCTCTCTCTCGCTCTCTCTCTCTCCACACACACACACACACACACACACACACACACACACACACACACACACACACACACACACACTCACACCAGTCTCATGAATATTAATGAGGTCTAATCCCCATTTAGAATTACATTTGAGGATGGTTGACGTAAAGTTTAATAGGGATAGACCTCAAACTCACTGCGGAGGAAAAAGAAGAATCCACAGAAGGAGAAGAAGAAGAAAAATCTGCGGTCACTGAATCAAATCCTGCACTTTGTGTCGATGTTTTTAATGTGTTTTTAACCCGTCACACACAAAAACAAACTATTCTCTTTTCTTTTTTTTTTCTGGCCCGGGTGTCAGTAAAGGGTCGTGGAGATGCAGCTCAGCACGGCTCGGCTCGGCTCGGCTATCCTTTGTGGATCTGTGCAAAAAAAAAAAAAAAACTTCTGTAAATGAGGCCTGAGCTGAAAGCGAGCTAATGTTCAGAGAGGGAGAGAGAGAGAGAGAGAGAGAGGGAGAGAGAGGCTGCAGGATGGAAATTACATTTTTTTATGTGTGTGTGTGAGGAGGGGGAGTATCAAAGTGGAGGCCGATGGGACTTAAAAGTCATCCACGAGAGCACTTTGACAGAGAAACTTAGACATCAATAGTCGGCGGAGCAAAAAAAAAAAAAAAAGGGGAACAAAGTGATGTTGGAGGTTGTGTGGAGGCCTGTAGTGATGCTGCGTATTACAAACGGGAGGAGAAGGGCACCTGAACGCACCATAATATGAATCTATCCGTGGTTTTTACGCACAGAGGCCAAAATCAGACTGATGGTCAAACATGTGATTGAAGTAAAAAGCGGAGATGCGTCATGAGGTGACGTTTGTTTCAGGTGAGCTGATGGTTTGTGTTCCCTGGAGGTCAAACACTTTTACGCACCGTTTTATTTCCACCACATCTGAAGTCCGAGCAGTCAGAGGGCCCGTGGAGGGTCTGAAATACCATCACCCCTCCTCTCCTCTGCACACACACACAGGCTCCCGTTAAATTATGCAAAAAGGCCATTCAACAAATATGGCCCTCACAACACAAAAGACTCGCGTTATTCTGACATTTCCCCGACATTTCTTGTTTTTTTCCCTCCTCTCTCGATGTGAGTAAGACCCCGAGATAAACCCCTGAACAAGTATCAAGTTATCAAGTTGCACCAACCTTTTGTAATAAGAGTATTTTGTCTAATCCCAAATTGCAGTTGAATTTTCTTAATGCTGAGCTGGTAAAGCCTGGGATTAGGCGGAGAGGAGAGGAGGGGGAAAAGTTTTGTCCCTTCAGCCGGCAGGATTGGAAGCGGGGATCTGCGGGGATGTTGTCGGTGCTTATTAAAACGATGATGCATAAAACACAGTGCTTGTAGGAGCCCCGGCGCTGCACGCAGAGACCCGGGCTCCCTCAGGTGCAGGGTTTTTTGGACGGCGGCGGGGAAAGGAAGTGAATGCAGAGGGCCGAGCGGCGCTCAGCACCTGTGAGGTGAGGCCAGGAGACATCAAAGCTCAGGAGATAATCCATTCAGCTGAAGGATCCTCAGCTGCACAGCAGCGCCGAGGCACCGCCGCTTTTTACGCAGCGCGTCGCTCTTATTCACTGAAAAATAGGAAACTGACTCCAAATGATTTTCACTCCTTCTGCTTCAACAGGAGCTTTAAAGAAAGCCGAGCGATGCTGCAGAGGTAAGACGAGGCTGTTTCTGCCTTTTTATTAATTCTTTAATCTACAAAACATCCAGAAAAAATGTTAAAATAATACATTTATCACCCGGAATGATTTATTTCTCTGGGCCTTGGAGGATTTTTTTCACAAAACCAGGACTGATTTAAGACTTTAATGAATTTTAAACTGTTAAGAAGAAGAAACATCAAAACTTTTAGTTTAATTTGTGCGTAAAAGTTGAGTTTTACGCACGAACATTAAAAACACAGAAAATATTTAAACACATTTATATGAAAAGTTGAACTCCATGAAGAAGTGACAGGTGTTGTGAATAATTATTGAGGTTACACACACACACACGCGCGCACACACACGCTCACTCTCTCTCACACACACACTCTCATATACACACAGCCACATGCAGCGCTCTGCCGGCACCGAGCAAAAACGTCCTTCACCGCTCCGGCTCTTCTTCTGCTTTATTCTCCAGATTACTGAGAGCCGTGATAAACGCGCTATAATACAAACTAAAACAAAGCGCCTCGGGGGACGTGGAGTGCGTAATGTGCGCGTACGGTCGGTCCCAAGCAGAGAAGAAACGAATCGGCAAATTAATTTGAAAGTATCAGAAAGGCCGAGGGAGGACGTCTGCTGTCACAACCTATTTTCCTGCTTAAATCGGGGATGGGAGGCTGCCTGCAGGGATGGAGCGGAGGGTTCAACCACAGATACTTTATATCACGAGGAGGATTCAGAAGAAGTTAAAGCTAAAAAAAAACACCAGAAATTTAATTTTTCAACATCTGAAAATTAACATCGATCATTTCCGACTTCTCTCCATCGTTGGTTCCGGGGTGACCGAGCCTCTCCAGCGCGCACAGGAGCGGCCCAGAGAGGAAGAGGGAGTAAAAAAAAAAAAAAAAAACATCTGCTCGGTACAAAGTGATTTCTCTAATCTTCCTCAGAGGAACCTGCTCAGCACCGACCTCAAACAAAACAAAACCAAAAAGAAAAAAAAAAAACCTCAAACGCCAATTTTAATTTATAAACACGCACAAGTCGCAGGGGAATTGAACACAGCGCAGAATAATAAGCATTGCTAAACGCGCACCGCTCGCTGCTGAATGCAGTGATAGGGGCCACTTATGTGCAGCGCTGCAGCCGAGGGCGTGCATGCATTTCAATAAGTTTTAGAAAAGGAACAGGGAAAAAAAAAAATCAGAGATGTGTTTTGGATCAGGTGTTTGTGCAATAATACAAATTAAAATCCATCTTTAGAAAATAAAGGCACATTTTAAAAAAAACCTTTGAAAGATTTTTCCAGAGGGTCAAAAACACGCCACACGCTGCTTTCTGTGGAGTATGAAATCATAAGGACTTTATTATTGAAGACTTGGGTTATGACACTGGAATAAATAAACAGATAATAAATGTTCAACACGTAAAAGGACATCTGGAGCTCTAAGTGATGGAAGCATAATTTCTCTTCTTCAGATACAATAAATAGAAACCAAAAAAGTTTGTTGAGCAAAAAAAAAAAAAAAAAAAAGCACATGAAATGAAATGTGATGGTAGGTTCACTTACAAGAAGCAGCTTAAAAAGACAATAAATAATATATATATTTTTTTGTTTTTGACTGCATGAATCCTGACAAAAGAAAACAAAAACAAAAAGAGGATTTTGGAAGCTGTTGGTCAGAGCAGTGATGAAAATATACAACATGAGATTTTCCTTTTTTTTTTTTTTTTTTTCCTTAAACATCTTTTCTTTTGGTAAACTGCTTTCAAGCCAAGACGATAAAAAAAAGCAATAGGAAAAGTTAAGATTTATGAACAGTAATGCGTTCCCCCTTTAAGATATTTTACAAGTAAAAACTTTAAAATAATTCAAAGATACACAGTCAAGTAATGAAGTAGCTTGAAAAGACTGATATTATAACGACTCGTTTTTTTTTCCTTTTAAAAGTCCACGTCGACCCCGTCATCATCGTCATCATCATCATCTCAGCGTGATGAAGAAAAAAACAAAACAAAAAAAAATCCCTCCCAGTAAACCCAGTTGTGCTGTACCTCAAACCTCAGAGAAGGCTGTGCTGCTGCTGCATCTTTACATGCAAAGTATCACACCGTCTGACAGAGCCTCTACTCTTTTATTTATATTACATACATGTACCGTTCTTGGTAAAGCGAAGGAGAGTTAAAATAAAAAATATCGTATATAAGTGGGACAGTTTGAGTCAGTATAAAGTTGGTGCAAAGGCGTCGCAGGGCCGAGTCTCTGCGGGTAATCTGACCGGAACAACAACCACATCAGGATGATAGAAACGTTTAGGAAAGCCACCATCAAATAATAATAATAATCATATCCGTAATAATAACGATACATTTCTTTTATCGGCTACATTTGTTGGTTGTGTTTTCTCTGAAATGACAATCATTGAAGCACACACTTCTCCTCTTTCTTCGCCATCTTTCCTTTGTTCTGCTCCAGCGTCCTCTCCAGGTGCTCGTCCTCCTCCTCGGCTCTGCGGAGGGCAAAGGTCAAAAGGTCAGATGTGTCTGGGGAGGTGGAGGCGGGGAGGAGGTGGAGGTATACACACACACACACACACACACACACACACACACACATATACACACACACAGGTAACACAGTTGCCACGACGGATGCCCGTGGAGTGGCCTAGCGCCAGGGGCCGGGCTCCGACCTTTCACCCGCCTGGCACCCTGTTGGCGCACGGAGCCGCCAATCTGGACGGGATCCTGCCCATGCAGGTGTGCATGCAGGAAGACTGGGACGCAACGTAACATGCAATTATTTCAGTACGTCTACGGACTCTCCACACACGCCTGGATATTCCCACACTGAGGCTGAGTCATGTTTTTAGACGTTCTTAGGGGAACTTACTGTTTCTCCTGGGCGTCCAGGTCCCTGACCAGCGCGTCTCGCTTGTTGACCAGTATGACCAGCTCATCCAGCAGCAGCTGCTCTCGTCTCTTCTGGGCCTCCGTCTTCTGCCAGTCTGCAACGACAGCAGAGGAACAAACTGTCAGAGCAGGAGACACTGAGGACAAACTGTTCTGACTAAACCTTTGAGACACTTTGTACCACGAGGACAACTTTATTATCTTGTTCTGGAACTTCATGAGACAGATGAAGATTTCTACAGAGTCTGATCCTCCTGGAGTGGAAACATTTCTAATGACACTGCTTTTGGACTCCACCCGAGTCTGATTGAAGGACTACAGAGCTTCAACATGACAGTTTGGTTCATCTTCTTTTAACCTGCTGGACTCTGTACAGATGGACACAGGACCAGTTGCACGTATTGAAGCGTGTGTAGATATGACGTGTACACACACTCAGGTCAGGTTGTGTGTGTGTGTTTGCACAGTGAAATTGTGTTGACCTGAGCAAACACACTTGACAGACTGTCATGTTAATCTGCAGCGTCATGATGCACACAGAGATATGTGAGGAAACACATTCCCACAGGAGCACGCTGCTCGTTTAAAGACATCAATCATAATTATGAAAACACAGACGACAAGAAAGACTCAGAGCTTAACTGTAAAACCTGGAGTTTAAGAGGAAATGGTGTAAAAATGGTGAATGTGTTTGTAGTCAAAGTTTTGTCTTGATGGGTGATATGACAAAAAAAAAAAAAAGTATTCTAGATTTGTATTTTTACCAAAAAAGATGAAAAATGATTCAAGTTTTGGTTCAATTATTGACATTAAAGTTCAGTAAAATTATTCTGGATAACGACAGAGTGAAATTCTGTTTGTTTCCACTCGTTAGCGATTAATTATTCGAAATCTAAATAAATGTAAACATGTAAAAGTCACCTCACACGCAAACAGCTGCATAAACAAACAAACAGGTGATCCCCTGACTCCATCGCTCAGTTCTCCAGGGTCTTTGCAGGAAGGGGCCCCACAGGGCCCCACAGGGTCCAGGTGGGACCCCGATCCAAATCCCCTCAGCCTCTCCCTGGAGGGGAGGAGGGGGGATGCCCACAGGAGAGCACTCACTCCCCCTGGGGCTCAAATATCCGCCTGGCGCCCTTGGCTCCACATTCACCCAACACCGGGGCAGCGCTCCTCCCTCCCTCACCCCCTCACCCTGAAGACTGCTCAGAGAGTGATGTCACTTCTGCTCCTTTTTTTTTTTTTTTTTTTACAATTACATAAAAACATTCATTAGATGAAATAAGCTTCAACTTTATTGTTTATAAGTGCCACAAAAAGCAGGCGAGCAACATCTTTAATCCAACTGATCTGATGTTCAAGATACAGAAACATCTCAGGCAGGAAATCTGAAGCTCCTCCTCAGCTCAGTGTGAGAGCGTGTCGCCCTCCTTCTCCATCGTTTCGTATTTAAAAAAAATAAATCTGCTCCGTCCCAGAGAGGATTCAAAACACAACTTCTGTGGCGCGTAGGCAACTTCACCCCTCTATCAATATTTAACCGCCTATTGATCGAGAATAAAAGGGATGTTGTAAAATGTCAGTCCCAGAATAAGTGTGGCTTTATTAAAAATAAATACCTCCCCTCTCATTGAGTCAAATTGCGGCAGTCAGGCAGTGTGTACATGTGTGTGTGCATGTGTGTGTGTCACGCTGGGCCCAGTGTGTTTGTCCTGAAAGGTCTGCGCTCTCTTCATTGGCCCCGCTCGTCCCTTTGAAGTCGACCACAGAGCGAAATGAACACAGTCCCAATATTTGGCTCTCTACGTTCTCCTCTTCCTCTCCCTCCTTCTTTCTTCTTTTTTTTTTTTTCTCAGGGAAGCAAATTTACTCTCCTCTGGCTTCTGAGGGGGAGTCGACAAACACTTCAGACCTGCCAAATGTCCCAACCTGCATCTGAACTGATGTTTTTTTGTTTCATCTTTAAAAACAAGCAGCGGTTTAGGGAGCAGAGAAATCAAGACAAAATGTGTCGAAGTGTAGAAAAAGAAAAAAACAGATGACTCATCGCGTGAGTCATCATCTTTAGATAATTGTGAGGCAGGAATGTGCGTTTCCATATCTGCCATAACTCCCACAATCCTCTGTCTCGACAAGGCCGGCCCACAGAAGGAGGGTTCAGGAAGAGAGAGGGGGAAAAAAAAATTCCCACAAAAACACAGAGAGGTATGTCAAAAAAAAAAAAATCCTGCCCTCCTTCTCCTTCAGAGCCAAAAAGCCAAAGTCCTGGTGGAGGTGGTGGTGGTGGTGGTGGAGGGGGGGGTGTTCCTGCTGTCAATCACATGTCGCAGAGTCCCGCCCCCCTCATTAGGAAGGTAAACAATAAAGAGAGCCGATGAGAGACGTGACCAGGCAACACCAGAGCAGGGCAGGCTGGGTAACCAGACACCCAGGAACAAACAAAACACCCTGCAGCCACTCAGCAACCCCCCCACCACCCTCCACATGAACCCCGCCTCCCCCATCAGAGAGAGAGAGAGGGAGAGAGAGAGGTTAAAGACTTAGACGAGTGTGTACAACTCACATGGTGGGTGCGTATTCAGATAACCCTCGCCGTGCACGCCAACGGTAACCATGTGAGTCTGCACAAGGCACACAAGAATGCGCTGGTTCAAATCCCCATGAACCCCTCCCCGCCCGCTCTCTGCGACGCTAAATTTATTCAAGAGAGCAAACTGGTCCAAAGCTTCGTTCTCTCACAGCGAGGAGAGACGGGCATCTATCCGTCTCTCGCTCGCTTCCTGTCTCACGCACCATCAGAGAGATCTGATCCGCAGCTTCGTGTACGTTCAGACGTTTACGAACACGATCTATAAACTTATTCTCCTTCATTTTGTCTTTGTTGTTTTCTTTCGCGTCCTCTCTGCCTCTTGTTCTTGTATAAAAGGCCTCCGAAAGCTGGTTTTGGCCGAGGTCCAAGTGGAGTCAAGAGACAAAAAGTGTCACCAGAGATGAAGGAAGTCGACAGGCCGGGAAAAATGGCGGATAAATAGAAATTATCTCGACAGTGACGAGGAGAGTGGTTCTCTGTCACGTCACATGGAAACGATGAAAAGTCAAACACAAACGTTTCGTTATCTTAAGCAAAAGTGTTTAAACTTCTCTTTGTGTCAACAGTTAATATTTAAAGGAGAAGTCAGGTGATATTCTATAATTTCCTTATTGTCAACAAAACCTACTGATCCTAGTAAGAAGTACTGGGAGTTTAGCCAAAGCTCAACATGAACTCGGGATAGATCGATGTGATTTTAGTCCGGGCTGATACAGATATCGACTATTTGCAGTAAAAATAAATGTCAAAATTCAGTATCTTCATCAACATGATGCACTAAAACATACTGGAATCACTTTACCTGACATTTTGTTGTTTTAGTAAACACCCCTTTTAATGAAAAACAATCAATCTTCAATAATTTAATCATAAGTCATTACATGCATTAATAAAGGATAAATGATCTCTGTAATCTGTAATATTTCCACACGTCCGATATAAAACACTGTTTTTGTGGGAAATCCTACGGGCAGGCCGAGCTGTCAGCCATGGTTAAGTATCTTGGAAAGACTGGAAAGATGCCCGTTCCTCTTCAGGAAATCAATATCCGACTGTTTGTTAACGAGCTTCACAGTTTCTTCAAGTCACTCGTGAGGAAATTCACAATTGTCTTGATAATAAAAATCCACTACGATCGACTTATCAACTTATTATAGTGTTTTTATCCTCCCATCTCTAACAGACAACCACTTACAAAAGCAAGAAAACCACTGTTGATGTAACAGCTTTGATCATCAACACTCACAAACTGATTCATATGAAAACTTCTCTGAGACAGACAGCTCTTTAAAAAGTTAGTTTATTCTTCTAACTTTCTAAAACACAGGCAGATTGGACAGTCGACGATCCAGCACCTGAAGCATGAATCTAAACAAAGCTGCACATTTTAAAACACCTGTTCCACCAGATGTGACAACAACCAGCATATAAAACCGCGTTAGCTCCACTACAGGAGGCACTTGTTCCACAAAGTCACATCGTCTGCGCAGTGACGAGAACAATCACACTTACTTTATCTTGCAGGAGCCTAAAAAGCCGCACAAACAAGCTTAATGCAAACAAATACATTTCCCTAAATTCCCCCAAAACTCGAGTCAACAAACTCGTGGAACGAAGCTACTTGTTATCGGCGGTTCCAGTCAACTAGCAACCCTGAAAGAGTTGGCGACATCATCAAAAGTCGCCCATGTGATAGGATTCCATAGTGCACCTAATCAATCAGGGTCTGTGGCGCGCCGCCCCGATGTGTTACAAAGCCCAAATAGATTTACAAATGGGAAGTGTGTGTGTGTGTGTTTGTGTGTGTGTGTTTGTGTGTGTCGGGGGTGTGGAGAGGGATAAGCTCCTGCATAGGATTACATATTGATTTTAAACATATAAAAAAGCTTATCATATCAAACCGTAACAGGAAAAACTCTGGGACCCGGCTATGCATAAATCCCTTTTAGATGGCGAGAGGGCGTCCACTTTAAAAAACACACACACACACACACACACACAAACACACACACACACACACACAGGTCTTCGAAGGGAGCCAAGACACAGCTTTGTGTGTGTGCATACATAGGTGTGAATCGGTAAGCAGATAAAGAGGGCATAGTGGATCAATTTTGTGGCAGGGAGATGAGAGTGTGGCATACAGATGGCATTTTCCCACCTGGCATCACACCAAGCAGGTACACGGAGGTGGTTATCACCGAGCATGCTCGCAAACGACGTCTACACCGGTCCGAGAGCCTCCACCCGACCTCCGACTGTTTTATTCTGCAACGGCTGCACATTTCACCAAACTTCTTCTAACACCGTGCTGATGGAGTCATGACCGCCCTGATGTTAAAGGATAGGTTCACCCAAAAAATGAAAATTCAGTCATTATCTACTCAGCCTCATGCTGATGGAAAGTCAGGTGAAGTTTCGTAGCTCATAAAACATTTCTGGAGCTTCACAGCAAAACAGCGTTTCAGAATTCTCCTAAACAACTGAAGTAGATGGAGACTTGTTTTGAAACAAAACAGAAAATTGCTCCGTACAGCTCATCCAGCGTAATCCAAGTCTCCAGAAGCTCTGAGATCCTCCGTTGATTTTAAAGTATGTTATCGACACCGTTTTAAAGCCTAAATCTTCACTGTAGCTGCTAAGATAAAGTGCAAGAGTTGGGGATCAGTTTGGGATCTCAGAGCTACTGGAGACTTGGAGAACGCCGGAGGAGCTGTATGGAGCCATTTTAGTTTTGTTATTCGATCTACTTCAGTTGTTTAGGTGAATGCTGCAGTGCTGTTTCACTGCCAAGCTCCAGAAACACTTTGTGGACGACGACACCTCACCTGACTTTTTTATCGGCACGAGGGAGAGTAGATAATAACTGAATTTTCATTGTGGGGGGGATTTTATCCTTTATTATGTCGCCTTTTATTGCAATTTTTATGTATTTGTTAGATTTGTTGGTTTTCTACACAGATGCAATACGTATCGGTGCATCTCTGTATGACCCGCTATTTCAGTTTTCAAGCAATAAAATGACTAAACTTCATCATAAAGAGTATTAATGAATTTTGATTTGTTATAAAATAAGGTTATTCCTGCAGCTGTAACTGTGCAGGCTAACAAACGTCCTCCCTGCTGCTGCATAGGTCTCTGCAACTCCTATACGTTTCTATAATTCGGTCATGTGTGTTTCACTCCACCAAAATGACTCTTCTACCTCATAAAACATCTAAAAAGAAGTTTAGAAGAATTTGTTGTTTAGCAGAATATCAGCTTCAGAGATGATTTCAGAGGGAATCCTCTCCTCCTGACTCGTCTTTCCACCTCAAAGCACTCTTCATCCTCTCCTCCTCTCATCCTCCCTCTCATGTGTCTGAGTGTCGTGCAGCTGAAGTCAGCAATACAAACGCAGAAGGAAACGTCATGAGTCATTCGTTTTTCTCTCTCTGTTCTGGTCTGAAGCAGTAACTGAGACTGGGCCCTGCAGCTAAAGCCAGCAGGTAGTTCAACTTTTTTTATCTCTCGTCAAAATCTCTGATTCATTTACAGACTATTCTTGACATTTATTTCCATTTCAGAGTTCAATGTCATTTTTTCTACATCTTAATAGCTTTTCATGCTAAGTGGAATAGACAGGAACTGTTAGCATTGGTAGCCAGTTCGCTGTAGAGCACATTGACCTGTACGAACAGTATGTGCGTCGACTGAGAGGGAGAGCGGTGTGTGTGTGTGTGTGTGTGTGTGTGTCAGGGCAGGTGTATCTCAGTGATGTGTGTTTTTTTTTCTCTGCTCGGACTCACAGTGCATCTCTCTCTCTCTCTCTCTCTCTCTGTGTCATCGACTGGCCAACCAAATCAGCAATTACTCGCACGCCCGACCATCGCTCAATGGACCTGCCCAAGCACCAAATAAGAGCCGGGGAGATGGCCGCCGTATACACACAAACACAAACACACACACTCACAGACACACACGTATGGAAAAAGACTTGCACACAGGTGGACACACAAACACACCTGTGAGATGTAAACACGCAGATTCAAACCAACAGATCCTCTCTCTCTCTCTCTCTCTCTTACACACACACACACACACACACACACACACACACACACACACACACACACTCACAGACACACACACACACACACACACGGACGCAGCTCTCTCCCCACCAGCTCAGAACTATCTGTGGCTGCTACAGAAAGGTAGAGCCTGTGAATGTTAAGTGCCTCCCTTAGGGAGGAAAATAAGGCCGGCTGATAAGTTAGTCAGCTGCAAATCCAACAAGTCCACATGAAGGCAGAGGGGAGCGCGGTGACACGACACACACCACCTCTCCACCTCACCTCGCACACTATCTCTGCTCTTTCACTTCCACACACACAAACAGAGGAGCAGGCGCGCACACGATACACGTCCGATATACGAGGAAAAATATGCACAGGAAAAGCCACAGACACACATGAAAAAAGACAACAAACAAAAACAAACACAGAGAAAGAAAACGCTCATCTGAACCAGAAAAAACTGAACTCCTCCCTTTCCACTCGAGCTGTGGACGCGCTGCAGCTCGATAAAAATAAATAAATAAAATGGCCATGCGAAGACAGAGGAAATCAACCTGGACGCAGGCAGCATGGCGCCGTCTGCAGCTCCTGATCGGCTACGCATGTCTGCTCCCCCCCCCCCCCTGCCCGGCCCACCTCCTTTCTTGCTAATTACAATTGATTTATTATGGACCAGTATCTTATCAGGTGCCCGGTGAAATTACAATGGGTGTCCGAAGGCTGCGAGGAGAAAGGAGGGGGGCGGCGGTGGTCAATGTCGAATGGCAAAATCAATTAGCATTGATTGGCAAAAGGTTCATTTTGCCAAAGAGGACGCAGTCGAAGAGGATTAAACTTCCCTGGCCCCCTGACAACTTTGATACGACACAATGGCTGCTTCTCTGGCTGCGGTATAGTTAACAAGCTTTCAATAATATAACCGCATTTCTTTTTTTTTTTTTTATTACCTCGCAAACCAATGTGGCCGCGGCTAGATTTCAAATCAGGCATCGGCTAGTCGAGGTGTAGCTAGGAAACAGATAGCATTGATCAAGTATCAGGGAGTGAAATCCCCTCGCAAAGCTCGCATCTTAATCCTCATCAAGAAGCCGACGCAGAATTCAAATTATCCTGCTTTGGGCTCCTGATGAAGGCTGGACAACAGCTGGACGAGAAAACAATAGAGGTGGAGACGCTTTGCTAGAACTCAAACAACCCTGACAGGAGCTTTACCTTCTTTTATCACCAGAAAAAAGAAAATAAACTTCATCTGTTGCAGTTTGTCTTATCTAGTCGCCATTTTGGCAGCTAAAACTGGAAACAATGCAGGATCCTTGAGAGATCGTTGTATATTTCACGTCATATTTGCGGTTTCACAATCCAGCTGATTTTTTTGAAGAGAGGAACAATTGTTGATTAATCTAAGTGGAAGTATTTGTTTGTCAAAATGCATGTAATGACAAAAAATTGAGGATTTTGTGACATTGTGAGGAGACACATCTTTGTTGTGTGACACCTGCAGACTCCATATTAAATCCCAAGACCTCCTGAGTGTGTATTTGTGTGTGTATGTGTGTGTCAGTCTTACCCTCGATGGCCAGCATGGCTCTCAGCTCTCTGTTCAGCAGTTCGAAGCGTCTCTCCAGATCGTGCTCTTTCTCCCTGTGGCAAGTTAGAAAGAGAGGCAGAGCGAGAGAGAGGAGAAAAAACACACACACAACAAAGTTCATCAATATGTTAATGACTAAATCATTAAGCACTTAAAGAAACCTGCAATAAACATCGATTCAGCTACTCGCCTGGACCTTCTCCGGCTTCGCATTAATCTACTGCACATAACTGATACACATACTGCGCTTACACAGCCCTGGGTGAATGTGTGCGAGTGTTCGAGGAAAGAAGTGAATAAAACGAGAGGGGACAGGTGGGGGAAATGAGTAAAAACAAATGAGCTGAAGGAGAAAGACAAAGAAATTAATGCGCATCTAAGGACATGCAATGAGTGTGTGTGGTTTAATGTGTGTGTGTGTGTGGCACAAATTGAATTCTTTCCTCTTTCAGCCATATTAAAAAATGAGCTTATTCGGTCCCTAATAGAATTTGTCCTTCACAGGCGCCTTTTTTCTTCGCCTCCACAAAGAGAGAACAGAAAGGGCTAATAATCAGCCCTTCTGTCAATTGGCCACTTTAAAAGCCTCCCCTTTCCCACGATATAATGTGATTATGAATACTTCAATCTCTCCTCCACTCGCACACTTTGAAATCCCAACAGCCGCAAATGAGGAAAAAAAGGCAGCGTGTGTGTGCGTGTGCGCGTGTGTCTCCACCTGTCGCAGCTGACCACATACAAAGAGACTAGCGATAGAGTGATGATCGCCACATTTCTATTGATTTCATATCCCGTCCACATGTAAATCAATGAGCGGATAGACAGAGGGGGTGAATGGAGTGGAAGGAACACTCCCACCCTGTGTGGCTTCAACGAGTTTGATCAAACGCTTGAACAGAAGTGTGATGTTTTCCAGGTTTTTAATGCTTCTCAGTGCGAGAAGAAATATAGAAAAACAAACAAACTGCATCTATTCTGCTCACTCTACCAAAAGAAAATGGTTTACAAGTTACAATAAAACTGCATGAATCCTGTGACAAATAACTAAAGTGGTTCTTCAGTACAGGACGTAGTAAAATAATAATGCAGGTGAAGGTCACAGATTAATCTTAAATATACGTACAGCAGGGAGAGTTGGTTCTGTCTTCTGATGAGTGCGTTCTTCTTGTTGACCAACATGAACCACTCCTGCATCATCGCCTCCTCTTCCTCCTTGTTGTTGCCTGGAAAAAACACAAATAAACAAAGACAAACACAGGGTTACACACCATTTTAATGATATAACAAGCTCTTAATATTCATTCTGCAGTTGTTTCTAGAGCGTGACTGATACTGGATTTTTGTTGTTAGGGAGTAAAAAATTGTATTCATCAGTCGATATTTTTAAACATACACATAATATAGAAATAAAAACACATTTTTTGCAGTTATTCCTCAAATGTGTAGAGAAATACGTAAAGATACGTATGTAATGGAGGCAGGATATTTACAGTTTACGCTCTGTTTTAGCTCCTCTCCTCTGATTGGTCAGCTCACACACACCTGAGCTCACACCGCTAACAACAAAAGATCAGCTGTATCAGCTAAATAAATTCTTAGTGCCAAACTTTAACGATTATAAATGACCCTAAGTATCTTTTTCTGGATTATATTATGTAAAAAAGAAAGTTTTCATATGTCCGTGACGATACATTTGTGATTTGTCGGCTGAAAATATTGACAAACGATATACCAGTCAGGCTCTCGTTGTTCTTTTCACCCTTTAAAAGTCATAAAGCCGGATGTTCACCATTTAATACAAAGCTTAAATAGTGTACAAAAACATCTTTCATAAAAGGTCAGTTTTAACTTTTGTGTGTGAGTGTAAGTATAAAGCATACAGGCATACACACACTCAAAAGAGATGAAGCAGATAAATGACTCAGTTAAGTCTTTTAGCCACTGCAGAGTCAGTATGTCCACCAGATATTTATACGTGTGTGTGTGTGTGTGTGTGTGTGTGTAAATACACTGCTCGCTTATGTTCCTGGTGTAAACATACACATACTTCACACCATGTCTTCACAACGTCAATACGGCTTCAACCGGGGCGGGATTAACTCAGCGATTACCGTCGAGCACCTTTACAGAGTGGAGCCTCTCACTGTAGGGCAATACATATCCCACCAATCACTCAGCGGGCCTTCAAAAAAACCACCTCTCTGGTTCTCTCTGACGCTTAGTGTAATACCTGCTCGACACACAGAGGAGAGCTAGCGCCGGCTCAGATGCATGGCTAATGTAAGCTTCGCCCATGCCTGGGGCTAAAGCTCTGTGCTGTAACTTACTTACAGGGTACAACTGATACGGACACAGTGCATTGAACGGAAAACTTCAAGTGTTACAACAACGACAGGAGGCGCCTCCAGGTGTGTGTGTGACAACAACTGGGCCTCTGTTGGCTGCATCAATGCACTGGAAAAATAATAATCAGATGGTAGTTTCAGTTATTTTAGGTGTCATGACAACTACATGTAAGTTTTATTTTACATTATTAAGGTTGGTAAACAGCAGTGAGATAGGCCCTTAATTTCAATTTCAGTTATGATCTGTTGACACTAGAGTTTCACGATTAATTGAAATATAAACAATCCAATATCCAAATAGCAGAAGCTGCAATTTTTGATGAAGGTAAACTGTGTGACGAGGCAGCATTATACTGAAGTGCTGCAGTGTTGCAGAGATGCCCCGGCCTATGAATCTTGTCCTCAAGATGTAAGAAAACGTGTTTGTTTGGTACAGATGCCCCAAAATGTCACATCATCAGTCTTTCAATTGTTCTTTCAATGAGAAATTTAAATTGTAATGCTAAATGTGAATCATATTGCTCTTATATTACCTGTGAAAATAATCAAAATATGTTGGTGTTTCTTTGTTTTGTTATTTTTTTTTGTGCAGCCCTAGTTAGGACCAAAAAAACAAGAAAAAATCTGTTAGTGGACGAGATGGAGACACTAGAGCTGCAACCATAGTTTGATTAATCGATTAGTTGATCTTAAGACATTAATTTCCAACCATTTCCAGTATTTTGTCAAGCAAAAATGTCAAACATTTTCTTGTTTGAGCTTCTTAAATGTGAGGATTTGCTGCTCTTCTTTGTGTTTTGGACTGTTGGCTGGACTAGAGAAGTAATTTGAAGACGTCACGTCGAGCTGTGGGGGAATTGCGCTGAAGGTTTTTCACAATTTTTTTTAGAGTGAATGATTAATCAATTAATTGTGGAAATAACTGGCAGATTAATCGATCATGAAAATAATAATTAGTTGCAGCCCTAAACTAGAATGACACTCAGTCGAGTGCATCTCAAGGCCCGATACTCCCCTTTAATTCAATCAAGCTGAATCCAATATCAAATAAAACATATTTAAATCCGATTCAATTGATCAATTAATTGTGAAAATAATCAGCAGATTATTAATGACAAAGAATCACTCATCACTCACCAATCAATAATGAAAATAATCATTAGTTGCAGCCCTTGTAGACACATCACAGTGTTTTGGTGAAGTATGGTTACATGTGTGTTAAAGCTATAAAATAGTTTGTTTCTCTTTTGTTATTCATGTTTTTCTTTCTTTGTCTCACTGTGTGAATAAACGGCTGTGGTCAGTTGACTTCTCACTGTTTACGTCTACAACTGGGATATGAGCTTCGTGGCACTAGAGGCCATTTAAACAGCGACAGCAGCATTAATCTGACACTTAGTTCGTCTGTGAAGAGAAGTAATGGATGAAAACAGAGGACGCCAGATGAAAGATCGTCTTAAGGCTTATGTTATTATCTCTCGCTGTTTTTTTTCTCCCTTTCTCAAGAGGGAGGTTTAATAGCTGGGACGCTACGACAGGCATCATAACAGAATTAACACTAAGAGGACATTTCATACCACTTATTTATTAATTGGGGGTCCTTTGAATAATAAGAAAGGCATTGGTGTGCTGTACAGCGGAGGAAAATCATGTATTCTGTCATTTATTGCCTGGAAAATGTGTTTTTTGATGAACTCAAACATCAATGATGTAATGCTTTAAGCTCTCTATACTTGTGACTTTGCTGACTGACTTTTTGTATAAGATTGTCAGCAGACCTTCGACACATTATCAACTTAAAACAACAGGTCTGATGCTTTATGGGCGTCTGAATATGATCCCAAAACCAAGAGCAATGCACACACACACACACCACGGCTCATTGCAGAGGAGAGGGAGTATTGGGCCGCAGCGTCACTGACGACAAAAGGCAGCAGGCGTGTGGATGTGTGCACGGACACCGGTGAGTGTGTGGACATTTGTGATACTCTGAGCCAGCAGATGTATGTAATTTCATTTAGGAGGGTGGAGCAGGGAGGGGGGAGCGACAGAGGAAAAAAAAGAGAGAGCGAATGAAAGAAAGCTTCAGGATTTAGCGGAATCGGGGGCTCGTGGATTACTGTAGTCAACTTTGAAACGGACGACACTCGGAGGGGGGATAAAGCCGGCGCTGACAGGTCATTGTGCTGCCTCGAAGTCAAATAAAACAAGCAAATAATAATGGCAAATATTAAGCTCCTGTGACATTGTGGCGAGGCGGGCTGGAAGACGAGGAGGGATTATAAAGCTATATCCCCCACCGCTAGCCAGCCAGCAGCTACCAGCCAACCACCAGCCGCATTTTATGAAAGGAGGGAGGGGAGGCGAAGGGAGGGAGAGGAAGGAGAGGAAAGAGAGAAAGGCAGGGAGGTCAGAGGAAAGGTAGGGGAGGAGAAAAGGAGGAAAGATGATGAGAAAATGGTGAATGTGGAAGGGAAAGGGGATGACTTGAGGAGGGAGGGAATGAGGGCGAGCAGGTGAGCGAATTCAAAGCAGAGAAAGAGAGAAGGCGATGGAGGGAGGACGAGTGGCGGAGGACGCTCGACAGCTGCTCAGCATCCTCCTCCCTTCACTCAACCTCTCCAGAGTTGAACTCTGACCTCCAGATACTGATGGAGAGACGGCGGTGTGTCTGCAGCGTTTTCTGACTGATTCAAGTCACATTTGCTGAGTCTAAGGTTTATTTGTTAGCTGGAACTTTTAAAAACCCATTCAAATGTAATATAAGACACATTTTACAGTGGAGATTGGATTATAGAGAACTTCATAGTCAATATTTTATTGTGCTATAAAACTGATTAAGTCAAGTCAATTTTATTTATAAAGCTTCAATTCATAACAAAAGTTATCTAATGACTCTTTTGAATTAGAGCAGGTTTAGACCTACTCTTTATTTACCGAAACCCAACATTCCCCCTTGATCAAACACTCGGTGACTTGGAGACAAACTGCCTTTATGATTAGTTTCATTATCGATTAATCGGCCCATTGTTTTGACGATAAATCAGTAAATCGTTTAGTCTCTAAAATGTCAAACAATGTGTAAAAATGTTCATCACAATTCCCCAGAGCCCAAAATGATGTCCTCAAATTGCTTCTTTTGTCCGACCAACAGTCCAAAGATGCTTCATTTACTGTCATAAATAACAACGAAAAGCAGCAAATCTATATATTGAAGAAGCTGGAACCAGGAAATGTGACATCTTTGCTTGAAAAAATGACTATAGTGAAAAAAAATGTCATTAAATTTTTTATTGCACCTCACTTATAGTCTGTAAAATATGAGAACATAGTGAAAAAGGCCAGAGAACATTTTTTAGTTTCTCATTTTGTCGTAAACCCAAATATTTTCAAATTCCAATCAGAAAATTACAGAAAAATCACCATATTTTTGAAGCTGGAATAAGATAGTGTTTGTCATTTTTGTTTGATAAATTGTTTAGATTATAAATTGATTATCACAACTGTTTTCTGTCTAAATAAACTTGCCTTACTTTGACTTATCAATTAATTAACTTATTTTTTTAGCGCTAATGTTTACATAATTTAATCAGCTCAATAGCTTCACTGTATTAGGTTATTGAAAGTAATGAAAGTAACAGGCAACATCCAGTAAAATTAGTTCAAGGCAAAGGCTGTTTCAGATTTATTAATCTAGAAGATTACTGAGGAGCTGTAGTCTGTTGCTCGATGCTTAATTCAAGGCTGTGATGCCAGGTTGGGGGTTTGATTCCCACTGGGACGACTGTTTTTCTAAAAAAAAGGCTCTACTGGCTGCACTGTAATGAGCGCGCCCACCAAATGGCATATGTTAAGAGTGACAACAACAGAGAAAAAACTGGTGAATGTTGTGTTGCATGAAGACAAATGGTGTAAATATCCCTGGCAAGCACTGCTGACACTGTGTCTGTGAATCCAGCCTTGGCTCACAGAAGCTGTGGATCCATGCTGGCTCTCAGGGGGCCATCTTGGATCAAAGCATCTGGCGGTTTGGCAGGTTGCATTCTGGGTCTTGCTGCTTGCCTTACACACCATTTCTCAGTGCTCAACACAGAGCGGGGCAGAGCAAAAAAACAGGCCAAAATCTGCTGAGACCGAAGCCGTAAGTTTGGCATCGGTGCGATGTTTGATCAGGACATCAAAGGATTAGTGAAACATGTCTGATGGAGATACACGGGGTTTCCCCACATACAGTAAACTTTATCGTCATTAATATCATGTGTGGTGTTACCTCAGCTATCAGTGTGGCTGCGATGGTGAGAAACACACAAGATACAATCAACTCACACACACACAGCCAAGATACAACTGATACACACATCCCGACAACCCCTCTATCTGATTGCCTGTCTCCCCCTTCTCTTGTTTCACTCTCTCTCTCTCTCTCACACACAAACACAACCGGGATACAATGACATGAGCTGCCGTGTGATGAGTGTCATCCTTCAGGTATGAAGAGAGGCTGGTTAGAAAGGGTCAATGTGTGTCTGTATACATCCATACGAGAGAACACAGAGAGAAGATGGAAATAAAAGAAAGGAGAGGAGATGGGGTGAAAAGACAGAGTGAGCCTCTATAGCCAAATAAGATTAAGATAACTATCTTGGCCCCGTTCCATTCAGTGTAGATAGGAATAATGAAACCCACCCTGAGGTGGTCAAACTGCTGCTGCTGCTGCTGCTGGTGGCCTGTGCTGGTTTTTAATTAAGTGTGTAATGCTGCTATGCTAGGTCTCGCTAGATGCAAGGAGTTGTTTTAATAAGTAAATATGTACCAGTGCGCACTGATCAAAAATATATCGGGTGCTCAATGGTGGCAAGAATAAAACATAAACAAAACTCCAGCACTCACTGATAACAGGTCTTCTTATTTAGTACCCGAGTTTCGTTTGTTATAGTTAATTGGCTGTTAACTACTCGTTAAACTTGGTGTCTTGTTAAAGCAACCTGAGGATATTCAATTCAAAATGATATCATACAGTGATAAGGAGAAATCTTCACATTTGAGTGGCATTTTTGCCGAATCAATGACATGAAAGATCAACAGATTAAAACATTTGTTGCGAATTAATTTTCCAACTGAATGGCAAAATGACTAATTGCTTCAGGGCGAAGCCACACCGGTCAATACTCTGACCTTCTAGTTACGGGACAACCTTCTGACCATCGGGACGCTTCTGAATTGCACATATTTGTTAAAATGCGATGAAACACGGTGACCGGATAAGCAGGAGATCCGGCGAGAAACAACTTCTCTCTGTGCCTTGAAGGAGGGAGCTTGGCTAAGAGGGGAAAATGAATGAGACAGAAAGAGAAAAACATTAAAAGCTGTGATCACAGCACGTTCATCTCATTTCTTATCCCACCATTTTGCCATTTAATCCAATAGCTGCTAATCCAATTTGTCTATCGGACATGTAAAAAGGCGGGGAGGAGGAGGAGGAGAAAGAAGGAGGTGGAGGAGGAGGAGGAGGGAAAGGGAGGAGATAGAAGCTGAACTTCTTCTCTTCTGTGTCCAAGTCACTTTCTGAATTGCGGTTTATTTAGGGACGAGCCGCACTTGTGCCTCTCCCGTCGCTCTCTCTCCACCCGACCGTCAAGCCCGTCTGATATCAGCGGGGATCAGGGAAGATGAAAGCCAAAGACGCATGAAAGGAAATGAGAAAAGAAGGAATAAAAAGAACAGGATGAACATTGTTTCCTGTGATTAGGTAAGAGCTCGTTAAAAGGCTGTCACTGCGGCGATGTGAATATGCATGACAGGGGCCGGCCTAATCAGAGAGGTCTGTGGCGAGGACCGGAGGGGGGGAGAATTGTGCGTAAGTAGCCTGCTGAAGACTTGATTTAATTAATGTGAGTGGAGGAGTGTCTTGTTAGGAAGGAGACACAGAGAGACTGAGAGTGTAGCTTGTAGAAAGAAAGGTTTCAGTGCCCATAAAACATCATCTAAAGCTTGCAGTGGTGGCGTTTCATGCTGGATTATGGCTGTCAAATTATACATCTAATCATCAGATTTGACAGCTTCCTCCCTTTCTCTCTCTGCTTCTTCTAATCAGTTCAACAGTTGCTGCACTTCACAACCCAGCAACATTACAACACTTGTGATATGTGTAAGAATCAGCCTCCTCCTCCACCTCAACCCCCCCCCCTCAATCTTCTCTACATTGCACATGTGATTTCTCCTGCTCTCCTCTATTCTCCTCTGCTCTCTACTGGAGTGGTGCTGAGGGCTATTTTTTCCAGGGAGTCTTGTTCGAGGCCTTTTTAGCCGCCCTCAATGGCACAATGGTCCCAGCGTATAGAGCAGATTCCTGCTTTATTGAACCTGTGTATAATGTCTGCTGAATGGAGCACATTAACCGATTCACACTCACCTCTCTCCCTCCCTCGCTACCTCCCCCCCAGATAGAAAAAAGGAGAAAAGTAAAATAAGAAAAAAGAGAAAGAGAGAGAGAGAAAAAAAACCTCCTCTCACACTGAGGCACAATGACTGCCTTTTCCACCGGTGTCATTTGTCAACCACTGCTTGCTTTACAACGTACAAAAGAGGCAAGAGAAGCAGGAGTGGGGTGTGACTGAGAGTTTTGGAGGCAGAGGGGTGAATTGGGGCTTTTCCATAATCATAAGTGGGGCTGCATAATTATTTGTTTCTAATTACACACTGTATTACTGCTGGAGGTCAATCTTTCAGTCAGTGTGGTGATTTTTGGAAAAGACTCACGCAGAGCAGCTGAATTAATTAAGCATGATCTTGTGTAATAATTTTTCTATCCATGTTTAATAATCACAAGAAACCAGCACGGGATGAATGTTAAAATACTGAAGTATCATTCAGTCCAAGAACAATAACGGCTTGAAATAAACACCTGTTGAAGTGTCACTGCTTCATTAAATGAGGCCAACTTTGGTCCTAAGATTAAAAAAAGGCTCCCCTGCATTTATGCAACTATAAACTGATTATGAATCAGTAAAATCAATGCACAGTTGTGCCTTTACATAAGCAAACTTCTCTTTATTACCTCGATGACTAGCCTAATGCTGCAAGCCAGTTGTACATTTGGTGACCGAATACTGATTGATTTGCATTTTTTAAGGGGACTGTTTATTTGCCATGTAGCCAGAAGCTGCCAGACAATAAAAGAAGAAATGACATTGTTTAATTTCTATAATTGGATACAGTTAATTTCTCATGTTTCACACAAGGGACTCGTGACTCTGTAGAGCAGGTGGAGAGCCTCAGTTCATAGAGACTGACGCCAGCACTACAAGTCTTCCTGGTGTGTGTATGTCATTGTAGCTTAGTGATTAAAGCAGTAGGGCTGCAATTAATAATTATTCTCATTATCAACTCTGTTAAATTAATCTGTTCGTCTATGAAATATCGTAAAGAGAACTGGAAGAGAAATCTTAACAAAAGTCCTGTATGTGTTGTCTTTGGGCAGCTGTGGCTCAGGCGTCAATTCAAAGGTCAGTGGTTCGATTCCCGGCTCCTGCAGTCTACATGTCGAAGTATCCTCACTGAACAAGACTGAAGCAAGATACTGAACCCCAAAACTAAGACCAATAATCATGATCATTATTGGTGCTTTTAATACCTTGCAAACGAAAGTGTCATTACAATTTCATCTGTTATTGTGCAGCCCTGATTCGTGAGCTCTGTTTCAAGGGGAGATGAACTACGGACGGCAGTAAGTAGAACTGCCAAAGCCTTTTTTAATGAGCAGGAGAGTGTACATACGCAGCGCCTATCATGTCACTGTTTGAACATTTGTGTTCAGAGACCATGTTAAACACAGACGATAGGTTTGTCCTGCTAATATGTTTCCTCCTCTCATCCTCCTCTCTCTTAAACACACACGCCTCCTTGATATCCTCTGCCAGCTCTCCAACACACACACACATACACACACACACACACGCACAAACACGCACACACCCTTGGGCAAACACGTTTGACCTCAGAGCTAACAGTAGACCAACCTCCAGACACCTCTCATTCCTCCACCTTAGAGGTGAAGAAGAGGTGGGGGCTCTGCAAACAGAGTTCACATAATAGACTCACTCTGGAGATGAAATGTTCATATTAGAGGTCTTCACTTTGCACACACACACACTTTCTGTTGCTTGTGCAGAGGGGTGAGGAGTGTATTTGCCAAAGAGCAATCATTTATGCAGCTTTTCTCCTCTTTCAACTCTCTCTACATTCTCATTTTAACTAAATTAAATGCGTGCTTGTGAGTTAAACGTACGTATTAGGGGTGTCGTGATATACCTATATTGACTATAGCTGTTATATCTAAAAATGAAATATTGATGTTAATAATTCCCTTGATAATATCCTGATCTTTCTGTTCTCACTTTGCCATTTTTCTACAGTCATGGTTACAGACTCTCTCCACGTCACTACACTCATATTTATGTGCCAAATAAGAGGCAAAACACACAGTAAACACAGATAAAGATGAATTTGACTGAGCATCATTATTTTTTTCAGCATTTTCTATAGATATTGCGATAGTATCGTTATCACAATATATAGTTGTGTTGTGAAAATCTGATATGACAGCCCTGATGCGTATTTCATTCTTGATGCTGCCAGGGTCCTCTCAGTCAGAACAACGACAACAGAAGTTGTAGTTTGATGAGGTCGTACAGTAGCGTGGGATCATGGGAGTGCTGTCTCCGTTGGCGAAAAAAATCTAGTGCGAATCAGGCAGAAACATTCATGGAAGAGATTATGTGTTAAAGTTTTATTCATGTTATGTTTAGTCACATTTGCTGACCTCCTCTTTAACTCTCTGATGTATCATTGATGTTTCCCCGGAAGTTATAGCGAAAGGCGACAAATGAAACGCACTGTTACCTTATATATATATTAAGGATTGATCTGGGTTTGCAAGTACACAATTCAACAAAGGTCTAGTTGTTTTTTGGAAATGTCTTAATGTGGAAATGTTACATATTAGGGGTGTCACGATATACCGATATTCACAATAATAATCTGTAATAAAAAATCTGATATCTTGACAGCCCTACCACATATTATATCTTTAACTGACTATTAAATAAAAAGGAATACAGTGAGTTCAGCTTGGAACAAAATAAATCACATTTCTGGAGTATTTTTCTGTTTGTCTAACAGAACCAGCCAAGCTGCGACAATCACACAAATACAATCCTCCCTCTCCTTAACTCAACCCCCACATCTCCTCCCTCCCTCCCTGCCTCCCTCCCTCCCTCCCTCGCCCCACTCCATCAAATTGTGTTTTTGCTACAAATCAATAAACATTATCAGAGAGTGGCAGACTATGGGCTGGTGGAGGCAGCCTCTGTCTGTTAAAGCCCAGACCGCCCTGTCTCTATCACAGCCTGGGCGAGAAGGCCAAGACACACACAAGAAAGGTAGAGTCCAACAAACACACACACACACACACACACACACACACACACACACACACAAACAGAAAAATACATATAACATCGACGCGGGAGCAGAACACATACATACGGACATGCTCGGTGATCAAACAGCGAGTCTTTGGTGCATTACAGTCCTACAGGGAGCGATTTCTCTCACCCAGACATACAGAAACACAGACAGTAGGAAACAATCAGAGCGAGCAGACTGGAGAAAGAAAGGAACAGCAGTGAAGCATTGAGGTGTTTAACAATAATCCTAACAGTACAGCACAGGCTGTTTAGACCACTCCACTCAACGTCAATAAGAAATTAAAAGAAAAAACTATGACGGCAACAGCGACTTTAAACACTCCCCAACCCATTAGGCCGCTGTATCACTACTCTATGCTTGTCAGCTCGCTTTAGCTTTAGCGTCAGAAAAATCCGCGCTCTCTCAGAACCATTTAACTGAGCTCTAAATAAGATGATTTTCAACCTGTCCCCACTTAGCTTGGGGCTGGAAAAGGAAAATCAGGGGGCCTGCCATACACCATTTCTCAATTACCGTTCTCATTATTGTCACCAGTGTTCATTACAACTATTATCATCCTCCCTTTTCTGCTGCACCCCCCACTTTAGGCTAGCTTAGGCCGTTGTGGCTGTCGCGTTGGATGAAGAGAGGGAGGAGAGCGGCAGAATCGAGAGCTTTTTGCGAGGCCGAAGCACTTCAGGTAATTAATATAGCAAGGGGGGGCAGATGAGAGGAGACTGAGAATATGTGAGTGTATGTGCGCCTGTGTGTGTTTTTGCTGAAATGCCTGATTGGGGAGCTCACCTGCCGATACCCCCTAAAAGGTATTTCATTAGCGAGTCTTTTACCATACAAGCAGAGGAACAAAGCCTCGGTTACGCCTGTCTCCACTCCAACTCAACGGGGCCCTCCAGGACGCCTGTAGCTGTGTGTGGGAAGAGCAAAGAAGAGTGGAGGAGCAGGGAGGAGAGGCGAGGAGAGGCTATCCCCGTTCATAATCTCATGACAAAAGGCAAAAAGGCATCATCCTATTAACAGCGTGATCTTCACCAGCTCATGCTAGCTCCTTTCCACAGGGGGCTCTCTTTTATTATTAAGGTGAGTGGGTGATAGGCGCCTCCCTATTAGCCCTGGAACAAGAGTAGGTATGGAGGGGGAGAGGAGAGAGGAGAGACCCCATGCTAGGGTCCTGTTGGTGCCTTTTTCTAGTCTTCAGAATGAGAGCCTTTGCTTGGACCTTCGGGGGCTGCCTTCTATTAAGCTCCAGTGATACAACACAAAGTGGGAAGATTCTTCAATCAAACACCTCGACACCAGCGGTGATGCTCGCTGGGAAAACATCTCCAGCTCCACCTGACTGACGTTACTCCTCAGCACCACTACAGCCATTAACGTGTCAGGGATCAGCCATTAAGAGAACCTGATATATTTTTATTTTATTTTCTGGTGCATCAACTTATAAAGTCCTGTGCATTTTGATTGATACACATCTACACGACTACATAAATAAACTGAATATGCATGTTAACTCACTCACGTGTCGCTGTTTCTCCGCCTCTGTTGCTAAAAGGACGTTAAAATTTGACAGAGGCAATTACTGTAAATGCATCAGTATTTGCATTTCTTCAACGACTTCAACGGTTACGGACACAGACCTGAAGTATTTAAAAGGGTGGGGTGAAGGGGAAATTTTTGTTTTAAGCCGGGTATCCAACAGCAGAAGTGCTTAAATAGTCAGTGTGTGTGTGAGAGAGAGAAGGAGAGAGAGAGACCAGTGAGAGGAAGAGAGATTAGTCTGTTTTTCTGTTTGAGTGTTTTGTCTTCTGCTCAGTGGGGGTGCTTGCCTCTAGCCTCAGGTTACACAGGGGAATTGTGGGAAGGAAAGTAGCCTGAGCTCTGTTTGTGAATGACTTGGTGTTAAAATGTGCTGAAGCTACTTCATACAAAATCACACACAGATGAAAAAAAAAAAAAAAATTCTCCTCAACCTGAATTCTACCTCAATCATACATTCCTAAAAGTTATTCTGGGAGAAAACACTTCCTGCATACTTTTTCCTCCTACTGGTAGTGTACAGCATCTTACGTAATAACTTTATAGCCATTAGAAAAAGTGTTGTCCCAGTTTAAAATTTGACTTCACAACTGGTGTCTGTAGCTTATTTTAGACATTTGTAATGTCGCTAACTTAGAGACTGAAGCTTATAATACACTTGGACTTAGAAACATGTATACGTAGATATCCTACTAAGTTAACTAAGGTTAAGGTTACTTTATCTGTACCTGTAGGTAGTTTTGGTTTGCAGTAGAAAACAGGCTTCATCTTGACATACACTTTACAAACAACACAACATGATAAAACAAAAGTACTCAGTGCTCCACTAATCAGGACTTAAAGATATAATATGTAATTATAATGTGTTATATATCTTGTTGAGTTGCGTGCCTACATTATCCTAAATGTTTTCAACAATGTTCGAACGCAGGTCTGTAATTTCAATCAAGGTAATAATGAGTTTCATTCAATCGCATTGTCGCTACAACGTCCAGGAGAGAGTCAGCGAGTGAGGAAGGAAGAGACTTAAAACTTAAAAACATTACCTTTGTCCGTGAACGTTTCTGTCTAAATCAGCAATGGTGGTTATTTAACAATAAAGACAACAACTCCCATTATCTCATACTACTTAGATCTTGTGTTTTGTTTTGATTGGGAAAATTATATACTGTCTCTTTATTAAGAGAAATAAATAACCACAAGACTAAATAAGGTAAATTTAAAATAAATAAATAGACATTGCGTCTTTATGACTTATTGATGTGACTGATGGCTGCTGGAACAAACATTTTTTGCACCACTTTGTTCTCCTCCTTTGGGACTATTAACCTCCATCCAGAGGGAAGAAGCTGAAATTCACTGTGACGTCATTTAAAAATCGAGCTGGTTATCCACTGAAGCTGTCTGGTGTACAGGGAAGCTGCTTCTCCACGTGCACACTTCAATTAGCAATTTCACATCAATGTCACGCGCTTTGAATATTCAAGACATGTATGGATAAAAGAAACATAGTCTTACTGTGCGACTACTCTGCAGAGCACACACTCACTCTCCTGCATAAAAGTCCGAATTTAGCTAATTTAGTGCGATAGAGAGAACTTTGAGGGACCTTTAAAAGGTATGTCAAAGTACAGATACCGAAGAGATGCACTCCTTCCAACTCCACCGACTTACAGCCGGCTACACACACACACACACACCTCCTCTCATCATCATCATCGTCCTCCATTCTCCTCTGTAGCCCAGTAAAAAGCCTGTGATGACCTGGGTGTGTAGCTTATTAACCTCCCCATCAGTTCTTATCAGCCAATGAATAGCCCAGTCATCTGCTCCTCCTCCTGAATCTAAGGGTGAAAAATTTCTCCTCACGTCAGGGCTATAATTCAATCCACACACAAATCATTTAAGGTGCGCGCACACACACACACACACACACACACACACACACAGGCACATACACAGACACACACACACACACACACACACAGAGGGAAGGGGATCAGTGGTAACATTTTGTCAACCTTGGTCCTGGTGAGCTTCCAAGACTGGTGTGGACCAGATGTTCCTGAAATTATCAACAATTGGAGGAAACAACAGAAGGGGTGTACATGGTGTGTGTGTGTGCGTGTTCACGTGGGTGTACTTGTGTGTGTGTGTGTGTGTGTGTGAGGGCCAGAATAAATTAATAGCTGATTTCTCCCCTTGCTTTGATGGCATTAAGAGCCCTCTTCTTCTCAATGTGCCGCGTTAAATGCTTTTCTCTCCTTCTCCCTTTCCCTCCGTCTCTCCCTTCTTTTTTTTTTGACAAGCAGGGCCACCCAGCAGAAAGCAACTGATGCAAAACGCCGGAGTAATCCCCCCCCCCCCCCCTCCATCCACCGCCGCCACCACCACCTCCACCCCTCCCGCTATCTTTAGTCTTTGACACAGTAGCCATTATCTGTGGGATTTAGTTAAACCAAACCTTCATGTATTTGTTAGGCCCTGGGTTCGTTTTCTCCTCTGACTGCTCTGCTTGAGTGTGGCCGGGCTGAGGGGACTTTTTTTTTCTTTTCTTTTTTCTCACATGATCAGTACAGCGAGCAGGGGACACATGAAGAGGGGGTCTACGATGCCATCTAGCTGGATCCTTTCTGGATCCTCTGAGCTGAAATTTGTAACTTTGTTTTGACTGCTGCAAAAACACTAAACCGCGTCTTAGTCTTTAAAGGCCTCAACATGATAATTTTACTACTTTATTTTACTGCAGACTGAATATGGACCAGGAAAAACAACGTAATTTTTTTTTCCTGTGAAACATTTGTCAAATGAAAGATACAAAACTACTTGAACTAAACACAATCTGCAACAGAACTGGATGTTAAACTGAATTAAAACAATACCGACGTTGTGAATTTCTTACTGAATTAAGATTAATCTAATCACAGTTATCAATAAATAAATTAATTAATTAAACAAATAATAATGACAAACCAACAACGCCACACCTGAAGTTTAACCCGCCAAAATCAGCCCTCGTTCAGGGATGGAAATTCATACGATTTTATTGATACCAATCCCCTAATCGATTCTGCTTATCGGTCTGATTCTTTATAGATTCCCTGTTTCCCTGTTGCTAATGCTAATATAACACAGGATATTTACCCTCTGTAACGGGCGTGTTCGTTTGGAAGCTGTGGCACTAGGGCAGAGATAGTCAAATTATGGCATTCCTGGCGTTTTAGCAGGTAGAAAGATAATTCAGTATATTGCGGTGTTTCTTTCTTTACTTGGAAAGTAAGTACTTTACAAATAACTAGCACTGGTGTCATCTTACTTTGTGAAATGAAGCCACACTTTGGACCTTTTCTTCCTCTCTACCATGTAAAGATGGGACAATATAGATTTAATAGCGAATTGTGATAAAAACACTCAGGATAAGTTGATTGTGGTGACTTTCGATTATCGTGATAATCATGAATATAATAAAACTGTGTCGCTCACTGACGTGTATTCCTACAAAGGTGAAGCAATACTTTTTTCTTTTGTTTCTTAACAACGTGTAAGCTATAGTTAGCTACAAGTGATTCCAGTATTTTTGAGTGCCATTTTAAGAGTTTACAGCATATTGGGATAACACTGTGAATCAGAAATATTGTGAAGAAATGTTCATATCGTCCCATGCCTACTGCCATGACTCCCTCTTGTTGCAAGTTTCCAGCAGCGTAAACGGACAAGTTTGACATCATTGTTTAGCAACATTCAGAAAAACATGCAGGCATTGATGAAAGGAATTCATAAGCTCGGAGGACTACGATGATGATGGAGTTGAAAATTTAGAACCGGTTCTCAACTGGAACTGGTTCCACCGATTCCCATCCCTACTCGTCTTATACTATATTAAACCAGACAAACGTGTAAAAAGCATGTCAGCACTTGAACTGTTGGCCTTAATTACCCTCTCACAGCATCTGTATCCGCATGCATGTTGTCCGATATGAAAATGATCTTTTACATAATGCAGAAAAAGATGCCTGGGGTAATTTATAATCATTGACTTTTCAGTGCACTGATGTCATTTTAGAAAATACATTTTATTGTTAAGTCACACATCAAAGATGTCATCAACTGATGTACTGGGAAGAGAAAAATGTGGCTATTTCTCATGATATATTGTACTGTACGGGCCCGTTCTAGAGCAAGCATTAGCTATAGAGGTTTAGCCCGTCTTCCAGATTGTGACTTGTTTTTACTCCCAGCTCACACCCATAAAACCAAGCTAAACACTGAGGCCTTCCTCTCTGCCACATGCAGCTGCAGAGCTCAGAGCAGTGTTATGGAATCACTGTTGAAATTTGCAGATAAGCCGGGGCTCTGTGGGGCTAAGCTAAGGTTAAGCCAGGTGGTTTAGCTCCCTGAGTATGTGTTTACACACACACTGAGGTGTGAACCATTTGGGGAGCTTAGAGGGGCGGAGAAACATGAGTTGATTTAGTGCTAGTGTAAACCTCAGTACCTGTTGATGGTGTTAATTAGGACAGCTTAACACAAACAGCAGTATCAGGGTTTCTGATGCGGGCCAGGAGTCAGATTTAACATCCGTCAGGGGAATACACACTGGTAGAGTTGGGCTACGTATAAAAACTATACATTACACAGATATTTAGTCTTGCCAACTTATTCTTTCATAACACATTTCATGATTTAAATTAAAAATGTTGCCAATTTTACATTTTTATGTAGGTTTAGTTCTTGTACTTGTAAAGGGTTTTGCACATAACTTCAGATTCCTGTGAAAAACACTGCTGAGCCATTTTTATTTTAAAACAGAAACATATTACATATTTGGTTTATTGTATTCTTGACTTTCACAGTACTTGTGCTATCTTTTTCTCTTACTATGTTGATTGCAACCGTTATGCACCAAAGGCAAATTCCTCATAGCGAGAGCCTACTTTGCAATAAACCTGTCTGATTGGTACAGAAACTCAGCAAATTTGTTGGTACTAGTATAGCAAAAAATTCTCAGACATCTTTGAGATAATCATTCCCATTTAGCTTCAAACACTGGCCCTCATACAGGTCAAAACACTTAAAAAGGCTGTTATATTTATTAGTAAAGGAGAGAGAGAGACGAGCGGGTAGAGAAATTTCTGAATGAAAAAGTGTGAGTGTGTGTGAGAGAGCAGTGATAACCCCCAGTGGAGGACCCCCCCTCAACCTGCTGACAGACAGCTGCAATCTTTTTAGCATAAGTGGCTCCGCCTGCTCCATTAGCAAAGAGAAGGAGGAGGGTGTGTGTGTGTGTGTGTGTGTGTGTGTGTGTGTGTGTGTGTGAGGAGGGGAGAGCTCGACCCCCCCTGGGGTAGATGTTAGAACAAATTTGAGGGGTGTCATATTACACGCCTTGTGACAAGAGGCAGAGGGGAGGTGAACGATGAATTTGCTTGATGAATTAATCTGAGGACCAGTAATGGCTCCGCTAACAACATTAGTCATCCTTCATACATCTCATGTGCTGCGATTCACTAGTTTCTGCCCTCGTCCGCCTCCGTTACACAATCATCGCATCCTCTCCTTCATCGTCTTTTCACTCCCTGTCTGTCTCTTCTTCCTCTCAGAGGGCAACAGCTCAATAAATTTAATATTTTGGTAAAAACCTGCACTGTTTAAAACTTTACAGCTCCGGAAGACTGTTTGGTTTGTTTAATACGCTCCCTAATTTACATTGCCCCTAATGTGTTTGTAAATGTATTGAATAAATCCCCCTGCAGCATTACATTACAGCTGACACCAACACCAGGCTGTTACTGCCACTGGCCATGGCTCAAGCTTTGATTCAATACACAAATGCAAAATTGCTGTGTTTAAATAGATATTTAAATGGAAATGTATTGGGAAAGACAGCTGTTGGTATTTGTAGCCTGGAGTGCTCATTACAATGGGAAATGGGGAGGAGTGTGTATGGGGGGGTGATGACAACGGTAGCATGGCGAGCAGCTGCGTTAGCAAGTGAATGGTGTAATTACTGGCCAAACCTCTGTCATTAACCTGCTTTGTCGAGTGCCACCACATCCGTTACCATAAGAAAGCCTTGATTAATTGACTGCAAGGTTGAAATTCAATTATGTCATTGGGCTGCGATTTGTTAACTAAATAATAATCAACCAGATAAAAAACAACAACATCAGAAATAATTATCCCTGATGAATCTGAGTGTATATGAGAAAATATAAGTGAAGCAAAAACAGGTGGATTAAAATGTGTCAGCTTCACTTTAAAACGATAAATTAACCCTTAAGATAAAGTTATATTAAAGACGCATTCAGCTACAGACAAACACAAGACAATCCAACAAAAATAAAACACTGCAGCTGCGGTTTATTTGATTGTGTGCATCACTGTGCTGCTTAAGAGTGTGTAGCTGAGTGTGCAGTCTTCTGTGTGTGTTTGTTAAAGTGTAACTTGTGTATTCAGTGCTTGTGTGTTTGTATGTCTGTGACGATGTGTTTGGCAGCTTGCAGCACGGTTTGTTGGACCGGCTGCTGCATGGGGTCTCAGGCAGAGAGGCGGCTGATGAAAGCACTGGCGGGATGCTCCAATAAAGAGCAGATTATCATAAGCGGCCATTGTCCACCTCCCAATTCTCTCCAACAAACCCCCCCCCACCACCACCGTCCCCACTTACTCACCCCTCTGCTGAAAATGTTAATCGGCCCTATCGCTGGCAGGCTGTGGAAAGGAGGAGTGCTTGGCCCAGGCAGGACAATTTCAACTGATTTAGAGGAAGCGTGGAAAATGACAAAATCATCAGGAAGAAAGACAGAATGATACGGAGGACAAAATGAGAACTAGCCAGAATAATTCCTGCTCTAGTTTACAAATTTAACTTGTGCGTCTTCTGGGACGTGGCGAGCAGCTACACCCCCTTCGCCTCCGTCCCAACAAACTCCCTCCTTCCCTCCCTCCCGTTGACTCCATCCACCCAGCTCGTTTTATCTGAAGATTCTCAGACAATGCCTAGAGGATCCCGTTCCCTAATCTTCCTAAAAATCCCCCTTTCATCCCCACTGTTAAAGAATGTATGAAAGGCTGACACCGCGCTGGAGAAAAGAAGTGGGGGAGAAAAAAAAAAGAAAAAGAAAAAAGAAGCGGTGCACATCTGGGAGTGAGGGTGGTGGTGTCACTGTGCTGGACTGGGGGGGTGGAAGGAAAACAGAAAGCACATGGGAGGCAGGAGCTCAGCAATTGGTCGCTTGTGCAGAGTCCTTGCAAGTTGACTAATTAAATTGTTTTGCTGCTCAAACATTCAAATGGCCGAGGAGATTAAGGGCATGAGCGGGAATGGGAGTGTATATGTGTGTGTGGTGTGGGGGGGGGTGTTAATCTGTGTTCTGACCCAGTTGAACCTTGGAGTCACACACACACACACACACACATTTTCACACAAAACAAAAAGCTCAAATCCTTTGTTTTGTCCCCTCAAAGGCACGAAAAAGGCAATGGGTTTTAAAGGAGTGATCCCAAGATTTCTTTTCTTCCCCATAGGGAAGAACGGCGCATTTGCTCCTGAAGTGAATTCGAGATGACCACAAACACATTCCACCGTGGTCTGATACAAAACCATTCGATTGAAAGTGAGTGCTCTTTTCGTAACCCTGACAACAACAACAAGAAAATGACCAAAGGCTTCAAAAAAGGGAGCACATCTTCTCTTGGCTGTGTCTATCTCAGTTGCCATGAGCTTAGCTTACGAGCTGGGGTCTGTGATTATGGATAAACAATAGTCGCAATCTCTCTGCTCAACAATTTCAATCACAATTCACACAATAGACAAGCCTTCAGCATAGCCTGGGTTTATTTTCAAGTCTGCCTTTATTGGGAGATTCAGGAGGTTGAGCCTTGTTGGAAGCTTAATGTTACTTGATTCTTTTTCAGAAGTGCACTGACGAAACATTTTTTTTTTCTTAAACTAACAAATGTAAAAATGTAGCACCTGAAAAACAAAGCCAACACTGATTAAAGCCAACACCAAAACCTCTCTGCCTCCATCTTTGAGTCTGTGAACTGGGGAGGGTATTATAGTCTAAACACTTTTTCTTCTGTCAGTGCTGAAAGATTAGACTGGTTATCCCATTAAAGTTGGTAAAATGCCATTCTTGTGTCTTTAAGCTCTCGTATAGGAGGTCAAGATGAGTCTGCCTGCGCTTACAAGGCGGGCACGGATGTAATCTGCCCAAAGTTACAATAATTAATGTTAAGCTTCTTCAGCAATACGTTTGTGAAAGAACTGGCACTGATAATATACTTAAAGCTGCACACGCTGTTTGTGTTGCCGCAACAAGACAAGCAGGGCTTGATGTGCATGCGTATATGTGAGTGTGTGTGTGAGAGTCCCAATGCCACTCACGTAGCCCAGCTTAAATCTTTAGTCAAACTATAAGCTGATGCTGCCACAATGCTGGATTAGGACGACAGGCATGGGAAAAAGAGTGAGAGGCCGGCTCATTCGGTGCTAAGGAAATATAAACGTAACACTCTGACAATGATGCCTGCACCCCATCGCCATTAGAGAACACATTAGCAGCCTGGAATATGGCTTTAAATGAAGGAAAATAAATTAAATCATCTGCAGATTCCAGTTTTAAGATATGAGAGTATTATCACTTAATCCCCGATAATGGCAAATAAAACAAAAATTACAATTAGATGTATCAAAATGTCCCCGCAGGGCTTCAGGGTTTAGAGCCACAGGTTGACGTTTAAGCCGTTCACATTCTGCAATCCTCCACGCCAAGTCAAGACCCGCATCCCCTTCCAACGTGAAGGCATTGACAGTCCGGTCTGTCCCTTTCTCAGATACGGAGGGGGATAGGCTGCATGTGTAAAGTACATTAAGCTCTTGCTGGATCCCTCCTTGTGCCATTCTCCTCTCGTCGACTCGCAGACACAAAGGCAGATTAAAGGAGCGCGCGCCATAAAAACCCTGTGTCAATCTTATCGGCTTCGAGTGCAATTTTTAAACATATGTTAATCTGGGAGAGCTAAAACTCATTCTCTCCTCTCTCTGCTTGTTTATCTCTTATCAAATGCGCAGTAGGTGAGAGGCAGCTTTGCGGTGCGGCTAAGTGCCATTATTTGGATAATTGCGTCCATTGTTGCGGGTTATATAGCTATTTGAAATGGGAGGTGTGTGTAAATAGGTGCAGGGGCCAGGTAGGGGGCGGTTGAGATGGGGCCAGGGGATTTTCTACGACGGCTACATGACGCATTTGAATGCTTCTTCGTACCTCAAGCTGAATTTTCAATAAGGAGTGTCTGATATGTTTTTTTTCTGAGCAACAATACCTTTAGAAAACTAACAATGCCAAGGTCAGAAGCATTACATGAATAGATACACAGATGGAAATTAGCATGGTAGTGACGCCATCAAAAGTTCAAGCTGTTTCTTTGTGTTGGCTGTATCGTACTTAAAAAGTTTTATACTACATCTTTAGGACAGCCAGGCAAAACGAATGACGTATGTGTAATGAATACACTGATGCACTAACATTCGTTCTCATTTAATCAATAAACTCCTACAAATGTTGGGTGTGTTGCAGGAGGTGAACGTCCTCCTAATGTTGCATGTGTGAAGGACAGTGCTCCCAGTGGTGCAAGAATAACAAGTTCATTAGTCGAGGGGGGGCGCCGCAGGAATTCAAATTCCCCCCCGACCCGGGCCAGGCCTCTGATTGGCTGGCTGCGTCGGCATGGCGAGACTCATTAGAGCCCAGCAGTAATTAAGAGTTGTTAGAAAGTGAATTCTCCAACCGCAGATTAGAAAATTAAACTATTTACTGATTACATATTAATAGAAGACAACAATGGCGCTTGCCATAAGCTTGGAAGGCAACCAAGGAATAAATCTGTGTACTTAATTACCATAAACAATGGGGGCATAGAAATGGAGTTTTATGCACACTCCCTCCTGTAATGTGTCTGATATCAGAAGACACTTGACAATTCTTGTTCAATTATCTCTATTATTTAATGTGCTGTGAACTGCCTCTGAGTAAATAAATTAACCACCCCAATTACTTGGGATTCATCTGGGGAGGGCCGCCGCGTAATAGAAAATGCCGCAGAAAGCTGCATTGTGCCCAAACCGGGGGAGAGAAGGGGGAGGAGAGGAGGAGATGTGTGGAAAAGGAGGGAGAGCAGGGGTGAGAGAAAGGAGACAGAAATAAAGATTCACAGGGATAAAAAGGAACTGAGCAAATAAAAAGTGATGCAGAGAGGCAGAGAGGGTTGAGAAAGAAAAGCGTAAGAGGAAGACACAAAGAGAGAAAAAAGAAAAACGAATACTGATATGGGAAGAACAAAAACTTAAAACAGGAAGAATAAAAAAATTTGACTTCATCCTTGTGGCAAACATTACACATGCATATATAAGCAGAAAGACAAACTCTTTACTTAGAGAAGAGAGGGAAAAACACAGCTGAGGGAATGACAAAGCATGTGATATCAAAGAAGGGAATACTGAGGACCAGCAGAGCTCAGTGGATCTTCCCAGGCTTTCTGCTGCTAGAGCAGAGAGATGAACAATCAGTCATGGGTCAGTCGGTCTGTCTGTTCACATCTGCCCATCAGTCCTGCAGCGCTGTGCGCTACCACAGCACCGCTGCACACTGAGCTCACCCAAACTTACCTCAAGAGGTCTGAATCATATGATCATATGCACTGCTATGACATCCACCCTGCTTAGAGAGTCAGCTGTGTGTATGAACAAACTACACATAGTCCTAGATATGATCTACACACATACACGTTCTTAAACAGGTGGATAACATATAAACTTGTTCAGAATACACCAAACTCTAATGTACCGTTAACCTTTCAGTGGAAACTTTGTTTTAAGAGGTGATCTCTCATCACATGAATAAGAGCGACGGATTCCTCTCTTAAATACATCCACTGAATTCCTCATTATCTAATCTTCCTTTGAGATCACATCTGAAGTCCAGCTCAATTAAAACAGCGGAGCGTGATGCTGAATTTTATTTCTGTCCGAGCCTTTCTAAGAAAGGCTCTCAAAACCTCAACTCTCAAGTCTGTGGATGTTTGGTATTTCATAAACAAAAGATCAAAGAAGGAAGAAAGAAGAAAGAGGTGGGCTGCTTCCAGGTGTTAATGGATGAACTGTGTGCTAATGTGTGAAGCAAAAGGCCTGCATGCTCAGTCAACTTTACTTGGACAAAATATGATTTTTCTGCAAACAGAGACATAGATTATGATGATGTCAAAACACAGAAGCTGTGCAAAAACACACCTGTCTCATGTGACAGGTGATGTAGTTCAAATGCACGAGTTGTGCTCGAACTGACAAGCAGGAAAAGACAGAATTTCAGTACTTTCATTATTACAAGTGCATGGAAAATATTGGTGTTTTTCGTCCCATTTACTTTGGGCAGATGCACAAGACTAGTGGAGGAAGTTGATAAAGGTTGGTGGTGGATTTCACAACCAGGTATCAGGTCACATGTTTTAAAAAAAAAAAAATGGTGCCAACAACTTGCACTAAATAAGCCTGTGAACAGCAGGTTCTGTTGAACTTTAATCACAACTTTTATTGCCATCCAAGGAAGGAGCTGATCTGTCCCAAACTTCAACCAGACAGCGAATGAGATATAGGGGACATTAAAGGACCGCTGGACATCGGCTGGCAGAGTAAAAAATATCAACATTTGCTGTTAGCTGGTGGTAATTTCTCACTATGTCCCCAAGTACAGGCTCCAGTCAGATGTGATGGATCAATACGGGATGTTTTGCTTACAGCCAATCAGCCAGAACTTCAATCAGACATTCTGGGTCCAGAGAGAAATATCTATCATCTATGACAGCCTATAGAAAGGTGACCTCAGTTGCCGAGGTGATAAAGGTTACTTTAGTTACCACCTGTCACTGGCGCATCTCGCTCTGATGCCTCCAGACCTCGGCCTACAGGCACAATCCATAACCTATTGGATGAGTCTCTGGGATAAGTGCTGCAAAATGAGATATGGAAACAGAAATACACTTTCAGGAAGTGAGAAAAGGGCTCAAAATCATATGGCAACTTTTTTCAGATTTTTGAAAAGCAATGCCAGTGTGGAATTGGTACTAATTTGAGGGTGCATGTTTTTAATTCTGTAATGAGCCATAAATATCGACTGATGCCTCACAGTTAAACATGGCTGCCATTTACTGCTGTTAAAGAAAACTATAAGCACCACTGACCAAATATAGCACTGGAAAACTACAGGTTTTTTAAAGTATATAATACAACATATCACTAATATTTATTGTACTACATCACCCAGTCGTCAGTGTGTTGATGTGTGGAAACCACATTTTCTCGATTTCATTCCCCACTGATGTTATGAAGGGGTGAAAAGCAACCAAGGTGAATTTTCTCTTCGTGATATCCTTTTATTATTTTGTCCTCGCCTTCCCTGTTGTCACCCTCTTCCTTCTCTAGTGAATCATATTTTTTCAGGAGGGGACCCAAGTATATATATATTTATATAACTATATAAAGAGAAATCTTTATGGCTGAAGGTGTTTGGAAGTAAATAACCTGGCGTCTTGCTGGCTAGCGGCTGGTTTATCAGTGGGTGAAGAAGAAGAAGGAAAAAACAGCCCTTCAGATTGACACAATGGCGTGCGCTCCGACAGGGGAAGAGGGCACAGAGGCAGGAGGGAGGCGAAAAGGAGGAGAGCGAACACAACAAACGGAGGGGAGATAGTCTCGATATCAAGACCCAAATGGGATGGGGAAGGTGAGCGCAAATCCCACCGCCCCAGTTCCCTTTTTCTAAAAACCTCCTCTTCTATCCTTCCTGTGTTGCTTTTTTAGGATTTTGGGGGCTAAATCCACCGAGGTGGGTACCGATAGATCAGGAAAAAAGCATGAGAGCTGCTACTAAATTACTACTGTAGCTACACGCTCAGAACGTTTGCAAACATAAAAAATTTTACACTTCCTGGATCCATGTTGTCTTTTTTTTCCAGCAGCATTCTTTGGTGAGGAATGGGATGGTTTAGTATCACAAATGGGATGCTATTCTCCAATTTCAGTTAGGGACTTAACGGAGCCAAGGCCCCTCTTTTGGCTCGGCACACTGTCTCATGTCTTAACAAGGCTTTACCCCCGGCCAAATCTTAAATAAAAACCTTCCGAATCTGGCTCCATACGCCAAACCAGATTGCACTTTGTATGCGCGGGTGTGTAAGCATTTGTGTGTGTCTGTCGTGGATTTGTGAACTGTGTCAGTGCTCATGTTGTGTTGTCTCGTGATTTTTTTTTTTTTTTTTTTTTTTTTTTTAACATTTCCCTCTCTCCTCCCTTTAACTCACCCCCGTCTTTCCTTATACAGCATATCAATGAAGGCCAGATATGTACTAGGGGAAGGAGGGTGTATGTGTGTAGCCGTGCATGGCTGAGCGCACTGTTCAATAGTGTGGAGGCTGGCTGGCTGGCTGGGGCCGCGGCTGGCAAACGGCTGCAGCGGAGACTTCGGCTGGGGCTCCGCTATCGCACCCAGTTATCGTTTCCCCCATGAAGGGCTCCCTTATCACCCCAGCCCAGAGAGGTCTCCCTTCTTCTCCCATCCCCGAGACACACTCCCCCTCTCTCTCCCTCCCCACCCACCCTTTCCCTCCCTTCTCCACCCTCCTCCTCCTCCATCCCCTCCTTTCATATCCACCCAGCGCTCCGTCGTGCAACATTCAACCGAGAGGGAGGGGAGAGGGAGGGGGGGGGAGGCTTCAAAGATTCTCTCTCACACACATAAACACACGCACACACAAACTCCCTGAGTGCACATGCGTGTGTATGTGCGTGCGTACGCTCAATTTGCCAAAACAGTTTTTCCAGTGTAATTGGGCTTGGGGTACCTGTGTCCATGAGATAGCGCAGCCTCTTCTCCACGCGAGCTGCTCGGGCGTCTATGTGCCTCTGCTCGCTCTCCAGTGCAGACAGCTCCCCAACCACATACTGACTGGTGTCTTTGAACGCCTTCTGTCAACCAGAGAGAGAGAGCGAGAGAGAGGGAGAGAGAGAGAGAGAGAGAGAGGGAGGGGGAGAGAGAGAGGGAGAGAGAGAGAGAATGGTTACGAGAGAAAAGGAAGAGTAGTGCGATATAGCATTAAACAGAGAAAAAAGGATAGAGGGATGAGACGGGATGAGGGAGAATAGAGAAATACAGAAATGGAATGACGCAGAAAGGTAATGGTGATGGAAAAAACAGAAGAATGAAAAAGAAATGAAAAGATATAAAGCAGAGGGTGGAGGAGAGTGAAAATGTATGAATAGATGAGCACAGTGTGTCCACAAGTCTTCCATGCTTAAAACAAGAGAGAGAATTTCACTCGAGAAGCTTACTTTTACTTTAATAAATACAAATAATGACTAACTGTTGCTGTCTCTTGTTTTAGTAAATCTTTATTCATGTGAAACAATCAAGATAACACATAATAACCAGCCCTAAACATGTAGGGAAGTGAAAGTTCAACCAGAAGGTTGTAGTGAAGCCTGCAAATTACAAAATCAAGTAGAAAAATCAAACAGGCAGCATCAATCTCTTTAAATTATACTGGTTTCTAAAGAGTGTCTGTGTGTGCTTGGTTCATTTTACCTCCTTACAGATGAAAATATGGTGAGTGAGGAAGTTATGATCACTGGTTTGATCAGTAAACAAAAAGCATTGGACGCAATGAACAGGTGAGATGAAAAGCTGCAGGCTGCGACTCAAACCTTCTACACGTCATCAAGGTAAACAGCACCTCTACTGTACCGTTACCCTCTGAGCTTTGGCTTTTTAATCTTAAATGATATTTTTTTATTATAGTAAACATCATAGTAGACATAATTTTAAGACTTTTTTATAAACTTTTAAAGCTCTTCATTAAAGCTTTAAAGCTGAGGAGACTGGGCCTTTGCTATTCAAGCCCCAAGATGCTGAAACAGCCTTCGAGGACCTCAGCTTTGCTAACACAGTAACCGCTTTTACATGCCATTTGGCTGGGTCTTTTTATAATGATTTTTGTTTTTGTTTGCTTTATATTCTATTTTGTAAAACTTTTCAGTCTCTTTGCCTCCCACCTGTGGAAGAAGCTTCCTGACAACCCGAGGTCTGCTAAAACTTTCAGCTCATTTAAATCAGGGCTCAAAACATTACTGTCTTCCGAGGCTTTAAAATAAGTTAGATTCACAACTTCTTTTTAATCCGTAACTTTTTATTTGCTTGCTTTTGTTTTTTATTCTCTTTTAAATGCAATTTTAAAATGTTCTTAATGTTTTAATGTCTTATCTCAATGCATGTCTATATCTCTGTCAAGCACTTTGAATTGCCTTGTGTTTGAATGGTGCTATTTAAATAAACTTGCTTTGTGTATTAGCATTATGTTGTTTCCTTTAACTTTATTCTTTCTGTATAGTGCATCATTTTACTTGTGCAAGCATCTTGTAAGCTTGCTAACAAAGGTTCAACATAAATAAAGATCATTATTATAATATCATTATGAGCGTTCCTATTTAAATAAAGGTAGAAGAAACATCAGCGTTGTTGGAGGACAGGCTTTAATTAACTGCATACATTTTACATAAATCAAAAACAAGTTTAATTTAACCAGTTTAAAGTTATTTTTGGTCCCTTAAACTAACCCCGACATTCAGCTCTAAGTCTTTCCTCTAACTCTGCATGCACACAAACACCAGCCAATCCATAACTATATGTACTTAGACACACACACAGACACAACCCCATCACTCTATAACCATCTGCACTTAATACACACTCCATTTCTGACCCCTCTTCACCTCTGTCTCCTGACTGCTTGCTATTCTCAGGAGAAACTCCTCTGAGTGAGGAGAAATGTTTATTCAAATTCACTACTGAGGATGCATCCGAAAAAATATCTCCATTTTATTGCTGATGCACTTCATTTTTCTTAATGGGAAGGAGAACTAGTGAGCAGGAGAGAAAAAGTTTTTTTTTTCATTCCACCCAGGCCAGCACTTTTCCCCCTGTACTCTCTCCAGCGTTTGAGTGTGTACCTCTGTGCACGTGTGATTTGTGTGAGTGTGTGTTGATTCCCAGCAGCCTCTCTTCCCCCCCTCCCTCCTCCCCCCTGCGCGCTCTCGCTCTATCACCATATTTTTCCTTGGCAAATCAATTTTACACATGATCAGCCCACTCCCCTTGCCGCGCTCGGCCCAGCCGTAATTAAGAGGAGGGAAATTACCATATATATTATATTAATGCAAACATCATTCAGCAGGTAATTCTTGGCTGATCGGGATAATGGAAAGGTTGAACACCCATTAACCCTGGGGCCCAGGCACTGGGAGGAGGAGGAGGAGGGTGTCTGTGTGTGTGTGTGTGTGTGTGCATGTGTGTGTGTGTGTGGGCACGCATGGGACTGGGGTGGAGGGTGCAGGGTCGAGGGTAGGAGAGGGCTGCTTGGGAAGAGAGATTCACCCCATGGTCTCCAGTGGCACACACACACACTCCCACACACACTGATTGAAATAATAGCATTCTTATAGACACACTCTTTGTACGTGGAAGTTCAAACACGGGCTGAGAAGAGTGTGTGTGTGTGTGTGTGCGTGTGTGTGTGTACACTTGAAGGACACGTAGGCACGTAACTTCTTTGCAAACACACGAACACCTCTAAGTGGCAGAGCAGCTGATATCTACCATTGTTATAATTAAAACGGCAGTGTGTTAGATCAATATTCGGATGTCTCTGCGGAGAAGAGAGGACAGCAGAGAGTGTGTGTGTGAGAGGTGAAGAGGAGGGAAATTTAAGCCTCGAGAGAAGAGCTCAGTGAGAGATTCATTGAAGACAAGACAGTAGAGACAGAAAGAAGTCAGATGAACAGGAAGTACAAAAAGACCAACCCTGGACTCCCCTATTTCACCTTACCAAGCTCACCTCTAAGGCTTTATAAAGCAGGTGTGACTCACTTTAACGAAGGTGCTAACAACTCTCTGCAAAGACGAGTATGATTTAGCAGAAACAAAATGACAAACCTCCTCTTCAAACGGTCTGCGAATATCGAGCTCCGTCGGTGAACCTCGGTCCTCCTCAGCCTTCCTCAGATCCTCGGGATTAGACTTCTGTCTCTTCACCTCTGGTGGGACGAAGGACATGAAGGACGAAAAACAGGAAGTAAAGACATTCACAGTGAGATACAGACAGAGGTGGACAGATTCATTTAATTCATAGCAAGTGTGAATATCACAGAGATATCACAAGACTTATTTCAAGTTTATTTGTCGTTAATGCTGCAGCTTTTACTGACTACTCGTGAGAAAGCCTGATATACTTCTGTCAAACAAGCAATGAATTCATCATATTTAGAGGCAACCTCCAGTTCTTTTAGTGACTGAGCTGAGCTGTAACTGTCCTTTTTTTTCTTTAAAACATAAAACCTTTTCTCCTTTGTCATGAGATTTGTTCTGCTGTTATGGATGGTTCGTACGGCTTGAAATGTATTAAGAACAGTGGAAATTTGAAGTAGCGCTTATTTGCTCTTGGCAGAGATAACCGTCTGTGCACGTCCTGCCATTTACCTGCTCTCAGGTGTGAATTGGATGTATGTAAATCATGCGTTGCTGAGTGCAAATATACCTCCTTCTGTAAATACTGTGTGTATTGTGTATGTTTGTATCACTGTGTGTGTTGCGTTGTCCCCACCTGGTCTGTTCTCCACATACTGGCTGAAGGACTTCAGCTGTGTTTTCCTGACTGCAGAATCCTTGTTGAAGACTACGGGACTGCGTAACCTCTCTGTCGCTCTGCGCAGCCGTTCTGCTCGCAGCTCCTCAGCGTTATTCTGTCAAAGGCAGAGAAAATGTGCATTCATGCCACAGGAATATGATAGGCTGCAAACAGGAAGTCGAGGATACAGTATTTGGACCACATGAAGGGTTTAGTTGTGCAAAAAGGTGTCTGATTACAAATTGTGCTACAAATAACTGTGTTGCAATAGAGGAAAGAGTACATGTGAAGCCATGTCGTTTTGTTTATTTGCCCTTTTCTCAACATGTAAAACTTAGTGAAAACAACTGATGAACACAAGAAACTTCAAGAAGTACAAAGAGACTTCTAAATAATCACTGTAGTTGAATTACACTTCATATTATTAACTTTAAAAAACAATGTCAGCAATTACTCTGCTGCCTCTCGACATCTCATCTATTATTCTGTGAGCCTCTACAGCCACTTAGATCAGCTCTCAGACTGTTATTAGGCAGCCGTTTCAGTATTTCACAGCTGCTGTGATTATTGTGATCAAACACACACACACACAGACACACACACACGCCCCATTAGTGCACATGTAAACATGCACGCAAATGTACCTTCTGACAGGCCATGAGATGAATCTGGTAGACGTTCATATTTAGCTATTGTAGTTTGTGTGAACACCTCACTCACACACTCCCACTCACAGTCACTCACTAACTCACACACTCACACACACACTCTCACACACACACACACACACACACACACACATTCTCTTCCTCACTCATGAGAGAGACAAAAAGGAGGCAATTAACTTGACTTTCAACAAAACCCCGAGCCAGAAAATATATTCAGATTATGCAAAATGCAAAAAAACGCTATTGTTTTCAAAGTGAACATGTGTTAAAAAGCTACACGCTCGCTTCTCCCACTATCAAGAACGGCATGCAGAAATGCTTTATTACCAGGCCTCCAAATATGCCAAGCCGAGTGGAAAAGAAACCGACTCGGGCTAAGATTGACGTTGTGGCAACGTTAATAAGACGGCGAAACGTGTAATAAAGTCGACAATTAGGGCAAACATGTTCCACTGCTTGAGACGGAGGGAGATAGTCAAGCAGGGTGTGTGGAGCGAGGAGAGCTAATAGAGACAGCGTGGGCGGGGAACGAGCTGTAGATGGGGAGTTGTTAGTTTAGCTTCAGATTATTGACTTTCAAAAACAATGTCAGCAATTAGTCTGGTCTCACTTTGTTTTGTCTATTAGTCAGCTTCAACCAGCCTCTTCAAACCCCGTCAAGTCAAATCGAGGCAAATTTATTTATGAAGTGCTATATACAAAATGCCCAATTAGACATTTAAAATTATAAGGCCAGAGCCTGGATGTGTGGAAGCGCGACTGTTTGTGTGCATATAAAGTTTAAGGGCAGAGAGTACAATTAAATTACTGATTGCAGGAAAAGTGAAAGGCCTTCTCTCACTCTGCTGTTTGAGAGTCTGATGTTGTTTTAATTTCTTAAAGAATTGAAATGAATCTCTCCATCTTCTACTGACAAGTAACAATCGCAATAATGTGTTCTTCTGTGCCAAATCAATTCTTGGTTTTATTAATGTTGGGGCCTAATAACGAGTATTTTCACATAAACGTGCGACTTAACTAGTTACAGGATTTGTCTATCAGGAGTTGGGAAATCGTTCTTCCGACTTTGGTGTGTTCATTTTGTGTCATGTGGGAATGTGGGAGCAACATGGATGCAAAAAAGAAGTTGTTTTTCATTTTATTGTTCAGAGCTTTCAAATAAGACGTTGACAGCTGTTTCCAGTATTACATGCATAATGACTATACAATACATGACTTTGGTAAAAGTTTCTTACAATCACCCAATGTTGACAGATGTCCACTAAGTTTCTGCATCATGTGATTTCAACTTGGCAACTCGTGTACCATAATTTTCTCCTTTCCTTTCTCACTTTCGAAGTTGGAAAAATGTTTTCCCCAATAACTCCAACAGCACTCGAACAGACAGTGATGGTCACTGTGGTCATTTTGACCAACGAGTTTGTTACAAAGTTCGGTTTCTCAAATCTGTCCGGAGTCCATCTTCTCATCGCTGATACTGCCTTTGAATTTGATGATCGAAATTAAGCGTTCAAGTGACTGATTTTATGAATATTTCTTAGGTTTGTTTGCAGGAGAAGTGCAACAATCATTGATAATTGGACGTCAAAGGATTTATTGGATTAATGTTGCTGTCCTTGTCATATTTTCAGGTTTTTTTCCTACATTTTAGTGTGTTGACTGGTAAAAACTGCAAGCCCCTGCAATATCTACAGGGAAATGTTGATTTAGCAGAAGAGTAAATCCCTAGGGAGACTGATTAGGACACTGAGGCTGTCTCCCCAATTATTACTTATTGTTTAACTGTTGTGAATCTGACTTGGTGAGCGGAGGTTAAACAGCGCTGTTACATTCAGGGTTCCCGAAAAAAACTGATGCTGTTCCACATGTCCTGGAAGGCTTCAATATCCCGGACAAATCGGAGAAACTCTGGTCAAATATTATACAATATAAAATATATTATTTAATATTAATACAAATGTTATCTTTACTTTGGTTGGACTTTATGACTGGTGAGATTTGAATATGTGCAGAAACGCTGGCCACATTACAACCAGACCTGTATGAACACCAATAAAAAAAACTCCTCTACCAGCCTTCAACACTTTCTTAAAAACTATAAAACATTTTTCTCTCTCTCAATCACAAACACCTGCCCACTTGGCCACAGCTCCGTCTCCCATTTACACTCTGGGACAAGCAGATATTGGGGTCCCCCCTCCCTCCCTCCCTCTTTACACTCTTTCTTTCGCTCTCCCTCTTTATCTCTTATCTCTGCTATCATCGCGGTGGCGGTGGTGAGTCAGTGCTTTTGGTGTGTGCGGTCTGTGAATGTGCATGCAGGGGGCTGCGTGACTAACGTTGCAGTCTGCTGAGCGTCGCATGCCCTTATCGTGCGCTACCAAGGCTGCGCATATACACAATCGCTAATGAGAGGGAGTGAGAGTGTGTGTGTGTGATGTTCCTGCAGGTCGTTCCACCCGCCTGAAGGACTTTTGGGATGCCCAATCCTCATGGGACGAGACAGTTTATCCTTTTTATTTAAAGGACAGAAGAAGTAAACTCATAAAACTGCGCATAAACATATTGATGCACATTTGTTAATTGCTATGCGTTGAGTATATTAACTTTGGGCAGCTTCCAATTTATATAATTTTAGTGACAATACAGTAAAGGGCACACATTTTTAGTTGAGTATAAATGATGGCTAAATACTGCACAAGACAGTACTGGTACAAGATGAAAAAGTGATGCTTGTCTAATATAAAACAGTCTGATATAGAAGACGTGTGGAGTTAAAGCTACTGCAAACTGTTTTGTCAATAGCCCTTGTTACCTCCTGCTGTTATATTTCAAAACAAGTTACACAAGCCATAGTTTAAAAGAAGTCTGAGCTGGGCTGGAAACTGATTTTTGAATACCTGATCAAGGTATCATTTCACAGCATATATATTATGACTATTTCATGATGTATGGCAAAGAATCATACCTGTTGCATCTTCATCCCTAGTTCTACGTAATTAAATTCAACATTAACTTCTGTAAAGACTGGCCAGATAAGCAGTTACATATAATGCATTGAGGGCCTTTAACTTGAGAGCATGTAATACATCACGTTCACCCGGAACTACCCACACATTGATACTCTGATGGCGGTGGAGGAGCCATGTAAGGCGCTGACTTGGGAGAAGTTTATAGTTCATTTAAAAATAGTATGGTGATTTAGACAGGGGTTAGGTGTCAACCGAATGGTGATTCTACTTCTGTGAGGGTCAAATGGTAACACACACACACACACACACACACACAACCACACACTCCTTTGGCCATAAAGGACTAAGCCTTTTAGGCTTTGAACACAAGAGGGAGTTTATGTGAATCGATGATCAAAGACACCCTGTGTTGCCATAAGCATGGAGGGATTCACTTGTACTGACACACACACACACACACACACACACACACACACACACACACACACACACACACACACACACACACACACACACACACACACACACACACACACACACACACACACACCTTATACCACTTGACATTCAAAATCAATTAAACTGATGTTAAGACTGGCTGACTACTTGTTGACTCAATATTCACATCAGAAGATACAGACACATTGAGCAACAACCCCCTACTCCACCTATCCACACACACACACGCATCAACTGTCTGAAAAGGTCATAGTCAATAGACGGGGACTGCTACATGTTATGTTGAGCATTATGATGCCAGTGTGTGTGTCTCATGGCTTTAGACGGACTCATATGGACACGAGAGGGATAAACTATGGTCTTACATGAAGTGGTCCGACTGACTGATGTGTACACAGGGTCAGCCGGCTGACAACCGGGGTCAGTCGGACCTGATTGATTGGATGACCCTTTGATGGCGTGAAGAGACAGAAAGAGAGAGAGAGAGATAAAAGGAAAGAGAGGTGGGGAGAAAAAAGAAAGAAAATAAAGACGCCCGGTGGATGTTTTGAGGTGAGTATGTGCGGTGCGTACCTCGAGTCCCTCTGCGGGGCTGAGTGGGGAGGTGGAGGAGGCAGTGGGCGAGGATGAGGAGGACGTGGAGGATGGGGATGAAGGGGACGTGACTCTTCTTGGGCTGACGTCCACCAGCTTCTTCAGCTTCAGATCCACATGCTTACTGTTTGTACCTAGAGAGAGAAAGAGGGAGAACAAGAGGATAATGAGTACAAAGAGTGTATGTATACATCAAAAATACGACGGAACATAAACAGAATATAAAAGAGCAAAACAACTACAAACAAACTACAGTACAGACATTTGAAATGAACAAAGACTGACAGTATACAACACACACACACACACACACACACTGACACTCTTAGAAAGTTAAAAAGACGAGAAAGGTGAGACAACTTAGTTTGCATTCATGTACACACACACACTTGGGCAAAGCCATTGATAAGGGACATATACACACTAACACATGAGTGGGAAGAGATATACAGAATACTGTATATATATGATGTGAGAGAGAGATAGAGATCTGGACAGACTCTGCAGCCTTAAGTCCTGTTTGTACTGCAGAGAGCTGCTGAGGAACTGAGTGTACAGTGATATCACCACAGTGAGCACAGGACAAGATGGAGGGACCGAGAGAATGATTCATCTTTTAAGTGTTTGTTCTTTCACTGTCTTTCTCAAGAGTTTATAATATTTAGTTGATCCCCATTGATAAAAATTAGGTGGTAAAATTATTACAGCAGTCTAAAGCAAAAAAAATCAACACTGCGACAAACTACAGCCTCCGAAATGACCATAAAGTTAAATCAACAGCTGTCCAAAACAGTTTCAGTAAAAAAAAAATTAACATCATTACCTAAATAAGAATTTTTAGAGGGCTGTTATTTTAGGCCTAGTCCACACGATTATTTTAGAAAAAGGGTTTAAAAACACGTCAAGTCCGTCAAGTAGGGGATCGATATATCGATTAAAGGTGCAATATGTAAGAATTGGACATCTTTTGATATATACTCCCAACAAATAGGTACAGCATAACACCAGAGAAGCTAACTGCTGCCAACGGTATTCTGTCGATGACTTTAGCTACTGTTAATCCCTAAATCATCAACTTTACACTGAATCTTTACTTATGGTTGTTTTTAGGTTAAGAACTCCTGCCTCTCATTCCATCTATCGAACCTAACCTTCTCCCTACTTTTACCTCCATCCATTCCTAATTTGTCTGTTCTAGTCTTTCTTCCCTTCCTGCTCCTTCATTCTCTCTCTCTGCCTTCTAGTAGCTCCGTACAGCTTTATTTTCCAGGGACTGGTAACCACAGCTCCCCTGCCAGGACAGACCACTGCACTGAGGAAGATGAAAGAACAGGAGGGCAACCGTTTCATGTGTCACCTCCCTCTGTGACACACACACACACATATCCAATGATGCATGCATACAGATGCCAGACATAGACACACTCTCTTTAACTTTGTCACCACAAACAGACAAGGACATATGAAGGAACACATGAACGGACTCACAAACAGTGTACACTAAAACAGAAGCACCATTTACAGAGTGGAGGAGGTGGTTTGAATTATCTGGGCAGCGACAAAAACTGAACATTTACAGACTGAAGTGGGGTATCAGCTACTTCACTGTTACAATCATCTCCATCCACTTCTTTCCTGACTACATAAAAATAACCACCAACAAAGAAGAAAAAAGAGAGAGACATAAAAAACAAATAGTGCAGAGATATTGCACTTCAAAGCTGCAGGAAGCATTCGCCCGTTTTCATGTTTGTTTCTTCTGGTGCCTCACTGTACTCTCACCTATCTCACATCGGCAGGAAATTGAGGAAGCAAATAAAATAAATTAAACACAAAACAAATTAATTAGTTTTACCTCTGAAGATTCGAGCAAATGCTTTCCTGAAGATATGATTTTATTTTTGTCTGGGGAGCACTTTTCTGAGTTTATTAATTACTACTTAAAGAAGTTTCTCATGAAAGAGAATGTGGGAAAAACACCAACAAGACCATGACACTCAACAAATGTGTATCGTAAGTTAGCTCCTTCTATAAGAAGCACCAATGCGTATGGAGCCAGGAGGATGCAGGGGACAGAGGGGGAATAGAGGATAATTCATGATGATGCACTGACAGATAGACAGCATGCACTTAAGCTAGTGGCTGAATGATGAAACGAGGCAAAGTGTGAGCGTAAGAGAGAAATAAATAGTACAAAGTGAGTAAGTAAAAATTTAGATTAGGGCAGTTTAGACTACATGAGTGGTCTTAAATAAATGCTTAAACTACATTGCTTTGGAAAGATCTGTTCACTGGGTGGAGGAGATAAGGCGGGGTATCAAAAAGACACAATGGGAGAAACATTTGCACTTGCGTTCTGTTTGGATGGGATATAACATTGCAGCAAATCTTTAGCAAAATTATTTTTGTTTGCCAGATCATTATCTGGTAAATGCTTGTTTACAAATAGATATTGATATCTTGTCGTATGTGTCGCTAAAAAGATCACGAGCATAACGAGTGCAACAGATTTAAAATATTCATATCCGAGTTAATTTTCGAGTGATTGAGAAACTGGTCCCGTAGCCATTAATTGACTCATTCAAGTGGTTGTCTGATGCCAGAAGTTCTGTTCATACTCTCAATGATTTTATGAATGGAAAAGGAGAATTCAAGAAATAAAGAATTTGCAAGTAATTGGGGTATGTATGGCAGCAAGATGAAAAACTGACCACTGAACATGCAGGAAATACATGAAAGAAGATCCGGGCAGGTGAATGAGTTAGTTAGAAGAAGGCAGACAAGACATGCAGCACCGCACAGCCGCAGCCAGTGATTTTACCCAGAGAAGTTAGCTCAGAGCCAGGGTTAGTAAGCTCCAGGGGCCCCCGGGTACTGGAGGTGGTTGGAAGAAGAGCCTCCAGTGGCAGTGGGTTAGTAACCAGTGCAGACGCAGATGTGGCAGCAGCAATAGTAGTATCATCATCATCATCATCATCGTCATCATCATCAGTAGCAGCAGCAGCAGCAAAACCACCACCAAAATGGAGCTGCTCTTCCTCAGCCCTCCCCTCTTCCTCATCCTCACCCCTTTCACCATCAACGGCATCATCCTCATGATGACCTCTCACTCCATCCAAAACATCTGTGGATATGGAGTGGGACAGAGGGAAGGGAGTGTTAGAAAGGAGAGGAAGTGAGGATGTCAGAAAGGATTTGAGAGGGATGAATTTAAGAGAAGTGAAAGGAAATGTGTTAACGGAATAAAAAAAGACCAAAATGAAGACATGGGGAGGAGAGAAGAAAAAAAAATCTTGGTTAGTTTGTGTTAACAGCAGTCTGTGATAAGAGCACATGTGAAGTGACCCGATTCAGTAATCCTCGTCTTAAACGTCTCAAAAAGTATAATCCACCATAACATGTCCTCTCCCCTTCGTCTACTTAAGCATTCCAGCACACTTGATGGGATGATGACACTCATTCTGTTTGCAAAAAGATCATCACCCAATGTGTAGTGCACTCATTAGACTTCGTGTGTCTCTGCAGGGTTGTTATTGTGTGTGCAACTAATCAATAATTCTCATATTTAGCAAAATAAATTGCACAAAATGGCAGCAGATTCCACCTGAGTGATGAGGAGGGACTGTGATTGATTAGTGTCTGTCTACGTCTTTGGGCTCACAAATATCTGACACACACAGTGAAACTGAGACCTCTGTTTAAATCCCCTCATTCAGAGATCTGCTGCCTGCCTTTCTTGTTCCACATAAAAGAGGTAAGGCAAACAAAAACCGAAAAAACATGAAAGCACATATTCCATTAAGTCTCCTGAGGGGCTCAATAGAAACAACAGTGTCTCCACATTAGGACTAAAAGAGAAAAAACATGTTAGCAGAAACTCAAATGGAGACCTGAGCAGCTCTAGCTGCATGGATAACCCACCATGGATTAAAACAAAACAATCGGTATACAGCGTCTGACATTGCAGGCTCCCTCCTCTGCTATTTACTACTTGGTGGGTAGAGAGACCGAGAACAAAGAGAGAAGGAGGGAGAATCACAATAACAGCATTTCCTGTTTTTTTTTTCTAATTTGCTAGCTACGATGCGGAGCGTGCTTGCAAGCGCTGTTCCTGCGTGGCTGGCTAGGGCCTAATTAATGGGAGGCCATGGTGATGGAGTTTGGAAAGTTTCTTTGCGGGCAGACACTTGGAGGGGGCAGCCCGAGCTGCATTAAAGGACCGTGAATGGTGTTGAGGGGAGAGAGGGAGAAAGGCAGAGAGAGGGAGAGAAAAAGAGAGTGTGGGGGCTAGGATTAGCCGTTCTGCTCGGCAGGCCTTGTGTATCACAGCCAACAGCATTTCTCTCTTCTCCTCACCTCCTCCTCCTCCTCTCTTGTTCCGTTCTTTCCTCCAACTCCATTTTTAATGAGATCAACAATTAGTCCAATTCAGAAAAGCTGAAAGAGCAAATAAATCAAGTGCTACCCTCCCTCTGCCTCGCTGTCTTTCTTCTGTCGCTTCACCTAACAAGTTGCTGATCTCACTTCTTCTTGTTTAGGGTTTATTAGTTTTCGATTTGTTTCCCTCATCCCTTTTCTCAACTCCAAAGGCGGCTACTCTGACCTACCTACTTGTCCTTCTTCCTGTCACTCTATATATAATCCTGTCACCAGAGCTGCAATGATTGGTTGATCAATCAATTAGTTGATTGACAGAAAAATAATTGGCAACTACTTTGATAATCGATGATTCCTTTGAATCATTTCTGAAGCGGACATTTCTGTTTTATATTTTTGAGTATTTTTCGGGTTTTGTTTATCTTTTCTCTGACATTTCATAGACTGAACACTTAAGAAATTGAATGGATTATGAGAATAATTGTTAGTTCAGAGCTATGACAACTAATCGATTAGTTGTCAACTATTAAATTAATTGCCAACTATTTTTATAATAGATTAACTGCTTTGAGTAAATGTTTCTTCACTCCTATGACAGTAAACTGAATATATTTGGGTTGTGGACAAAACAAAACATTTGAGGATGTCATCTTGGGCTTAGTGAAACAATAATTAACATTTTTCTGACATTTTACTGACAAAGTAGTTGTTAGTTGCAGCCCTACTTGTCACTTAGCTGTCTTTCTTTCATCCCTTATATCTCTCCTTTCTCAACCATTGACAGGCCATGTGTTAATGTTGTGTTCGTCCCTACTTTTAAAACATCAAGAGGCTTCTTCGCTCTTTCTCTTCACCTATAGTACTGATACTGCATTCTCAACTTTACACACTCTTCATCCTCACCTGTCTTCAATCTCACCTCTCATTTGCATGCAGTGTACCCGATCTACATGAACAATACACCAAAGTGGAGGAATCTGAAACAAACAACTAGAGACGCCTAATAATGGTCATTATAATAATAACCCCAATTTCAAGGAAATGGAAAGCAGTGGGAAATGTGTGTGGCAGCAGTTGCTACCCCTGCAAGCCATCATTAGAAGTGTTTGGTGTTTTGAGCATAATTTGGACGCACTATGTGTTGTGTTGATTAACAATTACTAGGCGAACGAGACGAGGGAGGAGTCGCGGGGGTAAATTGCGGTTGCAAATATGAGGGTGGTGCATTTTAGACCCGCGGCCGGACTCAAATGGCATTTTGTTTTTCTCTGAGGATTAAACAGAACCCCTTTAGAGAGCATAATGGAAATGTGAGAGTCATGGCATGTGTGGATGAAGAAAGTGAGTGTATGTTAAAAGCATGCTAGTGTGACTTTTCTTTTGTATTACAGTTAATGACTATTAGCGAGATTTATGGGTGTTAGCAAGTGCGTGTGTCAATATAAGGCCTTCTTATCAAACTCTGAAAGCATGTTCATAAAAAAGTTAAAAAGCTGTGTGTGTGCTGACCTCCAGCAGGGCTAGCTTTGCTGCCCTTGCCTCTGTCCATGCTGGACGAGTCCAGCAGGCTCATGTCGGACATCTTTACTCCGGATCGAGCCTCGGCTATCAGCTGCCTGGCTCGCTCTCTCAGCTGTCTCCGCCGCTCTGCGTCCCGCTCCTGCACACAAAAACATGAACAAAAGAGTTTCAGTGACTCTTGTGGAAGTAAATATTAAAGCAACATTATGTTACTTTGTTTTTATCTTAAAATAACAGCTTCAAAATCATTTTGATGGTACAGTGTCTTGTAATAGGGTGAATGGTGTCTCGGGGGGCACCAAATCGCACAAAATGCCAATTTCTACGTAATGTTGCTTTAAAGTCGCTACACACACAGGTTTGTATCACATGTCCCGATCAGTTTTTTTGGCCATGATCGAGATGAAAATATGGAAGGTCCTAATTAATAACTATGAAGTTAATAATCTTAAAATATTGATATAATGTGAATAAAAGTTAAACTGGGAAAATGTGACTTCTAATACCAACGTGTCCAAGTCCAGTAAGCAATTCTGGAGAAAGATAACTGATTGAGTCTCATTCCCTGGTTGTCAAATACCGTTGTTCAGGGTCGGCAGGCCACCAGCCCAAAGCGTCTTTATTTTACGACCTGGAAATGAGACTCAAGCATCAGCTGTCTTTCTCCAGAATCGCTGATGGCAGGAAATGTCACAAACACAGCAAAATAATACGAACAAAAGGAAATTCTGGCAGAGGGCAGGGATTCTTGATTCTTTTGTATACGTGTATGCAAGACATACACCACATCGCAGCCACCCGCCAGCTAGTACAAAATACACAATAAGAAGTTTTGTTATCAAAATGGATGTACACATCTTGTGCATTATAGAGTTAGGAGTGTATAGATAGACACACACACACACCCACCCACCCACACACACACTCACACACCTCATCTTGGCACTAGACATACAGTATTGAGCCGTCACCATCAGAGTAATGGCAGAAATGCCATTTTCAGGCCGATCCAATCTGATCCTACTGATAGCACAGGCCACCACCTCTCTCTCTCTCTCTCTCTCTCACACACACACACACACACACACACACACACACACACACACACACACACACACACACACACACTTACAGAGCAAACAGGAAAACCTTGATGATGTAAACTGACAAACACTTAACTGACGACAACCCAACCAAGCACACACAAGCGCACTCAATGCACAGGCTGTAAGTACGTCAGTAAGCAGGCAGAGGATGACGGGATATTCAAAATGACGTATGTAGACCATCACAACGTGAATTTGTTAAAGCGACACAAAAAGAAATATTGGAGTAATCCAAAGCAGATGGTGTAAAGTTATGAGAGAGCATACCGATTTAAAAAATACTGAGGCTGTTGGGTTGAGATATTCACCACATAATTCAATCTGCAAGAGACTATGATGACAAATACTGTTTCAAATCCAGCATACATCATTTAAGCCTGTGTGACAAAAACAACAGAAGTTAAGAGGCATGTTAACACAAACTCCACCTTGCACTCACACCCACAAACACGTCTTACACAACTCCAACCTGAGCACAAACACACACAACACAAACGCACCCTGAAAACTCCACCTTGCACCCCCTCTTTCCCAAACATACACGACCACATGTGACCCAAGGGAGAGTGAAGCTGCATTTCTCTGTCACTGTTCTCCCTCCCTGTGGTTTCCTGTTAATCAGGCTTCTCCATATTGAGGCAGGGGTTTTAGGGCTGGCCTATTGAAGCCGCCCATTTATCCATTAACAAAACAAGCAGCGCCCGCTAATGAGCTACATCTCTCCATTTCCATGTCAATTGTTTGTTTGTAGCCATTGTTAGGTTGGGACAATGGGGCTGTATTGTAAATGACAGCAACCCTAATGCACTCTGTGTGTGTGTGTGTGTGTGTGTGGGAGAGAGAGAGCCCAGGGGGATGCCCACGGGGAGAAGGGAACACACCTTAGAGAGAGACTGATAAAGAGGGAGAGAGAGACAGAAAGAGAGATAAAAAGTGAGGCGGGTAGAAAGAGGAGAAGCGGTTGTTGATACTTGCTTATAGGAAAGTATTGAATGTCAAAAACAACAATACTTCCCAAGACCTCATTCAGTTCAGCTCCAGGAAACAAATAACAGAATTATGATTTTTAATTTGAAAGAAAATGGGATCTTTAAACATGTAAATTTTGTTGTTTCACATTTTCATATTGGGTGTTTTTGCACTGATTCACAAACAGGCCTAAACACTTCAAGATCAAGAATCTCAACTAGATTACCTGTAACAGGCACTGACAGATGGAGCTTTAGGAAGAATTAAAGGGGTCAGATAACTAGATTAAAAACTTTGATTAATGTTTCTGTAGGATATTCTGTGACATCCATAACACAACATCCAGTTAACAGGCTTAAATACAAGACCAGGATTACAAGGTCTAATGAACTATATAGCTAGTTATCATATTTCTATTTGTGTATACATTTATGTGACCTGAGAACGGAATACAAATGGGAAACAATAGAGGACCTAAGATTGACTCCTGTGGAACGCCACAAGACAGGTAATCTTTGCAATCCAGCTATTCCTCCTAAAATAAATGGGGATGAAATCACTGTTTTCTTAAATCTTGAATTTAAATACGTGCATAGAAATAGGTGAAAAATTGAAGGAAACACGAAGATCAGAATGGGTTTCTTAAGCATGGATGAGAGAAGAGTCAGAGAACAGGAAGCAGTTCAAGAAAAAACATGCCAGGATTGATGGGTGTAAATAACTGTTTGAAGAAGCTCATAGAAATGATCTCTGATCTCTGATTTCATAAAGAAGACGGTGGATTCAGAGGTCAATTGCAAGACAATCTCAAAAACGGTTAGGATGAAGGCCAGAAAAAGGTGTTAAGATTTCCGAAGTCAATCTGTGTCTTCTAATAAAGTAATGATAGTTGGTGACATGACACAAAAATAAATTCTGCATTATGTCTTTATACTTGCCATGTTATTTTCTTACAATATTTCTCTCTTTCCATCCTCACTTCTTTCTCTCTTACTAAGTTTTTCTAGGCAGGCATCTCCCTGCTTTTATAAATGTAATATGATAACCAGTAATGTCACTGATGGCCTTCCGGCTACAGGCTGGTTCTGATATCCAATCTGGCCTTTACAGACATGGATACAACTACCAATTTAAGTGCGCAAGTGTGTGTTGTATGCATATAGAGTACACATATATATTTTTATACACACGTACAGCTTGGGCCCCAACACACTCCAAAACATCCCATATTGTTGTTGGCCATTTTGGGGACAGGAAACGGGAAATTGACTTTGTCTATCCAGAGGCTAGGATTAACGCTACAGGAAAATGCATCTGACTAGCGCCTAGCTCGGTCAGCTACAGAGCCACTGATTAGAAATATGAGTATGTGTTTGGAGGGAGAGTAGAGGAGATGATACTAGAGTCTTTTTGTTGTGTAAAGGACAATATGTGATCTGTGACAAGATCTAGGATCAAATATTCCTGTGTATACTATATGTATGATCATGTGTGATTTTATAATTGTAGGAATGTGTCCTTATTAATCACAGATTCAACTACAGGAACTGAAAGGCTAATTTGTGGCGGAGCTAATGTTTTGGTTTTCATAATCATTGCAAGTGCACAAGAATCTTAGACAGCTAAGATAAACATCAGATATGAGAGTAGTTGGGCACAATGGGGCAAATGTTTTCCTTCATTATTTTGGGTGATGTAAAATTCTAGCTCTTTGTCGAACCAATTGAGATTGTCAGTCACCCAACCGTTGCCAACACTGACATCCCAATTTTCTGTAGGAACGCAATAAACCAGAACTTTTTTCATGTGTTTATTGACCAAGTGGGGATGACATGCCATCTAGTGGACATTACATTAAAAAAAAAAAAGATGATCACGCTGGCCTTTTCCAACTTGGAAAGTGGCAATGGATATCATGCGTAACAGGGAAAACAAACACATACAGCCATTTTATTTGGCAACACAGGAAACTAACAGCCAGTGGATGTAAAAGCCACCGGGACTCGACTCTGAAAAAAGCAGAACGCACAAACCCAACCAGCCGCGTCGTTGCATGATCAAAGCCAGGATGAAAAAAGAAGTAGGAAAAAGGAGGAGAAAAAACGTGTCAGCTGGTGGTCAGTGGGAAGCGCAGCTTCAAGAATGAAGACTCAGGAGGTGAAGAGACTTCTTTTTTTTAAATGGCGACGGCAAGAACAATCGTGTACTGTGTCTTCCATCGACTGCTGGGAACCTCCAGGGGAAGAGAGGCTAAACGGTTGAGTGCAAGGCTGAGACAGAGGACTCCACTGTGGGTTTGGCGTTGGGGTGAGCGGACCCTCTCCGCTCTGGAAGCTCTTTTTGAGCAGGGGGAGCAGGTTGTCGCCTTGGTTGCTCTTTTCTGGGCAAGGAGAAAGAGGGAGGGAGGACATGCACCACTGGTCATGTACAGAGACCTGGCGTGGGCACAGAGTGATGCCACATAAACACACATACACACACCAACACACCCACACACACACACACAGGGATGCACACACAATCACTATCTAAAAGGGTTTGCCAACCACCCAGATAGCCAGCCAGTCTGGCAGCCAGTCATGCAGTTCCAGACATTTGTCATGACAGGCTAATTCACAGTCAAGAGGTGCTTTAGGTCTCTATCTTGTCCAGGCACACACACACACTCACTCACACACATCCTAAAGCGCAACAAAACACACACACACAAAAACAATCACATAGCTGTGTAATCACACACTCAAAAACATTGTTTCAAATGCCAGACTGATGATCCAGACATGATGCAGATGCAGGTAGAACTCATTCAAACTTCATTTGAAACCATCCTTCCACAACAGTAAACACACTACAGCTAATCTACCTGCTTTCATGTTTACAACTTATTATACTCTTAGTATTCCCAATTATCTAATAACAGAACATACAACATCTAAAAACAATTACATTTTTCTGAAAATCTAACCAGGATCGTACATGCTGTAAATATATGAGAGAATTAAGTACTAAAGATCTCAACCTAGATTCCTGGTTACGACAGCAGTTAGCACGGAGACTTATCACAGCATTTAGACATTTGAAGCTGCAATGCTGTCCACATTTACATTACACTGCACTGTACTGTACTGATTTTCAGTTATTCAAGTGTCAAGGTTTTATTGCAGCAATGAACAAGCAATTCTTCGCACTTGGGCCTCATAATTCCGACTGTTCATATTTTAAATAAGCCGACACTTGATTTGAACATTAACAACACTGATTATGAAGGATAATCTTTGGAAGATCATTATAAAAAAATAAGAATGACGTGTCTGGTCAGGTTTAGAAAGAGGATTGCGGGTAAAGTAAACAAGCAGCAACATATTCTTTGAGGCAGGAAGCAATAGGGTTTATGGGAAATGTGGTCCTCAGTTTGAAAACCAGAGAGTCCAGCAATTGGCAAATTTGTTGTGTACTATAATACCACAAGGTATCAAGATTAATTTAACAACAATATAAGCATATTTTTTTTTAAATAAATGACATGTACCAGATTTAGAAATCTATCACTTATAAAACCTATTATTGCTCAATTTTTGGTAAAGCGAAAGAGAGAGAGAGAGAGTAAGGGAGAGAGTGAGAGAGAGAAAGAGAGAGAGTCTGAGCGAGAGAGAGAGACAGACAGAGAGGGAGAGAGAGCTTATCGGCTGGCTCCAGACGGAGTGCGCGGATCAATGAGCATGCGAGGCCCACAGCGATCAATGCATTTGATAAAGAATTAAAGAAGAGCCACTGTACATGGCTATCAAAGAACCAGGACACGGCCTAATTATGATTCGACGGGTGCGTGCCCATGATAGGGGTCTGTGTGTGTGTGTGTTATATGTACATAAATAAAAAATCTGCGAGATGTCAGTGTGGAAGTGGTGTGGAAGCGCAGGACGTGTACCTGTGTGTCAGTGTATACATGCGTGTGTGGTTGTCTGTGTTTGGGCAGAGATGTCATGTTGGTGTGCTCTGTAGTTTGTGTAGTAATTTTAATGTGATGTGTAAGTGTTTCTAAATTAATGTTTAAACAGTTTTTTTTATAAAAGCTGTCAATCTGCTTTTCATCAAGTTGTTTTGTTGTATTATTTTGTGTTTTTTAATGTTGTGTATGTGTTTTTGTGTTTAGTATCCTGTGTGAATTGGAAAATGCCGTGTACATCCCTATTAAAACAAACACTAAATGTAAATAATATAATTCTGACACCATCACTGCAGCAGCACACGAGTGCACATGTAAAAGGCACAGTGCAAAACACTTCAAATCGTGTGTATTTTACAGAGAACATTGTTTGTATTTGTAAGAATACAACAAATATTGATGCGCTGAATGTGTGTCACAAATGTACAGAACAAACGCGCGCACGTGTGTGTGTGTGTGTGCGTGTGTGTATGGAATATCAAGCTGACATTTTTTGAGTAAATAAATGTGTGTGTTTGACCTCTGAGGTTCTGTTTAACTGTGGTTTCATGTTTGAATTAACAGTTTGTCCTCAGCACTCTGTGTATGTGTGCATGTGTGTCTGTTTAACAAGGGCACTTATACAGTAGGACAGGTAGAACAGGTAGAGCAGAGCATGGAGACTACTCAACACACACACACACACACACACACACACACACACACACACACACACACACACACACACACACACACACACACACACACACACACACACACACACACAAGAAAAGTCGTGACTGTGACAGGCGAGTAAGATGGGAAGGTTTTGCCCTTTAAATAGACAGGATAATTACTGGGGAGAGAGAGAGAGAGAGAAGGGAGAGAGAAGAGAAGAGTGGTAGAAAGAAAGAGACGGAGAACATGAGCTGAACATTGTGAAGGTGGGTGACAGAAAAACACAAGGAACCTGTAAGTGCAAAAGATCCTTTAAAAGCAGAGAATGGGAAAAAAATCAGTTTTTTTAAAAAGCATACTGTTAACAAGGTGTAATATGGGGGACAGAATTGTGTTTTGTTTGAATTTTGAATGTTTTGAAAGTAGTGACTAAAACATTTACAGTAAATTATTAAGATTCATATGTTACATTTTGTAATGCCATTGTGAATTTGTTCATGTAGTGCAATTTAATCTTTCATTGAACATAAAATGTGTGGCCCCCTTTTGACCTCAGGAACTTTTCCAGGAATTCAGGAACTTTCATCACAGCCGCAGGGATCGAGTACCAGTTGTAGTTCATTTGCAAAAGTTCCTGCTGTCCTGGAAGTATTTTCCAACGCCCCAGGAACTATCAGGGTGAAGATAGTAGCACGCAACAGTGCTGAAGTGGCAAAACCTTCCAACTGTGTTATTCCTTTAACACCTCTTTCATTTTCAAGTTTTACCACATTGAGACTGCGACTGCAGCGTGTCGGACTTCAAGAACACTACAACGTGTGAATAGCATCAGTTCAGCCAAATGCAAGTCCTTGTCACTGCAAGTGTCAACAGCATTTGGGAATGAAAATTATTTTCATGACATTAACGTTTAAATAGCAGTTTCATCGTGAGACAGAAACTGAGCAAGCAGGAGAAGCTTAACTCCAGTTGCGTATTGTATCAAAATATATAAACTATGTATTAAAGCACAAACACTTTGCCCCTCTTATCTGTTATTTGTGTGCATTTCCTAATGTTCACATTTCTTTACCTGCAGTGGAAATACAAACGAATGTCCAACAGATAGATTTACTTTCTGAATTCCTGAGTGAGGTTTTGTGACTATTTAGTCGAAGGCCAACCGGCATAATCAGAGATATCCAGAAATCATACGATAAGAAGGCAAAATATCTTGACTATTAAATGTATGTACACACAAATCTAAATTTAAAAAAATCAATGCTAAACTCTATCTCACAAACGCACACATGGAGTAATTTAAGCTTTCAAATCCTACAACAAATTCTTTCTGCACTAATAAAGTGGGATTACTGTAATTTCATATGCAATGAACATTAAATATTCTCTTGTCTGTGGACCTACTCCTGCATATTTTATCCAACAAAGCGGCTTTAAGAAAAAGACAGAGAGAGAGAGGGGGAGAGAAAGAGAGAGAGAACAGGGCTACAGGATGGACGTGGGAAACATTTGGCACTTCCACTTGGTCAAACGTGAACACGAGGCATGTGATAACTTGACAAAGAGCGAGGAGAGAAAGAAAGAGGTACATGTCTACAGAAGAGGTATGTAAGTGTGTGTGTATTACAGCTTTCCTCTCTGATGGCTTGATCAGCTCTTGTGATGCAATTGAGAGAGCTGTCTTTCTCTTGCTCGTTAACACACATGCACACACACACACACGCTCGCACACTCAATTTAGAGACTGCCTTTGATCTCCACTCCTGCCAATTCAGCCACGACACATACCCTCACACTCCAACACACGCACACACACACACATGCACACACACACACACCAAACTATTTAGTTTCATTAGGGGCAGTTTCTTCAAAAAGAAGAGAGAGAGCGAGAGAAAAGGAGGGGGTGCTGGAGGAAGAGGAAGAGGAGAAGAGGAAAAAAAAGGGAGAGCTGGGAGAAGAAAGGGACGGCAGCCACATCAAAATGAGACCTGGAGAAAAACTATTACTGCTGGGAGAAAGTTGAAAAGGAGAGAGGACAGGAGGAGGAGGTAGAGGAGAAGGAGGAGGGGTGCAACGGACAAAGTGTGGACAAAAAAGGAGAGTGCACAAGGCTGTATTTGCATTTGCAAAATAGACATTTTTTAAAATCTGCTGCTAAGACAGCCCTTTACTGGTGGCCTCTTTCAATCGTTTCTTAAACACATATATTCTACTATTAGAGTTTTTGTATTCTGGAGTTGTAACATCATCAACGAGGATGGCACAGTGCATAACTCGGCCAAGGACCCTACAGTCCCCTTTTGTGCTCACTCATCGATACGAGCCACCTAGATGTGCCTGATCTCATTTTGTATTTTATTGTTTTTTTAAAAATGTATTTCTGTTTTGTCTTGCTTTTGTCCTGTTTCAATTACTTGAATTTTCCCAGTGAGGGATCACAAAAGTCATATCTTATCTTCTCTTATCTCATCTTATCATCCCCTGAGAAATTAGCAAAAATGTAAATGATTGCAATGTTAACAGCAGTGAGAAAAAAATTCTTGGATCCGTCACTTATCTGGATCTGCACCAAAAGTAAATGGGGTCTATTTTGGGCCGAGACCCATCCTCCTAAGTTTCATGGAAAATCATTTTCATAGTCGTTTTTGTGTAATCCTGCTGACAAACCAACAAAACAACAAATGGACAGGTGAAAACATCCTTGAAGAAGGTAATGATTACAGGATTATGTTATGCTGCAAGTCTAAAGATAGAGCTGGTAAGTATATTAACAGTGTTCTGATATTTGTTTGACAAAAAGCTTCTTAGTTGCAATTTGAGCTCTACGCATTAACAATCCCGGTTGAGGACACAATATTACAGTTGTCTCTTTGTAAGACACCAATATATACTTTATTTGTCTTTTAAACCATGATCTTTTATTGTGTTTTTTGTATGTACTTTATTCTATGGAAAGTCCTCTTTTATCTGAGTCTTTAATAGAATAGTATAACAAGAAAATGCCACTCTTAGCAGCAAGTCTGTCTACCTCTCAACACTGACACAAACTCTTGCATCTTTACTATGATAATTAGCTGCCTAAATTTGCCAGTGTTTGGTAATTAGGGCCAACAGCCAGGTAACAAGAAGCCACTTATAATGTGCATATTTTTTTTATAATCACTTGGATGAAATACAGTATGAATAGAATAACTCAGACAACTCAGGGCCTTTAGGAATGCAGAGGTTCAGCCAGAGGGCTTTGTTTTGGCCACCAGTGACACAAATGAAAGAAAGAAAAGAAAGAAAAAAAAAGGGAGCGTGGAGGAGAAAATGAGGACATGAATGCAGTCAAGTCAGGATCAGAGGGCAGACAGCAGATGGGAGTGGATGACAACACCCACAGGTCACAACAGCAGAAACGCAGGAGTCCCCCTCCACTCCTGAGAAGAGGAGAGGGAGCGGCGGAGGAGGAGGAGGAGGAGGAGGAGGAGGAGGAGGTGGACGGGGTTGCTGGTCGGCAAAAATCAAACGGGACCCAATTATAGGAATCACAACGAGTCAGTGAGCAGGGGAACTCTCTTACCTGGAAAACACCAAGACATTTGCGTGCACTCTCAAACGCGTACCACAAGCACACACACACACACACACACACACACACACACACACACTTGAAAGAATGCAAAAGTACACAGGTGCTCCATACTTGCACACACATATTTTTTGCTTTACAGTTATGCAAAGACACACACACACACACACACACACACACACACACACACACACACACACACACACACACACACACACACACACACACACACACACACACACACACACACACACACACACACACACACACACACACACAGGAGAATATGCTTGTGCGACCACATGCGCACAAACACACATTCATACAGTTCCTCCAAACCAAGTGTGGATCCTGATAATTAGCCTGGCCAGGCCGGTGTGAAATTACTGTTCTCATCTGCTAATGGATGAGAAGACCTGAAGCGAATAGACACACACACATGCACACATACACACACACTTCTGCATTAAAGTAATAACAGTGGGAAGAACTAAAAGAGAATAAGAAAGACAAACAACAAATGGGATGTCTGCAATAAGGATAAAATGAGAGAATAAAGTCCCGGCCTCAGATAGTTTTAGGAAAGCTCATTAATTACCCATCTGGCTGCTGTGTGGGTAGGGGGTGGTGACATTACAACATTACAAGACATCTGCTCTTTGACTGCTGATATGTTGTGAAGGCCACCTATGAGGAGGAGAAGGAGGAAGAAGAGGTGGAGGGGGCGCAAAACTATTAGTAATAGTGCTTCTTGTCCATCAAAGGCCACAGAAAGTAGGACAGACAACAAGGATGGAGAGAAAACGAAGAGGAGATGAGGCAGAGAAATCCAAAGAACAGGCAGACAGAAGGAAAGAAAGACAGTAAATGGGGTTGAAAAAAATAGATGGACACACAAAGAGAGAGAGAGAGAAAGTGAGTGAGAAGACAGGGAGGGAGAGAAAGAGAGAAAACTGAACCTGTGACCTTAGATGAAAGAACCAGTCACTGTGGGCTACAATTAGGGATGGCAGGAGGGAGAGCATAGGTCAAGAGAGCAGGGCTACACACACACACACACACACACGCATACACACGCACACGCACACGCACACAGACAGACAGACACACACACACACACACACACACACACACACACACACACACACAGACACACACACACACACACACACACACACACACACACACACACACAAACAACATGTTGTTCTGCATTAAGCTACATTCATCTTGTGTTGATGTGTGATGTGTTTTCACATTTACATTTAGTTTCACTCATCCGGTACAGACATAGTTTGTATTTTTTTTAATTTACCATATTGAGCATTTTGAGTGAGATGCAAGACTGCAACAGTAGAAAAAAACTTGGCTCCTGAATCATTAGTATTGCAAAAAAGCAGAGACTAAAGCCAAAAGACCTGATGATGATCCTGTTATAATAATATATAGATGATATTTAGTCTACAGCACAAGAAAATGAAGTGATGGCAGACTTATTATCCAAAGGTTTCTCCACTGAAATCTGTATCTGATGCACCTTACTTTGATAGTTTTATAAGTTGAAACAACACTGTGAAGTGCATTATTTCCAAAGAATTATGAACAAACAGAGTTTACATTACAGACAGGTGTGAGGAGGCTGTGTGTGATGGGAGAGAGGGTTTATAGTTCAACTGGTGACAGTTAAATGAAGTACTTCTTATTCAAACTCAATGCTCCGACCTAAGCTTCTTATTTTTGGTGACTGAACAAAGGAGAGAAATGCTCATTTGCAGGAGGACCAGAACTTGTTGAGGAGTCCCAATTCCTCTGGATAAATTGCTCACTTACTACTCTTTAGGAGAGTTATGGAAATGTTTTTGATGAGTTTTGTATTTAATGTGAAGTCACCAACAGTGTGGCTGGGGAGTCCAAAAGAGTAGTAAGTGAGCCTGACTCGATCTTTAAAAAAACTTTCTTTTTTTTAAATCTGCAATTAATAGAAGCTGAATGAATGATTGTAACCTGGAAAGTATCAAATAGCATCTGTGTGGCTTTTAAAGTTTCAGATCTGCCACTTACCTCTTGTTTTTTCATTATATGTTTATTACACAACATTTTCACAGAAAAGCAACTGAAAGCACCATAACAATCGACGTGACTGAACCCGACCTGAAGACGGACATCATTTTTAGGTTTTTGTCCGATCCTGCCCAGCCAGTCGGGTCTGAAAGGGTCCTGACAGGTTTGGGTCTGGTATCTGTGCTCTAATCAGTGATTGTACCTGAGCCAAATAGGTGACTTTCATATTACAGTCCTCATCTCGATTAGAAAAGATGTTCTTATTCTGTTCTGGACAATCAGGGCTGCAACTAATGATTATTTTGACTATCAGTTAATCTTTCAATATCTTTTTTAACTGAATGTTTCCTCTGTCACATAGAAATCATGACTTCTACAGCTTTGGGAAAGACGTGATTTTAGTTAATAGACACAAGCTTCTCAAACTGACCGATTTGTCATTTGTGTGTTGAATGTTGCAGCCCCAAAACAGCTCATGTAGACCCCTCCTCTCCCCTCTGCCCAAATCATTCTGTTGCCCCCACATTAGCCACTTCCCTGGAAGAATGAAGCCTGCTTTAATTGAATTAAATTATACCTTATGCATGCTAAACCGCAAAGCACCTACTTAGACGGATGGAGAGTTAAATGGGAAAAGCTTGGGCCTCTCCAGCTGATAACATGGACACACACACACACACACGCTAATCAAAACAAGACATCAAGTAATCTAATCTGAATCACTAACAATTATCAGCACATTGGCCTCGAGGCCAGTCGTATTCCTTTGATCAATGTTTTCTATTAAAAAAAGTGTAAACAATTCAATATCTCCCTCTCGCCCCTCCTCCTTTCCCTCCTTCCCCTATGCATGGGAGCAGTGTGTGTGCTTGTGTGTGTGTGTGTGTGTGAGGGGGTTATTAACCAATTGTCCTTGGAAATGAGTAAGGAAATCAGGAGGACAGGGAGAGAGAAAGAGCAGAGGGTTGGGTCTGGCTACTTTAAGGAGCTAATCTAAGTGAAGTCAGCCATCTTGCCGCGCCACACAAGAAGGGACGGAAGAGGACCTTTTTTGTCGCTAAGGAAATATATCGGCACTGCGACGGCTTTGAAAAACTCTTTTAATTTGCTTTCTTCCTCTGAAGACTTTTAACACCACCAGTCCTTGGAAGTTCCTCATTTACTTGCTCAGATTATGCTGAAATGGTTCCTCCTGTGGCCTGCACGCAGACACGAACACACACATTTGCATGCCTACACGCAGACAAACAGTGACAACACACTTATATACATAAGCACGCACACACACAAACACAAACACACACTCTTAAAAACCATCTAATTCAAGGGCATATATCTCTTTAAGGATTCAGGCAGTAAATGCAGGGGCATGCGTCTGCTGCCTTTTAGATATTTCATTACCAAAGGGTATTTATTTCATTTTACCCTCAAATCCGTTGTCGCCACAATTCTCACAAGACCATATTTTTTTTACCCCCCCTTTCCTTTCTGAAACATTTGGAAACGTCACACAGGATTTGACCACAGTGCTTTCCTGGGGTAACTCCTGTTCCATCAGTGTGCACCCCCCCTCCACAGTATATTATGTTCAGTGGAGCGTGCTCGGTTCAGACCTGGCAATTTCACTCACGTCTTCTCAGGTCTAGTTTGCTTCGGTACAGCGATTCTAACCCCCCGTTTGCCATGAATGTACTTTTGCTGACAGGTGTTTGTGTACAACATTTACTCAGTGTTCGGGGGAAATTGAGGGGGCAGCAAATTTGGTCGGGATGTCATAAAAATTGTGCAGAGTCAAGATGACCGAGGAGGGAGACTGAAAGAGAGAGACATGCATATAGAGAGAAGAGGCAGCGAGACGAGTTCAGGTTGTGACGTTCAGCAGCCCATAAGAGAGTCTGAGCAGAAGTTAATAAGGAAAAGTCTTCTCTCCTTCTCAAAGCCTTTTCATAAAGTGTTCAACAAAGTGGACTGCCAGAGGATGAGACAGTTTGGACAGGCTTTTCCAGCATGTTGCAAGTGTAGTGAGCAGCGAACAGAGAACTGTGGGAGTGACATGAGGGTGTTGAAGAGGCTGCTGGTCACTCTATTAGCTGTTCGTAACACTGAGGTGATGCTGCACAACCCTCCAGAGCTCGCAGCAAAGAGGCAAGGACACACAACTCACACTGTGGACAGCTTTAGTTACTACACACGGAAGAGGTCAGCCCGAACTGCCCCCTCCTCAGACACCTGAAGACCAAGGCTGACCTGAGATGAATCGTCCTCAGCTGGGATTCACGTCTTAAAACATGACCTCAGACTTGACCTCTCTGACACTATCAAAGTGAGCAATGTCAGTGTTTCAGTCCCAGAAAAGTCCATCCATACACAAACACACACACAACTTTGACTTACATCGCAGACGTTTGTGGCCCTGTTCGGTGCATTGACGGCTGAGTTGGGGACGTTCTTGTTCCCGGCCTTCATGGCAGCATCTCTGCGGGCCTGCTCCAGGAGGAGTCTCGCTCTCTCCTTCAGCTCCTCCTGACGAGACAGCACCCTCTGTGTCCAACGAAAAACAATGATTGTGAGGACATAAAACTACAGTACTAATGACTGTTCAATTCTAATAAAACTACGTCATAAATAAGATGTTCCTGTATGAGGTGATAGGTATAAGAGACAAGGGCTTGTAGACTTTTACATACTCTTTTTTGCAAGTGTTTGGGGGTTAAAAGCATTTTCTGAGTGTACAAATGTGAGAATATAAGTATATTTTTTTCACTTTGTACTCACCTTCTCTGCAGGCGGACTTACAGGGGCAGGTGTTGGCTCCTTTGAAAGAGAAAATACAACATTAACTCAAGTTACGTAGCCAAATACCAAATTACCTCTGACGGTTTCAGATTTTAAAATTATATTTTTTCAAAAAAGAAAAATGCAACAAATCATATTGCTTGGACTGACAATGTTGTCTCAAATATATAATTCTTACCAAATGAATGAACTGACCTTGTGTAATCTATCAAATATGATGGCTAAATATAACACAAAAAAAAAATACTATCAATCAGCTTTCACATATCTTCCTCTTAAAGTGATCAGGCAGAACATAATTAAGACAAGCAGTCAAAGATGTAGGAGCAGGATATATCCCGCATGATATGCAGGGTCTGCACTTTGGCATTATGGGGCCAGCCTAGAGCTGGGCTCACAGCCCTGTCTGCGTCCAGTGGTGTGGAGAGCATGACGGCTTTGACAAGAAAGCAAAACACACACCTTAGAATTTTATCTGCAGAGTAATCCTGGCTGTATTATAAAGGGCTGCAAACAGAGCTTTCACATTCGGCTTAGACAGAGAAACATTACAACCAAGCTGTTTATAACACTGAAACATGTTTATCCTTCCACCAAGTCAAATCTGGCCTGGGTGCAGGCGAGGATGCATCCCGCTAACTAGATAACAGCAGATCAAAATGGGGTGTCATAGCTGTCATAACCCCCCTGCTGCCCCCCGCCTGCCCCGTGACCTTTCGACTTGTAAACAGGAAGCGGTAATCTGGGGTTAACCAACGCAGGCAGGAATGCATTCAGTGGGTGTTTGTCCGTGTGACTGTGTGCGCACACGCATACAGGTGCGTGCCAGTGCGTGTGTGAGACGAGATGAGGTGTGCTCTGCGCAAAGCGTCGCCACGCCTGAGCAGTCACGGCGCCAACTGCCATCAACTGAAGGGATGAGAAATATAATGAAAAATATAATGAAATGTCAAAGCAGGGGGTTCTCCTGGGTGCCTTCTAAAGTCGCCACATGTTAAGGGCCCCGGCCTCAACGCGTCTGGGCCTCGGCAACGAGACAGGCGACGACAACATCTAATGCAGAACGAGAGAATTTCGGTACGGTCATCTCTGCAATGGCATCAATGAGGTTGGGATTTGAAGCTTAGCGAGCGCCAGGAGGAAATGAATGTTCACCGCATCCTCTGTCTTATGACTGATGTTGCTGTGAAAGTTTCAATCAAAGCCAGGGTGCAAGGATAAAAACCTGAACAATCCATTTAGGGGCCAGGCAGGTACCTGCTGTCAGAATCTTAATACCTGACTTAAGCAGCAAGATGTGAATTAGTCAACGTAAGACAGAGGTTGTTTAAGGTACAGGATTTAAAATTAGCTGCAAGACAGCTGTATGTGTCTCTTACTGACCCTTAAGGGACATTTTAAACTATACTCAAAACACGGAGAATATTCCTGTTTCCTCATCCCTGTAATTTATTCGGGCTGCATGTGCAAAAGCGAACAATTATGCAGAAAATGAAATAAAACCATCCATCATTCAGCATGTTGAAGAAAATGATGTAAAATAAAAACAAAAAAACATGATGGCACTTTTGAAGAGACGGTAGGAACTCAGTAGAGTTCATCTTTGGTAACATTTTGGCACTTTTCTACTTGAGGAAAATCCATGAAACAATTTCTCTTAAACAAAAAACTTTATGTAAGGGCGCCCCGGTAGCTGTGTCATCACCGCAACTGCCCAGGGTTGAATCCGACCTGTGGCCCCACTTCCTTTTCTCTCTCTGAGCTGTCCTGTCTTATAAAGTCATGAAAAGGTCAAACAATCATTAAAAAATAAAAGAAAAAAAGAACTGCTGTAGCACACGCTGTTATTTGTCTGGGTGTTTACCTGTTTGGGAGGCATGTCTGTGTGGTTGACTGGAGGGGGGCTGGTCTCTGAGACGGGCTCAGACTCTGAGTGACGCAGGCTGGCCCTCTTCTTCTTGATGAGGTCAGCATCCCTGTTGTAGGAGAAGCCCAGTTTCTGGTGGGATGGGGATGAGGAGAAGGCGGCCCCTCTCCTAGTGGGGGACCCTGGTTCTGCACTTCCCTCCTTTCTCTCCTCTCCCACCTCATCCTTCTGCTGTCTTTCCTTCTCCATCTCTCTCTCCACCCTCTGTGGTAACTCGCTGAGGTCTAAAGTGTTGGCTTTGAGCAGACTCCCCCTGTCCTCAGAGCTTGATGGTGCCGCGTGGGTCGAGTCTGTTGCTGAGGCGGCTAATGCTGTGCGTGGTGATGGGACAGGAAGTGAGGACTGTAAAGGCGCTGCTGCTGCTGAAAAGCTGGCTGCTCCTACTTCCGCTTTCCCACCCAGCTCCATCGCCTCTTCCTCTGCGGCTTTAGTGCCATTGGATTCAGCCCCAGCAGAGGCGACAGGTTCAGAGTTAGCCTGACGGGGCTGCACGTCGTTCAGTTCAGCGTAGAACTTGTCCTGGTCTATGGAGGCGTTTGTGTCGGTTTCAAAGTCGCCCACCTTGTAGGTGCTGCGACTGCTGTTGGCCTCTATCTGCACCACGTTGAGTTCCTCGCCGGAGAAGTGGGCCCGGATCTGGTACAGGTAGGTCATGACTGTTAGCTTGTCAGGAATGGCCAGCAGCACCATGTCTGATGGTTCCAGGAGACGGGAGATACCCAGGCTCGCAAAGCCATCATATGCCTGCCAAAAAAAGACACACGAGTGAACAAAACTGAGGAATAAACATTGAGTTTACTGTTTAAGAAATGTTGAATAAAAGAAAGAATGTGGATTGAGATTGAGAGGGATGGAAGGGTGACAATGGTTGATGAGATAGCAGAAGTCTGGCTTCTTTTTCAGACATAGGTTGAATTGGTGCATGGTGCCATGTATGTAAGATCCATGTGTGTATGTTCTCATGTGTGTTTGTGCGCGAGAGACACATATGGCATGACTGCTGACAGGTCATGTCAGGGATGGTTGTCCCCGATAAGAGACGCAGATACCCCAAGACAGAGCGCTTAATCCCAAAGTGTGTGTGTGTGAGTGTGTATCCTTATCGCTCCCCTACATCAACCTGCCCACGCTCTCCGTCACGCGTGTAATTGGTCTGATTAGAGTCTGATGAGAAAATACAGGTTTGATTATCAAGCGACACACGAAACCCAATCCCCCATCACCAGATAGACTGAGACAGAGAGACAGAGAGAGAGAGAGAGAGAAGGGATGAAAACCATTATCGCAGCCAATGACAGGTAAATAAATAGATTAACAGCACACACACACACACAGAAGCTGCCTCCATTCCTGCACACACACACACACACATATCCTCCCCATCCATCTCTCACAGGTATCACAGCTTGTATCTGGCCTGCTTGATAGTGTTGATCTAATTCCAACCTGTTGCAGCTCTCGTTTGTTTCACTGCCTCCGTAGATCTCCCCAGTCTATCAATCTCTCCCTCTTTCTCTCCGTCTCCCTCTCTGACTTCCAAAACCCTTCGCCGTGTTTTTTAACCTTTATTTACCTCGGGGATTGTTTTGAAGAGCCTGCTTACTCTTTTTCAGCCCTGTCCTGCTTCAGTATAAGTCCTTCTAATTCTTCCCCCTTCACATTTTCTTACCTTTATTTATCCAGAGAAGGGGTCTACTGAGCATGTATGATTTTCATTAAGTCCCTGCTTGTCAAACTTCTGTGTCTCAGTAATTGGCACTGAGCAACTTCAAATTTAAGGACGAGCTGAGCGCTTCGCCCAAGGGTAATTTTATAAACAGATATCTGCATATGAATGCACAAACTGAAGGCAAGGGACAAGATTTCGGTATCAGAAATGTTCTTGTTTCCAATTGTAGTCGATCAGTTGACCAATCACATCTGAGCGGGCTTTGGTTGCATGCAGGTAAACAGTCTGAACTCATTGACTATCATCTGACAATGATTTAACTTGTATCTATTTATCTGCATTTATATACACGTGTGTCAATAAAGATTAGCTGTCTCTCAACTCCACCTACATTCTCACATTTCAAGTTGCCAATCACTCTGTAAATAACGCCTGGCGCACTGAAGAGGCAGCCCTGCCCCAAATATACATTACCTGGATATCCACTGTTTACAAGGACAAAGACCTGACATATTGCTTGTGTTTGCTTCTACAAGTTTCTGATATAGACGGAGATTTCTGGCAGCAAAGACAACCTTAGTTAGTTGAAGAAAGACTCAGTAGTCTTCTGCTATTCAGTAACACACATTTACACAATATCTTTTTTTAGTTCTGCTTACTATGATGGCCATTCTCTGAATGAAAGAAAGTAAATATCGCCACTGCTCGACAGTAGTCTTCTATTCAGTAACAGACAAGAAGTTATCTAAACGAAAATGTAATAAACCAGAAACAAAACAAAATCTTATTAGTAAACCTTGTATTACTTTGTTACGACTTAAATTAATATAGGAGACTATGGGAGAAATAGACGTGAATCAATTCATTTTCGGGACTGTGAACTTGGTTAAATTCAAAATTATGAACTTTGAACATTAACTAGTTCATTTAAATCTGCGTGACCTGAACTTTGAGCAAGCTCTTGTGAAGTCTGAGCTTGCACAGCACTGTGTGGTAGTGCTTTTAACAGGAGATCCGACGTTGAACTGTCAGTCAAAAGCTACATCTCAGGCGACTACAGCTGAAATAACGTTAACCTGTTGTAACAAGATTAATGTGATGCTTCAGGTGCCAGTGATGGTACAAAATCGTGATCATTTACGAGTCTTACCTTTCACTACAATCTTATTTATTGAGTGTTAACTGTGTGGAAAGTGAACGAGGAACTGATTCTGGGCGGCTCAGAAAAGCTTTTTTATTGTAGTAAATCAAATTATTCCAACTGTATTTGGTGACAAGTGAATAGGAGAGAAACAGAGAATACGAAGGTGATTTAACTGAGAGATGTTTCTCAATTTACAATCAATTATGATGTCTTTTGTCAGGATGAGTCTCTTTCACTCTCACCTCTTTTGTCCCTTTCTATTGATGGAAAGTATGTGTTTGTGCTTGCAGAGACGAGGCAGGAAGAAAGACCTGACGGCGGGAAAAGAGAAAAGGGAGAACAGAGAGGAGTTTGCCTTTACAGCGAGCCTGTTTAAGTTCCCCCCTCCTTCTCTTTGCAGGAAGGGAGTGTGAAAGAAAAAAGAAAGAGAGAAAAGAAAGAAAAAGAATATGGGGAATAAGAGGGCCTGATTGGGTTTCTAACAAGTATTCAGGGGAGCAAAGTGTGCTTACATTGTTCCCCTCTCGCCCAGGGTAGGCTGTGAAAGAGAGCGACAACTTTGCTGCTCAATAGGGAGAGAATGAAAGAATGAAAGAGAAAAGAGCGAGAGTGGGAGAAAGTGAGAGCTGCGTGAGGAGGGAGGCTCTCGAGCTGGGTTTTGTTTCAGGGTCGGTGTTAGTCTTGACATGCGCTACAGTCTTTTTGACCTCGGTGTCATGATTTATTCTTTCTATATCTTCTCTTACAGCTTGACAAGCGCGGATCATGTCATACTGAGACACTGATGATTATAGAGGGGGGACCTGAAGTGTTGTCTGCGGTGTTGGCCTGCAGTATGGGGACACTGCAGTTAAAGGATATGGATGGAGATATTCTATATCTTTGTTGTTGTCAACAAATAACAAGACAACATCAGAATCAGTGATGGGTTGGTCTGTCTCGATACTTTCTTACACCCGTTCCCTGTCTGTGACACTCGCCCACTGAAATCCTAGCTCATTAAGAAGAACAATAATAGAGCTCTATGACACAGAGTTTAATATATATATCAGGCTTTGGTTGCACAGAGAATACTTGGTTTTGGTCTTCTTGTCAGATTTGTTGACAATGACAAAAAATAAAGTATCTAACAGGAGACATGGCTAATGCTAAGTGGTTTTTGAGGTGGAGGGTACTGTATGTCAGCGTCGATAAGTTACAAAACAATCCACTGTGGCTACCAAGAATGTCCGTACACTTGGGACAACAATACAAGTTACTGGCCAATTTGTTTCAATCATACACAGGTAAGTGACCAGTTTGTTGTTATGCTTGACCATGAGGAATTATGGGTAGACTACCATCAATCACGTGTAAATTAAATGTTTTGTTTAACAAATAATATGTTGGATTCATGTTAATGTGAAAAAAACTGTATTAACATTATCAAACACTAATTAAAACCCCCTGTGGTAACTCTGGGGACCCCTGAGGAGTCGGGGACCCCCTGTTGAAGATACAGGCATTAGAGTGAGCCACAGCTTGTTGAAAAAAAAAAATCTTAAATTATTTCAACTATATCAGTCAGCCTTACTGCTTGTTTAAAAACATTTGAAACAATCCTGTCAATAGAGTTGATCCTTTCAACACCGACTGCTGAAAGCAACATTTCTGTCCAATATGGATATCATGTATTTTTTGGAAAATATCTAGTTTTCTCACTTTCCATCATCTAACTGACAAAGCTTTGGGTCTGGACTAAATGTCACCGTCGGCTGCCCCAGGCCGCTGCTCCCTGCTCCCCCCTCCGCTCCCTCTCAGTGACTGACAGCTATCTATCGTTGTCAATCATCAACGCCCCCTCCCCTCAGCCCAACCCCTCACGGTTGTGCTCAGGGAGCTTTAGCCTGGTGCTTGGTGCAACACTATCAGATGGCATGACAAATGACTTCTCCTTGGCCTCATTACACACACACACGCACACACACACACAACAGCACACTGACTAAACAGACAAGACGGAGGAGCGCCCAGTACAAACACACAGGCGAGCTCGACATGCTAACTCCTCAGACGGACAGATCAACATGTGGACACAAATACAATCATCCACAGACTAGAATACATACATATATCCACTGATAATGGATCCTTTCAAAGGCTGTAAATGCTCTAAATATTCACTTCTCTCTCTTTTTTTCTACCCACCCCCAATATTGATTGTCCTTATCTGTCATAATTCAGCACAGTCTGAGCTCATTGCAATCACTCTTCACAGATAGACTGTGAAAGGAGGAGGGGGCTTGTCTATCAACTAGCCATGAAAAGCAGAGATAGTTGTCGTTTCTATACATTTCCATTTCTGCTGCCCATTCAATAAATTCTATACATTGTAATAACTCCCTATGAAGCAGCTCTATAACAGCATTGTGGGTTTGACAGAAGTCTCTTTTCATCATTCATTATATGTTCTTCACACATTTTGATTTTCTCTTCAAACATTTCTTTCTTTGCTGCCCTATCTCCCATTTTTGCTTCTTCAGTCATTTTTTTTTTTGCTCTTTGGGGTCCTGAACCTGCCACACTACGCTGTCCAAGCCTGTGCCTGGTGTGAGCAGCTTCTCTTTCCTCGCAAGCAATATCACGATCACCCTTCTGTTGTTCGACACCTTCAGGGTGCAACATGAAACCACACAGTGCATTACCTCTCTTTCCTTTCACCTGACCCCACCGGCTCTCACAATCACAGTCACCTACAACACCAGTCGAGTTACATGAACAATTACTGCATGTGAAGGAGCTGGAAACATACCAACAGCTTCCATTGTAGAAAAGCCCATCACATCACATCTCACATAGAGAGAAAATCAGTTTAGCTGCAGATCTTACCGTCACTGTACATGGAAATTAATTTAGTTTGTTTCTATGTAGTAAAAATTCTGCATCGAAATTTTCATTGTTAATGAATAAAACAATTAAAATCATGATGATGTGACATTTCTTGATGTTGATGATGCATTATCCAACTTTTAAGGACACTTTCAGACTGTAGGAACCGTTGGATGTTGCTAGAAAAGTACAAATCTAGCCCTGCAGGATTCATCGAAGACTTGACATACATTCACTAGCCAACACATTGTTAAACATGTTTATCCCAAATGCTGCTCACATACAGTACGTATGTGCCCAGATTCTTGAGGGCTACATGACCACCGTGGCGGTTCGCTGATATCCACCTGTGTCTCCTCTGTGCACTGAACAGCTCGCTTGGCCAAATGTACATCAGCAGCTGGTGTAGATCTTTACAGAGAAGCTGGTACAGCGTTGCAGCTATTCACCAGGTATCACCTTCTACGGCATATTCCCATATTACTTATATCTAACCAATTTCTTCAGGGCTACTTGAGCACCTGGAGGGGGGTGGGGGGCAGTTAGCAGATATGGGATTGGGTCTCTCCCTCTCCCTCCACTGTGGTTATTGTCAACAGGGTAGCATTCATGCCTAACAGGGCCACCAGAGGTTATCGCTGAGCCAGAGTGTGTATGAGAAGAGGAAATCAAGCTGCAGGAACCCGACGCATATCGTTCTGTGTAGCCCTCGGGGCCAAAGAGGGGACAGGGCGTATGTGTGTGTGTATATACGTGTGCGAGTGTGTAGTAGCAGAGTGAAAGGGAAAGACAGCAGTGTGCATTTGTGTGTTTTGCAAGTGTGTATGGAGAAAAAGTGACTGTGCACGTGTAGAGCCGGAGGGACAGAGGGGAGACGGGGATGTGTGCGAGTGTGCACCTCCAACTGTGAATGCGAAGATACAATGACATAGGGCAAAGAGGAAAATAGGTGTGAATGGGTTATTCAGTAAAGGTTTAGGAGTGAGGGCATACAGTATGTGTGCTTGGTAATATGGGCTTCACAATATATTGTTTCCAGTGTTTCCCACAGAATGGCTGTGTACTTGTGGTGGCAGACTTTCTGTTTTCTCTCCACCAGCAATGTTATCTGCTTTCTTGGTCAGCAGTACGTTTTTACAAAGAAAACACACTTTTAATAAAAATACATGCAAATAAAATGCAAAAATGGATCGTCAATAATACTTGGGAGGCTGTTAATATACCGTGTGGACTGCCAAGTGAAATATGTGTGGAAAACACTGGTGTCAGCATCAACATTGCAATGTGCGCATGTGCAATAGTCACATGGCAGGAAGTGAAATGTCTAGTAAGGCCTAGCCATTTATTATATGTGCTATGACATAGTAAAGGTGTTTATGGCAAGTAGACAGGTTGGCTAGCTAGGTTTATGTACTCTGTTCCATGTAAAGGTATCATCTCATCTTTAAGTGTAGAGTCTGCAGATGAACTTTTTTGTCTAGCGGGAGCCGGGAGGAGCCGGGAGGGCAACTGAGTGACATTCAAATGAGTCACATGCCACCTTTCCACCAATGTGAACCAAGCGCTAGTTCGGGGCTGGTGCTGTTGCTGGTTCAACGGTTTGCTTCTCCAACGGAATGAGAGGTACTGTACAGTCACATCATTCTACCACTGTATACGTCTCCGATTTCCCAGCACGGCGGACTACATCGACTTTTTACAAGAGTTGCACCTGGCTTTGCTTGCCTACATCGGCATCCAAACATAGCTGTTCAAACGCAGTTGTGATACTCAACTGATTGCTATGGACGGCGACCACGCTCAAGAGGAAAGGTAATTGGCTGTCGAAATGTAAAGAACTGGTTCAAGGATAGGCCCTGGCTTCAAACAAGCCCTTGAACAGAAAAGGGGGTAACAATGGTTTTGACCGATCAGTAAACCCCTTAATGTTCAGATTAACTTTAAAGTTAAGTACGTAACTTTTTTTAATTTTAAATAACACTAGGACGAGGAGCTGCTGATTAAACTCAAAGGAAAAGTAGATTAATTTAAGTAATCTGGTGAAACCTTTTGTATTGTTTGTATTGCAATATACTGTATATTGCAGAAAAAAATATCTTAATGTCAGTTTTTTCCAATACCGAAAAGAAGAGTTAAACCAAAGAGCCAGCATGGACCACAGTTGGTATACAACAATGCCTCCTGCACACCTTTTTCTACACACACGTACAAACAAAACAGTCTAATCAACACAAGACAAATATGCTCTTATAATACACACACTGACATCGACACACACAAAGCGGATGCAGTTTTGTAAGCTCCCAGCAGGCAGCTGAGTTAAGATACCATCTCACCTCTGCCAGGTGACTAAGTTATGCTTTGGGCAGACATGGCAACGTACACACATCACAGCAGGAGGAACGTCTTAGTAACACTGTCATTATAACATGCTGTATATGTGTGATTGTGAGGCATTTCCCTGCCTTCATGTGCGTTTTCCATCCTCCCCCATCAAACCATGAAACACACATGCACACTATATCCAGGGATTAATGGCAGATCTCTAAATAAGGCCAAATGGAGATGTGGATGGGAGGGAGCTAAGTGGCGTGAAGGGCCCAGCGGTGGCTGCCTCTTACCTTTTTGTTGTTTTCTTTAATATCCTGAGGATTGAGCGACTTGTAGTCTCTGGAAGAACAGTGGGGAGGGTCGGAGAGGAGGCAGGCAGAGGGGGAAAAAAAGAGGAAGAGAGAGAGAACGGGAGACAGAGAGAGATAGCGGAGAAAGTGTTGTGTTTAAATATGCATCACATGTAATGGCATTAGAACTGTAACATGCAATTTCATAGCAGTGCAATCAACAGAACTAATAGAGTGGAAAATATGTAAAAATAACACACCGGGGTGGAAGGGCACACAAGCATAAACACACACACACACGTACACACACACACACACACACACGTAGCATGGTTTTGATAAATTATCTTCACGTCTGCTCTCTTGATGGGGCTGCAGGCTTTCTGTACTTTTGAGTGTTAAATACATTAAATACTAAACATTTAAGGAAACTCTCTCTCACGCATGCACATACACAGAACACTTAAAGAATAATAAGCACAAAAACGACAAGAAAATGATGGCTGCAACTATTAAACATCAAACACACTGAAAGGAACAATAGATACGAAGACAAAACATGATGACAGATCTAGTGTGCAAAATATGATACCAAGTTTTTCAAAGAGATAAATGAGAAAAAGTCTTCTTCTAAGTATCTGACCGTCTTTGATCTAAAACTTTTGCTTCTTCACTATTTTGTTTACTTCTTTAGGTGTCGATAGTCTGGTTCCCACCCAAATTTGACTGGATAATCTCAATTCTCAACCTAATTTTGAAAGAGAAACATTCTCTGACTGTGAGCGTGTGAGTTTGTGTGCTTCATACATTGTGTCAGGCCTGAAATGGTGCAGCAGGGCGCAGAAGGCCAGCCCATTCCTCCAGGAGGTGGTGAAGTTGGTGATCTTCACCCCGCGGTAGTTCTTGGTGACCTCGCGGCACCAGGCCAGCAGGGACTGGCTGGCGTTGGGCTTCCCTCCCAGAACCGGACTCGGGACAGGGCTGGGCTGCAGGCAGAGGAGGGGGAAGAAGAAAAAGATTTTGAATTTAATCTTTGAAATATTACACCTTCACATACCACCAGACTACGGATTCAATTCCTGCAAATTTTGTATGGTGTATAAAGGACAAGACATTGGAAATTTACTTCATTTCCTAGGGTCATCTAAAATACAACATAAATGATGTGTTTTTAGTTCAAGGGTGTACTACAAACACTGTATACTTTGCACAAAAGATTTGAGTTTGCAGTAATGGTTATATTTTACAGAATGCACATTGTCACCCCTCTTCCTCCACGTTGGAGCTCCTTTCATTATTTATTTCTCAATTAAATGTTTTACTTAGCAACCCCCACCCATCCAATTAGCTTGCTTTACTGACATACAATGAGCGCACACATGCACGTGCACACACACACGCAGACACACACCATAACGAAGGGTCACGCACAAAGCAGCGTATGACCGTGGATAATGTAAACATCTTATTAATTAGCTCCGCCTTTGAAGTCTTATCTGGGTCGAAAGCTTTCACCATTAGGAGCCTTTTCCTCTCCCAGACTCAAAATCCCACAAATCCATGGCGGCGTGGAGACACTGGTCTTCCTCTGACGGCCAGCAGAACCAATGCTATTTTGATTATTCAGCGGGCTATTCACTAATCTGGTTATGGAGCGACAGATATGGGCTAATTCTCTCAGATCATTTTGGAGAGAAATGGCAAAAATGTCACTGAGATTTGATTAAATTCATTAGAGGCCGGCGATCAAAAAGACTATGAAATATGCTTAAAATCCAAGTGCATATTACTATTGTGTGCAAGACAATGACATTAACAGATGACTAATAAGACCGATATCCTTAATTACACGGCACAATGTGTTTAAGCTGTGTGTCTAAGTTACAACAAGCTTGATTCAACTTTTAAAAGGCTTTCATATCAGTACACAGATAAGATGCAATTTTTAAAACTAAGTGTAAAAATTAAGGGAAATATACAATGTAATGTTGTTAAATGACATTCAATCTACTTTAAGACTTTCTGTTTACTTAATACAGCTGCATAAAGTGCCAGGCGCCGGACGTCATGCCCTGCAGCAAAACCGTCACGTCTACTCCGTTTTGATCGTGTACCTTCCTGTACAATATTAGCTTACATGGCAGCGGCAGTATGCTAATTTCACCAGGTGATGTTTAATCTCAAAACACATGATGGTTATGCAAATCAAACCTTTACTTAACCTTTAGGAGTGAAAAGTGAGTGAAGACTTGTTTTACACAACCTGATATAGCCCACCGTAATGAGTTAACCCAGTTTTTTTTAAAACACACAGTGAAGGCCCAGAGAAAACAGTCTCAGCCGTGTAACAAGGCTTGTGGTGGCCGACCAACCCCCTCTGTTGGTGGCTTTCATCTACTGCAAGAGCAGCAGAGCCAAAGAACTGGTAAGTTTGTGATTAAAACATTTGGAAAACAGTGTTATTAGGTGATGGTGTGCTGACTTGAACATATTTAAGCCTCTTGCAGAGGCCATGACAATGTGCTGCAACAATGTTATTCAGGGATGTAGGGAAAGAAAAGAAAAACAGACTTTGTTTTATTTGGAAATCAAGACTGGCTTGATGATGTTACTTCAAAGAGAGAGACGTGATTAATCTTCACACTGAGACCTACAAGTGTACAACCACACTACTTAATTGCCATGCTAACCAAACTCAGTACAACTCAGAAGTAATAACAGTACTGAATGTATTTCCCAAACTGAATGAACAAGCAGTCCTCAGAGGGCAATAAGGTTCCCACGAAACTAACTCTGACGTTAGAAAAGTGGCTAAAAGAGAGAAGATGACTGGCTGTTCTATTTAATACAATGTAGGGAAAAACTGTGTTGGGGGGCTATTGGAAAATGGGAGAAAAGGGTGATCAAACGTAATCCAGGAACTCCAAAAAAGAAAATATATAAAAAAGAGGAAGGAAATATTAAAAAGCCTTTATTGTAGAGGATAAATCATTAAAAGGGCTATCATTAAAAAAGCCAAAAAAAAACCAAAACAAAACAAGAGGTGCACTATGTAGTTTTGAAAATTTGAAATGTAATATTTACATTTTCAACACTTTTATTTCCATAACTGATTAAAACAGGTCCCCAAAGGACAATAATGTCCCCTGGACACTGTTTGGAGCTAGAAAAGTGGCTACTTAGAACGGTCCTGCTAATACAAACAAAACAAACAATATAAAATTGTGTTGTAGTTTGTGGACAGTTTGTTTATTCAGTTCATTCGGTCATGAAAAGTCAATTAATGAGGATTTTTCTCTATTTCTTCCTCAAAGCTACATAATGCACCTTTAATCTCGCCAGCAATAAACAAAAGGGTGGAATAAATGCAACAGCAGTCAGAGAGAAGTAATCCAAAAGCACCTGGATGTCTCTTACTCTTCTATTGTTGTAGTTTAACCTGTGACCACAAGCCTGGAGCCTGCTGAGATGCCACAAGGGCCAAACCAGATGAAAGAGACTGGAAGCCATCTCTAATAGCAACTCCTAACCTTTGCACCAGTGTGTGTGTGCGAGTCACATGCAGGCCCCTATGGCAGTCTGAGTACAGGGAGACGGTAGCGGGAGCCTGAGGGGCGGACACTTGACATTTCCGGCTTTAAAAGAGGGCCTTAACCTTTCCCCACAGCTTCTCCAGACACGTTTTAGGCAGCCTCGACAATGCCTGCGTGCCACTCAAACAACGCAAGAAAAGAGAAAGAAAGTGATAAAAAGTCAGAGAGTCAATACCGATTAAAACACTGTCGCTATTACTGTATGTGGATAAGGGGGAGGTCGGTGTAAACAAGAAATTGTTTTTTAACCCCATCAAATAATTTCAATAAACTTAAAATATGGCTGACTAACTTGGTGTAATTTGGGTGTTCTGACTTAAAAGGAAAGATACACATTTCTCTAAATTCTCAAGCACATTCAGCCGACTGAACTAAACTTGTTTCTCCAGTTATTCTCCGCTTTTGCCACCCTGTTTGTGTGAGTCACTCAAATGTGTGTGTGTGTGAGTGTGTGTGTGTAGAGTTTAAGTGTGGCGTGGTCTTCCTTCAGGCCTTCCCTTTCTGCTTTTTCAAGTGACGGTTGAAAGTAGCTGTCTAATTTGAGCGCTCTAATTACCTTGGATTAGAGACCAGGTGCTATTAAAGCAATTAGACACACAGCACACTCCAGTGCCGCAGACCCCTAGCCGGCGGAAAACACACACACACACACACACAAAAATACACACCTGTGTAACACAGCCAGTGGGAAAAAAAAAAAAAAAAACCATACATTAGCCAGCGGGACACACAGACTTTAAGGCTTACCCACACACCCTTCGACATACAGGTGTCTGAGCCAAGAGAAAACACACACAAATAATTATGCAACACAATCTGCCCTTCTTTTCCACACACATTATGAACTTACTCAACTTTTGGTGCTTTAAAAACTTCTGTTAAACAAAGCAAATGTGTCAATGAGAGCAATTCTTTCTTCATTCCTGACAAACCAGTTTTTTAGAAGCGACATGGAGTTCATCCAAAGACTCGCAGTGACTGCACGTTCATCACAACTCAACCAGACGTCATTTCCTCAATCAGCAGACCAGACTGTTCCATTACGGCCTTTCCCAGATAAAGGTTTACAAATGCATCTACGCTCCCAAGCTTTCATATCCATCAAATATTGAACAAATACCATATCTTCTTTTACAGGAACCGGCTGCATTTCCTTAAGACACAAACACGGGAGGAGTGAAATTTTCATGAGGAGCAGAAATGCACCCTGACTTATCAAACAGTTTGCTCTCTAGCCTCAAGGAAGGTGTGCACATATATGTAATGCGTGTGTGTGTTTGTCTTTTATCTGTCTGTGTGAATGTCACTGGGTGTGTGTGTGTGTGTGTGTGTGTAACACTGACACAGCCGTGTAGCTAGCTCGGCTCGAGGGTAGGATTAGCGGGGAGCACTGCCTCGGCCCACAAACATTCCATATTAAAAAATGAAAAGGCAACCTTCATTACTATCAGTGGCACATAACCTCCCCTCTTCCTCCTCCTCTGCTACTATTATACACAGCCCTAACAGCCTGGGTGAAAAATACAAGCCACTGACAAGCGATTCCATTATTCCTGATGCCTCAGTGTCAACAACATACATCCGACGGGGCAAAGAAAGAAAAAAAAAAATGGAAGAAGGGAAAAGGATGTGAGAGAGAAAGAAGGGGGGGTTAAGCTCACTACAATGCCTGAATGACAAGATAGGAGCAAACCTGGGAATAGAAGCATCCAGGTTCCTGTTGGTGCTGGTGTCAGGAGGAGGATTTTTGGTGTCAGCAATGTGATTTTCTTTTTTGGAGGGCGGCATGTGATTCGAGATGATGGGTAAAAGCGGATGAACCGTGATATGGAAAATTAGAAAATTGTCACAGGTCGATCTTAAGGTCTTAAGCAAAAGAACAATTCTGTGGCGAGGTTGGAAATTGTTTCTTTTAGTTTCGGGCAATAAGCCAATATCTGCTGTACTGTATGAGGGCAGAAGTAATTTAAAATATCTTTTAGAGCAACTTAGCAAACATCCACTGACTTACTGTGAGTTTAACTGCACTATACCAACAGTAAATCCCTCTTTACCACCATTATACATGGCGAGGATGGGCTAGGGATCATGGGTTGAAGGAACAGTTCACCCCAAAATACAATTACAGATTTGTCCTCTTAGTTCTATTTTATCTTTCTAGATTGTTCTGGTGAAAGTATTGGCCATGGAGATGTCTGCCTTCTCTCTAATATGATATGATGGCACTCAGCTTGTGGTGCAAAAATACAGGAAGAAGACGCTATTTGTTTGTAACATCCAGCGCTATCACAATCACGAGCCTCCAGTCCACGAGTAGATTTTGCTACTACTGTGAATTATCTAGAGTAGCCAGGCCATCATTTCTGGAAAGAGACATTGCTGTTGAGTTTTTCAAATGTTTGTTTTTGGCGCTTTGAGCACAACAAGCCGTGTGCACAGTCCCTATGAGTTTTAAATGCTCCTAGACAGTTTCATGCTTCACACTTTAAAATGACCATCAGTAATTAATTGTAAATTTATATTTAATTCAATTCAAACAGTTGCTTAATAGATGGTTTACAGAGCTTTTAATTGTTTGTGAACAGTAAAATAACTATCAAATAAAGCTTAATTTACTATGAATATATGTATATATAATTTTTGTACCTCATATTCAACTCAGATAATTTTGAACCCTTATATCAATAAAAAATAAGAATATTTTAGACTGAACAGTCCTCCTTTAGCTGTGAGACATACGCTTTAGCAGAGTGGATGACTGCAAACCCTGGGGTGAAAATCTGGGTCTTCTGAATGAAGATGGACATATGTAAACAAAGTCACACAGCATTATACTAAATTAGATGACATAAGAGTACGGAGGTCATTAAACTGGCCTTTCAGAGTCCTAAAAAAGATACAAGTAAAACGCTTTAAGTGGCAGCTTTGTCTCTCCCTCTGGGGCATGACGCTTCAATGGAAACTTAACTGGCCTCAACCCAATGACATAAACCCACGACTCTGTGGAGAGAAAAGAGCTTCCGTGTCTCTCCAATCTCACTTTCATGGCTTCAAAGCAGTGTCAGAGAGTGTCAGATTTGAGGAGGTGTTGAATCTCATACTCTTTAAAACTTGTAATCCGCTCAAGGAGCCTACGGCAAAAAAAAAAAAAAAAAAAGTCCACACACACACATTGCAAAGCACACATAAACACACAGGCTCGCTTCAAATGACAACAGAGTTTACAGTCTAAAGGCACACATACTGTACATGCACACACGCTCCAACTCTAATGTACTGATACTGAACAGCAGGCACACACACACACACACACACACACTCTCTGAACTGAAAGCATACATATAGAGAAGGTAGGGAACACATTTCAAAACACACTTGAAAAACATTAATACCTGTTCACATTTAAGAGGATAAAGGTTAGTGCACTTAAGTGGCCTGTCCATCCTGCTACTGGCAGAGCCCATCTGATTGGCTGGGCTCCAACTATCAACATGCTCAATTATTTAATTGCACCTTCAATCAAAACAAGCAATTTGTTTAATCTGCGCTTTCTACGTCCGACGTCTTCACATTAGAAAAAGACAGAATGATCGCCCGGCGTCATCTTACCCATGAAATTATGCTTCGGATTTCAAACGTTGGCTGCATGAGAGCAGAGGGGAGGCGGCAAAGTCCAATCAAAAGTTCAATTATGTAAATGGAGATGTGGAGTGGATGGAACAATAGGGAATGAGGGGGGGAGGACAAAAGGCTGGGGCAGGAGAGGAGAGCGAGTGTAGCGTGAAAAATAATACACATTAACATACAAAGGAAATATCGCATTACTGTTGTAATCACAGTGAGGAGGGGCTCCTTCCAAAGAGAGCCGTGAGAGAAAGAGTGTGTGCACGATGTGTGACTGCGCATGTAGACACTGTTTAGTTAAGTCAGCCTTCATTTTGTGTGTGTGAACAGGTGGAGGGAGAGTGATAACTCTTTACACCTGAGAGCTCGCAGACTGAACCTGCAACTTTTGAGCAAGGCACTCCGCTGCTATTCCACGTAGTATTGGACCGTTTGTTTTGAAACACATCTTTACACCAGAGCTTTGTGTCATATCACAAAGTAGGAGAATATGTAAATACATTCATCATGATGGCGATGGGGGGTTGCTCGTGATTCGCTCAGAAGCAGATATGCTTCCCATCTCGCAGTGAACCTGCAGGCCAAGACAGAAGGCCTTTCGGCAGTTGGCTACTGAGATGTAAAATGCAAAAATCAGGAAAAGCGGTTTCCTTTTCCAGGACTGTTTTGCTTCCAAGGCCTATTCTGCTCCAAAGGCATAACCATGCAAAGCAGCAAAAAAAAGCAGAACAGGAGAGGACAGGCAAGGCTTTGAAATTGAAATAAAAACCATTCACTGAAAAACATCATGAAATAACGCAGTTTGGAGGAGGCAGCAGACAAACGAGTGACTGTGCCAGCTTGCAGTGTGCCCACCCGCCTGCATGCTCGCCTAACGTGTAACACAGGGGCATAATGCGGTGTAAGCGCTGGCTTTAGCTTGTCATGGAAACGGCAGTAGCATTACCCACACTCACGCCTCTGCAAATTAGCTTTGGCTGAGGGGAAAAAAAAGAGATGCAGGGTGGGTAGGTTTTGGGATTGAGTGTGTGTATCTGTGTGTGCGGTAAAGAGGGTGGGTTGGTGGGGGTCGATGGAGAAGGAATAAAACAAGACAAAATCACTGATTGTACTGATGGTGAGCCCATCTTCATCTTTTCTATCGTGTGAGTTACAACATGAGGTTCAGAGTGAGAATTTGTTGTTTTACGGGAAACACCATCTGTCAGAGCGTCTGTCACACTCTACCCAACTTGCTTTCCTAATATGCAGAAATAACAGTGTTTTTATGCATCTACTCAGTTGGTCCTCGCATCCAAAACGGTGACTGTCAGGCCAACTGTTGTGGTGCTCTTTGGTGTTGTCATGGGGTCCAATTACTGTTTCACACTTCGAACACTGGTGAACTTCGCTGCCATGTTTGCCACCCGTGTTGGCAGCTTCGATCCACAGTCAATCTGATGTGACTTGAATGCACCATATTTGTCAGTGATTGTGCTCAGAGCTAGAGCAATATATCAGCCGATATTTGCATGTATCTGTAACCAATGAATGACAAGAGATTCATTGTAGCATAGATGCCAAAGATATGTTGAAGGTCATTTAGAAACATTATATGTGGTTACATAGACAGTGCTTCTTCAATCAGATTGAAATAATTCTGATTAGAGATTACAATTAAATGGTTTACATGGACGCTAAATAAAGATTCAATAAGCGACCAAAGCATTTAATCAGAATCTAACTTTTCTGACCTGCGCAAAGTGGTTTTGCCCATTGTCAAACATCTCTCTGATGGAAATATAACAGATGAGGAATAAAAAGACGTTTTTTTTCCCAGCTCAATTAGGAAAATTCAATTCATTCTCTGCCTCAGAAATCGAGCATCTGCCGAGCAAATTATTGTGTTTCAAGGAGCAGCCATATTATCAATAATATATATATATATATAACATGACGCATTCAACATACTACAAATACCCTTTAAATCAGGAATATGTGTGTTTAAAAGTATCTGAAGGCCTCCCATCTCTTCATTCTTCCTCCGCCTCCTCATCTTCCTCTGATAAATAAATAAGCTTTGGGAGAAGGAAGGGAAGGAGGAAGAGAAAGGTGGGGGTGGCTCTTATAAATCTATAACGTATTAATCTCCTTTAACTGCCATGTTCAACAAACAAATTAGTGGTGCAATGGATTCAGAGATCAGCCGCGCCGATAACACCGCCATTTATCAATTAATCTAAGCCTGGGCAGGGAAAACTCATTAAGGAGGCCACTTTAGGAATTATGTTCTGCAGGTAAAGAGGCTGTGTGAATGTGTGTGTGTGTGTACAAGGTGTATGTGTGTGTATGTGTGTGTGGAGGGGGGGGTCTTGACACAGCAGTTGTGCAAACCCCCCACTAAAGACTGCCATTGTCCAGCGCAGCGTGGGCTCCAAAGTGATGAGAGGGGTGATAGCACAGCCAATTAAAATGAACATAATTACAAAGTCACCCCTTTGACTCCTGATCAGAATACACATGCATCAACACACACATACTGATGGAGGAAGGGTGTGGTGGGGGAAATGCTACACACGGGCAGAGGAAAAGAGGTAGGAGGATGACAGGAGTTGAAGGAGATGTCGATAAAGAAAATAAAGAGAATAAAAACAACATGTGATTAACTGTGAGGCAGTCGTTTATGATTCATCATCGATGCTTTAAGTTCTAACATTGAGCAGAAAAGGTTAACCAGGTGCTCACACTGTCACCACATTTGATGAAATACGGGTGGTGCTGATGTTACTGTCTCATGCATCAAAGAATCCTTATTTGCAAATCATCTAATAACCTCCATTGCTTCACCATTTTCCTCAAGAAATGTTTCTTTTTTTAGAGTGCTGTGTTTGATATGCTAACGTTAGCTCGCAGTTGGCGAGTTGAGATATTTCGCTAAACACTAAATTCTTGGACGAAGAGAAAATTTGACCCACTGATGGTTATAGATGAAAGTTAGGGAATCACTAAATACACATAAACTGAAGGACAGACGTTACCAATCCGCTGCCTTGTTTTGCTGTTTAGTGGACAGAAAAAGGTGTTACAGTAGAACCTTCAATTCCAAGTAGTAGCTAATAATCAATTTTGTCAAGTTTTTTGATAATCAATGCATTGGTTTGATTAATTTTCTAAGGAGAAACAAGTCAATATTCTCTGATGCTGCATTCGCACAAAAGATCAAATGTGAAGACATTTTTGAGAGTGCAAACCCGCCGTATGTATGTACAGTATGAACTGTATGTTCTGGCTGCGTTATGATCAAGGACTACACGATCAAATCTTGTTGAGGTCAACCGAGCTCCTACTAGTGCTGAATTCAAAGCTAAAGGGAATGATCCCACTCAGTGATCAGTGAGTTAAGCGCTGGAAATACCACTTAGTATTTCTTATAGCACATAAGAGCACACACCTGCATACCATAACAGTCCAAAAGAGGGGGTGCTGGAGGGTTTTATATGGAGGCAATTAAAGCCTTATCATTTCTACACTCACTCTCCTTTCCTCAAACACAGACACATGAGTGGTCATGTGTGCCCACACACACACACACACACACACACACACACACACACACACACTTAAACACACACACACGATTTGAAAGACAAATCACTCAGACTAATTCATAAGGTACTTCTAAGGTCCTTTTTAAATTATGGAGAACGGTTGGTTTAATTCAATTAAAATGTAGCAGGGGCCACTTAAGGATGACGGGAGGAAGGTATGGCATGACTAAGTGAGCACGGTTTTCAAGAGTGTGCGGGGGGTCTCAGACCTTCTGGGGGTTGAAGGAGTTTTCAAGTGCATGGACTCCAATCTCCTCACCCGAAGCCCCCTTAAACCTCACCCCAAAACCCTGGATCCTTCTGGGTTTAAGCCCACACACACCTGGAGGACCGGGGCAGATTAAGACCAGATTAAGATAAAGTTACCCCTTCTTCGGCCGCCATGTCATTCAAACCCCTGGCCTCTATGACCACTGGATAGAAGGATACACAAGACAAAAAGGTTTGGTTCATTCACATTTATACACACACACACAGGCACGCACACACAAAGGACTTTCTGGTCATCCTCATAAGCCCTATTAGTCTGCTATAGAGCCTCTCATAGCAGACATCAATCATGGAGGGATTAGTCAATTCCCTCTCTAAATGAGTGGCGAGGGAAACTTCCCTTCAACTCTAAAGCAGGTCTCTCTCTTTCAGAGATTACACAGCGATTTGTTTTCATTTTGTTCCATCTTCATCGTTTTCTGTTTGACTTGCTTTTCATTTCTCTCTCTCTTGCTCTGCGTCTCCCTCGTTCTCTCCTGCTTGCAGCTTGTGAGGTAATCCTTGGCAGATAAAACTAAGGAGGACTTACCAAAGGCAGATTACAAGCGGCGCTTTGCGGAAGGCCCTTTTACACCAGTCGGCGCGGGTATTGAGGAGAGTGAGCTCTTTCGCAGTGCTTAACTTGTGAACTCGACATGCACCCAACAGAGGAAGAGGTGGAAAAATGATAGCCGCATTACAGTAACTGGATCAAAATATATCCCTCACAACACACACAAGATTGCACATTAGTACACAAAACACGCGCGCTCTGTTTTTCATGACAACTGCATATAAAATAGAATTTAGAATAGTCCCTGAATACATATAAACGTGATTTATCTATTTACTCAACACGATTCCACATATCATTGTCTGCCCTGTAAGACTTCAGGATCAACACTGTGTATCGAGTCAGAATTCCTGTTAGTCTCAAGAGGAGATCAGCTCCCCCTTGAGCGGGAACAACCTCTTGAAAAGTCTTTTAAACATGGCTCTAACTTCTTTATCCCAGACTTAGGCACATAGCAAGTTCATATCCACAACACGCTAACCTAAAACTGACCCTTACAAAACTTGACCCACAACATTACCTTTCCTAAACATTCCCTTAGACTTTCCAGAAGGGATCCAAACAGTTGAGATTGTTCAGTAATGTCTCAAACCTTTCTTCCTAACTTGATGACAGCGATGCCCTGCAGCATGAAACAACAACGGGAAGCCCAACGATCGGACCTAAACTGCATGACAGAAGAAACTGGGTCTCCTCTCTCCCACCAGATCCAATGACAGACCACTCAGAGACTGCAAATAAGAGTTGGGGAGGGGTCCACACTGGGAAAAGGCAGACACTGAGAGGTACTGACTTAGTCTTGCGCCTCTCAAGGATTACTCTCCTAATATTACACAGCTTATGGAAAGGCCAATGTGGCCAAGGGGAGCCACTGAGTACTCAATGCCTGGGTCTCAGAAATGGACCGCTATGCCTGCTTCCCTGCAAATATTGATTCCAGGTTCTGAAATTTGAGACGCAGCTCTCTTCTGGTCCTTTACTTTAACCCAACAACAGCCAGAGAGTACACAAATCACACTGGAATTATAACTAAAATTATTTAGACGAGACTGCACAGAAGATTTTGAAATTTGTTCTTAACGGTGCACTATGTAGTTTCGGAAAAGAAATTCAAACTCAGAAAGTTACTACTTACGATAGCAAAAATCTAATAATACAAACTCAGAAATAGTGATTTGATGTATTTCCATGTAAACAAGCTATCATCGAGAGGAATAAGCTCCCAAGAACACTATTTAACGCTAGGAAGGCAGCTAGCTACCTAGAAGGGGCAAGGTAAAACAGTATGAAATTGTTTTTTCCTTTGAGGACAGTTAATTTATTTAGTTAATTCAGTCATGAAAATCAATCAGTGAAGATTTTTCTCGTCTCGCTTTCTCTTCTCCAAAAGCATCTCTCCCAAGACTATAAAGTGCACCTTTAACGTTTAGCTTAAACTTTTTATCCATAATTGTAAACCTTGGTCAAGCAAGGAAGTGTTCAGTGTTTTCTTTGATACTGCCTCTAAAATATCAGGTGCAATATTTTGGATTACTTGTCAATATCATTCTATATACTACCTTTTATTCTTATCTTACTTGATATTTGAATCATCACCCTATTTGAAAACCTGCATAATGAGGCCTTTAAATGTTCACGTGTCACTAGGATGTCAGAAAGAAGAGAGGTACGTGCAGAAAATGAGTACTGAAACCGTTTCAAATACATCATTATGTCAATATTTTTTCCAACTCTAATTTCTTTTAATGCAAGCAAAGAGAATTGAGAAGCCCTGTTCTAGCAAAGGACATTTACCTTTACACATTTCAAATACTAAACAGAAGTAACATATAACAATTAACCACTGTTTAAAAGCAATGAGCCACGAGTCTTACTTTCTTTACGTCCTCCACGTGAGGCTCTTTGTTTAAGGTATGTCAAAGTTATCAGAGAAGATGGAATAATAACTTCGGACTGGATGTAATGATAACAAGACGAGAGACCTTGGAACGGGCAAAGATCAGAAGACTGATGACTGTCCTTGTCTCTTGGGCTCCCCTCTGTCCTCCAAAAACATCCCTCAATCGTCACACCAACCTCAGTAACACTTCACTGTGCGGATGCAGTCCTCTCCTGCCGCGAACCCCGGTGAAAGCTAATTAAGAAATATCGCAGCCTTCTGCGAACTCAATTAAATAATGTTAATTTATTCTAATTTCAATTTGGAGGTAGACTGAACTGAAGGAGGGGCTGTGAAAACAAAGTCTGGGAGAGGAAGGAGAGCTCTGGCCTCTGCCTCCCCCCGGCACAGGAGCTCTCACAACCTGCAAAACTCTATTTAATTTGAACCCTTTGATTAACATAAGTAATCACACAAGCCCTTCAACTGAAGGGGAGAAAGAAAACATACCTCTAGTGTTGGTTCACTTTCTCACCTCTGGAAAGGAGGAGTGTGTGTAAAGAGGAAAGGGAGATAGAGGAATAAGTGGTTAAGACACCATGTTAGATCATGGTTAAGACTATAAAATGTTACCTTTTTGTTACAATTTGTGCTATGAGACACATTTGGAATATGAGAAAATTAATAAACAACGAAAAGCTTACAAAAATGCATTGGGTAGGACATTAAAATGTGTTAAAAAGGTCTTGCAAACCCAAAATATATTCGGCTATTTTGTAGTAACCTGTATTTTATAAAGCATCAACAGTTTCAGGATTTTGATGCTCTGTCAGACCAATTAAGTTCAAGCAACTGAAAGTCAAAGATGCCCAACTCTTTCTAAGACTTTCTGAGTAAATATTAAGATAATATAGAACTTTTTTGTTCAAACTTTTGCCCCCAGACATATGCCAGCTTCCAACTTTTCTTATATGAAAATAAGGCAAATAATTCATGAAGCGGAAACTTGATGAAAATCCAAAGATCAGAGCATCTAAGTGTAGAGCGGCCTGACTACGGAATAGAGATGGAGATGAAACAAAAGGAGGAGCAGGGGATCACTGAATTACTGGGAGGGGTGAAATCAGCCCCAGGGAAAAGAGATGGACTGAATCAGACCAGACACAGCTCGCAACCCGCCCAACAGGAACTCCCTCTGTTCATTTACATTAATCCCACAGACGTTTCCATCCTTCCAGCTCCTTCACAGATGCTAAACTTAAACTTGACATCTTCGAGGATCTATATCTCTCAGACAGGACAATGGAGAGATACATGGGCATGAGAAACGTGAAGCGTCTAATGGAGACTAAAGTTGAACTTCCACCAACCTGAAGACAGAATTCAGATTCAAACAAAAACAACTGAAAGTAGAGTAACATACTGTATGTACAGTACATTCAAGAGATGAAAGTGGTGTTGTGAATTCTTAGTAAACATACAGTATCTCATTTCTGCTGCTAGGAGTCTGTAAATCAAAACAAAACAGAAGACGTAAGTAGTTTGGACAAATGGGAGTTGAAACCATTGTTTCATCCATCGCTAGACTTTTGTTGGAAAAACTTGATTTGCTCTTATCACTCAAGTCTAAAGGAGCTCGTACCCTGCTATGTTGCTGGGGGTAATGTGGAGAGATCTTGGTTGATCATGCTCATGTTTTCTGGTCCCTATTATAGTTATAGCGACAGGCAACAAATGAAATGCACCATTACCTTGAATACATTTACAACTCAACAAAATAAACACATTTTATGCAGAAATTATACATATTGTATCTTTGAAGGAGCTTGTGAGTCAAGGTAAAGACATGCATTACCTTCTGTTTCAACCACCACCAGAGAGTGACCCAGAGAAGGTACTTAACCTTCACTTCCTTTGGATGGGTTAACTCTGCAATGCTGCAAATGTATCAGAGAACCCCGACTCCAGTATTTTTAGTGAGTATTATGGCAACAAGAAAAACAAACAAACAAACAAACAAAAAAGAGTACTGATGCTCGATTCATTGCAAAAGTCCTCATTTAAGCCAGACACTGCTGTGTGAAACATCAGGATATGAGCTCACCCTGGGACTGACAGTCACCTTGTATTGTCAGTGGAAGGCAACAAGGAGAGAAGAAGGAACGTGCACACAAGCACCTATATTGCATTAACTGTATGTGCTCTACAATATCTGCTGGGCTTGGAGAAGAAAACCTCTGTAGATGCTCCACGTTTTGCAACTACATTTACATCTCTATCCACTGATCCTGCGTACTAAATGTAAATTTGCTAAGCATTGCTTTCACAGGTCCCCAATGGATGGACTCAAGATAGGAAAAGCCCAACAACTGGCAGCCCACATGTTGCAATAAATGCATTTGAGTTGTTCAATATTGCCATCTTATCCTGTCCATAAATTGGCAATGCTGAACGCGCGTTCCACTGGCAAAAATCCAGAGCTTTGCGCTCTTGTTAGAGCTTAATGTAAATCCAATCCGTATGTGTAATACCTGTGTATATAGTAAGTGGGTGCACACCACATGTCCTGTAGATGTCCCGATTTTTCACAGGCTGGCACTGAAGTGGGTGGTTTTAATGCAATGACAAGGAGGATGAAACTACGTCTAAGACAAAGTTTCATGCTAAATCTCCCCCAAGTGAATTAATAATAATGACAAGGCAAGGAGAGTTCAGCTAAGACAAAGAAGGATATTCTTCCTTTTTTTTAGTGTTTCTGTGGCTCACATCATAATTTCTCTGTGATCCACATACCCTTTCCCTCATCCTTCCTCTCCGCTGCTGTCCTTCTCTTATCTTGAGAGAAAACTTTCTAGTTTTAGCAATTTTTTCTTTTCCTTTCTTTAAAATCTTAGTCCATGATCACATGAATATTATTCAAGCCCTACATTTCTGACCCTTCTGCTCTTAACTATTTGTCTGGCGCAACAACGACGGTCAAGCAGTAAAAGCTTGTTCAACCGCTGCACTTATGTTGCCTTTGCACTGAATAAATGCGTAAAAAATGTAAATGGGATACAAGGTATGCTAATCTCTTTTGGGTAGCAAAGACAAGATTTCATTTAACAAAACATGTATGAGACTTTTCACACCCTTCAGGGCAGGTTGTAAATGAATAGCTGAATACAGCGTCTTTCAATATATGAATTTCTATTCACATGCTGAGATTACACCTCTGCATGTGTGTTTATCTTGGTTTTACACACCAATTGTCCACATGAATAGCTGGTAGAAATAAATATAAATGAAGAATACACACCTTGAAACGTCTTATACGAGAGAGGTAGAGGTTAGCTGTGTTTTGGGGGAAGGTTATAACTGCCCCAGAACATACTAGAAAACCATAAGAGCAGATACATACATGCATGCGAGCACAAACACTCATCTATACTCTGTTCACGTTCATAGTGCGATGATGTGTTGGTTTCGTCTTGGCCTCTCATAGTGGGAATGTCTCCTCTTAATCCTCTCTGACTTCATACATTCAAAGGTCATCTCACAGCCTACACATGGCTGAGGCGCGCGCATGTGTGTGTGCATGTGCGTGTGTGTCAATCTGCTTGGTGTGAATAAAAAAAAAAGAAAAACCTATTCACACTAGCTGTATATGTCAACAAACCCTGTAGGCCTATCCTTGTTTACTGTGAACATCCTATCTCTCTCTCTACTATTCCCTGGCCATCTTCCTCCTCTTCCCCCCACTGTTCCTCTACCCTTCACTATCTTCCACCTATTCTCCTTCACTGCACCCCCCCCTCCCCCTTTCAATCCTCACCCACAATTCAGTCTTTGCATCCCTCCCTCCCCTCGTCACAAGCTCCAGAGGCAGGGGCATCTCTTGGCGAAGTGTGGCCCACCACAGGCCACTGGCTTTGGGTAATTAAAGTGGTTTAGGCCCCCTCACCCACGGTCACAGGCAACTGCAGCTGGGTGATAAAGGCACTGTGCCATAATTACATGGACGGCCAGCATCACCGCCCAGCTACACTAAAACAGTCAGCTAGCCAGCTGCATGGGGAGGAGGGACCTGTGTGTGCCTGTGTGTGTATAAGTAACTGTATGAAGTGTATTTGCATGTGTGTGTGTGTGCACGCACAGGGGGTCAACACCCCCTTGTGATCGCTCTGCTGTAGTTAAGCCCCCTGTGTTTAAGCCCCACATAGGCTCATTGAGGCCCCCCCACGTACACACACACACACACTCATTTTTAACCCCCACCCGTCACCACACCTCCAGCCAATCATTCCCCACCAGTGGTCTGACTCCTGCCGTGAGTGTGTGTGACCATCAGCCATTTAATTAGACCCAGCCATGATTTACCTAATTTAAATAAATAAATAAACATACGAAAACACCCCAATAAACAAATACCTATATTCAAATGAGGAGCTCGGAGTTTCATGAGCATAAAGAATGGGGCAGAAGATGGGATTGTGCAGGCGGAAAAAAAGCTAATGTAAGGACCACTGGATGTGGACACACAAGCGTGAACACATGCACACATACACGCGCACGGACAGGATGCTTCAAGGCACTTACTTATAAAAACACATGGTACTGAGAATGAGGGTTCAGTTTGTTAAAGATGTGCTGTCTGTGCTACTAAATAAATACAAATTACATGATATATATCGTATTCGGCAAACTACTGCAAACTTTGGTCATTGGACAAACATTCCTGAGGAGTTAGTGAAATCAAACTAAGAAAATTTATTAAAATCAAAACGCATAAATCCATCATTTTAAGTGTATGTGATCGTGTGATCACTAACAGTCAGTGTGGATCTCATGGAATCTCTTCTAGAGAAGCTGAGCCATGCTGGATCCCTCCATAATCTTAATACTGCTTAGAAGCAACATGTTATATCTATATAATATTTACATTTTATATTTCAACACTGACCATTACTCAAATATCACTGGAAAAAAGGTTTTTTGGTTCCAACATCACATGTCCATAGCTTGATACAGCAGATACTTCTGTATCTCAGGATGGTTCCGATACAAACCATCATTTTGTCAATTCCAGACTGCATTTTAGTTCTGCTTGTGCGTAGGCAACAATTAACATCTGCCCCATGATTTAATGGGAGGTTGTTTTGAATACTTGCTTGGAAAACAAGTCAAAAGTAACAGACAGCAACACACTGCTGAGACTGTATTTTAAGGAAGCATTTATCGCATGTTTTGTTTTGTTGTCACGTGTGTCTGTGTGCCTGGTTACCTTTGGGGAGGAGGAGGCCAGCTCTCTCACTGCTGCGACCGGGCTGGGCCCGACTGGCTGGGCTCGCTCCCTGTCTGGGACAGAGCTGGGTTTGGGAGCTGGCGGACTAGGGCCAAGGCCAGCGCTGGAACTTGGGGGTGGGGGAGCCCTCCTCTTCTGGCTGCTGCTCATGTCGAGGGAGGGGCCACCAGCAGGGGGGTGCGTAGGGCTCGATGTCCTTGGCTCGTAGAACGGGTTGGATCTGAGAATGGAGGGAGAGGACAGGTGACAGATGAGAGCCAGACAAAAAGATGTCATGATAGAAGTGCATTTATTCTTTGTTAGTGTAATGTGCACATACAGAAGAGTGTAACATTATTAAGATTGTTTGACCTTTTGCCTCAAAGGCCAACAGTGTTTGTTAACAAGAAGCAACATTTAAACTGTCAACATTGCAAAAAATAATGAAAACTATCATGTGGATGTACACAAAACAAAATACATGACAACCTCAAAGCATCCAGCCATTAATTTTTGAGATCATCAGCACTATTTTAACCCATCTTTCGCTCTGGCTGCCTATTGTTGAGTTAAACATGAGGAAATTGCTAAATGGAAACAAGAGGTTGCTGCAATACAATGAACAACACATACAAGTGGTAATAGAAGATGCAGGTGCACTGAGGTCAGGTCAGTGTGACCTCATATCCTTACTGCCCAATGTGGACTACTGACAGACAGACAGGCAGGAGCACCAACGCACACACACAGACACACACACACACAGACACACACACACACACACACACACACAGACACATACACAGACACACACACACTCGCACAGGCCCTCTTACACACATACCAGAGTGTTATCAATATACAGGCATGCTTGTGGCACTGAAAGCAGGGGCACGGCCTTGAGACATTCACTCAACATGCAACAAGCAATCCTAAACAAACAAGAGAATTGGATGGAGAGGGTGGGGGCGAGAGCGAGAGCGAGAGCGAGAGCGAGAAAGAAAAAAGCTGATTGACTAGGTATCTTTCTGAAAGAGAAGGTTAGAGCCACCCTGTGTCCGTCTAACCGCAGAGCGATACGGAGAGGGGAAAAAAAGAAGGGAAGTGAAGAAAAGAGAAGCGGGCAGGTCTTTAGAGCAGCTTTAACAGACCATCGCTGGCTAAAAGACATGTGAAAGGACTCCAGTCAAAACAGTGAGCTGCCCTCTTGAACTTTCTATTCTGCAGAGAACTGCTCCTGGGATAAGAGACGGAGCAAAAGAAACATGCCAGTCAATAACCTGTCTGTCTTTAGACAGCCCAGAGGACTAAAACATACGGCGATCTGTGTGACAGCTTCGCTCAACAGCCAAAAGTTTACATTTACAAATTAGGTACTACACTTCATCTGCAGAGGTCACACACAAGCAGTGAAACATCCTGCTGTGCACTACTACAGAAGGAGCAAACTCATGTCCAAGCTCTAAGTCATTAGGCAAGACTCCATCCAAATGTATCGCGACTTACCCGAATTTTAAGAAAATCGGCAGAAGAAAATGCGAATGAATGCTTAGTTCATCAAGATAAGCAGCAGATGGTGCCAATTCTCCTAGTGGAAAACCATTGCAGAGATGATGTAACTATAAGAGTCGAACCTGAGGCACGATAGAAATACAACATCTCTGTTTGTTTCATGTTTTAATGAGAAGAAGATAACATTGGATTTATGTGGAGCCATGAGGAGACTCATCTCTTTAACGAAGCAGAGTTGGAGCTGATCAGTCATCCGAGTTAAATTTCAGTTAAACGTCAGAACTTATTTGAAAAAAGTGTTTCTTCTTCCATTAAGCGCATTAACTATTTTTTTGAGTTATTGACTAAGTTTGTTTTTTTACTTTTGCCATTGCCAACAACCTTTTCTCGCCTTTGAAGTAACGAGAAATCACTGAACTTAATTAGCAGTATTGATACACTTAAGTGATCTAACACGAGAGAAAGAAAAAGGGGAGAAAGAAGGATGGCACGATGAAAGAGGAAGGAGGTGAAATAAAAATGAGCAGATACTAGGGAGGAAGTTAAGGAGGACGGCAAGGAGGTGAAGTATGGGATGGGGGGGAAAGAAGGAGGGAGGGAGGGAGGAAGGGAAGTAACGACAGAGGAGGGAAAGGAGGGAGACAAGGTTAAAGAATGCAGTGAAACAACAGGGCCCTTGTTCCCGTTGAAAGAGCTGCCTCGTCACTCTGCCCTGATGGGGGGGCTACAAGTACCCCTCTATAAGGAGTCTTACACGACTTGGCCTGCCAACAGTAACCAAGCTGGGCAGCCTGGATGCTTCCAGACTGCTTCTAATATGGTAAACTCATGGATCAGAAACCATGTCAGAATGTTTTGTGAAGAAAGCGTCTAGTATCTTTTAATGCCAGTGAAAGTGTAACTAATGCAAATTAATGTGGAAAAACATGACAAAAACATGCAGGATGCAAACTCTCTTTCCTCAATGACACACAATCATCCAAACCTCATATTTTTATATTACAGCTTCATCAAACAAGTCTGTTTTTGTCACCTGAAAATATTGCACCTCTTCAATGTCAACCTATCAGTAACCAAGGACAAAATAGTTTTGATATCTGAGTTCATCATGTTAGTTGATTAAAATAATTAAAAGATGATGAAAGGGAGCATAATAAAGAAATCAAGTCTTACTCATCTAGCTCGTCATCCTCATTCTGAGTGGTGTTGGCATACAAGTACTTGCTCATGTCAACAGGCCGCACTCCTTTCCTCTGCCTGGGCTTCGGGGGTTCTGGGTCTGGCTGGAGGTCCGTGTCCTGCTCGGGTTCATCGAAGGGGTTCCCTGGAGGAGTTTGTGTTCCGGGTTCCTCTGGCTCATCGAACGGATTCGAGGAGTCGTGGTCATAGAAGGAATCATCTTCAACCCGCTGCCTTAAGACCGGCTGGGCAGGGGGCTCTGTTTGACAGAGAGGAGAGAGCTCTGACTGCATTAAACACATACTATAGTAGACTGGTAAGACATAATCTTAATGACTCAGTGAAACCTTATTTATTCTATCAGAGCTTGTAACCCACTGGGTTAGAGAGCTGGGCAGCAGAGGTGGGTCATCAGCTACCAAAATAGTTGGTGATGACTTTAAAAGTTGACAACTAGTCATGATTTTTGTGTACAGGAACTGACAATATCAGACACATACCTACACACAGGTGCTACTGAATAAAAAAAAGATGCCATTCCATGCCCAAAACAAATGAATCCAGTAAAGGTTTGTTAAGAAACAGGTTAAGAAGACTGACATTCACAAAAGAGAAAACATAATATATAAAAAGCCTGAACAAGAAAGCAAATCCTAGTCTCCTACAGATTAAAGAGAAACTTGAGCAAGCAAACACGCCCCAAAGTGGGAGCTTTATGTGTGTGGGAACATGCCACTCAAAAATAAAAAACTCATACTAATACACCTGTCTACTCAGGTGGTCAGACAAAAATATTGGTTTAGCTGTCTGAAAGCACTGAAGCCAACCTGTTGTAGTTACACATGACTACACACATTCAAGGTATGTGCACATCCAAACATACAACTTGCACCACCTGTAATTCTCCTGACTCTCTCCAAAATGAACACCTTAATTTCTAAAACCAGCCAAAATTACAATCCATCAGCCACAATAAAATCACGACGGAGTTGAACATACCATCCTCATCAGGATCACCAAATGGGTTCATGTGGTTAGGATGAAGGTCGTCATCGGGGTCATCGAAGGGATTGATGTTCATGGCGGGAGGAGCGTCTGGATCCTCGTCCTCCAGGAAGTTCAGCTTGTTGATCAGCTCTGTTGCCACAGAGCGCAACACAAAGTCATACACACGATTTACATCTTACAGTGTCAAAACATCTACAGAAGAACACATGTCCCAAAATGAAATGAATGCAAACACTCACAAACCCAAATATACCAATATCTGCACTTTGGAGTGAACCATCAGCATAAAGACCATTCAGTCTTGTTGAAGAGCGCTGCCTAAACTTCTGTGCTCTTCTGCCACCTCAGCTCCACTTCAATGCGTGTGAAGCAGAGGCAATCTGGGAAAATTTGTGTGGTATGGCATGGAGGGTTACTGCGGGAGACAGTGAAGGCAGTATAGAGTTGCTATGGAGATCCAAGCTGGAAAGGCTGAGAATTGTCCACTTTATCTTCATCATCGTCACTGTAGCTCAATCGCATGCTGCCAGGGTGTGGGTCAGCTTGAAAAGAGCGTAAATGTGTGTGAGGTAGATGCCAAGAAGGGCTGCTGAGCGCTGCGTGGGAGTCTGAGCAAAGAGGAAAAAGTGCTGTGTGTATGTGCAGCCATTGGTCTATATGTAGGGTGGCTATGTGAAGTGGTTGTAGCTGATAAGAGGTGCAGCACTTTTCCTCGTCACTTACTGACAACATTCATGACCCATTTTAGACCATGGCAAGTGCACGTGTGCGTAGGTGTGTATTTACGTCTGTGTGTGTGCCAGTGTGTAGACTGGTTTGTGACTGTTGATTCTCCAAGCAGAGAGAAATAAGCTCACTTGTTTTCCAGTCATAGGGCAGAGAATTTAAGGTTTTTAAGCATAGAAAGTCAAGAGGACGCAGAATTCATTGTAAGCAATAACTGGTAATTGCATTGAGGAGCTTTTACTCCTTTCACAGCAGAGTTTGAGACCCCTTGCTGATGTCACACGACCCGAAACTGCGTCTAACATCAATTTTTAAACCAAAATTAGCATATGTTTTCCTCTCTGAGTTTTTTTGTTTGTTTTGTTTTTCTGGTGTGTCACGTCACAGTTTTTGAAAATGTACTTTATGAATAAACTTGATTTGATTCGATGTCTTTTCAGTTTATCTTCAGTCTCTCTTTAAAACTCCAACTGAAGTCTATTTATCTATTTAATTAATTGAGTATTTTGGGGGTTGCCGGCTCAAGACCCACTTAGACCAGTCACGCCAGAGCTGGAGAGGGACACTAATGCATGTGTACAGGTCTTGTTTGTACATGTGTATGTATTATGGGCTTGTGTGCGTAAAAGACAAAAAAGAAAAAAGAAAAAAGAAAACAACTGAGTGAAAACATTGAATTTCCCCAAGGGGATTAATAAAGTATATCTTCTACTTCTTCTTCTTCTTCTTTATGCATCACTGCCTTACAGGATCACACTGGATAAGGGCCGAAAATTAGCACATCCACTTAGGTGCCATGTTTCCATCAAAACCGATCGGCGCCGGAGCTGATAAACAACCGTGACTACTGCAGAGTCATTTGAGACGTGAATGAATGCCAATTGTACCCTTTCCCACTAAAGACAAAAGCCAGATGTTAGTGGGTGTTAGTGGCTTTTTTTGTCCAGAGTGAAAGGGGTATAACTTTGTCGCTCTTAAGCGTCTCAGCATTTTAGGGCCACATGAGAATACCACAGATCCAATGTGCAGTTCCACTGGAAACCAAACTGATTGTAAATCCAATTTGAAAACAAAGCAACTCAACTTTTGTCTTCCAGAAAATATGTTTTTTTGTTTATGAAAATTTCATTTGGATTCCATGTCCCTGGTTTGGTTCACTACCAATTGCAGTAAAAGAATGGGGAAGGCCACACTGTCAAAAAAACAAAGAATAGGAACCAAAAGAATGAACACCAACTGATGTGTTCACAACACTTTGTACAGCACATAACCACATGGACCAAGATAAATTGTAAGACCACAACACGATCACAATACCATGTAAAGGAGGATCAGGGGATTTGGGGTATGAACCAAAGAGAGAGAAACAAAAAGAGAGGAAAGCTGGATTTAAAAAAAAAAAAAATAAATACTGTACATGGAAAGAAAAGGTGGTAATGATTGGTAGTGTAGAGGAGACACAATGTTCACAAGACGATGAGGAGAGTCAGGAACACAGGGTGAGAGAGGTGGAAGAAAGGTGAAAAAAGACCTTGGGAGGAAGCGGCAGGCTTAGCGGTTGCTTTGCGTGCTCGCTTTAGGAAACCTTCATCATCATCATCATCCCCATGTAAGCAGCTGAGGGCATTCAACTGGTTTACTATCTCTGTAAACGACAGGGCCATACAGGAAGGGAGGAAGGAAGAATAGCAGTGAACAAGGCAAAATACCAACCCATCGAAAAAATCCACACACACACTCTCATACACACACTCCATTTAATAAACACATAGATACATAGAAAGAGTACATACTGTATATCTACTGAGTGTAGACCTCGCTTTATGTTACGGTATTGCTAATTTTAAACTCACTAGCTAACTGAAGGGTAGTACTTGGACTTTTATGGTAATGCTGCAATATTGTAATTCAAACAATACCAGCACTACCAGCACAGCTAAGAGCCCAGACACACCAAACAAACATCAAAGAACTCACCTGTGTCTCCGCCAAAAATAGAACGAACCACAAAGACTACAATTGATGGTCATACCATCAAACTGGAAGACAGACTGCGGATGTACTAACTATTATTATAATAAAGCAGCGTTTTAGTATTCCTAATCAAGAGTATGTCCGGTGAAAAGTTGTAAATGGTGCTGTAGAGGAGGCTCTACTCGGGCCAGAGACAGTCAACGACAACGGTCTGGTGTGTCAGGGCCCCAAACTGCTGTCTTGAAAAGTTGTAATAACTCGATGAACAGCAGGTAAACAGCTAAAAGCTGAAAAATGTTAACTTTACTTTTCCATTTATTCACTAGGCTTTAATAGCTGAGAGGTCTAGCTGATACCTTGCTAAGTAGCACAACAGAACTCACAGACAATCACATACACACACGCTCAAATGCACAAACAATACACATACAAAATGTCATAGAGATGTACAAGACATCCTCTTTAGGAATAATATATTCTCTTTTCATTATTTACATACTGCATGTAAAGAGGTAGAGAGAACATTTTGCAGGGTATGCGCTAGTTAGCCTAGTGTTAGTATTGCTGGTGTTGGATAGGTAGCATCCAGGGGAGAAATATGATAGTGGGGAGTTTTGGCAGCTTGGCCAGGCACTTGATTCAGAGACACACGCTAGTGAAGCATTGCTGTAGGCGCTCAATGCATATACATATAAATGAGGCAAAGAGCGGGGAAGGGAAAAGAAAGGAGAGAAAGCATGAAGCTTAACATGAAGAGATTGCGTTTTGAAAAGTTGGATTAAGCAAAGCAGAAAGCAGCACGGGCCCATACATTAGATCATAGAATGAATCCTCAACATGTATGTATGGGAGGCCGGACGAAGAATCAACCAGCACAGCAGGAAAGCAAGGAACAAGGGGTAAGGGGATAGGAGGAAAGTAAAGCCTAAGCAACAGAAGATAACCTGAAGCTAACAAAACGCTGTAAATGAAACTCATTACTTAACAAATTTGCGCAAGCAGGCACACACACAATCTCACAGAAGTATAAACTTAGAGAAACAAAATAAATCAAGAAAGAAGCAAAGTTGAAGCCCCACTGAAGCCTTGGTCCTGGTTATTCTAGTCAGGGTGATTATTCAGGAGAGATTTCATCCATCAAAGCAGCCAGTTTTGGAAAATTTTCATTGACATTTTGAGCGTTTTCACTGGTCAACTTTATTTGCTAGCTGCCAAAACAGCAGGTGTAATAGACCGACTTACATTTAACAGCACTTTAACTGACAGTACAGAAGAAGAGTGTTCACTGAAAAGGGCAGTTGCTGACAAGTAGTTTGCATATTACTGCACCAATATCTAATGGCTGAATGAACTATACATCTGTGACCTGTCAAAGAAATAAAATGCACTTTGTGTGTCAGTCTTCACCTGTGATCTTGGCAGCCTTCTCCTCCTGGTTAACCCGGTTCTCCTCGTCCTCCTCATTCTCCTCCTCGAAGTCGTCCAGGTTGCCGATGTCGGCTTGCTTCATGCTCATCAAGCTGGCCAGGCTTTGCATGTCCTCATCACTGGACAATAAAAACACAATTTGCAGATAGAACAAACACAAACTCATGTTCACAAGGAGAAACATCACTCAAAACAAACAGGACATATATTTAGTAGTTTAAATACACCCTAAATAGGTTAACAACTACCAAGGAGAGAGAAAAAACACAATACATAAATGGTGAATGAGTATTTTCAGTGTGCCAGTGAGAGGATGGAGGAACACACACACACAATTCAACCCACAGCTCCCACCAGCACAGCTGCCAATAGCTAGATCACATATAAGGATTATCATAGCTCTCCAGCTTTCTCTTTTGTCTCTACCTCTTTCACCATTCATTCATTCCTTCACTTCAGATCGCTACACATACTGTCATAATCACCTAAGACTTCCCTACCTCTCCTCTCTCCTTCTCTACCACCCACCCATTGTGTCTTATTTTCACCCACCACCACTTTATTCACAAATGCATCAACTTCTACAGTATTCCCTGTATTTTATGTAGTCTTGTGTACTCCCCCTCAGTCCCTCGATACCACCGCTCCATCATAATCAATGTATTCTCCTCTCTGTTCTTTGTGTTTGGTGTTTCCCAGGCCCAGAGGCTCATTTGAACTGGTGTGATTGAGTTTGTTTGTGTGGCTGACATCATTCCCCGAAGGGTTAACAAGGGTTACGCGCCATCGACCCGCCGTCCGCGCCACAACAAAGGCCTTGTTGCTCTGCTCTCGCTTAGTGTGTGTGTGTGTGTGTGTGTGTGTGCGCCTGTCTTTAAATGAAAGTTGCTGCTATCAAATTAGAATGAATAACAAACGGCAAACACCGTGGTCCAGCGTGTGTCCTCAAATGAAAGTTGGTGATATCAAAGAGGAATATGTGAAAAGCTGCAAACACTGTGTGTGTGGGCAGTGTGTGTGTCTGTAAATTAAACTTTGAACAATCAAACAATATAAGACCGCATATCAAATGTGTGTACATTTTTGTGTACATACGTTATATGTGTGCATATCCTTATATATTTGTATTACAAGGGCACTTATTCAGTAGAACAACACACAGACCCAGACAGATTAGCCTGATGTGATTCCTCACACAGCTGAGGACATCACGTCTGGTGTAAATCTCAAAGACTTTAAATCAAAACTTTATTACAAGTGTTTTTAAAACTACACAACATATTGCAATATATAAGTGAGGGAGCAATGACTGTAGGAGGCGTAGCTTCAGACTCTCCGTTTCTCTGCTGAAGGAGTGTGGTGGAGCTCTGACAGTCACATGAAGTACATTTAAGGCCTTTTGAGAGAGTTACTGTGTGGGTACAGGTGTGGTACCTGGGGTAGCAGCTCTGCTACAAGATGCTCTCCATCAGTGAGGGAGTGACAGAGCATGGCAATAGCCTTGCTTGTTATTGTGTGTGTATAAATATCGTCCAGTTATCGGCGGGTATATATGTTGAGTTTGCTGCCACTCCAAAGGAAGAAATCTTGTTCATGTATGTTGTTTTGGGGCATTTATTAAGCTTGCTAACGCTGTGTGCCAGAGCAACAAACTGGGGCATACGGTTTGAAAGTGTAATGTTATTTATGCATCCGTTACGGGGTCAAGGTGTAAAATAAACTTGAGTTTTGCCTGTCACAGTAAGAGAGGGACAAGAGAGGGATGAGAGAATTCTGCTGAACTTTCAAATCCAAGTAGACACATGCATAGCTGCTGCAAACAGAACAAACTCATGTACTGGAGCATGATGAAAACAGATAAAATCAAGAGAAAGTACCAAGCAAATACTGTGCAAGAACCCTAAATGGCATCACAGAGTAGAGATTATAAAAGACCATGCAGATGACTTTCACCCAAGAAGAGCTAACAAAAATTGGGCGTTATGAGCTTTTGCTTTCAACAAATTTGGATTTTTTGCTATTCAAATCAGAGGACAAGAATCTAAACCAGGATTCATCAAGAACAATAATCAATAAGCAGAGAAGGAATCACAAATCCAATAGTTCAAACCTCTACTTAGGAAAGGTGTTAAGTAAGATGACTATGACTTACGTGGCCTTTCCCTCACGGAGGAAGATGCAGGAGAGGGAGAACTGCAGTGTGGCCGACACCACCTTCTTCGACAGGGGCTTAAACTTGAGTTTGACATCTGTCTGTGTGGGCATTGGACTGGCGTACTGTTTCATGTTTATACTGCTGGTGGCCAAGGCCTTCCTCCGCCCTGATGGAGACTCCTGGAGAGGGAGAGAAAGATGAGGCACGGTCAGGTGAATACAGGCCCATATTAGTCATCTGACAGTGCACACATTACATGGAAAAGAAAGGCATGAAAGAGGTATTTTGTTCACTGTTTTAAGTTCATTTTCACACAAAGGTACAGAAGGTGAAGCAGAATGATTCTTGTCATCACTTTAATGACTGGCGGTTGCAGCATCCAGATAAATAACGTTGTAATTGGTCACTGCTGGTTGGTAAATTCAGAACATGCTCAAATCTGTGCCCTCCTGCGCTCCTCATTGTGAATTCGGTTGCAACATCCTGTCTGGTATTTCCTATCAAAGGTCCATGCTGTAGCCATTTTTGCTGCACTTCTTTTCAGAGATGTGCTCTGGGCCAGGGGCTAGCAGTCAAATTGGAATTTGGGAATATGCCACAAACCAGGTGATAAGAGTTATAGAGTCAGTGACAGGGTCCTGTGTGTGTGTGTGTGTGTGTGTGTGTGTGTGTGTGTGTGTGTGTGTGTGTGTGTGTGTGTGTGTGTGCGAGCTGCTCACCAGAGGACAGTGCGTGTAAAATAAGAACTGCCGGAGAGCCTTGTCACTGACTGCTAGATATGGAAACTAAACAGTTGGGGACGTTCCAGCCTTTTGTCTGCCCCCCCTCTCCCTCCAACAAAACCTGATGGGTTTCGTCTGCTGCAGGTCTGGCTATGGAAGCACCACGCTGTCAGTGAACAGCAGACTGGTTCACCTCCTTGCTGTGTTGATACCACTGACATATCATGCCCCTCTTTTCTGTTTTCCCCAGATCCCCTGTTTGTGATGGGACACTGCCACATTTTCCTGGTTAACTGATATGTGTTCATTTGCATGACGTGAGACTGATGTTAGAACCAAATCCAACGTTAAGGATCAGACACTGGTGTCACACGTGTCCCTTCACAGGACATGTGGAATGAAAGCAGCAGGCAGTGGAAACACACAGGCTCTTTCTTTAAATAGTCAGATTTTGCTTGCTCTCCCCTTTTTTTGTCTCTTTTTTTACTGCTTGGATGTTTAAAACAGCACAGACACACCTACACACACACACACACACACACACACACAGTTGTGTTATTATACAGCAGATATATAAATACCTTCTTGTCTCAGCTGTGAATCGAGCCCCGAGGATTCATCCTCTCATGCGCACAATGCCGAACAAAGCGGAGCAGCTAGCTCTCTTTCACACAACACCAGTTTGAGAGCACATATACATATACACATACACTCTGCCGTGTACGGTAGATAAAGCGATACAAGCTCTTTACATTGCCTGTTTCCTGATGTCTTCACACACACATGCATGCACACACATCTCAGAGGCTTTGGCTCTGTGGGGAAAACTCAATCTCAGCCTTATCGCTGAGGACCGCAGGGTATTCATTCAAACATACACATATACACACATATAGACATACCCACACAGAGTTGGTATCTGAGCAGAGTGGTAAAGCTATTGGTAATATAGTGAGAAACTATGTAAGCTTCACATAGGCACTAGAAATCTGTGGTCCAGCCAACACATACCAATAGAGCATGTTAATGTGTACAGTGACTTTGATTCTCACTGCTCATGATCATTTGTGGCATGTGTGCTGCATTCAAACTATGAACAAATTTAACTTGTTGTGATTAAAAATAATCAAGAGGTGAACAAAACAAATGGCTGAGGCTGTGACAAGCAATCAGTATCATGACAACAAAATTTAAAAAAGTGGATTAGTAATTGTCAATCAATGTGTGTATTTAAAAAGTTATGTCTCAGTGCAAAACAAAAAGCCAGAATCTGACCGAACCCTGAACTCTTTTAGTATAACTCCAAGAAAATATGCTCACTTTTTCCTCCCATGGCGGAGTTTTATTTTCTGGCTAATACAGCCGCTTCTAATCAAGAATATGTCTGATAAAAACTTGCAAATGGCGCTGGAGAAGAGGTGGAGGCAAAATACAAGAATAAACCTTGCTATATGGGGTACAGTGAAGGTTCAATGGCCTACCTCGTGTGTCAGGGCCTTAAGCAGTTAAAAAAATAATAAAACTTGATTTATAATTAATTGAAAGTATCTGTTCAGTGCTGACTTTCCTTCTTTTTTGAGGCTGTTAGAGGCTGAAGAGCTGTTGGCATGTGGGAGCTACAGGGTCAGCGAAAGGTTGATATCGTGAAGCCTAGACCCGCTGAGAAATTCTGCTCTCCTCCTTTACTCAAAAGCTTCAATCCACGTGCACTTGGAAACAACACAAAATCTAAAATTGCTCTGGCAAAGATCAGAATCTGTCTAACCTCTATCCTTCTGTTTCTATTCTGGCTTTCCTCCCACCAAACATCTCATCAAACCCTCCTATCTCTCTCCATCGTTACCTCCTCGCTTCTTGCTCACACCAATAATTAAATAAAAAACTACAGAAGGAACCGAGAGACTGACTAGCGAGGCCACTTGACATTTCGTGCTGACATTTGAGCCTTGTCGCTTTGGCTGGGGAACATAATGACATATCATCGCCCCACCACCATCCCCAACTTGTCCAAAGAACAGCCCATCAGGAGAAGAGGGAGATGGGGAAAAGAAGTCTCCCTCTCCACCTCTTATCTCTCTGCAGATTACACCCTGGCTATTATACTAAGCTAATAGTGCATGTAGATGCGTTATGAATGAATTTGCCAAATGCACCAAACACTTAAGAAGAGGGGATTTAGTAAAAAGGCAGGATGAGGAGGAAAAGGGGGAGAGAGGTCTTGGAAATAGAAATACTTAAGGATATGCAAATACCCCGGCACAAGAATGGAATAACCGTTTCAACAGATTTGAGTAGGGACAGCAAACAATGGAAATCTGCTCCATTTCCCTGGATGCTGCTTGTCAATCAATGTGTGTGTGCATGTGAGTGTATGTGCGTGTTTGAGAGAAGGTGAGGAGGGGGGTTAGCTGGGATTAGGGTGACTGGGAGGTGGTGACAATGTGTAAAATGAAAAGGAAGGACAATACAGAAGTTTAAATTATTACAAAGAGGATAGGACTATCAATATGCTCTCTCTTTCTGAGCCCAGAGAATGACTAAATACCTGTGTGTGTGTGTGTGTGTGTGTGTGTGTGTGTGTGTGTGTGCGTGCGTGCGTGTGCAGAAGAGGCACAGCAGGAAAGAGAGAAAGAAAGACAAGGAAAAGGCGATGTGATAGAAAAAAGGAGGGGTGATGGCTGTATGCTGCCCCCTAGCTGCATCTTTGTACAACTGCAGATTATCATTGAAGACCTACAGTTTGTGCTACATCAACACAAACCAGGCCACATGTGACAAGACACATAAAAAGCACAAAAAATAAGAGCAACCAAACACCTGAAACCTGGCCTAAGTTACTCTGCACTGCCTGATTAACTTCATAACTGACAATGAATGACTTCCATTCAAGACGGTTGTGCTAGAGTACCAGTCCTGCCCCTCTCCTCTGGTGCCAGCTGGCCCCGGATCGATCCACAGATGCTCCCCTGGTGGGGGGGCAGGGGTCAGAGCAGGAGGGGTGCCCGGGGGTCCTGCTGAATCTCTCTGCCCCAAAATGCCAATGGGACGGGCCGGAGGAAGGAGGCAGGCGTAGGGATCCTTTTGTCGCTAAGAGATGGATTAATTAGACTGAGTGCTAAAAGAACCTGGCTTCTTTGTACAGACCTGGTCCCACACACACACACACACACACACACACACACACACACACACACACACACACACAGAGCTGACAGTTGGGCAGTGTTAGCACATGATGAGCACAACACACACACACACACATCAATCAGCTAATGGCTTTTTAACACAGGTCACCAGTCAATTGGTTTCTAATTTTAACTAACATGGTCGATGTTCCATATTGATCCATGTGCCACCACTTTTAGTGACAATTCACATTTTACCATTATTCTTACACTGAAGATGTTTCCAAAAGCACAACTACCAAATTACTCATTTTGATTCTGACAACTGTCTTGTTCTGTTGGCTATTGTATGGGACAACCGATTTATCAATAACTGAAGTGAGTGTGATGATATTCAGTATGTTTTTAGTAAGATAGAAGATACAAACATGGCTCTGGCATCACAACTATGGTGATAAGTGATGAATCACAAGTTCCACGTCAAGCAGATGATTATCTGACTTAAGCCTGCTGCCACAAAACAAAGTAATCCCAAACTGGAGGAAAGGGACAACCTGAGGTCAGTTACACAGACTAGAGCACTGATACCAGACTGGAACCCGAAACAGAAACAGAACAGAAAAATAGAGTCCGATATCAGTGCGTACAACGATGCCTGTAATCAGGGTAAACAGGCAAACTAACAGAGTTACACAAACTCGGTGCTTCCGCTTACATTAACTGCTTCTGGGTTGAGTTTGGGTCGGGCTCAGTTCCTACTCTATCAGCTGACTTCAAAAAGAAAGCCACTCCAACTCAGACTACAATAAAACTGCATATCTTAAAAGTCACATATTTGACGCTGTGTTTTGGAAAGACCATCAGATCAGCAGGACTCGGGACTATGGGTCGCAAACAATGGCTGTTCTTGAGTGTCTGGCCACATTCTGCTGTTGTCCTCTCTCTCCATCTCTTCTTCCTCTCATTTTGAAATTAAATGTAAAGCTACGTGAAACAAAACATCAACCTCAACGCAGATAATATGGACATGGGGGCTGAAATATTCCAGCGTACACAGGCCTTTGTAATTTGTATTCATCCGTTCTGAAAAAATAAAAGCCAAACTCAATTTACCCTATAGAATAACCCTGAGGTAGCACCGATTAGCCCCAACACCCAAAATCAGCTGGCTCTGGTTGAATTCAGCAGTCAGCAGATTGAAGGTGGAGGGGGGGGCACAGTGCTATTCCTCTTGCCTCAAGGTCACAGTTATTGGAAATGGAGACATCCAATGTGCTCACATCTCTTTTTGAATCCGCACACAATGGAGTGATTCCTCTGTGTCAATTTGGCCTCCCCTGATAACTGATAAGGCAGGCCTTTTTACATACCACCTATGAATACCGCACTATAGGCGTTATAGACACACGCACACACACACACACTCAGATTAAGACCGAATTTATTCATCTGCTACTATTATATGTGAGGATTTATTTTTTTCCCCAAGCAGTGTGTATGTGTGTGTGTTTTTAAAAGGCAACAATGGACATAAAAGGCATGCAATACTATCACTGCGGTTATGTGAATTACAATAACAATAGTCTTAATAATGGGATGAACTGTGCAAATGGCTTTCATGTGTATTGTCACATGGACACACACACACACACACACACACACACAGAGTCTCTCTCACACACACCGACACACAAGAAGAAAAAAGGACCACAGGATTTCTCTTCTCTAGAACCAGTCGGTGGGTCGGATTTAACTTACAGCCTCCAAAATAAAAATGTCTTTTGCTGACCACCTTCTTGTCCCCAGGGGTGTGCACAACAAAAAACAACAAGGTTTACAAACAATTCATGGAAAGTGAGAGCAAGAGCGGAAGTGGGTAAAGAGAGCGAGAGAAGAGCGATTAGTCACAACAAGAGCAGGATTAGGCTGGTTTTAAAGGAAAGGACGGCAGATTACAGCACATTGCGTGCCGTACTTTTGGTTGAATATGGTTTAGGATGACACAGAGCGCCTGACATGGAGCCCTTTTGGAAAAAGACTAAGAAAGTGGATATTAGACAGACTGGCATGAGCCTGGTGCCAAGTACAAGCATGCTCAGTACAGGAATACACTCGGGAGACTCACTGATGACAAACAAAACAACCACTGTGCACCAACAACTGGAAACAAAAACTCACAACTGGGGGAAGACTCAAAATCTCAAGTAGAAGAAGATTTAAAGACAATATTTGTCATGCTTAGGTGTCATTCAGAAGGATACATATAAACCAACAACCAGTACAGTAATTAAAACACAAAACTACATGCAAACGTCCATAACTTCAAAGCAAATCACAACATTGCACTGGAAAGGGGGCAGAAATTAGCATGTCCACTCGGGTGTCATGTTTGCATTACAGCTAATCAAAGCTGGAGCTGATAAATACCAGAGACTAAGGGAATGAATGCAGATTTTACACTTTCCAACTGAAGACAAAAGCCAGTCTGTGGGCTTTTGGCCACCTTGCAACAGAGAGGATAATTATCTGCTAAAATGCACTCTTAAAACACCTAAAAAAGCATCGAGTTGGCATTGACAATCCCTGCTATTTTGCCGGTATCACCTTGTAAAACTTGTTAATTTGACTAATTTCATCTGATTTCATATCAGATGATGTCTCTTACATCTGTGGCCAATACTCTTGGTTTGCCAGGCAGGAAACTGGCAAACCAAGTGTGTGTTTATTTGGAAAAGACAGTGAAGAGAGGGATGGGGTTAGAGGGAAAGAGAGAGAGAGAGAAGGACAGAGAAAGAGAGAGAGATGCCTTTAATGCAGGGTTGCCTCTGATGGCAGTAGATGAAAGGAGGAGAGTCACAAACCAACCAGCCCTTAAAAGGCCTAATCCTAACTGGGAGAGGAGACTGTTTTATTGGGGACTAATCTCTTGCTTGCTTGCAAAACCAAGAAAATACAGTAAAGAACAGCAATATTCCAGAGGTTCAACAACATAATGAAACCTCCTGATATAAAAGCTATCATCTCGACACCAAAAAGCTTGAGCACAAGTCGCTCTAGCCACAAAAATAATCATCTAGCTTCCTTCATACTCCCTGACCTTCCCAATGAGGTCACACTTGACATGAGCTCTGTTTGAGCATATATTTCTGACATGATGAACAGATGCATCTGATACACACATTACTACACTGAACGTTTACATTACATGCTAAGACATGGACAGGGAGAGTGGGAAAAGTAAGACAGATTTAAATTTTACTAGGGTTCTCTCAATCAAAACAAAACACGAGACGTTTGCCAACTCTTGTGTGGGGAAGGCCGGGTGGAGAGTGGGGCGTAACCACTGCTCAGCTGCTCAGTGCTGGGTGTAGAGCCAGACCTTCTGGAGGAGTAAACATCTGGAGTCACATCATTTTATTTTCTGATCGGGAGCCGTTTACCAACAAGAGGAGCACTCAGAGACTACTTGGTACATTATTTAAAATTGGTTAATCGCTTCAATCATTTTTGAAAGAAAAATGTAAAACATTTACTGGTACCAGTTTCTTGAATATAAGGATTTAATGTTTTCCTTTGTCATTTATGATAGTACATGAAAAGTATTTTGGTTTCCAACAAAAGAAGCCATTTGAAGAAGTCACTTTGGGCTCGGGGAAATTGTTATGAGCATCGACTAATCAGCTAATCATTTGACAGTAATCTGCCGTTTTCATTTAGTTTTTCTAATTAGTCTGCATCATAATTCATAAAAGTAAAAATGCTTAGATGGACACCAGGCCAGTATCTCATATCCTCTCTGTCTCCCTTCATTTATGTCCCTCCCACGCTGCCTCCCTCTCTCTGGCTCGCCTTATCAGTGTGTCCAGGGTGCCCTCCTCTCTTCGACTCTCCGGGTCTTTCTTTTGGGTGGCCCTCAGTGCCCCCCACACACACTCAGACCCAGAGCATGCACTTCAGACAGGGGGCTAATGGGAAAATAAATTACCAGCAGGCAAAAGCCCTGGCTCTGCACTTCTGCTGGAGAGAGAGAAAGGGACACGGGGGGTTTGGAAAAGAAGGGGGGTGGTCAAGAAATGGAAGGAGAGAAGGGTAGAGAAGACTCAAATGAAAGACAGAGAGGTGGATAGCAAGGAGACCGACAGAACGAAAAGTAGTGTGAAGGGAAAAGATGGAGAAAATGAGGGAGAGGGGGTGATGGAGAAAGAAAGACGGAGCCAAGAGGGGGAGGGAGGGGAGGAGGGAGGGAGATAGATAGGTCGACAGGATTATAGCAGGAGTTCATCCCTGGTCTATGAAGTGCCTGCTCATCACTTTTCCCACCATTTCACCATCTCTGGCCATCACAGAGGCCTAAAATGGCCAATAACATAGCCACACACACACAGCCACTGAGCCAATACCTCAGCCGTGTATGTGGGATTGATTACTCCCCCTGCATGAAGCAGCAGTTCAGATATCAGGACGGCAGATTCACCGCGGTGGCAGACATCGGTGGAGGTGTGTATCCAGCAAAAGCTGTGTCCACATGTATAAAGTTGGACAGATCTGAGTGCATGAAGAATGTCAGAGCCGTGTGTGTGTATAAAATAACCTCTAGCAGGTACAGACTGATAATATTACAGGCTTTTAGCATGAGAACATTTATGAAAAAGTGTTTGACCTTTCTTCGGACCATAGAAACAATTGTCTTTATACCGAACTACATCCTCCAAGAGTTACACTGAGCAGAACAAGCATGCCTACAGCTCAGCCGATGGTGACACCATTAATGTTTACATCCCAAACTGTCACGAGCAAGAGCCTTTCATTCATTAGTAGGTGCCTGCTTCCTTCTGCACGGGGATACGGTTGGTGGGCATCATTGGGTAGAAGGTAGGGCTGGACAGGTAGGTATTCGGTTTTCAATTTTGGGGATTTGGATATCCATATAACCATAAAAAAATAGTATTCGGGACAACCCTAGTGGAAAGAAAGTAGTTCATTCATGAACCGGCTCGCAACAAGGTCTGTACATTATTTTGTTTTTTAAGTGTTTCTTATGGGTGCTTTGAGCACCACCGGCCAAGTGTCGACTAGTTTCATTGTTTTGAAAGAAGGCAGACATCTTTATGAATGTTATCTCCAAAACTCAACAACTAACATCATTAGAATCTACAAGGAAAAATGTCACTTTGGGTAAGAGTAAAAATATATATTTTTTGGTTTTGGGGTGAACTATCCCTTTAAGCATGTTTTAATGTCAAAGCAGGACACAGTATTGTGATGACTGTATTGTGATACCATCCCATCTTGTTCTAGCATCACTACCAGATAACAGAGAAGAGGATGCCAAGAAGCTCAAGGGTTTGGTTGATAAAACTCCCAACAAGATCTCAGACTGGAACTTCTTTATTTCAGAGATATCAAATGATGATTTCCAGGTAAAGACATGACAGTGATTTTTGGGGCGAATCCGAATCTCCACATCGACTGCATTCTCACTTTAAGGATCTGTTTGTTTTAGCTGTTTTAGGCAGGCTGCTGAGATCTGACAGAGCTATGATAGGGCCCTAATCCAGAGCAAAGCTGATTTGCGTAAGGGAGAAGAGGAGGGGGAGAGGGGGTTAAGATGGCCTGTGACAAGAAACAATTGCCCCAAGTGAGAGTCTGCCTCTCTCCCACCCTGCTCCATGACAAAGGTGTACTCTCCATGCTAAGTGACAAATCTGGGGAGACAAAGAGCATTAGCAGGGTGATGCTCTGCTTCAGTGCCTCTGATTGTGGCCAACTCAAAGAGAATCTAATATGGATTTTAAAAAGAGGAGAGGGAGAGATTAGAATGAAAGAGAAACAATGAACACCTTCTACCAAGGGGGAATTAGTGGAGGGATTGGTTAAGGAGCTGGTGTGCCTTCGTGTGTGTGCATGTGTGTGTATGTGTGCGCATGGGTGAGCGCTTGTACTTTGAAATTCGTTTCCACGAAAGAACAATAGGGTTCCCTAATTCTGTTTATGTGCATCTAGATGTGAGACACACATAAAAACAAAAACGGCTCCATCTCATGCTTTAAATGCGTATGTTGTGGATGAGCTGTTTCTTCGTTTTTTAGGAAGGATTTAGAAATGGCGAAACAGGAACAGAAATAGGAAAATCAATTTTGCAGATTCATAGATGCCTCAAAACCAATAAGCATTAAGGAGGGGAAGGGTCGCCCTATGCCTCCACAGGCATTTTTCTCCTGTCAAGTGACAACAACAAGAGTTGCTTCAAGATTTCTATGCAACATTTCACATTAAAACGTGCAAAAAACAAACCCAGAAACATCAGATGATCCATCAGAGTGAGGAAAGACGTTGGTGAATGTAACTTGCAAGCTGTACGCTTAAATTTTAAAAAGCGGAGCTAAATATACATAAATTAGATTTGGTATTCCATATTGTTTCACCATTGCTTAAACAAAACTTATAAACAAATGTCAAAGTGACATAGCAGACATGAGTAGGAATGTGTCATTCGCCACATCTCCTCAACACGCATGGCTGTATTCCTTCACTGCAAGTCACCTCGAATTCCTGACCCCTTCCTCTCTGGGTGCGGTACTCCAAGTACAGATTTATATCCCAAACAGAGACAGAGACATGTTTGGGGATCAGTCTAACTGTCAGTGGCTGGCTTAGCACTGGCATCAGAGCACATCACAAGACCCTATTCATTGCCACTTAGCAGAACAGTCGCCTCAGTTTGCCTGTGTGTGTGTGTGTGTGTGTGTGTGTGTGTGTGTGTGTGTGTGTGTGTGTGTGTGTGTGTGTGCGCGCGCACGCTCTAAAATGCTCATGCAAACACACACTCGCACGTACTCACTGCAAGCGGATCTTGAGAAGATAATGTCAAACGAGTCACCCTGCACACAAGTTTAACCTAAGTTCACAAACCTCTCCACGCATGCACACACATATTCTTTTCGCTGCCACCACCCACACACACACATCACACGGATCTACCGAGCGAACCAGTCGCCCACGCAGGCCCAGCGGGTCAAGCTTGTGGATAAACAGGGGGATTTGCAGAGGGCAGTGTTTTGCGGGCCACACAGGCCTGTCTCCATCACGAGCAGCCATCTTAAGTCGCACAGAGGAAAAATAAATAACCGAGAGATGGAGATAATAACTGTTCCGCTGTCGTTGTCTAATCGCGCCTCACATCGCACCAGAACTGTCTGACCACCCATCAACGCCATGTGAGACATGACACCAAAAACAAGGCGAGGTGGGGATGAAGATGGGGAGGAAGGGTCTGATGAGAGGAGGGCAGGTGACAGGATGTGAAGCCATCACGTGATAGAGGACGACCTCAGAGATGACTGATAACAGAGGGTGTGGCAACCAATAACATATGACTAAGAGCCTCAGATGAGCTATCGGGACTGCTGTCCTCAGAAATTATGTTAAAATGGGAGATTGAGGTGCACGGACAGACAACATTCAACAATGTTTGAAATAATGAAAATGGAAGAAACAGACAGCCGCATCTCAGTCGGCCTCGTTCCTTACTACTTCTGCTTCTTTTCCTCCCCCGTTCACTTCATTTCTTGTTCGAGGCTCATTTTACCCCACCCCCATAAAATCTGATACACTAGACACCTCTGCTGAGCTTGCAAGCTTGTTTGTAAGTAAATGTGTGAGTGTTTATGAGCGCATGAGTCAGTGTGGCTTTTCTGGGTCAGCTTGGGGACAGGAGGCAGGAATAGGAGGAGGAGGAGGCACAGCCTGTTTTCTAGACTGGCACAAGGCTGCTGTACATAGTGAGCTGGCAGCCCCTGCAGGGCCCAGACAGGCTTGGCCTGGGACAACAGCCATCATCACACTGTAATAGAAAAGAGCTTCAATTGAATAAATATTATGCTCCCTGATATTTTCATTGAAAGAAATGTATTTCGCTTTCATTTAGCTGACCATAGCGGCACATAGTATACTTCAGTAAGAGAGGGGGACAATACTACAAAGCCGAATTATCTTCATTGATTTAAAAAGCACAGCACGAAGGAAAAAAAGAACAAAAAGACGAATGCAAATATGTGAAATTATCAGTTATCTTATTGACATTGGTCATGAAAAGCAGGTAATTATCAGTTATTGGTATCTGCTGAAAAATCCATATTGTGCATCTCTACAACAAAGGCTGCCAGCTGGCATCGAACCACTGACACCGAGATCATGAGGTATGTGTCATAAACCTCTGGGAGACCAGCATGTCAAAGATTTGCTATTATAAACACCCAATATCAGGTACCTTAGATAAATGCTATATTTGTTTTTTTCCATTTGGTAAACATAAATGAACTGGTCGGTTAGCATGACAAGCAACAACTAGCATTGCTTAACAGACAATATAAAGGGGATAACAACGACTCCTGCTTCATTAAATCAGAGCTGTAATTTTGGCTGACCAATCACAATAATCTGGCCCATTTACAGCTGCACTCCCCTTTTGTGCGCCAGATGCATTATCATCCATTGCCAAAATATTGAACACATGGTATGATCTGCAGTTTGTATCATCAACATCTCGAGTCAAAACACACCAACTTTGGCTGTTAGGTCTATCGTACGATGGCCACACAGGTGGGAAGACGGATGTTTCCCAGGTGACACTTGTGTTTTGATGTTTATTGTGGGGTCAAACGTCACACTGTATGAGGCAAAACAAAAACCTGTTTGGGCTGGTTGAGACTCTGCATGTGTGTGTGGGCTAGAAATGTATCTATATATGTCTGTGTCTGTGTGTGACGGGGTGGGAGTGTGTCCGTGTGTGGGATTATATACAGTTTGTGTACGCAATCCGGAAGCCTGTGTGTTTATATAAAAGAGAGACACTGTGCGTGTGACATAGTGTACATATGACTGTGTGTGTGTGTTTTTTGCAGTGTCTGGTGACATCTGCTGCGTTGTTGGCCGGGAGCGGAGCACAGTGGGCCGCAGGAGCCTCAGACTAAGGAGATGAAAGCCGAGGTCACAACCTGGACCAGTGGGACAAGACACACTCGCTCACACAACACACAAATACAAAGTCACACATGCAAACGTTAAGACATACACACAGACTGCACACACACTCACACAGCAAACATATGTCTCCTACACACAGCATGGGGGGGGGGGGGCATACAAGTACACAAGGACGAGAGACTGAAGCAAAGATAAAACAGTTAAGCAGACAAAACAATATGTAGAGACTAAATACAAAGCTGCACACACACACAAACAGAGAGAGAGAAAAAACGTATGAAAACGATGACGCAAGCACAGAAGCAAAGCAGCACATCATCAGGGGCAACAGTTTAATCAGTTTAATTAACAACACATGCATGTGCATGTAAGCAAAAACACACACACAGATAGAAGATACGCTGTGTGCCAAGCGATAGTGTGCCAAACGCGTACAAAGCAGGATGTGCATGTGTGCGAGAAGAGCAGATTTATTGAGGTAAGCAAAAAAAAAGGGAAGCTTTTCTATACAGTAGGGGTGGGTGATATGGCCTTCAAATAATATTGCAAATTTTAGACGATATTACGATACACAATATATCTCGATTTTTTTAAATCTCCTCAAAAGCACCTCAGAAAAACAAGGACTGGGTGTCAAAATCAAATATCAGAATATATTTGACCAAATACCTCGATGACAATATTGTTGGGAAGACTACTGCCAATTTAACAACATATTACCACAATAAGACTTTTGTTAATAATTTCAATAATGTCGACACAATGACTAAGAGGGTAGAGGAACATTAGAACATTATTACATTATAATTGCATCACTTTACTTTAATGCAGCCTTTAAAACCAGGACAACTATTATGTCAAATCACATTATAATGATATACAAAATAAGACAATTTATAGTCTCAGGATAATGATGTAATATGTTTATATCAGAGCCCATCAGATATACAGTTTTTGGAGTCAATACCGATATTAAGTAGTAAAAACATCTGATTTTGATATATCGGCTGATATACACATATTTTTTGCAGTAATCCCTCAAATGTGGTTGTCAAACACTTACTACTAAACTAAACAGTATAAACTTCACTCAAAATTAACCCAAAGCATCATTTTTTGCACTGCGTTCTTTTAAACCATATTCACTGATATCAACAAGATATACACAGATACCGATATATCTGTGATAGGCTAATATCTGCTGATATTATCGGCCAACTGATACATCGGTCAGGCTCAACTATATATTGTCTATCCCGACAATATACATACAAATGTAGATTATTTTTACATTTAGCCAATTCATCTTTCAATCTATTAAGTATCAGAAAACAATTAAAATACCCCAACACAACTCCCCAGAGCTCAGGTTACCTCTTCTAGCCAATAGTCAAAAACATAAAAATATTTAATTAACAATGATATAAAACAGAGAAGTAGCAGATTCTCATGTATGAGAAGCTGGATTATCTACTAACTAACTGTGTCAATAATACAAATGTCTCCCACATGGCCACCACACACATTCAGACATGGTCACACACAAATACGACACCTGCACAGAGTCATAGTTAGAGAGAGACACACACAACTCATGGTGGCGGTGGTAGCAGTTAGTCAGCAGACCAGCCATGTGATGGGGTGGCGTGGTGTGGATTAGGGGCCAGTAAGCCTATTAGGGCGACAGGAGGGACCACCCGGCCTCCACAGCCACCTACAACCCACTCACACACACAGACACACACACACACACACATAACTGACACCCAAAAACATAGCTCTCCAGACACAAGTGCAGTTTCTCACCAAAGACACCAAAGATACAAACACACACACACATTTTTTTTGCTGAGTTTAATTGTATAAAGTAATTTTCTCCATAGTTTTTGTGTGTGTGTGTGTGTGTGTGTGTGTGTGTGTGTGTGTGTGTGTGTGTGCATGTGTGTGTACTTGTGTTAATTTTCTTATTCAGCCTACAATACTGTATGTGCTTCAGTGAACAAAATAATACATGTGAGCTGCAGAAAATGGCAGCATTTAGAGCTGTGATAGTTATGTGTGTGCGTCTCTAGTGTGTGCTTTCTGTGTGTTTATGGTTGTGTGTTTGTGCCCGCACGGGGAGGGGTCCAGGCATGGGGGGTAATCGCCAGCATCTGTTGCCTCTCCTCAGGGCGATTAATTAGATTAAATTAATTTGGAAAGCGTGTGTGAATGTGTGATCCCACACTAAGAACCCCCCCTCCTTCCTACAGTGACACACACACACTCACACTCACACATAATAATTTACGTCTCCACAGCTCTTAACCATAAAGCATATATTATTTAAAATTAGCACTGTGAGCACACATGAACGACATGAGCGAACACACACACACCCTCCCTCTTCTTTCTAACACAATAAATTAGGCCTTTTCAGTTCCCAAACTATTTAAGAAATGGGAAACGAGCAAAGGTGAAAACTTTGGAGACACACGCGTGCACACGAGCGCAAATTAATCCCAATTTGTCGGCCTCGGCACGGGAGAAACTTTTGGGATTTCATACTTCATACCAGCTTTTGTCACCTTTGCGTGAATAGCTGAGGGCTGAAATAATTGTGTTTTTCTTCCCCGAGGCCCAGTCAGCGCTCACAAGCCACTGGCCTACGTAATGTGTTCCAGACAGAGAGAGGGGAAGAGGAGGGGGGGACATATACACACTGAGGCTATGGGTACAATACAGAAAGAGGGTGTGTGTGTGTGTGTGTGTGTGTGTGTGTGTGTGTGTGTGCTCAAAGGTGCGTGAGGTAGGATGGCCTGTGTGTGTGTGTGTGTGTGTGTGTGTGTGATTAGTTGGGTGTCATGCTTTTTCACTGTGTGTGCGGTGAGATGAGTGTGTGTCAGTATGTGATGGTGTGTGGCTGTATGAGTGTGTGTGAGTGGGAGGTATGTGGCGTGGAAATGGCCTTAATGGAGTTGGATGTGGTCCACAATAGACAGGACATCACCTCAGAGACAGGACTGAAAGAGAGAAAGAGACTGAGAGGAGAAGAGATAGAGAAGGGAAGAGAAGGCAGTAACAAGATGGCCGTCAGGGTGACGGAAACATTATAATACGCAATGATTAAAAAAAATCCCTCAATCATCGTCAAACTAGAATGGCACTGAGTAGAGCGCATACCTCCACCAAGGTCCAGCAGTCCCCTTTCATTCAATCAAGCTTAATCCAATATCAAACCACCCATAACTGCTTAATCATAATTTAAGTTCACCAGATCTAGGATCTACATCGAACTGTACTCAATCAAAGACACCAGCCACCTTTTCATCAAGATCCATGAATCATGTAATATTGGAAAACATTGTTTAATGTTACAGACAGTGAGAAAAAAATTCCTGGATCTCTCTCTTCATCCGGATTCACACCACAAGTCTATTTGTCCAGTCTATCTATTCTGGGCCGAGCCCCATCCTCCAACCAAGTTTCATGGATATCTATTCAGCAGTTTTTGTGTAATCATGCTGACAAACCAACAATACTGTCTGGACATCCAGTATTATTAGATGTCCAAATATCACAATTAAATAAAACTAGAAAAGATCAGTATTCACCAGGTTTTAAACCATTTCTTACAGGTTTGTGTCAAATCTTTTCCCTTGGAGGCAACAGTCACCATTAATGCAACGATTGTGTAGGTATAAAACAGGGGGTTTAAAAGCTGTGCCGCCTGAAAGTGGCAATTTCAAAATCGATATTTAAAAAATGTGGAAACATGCAGCAGACAGCCTGTCAACGGTGTGAGCGGTGATAGATTTGGAAATGCCTTCTTTTTCTGAGTGACATTGATGAAATGCGAGTGAAAAAGGTAAAGTATGACTTGGAGGGAGAGAGATGGGGGAGGAGGAGGAAGAGCAGGGAGAGTGGGCCTCTGAGTGTGTATCACTGTATATTCAATGTATTGAGACATGATAGCTTCTCACTTTAAATACAACAGTCCTCTATGCATGTGTGTGTGCGTGTGTGTGTGTGTGTTTGGGTTATTTAAATCCTCCCACAAAGCTTTGAAGATGAGCGAAGTTGGTCATCTCCAGCTTTGGTTGATATGCAAAAACGCACACACAGACATACATACACACATTAACCCCCCCTCATTCACATGCACACACAAAAGAGCCCGTCAGCACAATGCCTTCAAATATAGCCGTCCAATCTTTTGACTCTCAATTTGCCCACCTTTTTGATAATACGTGCCTATTTGAAAAAGGGTGAAAGGCAAGGGTAGCATGCAATTTAGAGATACTACTGTGTAGCCATTTTCAGCCTGCCACCTCTCCCTCTCTCGCTCTCCATCGCTTTCTCTCTCTCTCTCTCTCCATCTTTTGATTATGCGATTCGCCTTGGCAGACGAACAAATAGAGGAGAGAAAAAGGTAGTGTTTGACACTGCCATTTTCAATGACAAAATACAATCTAACCAGGGCCAGTAATTCGACGGGGAGGGATTAGCCTAGCGCGAGGTTGGGCCCCCAGATTAAGACGAAGCCACAGCGCGGGGATCTTGAATTTCATCATCTCCGGCGCTCGGGCACAATGGCGTATTCTTCCCCTTTCTCCTCCGCCGTCTGATGAGGGGTCAGGAGAACTCACCTCTCCTCTTCCTCTGTTCCTCCTCCTCCTCAGTGCAGCACTCACTACCGCATTCATTCATCCCTCCTGACTTTATATTACCTTAGACACCTGAAAGGTGGGGGGGTGGTATGTGAGCAGGGGCTTCTGAGCTGTCCATACATTCATGCAAACACATGCGAAGTCAGACGAAAATATGATCAGATAAACACAAACATTTAATGTTTGTCGGTGTATGTGTGATCAAAGGTATAAAGTTATCCAGACATACACACACATGCAGCCACACAGTTACCTTTCCTATTGACAGACATACACAGACAAACACAGGTGACATAAGGGGGTGATCCAACTGATTTAACAGTGAAGAGGAGAGGGTCTTCATAGATGTTAGGCTAGACTGCCCTCTTGTGGCCAATGTATATAGTTTCTTAGTTTCTACTCATCTGCCTTGTTATTGGAGAGAAACCAGGAACCAGCAGCACCAACTAATATATAATTATATAATTATTTGACACAGCAGAGCACCAGTCAGGGAGGAAACAAATGTCTCAAGAACTTTATAGCTTTTATATAAAAGCTGCCGATGCATGTGCACTGACTGTGGAGGTTTTCTTAAAGTAGCATGTAAATGCAAAAATGACTCACTATGGCAGTATCAGAGGATGTCTCAGATTAATTTGTCACCATGGATTTAACTAATGCAAATGTTGCCTTAGAGTGTAATGACTGTCTCGTGTTTACTAGGGTTTTAGGCATTTAGTGTATAAGAGAGAATTACAAAGGCTGCAATCACAGTTTTCTTGACAAAAAGACCAAGAGCCAGAGGCCAGTCCTGACAATATACTCGTGACACTAGAACAAAGTTGCCAAAAGTGGGGCCCGTGGGTTGGCCCACCCTTCAATTCAGCCTGTCAGATGTTTCTAACGAAAAAAGGGAAAAAAAAAAATCAGTTAAAAAAAATTGCAATATAAATCACGGTTTCTGGAGTCCAGTGGACTGGAGTCAGTCCATTAATGAGATCCTGGCAACATTTTACAATACAATAGGTGTTTGCTTCAGGCCTGCGGCCACCATTACATTTCAGTTTTGGCCCTCTAAAGAAATAAAGGTTTGGCACCCCTGCACTGAAATGATGAGATATGTGGATTTTTATCAACATCCACAGGGTTTGGAGTTTTTTATTCACCTGTTTGCTTCTGTTTATTATTTAAAATACCTATCGAACAGGTTTAAAGGATACCAAATATTATTAAGAACACCCCCTAAAAGTATTTTCTAAATAAACAAATACATAACAAACCTTCAACCTTAAATTCACACCATAATTCTCTCTTTTTGCTCTTGCAATCATTTCATCATTGCCCAGGCTCTACAGTGTGTGAGAGTCTAAGGTTGCCTTCTCCACGTCCTCCCTCCCTCCCTCCCTCCCTTCTTTCCTCTCCATTCCTGCTGTCAGGAGAATGGTGCAGCTTTGATCTCTCTGTCATTAGTCAGGTATGCAGAGACACAGTCAAACCCACAAACTTGTCTTTTTCTCTCCCTTTCTTGCTCTCTCTTTGCTTTCTCCCACGCTCTGTCCGGAGAACACCGGCTGACCTGCTTGTCTTCTCAGCTTTCTATCAAAGAGAGAAAGGTGGAGCGGAGTTTCTGCTGTCGTTCCTTTGAGCTTGACGTGTACAGAAAGTGACAGTGGCAAAGCACTCAGCCGGTTCTCTTAAAATCCCCTATCCTGGTTGATCACTAGCGATGCCCCACTCACTCCACAGTCAATAAGTTTACACATCACAGCATTTAGTAGTTGAGAGTATCATTAAAGATTTATTTGCTCATCTTTGTCACTCTCACAAATGTCACTTCAGAGCCTCTCACACATTGCTTGAGTTTAAAGATTACATAACAGCTACTGTTTTCTTAAATGCAGTAAATCTATAACTTTGTCACCACTCTGTGAAAAGCTTTGATGGCAGCAAAATCAAAGTCAGCAGCCGCTCCCAAGAGGAACATAATCAGAGCTTGTGAATGACAGCGGCACTACAGTCCATCGTGTCAACTGTGACACATAGTGTTTTCACTTCTCACAACAATTCGACTTAACCTATTCTTAATCTTAATTTAACATTGAAAAAAATAAAATCAAGACTTCAGCAGAGTGAAACTGGAGAAAAGATTATAGAAGTGACAGTTCAAGTAGCCCACGTACGAGATTTTTGCTATTCAGTGAGTTTTCCAAAACACATTCCTGCAAATGTTTATACAAACTCAAACCTCCCTGGCTTTTATTGTTGAACAGTGTGATGCAGTAACTTTAAGTGCAAACAGCAGTAGTGGATCAAAATGGGGCTCCACACTGCAGGCTACAAAACCAGCGTGTAACGCTAATGAACTGCAGTAAAACCTGAAACCACCTTGTTACTGGTGAGGGCTCTCTCTTATGGATGTCGGTATGATTAGTACTGTGGCACTGTGCACACACCTCTCAACTCTAGTACAACGTAACAAGACATAAGCACCGCACCACCTACAGAGCTGAGCTAATCGGCTATCCTCGGGCTCCTGCTAACTAGCCACATGCGGCTAGTTCTCTCCACTTAACATTACACCTGACAAAAGCCGGTTTAGTCGGCTGCTACAAAATCAAAAGGGGTTGAATCTTGTACACAGAAACAGAAAAACAGGAAACCTACCAAACCTTAGTCGGAGAAGGTATAAGCTTTTTTTTTTTTTTTTTTTAATCAATTAGATTTTTTTTCTAACACAGCAGTTTTGGCAAACACATTTAAAGGCTTGCATTACTCAAAGCTGGCACAACGTGCAACAGTTCCTTTGAATGAAACACCCTAAAGACTTTATTAGGCTTCAGCAAAACTTCGACCAACACAAACAAATATGATGACCAGTGAGAGTCACTTGATCACTTCAAGAGCTTGACCTGAATGGGATGTCAGGCTGCTCCTGGGATTTGTGTCACCAAACATGGACAAGCACGTGTGACAGCAGCGACCGACCAGGTTGAAGTGAATCCCTACCTGATCCAAATGCACTGCGTGATCTCTGATATTGCAGAGTCATGAAGCAAGTTTTAGTTGTATCACAGTGACAGTAAAGTGATACTGAAATGTGTTTCCAGAGTACAAACTGACTCTCATAGAGATAATACTTCTTTAAGAGTTCAGGAGAGGCTACATCTCAGCAATGCCACAGAAAATATTAGTCATAGGTTTTTTCAATAACTGTTCTACTACAGGCTAAAACAAGAAAGGCCAGTGTGCAAGGACAAAGCCTCATTTGTCCAACATGTCTGTATTACTTAGCGACACCCCGTCACAGAACTGGCACCAGCACATGCATGGAACACAGCAAATCACTCCTGAACAGCAAGTTCACAGTTTCCTGGCAGGCCACCGGCAAATGTCAAAAATAGTTTCCCCTTCTCTGTCTTTTCCTCTGTTTCCCTCCCTCGTCCTTGAATCCGTCTCTCCAAGGACGAATTGCCTCTTCTCCACCCTCCCTGTGTTTGTTAGGTCATTCTCTGTGACTCCTACTTTATAATGATATGTCTCTTTTAATATGTCTGCCTGCATTTGTCCTTTCCTGGCAAACAGCCATTCTTCCCTCTGTTGGTGTTACCTTGAGCAGTAGTCCAATATTACAAAGAAAACAAAGACCAGAAAAAAACCCTCATTATGAATATGTAATTGTTAAAAATATGTGGTAACAACAAATGAACAAATTAATAAATCAGTAAGTAAATTGGTACATAACCACAAAACCTTATTTGTATTTTCTGCAAGTTGCAACTTGATATTTCACAAGCACAGTCAAGGTTGTTTGACCTGTAATTGAAAATTACTACCATAAAACACCCTCACTCACATACTTACCTGTGCCAAACAGTCATTGGGGTCATGAAAATGTATGCCAACTCGATGCAAATCAGCACTTGTCGTTTACTCAGACGGACACCATTCACACTGATATAAGGATGTAATAGCTAAGCCTGACCACACGGTGGCAGAACCTGCATGTGTAATTTACTGTGTAAAGAGGCTATACCTAGAGAAAGGCTGAGGATAAGGAGTTTATCTCTTTGTCTGGTTGTCATGAACAAGACAAAGAAATAAACAAGACAAGATTTAAGACAACAAGGCAGTTTTCATCAACAGTCATGAGGTTACTAACACAATTAGAAAGAGAGTAGGTCAATGCAACAACAAAGATGAGACAAAAGGAAAATAGATAATTTAGTACTCACATTTTCTATGACAAACGTCCACTCTTTGTCTTCAAACTCCTCTGCATGGGGGTCCTGTGAAGGCAAGAGAGAAAGATATGCTTAAGTAAATAATATACAGGATTTGAGAGCAAACTCCAGCCACAATATGGTCATTTGATGCAGCATCGAATCTGCAGTTAAAACAGAAATAATCACGAATCATCATGCAACGGGTCTTGAGCAGCACTCAGTAATTCTGACTGAAATCCTGAAACAATTTAATTAACTTAAGAACTCATTTTGGTCCTAACTATGCCAGGAGACTTATACAGCACAAAACCCCAAACACAGCAAACTCCCAGTGTGAGTGAGTGACAGTTCATCAGCTCTGCCAACAGTCTCTCTGTTCTCACTCTACTCACCCACTGACCCGGTTTGTCTGTCCTCCTTCCCTTCTCATGCATGTGCTCAGGGTTTGGTAATAATGAGGTAACTTTTCATCACATGATAATAAGCTACTGACTCTTTGCCTGGTTGCAACAACCGCTGACTGTCTCTGTATCATGGGTTGCCAGTATATTATGCACATCTACGGAAAACTAATACACTCTACAGCCCCGCCATGAATCCTAGAGGCTGCAGTTTGTGGTTCTGTTGAATTGTACCGCATTATACTTAAAGTCATTGTTGTTGTTTGCCTTTTTTATATCAATGAGGACATGGTAAGCAACAGAGGCACCTCTCTGTATAATGCATTAGACGTCTACAGCACCATAAACTACCACAGGCGAAGCAACACCTCCCTAAAATGGTTTCAATAAAAACTCAACATTATAACCTTCATTAAAAGGAGAATTTATTGCAGGATTGCTCTCTTAGAGAGTATTAGTTTTAGGTAGTTGAACCTAATAAACTGGCAACTGTGTCTATTTCTGGGAGCTGGGCTGGGAGATGTATACGATACATTGATTTTGTCCCTTAGTCCTAACAAAAGATCAAGGTATGTGTCATATATCGTGACATGGCCTAAAAATATCACTATACAATTTTTAGGCCAATCCAAAATTACAGATGTCTATCTGTGTCTTTTAGTCCAGGTTGCCTCTCTGCTCATATACTGTACTAGTGTCTCTGTCTTATCTCACTTCCTGCCTGTTTAGCTGTGAGAAGATGAGAGGAGACAGTAATGGAGGCAGCCAGACAGCATGCAGCCCTGCCTTACTGTGCTGGCATAAACGATCTTCACTGCCCTCCTGGAGAATCTACACAGATCACTGCTGGACACAGAAAGACATGCAAATCTAACCTATTTAACCCCCTAAAGTGAAAATTTCACCAACAAAGTTAAAATGTTCTGAAATGTTCTGCATTCCTCTGACCGATATCATTAATATAAAATATATACTTTTGGCTCTTATATGTTTGTTTGCTGTTATTGCTAATTGTGTTGATATTACGTTTTGCCTTTTACAGACAGAATGATTGATCAATAAAATCAATACTGAGTATAACCGTTTGTTGAGGCTGCAGTACTACACGTGCATGCACACACAAGGAAAGACATGCACTTTCTGTCTGACTTCGCCTGTGACACACCCCAGGAAATCAATATTCCTGCAGTCTGGCACAGCACTCAAACACAACCTCCCACATGCAAGTCATCCTTCTACATTTGAAATCCTCTGTTATTACATAAACTGCTTCTGAAAGCTAACAGAGCATGACATTATGAGCCATCTCAGTTTATTCTCAGTTTATGCTGCTGTCTGCCGTGTTTGAGTGCTGCTGCTAAACATTAGCTGAAGGTTTTTTTTTCAAACATATTGTTGTTAATATGTTTTAACATTAACAAGGATCTTTATAGATAAAATATTTAAAACCTCTGTATTGGTACAAGCAAACATTAAGCTCTTCTACGGGAATGGAAAATGCAGATACTATATTATAAAAAAATCACAAGCCAGGAGCTAAGTGTTGCACTAAGAATTGGCTGCTGCCCACACTGCACTTTGTCTCCGTTAGGATTGATACCGTCTACAGGATGCGCAGTCAGAGGGCTGCCCAGTTAAGTAACTTATTAATTTCAGTATGTTCCTGCCTTTTACAAAGTTCAGCTCAGGCTGCTGGTGGTGAACATCTCCCTGGGGTATAGGCTTCAATCCTGCTGTGCTCAGCTATTTTCGCTGCAGTGCTTCAGGCCAGACAGGAGTATGAGAGCATCTCCAAATCACTGTCAGTGTTTGCTTTAGCCTTCGACTGAAGGAATATCTAAACTTTGAGATATTGAGTATTAGATTTTTACCAAATTAGCTTGATATCAAGCATTATTCTTGATATTCAAGGGCTAATCCTCAAGCAGTTTTGTCTTGCACATCCATTAAATTTGGAAACTTGAGAGACAGATGGATAAAATCATTGCAGCAGAGGTTGGGATAGCTCTGAAACCTCTGGATCGTACATTCACCACAATGCAACCAACAGAATATTTTGTTAAATGCTCCCTGGATGGTAAATGCTTACATCTTTCAAACCTCAAAACCACTGTTGGTTGTGCAGGCTTTCTGCCATATATTTGTATAATACAGACATTTTAACAGGCTGAGTAAGTCTCTTCATGTTGAGTGAGCTGACTTTCTTTTGGAAAACAGGTGGAGTGTCCCTAAAAAAAATGTTTGCAGAGGCCATGTTATTTGATGTGTGGTTTTATCCAACAGATGTGGGTAAACTGTGCTTTCAGTCGCTTTGCCTTGTGTCTCACTACAAAAACAGCTTTATTGCTTCCTCTGGGACAGGAAGTGGAAGTGGGCCCAGAGTAGAGAGACACTGATATGTACAACAGTGCTCAACAAGTATAGACTCGGCCGGTGCACATGAAAGTTGAACTTTTTTTCAGTGTGTCATGGTCTGCCCAAAGGTCTGGAGATTAATAGAGGCCTCAGATTTTTGTCACCATGACTCCTGTCTTTCACTGTCTGCAAGTGAGTCCACACGAAGCAATGAAGTCTATTTAAGAAACTGAGCGAGGTAACAAGACACTGGGCTCTGAGCTAGCCTGTCAGCACAGAGGCCCAGCATGTTTAAGTAAGTCAGGCGTGGTGACACATACTGTCTGTGCATGTGTGTCATTTACAGACACAACTACAGTATTTTACTATACACGAACTTCCATTGATAAAAAACAACCAAAAAAATAAAACAATTTCAAGTAACAAAAGTTCCCATGAATCTCATTGTTATAACACATCTGCTCTTATTAAGATTAATTCTTCAATCAGACAAAAAAAAAAAAATCAAATTCAAATTCAAATAACCCTACTACTTATGATGAAAGCTTTTCATGTAATACAAAATACACATTGTGCTGCTTTTGGGTGACGTTCATCTATCAAAATCAAGCTAATCCTAAAAATCTCCCAATTTTCTCTGAGTGGGCATCATTAATTAATTACTGTTACTACTAATCACTGGCATATAGATGCTCATGTTCTGTTAACAACTGTAGTCCACCTTAAACCTAGAACACTTGTCTCAGTGCTAATTAAACAACCGTACCCACCTTAAAAAGGGTGACAGTGATCTCAATGTTCTCTGGTACAGGCCACACCACCACTCCTCTGTAGGGATTTTTGATGCCAGGCTGCCAGCTGTGGGCCTGCAGGGCAGAGGGACAAACAATGACAAAATTACTTTGCAAGTAAGAAACATTCTTGGTTTTTTTAATGCCAGTTATCAAATACAAACCTTGGACGATTTCCGCCGACTCCTGCGCGTCCAAACCACCACCAGTTTGTCTGGTTGCCTGTGAGTACAGAGAGAAAAGACAGATGAGTAAAAAAGGCAAAAAAGGTATTTGTTCATCAATCTACCCATCTCTGTGCCACTGCTACCTACACATTAGCACGATAAGACCGTCGGTCCAATTGATCATTGCTTGTATCTTAATGCTTAACATTGCGCTAAACCCTGATAAGCTCCCTGCCGTACACACACACACCAACAACAACAACGCATACACACACCTGCACAGCCACTCATGGTATGAATAAAACATGAGCCACAGCTACACCCTGACTTTGTCTCAGTGGACTGCAGCACACACAACAGAACACAAACAGAAACAAATACACATAGAAGAGGTTTGTGTGACAGGAGAAACACTGAAGGGGGCTGAGAGTTAGGACAACCTAACCCAATCCAGGTCAGAGATGCACTGCAATGATAACCAACAGCTGTAACCTGACAGCCAAAAATGAATTAAATGTAAAAGCAGAGAGAGGAGAATATAAAAAAATTACTTCAATTCTTAAAACCACAGTGCAACGGTCATGGTCCACTCTGCAGCATATTCATCATGATTAGTTTGTAACTTAATCTTGATTTAAGTAATCAGCTGTAAATATTGAGACAAACCGAGGGCGTATGTTCTTACAGAGCAGTAGCTGACCTTCACAGACGCACACACACACATCCATGCTTTAAAAAAAAAAAAAAAAAATCAGTAAAAGTAAGCCTTATGGAGCTGCTTGATAAATCACAACTGGCTTTTATTTCGCTCTTGATGTGAAAGAATACCACGACAAATAAGGGACTAACAAAAGTTCTCCCTCACTTCTTGTCAGCCTGGGAAATCATCAACACAGCCACAGTCAGTTTGTTTCGTTTATAGTCCTTTCGTGAATTATTTTCGTTTCTGTGGCAACTGTTCAACAAAATCAACCACAACATTACAACAACAACAATGAAAAACAGACATTTAGCAACCAAGTGCTCCACATCATGATCTACAATAAAGAGTATGAATATACCAAAATGCAAGTGAAACACATCTCATATCACAGAGCTTTACTGGCAGGTGTAAAGTATATCTGGGAACGAGAGGGTCTATATAGGTGATATCCTGAAGCTCTGTACTGATGGTAACGACTCATATGCACCACGGAGAGGGTGCAATACATCACTGAGGATTGCCTGTCCTTTCCCTGCCACTCGAGACTCACAAAGCTGTGACACACAGCAGTTAGCTGGCTGGCAGGTCTGGACCTGCTTGTCTGTCACTCCTAGTGCAAATATATATTGTAAAAGTGAGTATGTGTGGTATTGGGGGACAAAAATGCTCTGACGGTGAAATATTAATTTTAAATATAAAATGTTAATGTTAAAATTTTAATCATTAATACTAATATTTTAGTATGACTACCCTGGATCAGTATCAGCCCAATACTGACTTAGGCCGTTCAGGATTGGCCGTGACGAGACTGATTTTCCTTGTCAGTGTCATTAGAAAAAAATCCTGTTTCTCTTATCTTCTACATTAATTCCTTCACGCCAGGCTGCCAACTCAGTTTTTATTGCCACAGCTATCCTTGGCCTCATGTTACCTTACATCAGGTGTATTTCAATGACTTTGACGCAGTGAGGCATACAGATTTTCAATTTGGGAAGAGACGGCACCTGTATCAGATCAGTGCTCAGCAGATACTCTGTACTGAGATATAAGGATTAGGAAAAGAAAAGGTTGATCAGTGCATCCCATTTTATCCCAAACCTGAACCAAATTGGCAGGACCCGACCTGGGCTTATCTTAATAAAATAACTTCATAGAAATACAGTGACATCCCGAATTATAGTACATAGGTCAAACCATGCCTTGGCTTTTGTCAAAGACAATCAGGTAGAGCCGCCTCACCTTGTAGAGGACTCTCACCATCTAAAGCTGGGTTTAATTCTTGCCAGGGCCCTTTGCTGCTTGGCATTCCCTCTTTCTCCCTCTTTCCTGCCTCTCTTCAGCTGTCACTATCCAATAAAGCCCAAAAGGATTTAAAGAAAAAAGACAACAGAGTGGAACACTTATCAGGTGCCAATCAATAACATTGTCAAGAGAAAAGCCTAGGTTTAAGTTCTTGTGTTGGCAAGTATTACCCCGTGCTCTTAAGCTTTCCAGCTACAACTACAAATCTGATGCTCTGTTATTGAGCCTGACCTCTGACCTGTTAATGGGGAAAAGAAAGGGAGCAAACTGCTCTTCAGGGATCAATTAAAATCACTTTATTCTATTGCGTCAGCCAATGTTTCATCCAGGCCGACATCAGCATCAAATAAAAATAAATTGGAATACAGACCTACCAAAATACAATATAATTGTCAGTGTCACCACAAATACTGTGCACCAGAGAGCACTGACACGTTTTATTTCCACCAGTAAAACATCCCACTGACTGTCTCAAATTCTTCAACAACAAAATGTCAGTGCCACCCACCTACCCCTCTCTTCTTTGTCTTCTCTTTCCACCCATCATAGTGTTATTGCTGTACCTGTTGTGTTCAGATGTGAAAAATGTAAATTGATATGAAAAAAATTATATTGCCCAATACATCGTTATTAAATTCTCAAACATAGTGGCGTCTGCCTCATAAATCCAGTATTGGTGGGGCGATACTGTTTTTACCAAGCTGTAATACCGTTCGCTCCAATTAGAGGCGAGGATGCCACACATTGGTTGGCAAGGCATTATGACATCTCGTAAAAAATACAGTCAACATGTGGTGATAATGAATCCCTATCTTTGGAAAATCCATCTATCAGTGGGTTTCCCATATCTGTCAGTGGTTTGAGTGCACATACTCCAGGCATAGCAAGCATAACACTTGGTTTATGCCCAAATGGGCCCTGGTGTCAAAGACTCCTGAAGAACAACAGCAACGCAGTCATTCTGGGGAAAGAATGACGGACTGTGTGACAGAGAGAGAGCGAAGACACAAAAGAGAGGGAAGAAAGACGAAAACAGGAGGACAGAAAGAGGAGGAGTGAGAGGAAAAAGAGCAGAGCAGAGAGGAGAGAGGGAGAATGACGGGCAACAATTTCAGCCTTGAGGAGAGGCTTCACATAGAGAAGCTATTGTCCAACAACACAGGCCATATCAGAGAGCACACACACACACAAATTACCATTCCCTTATTTTTCTTCCCTCTGTACAGTTCTCCATGTGCTATGAGAAAAATTTAAACCATTCGCCTGCAGCCTAACTGACTCTTCACACTTTTTGGTGTCATTCCCTCTTGAGTTCAGCTCTAACCTCAGGGCTGCATGTTCCTTCAGTGTTCAACAGGAATCAATGAGCCATCAGAGAGGAATGGCAGACCAGCAGAAACAAATCTGATGAAGATGGCCACAGAGATCCCTGAAGTGTTCATCATGACATGTGTTCACTCCTACAAAAAGTTATTATAACACAAAGTCCTTCAGTTTACATGAATTTGAGGTATAGTTTGGGTAATGACTGGCTATAAGGATGTCAGAAAAAAGAGGTAATGGAGGTTTATTTAACCCTCAAAGACCTAGAGAGCTGCCAACAGCTAAAAATAGCTTTTGTTTTAAAATGTTTAATACCTTGTAAACCGCTAATCCTATCCATATACTTTAAAAAGTCATGTGAAGTGGAGTTTCTCAGCTTTTCAGTGGTATCACACATCTTGTTTGGGCATTCAGGGGCTCCTTAGTGAATGTGATTATGCCATCACGTTCTGCAGTATTGATTCGTCAAGGAAACCAAAGTAGTTTCGTCCTCTGGGCCAACGGGCAATGGCTGTTGTCAAGCTACGTTTGTTGTTCATGTTCAATAGATAATACATCTCTCCTTGCTGTCCTCTGCTATGATCCAATTGTATCACCTTTCACCTACAAATGAAATAAAGGAAAACACCTGTTTCTCACCTGTTAGTCAGGAAAAACAAAATAAATTCAGGAGGGTCAGGCACCCCAAAAATCTCTCTAGGTCTTCAAACGTTAACAACATATGGCAATATAAACTTGTTTCTAATTCTAGTGAGTGAGAGCTTGTTTAACAAATGTCATGTGTACCCTAAAAAAAAAGTCTTATTTGACTCTCAGCAGCTGGATGAGAGAGACAGAAATGAAAGAGGAAAGAGGGATGAAAGAATGAGCATGCATATGTGTGATAAAGGGTGATACAAGAGTCTGATTGGCCTAAAAACAGCCTTTGGTCTACAGCTCAGATATGACTACAAAATACTGTAGGATAAAAATGATCAACACAAGGTTTTCAGAAGATGATAAAGAGATGGAAGAGAGTCTGTGAGAGTGTGTGTGGGCTGGAGAGATGAGACAGGGCAGATAAGAATGAAAGTGGGTCAGCAAGCTCAGCAGGAGCTGAGACGAGTGCCCTCTGAGACAGACACAAAACACAAATAAACCCTCCTACATTTACATGTAAGACATTTAGCCAAGCTCTCATCCACTGAAAACTGAAATTAGTGAGCATGTGGATATTTAATGTTTTCCTCAAAGCCACTTTAGCGTCACAGCAGGTAAGAAAAACAAACTGTACTGCAGGAACCTGTCGCCCTGTAGTTACTACAGAGGGTATGTGACATGTTCATCAATTCTACAGTCAGCTCTATTCTGCTCCAAAGTATTTTGTGTGTGTTGACTGTGTAGTGCACTTTGTCTACTCATGCTGTGCAGCGGAGGCAGCGTCTCAGCAGCGTCTGCAGTTCTCAATCATTGTCTACTCTGTATGAGCAGAGCTACAGAGCTGCTAAGCACTCTGAAGCATTAAGACAGCACTCACAGCTCAGTGCAAAACCATCTGCTTAAAAATAGGGCTGCACACTTAATTGAAATATTATCAAAATCAATCAATTGTAAAATCAAAATCATAGACGCTGGTGGTAGAATGCATGAAAAAGCAGCATTTTAGCACTACAGTGCTGCAGAGATCCCCCAACCTACAAATCTTGTTTTCTAGACGCAAGAACACCCATTTGTTTAGTAAAGACCCTAACAAATGTCACATCATCGTGTTTTCAACAGTTTTTCAGTGAAAATGAAAAACTGTGATAATAAAACGATCATTCCTACTATTCATGAACCATATCGCAATCACAATATCTGTCAAAAAAAAAATGGCAATGTGATTTATTTACCATATTGTGCAGCGCTAATTAAAAACTTATAAAAAGACACTTTTGGGCTGCAGTTACACACACAATGTTTGAAGCAAGTGAAGCAGAGCAGGTGTAGACCGCAGAGCTGTGCTGATTAAAACAAAGGGAATCTGTTCCATCAGATGGTTTTTTAGGAAGGAAGACGGGAAGACACGCTGAAGCGTCAGTTAACTATTTAGTTTTTGCAGCGTTCAGGGGAACAGATGGCTGGTTTCACGCACATTAAATCATCCAAGGGCAATATGGGCCACTTTACACGAAGACGAAAAAATAAAGCTTGCTCAACAAAAAAAAATGTCTTGCAGCGTAAATGTGCTCATGGCTCAGTGTGCATGTCCATCTGTCCGCATGGATGGAAGTAAAGGGTGCGTCAGGATGTTGCTGCTGCTCTATCTTTCCTGTAGGCAGGAGGAAGGAACCACTTCACATTTGATTTGAAGGCCCCCAGACCACACACAATAAAACACAAACACACAAACTAACTACACACACAGAGTGTTATAAACCCAAACACATAGCAGGGAAGGGCTGAGTTTGATCAAATATGGCCGAGTGATAAGCACTGTGATAATTCAGGCTATTTTTAAAAACACAATAGTAACCTTCGCAACTTCCAAATTCCAAAATGGAAAGCTGACCACTTAATATTGATTTCCATTTTTAGCCCTGAATTAGCTAAAGCAAAATGACGACATGACTGCCATTATTTCTAACAATATTCGACCTAGCAGCTGCCCTGCAAAGGCGGCCTTTTATTGCTTCATGTCTGTGATCATAATGTGAAGAATAAGTGAGCACAAAAGAGGCTTATGACACATAAAAAACTAAAATAACTGCAGTGTGTGGGGATGGTAACATACATCTGAGTTTAAGCACTTGGATAAAAGATGAGAGGATATACACCCATAAAATTAGGCTGCAGTAGGTTTCAAGTAGCAGGAGTCAGTATTAAGATTTTGGGTTTTATTTTACTGGGCTACTTTACTTTGAATGGTTCTGGGTTGCGTGATCTGACTATTAAGAAGTCATTGTCGGTCTCACTGTTTAACTTTCTTTGATTGAGGGGTATGTGCATTTGTCTGAAAGATATGAGCTGTAAAGGTTGATCACAATGGTGTGACGAAAAAAGAATGACAGTCGGGGTAAGAGGGAAGGGAATAAGTGTGCATGTGTGTGCCTTTCAGAGAGCGGATACTGTATCATCCCAACGAAATGCTGACAATACTCAGAGGAGGAAGCCGCCGACAGACTTCCTGTCTACCTGTCCATCAGACATTAGGGGAGAGGATATTGTGGATTATTTGTACTGTAATACAGCAGTTGTGAAAGATGAAACATCAGACTACAGCGCTGCGATGCATACTAAAACAGGCACTCTGCTGCAATACACACAGGCACACCCATGTATAATGTCTCAGACTCTCACCACAGACTGCACCAATGCAAGGCATGAAAGGCTATTATCTTGTAATATACTGTGTAACAGGACTGAAGACTGCAGTGTGAGACAAGCAAACAAGATGTCGAATGTAGATATCTGGGTCATAAGAGGTGACAATCCCATTGGGATTCACTTGAATGTCAATCGATTACCCTCCGGGCTCCTTCCAGATGAAAATGAGGGATTTATTCACCTTGGCTGGAATCGTGTCCAACTTCAGTGGATCATTACACATGCCTTGTTTTTAGGTTGCTGTAAATGTTTTTACTATGTCGTAGCACATATTAAACATATAGCCAAGACTGCCTTAGTTGAAATTGTACTTCCTGCAATGTGACTATTAAACATGCATTATCCATACACTCAAATGCTGCTCATACTCACTTTCCCATGACTGTTTATATTTATAAGGTATTTGTACATATTTGTCTACAACAAGGCCCGGTTTGCTTTTTGTATTTTGTCGAGCAAGTTTTATGTTTCCAGCATCAACAATGGCTAATTCTTGGATTAAACAGCAGGACACAATCCCTCCTGACTGGCGGCTGTAGCTCAGGAGGTCGAGCGGCTCATCTAGTATACGGAAGGTCGCTGACGATACTGAACCCCCAAATTGCTCCTGATGAGCAGTTGGCATCTTGCATCAGTGTATGAATGTGGGTGTGAATGGGTGCATTTAGATACTGTCCTGTCTGGGGATCTCTTTTTGGCTTGCACAGCCCGAGGTTCCCCCATTAAGTAGTGTGAGTGATGCTGTCTCTTTCTTGCTTGGACAGAGGGTCTAAGATTAATGGGGGTCAAGTGAACTTCACTACATTGGCTGCGTTTCTTTCTTGTAAAGAAAATCCTTTCTAGACCAGTTGTGTTATAGCATTGTTTAAAGTACAACAGCTACGATAAAAAACATCTTAAATATCTTAAAACGGAGAAATACTGACCGGAATTGAATTGAAAAAAAGAGTGACAGGAATTTAATCATCACTAGCAAATCTCACACTTTGATAAGGGATCTCTGGGATCTGCAATACTAAAAGACCAAAGCCATTGCCACTTTTTACCAAAGACAGTAAAAATGAAAGAAATGACAGTGACAGCTAAAATGCTTTCAAAATACTGTTTACTCACAGATGTAACAGGCCTATTATAAATAGCTTAGCTATAAATGCATTTTTTATACCTGACCTACTTGGCAATTTCTGATTCAGCAAAGAAAGCATCACGAGAATGGCTGAGAGTGGGACGAGACAAATGACAAAGGGAAAAGGGAAAGAAATGAGCAGAAAGAGGGGGGCTGCTCTCACTTTGCTATGCTATCAGTCAGAGTGTGGCCTTTGCTATCAGGACATATGTAGCAGTGCAAACACAATCTGTGCGACTGTCACTTCCCAGACTGCCTGATAAACTGAACACACACCACGCAAACCCACACATACTGGGCCTGACAAGAAAAAGGCAAACTATGAGTTATAATCTGCATCAAGCTTGTGTAATGCAGTGATCACAGGGAGTGATAAGCACTGAATGTCCTCAATGCACGCCAAGTAGTTCTCATTTTCAGCCACTGATTGTATTTCTTTTACCGGTTTAAAATGAGATTTCACCAGAAGGAGTCTCTTCTATTGTTTTGTCTCTGTTTCATTATTTTTAATATGGCTCATTCGTTGTCACATTATTGCTCTCATTTAAGCACCAAAACTGTGGTGGAAGCTGTGTCTTCAGTCATATTTTGTTGAAACATTGTATAACGATGATAAAGAAGAAGTGGATTATGCTTTGTAAGTGGTTTCTGTTGTCTGTCTTTTTGTTTCTGTCATTTTGAAACTTATTGTCTGCCAATAGACACTTCACCTTTTGAATCCCTTGCAATCAACAGCACTGTAGCTGTTCTTTGAGAAGGATAAAAACTATTAATATGACCTTTAAGACACCAGAAGCTATGTGAAGTTGTATTGAGGTGTGTGTGTGTGTGTGTCACTTAGTTGCTCTAGTCTACACTGACAGTCAGTCTCTGTGTATGAGGCAACGGAGAGCTGGGTCAATGACACAGAGTTAACACTGAAAGCACTGAAGCCAGACTCAAGTGTCTGGTGTGTAAGTTACAGTTCTCACTAATCAGCTTACTTGATTGTGCTTGTTTGTGTGTGTGTGTGTGTGTGTGTGTGTGTGTGTGTGTGTGTGTGTGTAATCGGGCTGTCAGTGAGATTGTCCTGCAAATAGTCAACGATACAACAGTGGGAGGGTTGGCACACACGACATTCAGCGACACACGCAATACTTCCCCTCAAACAAGCGGTCAGGACAAGAAGGGAGACATCAACCGCTGTCATTTCGGTTCCTGCCTCCAAAGCCTCAAAACTCAAGTTGACAGGAATCGATGGTTGAACCCTTGCTCTCGCATAGGGAGGGCTAAGCTTGCGATGCTCACAGGACCAGAGAACAAATAAATACAGATTTGGACATCAGATAAGCATTCGTGTAAGCCCTAGTGTGTACTGTAAGTTTGTAGCTGTTGTACCTGTGACTAAATGTGTCACAGGGCAAGTTTCTGTAACTGTAAAATGTTAAATAAAATGTAACTTTCAAGATTAAACAAAAACTGTGCATGAAGTGTGTGACCATTTGTGCATGAATGATATTATTCGATTGTCATTCTGACAGTAAACATACATCTTTATTAGATCAGTTTCTTCTGACTTCTGAATAAACTTGTGTCACTTTCATTATTTTCCCAAGTTTGACCCTCACAGTTGCTTAGTGGCCATATTTTCATTAATGATTGACACACGTCACTCACCCCATTGCCGTACTGGATTAAGGTTTGTCATATCACTCCTTTGATAAAGACTATTGTTAACATCCATACAGTATCTAATGCTACAAATAATCTATACATAAAGAAGGTATCAGGTGGAGTGTGAACCGGGACTGCACAATATTTTTCCAGACATTTACAGACTTTATTACTCCCAATGAGGGCCTGAAGACATCAAGCATGAAGACTCTTTTTGAAGCAGCTGCAATTTAAATTCAGTACGCAGCCTAGTTTGTTTCAAGTCAGCTTCGTGTTATTTTTGAGAAATGTACAAATTTTGCTTGAAAGGAAAGCTGCATGTAGACACGCTCGAGCTTCAAAGCAGAGATAGACCAACTGAAGGTCAAGTGTGGTTATGGATCTGCCATGACTGAGAAGAGAGGCTCTGTAACAGCAAGTTACAAACAATAAAGCAGGTTGGTTGGACGGATGAAAGCGAGGATCAGAAGCTCTGAAGCTCCGCCTGCCTTGAGGGATGGAGGTCAGATTAAAGTTATCTAAATCTTAGCTCTGAGAAGGCATATAGGGAGCAGAGAAGAGGGAGCTGTCAAAAACAAGGACTCTAGGTGGTGACGGCTGTCAGGAGAAGAAAATGAAATGTTTCTTTGCTGACAGGACTGGCCTATGGGTGAAGGGTAAAACTCTCCACAGAAAGATTTTGGGAGCTGCTGGAAGATAAATTGTATAAGTCTGTGCTGAGACCTCAAGACCAAAATCTGAAATTATAGCCAATAAAACTAATGAGCATTGTCTATACATACTGTCAAAAAGTACTGACAGACGTCAGTTATGAAGTCCATGTGTTAGAGGCTACAAGAGAAGTGTACACACTGGCAGTAGTATGCATCTTTTCGTCTTCTTGCTTCAGTCGACTGGCTCATCTCCAGCAGCTTTCATTCCTCCCTTATCATTAGATTTCTGCAGTGGCGAGGGAGCCACATAAACTGTACGTCTGAAAAAGCCTCTGTGGGGGAGAGCTCAAAGCAACGCATTTTCTATGCAAACTAATGGAGTATTTCCACGGTGTAACTCTCATGAGAAAGACACAAGGCAGATTAACACAAGTGAGACTCTTGTGCAAACTTCGGCTTCTATATTAGCAAGGCAAAAACAACACTAATGGCTGACATCCTTCAACATCAAGACAGTGATGAAAACACTGTCATCATAAAGGATGGCACAACAGAAGCTTTAGTAAGAGATCAGGCACAGACGAAATCATTAAAATCAAGTGTTAAGGAGCAGCTCTAAAATAAAGAAGGGAATTAAAGGAGGCCGCCTTTCAGTGGGCTAACTGAGATAATAAAATCTCTCCTTCCTATACCAGCTTGCTAACAGCCCCAAGGAGAGATCGACACAGTCAGAATCACAGTCATCATGTGCTACAAGAGCACCAACAGCAGAGAAACAAGGAGCCCTGGCGAGGACAGCAACGTCTGTTTCTTAAGGCAATGTAACATGAGCAGTCAGGCGGCCGTAGCTTCAGCAGCGATATTACTTGCTTATCAAAGTGATTTTCCATTACAAACAAATTAAATGGGAGGAAAATTTCATAACAGAAGAGAAGTTTTGAAAGTTGTGAATGTTGCTTGTGGCTGCTGGCAAATACAACTGCTTTCTTCATTTTGTTATAATTTCTTTGCCTGTTTTTGTCTTCTCTCATTTTATCATCGAACATAGTTTGCTGCTTGTGGCTGGGAGCATGTAGCGAAGCCCACACACATTGCAGTAACTGCAGTAAAGAATATCAAGTATAGATTAGTCTGCAGAAGTGGTAAATTACTGTTCTACCCAAGGGGTTATGATAAATTACCACCACCATGTCCAACCACAGGCTAACTTTTTTTTACTACAGTAAGGACAGGGAGTTTACTGCCCCGCAGAGATCACATCTCTGCCTCACAGAATAGGAGGGTAGGGGAAAAACTGTTTTTTACTACAGGGCGAGGACATTACATTTTTGGCCCAAATCTGCTGCAAGTTTTTTACATCCTAAATTCCACCTGCACCAACTAGATTTTCAGGCAGTATGAATTTATCAGCCTGCAGATGCAGCACTGCTCTGCAGGCTGATAAATGATGAGTAGTCTCCAGGGCCATGTGTTTCTTTGCCTGACAGCAGCAGACATAGACACACCAGCAGAGTTTTCATCACTTTTAACACTCCATTGACTGCCTCACCACCCTGCAATGTTTCGTGTCTCTTGGTGTGTGTGTGGAAGTGGGTGTGTAAATGTCTATTTGTGTCCATAATTGCAGCACAACTACACTTGGGTGGATTCCACTGCAACGCAGTTAAAGTGACATTATCGGAAGCAGGAAAAGAGAAAAAGATGTGAGGGGAGGCATTAATGATAGTGTGAGAGCTGCCCCAGATGACAGCAGTGGGTTTGGTGCAAGAAAACAATTGCTGAATTACAGGAGGGGGGGAGAAAAAGAGCTGCAAGCTGCACTGAGAAGGCAAAACAATCGGCAGAGTTAAATCATCGGCAAATGCTATAATTAAGGAAGTGATAAGCGAGAACACAAATTAGAACAACTCAGCTAGCAACTATGAAAACACTTGTTTGTGTTTGTTCGCTGTTTTGGCATTTTTCTGGCATCAGTACATATTTACAATAACATTCGGACAAAGAAACACAAGCAAACATTTCAAGGTAAATCAAAGACTGAAGCCTCAATACCAAACTACACCAAGACCCTCTGTGAACAATGAAATTATTAAACTCAGAAAGAGTGTTAGTTTCTTTGAAACCTTATCGCCATCAACAACAAATTGTGTGGTTTCTGGAGTTTCTGCACAACACATACAACTGCACTGTGCTACCTGGCAGTGAAATCATCTCCTGCTGCCATACTTTATACGCAGGAATGTATCAAGGCCTTCAAATTTGAATAGAATAGAGAGCCACGTCAGAAAAGTTGGCAGGAAGATGTTTCTTTGGCAGAGACATGATGGACGCTTGCCATAATGCACACATGTTCAACAGAAGACTACATGTCACAGCCTGACACACGCTGGTCACTTCCAGTGAAACAGTGAGCCATTACTCAACCGACAGCCTGATGCCTGCACTGTGGTTTTGCATAACTGACACTGATTTACACAGTTTTCTCTTTTAGTATTTAGTAACGCTTTGATTGTGTGACAATACAATGAGTAAGCCAGTAGAGATTTGGTGTGTTGCTCAAGGACATGTTGATGGAATCATGCTAGTAAATTCACACCTTCTGACAGTTGTGGGAATCAACTGAAAGAGTTTCTTTCATCGAAACTCAGTTTACGGATTTGTTAAAAGGTGTGTTCCTCACTGCAATTGTGCAATGAACAAATTGTGCAATTTAATCTAATAAGTAGATTATTGGTCCTTTTATCAGTGCTGGAAAAAAACGTCAAAGTTATATGTATATTAGTTCCAAATAATGGTTATTGGTCACCTTGATTATGAATTGATTACAGTATTGGAGAGGCCCTGAAATAAACCTATTGGTCACTCCCTCATTTTAAGTATATAACAACTGCACAGCTGAGAAATCATCTCCTTTTCAGGAGTTAGACATTTGTATTTGGAAATCTAACCAGCAAAGCCAATTTCAATTCAAGTGGAAAATTGAAAGAATGAAAGCATGGTGAGTTTGCATGAATAACGAATAACTTGGGCTGAAACATGTACGACACATATATCACGTGTTGCAGAGCTGCTATGACGATTCAAAGATTAAATGCTGAAAAATAAATCAATTCCTGCGACGCGGGCATCCCCAGCGGGACCACCAAACACCTTGAAAGAGACATGTAAATCCACTTGAGTGAGAGTGTTTGTGTTCAGAGTTTCTTAATACCTATGAAATGACTGACGGTGTGTATGTGTCTGTTAGTGAGCCTTCAGGGTTTCTGCACAGTCCTTGACTGATATGAAGACTCACAACTCTTGAACCTTCCCTGTCTTGTCATGCGGCAGCGAGGCAAGAAGTCTTGATTAGCCACGCTTGTATGTAACCAGATAGGCTTACCATGTAATCAATAGCGTCTCTGTGTTGTTTCCAGTGTGTATAACTCTCAAATCCTTGCTACACGTGTCAACATGTCACTCTTGGCTTTTGACGATGTTTTCAAACTATTTCACCAGACAGGTTGACTAAAAAGACATTCTTGCACCAGCCTCAGGGGGTTACTAACAGAGTGAAGGTAACATTCGTGCTTTAGTTCAGACTGAGTTGCCTTTCACTCTTGGGGTTAAACCCTCTTGATACTTGGAAAGACAAAACCCACGACTGTGTGATCACAAGCTTCTATTCTAGACAATACGAACATATTATCCCAAAGCACTAAGGTTGGGCAATATCTACCAGACTGGCATACGATGACAGGGAAATAGTAAATCCAAATGTTACGATGGTAGAGGGGGCTCAGTGGTCAGCCATCAGTCCATCAACAACACAGTCTTGTAGAAGTACATCAAAATGAGTTAACACACAAATTAACACAAAACAGAAACCAGCAGAGAGCAGATAAGGTGTCACACAGATGCTGTATGATGCATCCGTCCACATTAAGAAACTGAGCAAGATACATGGAGTCATGCTTCAAGTTGCTTTGTGTGGTGCATTCAAGAACTAATGAAAACCTCTGATTGAAAATATGGAATTGGAGGCCTGACACAATATGTTTACATATTTCTATGTTATCAGAAAGTAATAACTGACAAGACAGACAAGAGCTTTTGTGCTGTTTCTGTGCATCTTTGTCTTGCCTATGTGCAACCACACACACAACCCACAGACTTTTCCGCACAATAATGCACAGGAAGTCTTATCAAATCAAATAACACATGGGTTAAATATGCAAAGAGACAGATACGGTGCTTGGACACTGTTATAAAAGATGAAAGAGGGTATGAGGGGAATAATAAATTGTCCACTCTGGCCAAGTGCTTAGCAGCAGCAGAGTGAGATATTAAACAATTAAAGCAGGCACTGCTCCATCACACCAGTATGTATGTTTAATATTTGTAGAAGCTTTAATGAAAATGTTATATGTGTCTCTGAGCTTGGCCGTTATGAGTGGAAAAAATAATGCTAACCGGATATTTGGCCTTTGTTTGGTTTGTTGTTTCTTTTAGACAAATCCACTTGTTTATGTTGATAAGGAAACAGACTGAATATACAAAATGAGCAGGATAACACTGTAGAGCACCTACATGTGTGTATGAACATAACACTACAAATAACACTAAAATTATAATCAATTTCTATAGAAGGTTTAACTACAGGTTTACAATTTTGTACCTATTGTGTGTGCCAAGGAGGTTAGATTTCCAATCCTGACCTGAAAGATCGTCTCATAACATAATTACCTGTTACAGATGAAAAGCAACAGAAAATACGGTTCGTTTTTTCATCAAAGATGTTAAGTATCAAGTTTCAAAAAGGGGAGTGCTGCAACACTGTGTGAGTGGTGCTTCATTTCATTGGCAAACACAAACACTGAAGTCATTAATGTTTTAATGGCTAGTCTGAATTGATTCTAGAGTCTGAAATGGGTGTGTGAGTGGAATGCTAACTCCCCTCTGCTCCACATTGGAGTCGACTACAGCAATTAGAGCAACGGACTGAGACCAAAAAACTACTTTACAAACACAAAATATGACAGGAAACACCCCTAATCCTAGGCTCCTTCTCTGTCACCACTTCCCTTACTATTCTTTAAGCTAATGGCCCCCCAAAAAAGATATCTTTAGCTGGAAGAAGAGAAAAATGTAGAGGGGGGAAAAACAAGGTGAAAGCTCTCTGAAGTAGTAAAATCATTGATTTGCTCACAGGCAGACAGTCACCACTTCATTTGGCTGAACAGCCACTGATGAAGGCAACAGTCTGCAACGTATCTCAGTGCACTAACATTCAAGACACACGTATAGTATAGTGTGCTTTGGGAGGATTGCATCAGGTAATCTGGCAGGTCTGTGCTTTGTTTTGTAATGTTCTGCATTAGCAACTAAGCTAAACTGCTGTAAGATGCGGGTCGCTGTTGTTCAAGAGGTTGAACAGGTTGTCCACTAAGCGGAAGGTCAGTGGTTTGATCTCTTGATCCCCAAGCTGCATGTAGAAGTATCCCTGGCCAAGGTACTGAACCCCAAATTTCTCTTCATGTTGGCACCTTGAATTGCAGCCTCTGCCATCAGATTATGAATGTGTGTGTGAATGGGTGAATGTGACAAGTGTTGTAAAGCGCTTTGTGTGGTCAGTAGACTGGAAAAGCACTATATAAAAGCGGGGGCCTATTGAGCTTTTCACCATGTAATCAATGTTATTGTTACCATCAGAGAAGATTCAAGCACCAAAACATTTATTCTGGCTGGATGAAGATGCTCATGTCATCACCCCACATCCACATGATAAGAGGAGTCAGGTGACTGATCAGACCTACCGCTGCCTTCACACATACAGATGATACAAAGTAGTACACAGTCTCTGGACTCTCACGAATCTGTAAATTTCTGGTTGTGTTGTAGTGAGACAGTTGTTTTCTGATGTAGTCGAACTTCTTCAACTTTTCTCTCTAGTTCTCTTTTAAGCCATTTCAGTCGCGTTCATGTGAAAAGCAAGTGCAACACTATGCACGTCCTTCAGGAGAGATGATCTAAAATCGGCCTTATTCCCAAATTTAAACATTACATTTCCCATCTCACGACAAAGGCCGACTCTAACTGCACCTTTAAGTGTGGTTGACAACAACTACAAACATGTTTGATTTCAACCGTGGATGGACAGAATGTTGCACGCACTAGTTCATATCGAGTAAAGCCCAGCCCTAAGGCGGGGGAATCACACATGAAGACGCAGCTAAACAGACCCTTGACCTTTCTTACCTTCAGATTATTAAGTGTCAGCCAAGCGTATAAAATGCTTTCCTATTTCACACAATGTACATTCAAAAACACCCACATCTTTATGTACAGGCACACATGCATAACAACAGTGACACAAATCAAGGGTTCAGCCGCTCTTCCTGTTACTGATTGCAGATATGAAAGGGCCGTGGGTTTTCAAAAATCACTTCTGAAGGCTTCAGGATCTGAGACCCATTTGAGCTCCGGGGACTGTTTCCAGTCTGCATAGATGGAAAGTTTCCACTGCAACAATAACATACCGTACTGATGAAGTCTAAGGAAGGCAGAAACCGTGCGCCAACGCTTTCTCGCACACTTTGAGCCAGGCGCGCACACATACACAAAAAATATTCACTTGAAGACAAGCAGAGACCCTGACGCAACACTCTCAGCCTCACAAAAGGATGTGACTCCTTGCTTCAGTAGTCATTTGCATAGTATTTCATGCCGTGAGGCAGACATTTCAGATGCCGACATGACGACAGACTTTGTAAACAAAATAATCCACAGCAAAGTAGTTTTTGAACAAAATCAAAACAAATTTACATTGTATGTCACGCATACAACAGAGAAGAGCTCATTTATACAACAACATATGGCTTTATTATGTACATATATCCTCCATTGAATAACATAAAAGAGCTGTGTTCTGATTGCGAAACAAAGCATATTACCGACTGTGCACTGAGCCCACCCACCCTTTGCTCTGGGAAGAGATGTACATTTTTCTCATTCCATTCTCCAACACGTTAACATCTGTCCCAGGTCTAAGCTCCATGGGGCTGGGTTAGTCACGCCTACGGCAAGCTGCTTGAGAATCCATGTCTGTAGGCTACATCTTTTCTTCACAGGACCCAGCTTTTCACTCATTACTGGACACATACCTGCAGGCTCAAGTGTAGCATATATCCAGCTATCTCTCTGACTTATCTTCACCTCTGAAGACACACCCTATAGCTGCCCCACCATCGTTCATTCATTCTTTGCTACAGAAATGTCTTTGGGCATTACCAGCTGCTACTGCGGATGTGCAACTCTCACCAAAGATGAGCAATAAGCAGGATGTGTCACTGATTAGCAACTTCCATCATCAGCTCCAGAAAAAAAACAAGACTGCTATAAAACTTCTGGATGTAGTCTGATCTGCTGCTTTCAACTGTTCCCTGTTTTACTGTCACATTCATGATGAATATGACAAGAGGAGAATATACAAAGAAAGGAAAATTGTTTCCTAGCAATGGGAAAGGAGTCAAAAGACCTACGTGTATGTGCTAAATTTGGTGTAAAAAGGGTATTAGTGTCAAAACAATTAATCCCTTCAGTTGGTATTATTTTGGAAAGACAAAAACTGGACCTTTTTGGAAAAAGCACTGACCAAAAATAGTGACAAGTGGGAGAAACAAGGAAAGTTGTGCTATAAGTAAGCTGTCAAGAATGACTTCCCAGTCAGCAGCTCATATTTTCCGTGAATATACCATGAATGACGACGCAGTTAAGCTTTAACTGAAGTTTAAAACTTCTCCCACAGTTTCCCTACTTCCGATGAGGTCGGAGGTCAGATCAGTTTGCCAACAGCATCCCTGGAGCCGGTACGGTTTTAGTGGTTTGCTCAAGGACATTTCAGTGAGCGCGAGGGCGGCTTGAACCCAGCCCCTCAGGTTGAAGGGAAATCTCTCCGCCTGCCTACTCAAGACTCAATCCAAACAAATTCAACATCAGCGCACAAGGGGGGGAAAAAAAGAAACATAGCAATTTTACAAGGCAGCCAGCCCCTCCCAGCAAGCAGACATGCCTGCACACCAAGGAGACCGAGTGTGTAAGTGTCTGTGTGTAAATTATGGCCACCAGGAACGAGCTCGGCATTCCAGCACAGACAGAGACGCACAGTTTTCATGAGGCGTAAATGACAGCAGCACTGTGGTCGACTGTTACTCCCCCCCCCAAAAAAACTCACCATTTCTTAGTGCATTCCACCATCAGCTCCTGATAGGAAGCCACGAACTGGAATTTGGAGGCATGCTTCCCCACACGTTGCAGTCTCTTCCAAACCGAGGCCATGTTTCTTTGGGAACGGGTAGTTTCTCTGCACCTATCCCGCCCTGGACTTCCTTCTTTGGGCTTCCTTTGCACGAATTCACGCTAATGTTTACAGGTTTCTGAGCGCATCCAACCCGCGTAGATACATAGTTAATGTCGTGGCTGCTTGGTCTCTAAAAGCTCCCTGATAGATGCACAAAATGTAAGGACACGGAATCTCTGCAGCAGTGGTCGAGCTGTGATTTGACGGCGCGCATGATGAAAATTATTCCATAATTTCGAAAGGCGTGAGGAGTAATCCGCTCGGTGCAAACATCGTTATCTCCATCTGGTGATCCTCCTGTAAATGACAGAAAACAGACACAGTCAGTAGAGCAACAGACGGACTGTGAAGCCCCGGCATTCCGGAGTATCCTCGCTGATTTCTAACGTTTGACGCCAAGTAACTCCACCAACACTCAACGTCCTCGATACAGAGATGCTTTGTCCGTCTAACAGCTTTCCCCTCACTGTCGCCGGTAGCTGTGTAGATGTTAAACCGACTCCCATTTATCCAACATCGCCAGCGTAACACTTTGTCAATGTGTACGAATGTGTGGAGGACTCCAGCACCAGCACTTCTGCTGCCAGCACGGCGTGCCGGGGGGGCTATTCACTGGCGTGGCAAGCTAACTTGGGATGTTTGGTAATAAAATATGAATTTATGTAATGTGACACAGTGGCAGAGGAGCGGTGACATTACGATAAAACAAGTCGTGTTAACCACCCAGTTTAGAAAAGCCGCACTAGGAGACACCACCCAAAAACTGAGACGCAAATAAACATTTTGTAAACATGGAATATTTGGTGGAATGTCTCTGAATCCAGGGAATAGCCGGAGCCGTTGCGCTCCGCTAACCGGGATGATTCAGCTGCTAGGCTAACGACTTAACATGTGAAACTAGGTTAACTGTGTCTGAATGACACTCACCTCACTGTGGCATCCAAAGCATTATCCGTTAGCTGGCCTTGTCGGCAGGGTGGAGAGATGGCGAGCTGTCTACAACAAAGTAGCAGCCGAGCGAGCGTAGCCCGCTTGCAAGCTAATTATCGCCTTCTTTGCAGCAGTACCGACACCAGCCATACAGCTAGCTAGGCTGCTAGCGACGGCGGCTAGCCATCACAACACGGCAGGAGCGGAAACCGTTGCTTGCCACTTGACACATTTGCTCCACAGGTAAGCCAAAGCTTTAAGTCTCAGGCCCGAGCCAGACACGACATTTAATTGAGTTTGTCCCAAAAAGTAAGTTAAAGAAAAGTGTTGCAGCCAGAGGCAGGAATTCCCACGGCAAAGTAGTCCAATTGTTACTGATAGTTTGACGCTCTGCTCCTCCGGAGTGCGTACAGCTAACGGGAATTCAAACAGCTTCCTGTTCGGGGTGTTAAAAATAAAATAATTACTGACGACAGTAACGAAATAGCTATAAAAGCGGACATATATGTGCTTGTTTTTTATCATGAATGTGTTTTGCTGATTTTTTCTTCTATTAAACGACAGATTTGAGATATGTCTATCCGTGATTTTCGTTCAATCTGTGATAAATTGATTTTATTTTGAAGGCTAATCCTGATGCATCCGGTCTTGGTCTAGGTATATATGGCCAGCTTGATGCCGCCTCTCCATCATTTCGCCTGCCGCCTGGATGACTGAAGAAACGCCCCCGGGCAGCAGCCATTGGTGGGATTTTTGTGCCATTTACAGGTTGTTTACAGATTCATGAGGCATTTCTGGGTTGTTGTTATCACACTCCAACATCCATCAGAGACATTTAATCCTTGACTGTGTCTCCAGATAAATGCTTTCTGGCTCTGGGTTTCCCTTGATTTCTGTTGTCCTTTAGACTCCAGAATCACCAGCCAACTGTACACGATCAATAAATCAATTGGTTGTGTATATAGTCCCCAAAGCACAGTTTGAAGCTATATTGTTTTATGACTGTTATCATTAAAGGTGCACTATGTAGTTTTGGGGGAAGAAATTTTCATCAGAAGAGAAAGATCTTCATTGACTGATTTTTTATGGACAAACTAAATAAACTAATTCTCTTTGTTTTCATGACTTAATGAACAAACTGACCTGAGAGGACAACATCATTTCATACTGTTTTACTTTGTTTATGTTTGCCAGATCATGTCAGACCTTCAAAAAGCTTGTTTATTCAGTCACTGTTGTATTACTACCTCATTAACATTGTAAATATTAAAACTCTGAGTTAGAATTTCTTCAAAAACTACACAGTACCCCGTTAAATATTCTTATATCGCCTGTGTGTAAAGGTTTTTAGGTAAAGGAAGACCTCAGCCTAACTAGCAAAGTCATTTCAAACATTTTTGGATGAAAAAAAAAACACTTTTAGTTCAGACACGACACTAGTATCAAAGCTCATCCCCTCAGGGCCGTGCTAATGAGGATGAGACTTCCATTTCCTGCTCCTGTCACGTTAATAAGTGAGTGCTAACCTTGTAGCCCTGCATGCGGGGGGGGGGGGTCTTTTTCACATGTTGAGGGGAAATAAAACACCCACCATCCATCAGAAATCTATACCCCCCTCCTCAACACACACACACACACACACACCATCACACATCCTTCACACTCCCTGGTTGTAACCACAGGCTCGTAAAAGCAGGGAGGAAGGAGGAAGAAGGAGGCCAGCACTGCAGAGGGAAAGACAATATGAGGCAGATTAATTTAATCTCCCAAAAAGATATGGGCGTAATAACAGGAAATTGATATCTTATCCTTTTATATATTCCTCAGGGTTATAAACTGAAGGAGAGATGGTGGTTTTATTTTCCTTTCTTTCTCTCCCTCTCTCTCTCGTTTTTATATTTTCTTTTTTTTATTTAAAATCATCAGGGAGATCCTGCAGAATATAAAATAACAACGTGCCAGTATTTCTCATGAGCACCTTTTAATAGTTATAAACATTCACCCGAGAGCCATATCTGTAAGTAAACCGACAATTTTCAGCTCGAATGGGTTTGGATTTGCTCTGAAAATGACAGGAAATGTGTTGAACTGAACTGCAAAAACTTCCACAACATCATGTTCAACGCTAGAATGTTTCACAGATGAATTATTTGAGATCAAACGCCTCCTGTCTGTCTCACCGTCTCCACACAAAGCAGTTTTTCAGATCAGCTTTCATTCAGATGCCTGTTTGTTAACTGAGAACATTTCGGGGTTTAGGGGTCAGAGCCGATTTGACAGCGGGGAGCCCGCTGATCCCGCTGCTCTGCGTCGCCTGTTTACATTTTACTCTGACAGATTACAGGGAGCCTCCCTTTATGTGTCAAGGAATGCTTTGATGTGACAAATGACCCGGTGCTAAATGACGCTTTGTGTGTCTGCCCACATGTCAGCGGAGGCCTCAATTCATACATAACACAGGAGGAGGACGGGCCTGCCGGTGTGTGAAAGAAAGAGTCTATTATAGAGGGACAGTGAGGGAGAGTGGCAAAGGTCAAGTGGACTCCTGTATGTAAATCCTCCTTCCTTTTTTTTTCTCGTCTGGTTCCCGAACACAAAGAAATGATCGCTCGCATCCCCGGGTTGCCAAATTTTGTATTTTCTATTTTTATGCAGCTTTAATGGCTTAATAATTGGAGAACAACAGAGAAGGCAGATACTCATAATCTCACAGCAAAAGCCATTTCATCCCTTAATCACTTAAACAATGTTAATGCTTTACCAGGGAATCGTTTCATGTGCAAATACATTCTCGTCAGCCCAAAAAACACAAAGCGGGGCTGAAATATAGAAGAGCGCCGTGCCCCCGACTGAGATTTGCCCTAATTTGACCAAAATATATTCAGTTTGTGGATACTGTCACTTCTCCAGCCAGAGGAAATGATGAATCCGAGCTGAAGCGGGACGACCAGTCTCACTCCCATGATTGATGATTACCTGAATTATTAGAGTTGGAAACAGGTCATCTCTGCTTCTCATGACTCGTGATTTGTGAGCTTGTTTTGGATTTGTTTTGTCTTGTTCCACAAATGATTTCATGGCTCCCCAGAGGTCCCAAATCCATATGAGAGTTACTGCTCCTGCTCAATACAAAATGCCTTCTACAATACTATGAAGCACATTGCAGCTTCGGCTTCGTAGGCGTACTGCACAGATGGAATTTATCAGTAGTCCCACAGTTCTTCTTATTGTGGGCTTTTTTATCGATCGGGATATTGTCTCCAACTCACTGCGCAGCGAGAGTGCAAGTTTCACACCTAACTTCTCTCGGTTTCCCTTCTGTGGCGATCCAACAAAAACACGTCCTGCAGGATCTAAGCCAGCTCTTCAAGCGCAGAGATTCTGGCGTTTGGTGTCAGAGCCACTTGAAAAGACCTGTTAACAAAGCGGGGTCCTTTAGATACACGCCAAGTGAGTCTGAACCACTTCAGTGGAGCACAGATAGCCAAAAGTGTCACTGCTGACAGAACAGAAAAACACTTTACGTTACTACTTTCACTTCTCTTGGAATCAGTTCAATCAACAGGCTGCTTCAGAATGGATCTTTAGTCCCAGTGTGTCGCTGACTGCTATGCACAATGTGAACTGTTGTCAAGAAATACAACATAATGTTTAATACATGTGCAGAGGACACAGACGATTGGTCTATATGCTGTTTGAGAGGTGATAAAAAGCTGGTTGTGATGGCTATTAAAAGAGTTTAGTCTTCCAACGAAGTGAAAAAGCTACTTGATCTCCCTTTTTTACTGTCAACAAATCCCATGAAAATACCAAAACTGATGAGTAATTGATCCTATCACCTGTGTGTTGATATAACTTATCGCCCTTTTTTCATACACACTTGCTGGTTTGGCTTGACTCAGCTTGATTCTGGGTGTGTCAGCGCAGCGCAGCATCTCCATTACAACAGATCTTCATGCTTCAAGTAGCCTGGATGCACTTGCCTTGAGTCGATGACATTTAAAGCAGCGACCTCTATGGAGATGTTTACCATTGCACTGTGCAACAGTTGTTGGTGGCCAGCAACTTATCAGTACTATAATATTCAGGCTGTTGTAGCGATTTTGATTGCTGCTTGTTGCTTGAAAAACACAGATGGGATGACGAAATTGATCTAGAAGATCAAGATCAAGATATGTTAGAGCATGCGTGATGTATCTGCAGAGTTGGATTTTTCCTTTTTTTATCCATTGTATAAAAGAAACTGATACTAACATACTGGAAATACACATACCCTCCTACACTACTTCACTGGGGAAAAGAAACATGTCATTATCTGAACTAAAAAGACAACAGCTATTGAAAAGAACAAATTGTGTTTCTAGTTTTTTTTGGTTTTGTATTTGTCTTCTCTCGTGTGGGACAGAAGAGCAACAATCACACAGTGGAAAAACAAATTGAGTGGTTATAATCTAGAGGATTGTATTTTTCCACAGCTGAAGGTGGTGCCCAGCAAATGAACTTTTTACCCCTGTTTGACAAAAACAACACCACCTAGCTGCTCTCTGAAACTGTTTTGCCTTTTTGTGAAATGCAGATATTGTAGGGAAATCATAAAGCATTGCGACAGGGACTAACTGTACTAGATTTAAGGGATTTGTTGGCAATAACATAAATATAGAATAACTCGAGCCTTATCCTTAAGCACAAACAGCCTCAAGGATTTCCAGTCCCTGATAGCTGGACCTTCTGCCTCTCCTGTACATTATGTACGGTATGTCACAAGAGAAAATGTTGTGGTATTTTGAATTCTGACGTGTCGGGAACCCTCCAGAAAGATATATCCCCCATCGATCAACAGGGCAAAACCTAAACAACAAACAGAAGGTAACCGATCTGTATCTTCACCCGGCAGCTCGAGTTATCATCTCATATTTTTCCTCCTTCCACAGATTCCTTTTTGTGCTCGTCTCCCTGTGGAAATGTGAGTGCCACGCTTGCAGTGCCAGATAAGCATCATCTGCTTTGAAGTGCACCATCCTGACTCACGGCGGAGAGAGTCTGCTGGTATCTGTTGCGCGCTCCCAGTTACAGGAAGCCTCTGTGTTTGGATGACTGGATTTACAGATGGATAAAGGGCGCGGTCGTTTTCTCTTAGATCGCGCAATAAAGCCACAACTATGCATGCAATGCAAATTTGGTCACAACAGTTATTTTCTCCCTCCTCCATCACCTGTTTGCTATGTTTGCTTCTGCAGCCGATGCATACTCTTTTTCCCTTAGTTACTAAGGCTTGTTCTTCTGTAGGTCGGTGATAATGGCATTAACAGATCTGAATCCAGTTAGAGCTGCAATGATGAGTCAAGTGCTCGATTCTACTTTACTAATGGATTAATCATTTAATATTTCATGACCGTCACAGCTTCTCTCTGTCTTAACTTTTAGCAAAATCTAAAGTTTCTGTGTCTTGAACCATTGGTTGGACAAAACAAGACATTTGAAGATGTCATATTGGTTAGTCGCAACCCAATTGCCAGAATACATTTTGGCAAAGTACGTTTCTGCAAACCACGGATATGTTGCAACTTTACATTTCTTTGTGTTGCAACTTTATGTTTCTTGAGGTTCAATCTTATATTTTATGTTGCGACAACGCTGCCAATACTGTCTGGTAAGGTTTAGGCACAAATAAGACTTGGTTAGGGTTAGGGAATGATTGTGTTTTGGCTTAAAATACCAGCTTTGGTTGCCACCAACATGGCTGGAGATGTCCCAACTTCCTGTCAAAAATGTCGCCACAAAATCAGCAGGAAATTGTCCCAAGGTTTCTTTAAAAATATCCAGTGGTTTCACGCTTACAAATGTTAAAAATGCCATCTTGAGCGGCAGTCGGTGGCTTGGAAGCCTTCTCGTTTAACACCACCACCAGTTCCTTCACCTCCCGATAATAAGGTCAGGTCATAAACATGTAATCTGACCGGGATATGGCACGTTTTGTACAAAGGTCAATATGGTTTGGAGCCTGACACACAAAATGTGAACGTATCAGTGGTTCGCAGGAACATTTACTCAGAATCAAAGAGCAAAGAGTTTCTTTCTCGAGGAGCCAGTTAACTCACACTGTGTAACAACGCTCATAAATGCGATGAGATCCATCAAAGACGAGACAGAGGGATCAGTTTCTCCATCAACAACCAACCAGAATGCAATGCAGCCACAAGACACGCTACATTTGACTAAGGGACACAGGTGCAATCATAAAAATATTCCAATACGCCCACCGTTTACTGACAGCAACAAGCTCACACCTGCTCTGCTGTCGCTGCCAAAATTCGTTCTGGAAGAAAGATAGTTTCTCAGCTGAAGTAACAAGTCAGGTGGAGGGGAAAAGACTGGTTTTGTTTTATTTTATTTTAAGCTATATTTCTCTTGTCTGTATATATGTACCTCTGGTTTTAGTTTTCGATGCCAATAAAGCCCCCTTGACTTGAATTGAGTACAACGAATGTAAATCGTTTCACTTCATCACTAACTCCTGTAATAATTAGATCTCCATCTCCATCTCAAATGGATTAACAGTTTAAAAGTGGGAGTTTTCCATTAAAGACACAGATTTCACATCTATATCTATTAAGATGTGCCTCTGCTACAGTTTATGGACACTGGGTCACAGTAGACTTTGTGGCAGTGTCACACCACTCTGGTCAAAGCACCTCGATCTGCTACATCACTCTGAAATGAGAATTGAATGAATCTGTTTTGCCTCTGCTGAGGAGCAGCTTTTCAGGGAGCGCAAATTACCCATTTACACTCATCTGGGCGGTAATCAGATCCTTGTCTGTGTGAAATTAAACCTGCATTCAACCAGAAAGAGCCTGGACTGTGCACAAACTGCGCAATGATCCCTGGTTTGAAGAATCACTTTTCCTCAGGAGAAACATGGTGCTGATTACATACGGTCTGCTGGCTGCTGATAGTGAAAGGCAATACATCACATTCCCATTTTTATGCTGACTGTGACAGCGGGCTAGATATGCAGTGGCCGGTATTGCTTCACAATGATTACAAAATAAATGTTTACTCAAGCTGTCATGGTTTGAAATCCCATCATCTGCTGAGTGCAGCGGATCTGAAATATTTGAATGACCCGCAGTGAGGAGTTCAAGGTGCTTATTCTTTTCTCCCAAACTAGAAATGACAAAAATCCGTTAAAGGTCATCACATTTAGAGTAGTGAGTCTTCAAATTGATCAGGATATTTAATGTGTAAGCACAGAGCAAGCGACCCGATCGCCATAATAAATGTTAGCAGCCTACGTTTTTTGCAAACCACTGATATGCTGAAACTTTACATTTCTTTATGTTGCAACTTTACATTTCTTTAGGTTCAACACTGCACTTATGGCTTGGTTAGGGTTAGGAAAAGATCATGTTTTGGCTCAGGATACCTGCTTTGGTCGCTAAAAACATGGCTGAAGATGTTCCCAGGTCTCCTTAAAAACACTCGGCTTTGTCTCTAACAATAAGGTTGGAGATGTCCCAACTTCCCGTGAAAAATCTAATTTTTTGCTACCACAAACATGAAAATGTCCTGACTTTCCATCAAAAATATCAAATATTTGTGCTGAAGTGTTTCTGGCATTAAACACATCGGAAGCCATCCACACTTTCCTCTGGGAATCACGTTGTGAAGGAGAAGGGTCAGAGAAACGCTAATGTGTTAAATCACAGCAGTACGATGGTGTAACAGGAACACCCATGCACTGTTAACCTCCCCTGGCTCTGAGAGATGAAAGAGACTGAAAGGGAACAACCCAGAGAGATGTCAGTGGATCAGCACGCTGCTGCGAGATCATTAGCGAACAAGCGTCAGCCACTATCAGCTCTCTGAATGAACAGTGACAGTCCAGCAGACGAGTCGCTCTCCAGTTACTCTCCCCAAGAGAGAGCCCTCCACTTCCATTCACACAACCTGAACAAAGGCTAAATTAGTCTCTGAATGGCTGTCTTGGGGCTTCGGGGGACCCAGTCAGGCGGGGTTGAGTGCAGAATGACTTCCTTGTGAGCTCGACCACCACCGGCCTAGATTAGACTCTTCCGTCTGCCTTAATAAATAGCTTGTTAATTAGCAGCAGGGTGACTGGATGAAGTCATTAAGACATTCACAGCTGGAAGTAATTTATCAACACCACAGGGCTTGTTTAAGTATGCTGAAATCAATAAAGCCTTTGCTTCTCACTGGTGTTCTTTATTGGTTTTGCTTCTATGTTAACGGGAGCTGATCTGCTGCAGTGTTGGAGGGGGACTTTGAGGATTTTCACTGGGTATAAATGCAATCATTTTCAGGCTAGCCGTGCGGCTCCAGGGACGGCACTGTGTGTCAGTTAACCACTTTCGTTTAGACAGAGGCATCTCAACAAGTGCATGGGTTGCTTTGAAATCTTGTACAGACATTCATGGTCCCCAGAGGACGAAGCTGACTGATGCTGTTATCCCCTTACTTATCTTCTAATGGCGATTGGGTTGTCTCAACATTTTCAGTTATCCAGTGAAATATCTCAACATCTTCTGGATGAACTGGGTGAACATTTTTGCACAGACATTCATGGTCCCCTGAAGCACTGAAGCACTATGAGGGTGATATTTGTGGTTTTCAGGGTAAATGTCTCAACAACTATTGAATTTGGCGCATCAGGTCAAATATTCACTTCGTCCAAGACTTTGATTTATCACCCAAAAACCTATAAAACTAATGACATTCCCATCAGCCTCAGCTGTGTCTGGATAAGTCAGATTCTGACTTATCTGGCCAACAGAATACTGTTTGAAGCTAGAAAGGTGGCAGGGTCCGCCACATATAAACTTTCTTTTTTCACAAAAAGACAGTTTGTTTATGCTTAAAAATAAATCAGTCAATGAAGATCTTTCTCTTCCAAAAAACTACAAAGTGCAGCTTTAATCATGACATGACGTGTTAGCATGCTGATGTTAGCATTTAGCTTGAGCTCATGTAAAGTACTTTATAGTGGCACAAAACTGCAGGAATGGCTGCAGACTGTCATATTGTTACAGTATAAATAAGTGTCCATATAGCGGACAAAAAGCTTCAGTGTATCCAACATGGATTTCATGAAAGCATCAGCTCAGAGCTGGTGCCAATATGGGAAAGATCCCTCACACAGTCAGTGATACTTGAGTCATATTTCCAGCAGCCGAAGCACCAGTTTGTTTGGAAGAGCTGGACTGTTTGCGTGACTTGACGAAAGAGCTGCAAATACAGAAACACATGAATCATAGAAAAGAGGCAGCACATTCAGAAACACCGATGACTTCTGAGCGCTTAATGTCACCAGTGATGATAAAAAGCACAAAGCTCTTAATATAATTTAGACCAAAGACATTTAAAGAGGACAGTTTGTTTATGGTCCTCTACTTCCACTTCCACAGCAGAAAATAAAACTCCATTTAAAGGCGGGAAAACTTGTCACTTTGATGAATATCTTGCATTAACACCAGCTATTAGGCGGCTGATCTGAAAATGCATCCAGATGTGAAGACGTGGGTTGACACTACTGGGCTTTCAGCGCTTATTAATGGTTTTTTGTCTTAAACGTCTGACTGAGAACACGTTCTTCAGCTGGAGGAGGACATGCATTCATGTACCAGCGCCTGGGGGCCTTTGCAAGTAATTGTTTTGGGAGAGGAGAGTGTCTTATACGTATTGGTTTCTGAGAGAAGAGGAGGAGGAGAGGAAGAGCTACCTATCTCGCTTTTACCGATTTCTACTAATTTGAACGGGTCAGTCACGAGGCTGCTCCTCTTTTCTCTAATTGTTCACACAAAAGTGCAGAAACCATTAAATTCTCAACACTTGAGAGTCAGCAGGTATTCATGTAATTATCTCCGACACTGCAGAGGGTTTGCCGCAGCAGCTTGCCAACACAGAAGTCAACTTCAGCTGGAGGTGAAACAGAGTTTTTGTTCAAGAACCCGTGAGAGTGTCTGCACTTCAAAACGGAGGCACAGAGTGGGTGAGAAACACAAGAATCAGATGTCGGTTGAGTTTATGTATTGCTTGGATGTCAGGCTCGACGCAGCTGGCTGTGAATTCCCTTTTCTCTTGTTGAATCGAGCCGAGTATTAGACTCCTGTCTCGTGTTTCTTCTCCACCCGGCCGGTTTGTCAGAAAGCTGCACGGAGGGAGAGAAGTTAAACTCTCCTCGGTGTCAACAAGGAGATAAAGAGCACTTCCTGTCTGTATAGTATTATCTGTAAAGCATTATTCCAGCAGGCAGAAAGCAGACAGTGATTTATAATGTGTAGCTGAGGGAGTGGCAAACAAATTGGATTTGAGCTGCAAATACAAAGCAAAGCAAAAAAGATGTGAAGCAACAGATCTGAGCGAATCCTCCGTTTCCTCAATTCACAACAGTTGTGAAATGTGTCAGTTTGTGTTGCTGCAGCATCTTCGAAGGGTCACGAGTTCACAAGTTCATGAAGAAAAATGCGTCCGACAGTTTCACTTCATTTGTTCGCTTAAAGATTTTCAACCAGCTGCAATGTTGGTAGTTTACAGCTGAGCAATGGCAATTATCTTTCCATTTTGCCTTCACACACAGCCTCCCACTGTTTTACCGGAAAAATCCACCAAAATCTTAATGTTTTGGTTTCAAAACAGCTGACGAGAGAAAAAAAACATCAACTGTCACCCATCAGCGACAGTGTTTATTGGTCCGGTGCAGGAGCTTTTTAAGCACTAGTTTTCCTTTCAACCCAATCGCCAGAATAAATGTTGGCATTTATGGACTCTTGGCGTTTCTGCAAACCACAGATATGTTGGAACTTTGTGTTTATGATCCAGTTACGATAAGGCACAAAAAAACACTTGGTTCGGGTTGAGAAAAGATAAAAAAATATCTGGTTTTGTGGCCACAAAGGTGGAAAATGTCCTGAGGTCTCACTAAAAATATCTGGTTTTGTTGGTTAAAGCTGGAAGCGAGGTCTCAAACAGTGGTCACCTGCTTGGCAGAGCATCCTCTCCTGATATTAACATGAGCTCATATACCTGTAATCTGAAGGTGTGATTCATATTATAGAAATGTAGATATGATAAATGAGAACCATACAAATTGTATCAATGGTTTTAGAAATGCAAACACTTTATTGTGGTGATGTGGTGGCTGTTGTCTCGCTATGTTTGAGTTAGAGCTGCAGTGCAGGTTTGTCTTCATTATTGAACAATCTGCCAATTGTATTACTGAATAATCAATTAAAATACAGAAAAAGCTCCTGATCAAGTGTTTAAAAGTCCACAAAACCACAAAAGATGAAGAACGTTTTATATTTTTAATTGATAAACGACTGAAACAGTTAATCTGTTATCAAAATAACTGCTGATCTTCTGTCGATCGAGCATGTTTCGCTGGTTGTTATGTAAAAAAAAAAACTACTGGTGCAGATTTCAATCTGTGAAACAAAAGTTGAATCCTGAGTTTGAATATATGCTGATTCAGCAGTCATGCTGATGATCGCTAATAAGATATTTCGTAACACCTCTCTTCATGAAAGCCTGCGTCTGTTGTGCACAGTCTGCAAAATCTGAAAAGTTGCTGATCCTCCGTCAAGAGCTCGCTCTGTTCTCTCGCACAGTGAGACTGGCACAGGGATAATTGATTTGTTCTGGAGTTTATTATCAGGAGTTTTTCTCTCTGGCTGTCCAAACATATTGAAGGCAGGAATGACGGGTGGAAGACTTAATAGTCTTGGCAGTGTTTCCACAAGGAATAAATGCGAATAATTTAAGGATGGAGGGGGAAAAAAGGGAGAGGTTTTCAAAAAAGCTCAAGAGCAAAACTAAAAGCCGATCAGGGAGCACAGAGTCCTCTGTACTGTCAAACTGCCCCGGAGTGAGACACTCAGCCCAGAAACAGAGAGTCCAGGCTCATCAAACCTCCTTTGATGAGGTTTTATATAAAAAGCAGAAGCAGGAGCTGCATGAGAAAGAAAAAAGAGGAGGATGAAGAGAGAAGGAGCGGCAGTGGGAAGCATAATATGCTCCTCGGTTGATCTCCAGTGTGCAGCGGATCTCGCTGGCCCACTCATTGCTTGCAGGTGTAATAACATGGACTGATCCAGTGCCGGGGTTGGGGGTTCAGCGGCTCACAGAGAAGATATTTCTACTCCCCTCTCCTCCCTCTCCTCTGGAAAACAGCAGCTCAGCTGTGGTCTGCAGTATCTGTAAGTCATTCCAGGCAGCTCAGCCAGTAAAACGCCTCATATCTCTGTTTCTCTCTGCCGCTATGAAGACACAGACATCAGCCATTAGGAGATGAGCCCAGATACGGCCCCTCGTTCCAGTCCTGTTTTACGACCACTTTTACGGCTTATCTGTGATATTAAATCATGTTCAGTGGACTTGAAGCCACAAAACTGCAAGTGTAAGATGTTTTGTGGTGCTATGATGGGCCGCGTTTAAAGAAACATTTTGGAATCTAATATCAGAGAAGAGGTTTTAAATCCTCAGTTATTGTGGTTCAAGCTGCAGATATGAGGATCTTATTAATAATATTTTGACATCTTGTCGACCTCTGGAGGGAAATTCTCTCCCCCGCTGCAGGTCAGAGGTCAAAGATCAGATTGAGGGGTCCTGGTTCTTGTTACGAAACGATCCAGCTGCACGAATTCTTTCAGATTTGGATCTCAGTTTGCGGTGACATCGTTCTCCACTGCCTGTGAGGTTCAGTACCCTGTGTACCGTCTCCTGTCAATTATTAGCTACAGTGACATGAGAACAACAATACGTCAAAGTCCACAGATGTGGGACATCTGGCATTATTTCTGCAAATCTCAAGTTTAAGTGACCTGGCGTTAAGAGGTGACTCAAATCAGATAAGCAGATAACTAGTAGTGAGGGAAATTTAAACCAGATGTTGGTTGACCCCGAGGTTAATGCACTTCACATCTGTAACCTGATGCGCCAGATGGCTGGTCACACAGAACCATCTGTGGAGTCATCCTTGTTGAATATTTGCCACTGCTGATTTCACGTTTGTGTGACCGTGCCCTGTAACCATCTATCGTTGGTGAACTCCAGCCGATCAGATCTACAGCAGAGCCAGTTCGTAAATCCAACTTTTAGCATGAGCAGTTTCTACTTTCTAATTCTGATATAACTGATGCTATAGCAGCGTCTGAGCTAACCTCTTCAGGAGCCGCCATTGTTGTTGCTGAACAGCTGCTTCTCTCTCCGGTCACCACTGTCGCTCGACCACGAAGTGCGTACTGTTGCTCAAAGCCTGGCAAAATGTCTTCCCGAGTTCAGGTGATGCCTAAGAGCTTGTATTTTGAGGTGATGTAATTAGTTTCTGTTATCTGTGTAAACATATTTACTCGACTTCTTTGCTGATTATGCAGCGTCACTGTGCACACAGGGTCATACGGCACACTGTGCAGCCCAGCAGGACTCCAGGGAGTGTGTGCACTCTGATATCACTGCTACAAGATTATTACACATGATGGAGGCTAGAAACAAGTTCCCCTGAGTTCAGGAGACTTCCCACAGATTTAGAGCCAAAAATACCACAGAGCGATCACTCTGCTCTGGACGTGGATCATTAGTTCAGGGTGGCCGGACCGCTGCAGGCCTCAGCTGTCACACAGCGTTTCTCTTTGTTGCTTTTCTGCGACCCCACGTGTGTTTAAATGTGTCACTCTGTCATATGATTGTGTCATTATCATTCTGACAAAAACACATTAAATCAGCACTTAGTGAGTTGTTGACTTCACCGGCTCACCTCGTGGTCCTTTGAGACTCGAGCTCTTGAAGTTACAAAAACAACAAATCAACACAATTATGTTCAGCGCACGCAGAGGCCTCCTGGGTAACTCAATCAGAATAATTCAATTTATTACTTCTTCAAAAAGACTGCCCCGCTGCTGTAAGTGAATTTACAACAGTTTACACAACATAAGTAACTGACAGCTGACACAGAAGTTGACAAATCTGCATCAGTGGTAGCTAATGTTATCCAGTGACACCACTGGATATTTTGAAGGAGACCTCGGCAGAATTTCTAGCCGTGCTTTTTGCCGACCAAAGCAGAAGTTTTAAGCCGAAACATGATGTTTTCCTAACCCCAACAAAGTGGTATTTGTCCTTTAACCTAACCAGAGCATAAGCACAGCCTTATGATGAATCTTGATTAAAAATTAAACCAAAAAAATAAAGTAAGAAGTGTAAAGTTTCCACCAATCTGTGGTTGGCTTTTTCACGTTAAACCACAAAACAATATCAATTATGTAAATTTACTTCATTTTAGTGAAAAGCTGAAACACCCGAACAACCTGAAAACAGATGAATCATCTCTCCTGCATCCTCTTTCAGACGGTCGGTATTTTACACTACAAAAACCCAAATAATACAGTTGTTTAATATGTAATTACCCATGAAGGACAAGTTCTCCCCATGCTGATGGAAAGTCAGGTGAAGTTTCGTAGTCCACAAAACGTTTCTGGAGCTTCACAGCAAAACAGCGTTGAAGCTTTCTCCTCAACAACTGAAGTAGATGGAGACTTCTTTAAAAAAACAACTGATAAAAAGCATAAAATTGCTCCATACAGCTCGTCTGGTGTAATCCAAGTCTCCGGAAGCCCCGAGATCCCAAATTGATTTGAAAAGACGTTATTTACACCTTTTTAAAAGCCGAAACTTTCACTGTAGCTGCTAAGCTAATGACAGCAGTGGTGCACGTGTGATCACAGAGAGGCTGAGGTGACAGTTTGGCATCTCATCGTTTTCCACAAGTTGCAACGAATGAATTTTTTTTCACATTCATCCACTCTGGAGACCAGTTTTACAGAGAGACTCGGAGCTGGAGTGATTTTGTTTAAATAAGAGCAGCTGCAGCAGCCTGATTGATACCTGATACAGATCTGACACGGGCCAAACTCTCCTCTCTGTGACATCCATCAAACATTTCTCCTGTCAAGAGGAGGATTTAGAGGACCAGTTTGGAGCATGTAACGCTGAAATGAAACACCGCAGGTAGGCTGAACGTGATCCTCTGAGATCCAGGAATAAGGATGAGCAGCGAGAGGAAGGAGGAGAGACAAAGCAGTGAAGGCTGAAGTCAGTTTTTCCATTTGGGATTCTGTGCCACCACTTTTCCTTCATGACAGCGTAAGAAACCACATCTGGTTTTACTGAGGGAGATCAGGAGACAGCTCGCTTTACTGTTTGTTTGGTTTGATACAGCGAGAAGGGCCATTTAACGCAGGTGGAGAGGCCCGATGAGAGAGCGATGGTATGACAAACAGTCCTCGCACCCTGCAGGTCAGATCATCTGAGGCGAAGGGAGGGAGGAGAAGAAGGGAGAGGCTCGGGGAGAAAATAAACACAGGCTGGTTAAAGTGGTTTAAAGAATTTCACTTGATTTAAAAAGAGGAGGAGAGGGTGAGATAAGAGGTGAGAGGAGAGGAGGAGAAAGAGGAGGAGAGGGTTCATGTTGGCAGAGGACGAGACAGATGGAGGAGCTGTAAAGATGAAAAAAGATCCAGGGTATATTTCTGAAATCATCAATAAATACGACAGTGTGTAAAGGAAATTAAAGATGTTGCGATAAGGAAATACTATGAGTTCAAAGTTAAACTTGACCCCGACAAAAGCAACAAAAGGACAAAAGTAGGCCTGCATGTTCCACATAAGGAATTGATAATAATTGCTCAATACCAGCTGATCAATCGTTGATCATCCAGGTGCAGAAACGTCAGGTCTTGATATTTACTGCCCTGAGCTCTGCTCTGGAGCAAAACCTCCCCTCACAATCTGGCATTTTCAGCTGCGCTCGGATGAAAGACGGCCCTGTCTCTGAGAATTATGTTTCCATACGACTAATTTGCATCTTGGAGGAGAAGTAACGTCGCTCCGATGACGTTATGTATCAAACTAATGAGGAAACATTGTTTACGTTGAATGCATCATCCACTCCTGCAACACAACATTCACTCATAGCAAGAAAAACAGGGACGAAAGTCTGTTACCAACTTTGGAGGGTGCAGTCATGTGATATTTTCAGAGAGCGATTCCTCAGCAGGACACTGAAGGTAGTGCTGTAACTCTGCTCACACTCCAGCTGAGGAAACTTCACTGCAGTGCCAGCTTCTCTCATTGACTCCAGTTCAAACAGCTGGTTGATGTTACTGTGGCTAACGAGCAAACATCAGCTAACGAAATTTTGCTCTTCTTGTGTTTTTTATCACACTTTTTGGTGTTTTATTTCACTCCATGTAAAGTGCTTTGTACTCTGGTTTGATGAGTGCTCTATAAATAGGGTAAGGGTTAGGGTAGTGTCCCCCCTGTTCCCCCTGGGATTTACGCCTCTGAGCAATGAAGGCATTGTTAAATTTTTACATCCAGGCTTGATTTATTTTTTCCTGCAAGATTTCAAGATTAGAAAACATCCCATGAGAATGAAAATGAGCCTGAGCACTGGACCAAACAGCAAAGGAAGCAGATGGGTAATTGTATAACTTTCAAATCTGAATCTTGTCAAGATTTGTGTCTATTTTCTGCAAAAGCACTGATTTCGCTGGATAATTGGACTCGACTGTTTCACACCTCAATTCTATTTAGAAGCCAATTTGGGTCGACGGTGTCGGCGAATTTCTGCTCATCCTCACCAGAAAATAAAATAACAAAGCAGAATTTGTGGTTTGTGTTCAGTATAAGTCAAAGAAAACAAACACACAGTGATATTCCTGCACACTCTCTCCTTTCTGTTTGAAAACCTCTTTTATTATTTGAGTCTGTTCAAAGGCACCATGATTCAAGAAGACAGGAGGAGGCGTGGCAGCTGCACCGGGCACTTCATCACGCTGCTGAAGTCCATTAGAGGTCACAGACCCTTTAACATTTCACCTGTGAACATCATGGATCCTGGATCATGAGCCTCGTTTCCTGTTGTGCTGTTAACTTCAGTATAAAGGCAGAAAATGGGTCTGATCTCCTGCAGTCTCTAACCGTAGGTAAGGATGTCCCTCTCCCGTGTGCAGCAGCAGGGCGGAGGCTTGTCAGAAGCACATTGTTAGCTGAGATTGCAAACTTTGCCTTTTAATATTCTCTTCCTCAACGACTCAGGGTGATGAGATCCTCGGCTGCAGCTCTCCCGGGACGCTCTGCTTGTATCCTCCTCCTTCCTCTCGCCTCGAATGACTACATTCTTCTTTCTTTCCCCCCCCATCTTCATCACGCCACATTTCCCAGGCTCCATCACTGCTGCGCCTCTTTCCTCTGTATTTCCTCCCTTTTTTATTCCCTTTCTCTTCTCCCCAAAGGATGCAGAGAATTAGAGCACAACCTCCTCCCCCAGAAACTCACACTGGAAGAGCTGTAAGCTATACGTTCATTAAAACCGGGCGGTGGATCATCCATCATAACTACCTCCACCTCCAGGACACTGTTTCAACACAGTGTTGCAGTAAATTGCCCTTCCTTCCCCCTCGGTGCCCTCCTGTGAGCAGAGAAGGCTTCATCTTGACGTTCGGAGCAGTTAGCAGTAAACACACAGGGTTTGTGTTTGAGCCGGTCATTATTTTTATCACTGTAAACAGTGGTTATTTAGTTAAGTGCTTCTTTATTTTGGCAATTATGTTTGTTTTGCAGGAATACAGCAAATGTATTATTATATATGTTTAATGTCTTTGTTTTTTGCACATAATGAATATTTTCACTGTGTATTCATTAAACTGCTGATTGCATTTGGATTTATTGGGCAACTCTTCGCACACGACGCACAAACAGTCCATCACACAGACCCTGATTTCCCCTGTAAACTTTAATGTATTGTTTGTGTATTTGTATATTGTCAGATAATGTTTAGAAACTGGCTGATCTAGTTTTAATTTGCTCTTATTTCTGCTGCACTGTCACCAGCACAACAACAGAGTCTGTGTACAAATGTACATCGGGAAAAAATAAAGTGGTAAGGTTGCAGATTGTAACCAACTGAACATCCCTCGTCTCACCTCGTCTTGGTTTGTCTGCTCTGGGCTACTGTAGAAACATGCCGATGACTCCATGGAAGAGGACCCAGTTCTCAAAACATAAATCATTAATATTAAATCCCATTTCAGCCCCCAAATCCTAAACACTGGACTTTTAAAGGTATAGTCCTTCAGATTTCAGTCAAGTACAAGTATTAGTGATTTTTCCAAACGCCCAGTCCCGGACAAAAGAAGACAGCAGATAACAGACTTACTTGTCAGTACCATATCACCTGACTTCCTTTAGGTTCATCTGGCAGAAAACTTTGTCCAAACGGTCTTACAAGGCAAATTATCACTTTGCATGTGAGGGCAAATTCACAAATTATCATGAAGAAAGTGCACAGAGCTTGCTGAAGCGTGCACTGCTGCTACGTCCTGAAAGTCGTCCGTCCAAGTGAAGTTTTTAGTGAGACCTTTTTCCACTACAAAGACTACAAAGGCTTCTTGGAGAGAGACTGGAGGGGTCGGTGGCCGTTTTTTTTTTGCCTTTAGATGATTCAAATCGTAGTTTGTTTGGCACTAAACTGTGGGCTGAGAGGATTCATAGCATCCCATTGATTAAAAACAGAAAACAGCTACCTTAATTTATCTTCTGCAGCATCATGTCCAGTACATGCATGCATTGTTTCCTGTGAATCTCTTGGGTGTGAGTCTGCAATTTGAACTAGCAAAACAGCTTTTCATTTTGAGTCTGTGTCACTTCTGTTTACAAGGTTTGGTTTGCTCGTAACCAGACGGTTTGAATATCTAAATAAACTCAACCGTAGAATACAAACTTTCCCAGGAACTATATCTTTGGTGTGAAAGCGGTTCACAGGTGATCGTGGAAAGACAAGTTGCTGCATTTGATACTAATCTCAAACACAGTATCTGTCGGCTGAAGCACTCACCTGTCGCCTGGTGGCATTTAAACATCAACAAACAGACATTTCCTGCATTTCGGCGGTTTAGCTGGAAACGAGGAGATTTGGATCGGAGCGGTGACTCACTCCCTCCATGTCACGTCCTTCACCAGGCGCTGTGACCCACTGTTTCCTCCACTTCCATGCTTGTTCCAGTTTGGAAAAAGAAAAACACATTTTAATGTGATGGGCCGGAGGAATCCAGGAATGAGACCCACTTCTTTAATATAAAGGGAGTTTCATGAGTAAAAAGCCCAAAACTTTGGGAGCATTCGCTTTAATTTCACACTCTCGTTTTGATCTCACAACGTATAAAAGTGCAATCAGGCATGAAAAATGTTCTTTTCTTCTCCTTTTGTTTCCTCTGAGTGCTGCTGGACTGATGGAGGAGTCTGAAGTGTGATTAATGACGGCTCCACTTCCTTCAACGAGGTGCAGCAGGAAACAGAACCATCGAGCCTGAAGGACCCACTCAGTCCTCTTTAGTTTTTATCTGCAGGCAGCAGTTGTTGCTGAAGGCTTCTTCAGCCTCCACAAGCTTTAAAATGTATGCTGTGTTTGCATATGTGTGTGTGTGAGTGTGTGTGTGTGTGTTCATGGTTGACATCAAGCTATAGGTGGTGCTTCTTTCATCCCAGAGAGATTACATTCATTTAGATGACAAATGAGGCCTCCTGGGACCATGAAGTACAGATCAGCTCATCAGAGTGTGTGTGTGTGTGTGTTTGTGTGAGTGTGTGTGAGAGAGAAAATTGCTGCTCCCATCAATTTCCCAGAACTTTAGCTCCAGTTTATCATCCTGGCTTCCCGGCAGTGTGCTGATGATGTCATTTGTGAGTCAGGATGTGGTCGGTTCTCCTCCGTTTGGTCTTGACCATCACCTTTGGCAGCCCTGATTTTCAGATAGTCGTCCCTTCAGATCCTGTCAGACTGAACAAACACTTGTACACCTTTGAGTATTTTATATTTTACTTCATTTATTCGCCTCATTAAAATGAAAATGATGTGAGAAAAATGTTCGTCCCTGATCAGGTTATAATCTCTCTGACACGCTGTTCATTTAGTCTCTCTCTTTCATAATGGAACAAGAAGTGAATCAATAATTTTATACTTGTACCTATGATTATTTATATTTGCTCTATTTCCATATTTGTACTGTAACTGTTGCACAAAAGGTGGTCAGCTGGTTTAAAGTCCCAAATTTGTCCCCACATTTTCCCCCACAACCTTTTACTGTAAAGACAGTGGACAGAGCCACGGTAACGTCACCAATAGGCTTCTGAAGAGCCAGAATGAAGCTCACAGTGGGTGGTTGAGGCCGTCACCATCTTGGCAGTGCTTGACTCCACTAATCTAAATGGGCAACCATAGCTAGTTAAACAAGTCCACCGAGCTGGAAGCTACCAAGCTAGCTGTGTTCACAGAGAAAGAAAAGCTACTCGCGTGAGGTTTATTTGCCAAAGATAGTATAACACTTTACTGGACTTTGACTGCAAGATAGTGAGCGACAACCAGCACCGAATATAAGAATATTCAGGAATACCAAAACAATCTTCCCAGTTTATACAGACATGTTCAATATGTGATGTGATTATTGCACGTCGAGTATAAGAGAACAGTTTAAACTGGTGTGCATCGAGTTAAAAACAACACGCTGAGGAGGAGAGCAGAGAAAGGAGCCTTTACTAACTGGACTGAGCTCAATAACAGATTCCTAGCTTTCAGTAAAAAGCTCCAAGTTAAATGTTCTGAAAATCGTTGTGCTGGAACAGAAAGTGGAAAAGAGCTCAGCGGTCAGAATGACTCAGCTGTCGCCGTCTCATCCAGACCTGGATCAGACCTGGATCAGACCTGGGATCAGAGAGCAGCTACAAATGATTCTGGTGTTTGTTTTTTTGATCCTGCAGAGAGAAGCAGGTGGGCGGAGTTTTGTTCTGATCCAGAAGCTTCAGGTGCTTTAAGCAACAGAGGCGGAGAATCAGTCAACTTTCTGCTGCTTTCTTGTGTTACTGCGGATTCATCTGCGTCTGGATCATCATTTATACTCCTGCTGTTTCTAACAAGTAACAGGAATGGAGCTTTTTGTTCCCGACCAAAGAAAATCTCTCAGGTTTAAACTTGAGTCTGAAATTGAGCAGTGAAATTGAATCTGCACTTATTTGTTTAACTGCGGCACTCATCACAGCTTTTTGTTTAAGTTTGTCTGAATCTTCTTGTTTCATCTGGCACACTTTAGTCTGACACTAAGAATCATTGTGTTTTCGTCACCTTCGAATGTCTTTTATATCTACGGAGGGATAACGTCCGCCATGTTTCAGGGTTGCTGATGAGGAGTGTCCAGTTGGTTGCAATCTACAACTTCACCACAAGATGCCATTAAAAAAATGATTTTTGTCCGTAATTGAGTGGCTTCTCGACCTCTCCTGACACATCTGTTATTGCTTTTTAATGCTCTGATTTCATCTGACCTCATGTGTGTGCAAATAAAGTAAAGTAAAAATAAATATGTGTCTTTGTTAGGGCAGGATGTGGCACAAGGAGGGCCGGAGGGACGGTTCATACGTGTCAGAAGTTCGAAAATACTGAGAAGATACATGTCTGCCAACAGGATGCAACAGTGGAGTCCAAAAGGAAAAGGAAACAGTTCGAAGGTTGGAGGCACAAAAATACACAAAGACACCGTGATGCCACTCGAGTCACTGTCAGCTGTGATGACTCAGGTTTTGAGTCGTCTCATAAGTTTTAATACAGTGAAGCAGATCAAGGCAGAGAGGGCTCACTTGGATCTCCTGCGTGAGGCTCATCATGAAATAATCAGTAAAATATGCTCTGATGTAACAGAGTTTGTGACGTATTGTTAAAAAGCTCCACACACTTCTACAACAATTTGACTTTAAAACAAACACAGGCTTGATGTGATCTTTCTTCTGTGTGACGCAGAGTCTTACAGGTACGGAGGTTTTGTTTCTCTTGGCTGAGAAACTTTCACCCAGACTCTGTTTCACTGCTGGCGAAGAACGAGATCTATTAAAACCGAGCTGGAGCCCAAAAAACATTCGTCTTTCGAGATGGTCTTCTCCTTAAAAGGTCGTTGGATCATTTTCAGTAACGTAACAGGACGCTGTGAAAACACACACACTGTATATCCCTGTCGAGAACCCGTCTGTACTCCCACACCTGTACCGGAGGACGACCTCCATCGCCATAGGAATATGGTCGTCATGACAACAATGTCCCATCTTTCCTGTGTGAACACTCTGGAGATGAGAGGGCAATGAGTTTGTCTCCGGCAACAAAAAGAAAAAAAAAGAAAAGCCGCTCGACTCCTGACGTCCTGTTTGTGTCTGATCAAACATATACAGTCACACGTCATCTGCGCACGTGTACTCGCTAAAAAAATATATTTTCTCTGTGTGTGTCAGTCTAATTTACATATGGTGTCTTTAAAATAAATGCTAGTTACCTCACAAGCTACACCTGCAGGTGTAGCTTGTGAGGTAACTAGCATTTATTTAAAGACACCATATGTAAATTATTAAATAGCTGACAAAACCTGCTAAGCATCACTGTTGTCGCTGTGAACATGAAAGCATCATGTTGAAGTAGTTTCACAGAGCCTCAAGCTTGACTACGGTCTTGTTTATGAGAGGGTGGGCTGCAATTTAGCCAGCAGTCTAGTTCGAACTGCAAAATCTGTCCTGCCGAAGGGACGTTGAGCAAGGCGCTGAATCTCAGTAAAGCTACTCCAACTCCCGATGGAGAGAATAATGTGATCATCTTCTAGTGTAACAGATGAACTGACTGAATGAATGACATGTTATCATTGTTTTTAACTTATTATCGTATGGAAAACTGAAACAGTTGTTGTCAGTATTGAGATTTTCAAAATAAAGTTGTTGAGATTTTCAAAATAAAGTGTTTAACATGCAATTTTTATTCATAAACCATAAACAGTGTGCATCAACACACACAATTATATGCACGTTGCTTTGTTTACAGTTTATTTGGTTACCGACTAACGTAAGCACACTACTAACCTGCCTTAGAGTCAGTATGTAGGATGGAGTTGGGACAGTGTTGTTTATTCAGTTTATAGAGGCAGCTGCTGCCCTCTGCTGTTCAGATACTTTCACTGCACAAGCCGATGTGAATGAGAGTTTTGCAGAGCTCAGTTTACATGTGACTTTATATTCAATTCATTGTTTTAAAATCTGTTTTGTTTTCACCTGTGTCTGTTTGTTTGTTGGTTGGTTTGTCAGCAGGATTACACGAAAATGGAGGATGGGTCTCGGCCCAGAACAGACCCCATTAACTTTTGGTGTGGATCCGGATTGAGAAATCTTCTCACCGTCTTTAACTTCATGAGATCTCTCATGGAATAATACATCTGATAATGGATCTTGATGAAAAAAGAAATCAGGCGTATCTTAAGATGGCTGGTATCTATGAGTGAGTACAAAAGTGGACTGTTGGGCCTCGCTGCGCTCTACTGAGTGAGGTCCTAGTTTTTCATTATCAGCTGCGATGTGTGGTCACAAGTAGCCATTACTTTATTTTACAAGCCAGAAATGTTGGAAATCACTTGTTTAGTTGCTACTAAATGACTTGATACATGGAAAATATGAATAAAGGTCAGATTTTTGTAGTGTTTTTAAAAGTTTTATGTTAACCTGACACTGGCTGAACTGTACCAATAGTCTTCTTCATCCTACTGAGCCCAAAACAATGTGAAAAACACTCTTATTTTGAAAAGACATGGGACATCAGAGGTGAATGGGGGGTTTAAAGCTGCGTTTCAGAACAGAAATGACAATTCCTCGGATGATTATTATAAAAAAGTACAAAAAACAAAACAAAAAGAAATTAAATGAATAAAACATGAATTTAATTCATGATGCAAGTAGATGGAAACGAACTTGATACTTCACATAATTTATTTGTTTGTATTACAATAGTAATGCATAGAACAGATATACAAAAACAGCAAAATATAACTTTATTGAAACAATCAAGTCATTCTCGGTATTAAAAACAAAAGGGATCAGGTTGAACGTGGTTGAAGGATAATCTTGAACAGACGATACAAACAAACATCAGGCATACATTTGGTAATAATCTCTGACTAGTGCAGGTGTGTGTAACACATTAATGACATGGTTTCTGAAATACAAGGAAACAGGAAGTTAACACAGAAACGTACAGTGAAAAAAAAAAAAAGAGGATTCATTTTCACATAATTTGTTTGATATATTTCTCTCTAGGTGATAAAAGATATTTGATTCTGAATCTGACTGACAGCAGTGAAACAACACTGAGCTGTTTGTTTGTAGGGTGACTTCAAGAGAAGAATTTGTCCAGAAACATAAGTATTGATCACATGATAACTGGGAAAAAACGGGAGTAATCATTGCCCTTTACATTGTCCTGTGTATCACAATCCTGGAGCTGGAACAACTGGGACATTTCACTGCATTTAGATGGTAACATGATGTCTTTCTATACCAACTTTCTTCCTGTTCTGCCTTGAAAACAACACCAGCATCTACAGAAGCTCTGAAAAACACACAGCTAGGTTGTGCGTCTAAAAGAAAAAACGTCCTTCAAAGGAAAACTGTGACAAAAAAATGCAAAATAAATTTTACAAAATAAAGCGCAGTGACGGATAAAATGTTAAATTTTAAACGGACAAGGCAAGAGGACAGAAACGTCGGACAGTCACCAAACATAAGTAACAATTATAAAAATAAGTCATGACTTTTTAAAGCATGTAAACATTTCAAGTAGCCACAAACTGTGTGCAGCGAGGACAGAATGTAACCTGTTATTGGTGAGTGAGCAGGTGAGGATGAGGAGGACACATGACCCAAAGAAACAAGGCGACACTTGGACTTAAATATTTCAAGATAAAACAACCTCTACTTGGTCCTCAGCTCGCATTTGGTCTCTTTTTTAAAGTGTTTGTTTAATCCTACATGGAGATAGATGGAGTCCACCACATGAGGGGAATTAAAATAGCATCCTGTGAGTCTGTGATCCCAAATAACAATGAACAAACTCAACCTTTAAGAGCCTCGCTGTGATTGTCTTAAGTGTTTTTCTTGTGTGGCGAACCCCAAACTATCTGACACCAATGTAGGCTAAAAGAAACCACAAAAAAAAGCAGTAAAACGGAGAGATAAGTCGCCATAAGTGAGGATTTGAGTATCTGTAGAGTGAAAGACCGACATAATGAATGGATGGTTAAATATTAAAAAAAATAAATGAGGTCTTGGACTACAGTTTTTGGGTCTTGGAGTTGTCAGTGTCTGTTTAAAGCTCTTAGTCTTACAAGCTGAAAGATCACCATCCTGACCAGCAGGGGGCGCTCTAACAGAGGCAAAGGAACATTGCCCCTCTTCTCTCAGATCAGGAGTGTAACAACCAGGTTCAGGGTCAGTCTAAACAGCTGACTGGAGTCAACTTATGTTCAGTATCGACTTAACTGAGTCCTGTGACAATCTGTGAATACTGAAGACTTCTTGAAATGAATCTATGATAACTATGAAATGAAATCGGCGTAGACTGACCCTAAACCTGGGCAGAGATACATTCACGAAAACACACTCTTCTGACCTTTTCTATGTATCCGTTGACAGACACAAAGAGCGTCTCCTCCTCTGTAGTCATTTAACTCTCTGAGAAATATCACAAAGGTGCATCTAAAAACTCTCAACATGTTTCAAGTGTCTGACTGAGTCTCACATATAGATGGACATTATGCAACATACAGGCAGAGTAAATATGTGCAGGAGTAAAAGACACAGCGTTTTTTGCTAAAGCCATGAGCTGAGCAGTAACCTTCAAATAATAACAACTTCATTTCAAAATGAGTTATTCACCATTTTACTGACAAAATGTGGCCGGAGCTGCGAATTATCTTTCCTCCTATCTGAAATACTGTTTATTTATCTAGACTGTTTTGGTGCGGATTGCTGACATTTGGAGATATCAGCTGTAGTGATGTCTGCCCTCCCTCGAATATAATAAAATTACATGGAACCTCAGCTTGTGGTGTTAAAAGCTGGGGTGTCATGATACGATTCACGAGTAAAATTTAAAAACTTAAACTTAATTTAAAAACGACCCGGTTACTACAAGACAATCCGCAGACCTCGATGTGAGCAGAGCAGGAGGGAATTATTCTCATTTTATCGAACTTAAATTGTACTGAACATGCTTCTACTTGCTTGCTTTTTTCAGTGCGTGCTGTAAATATTAATGTTGTCCTACAAGGTTGAGCTGTAACATTAGCTAGCTTAGTTAGCTTCATTAGCTGTCCTCTCTGCCATGAGTAGATGCTTCCTTCTGCGTGGTGACATGGAAAGAAAATAGTTCCTACGTGAAACTGCTCCCTACAAGGTCTGTTGATTATCTTGAGTAACCCGGTCGTGATTTCTGGAAAGAGACATTGCTGTTGAGTTTTATTTATGTATTATTGAGTGCCATCTAAGTCCATTATATTAAAGAGAAGGCCGACATCTCTACAGATGATGAATCCAAACCTCGGCAGCCCACACCTGAACTATACAGATGGATAAATAGCAGTTCAAGTGAAAGAAAAAATATGTATTTAGGGTGAACTGTCCCTTTTATGGTTCATCTCCTCCAGAAATGGATATGTAACATTTTGAAATGAAGCCTTCAGGATGATCAGTGAAGATTTCAGAGCCAAGTAATGTGTCAAGTAACGAAAGCTTAGGTAGCTTAGACATGATGTTCCATGTTCCACCTGTGTTTTAAAGCATTTTTGACTCCGATCCACTGATATCACAGTAAAGCGACATTAAACAGCATTCAACACTTCCACACAACAGCTGCACACACACACTCATGAGGCAAGTTATAGCAAGTATTTAAAACAGAAGCTCTACTCTGGCAGCTTGAGATAAAACATCTCTCTGAAAATGCACTTGAAAGTTTATAACGAGCAGTTTTTTTTCAGAACCTGAAGCAGAATTAGACAGCATTTGGATTCCTCCGTTCATGTCAAAACCAAGCCCAGACCTGCTGAGCTGTACAAAGCCTGAAAGCAAAGTGTGTATTCACTCCACCAAACACTCCATTTCAACGCTGTATAATGATTTGAAGCTGTGTCGTAACGTGATACATCTACCAGTTAAAGAAATGACACATAAATTATGGTAAAACAGAGGAAAAGGAGTGAAAACCTGTGGATTTTAGGTAAAACAAGCTCCTTTTGAAGGTTGCATAAATGGTTTGTATGTAAATGATAAATTAATGTAAATCAACAAATGCAAACGGTGAACCAAACACAAGTTTCCCAAAGTCTTTATAAGGGGAAACTGTATTAAGTTTGAGTTGGAGCAAGTCACAAGTAAATACTTCAGGGAGTGTGGTTGGGAATAGCAGCACAAACTAAGCCTCCAGCAACAATTACTAGGAAGTGTTCACCAGGAAGCACTTTTAAAGTTCGCAGCAATAAACTGCTGCGTGTGGGAACCACTGGGTCTTACAAAGAGAAGTTCAAGAGCTTCACTCTTTTGCTTTCTTTTGAAATTTTAGACACTCACGAGTGCTGAAAACGTTATGTTTTCACCGGTGTCAATAACCCGATACATTTCCCTTGACACAACAAAGACAGTCCCAAGTGGACACATCCCAGTTCTTAGTCTCCTTATTTATATAATACAGCATTGAGACGCTCCATCACAGAGCTGACACACAGTGTTAAAGCATTACAAAGGCCATATAAATAGTCGTGATATAAATATGTGCACGCAAAGACAAAGACACGTCACTTTGGGTGAAGCTCGTCTGACAGTAAAGCAGGGTTAGCTCGTCAATGGAAGTCTGACATCAAGTCAAAATACTATGGTGGCCATTTTGAACAAAGCGTCCTTCCTCAGTTTTAGAGGTACAATGAATCGGTTCCTCCAAGCTGAGGCTCCGACTGACCATGACAATAATATCTTAACTTAAAGCTGCCAACTTTTATGTCATAACCCTGTTCAAAATAAAATATTTGTCACTTTTGACTTTTAGAGAACAACATCATGATATTTTCAGTCAGTCCCAAACTGACCGCTGTAGAGTCTCACTGGCAGTTCAGGGTAGGACTACTGAGCCAGGCCCAGATCTGGATCATCTCCTGCGGGGTCCTCGGGTGAACGAGCATTAAACTTTTGTAGGCGCAAGGGTTTGACCTGTACTTCTCCTCTATGTTAAAGGTCCTGAAGCCTTTGTGCTTCTCGGGGGCCAGCCCTAGCTTCCTTAGACACATACCTGTGTACACATCATCTATCGGGTAGAGCGTTACATGCTGCGACACGTTGTGTAAACGAGCAGCGATGTCGCCAGAGTAAAGGTACCCTCCTCCTCCTGCGTACGGAGGGTACGTCCCGATGTACATGCTCTCCGGGATGAAGTATTTGACCTTCTTGTCTCGGTGCGGCCCCGCGTTGGTGATCACGTCACCTACAAACAGGTCCCTGGCTTTGGGCTCCGAGAGGCCCTTGAGGAAGTCCAGGATGCGGTAGGTGTTGACGAAGACGTCGTCGTCGCCTTTGAAGATGAAGCGAGCACCCGGGCAACGAGTCTGGATCCATTCCAGGAACAGAACTTCCTTGACAGTCAAGTTGAAGAATGAATCCCGGTAATCCCACTTGATGATGTCTTTATGACGGGCGCTTTCATAGTGCAGCATCGCCGACAGATCCGGGTGGTGGTCCCCAGCTGTGGCGTTGCCAAGAAGGAAGATAGTAACCACCGTCTGATTGGCTATAACTCCTGCCCGCCCCCACGATTGACGGATGGCCTGGCGGCGGTCAAAGTGTGGCGCCAAGGATTTGACAGCCAGGAGCAGAAAAGGCGGCTGCTTACAGATGTCAGGCTGGTCCACCATGATCGGGTAGGAGCGGCAGTGCATGTACAGCAGGAAGTCCTTGAAGCGGTGCGGTAGGGAGTTGTAGTCTTTCACCTGAGTTGTTACCCTGCTGTTAGGCTGGCAGGGGTCAGAGTTCAAAATGGTGTCGTTGAGCCAATCTGGCATGTCCGTGGAGCTGTAGTTAGCTGCCAGGATTGGGTTGTTCTGAAGGTCCAGAATCTGCTGCTGACGGTTCCAGTAAGCTGCGCTGGGAACCAGTTTGGACCAAAAGGGTTTGGAGGGGATCTGGACCTTGTGACGTCCACTTTTGTCTTGGCTGCTTTGTCGGGAGATGATGATGAAGATGAAGAGGTTGACCATCATCACCGTCACCACAAGCTTCAGCCTCCGCCGCGGCAGCGCCATGACAGTGTCCTGCACCGGTCACCACCGGAGCAGAAACTAAGAAAAAGAAATGAGAATGTTAGAGAGAAATTAAAACCTTTTTTCACTAGTTGCATTCAATATCTAATTTCTAGTTTCTGGTGGACAAGATGGACTTTCATTTGAAAGAAGGCATTAATGTTGGGTTAGCTCGTAAAGGGACAACGGGACTTCCCACCAGGGCTTCTGTCCTCTGTTCTGTCAGGAGAGTTGCTGGGATTTTCCACTCATAAGTTAACATAAATAACTATCGTTTCATGTGCATCCGAGTCCAACATTAACAAATAGTCACTTTGATCCCTCTGTAACTTTGAACCAAATTGGTCTACAAATAAATATAATAACAAATAAGGCAATCCAATCAGTCAGTCTCATTTATGGATTCACTACTGTAGTAAACATGTTTGCAATACATCTTCAATGCAACGGTGCCTTTTAAAAGCTTGGTCAGTCTCGATAAGCAGCCCTGATGGAAAAATCGATTGATTTTTCATGCTAATGTTCATGTGCTTTCCATTTCAGAGAAAAACAAGATCGCAATCTCTGTTTTTATGGTCAGTTACTGGCGGCACAATGGTGAGGTTGTCTAGTTCTACCACATCGCTCTCTTTAAAAGAAGAAAGTGGTGAAAATGAAGAGATGAGCGATAAATATCAACCACAAGACGACTGGGACACAAAGTCACATGAAGTTGTCCTTATTTTAGTATTTTATTTACAGCTGCTGGAGGAAACTTCAAAAGAAATGAAATATCTAGAAATCTAAATCACATTTCTGTCCTTATTACACCAACACACAAAGCAGCAGCTTGTGCCTCAGACGCCTCATGGATCAAATGTTCAGGACGAAACATTGCTTATCAAATATATCAAAATAAAATGTTTTCATACCAATTCTTTAATTTACAAATTACAGAAACAAATATCTACTTAAGCCAGGGGCTGAGGGCAGGGTTATCATGACCAAGGAGGACCAAATAAAACCACCTTTGATGGCCATTTTTAAAAACCAGAGCTACTGTTAAGATTAGCATGTTATGAAACATCCACGAGAGAATAAACACAATTTTATACTGTTTTACTTGTTTATATTTGGCGGACCCTGCCAACTTTCTAGCTTCAGACAGTGTTCTGGGGACTTTATTTCCTCTGAGAACAGCTTGTTTATTCACTTACGGAAAAAATAAATATTTTTGAGTTTGTTTATCGCCTCATTAATATTGTAAATATTAGTTCTCAGTTGAATGTCTTCTCCAAAATCACATAGTGCTCCCATAAGTAACTTGGTGTTTATCTGTTCTTCTAACTCCTAATGTAGCCTACTCTGAAGACAGTGGTCAAAACAGTCAACTAATGGAAAAACATCAAACATATTTCATACGTTCTTAATGATGAACCGATAATCCGACTGTCAATTAAAAATAAATGCTTAAAATTAGCATCCTCACACAGGACTCAGTTGTTATGACTTTGCGATTGCTGTATTTCTATTTGCTGTGAGATCAGAGGTCAGTGTCAGCTAACAAACTGCATCCCAGGAAGTGAGATCAATAGTTAGCCCTCAGATATTGCTCATAACTACAGCTATCGTCTGTAAAATACACTTCAGACAGGTGGTGCTTAGCAAGAAGGCATAAACCTGTTAATCACTAATCAACATCACAAATTATTTTCTATCTGCCGCCCTGCTATCCCTTTTAATCACTCATCACACAAGACGGATAATCATTTTGAAAACTCAAATCAACAACCAACAGATGTTATCCAGGTTACCCAGCAGGGTGTGTGTGTGTGCGCATGTGTGCGTGTGTGTTCTGGCAGCCATCACAATCAATAAGCTGCATGCACACGTAAACTGGTAGTTCAGGCTGCAGTCCAAACTAAATACAATAAAACTATTACACAATTATCCACCATAAAACGGTTCACATAGGGTCAGGCTGTGAGATGATCCTTTAATAAACTAAGCTAGCGTGCTTCGTTAATCCTTGAATCATTAGATTAGTCATTTGCGCTTTAACTGCAGCAAACTGCTACATGTCTTTTGTTTGCTGATGATATGGTATAATTGAAGCATTATAATGTCAGAGGACAAGTTATTAGATTACTGATGGTCACTTTGGATTTGGTTCTGTTTAGCTGGCGTCAATTAAACACAGAAAAAAGGGAAAGAAATGAGGACAGCATGGGAGTAGAGGGTTCGAACAGACAATACAGCCTTTCAGGAAGTTTGAGTGTGCCTCAGGTTTCTGCTTTGGCAGTCTCACACATCCTTGCTGATAACATCCTCTTCGCCATGTCTCACTTTCTTTTTCTTCTTACTAAAAATGTCTGCGTTGAAAATGTCTTCCACTCACTTTCTGGGCCTCTCAATCCCTGTTATTTCCTCCTTTTTGTGCTTGCCAAGCGAGGCGAGGCAGCCACATCCACATCCACTCTGCTCGAACCACGCTACGGTTTTAATTAAGTCACTGATGAGCTGTTGATTGAAATCCTTGTTGTACTTTGATCCGAAAAAACATGTTTTTCCTTTATTTAGATGGCAGGCAGTATATATGCAACGGGAAACAGGAGAGAGAGAGAGGAGGGATGACATAAATAACGATCCACAGCCAACTGGCGACTACGTGGTCATTGTCTTAAACCCTGAGGCTACCAGGACGCCTCCTTTGAAACGAATAAAGCAAACCCGATGAATGGATGATAACATAAATGGAAGTAAGCATGCAGCTTTTGCTCTGAAACTGAGCCAACGGGCCAGAGGGTGAGCTCTGAAAGCCAAAAGTCTCAGCATCTGGGAGATATTATGGTCATTTGGGGACAGTGCGTGTTTTTATACTTTTACTAGAGTCTTTCAGTCAAATCCTCGTTAGGAAAAAGAAAAAGAAAAGAGACTACAGACATGCCAGCAGCTCAGTAATACAGGATGTTAACATGCTCACAATTATAACAGCTTATAGCAGCTTTAAATGCTTTAAAAGCTTATTAACCATCACAGGCTAGCATTTTTTTGGCAAATGTTGCCATGCTCACATGAGCTAATTAGCACTAAGGCTGAGGCTGATAGCAACGTCATTAGTTTTGCAGGTACTAAATTGTTTAGTCGTAATGCATAAACAAAATATGTGGAAAATGTCCATCACAACTTAACTAAAATTGCTTATTTTATTCAATTAACAACTCAAAACCCAAAAATATTTCATTCATCATCATATATAACAAAAAGCAGCAAATCCTCAGATTTAAGACGCACCAGTCAAGCTGCTGTTCCAGAGCTATGGCGTTGAATAATGGGCAGAACATTTTTAACAGGATATTATTATGTGACAGTGCATTTAACCTCTGACCTTTTGGATATAAAATCTCAAGAATAAAACTTCATCATTTTTATTCTTGAGATATCACATTCACAGACGGACGACAACCCGAAAACATAATACCTCTGGCCAATTTATTATCTGTGAATAAACTAAATGAAGAATCTGCAAATGTGGAGTGGAGTTGTGGAGGCGGATCAACCTGTCCTTCCAGTATTGGAAATCTCTGATTATGATTTATATCATGACGCAAACAGAAAAGAAACAGAAAGAAGAACAGACGTTAAGGAGGAGAAATGCAACAAAACGTGATACAACTGTAGATGTCGTGGAGCAAACACATGAATAAAGAGAACGACTTCACATCCAGGGATTGAAAAGTCAATCAGAAAGTTCAATAATTTAGTTTTTACATAATGTTAAGACTTCTGCTGCGATCACATAACTTGTCAGAGAGTGAGCAGGAAAGGCAGCGAATGTGACCGAGCAACATACCACTTTAAATGTTACCTCATCCGTAAACATTTCTACCGGATTCATAGACCGGTTTCATCAGAAATGGTGGTTGTTTACCAATGAAGACAAGTTCCAACACCACTTTTACCACATCATCAAACTTCGTCTGTTGTTTGTTTAATACTGTGTGTTTAAAGTTTTTGCTCTCTGATACTTCTATGTAAGTGATATAATTAATATATATAATATAATATATATAATTATGATTACATTTGCTTGCTTGGATCCAAGATGTCTCCGGGGATGACACCGGTGCTCCTGCACCACCATTATTGAACCTTTACCTTTAATATAATTGTTCAGTTGTTGTCTTAGTTCCAGATGCATGTCTATTTCCATGCAGCTCACACAGGAACGTAAACTGGAGTCGGGTTCATTCCTTCTTGGCCAGTAAAGCCGATTCGGAGTCTAAACTTGAACACTTAAAAAGGTGAGCCCTCTCTGCCTGACAAGTTAAAATGGATAACCGACTCATGCTTCAGTGGGTTTGTCTTCCTCTCCACCGCTGCCTGTATCCTTCCTGCCTCTGTATCATGTTGCTCTCTCGGCCTCCTAGCAACAACTCTGCACTGCTGCGCCCCTGTTTGCTCTCCTTTCCTGCCCTCTATCCCTTGTTTACCCCACCTTTTTCCTTACCCCCTCTGCCAGTCTTCTTCTGTGCTTGCTCTCTTTCCACCTCCAACCTTTCTTTTTACATTTTGCTCACGCGAAAACGGAGAGAAAGGCGGGCCACATCCCCACAGGATCATGTAACATAATCCTGAAGGAATATAAGTGTTATATTACTAACAAGGACAAGCACAGACATAGTTTTTTTCTCTTCGGAGCCCCTCCTTTCTCTCTCTTTTTCTCATGGATAATTATGCTTTCCTGTCCTCTGCCATTTCCATACAAACAAGGAGACTTCTGGGAAATGAGTGGGTGGGGGAAGGGGAGGAATCTAAAGAAGGAAGCTAAACAACATGTTGACTACGGACCACAGCTTCCGGGCGTCTAATCAACCATCAGCAATGCCAAGCTAAGTACACAAGTACCTGAGCACGCCTGTAGGGTTTCCCCCCCCACCTCTATATTCAAATGCAAACTACATCTTTCAGTTTTGTTGCTGCTGTGATTCGCACTCCTTTCAAGATGTTACAAATATACAGTACATAAAAATAGATGAAGATGCGGCACGCACGTGGTCACACAGAGAGCACAGCATGTTTTTACTTAAGAGTAGTAAACACGCTCGTAAACTGCAAAACAATAGAAGAGGGAGAGAGTAGTTCATCTGCTCAGAGGAACATCTTTGGCTGACTTATTGTGGAGAATAATTGTTTGATATGTACATAGTAATGCATGATAACTCAGAACGTTGATTTAACTGTTTATCTTGCAGTCTAATCAGAAACAACCATTTCCTGTGGCCATGGTATAAAGATATCTGTTTAAATGTCTTATCGTAGTGAGACTTAAATCTTCCACATATCTTAATGTGACTGTGCCTACTCTGATGATGATGTTATTTGGGCTTATGGCAACAAGCAAATGCTGTATATGTTTGCTGTAAGGACGTGGGTGTTACTTTTACTGTACGTGATGACCTTGGTTGTGGGTTATGGAGAGAATCATTTTTTTCTTGGTAAGTAAAATCCTTAGTTAAGGCAAGTAAAGTCCCAGGTCGAGTAACTTACTCCAACCCAAGTTACTGCAGTCTTACCTGCAGCAGCTGGTCTTTATAAAGAAAGAAACACAAGGTTATAGTCAGGGCTCCTGACTGCAACCATTTAGTTGCATTTTGCAACCATTTTTGGAAGCAGTGCGTCTAAACACTATAATTAGGAGCACCAGTACACCTTGCAAATACTGTGGCCCCCGTACGCATGTACAGGAAGCCTGTTTTGTATGTTTCAGTTGGCCTTTTGTACACATGTAAATGATGTTTCAGGTCACTGAACAAGGTCATTTCAGTGGAATAAATGCCATCAAAGAAGACATAAATAACTTTATAAAGCATATCTATTTCTTAATTTTCTCTCAATTCCAAAAATATCCCCTGCATCAATTTTAAACACTGAAATATTGACAGCCATACTAGAAGAAAACATAAAATGAATGCAGACAAGTAGTTCAAGTCATCATGTCTCAAGTCACAAGTCTTCAACTTCCAAATCCAAGTCGGGTCTCAAGTCCTTTATTTTGGTCAAGTGAAGTTGCAAGTGATCAAAACAGTGACTAGAGTTATGGCTGCACTGCATCCGCCTATAACCACATGTCTCTTGTTGTACAGTCAATAGTTTCTTTCACTTTAAATCCACACGGCTCACAGCTCAGTGATTAAATCGTATTAAAAACTAATGTTGTAAACAATTCAATCATAAGCAACATCCTCCATTAAAGGTGATTTAGTTTAACTTCATTTTAATTCAATTATAAATCAGCAGCCTCCTCACAGGTTCTTGTGCTGCACTTTAATGATCGGACATAAAAGGTCTCTTCTGTCAGGGAGACATGAACTTCCTCACAGTATTTTAAACAATGCCTACAAATAACACAAGTTCAAACTTAAGTGAATTTATGCACCCTTTTTTTTGTTAAACAACAGCTACAGCTGATGTTGACCATGTAGATCAGGGGTACACAAGTACATTTGTCCAGGGGGCCAGGATTTTTCTCATACCTTGGTCACATTACACAACTTGTTACTTGCAACCTTGAGCATTGCAGTTGAGGTTTTCAACCTACATGACTGATACAGGAAGGAAGTGGCTCAAGCAGTCCACGTTGTTTGTGCGTCGTGCTGATTTCGAGCAAAAAAAACAAACAAGGAGGAGAAGAAAAGGAATATGTGTGAGAGGACGGGTTAGGATGCACAGCGAGCGATGACTGTTTTTACACTAAAAACGTGAAACTTCCTGCTGGTATTGTGGTTCAGCAAAGACGTGGTTACAAATATAGAAACCTTGTGTATGTATTCTGATAGAAACTACAGGCTATTGTTAGGCACCTGTTAATTTCATACTCAAAACAGACAGGTGGCAGCATATCATAAGGGTAACCGCTAACTGCTGCTAACAGAAGCTGCCTTATCTAATTAGCTCAGTTAGCCATGCAGCTAGCGGTTCAAACTGGGAGCTGCTGGGGTGTGTTAGTGTTTACACTGCTGGTACTGGAGCTTTGGACAGGGATGGGCTAGGGCTATCTGGTTAGCATGCTAACTTCAGTGTATGTCTCTACAATACATACATCATTTTGTCAAAACTGCTGTTTATTCACATTCTGTTCATAATTTTAAGTTAATTTCTGAATGTTTTCAACTTAAATTCTTATATATTGCCCCTCTAAGTGTGAACAGACTCCTTAAAATATGGACAATCTGTAATGATAACTAGATACAAAATTATAAAATGTTCTCAGACAAGCCAAGGAGACTGATCACTGAGGAGTTAATTAAACCAATTTTCGCTTATCATCATGAGTCAACGTGATTGGAGATTTCTGCCAACAGACCATGAGACTCGTACAGTTCATACTTTTCAGACTCTCTGACGCCATGTGTGCATTTCCTCATACAGTGAAAATGTCATCATGAAAACAGGATGTTGTGGGTATAAAAAAAGCGTCTATTTGGGTAAAAGGAAGTACGTTTCTATATTCTCCTCGTTTTTGTTAAGGTTCTGTCTTTTGCACCATGAGCGTTAGTCCCAAACATTTTGCTAAAAACAGCCTCTAATTCAAACTGAGATGCTTGTATTGTTATAAAAACAATAAACCGATAGATCTAACAAAAGAGTTAATAATCCTTTTTACCCAGCAGTAGTTGTAGCTACCTGTTGGGCTCTTTAAGCATGACGAAATATGTTTTTACAAGTGAAGGACAGTGCAGGTTAGATCCTGGCAACAATAGCGTGCCAGATGGACTTTGATGCCGTTTTCAGTCTCATTGATCTGCACAGAAAGCAGCTCTGTGGCAAACAGATTACATCTTGCAGTAATCTACTGGACAATGCCAGGCTGTGTTTGACCACTGTGGTTTCAATCTGATAAAAGGTTCAGTGAGGTGAGGAGTCTCACCTGTGTGGGGGGATGGGTTTCAGACAACAGATAACAATGGTAATAGCAGGTATTACAAGGTTGTGTGTATGTGAGTGTGTGTGTGTGTCAGTGAGTAGATCTGATCTAAATGGGTTTCAGTGTGTGGATAAATTTGAATACCTCATTGTGGAGTCAGGTGTGTGTTCATACAAGCGGAAATATAGTGAGACTTAGACATTTTCTTGAACACACAATGAAAGTCAGTAAAAATTCAACACTTTTAAAGACAATAATTCTAAAAAACTCTGCAGACTAAAAGGTGAATATGACCTACGACAAATGTAACATGACCTCTATGTGTCACCTCATCATATGCTGCATGTAAGATGTGAGTACACATTGTACGATCTTACCTGTGCAGGTCAGAGGGCCTCCTTAGCTCGTGTCGTCTTGATGTCTCCTCTCAGCTCTCTTACCCCATACTTAGCTCCGCCTTCTGGGGAACAGCAGCCAATGGGGAGAAAGGATCCAGAAGGGAAGAAAGTGAGAGGGAGGGTAGCGTGTGAGGGTTGACCCTGCAAATATAGGAAGAGAACAGCATGTCAGCAGCTGTGAGGAACTGTTTTACCTGAAGAGAATGACTTGACAAATATCACAGGGACTCCAAAAACAGTTCCTGTTGGTAAACACTTAGCTTCTATGTGCTAACAAAGCTAACAAATGTGAACAAAGGAGAGAAATGTCCTCTCTGTAGAACAAAAAAGAAATGCAAGTGAACAACTAATTTTGTGTTTGTAGGTGATCGTCTCTATTTTCAGGTCATTGATCGATGTTACCAGATATGATCTGGCAATGTGGCTGTCAGTTCACTGAAACAGCTGAGCTGCAAGTCTGTTAGAGAGACATAGCTGTGCAGCACTTAACATGTACCGTACATACAGTAGAGCTGCAATGCTTCATTTGTAGACATAACATTTATCTGCACCGATTTTGATAGCTGAACAACTGTTTTATTCATTTTTGAAGAAAAAACTCCTTTGATGGTTCCAGCTTCTCAAATGTGAGGATTTCATGCTTTCTTTTGTCATACACGATAGTAAACCGAGTATTTTGAATTGTTCTCGGACAAAACAAGACATTTGAAGACATCAAACTACAATAGGGTATTTTTCCACTATTGTGAGAAGTTTTCAGACAGTGATTTTCCACTTAATCAAGAAAATAATCAATAGAGTAATCAAAAAATCAAAATAACTGTTAGTTAGTTGCAGCCTAAAAATGAAGACGTGTGACTGAACAAGAAGCTGCAAAAGCAAGAGACACTGACTGTAATGCAGCCTGCAGATATACATTACAGTCTCACTTGGATGAAATAAGTGATATAATAAGGAATGTGTTTCTGCAGAAGATGATAATGCCACAATGAAGTTGACTATTGACCTTTTGGATATAAAATGTCATCACTTTATCATTTTATCCTATTAGACACTGAATTATGGCCAAAAATGTGTTTGTGAGGTCACAGAGTCATTGACCTCTGACCACCAAATTATCATCAGTTCATCCTTCAGTCCAAGTAAACATTTGTGCCAAATTTTAAGAAATTTTCTCAAGGTTTTCCCCGAGATATTACATTAACAAGACGGACTTATGGACAGACGACCCGAAAACATTAAGCCTCCAGCCACGGCTATCACCGGCACGAGGCATAAACAACACAAAACCATCAGCTTCTTAAAGTGTGAGGAACGCATGCTGTGGATAGTTTATGTGGCATGTCTGGATAGGCTCAGTCTGATGATAGAGTTACAACACAAAGCTCAGTGTCAGTTTCATTTTAATAATCTGAATTTGAGCCTTTACATGACTTAAACATCACATTCCTCTACATTTCAGCCTGGTTATCACTATTGATGAAAAACAGGTTTCTTATTTACATTATATCAAAGAAATCAGATTACTGCAGAAACCAGACAGGAGCCTGGTTACTGATATGCATGGAAATGTCCTGACTGACAGCTGACAGGCAGAGGTGGAAAAACACGAGGAGCTGCTCTGTTTACCTGTAGACCCAGACAGAGTCGCACACTATGTCCTTCTCACCACAGATCCCAGAGTCTGCTCTAACTGTTGTTTTCAGGGATTGTCATTAGTTTACATAGATTTGTACTGGCCCATGTCATTTTCCCTCCCCAGGCTTAGAGTTTTTTGAGCTCGAGCTTCTCTTACTCATGTAGACATGCTGCTGCATGCACGTCTGCTGTGCTTCAGATCCATTAGAGAGCTGAGAGATCTCAACATTTGTTCTGGCATCGCGGTTGTCTGCCATTTTCTGTGAATCATACCCCGAAGACCGCCCCTATTACCGGGAAGTGTGCAAGATCCTGTTTAAACGCAGTGTTGTCAAAAGAACCAAAAAGTAATATAATGTAATATAATACTAAAAGTAAAGATATTGTGTTAAAATATTACTATGGTAAAAGTAAAGGTCACCAATGCCTTATTGAATAGTACTTGAATAAAAGTCTTAAATTATCTGAGGTATCAAATGTAATTTCCTGGCAATGAATATATTAAAGTATCAAAAGTACTTAGATATATTTACATGTATGTACATACTGTATACTATGGATCGACTGATTACTGTAATCCTTGATTCCTTGATTTTTTAAAAAGCCACTTTGTATTTGAGAATCAGAATCAAAGTATACTAAAACATGACAAAGTTCTCAAATACATTGAGTGGAGTAAAATGTACAATATTTGCTTCTAAAGTCAAGTTGAGTGAACAAGTAGCAGACAATTAAAAAGTACAAGTTCCTCAAAATTGTACTAAAATAGAGAACCAAAGTAAATGTACTCAGTTCCCTTGTATCACTGCAGAAACCTTGTATTGTATTCAGATATATATAGATTGTGTATATCCATGTTGGAGTTGTTTGCATGTCTAAAATTCAACTGGTCTTCTGCAAAAACAATTTTCAGTTTCTAACATTTAAGTGTGGGAAAGAAAAAAAAGAAGAGACATTTCCACGTCGTCACACTGCTACACAGGGGGCTCTTCTGTGTCTCTCCTCAGGTAAAGGACTTGGAAAGCGTGTTTTAATTTGAAAGGGCCAAATGTTTTTCTAAACTGCCTACTAAAAGTGTGAACAGCGTAGAGGCCAAATACAGAAGGAAAAAAAAAAAAACATTAGTCAGGTACACACCATGTTGGTACACTCCTGTGTAAAGCATGTATTTAAGCCTGATTGCAAACAAAGTATCGATATCCCTCTGTATGTTTGCAACGCTGCTGAGTGCTGCCAACAGAATGTAAAACAGTCATGATTAATGACACCAAGAGGATTGTGAAACAACCTGCATCTGAAAAAAATGCTACAATCTGATAAAACACTGGCAACACATTGATGAATAAAAAAACAAAAACCCAACTATAATCTTTAGCTTGGTGTAGAAAGCTCCCTTTATACACCGGCCTGGATTGTGTTAATCATTAAAGAACTAGTTTGGCTGGTGAGATATTAGAGGTCAGCAGGTAATGAGGACAGATCACCTTTCACTGTTAATGTACAAACTGCCTGAAAAACCCACTGAGAGATTATCCAACACACAAAAATGTTCAATATGAGCAGAAGAGTTAATCAACAAAAGGAATGTGTCTATAGCTTCAAAACACTATCAGTGACCCTAATGTAAATATGACCTGCGTACTCTTTTCACTGTTTGTGCTTCTTTCTTTACAGAGGGAGAGTACTCCTCAGACTCAACAGACTGTTTGACTTGCTCAGAGACTCTCCGTCGTTAATTCCTTACTTATATGTACTTACGTCACAGGCGTCTTCCTACACTTTCTTATACCTCTTAATGTTAGTGTTAGAGACTGAATAAAAAAACAAAAACAAAACATAAAATGTCTTCATGCAGCTTGCCCTGCGCAATCCAACTCTCTGGGAACCCTGAGATCCCAAATTGATTCACTCAAACTCACACATCACAACCTGCCACAAAGAATTAAAAAGATATGTTCAAGGCGTGTGAGGTTTCCTGACATCTCTAATAATTTCTGGCTTGTTTCACTGCCACGGGGCCTTTAGCATAACTGATCTGCATAAAAGCTGCAGGTAGACAAACACAGCAACTCTTAACTGGAAATAATATTCAGGTTCATAGTCACGCTAACTGCCGTTTCTGTTTGCAGCTGAGCATGAAACTAGTGGAGCTGAACTGATCAGTACAAACGTGCTTTTCTGTGGAAAGAGGCTCAAAAAGGTATGGAGGTGTATCATCCTCACTAACCTGTTAATATTTGAGAGCGGAGTGTGTGGAGTTTGCGGTGAGCTCTTGAGTAAACACACACTCGGTGCAGCATTAATCCTCCCTAAAGTCCTAAAGTTACGAGTGTGAAAGAGGTCACCAGAAAAGAGCAAGTGAAGCCGATACAGACTCATATTCCTGAGTGCTGTGAGAGTGTGATAGCAGATAAGGGGAGTGTGTCTACCAATGAGGGCACATCAGGTCTCAACACTGACAGAAGTCTGACTGATCAGAGAAGCACAAGTGCAGGAGCCGTTTCAGTTGTGTGCTGAACACATAACATTTATCTGTGGGCGCTTCCACAAGACATAAAGTCTTAACTAGGGTTGGGTTTTAAGATCTGGCTCCGAGTTTAACAGGTTCCAGTTCCCTGCCAGCTATCGGGCACAAAATGGTTCTCTCATGTTCTACTTCTTAAATTCCTCAGGGGAATTAGATGTGACGCTCTCAGCCATGCTAAAAATGCATCTGCTCGAAATACTGTCAGCATGAATGTCCTACAAATGGTCTAAAGGAAGAATCATTATAAATATCTTTCATCAATGACAGTTTCAGCATGTCAGCCTAATGTGTCTCACGTTCTGTTTCTGTTGACTATGTTGCATCTAGAAGTCATTTCTATCTGTTTTAACTTTTTAAAGCAACATTGTTTTCCTAGTTTCTGCACTATATAACTTCAGTGAGGAGGTAGGATCACAGTGCATAACGATTTATAGCAGTGCAACACAAACAGCATCAACTATCGCTGATTTTAGTGAAACTGGATCATATTTTATGGAGAAAATGTCCTCTGGGTTTCCCTCTGCTCTGCCTCGACACGCTGATGTACAGAGTTTCCTGAAAGCTACATGTTAGCACTGTCAGCTAACCCTGCCCGGGGAGTGTTGGAGTTTACACCACTATCACAGGAGCTTTTGACCGCTTAAAGGTGGTTTTCACGCCTGAGGCTAAAGTGGGCACCAGAACCGGAGCTGGGGAATGTAACTAGGCTCAGCAGCCTCTATACTCTTCATGACAGAGGTGAAAAGATTGAAGAGGGCGCTGGCGGAGGAAACTAAGAGGAGAACTTGCTAAGTTATACCGTACGTCTCGTGTTGTTGCACTTATGTCTGGCTGTTAGTAAAGATGTCAACTTGTTAGTTCTGATCAAAAGCCCAGTCAGACCATTTCAGCAGAGGTTTATCTGGTAGCATGTTCCAGCCAGGTGTAATTGTCTCTGGTTCAGGTTAGCTTGGCGTGCTGTGACTGTTGTGTGCAACGCTTGTACTGACTCTGACTGCCACATAGCAAACATTCCTGAGCATGAATGTTTAGTTCAAGACATAACATTGTTTTGATTTGCAGAGTTTTGTTTGTAGTCAGCATGTATGTACAGACAATTAAATTCTACCTAATGTTGCTTTAATTGCTATATGTCTAATTTCAGGTCTTGAATGGATTATGTGAAGGACTTTGAGTTAGGGCTGGAAATATGGCCTTAAAACAACCTCAAACAATAAACAAAATATCTTCAAAAGCACTTCATTAATGCTAGCACTGGGCAACAAAAACAAATATAATGACATTTTTCTTAAACAAATATCTCACTGTCAATATTGCATCAATATTGTAGGGGTGACTATTGGCACTTTCAAAAAGTATGAACACATCTGATAACCAACAGTCTGTCACGTCCAGATAATGACTACGTGGATAAAGTATTAGAACAAGTAGAGCAGTCTGGTAAGTTCAGAAACTGACATCACTTTACTGTACTGCAGCCATTAAAACCAGGAAAAGACAACACTCATGTCATATCACAATTTATCTTTCCCTTTCCTTGTGTTGTAATGTGTTGCAGATAGCCCTCCAACCTACGCCTGTCTAGATTACAACCAAAGAGATATTTTTGAGCACCACTTGGCCCGGGTCGGAAGAATATAAGAGGATGTTACGGCATGAGGGAATGTGGGCCTAATAGCGACATGGTGCAAAGAGAGAGCGCCATAAATAGCCTGAGGGCTGGAGTGGAGAGAGCTGGAGTCTGCCCACTAAATATCGACAGTCAACACAAGTATTCACAAAGGGCTAAAGGTCGCACATCAGCTATAACAGACACGTGGGCTTGACTGATGATATCTTTAGCTTCTGAAACTGTCTGTCGTTTTAAGTGCTAATTATTAGTCAGCAAACTACAAGATAAAATCACAAGAGGGTCTGTGTGAACATTTAATGCATGAGGATCCACGGCATCTTTTAACAAGGGCATAATCTGTTCGATGAGTTTTTAAAAAATTAACATAATTGTCTCTTTTTTCTGGATCTCTTTGAAACCAAAATATCCAGTTGCTTTGACAGGGCATTGGTTGATTGTGGAGGTCTGGTTAGCGATGACTCAGTGTGCCTACAGCTGATTGTGTCTGGCTCAGTTTTCGGCACGTGAGAGATTCCTGAACATAACACCAGAGTTTGCACCTGGGTCACTTCTCACTCAGTATCACTCAATCTTCTAAATAAACACAGGTCTTTAAAGGGAAAATTACAAAATGGTGGTGCAAAAAAGGAAAACCTTCCATCCTACGACACACTCGCACACACGCTTTAAAATAGAAAGGAATTTCTAATTATCAACAAATACTTGTCACTCTGACTCTGCAAGCTAAAGGTCAGCTCTCCCTCTGGCGCGACTCGTTCACTCACACTCAACGTAATCTAAACGTAAAGCTGTGTGTACATACACGTGTGTGTGTCTGTTCATGTCAATGCTCAGCTAATGCATTACACAAACATGCCAAGTGTATTTCTGTCACATGACTCACAGTGTGACCTGATGAGCAAAGACAGTGTGTAGATATCTCCGGCTGCAGAAATAATCATGTGCTGTATCATGTCATGATTATATAGTAAAAATAGTTTCAAAGATTAATAACTTGAGCAGTATACAAAAAATAGTCAGGATTACCATTTATGGTATGGTAAGTTTATAATGTACAACCACCCTGTATGAGACATGATATGAGACATAAACAGCTGCTTAAAGTAATCTACTAATCATCAGGAGGTGCATTAACAGGAACTACTTCTCAGCCATTGTTGAAAATAGTGAAAACTGTCAGATTATTCTGTGAAATCCTGTTTTTCAACGCTGTGGTCACCACAAACAAATCTCTGCTCCACTGTGATGGCTGGATTTTAGTGTCACTTTGTGGAAGTTACCTTTAAATTGTAATGTAAAGGTTTATGCAGCCTTTCTGTGTGCTGTTTGGGATGATAAAGCACACATCTAAGAGTAAAAAAATAGAGATTTCTGGCTTTACTCTTGCTGATTTTCCGCAGTCATTAATTTTGTCCATTAAAGACAGACTGACAGAAAGCCTCACTGCAGCTGTGGTGGAAGCGGTCGCCAGCCTTTGGAAAATGGCAACTAATGACAGCAGTTATTACAGGAAGGCAAAGTGACTAGCAAAAAGTACTGTCTCTGGGTAATACTGAGTACATCTTGAGAAAAAAACAAAACAGAACCGCAAGAAAATATCAAACAGACAGCTTATAAGATAATGTGAGGCAGTCTATGAAGTGCGCGTCAGGAAAATAACACTCAGTGCTGATGTTTACAGTAATAATGCGACACACTAATGGACTAAGGGAGGCAACAGTCTCATTAAGCTGTTGAAGGGATGGAACATTTGGACATCTCCCCAGATAATTTTGCAGCTGCTTAAAATAATTTTATTCTGAAACTAGTTCAGTAAACATCCAGCAAGTCAGAAACACCTGAAACTTTCTCAGCTCTTGTTGAAAATCTGCCCTTCTCCGCCTTTCCAGATAATAATCCATTTTCACGTCATCAAACGGAGCGAGTCACACCCACGCAGCACACTTCCCTTCTTCTGACACGACACAATGAGCTGCACACATGACCACATTTCAAAACAGGATACTGAAGTGTCTATATGTTGAACAGCTAGTGTCTACCCCATTGTGTTGCTGCCACTCCACTGAGATTAAAATCATATTAAGATGATCAGATTATGATTTTTTCCCTGTGCATTAACAAGGTAATTAAGTACAGGAGACAGTCACCATAAGTCAGACATAATGACACTGGAGCCTTGGATAACCTTTCAATATTCGGAAGTTAAGGAGTTCTTAATGGTTCCTGTGCAAACATTAGACAACTTGTATATCTGTCGTCACATCTGGATTATGAACTGTAAACAGATAAGTATGTTGCACATCCTCAGGGACTGAGGGCAGGAAGAGTGTACAGGACAGAGAGAGGAAGAGCGCAGACAATGGTGCAGACAAGGTTGCAACCTAACAGGGAACTGGCGTGTCCTACTTTCTGGCACGAGCAGCAAGAACTTATTTCTGCACATGTTTAACCTTGATTTCTACTTTCACCATAAAGAAAACTTTAAAGTGTCTGTTATTTGATTGCAAAGTTTCAAAGACAAACTGTGCTTGTGACATTGTTGGATGTAAAACTAGTTCCTCTGTGACTGCTGTATCCTTGTGCGTTTTGCCTAACTCTCAGCAGTCACATCCTGTTGCCCAAGCACTGCATGCTGCCTCATCAACCAAACTTTGTCATCCCTGACTAACAGCTAACAAATCACAAGCCTCCCAACAAACAGGTGACAAATCTTTATTCTCACGAGGCATATTTCCTCTAAATTTAACGGAACTGAATTTTAAATCTGGAGCTGCCCATAACCTGAACTTGTGACCTTCACATCAAACTCAGGTGTCTTGTTTTGTCTAACAGTCCAAAATCAATCAATATCTAGTTTTGTATCATAGGAGACTATGAAAACCAGCTTATATCAACGTTAGAGGAGACAAGACTGTCTGCTTTTGTTAGCATTTATGCTTAAAAAATAACAATAATCCAAAGTTGAAATTCTGTTTATCATTTAATGGATAGGTTGTTTCATGAATCTCCAAGCTTTGCGGCATTTTTGTCTTTAATCTGCTTTATTGCTGAAACATCTATTACCTATGATATTTTAAATCAGTCCAGGATGATGTCCTTAAATGTCTTGTTTTTTCCCCACACCCCAAAGATGGTCAGTTTTCACATAGAAGAGAAAAGAAACAAGAAAATATTCACATTTAAGAAGCTGGGATCAGAGAATTTTGACCTTTCTTTTTTAGAAAATTACTCAAACCAATAAAACAATTTAAAAAGTCTTTCCAGCTCCAAACTATATGCAAGAAAAATCATATCCCAGTTAGTTCAATATTGTGATATGAGTCACTGTTTAGTAGGAATGGTACTTTTGATGATGAATAGGGTGTCTACCAAACAATCATGTTCCCTTTATGTCTAGTAGACAGAGATCTCTGTAGCACCACAATGCTTCTCATATAATACACTTCTGTCAAAAACTGCCCTCTGGAATTCCAAATCTTTTTTAAAATACAAATAATATCGCAAATTGAACACTAATGTTATGATAACCATCAATTTTCATATCATCTAACAGTTAAACCATACACATGTCCTGCATTATTAATTGTGGTGCTGCACGTACGCCCTCCTTTCAATGAGAGCATGGAAGTTAGATTTAGTATCGTTTCCCGAGCAGAGCTGAAATATAATCCCAGAAAAGTGTCCCCAAAGACAGCAGAGAACAGTGGAAACAAAAAGCGGAACAGGTGACAATGGCTACACTTGAAATTAAAGGTTCTTTAGTTCTCCCATCGGACTGTGACTGTGAATGTTCATTCAGTGCCCCATAGACATGGTCGTTATTTCCTTCGAGACTGTTCTGCTGAGTGATTTCTTGTTGTCATATTTGTGTCACACTGTGCCAAACACCCCTACAGTTTATTATCCCTCATCAAATGTTCCTACTCCCCGAGATAATCTTCCCGAAGTACATTTCCTCATTTCCACTCATTCTGCATGTGTGCTGGAAAGTGACTACACACATGTGCACACAGAAGAGAGAAGTACCAGGGACACTCAACGGTAAGATACCAGCTGCAGACCCGGGACATCTAAGAAGTTATATGATACAACAACTATGCCGAGTTAGAATAGTGACATGAAAGATAGTCAGATCTTCATTTGAATGATCCAATATTGGTTCATAAAAGCCAGAGATAGATCTTTTAATATTTCCCTGTGCATGCGTGACAGGGTTGGAAATTAACACTCACCAAGTAGGCAGATATCCTGTTTGGTGAGTAAATCCTGGAGAGGCATTCCACCACGGGGGTGAGTAAATGATGGACCAAATAAGTCACGTTATAAAAACTATGCTGACAGTTTCTGTGGCCTGCTCTCTGTGTAACACTAACAGGATAGGGACTTCATGGTGCATTCAGGTACATCTTGTATACTCAGAAATCTATATTTGAATGCCTTAATGGCTGTTTTTTATGGTAAAGTTTCTTCATTTTACTTTCTCTTCTTAGAAATACATAGGCCAACATCTGTCATTACTTTCTTGTTCTTACACCACAGCATTTTTAATAGCTGCTAAAATCATAACAGTATCTATTAATTTTTCAGATTTTTACCAAATCTTTTGATTAAATTCTCAGCGTAAACATTAATATTTTTAATAATGCAACATGTTAGAGGGTTACTTGTACATAGGGCTGGGTATCGTTAAAAAAAAACTTGATACTGGCACAGACACCTTGACTTTGATACTGGCTCCTGAATGATACTTTTGTCAATGTCAATTTTAGGAAATACATTTTAACAAAAGATTACATCACACAAACACGTGGTGAGCTGTGTCTCTGGGCGTAGCCAAGTGTTTTCCCTGTATGCCTCCAGACTGCCAGTCACCAGTACTATTAGATCTTGGCACAACAAGCATGCAAGCATATTGGCTCCGTGATGCTGATGAGATTAACTCCTTAGGTATTGAAATTTTGTATCAAAAGACATTTTTCAAAACTCTATAGTATCAAGGCAATTCGGTCGGTGCCATAAAGTATCAAAGTTCAATATCCAGTCCAACTTGTACAATTTACAGCTGCTTTCTCAGAATGTCTCTGATATTCAAGCAAAATTGGTATTGTACCTGAAATACCTCAAAACAAATCAAAATCGAATCAAACTAAAACTGGAAATCAGTGGCGATACCCAGCTCTAGTTTTTTATTGTTTTGAATTGTTCTCAACACATGTGAAATATAAAATAATGACTATGAATTGTAAGTGCTGTCCTTGAACTTTAAGGGTGTTCACATCCAAACTGGGTGAGTAATGTAGGACTTTTGGCCGGTTTCACACACAATGCCCAGCGGGACAATGATCTCCAAAGGTACAATTAATGGAAAATGTGGAAAAGACAGAAGGTAGTTTCCAGTGTAGACCTGGCAGAGTCTGTGTGTTGAACACGTTTACCCACAGAAAATAATACACCCAAACTTTAAAACCACTTTAACCTCATGGCACACTGGGTCACAGAGGCAACACAACAAACATGTGTCACTGTCCTAAATGCACTCAATGTGCTGAATACATGCAAGATACTAGTATTAGTTTTTTTTCCCCTCGTCATTAATGCCTACACAGAGTTTAAACCCACTGATGTGTTTGCCATAGTCAGGAGCTACTGCTGTCGGCAAAATGACTGCAACATTACGGTTTAGTTGTGTCTATGCAGCAGTATATCCCTGTAAGCCCTTTTTAATGGATCTCGGAAAACAGTGGCAGCCAAGCACTTTAACAGCAGCAGCTGCCTTCGACTTTGGGAAACACACACTCGGGTTCAGACTCCTTGAAGGCACTATTAGTGATAGAGAAGAAACAAAAACTGCCCTCCCCGGCCTGGCTCTCTATTCAGGATTAACTTGGACGAGTCCCTTAACAACTTCTGTTATTTTGATAAGTCTTTCTCCGAGATCACAGTGGCCATAGTCTATCAGTAGAGACAATCCTGACTTCTGTATTCTTCTATTGGTAAACTTTAGCCAGAAGAGATGTTAATGAATGGAGTTAGAGGGGGAGAGCGTGGGTGAAATTATGAATAAGCCCGTTTCACATCTTGACAGGAAGCAGGGTAATAGTGCATCCTGTAGTATTGCTCCAGACCTCTGTCAACTTTATTTGCTGCCATTAGGGGTAGGGAAAAATATGACACTGGGTTATACGTTCCTTACAGCAGAAATAATTTAAATGTAGCAGATGTAATGTGCCTCATGTTTATGTTCCAGGCTAGGCTGCATCAACAAAGATAATGGAAGTAAACTCATCTACATTACAGACCAATACAAATACAAGCAAGTAGTAAAGACCTTTGCACATCAAGCCTTTTTTTTCAATCCGTCACCCCTTAAAAAACGTTACACACAGAGGCCTTCCACACCGAGTCCGTTGCGTTAATTATTCAATTTGTTGTGAAAATTCACAATATTCAACCAGGTCCAGACAAGATAAGGTGAGTTTAACCTGCTAATAAAAGGAGCTGCCAGGTGTATATCATGATGTCAGAGCAACAACATCCAAGAACCAGTTGATCCTGAAGAGCAGCTGGCAGCTTGTCCGAGGTAGAGACGCACAAGCACGTCACATCAGGAAAGGATCGGAAAAAGTGCAGCAAATCCAACCGGTTCCAAAGGTTTTGGAGTCCATTGACACAACATGAGTAAGTAATGCAGCAATAAATGTTCTATCGAGTACTTTCTGTCAGTCTGTCCTCATAGTCAAGATGCCGGTTTTTAAGCACCTTAACAAAAGCCCAGGTGACTCTTGGGTATATTGGTGACCATCTTAAGGTCTAAAATGATAAAATATCTTAATAAAAACAGCTTTAAAGTTACTGGGAGGAATATTTTGTAATCATTAGAGGAGGTCAGCAGTTTTCCTCTGTTTTCAGTGAGTGCTCAGCTAAGATACACTCTAACCCTACTGACTGTACAGAGACGAAACTGATATCAATCTTCTTGTTAAGTCTGGAGAGCAAAGGTTTTTGTTTTGGGGAGTCAAATCGAAGACAGAGGATGTTGTTCACTGTACAGATTGAAAAGCCCACTGAGGCAATGGGAATGTGATTTTGGGCTTTCTAAATAAAGTTGACTTGACTTCATTTGACAAGAACTCGGTGTTCAGGGGCTCACAACACTGCTGGTTGTGTTACCTCCTGATTATTGGTCTGCTGGCATTTACACAAGCTGGACAAACCCAGCGAGCCAAATAAGAGTATCTCTGCACTGGATGCCCACTAGAATTAGCTGAAACCGAGTTATCATGCCGAGCTTCATCGACAAACACATAGTGTTGGTGGGAAACACAGGAAATGAAAATTCCTTCAAAGATTAACCAAAGGAAACAATCAATACCCAGAGGAACATGAGAGCTGGTTAGACTGCTGAGTGTTTCTGTAAACCAATGCTGTATCTGTACACAGCCGGATGTGCAATAACTTTTCATTTGCTCATGTTATTGCTAAATGTAATAAAATACATGCAGATGGAGTTAACAAGGGGAAGTTCATTATATTACTGTAGCCTTCCCATCTGCTCAACTGTCAACATATTTGTGTTGCTCCGTACTATAAATGTACAGACAAAGCCTGTCCTGTTTGCAGATGTGTTAGGTAAGCTTAATGAAAGGTGGAAGTGATAAGGAGCTTGGGCTACCAGCCAGTTAAACACATTTACTAAACAATGTACAATTCAAACGACTATTAGGAACTGGGTGACAGTCTATCCAAACAGGACAGTGTAGATTTCTATGTCAACATCAATGACGACAGCGTGGTTACTGGTTATAGTACAGACCTGATGGGATGTCCCCATAATTAGCAGAACCCCTGGGGATCTCCACATTTCCTATTTGGGATGTGCTACATTTAATGACCTTGAATTGAAAGGAAGACTAGTGAAGAGACTGATCGTTCGAAGCTGTGCTGGGGTATTCAGACCAAATCAGGAACTACAGAAACTGAGAAAGTATCATCGGTTGGTCCTTGAACCCCGCCTGGAAAGCACCCAGTTTCTGGCTGAAGAGCAACAACGCCTTCAGAGAGGCATTGTCCATCTTCAACGAGTTTGCAGAGTTTTTCTCCCCTCCCCATTGGTGCAATCTCCTGGCAGCTCAATGTGTTTGGGGCAACATTACAGAAACTCAGGGCCATTTCTCTGAATGTTTGAGCATGTGGTTTGTTTTGGCCTATTTGTGTTGTGTCATCTCACTAGAGCCTGACCAATACTCGATTTGTGGGGGCAGATACTGATGCTAGAGAGTAAAAAAAACAACCTGATATTCTTATATACACAGAATATATAGAGAAACACATTTTTTTTGCATGTCATCAATAGTAATAAGGAAACAGTTTGATAAAATGCTTGATAGTTTCACCTGGATCCAATAAATGCAAACCAACACAGAAGCACATAACATCAGCTCAGTGGTATAGCGGTTTTTGAGTCGGACAAATATATATGTCAGACAAAAATAAATGTTGAACACTTGTGTGTACACTGCGCAGGAAGTCCGTCCTGAGCAAGATCGGTAAGACAACATACTTATTTTACCTCCTTATTTGTTTCCAACCACACAACAAGTCATCAGTCACGTCCATCTCCATCTGCTGCTAAATCTCAAGATAACCCACAGGCAGTCCACGATGGAGAGGTACTCATAAATTTAACCTTTTTTCCACCTGGTCTTTAAAAATGTTTTTGACCAGCCAGTCTGATTGCTGACTCATATGACTGGCCACTGCAGTTTGATGGTGCAGGGCCACTGTTCACACCTCCGCAGCCTAAGCACTCTACCCACACTTAAAATGAATGGGAGGACTGATTTGGTCTGAATGAGACCTTGTCCACACTTTTTTAAGATTGTATTTCTTTGACAGGTTCCTCCTTTAAATGCTCACTAAAAAATGTTGTTTGAACAAAGCCTCTCTTTACATGGAGCCGAAAAGAATTGGTTTGAAAGCCCGAACAGATTAATAAATGCTCCCCATAAACACCTCAGTCAGTCGGATGCAGAGTTTAAACCTTTGCAAAAAGTCAAAATCAAAACTATCCCACGTAAACTAAATAACCTGATTATTTTCCAGCCACGATCTTTCTATGCATGCCCTCCATCTAGACATAAATGCGTAGTGGCGTGCGTTCCTCCACATCCCAAAGATAGCGGCCTCTAATGTGAACTCTTGGAGAACTTAAAATAGTCGATGCTAGATATCCATCTTCAGGACATGGAGCCGATCGAACACATGCCAAAAGAGATAAAATGTCCAACGAGGAAGAGAAATGCATGACGTGACACCACTTTTGTGCATGTCACAGAGCTGTACCAATTAAATTTGGTGTCGCGTGAAAACACCAGACCCTATTAATCCCATCCCATGTTAAGTGTTTGCCTGAAATCTTCAGCAAGAATGATTTCAATCTGAGCGAGTGTGGTACACCAGAACGGATCTTCCTCTCTGTAGAAAAATGTTTGGCATACTAATGTGGAGGGACATACATGAGACTGGATAAAGAAAATGGCCTGTATGTAAAAAGGTCGCAGGTTTGATTTAATCAACAGGTGAATGCACATCCTGTGACGGTCAAAGTGTCCTTGAGCTGGAAACTGGAGCTGCTCACTGAGTGCCACTGAGCTAGAGAGACCATCAGCGAATATCTAAAAGTAAGCACTCTTTATACACTGTGGAGAAATTAATGGCTTTTTATGCAGAGTGCTGAATGTAAATGGCTTTGAGATGACCACAGAGCCTCTGTTAAACCAGTTGACCAACGCTGTCTGAATTTAAAATGGAAAAATCACACAATACAGCACAGCGCTGGCTGCTATTGTTTGTGCTTGGTGATAATGCAATAAAAACACGATTATCTCTACAACAGCAACTTGATACCGCAAACATGCTCTTCCCTGGCATCTCTTTCTTGTAGTCACAAAAGATCTCCATGTACATACTGTTCTGTATCGGTCTACTTGTATCCCAGCTACTAACCATGCAGGGGCAGGGATTAGATGCAGAGTAAACAGATTAGCCACATCTGAGAGTCCAAGGAAAATACCGGTAATGGAGTCATTATCATGACTACAACCTGGAGAGCAGAAGAGGAAGCTTTAAGATGCAGCGACTTATGAATCCAAGATGATATGATTGGAGACGTAAATCGGAGACAAACTGCCAAAGAAGCTGATCATTTAATGCAAAAAGTAGTATTTTTCTTTATGAAGTCTCTGGTGTCTGGTCGTGATTTAGCTCCAGCCAAGCAGAAACTTACCCCACACTGGATGAGGACGACTCATCCAAAGTGTGGTTTGGACTCTTCAGTCTAAACATAGCAAGCTACTTGACACACACACACACACACACACACACACACACACACACACACACACACACACACACACACACATCTGTTCAGCAAACCTCTGGAAAATGTTGCTCATATGATCAGAAACTTTTATCATGGCTTCAGAGAGGGAGACGAGGACAGACAGAGGAATAGGAGTTGAGTAAATAAGATATAGTCAGATTATATAAAAGACAAGGCTGAGCTCAGAATTTACTCTGTGTTATCTCATTCAAATATTGGATTAGCGTCGCCATGTGTTGATGTTTGTGTCTCTAAGGTTTCAGGGACGCTTCTCGTGTGTGATAAGTTGGTCATGTATTCATTTATTTAGCACGAACAGCCTGAAAAAATGCCCGCCATCCCATTTTGTTGTCGCACAACCTGAAGATTATGACTTTACTTCCAACTTTAACCACACAGAAACAGGGAAAAGTCGCAGGTATTCAGATTAAAGAACCTGAAACCAGTGATTGTTTGGTGTTTTCTTTGCCTTTTAATCGATCCCCAGAACTGCTGATTAACTTTCTATCGACCCTTTAATCCTTTTTCCACCTCTAGACTTCAGCACAGGTTTGGATAATGCTGTAAACATCGCTCCAACGTATCATGTTTCTCCCTCAGGAGTTTGGTAGCTACTTATTCTTGAGTTTAGCTCGTCTTCCCAACGGAAATATACAAGTTTAAACCACATATCCCTGCTCTTTAAACACACATGTAGCCTGTCCCCAGTCTTAACACACGGTAACTCGCGTCTCAGAGCGGTTAGATGGTCGCCTCTGCTATGAGTAGCAGTCACTCCTGACAGAAAACTCCTCCAGACCGGGTGAAACTCACTTGTTTTCAGACGTCCTCGTCAGCCCAAAGTCGCTCCAACAACCTCGGGGTGAGTTATTTAATCCATGCGTGTCATTCGGCGGGTAAACGTCGTGTTTTCGCCGTCAGTTTCTGGTGTTTTCACTCCGCCGACCGCAGAAGACTGTTGTCTGCGTTAAAGGACCGACTTCTTCTTTCAACGGCTCCAGTCAGCGGCGATGACGCTGCGCTGCTGGCGGGGCGGGGCGGAGCCACACACACACACACACTCACACACACACACACACACACACACACACAGATGCGTCATTATAATATTATATTTTATCAATGTGCTCCTATCCAGTATTTCATTAAAACACTTCCTGGTTCTCAAACTGGAGGGCTGACCTGGCTCGTTTCTATGGTGATGACGTATCTTTTCGCATGCCACGCCCACCACGTACTCAAAGGAGGGAGCTAGCTTAAGGCGAATGACTTTTAGTTAGCAAATCAAAACCTGTTTGTACTCTGAACATATTTTACAAGTCAAATTTATTTCTGAAGATCTGTGACTTATAAAACGAGGGTCACGGGCCTTCCGGTGGACCCCATTGACCTTATTTTGCAAAAAAAAAAATTGTATGACCTAAAATCCCAAAGCCTCAGTATTGGACGGGTCAGCAGACTCAAAAATCAACTTTTTCGATCCTGCAAAATTAATGGCATGGGCGCTTTGACAATAAATATCTAGATACAGCTTCAGTGACGCTTTGAAGCCAAAAAAGCTCAACTGCATTCGGCCTGCCTCAAAGTACGATCCTGCAAGTTTCTTCATGTTGCAACTGTCTTTAGGTCCGATTTCCTATTTCTTTCTTGTCTCAACATAATGCTTATGTTCTGATTGGGTTTAGGCACAAAAAACACTTTGCTTTAGCTCAAAATACCTGTTCTGGTCCCAACAAACTGGCTGGAGATGTCCCAAGGTCTCATTAAACACCTGGTTATGTTGGCACAAACACGACTGGAGATGTCTCAACATCCCGTCAAGAATATCTGGTATTTCTTGCCGCAAAAATGGCTGGAAATTTTCCAGAGGTGTCATGCTTACAAATGACGATCGCAGACTTGAACTGCACAGCAGCCTCCTCCCCTGAAACCCCAACAACGTCTGGTTTGAAAGTCAGGTAATGTATATGTTACGTGAACATGACATGACTGGTTTTGTAGAAATGTCTGTATGGTACTCAGCCTATGACATGTGCTTATGGACGCACAACCTCACAACCCTTTAAAGGAAGAGTTAGCTGTGTCACCCCTTTGGCAGCTTCTCTGAGGAGGCCAGCCACAAATCTAGGGTATCTTTTGGGCAAACATAATCAATCTTCCCTGAAAGGAATAGTTGGACATTTTGGGAAATACGCTTAATTCACTTTTCCTTGGCAGAGCAGGATGAGAAGATCAATACCACTCTCATCTCTCTGCATTAACTATGGAGCTAAAAGCCGGGAGGCAATTAAGGCTGGAGAGGAGTATCCCTCTAGTCATCAAAGATTATTAGTCACAACAGTGATCAGGCTGACATTTCTTTTGTCTCTGTGTTTACTAAATTACAAACAGACACAGTGACTGTTACCAACTGTAAACTGAGACATCCGGTTACACCTGTTCCAGTCCAGTGGGCGATGCAAATTTTATATGAAGGCTTGTTTGTTAAAATAAACCACAACAGTTTTGGTTTGCTATCATTATGATATAAAGTTATGTTTAACCATATGTTTATTTATTTACGTGTATTTTCTTCTTTTATATCCATAAATTGAGAAGTGTTTTATACCTCATCTCACAGATCACACTCAAGCTGCATCCCCATTAAAATGCTTGTGTATTGTCTCTGTTTTTTCTGTTTCTGTTTGTATTTTTCAGCAGAACTTGTAGTCAAATCTCTGAAGGGTCCAAACAAGAGGCACCCAGATGGCAGTTGGAATTTGGAGGTATGTCTCTGATGGGTGTGGGGTCTCCAAACAGCAGGGGGCCAGTCCCCAGGCTGTCTAATGACCCAGTACAGGACAAAGGGGGTCTGCTGTGTGAAGGACTGGAGGCTTTACGTCTTTTCTGTGTTACAGACTCACAGCTGGCCACTCCATGGAAACAATGGACACCCAGCCTGTGCTCATCAATAATAATCCTGAGGTTCACACGTTATTATACAATCCTTGAACTCTGAAATCTGAAAGTTGTATTTTCACTTTTCTGTCTAATTGAGGTGATGTTGTTTCTCTGTGTGAGGTCATGAATGTTCTCTGCTCTCTCCAAACCACCTAACAAAGCAATCAAACTGTGATATGATGGTATTACATTCCCCAAGAAATTCACATACATTAGTTTTGTTTTGTTTTTTGGCTCCAGTCACATGACGTAGTTCAAAGCATAAATATGTTGTGGTGCAGCAAACGAAAAACAAGTCTGATAGTTAGCAGAAACCTAAGCCAAACACGGAGCTGGTTTGCAGTCAGAATCTGAAATCTGAAACAAAGCAACTAATTGAAATGTTTGTAAAGACAAGTTCACTGTTACCCATTTCACCTCATTGGTTATTAATGCCATGTATAGGATTGCTCCTCAGTGGATTACAGGGGACATTTTCAAGAATTATATAGATATTTCATTTCATTTTGTTGTGGGTCACACTGGTTTTCTTGTAAGTTCCGCCCATGACTCGACGGCTTTGTGGTTGTGGTACAAGAAACGTGGTAAATTTCAACTGATAGGCAGCTCCCGTCAAAAAAACAGACAAAAATCTGTCAAGAGACTTTTAATGGCCCTGGTAGTCTGCAGGACAACAACAAAGAGGGAAATCAGTGTGGCCGTGCTTGTTCTCGGCTGTCTTCCTGTGTCAACACACCCCTGGGTTTCCCCCAAAGTCCACAGGACAATCAGAGGACAGCAAGGAGGTCATTGTGCAACGATTGATTTACTGTTTAACCACACTGCAAAAGAGAGAAGAATTAGCTAGCTAACTGGCAAGCTATTTCCTAACTGTATGTTCAGTGATTGTCTGGTGTTAACGGGTTGTGCCTGTGTTTTTCTCGCAGTTGTTTTGAACAAAAAAAAGCCAATGGCAGAGCTGATACAGCGGATTGTGAGATGTAGTTTTCCCGGTAAACACACCAACCCATTCGACTGTTGCTGCAGTGTGGAAACTATAGCTCATAAACCGCTGTATCAGAACAGCAAGAAATACAACTTTGCCAACTTTGAAATGAACTGTGGCTGAGAATTATGCCCAACAAGTGCACTATTTCCTCCTGTTTATTAAAAAACAGCGAACAGCTGTTTTTAAAGACATACATCGTCAACAACAACCAGTTGGCTTGGGGCTGCCTGTCACAGGAAAAGGAACTCAGAAAGTCTCGTGAGATGGACTAATGCGGGTTTGGTCTCTTCATGGACTATTTAAAAAAAAATTAAAATAACACCATGCTTTTTCTTTAATGCTTTCAGGAGCAAGCTAATATATTTGTCCCAAATAGGATTAATGTTGATATGATGGATTACTGTCATTCTCCTCAAAAGAAGATTATTCCAGTTACATCAGTCTTGAATGTAATTTTTCTCCCAGTTGTAATTGCCTCATTTTTTTCTCACATTACTGTCATTCATGTGCATACATACGGTCCACACCCTGCTGTGGGCCAGGGTTAATTGCTGCACGTACAATAGAGCACTGCACCAATCACTGTGTCATCAGAGCTAATCCTGGCTAACTACGTTAACTAGACAGGATAGGATGACCACGGAGCAGAGCTGTGAAGGAGCCCACAGACCGCCAGGACTCAGGTGTCTCTTTCATCCTCCTCCCAGAGTCTCAGGTGGCCAGTGAGGCGTTGTTTTCTGTGTATGTGATCACTCAAGGGTGTCTGCGGAGCACACCCTGGCAGATCTACCACTGCTGCCACCCAGCTGCTCATGTATCAGGTTTAATCAAGATGGGGCTAAAGCCTGCTGATGTTAATGAGGTGCCGGGAAAGGAGATTGAGGAATAAAAAGGGTCTGATAAAACAACTGATTAAAAAATGATCAAAAATGATTTGACAGGTCATACATCTGGGTTTTTAAGGTGTATCGAGGTAACTCACTTAGAGTTTGCTCACATCATTACAGTGATTCACAAGAAGACTCCTTGGCTTTGTTGATACTTGATACAACATGGAACAAATGATGTGAGCTGGACTGATGATTAGCATAAGAAAGACTGGACTTTTATTCAGCAGCAACAATGAGGATGTTTCAGCCACATAGACTGCCCCAGCATAACCCCAAATACAACCTTATTTATTGTTACAACTGGACAAAAATGCAGTTAGAGATCAATTCAAGGAAATGCAAATGACTTTTAACGTCAGTGGTAATGAAATAATGTGTTCCACTTCGATTCCAGCTGTCAGTCTGAGGAAGAATCCTTCATTTTCTTTCATTTTGGCACAAAACTCTTCATTTATCTTCTGTGTGAAGACATATTTTCTCCACATTCATCGTCTTTATGAGACTTTATTCGTCACCATTTGGCTGTGTATATAATGAATGAGATGCTGCCCTGCTCTAGATGGTGTGGGTGATTAAAGCCTGCAGGGTAACTGAGCCAAGACCCAACACAATGCATGTTTACACACACACACACACACACACACACACACACACACACACACACACACACACACACACACACACCCCTTATCTTCTCATTAAAAAGTAAACAAACTCACTTTCAAATATAAATCATGAAATAGGAACAGAAATTATGGATTATACTAGTCCTGAACTAGAGAGTCAGTCTATATCCTTTTCGGTACCGATGGGCCAGGCTGGGCCGGGTTCGGACAAAACTTTGGAAATAATGTCTAAGTTTGATCTCGTCAGTGACATTCAGATTCATTCTTTCAAATTATTTTAGTGAAAATATAGTCTAAAAATAAATAAATATAGTATAATAAAAAATAAATAATTATAGTGTAAAAACTTTTAATAATAATAAATAAATAAATAAATATAGTCTAAAAATAAATATAGTATAAAAAAATAAAAATATAAAAATAAATAAATACAGTATAAAAATAATTAAACATAGTTGAAAATAGATACATATAATATAAAAATTAATAAATATAGCATACAAATAAATATAGTGTATAAATAAATAAATAAATAAATAAATAAATAGTGTATAAATAAATAAATACTGTATAATAAATAAATAAATATAGCGATAAATAAATATAAATATATATAAATACTAAATATAGTGGAACATAGAGAAATATAATAGAAAAATTAATCAATAAAGCATAAAAATAAATACAGTTCTTAAATGTGTCAGGCTCAAGTCGGGTTCGGGCATAAAAAAAACCCACCAAGTTGAAATCAGGCTTGGTTCTCATGGACTTGGTCGGGTTCTGACAGAAGAATCGTCCTGAGCTGCCCTCTGATGTCTACCTGTATCAGTGTCTAACAGGGTATTACTCCAAATCTATTGAAATAAAGAAAACACCTGCACACTACCTGCAGTCTGAGATTTTAAAAAATAATTTACAAGCACACGCTGTTCAGGACAAGAGGCCATGTTTGGTTTGGACAACATGTCCTTTAAATGTCTTACAAAAACAAACATATAAGTTCAGTATTCACTGAAGTGGGTGAAAGTTTAACAGACTATGCAGATCATAAAACAATAACCATAACCTTATCGCTACAGTGAGTTAATTGACACGCTGATAAAAAATAGATTACTAATGCTGAAGGTGCTCATTATAAAAACCATCCTGATAAGCACTGAGCTGATGTAGAGCAAAGGTGTGTCTGACTGCCCTCATCTAGTGTGTTTACCAAATAAAAATGATTGTTGTGACAACATATGGCAACAATGTAAAATGCTACACCTCAGTGCAATGAAATGTTTCCGTGTCAAAAGCCAGCCCTGCACGGACCCACGAAGAAACACTTCAAACTCACGATTCTGCTCCTGAATACGAAGAATGTCGTCTGACATCATGAGTCAAAGTGTGAACTTCCTGAGAGAGGAAATCAAGATGCAGTTGCTCAGAAATGAAACTCGTAGAAGCTTTAAATGGGGCTATTTGAGGCTGCGCAGAGTAGACACATGCTGAGCACATGGTAATCTTTGTGAGACGTATCCTGACCACATATATCACATTAGCATGCTCTATAAATATACAGCAGTGTCTCACATTAAAGCTTTATTGCAGTGTATTTATAGAAAATATGAGCGGAGCTGCAAGTGTTCAAAATACACTGGCAATAGACAACTTCTTACTGTAAATACTGGGTATGGGGTCTTGTTTTAAAACGTAAAACGTCTTTTCAAATTGGTTTGGGATCTTGGGGTTTCCGGACACTTGGATTACGCCGGACGAGCTATATGGAGCCATTTTATGTTTATTGATTTATTTATTAAAACAAGTCCCCATCTATTTCAGTTGTTTAGGAGAATGCTGTAACACTGTTTTGCTGTGAAGCTCCTGAAATGTTTTCTGGACGACAGAACTTGTCACACCTGACTTTCCAGTAGATAATGACTGAATTTTCATTTTTGAGTGAACTTATCCTTTAAAATGACCTATGAACACAGGAAATCAGTGCATGACACAGAGCGATATAGGTCATCTAAACCACAAAAATCGCTATTAAACAGAATTATCCATCCGATCTCATGATGGGAAATTCCAGAGACGACTCTGTGCAGCAGGGACTGTTCTGGGTCAGAGTCTTCATCGACTATGACACCTGTGTGGTCACAGACACGCACCGATAGACAGATGTTGTCATGGGAAAATACTTTGGTTAGTGCTGTGTGACAAATGGCACAACAAACATATCAGTAAAAATCAACAGTGAAACGCGGAGGCATAGTGTTGCAGAGAAAGAACACATGCGGACTAATTCAATGCTCGTAGGAAAAGTTATGATTTAATTAATAAAAAGACAATCGTTTTCTTTTTCCTCTACAGTAACTCCAGTTGGATGTAAGGGGAGGGCTGGTTGAAATTCTTTGTCATTTGTCTGCTCGAGGTTCCTCTCCGACCAACAATAGCAGCCTTGTAGCTCTTTGCCCAGATCCTGGCAGCGATGTCCTTGGGTCCTGTGACTTTGGGTCCCGGGTGTCCGTCTGGTCGCTCCTCTAACACAATCCAAGCCCTCTTTTGCTCTGATTGGTGCGGACACATCAGAAGGCCGTCTGACCACGGACGACTGATAAAACATATCGCTGATCAGAGCGTCCTGCTGGAAATAAATGTTAACGTTAATACACCATCAACTCTCTGTCATTCACTACGTATGATACCTGTAACAGTCTCCACGCACGTACAGCTGTAGGAACATTCAGAACATGATGATGTCACAGGGGAGTTGACCTTTGACCTTTAGATATAAAATGTCATCACTCGTGTTAGTCATATGAGTACCAGACTTCGATAATGTTCACAAGAAGGGAACGAAATTATTAAGCACTTTTACTTTTGAAAGTACTTTAAGCACTTTCACTCAAGTAAAACTTCCAATACTAGAGAAAGTGCTTTGAGACTGTTATATTGTCACTTTTTAGGATCTGAGCACTTCTTCCTTCGCTCTTTAAGGTACTACAGATGTGTCTGAATCTCTGAGAACCAGCTCATGGAGCTGAAGGGGGAAGTGGAAGGTTGTACAGGGTCATTTGAGTTCAATAACTGATTAATAGATAAAGTGAAGAAAGCTGCATAAAAATTGCGAGAGAGGACGTTTGATACAGACGGCAAATTAATGAGGATAAGAGCGTGAAGAGAAATCTTTCTAATTCTAAAGAAAAAGTAATTCTTTGACTTTCATTGACACACTTCCTTTAAATAATGATGACAAAATGGCTGTTTTGCAATAATATGACTCACATTAAGATAAGTGTGTCGTGAGAACCTTTAACATGCATTATAGTAAAAATATCACAATCTAAGCGTTTAAATGACGACTCATTCATATTAACTGAGCAGGAGGAGGAGTTCAGTCTCGTAAGTGGACATGCTGTTATGAACATGCTGCTCAGATGGACTGTGTGTACATGATGGTGAGCAGATTATTATCCAAGCATGTTCCCAGAGCTGGAGTTAATCATTAGCTGTGACAGTAGCTACTGCACATCCTAACTGCACAGGATGTTCTTCCCATGCTGGTTAAAGATTAGTATTATTATCATATGTTTTCACCGCAGACAAACAGAGAACAAAGCTAGCTTTTGCGGCCAGTTTCAGATGCTGAGCGTAAAGATGAATAAACTCTGCTGATTGTTTCTTTTGCCTCTGACCTAAAGGGTCATGGGACACGAACAGATATCTCAATGTGTGGAACTTCTCATGACTACTTTTGATGTGCTGCATGTGGAAGTGCGTGTGTCTGTCTCCCCCCACATCGTTGCACACATCCTCTCTGTCGAAACCACAGGATCGAGTCAAGCACGAGGTACACCAGTAGGCAGAAATGAAAGTATTAATTTCCATTCGCACATGAAGACTCACATGAACACCTCACAGCGTGCAGATGTCTGTCGCAACGTCACATCTTCTGTTTTAAGGAAAGGGGAACTACTGATTTTGCATTTGTGAAAAAAGTTCATCAAGCATCATACTTCAGAGTTAGTGAAGGTTTAAGACTACACGTGTGAAAATAAATGGCTGTGAAAGTAGAAAAAGAAGCAAGCTTACCAAACTATCTGCAGCCAGCCAGGACTTTCCCAAACCGTCTTTGACTGCAACACGCAAGTCGCCCTATGAAACACACTGATATGCAGTGTACCGAGACAGTGAGTCACGATGTTACCATGTTCAGATGAAACATGGATGACTAACGTTGAGCAACACTCGGTTAAGTTCTCCAGTAATAATGATACTGCACTGTAGACTTTCAATTCTAAAATGAGATATCGTCTATTAAAGGAGGCCTATTTTGTTTCCTTTGCTGTTATTTAGGTTCCTGTGCGTGTGAAAGCTTTTAAAAAGTGAAAAGCCCACAAGTCCACACCAACAGAAGCTCCTCTCTCCCACAGAAAACACTGTTCCTGAAACGCCTCGTCAGTACACCCGCCTTTAGTTCTGTGACTTTGTGACATCACACTACATCACCATGTCACACATTTGCATAATATATGCCTATATTCATGGTAAAAGTGAAGCTAACTGGAGGCTGAAAACACAACAGAGGCGACTGGAGACACTGGCTCAGGCGTGTGTGAGCTGACCAATCAGAGCAGCAAAGGCAAGTCAAGTGTGTTTATATAGCACATTTCATACAAAGAGGCAATTCAAAGTGCTTTATATATAGCTTATATAACAAAGACAATAATATTTATATTCCACTAATAAAACATTTTAATTTAAATGGGATTTTCTTCCTATCCGACTCTTTTCTGCTCAAAACTGACATGGTCTCTGACTTTCTGCCTCGTGTTTTAATACCGTGTCGTCTTTCTATTAAGCTTTTTCTATTCATGTGACAAAAAGAGCAAACATGTCACACAAGAAAAACCAGCACAAAAACCCTCCTCTGACCTGCAGTCATTGATGACTCATCCCGTCAGATCCTGTTATCGGGACTAACCTGGGAGAAGCTCTGAAAGGAGATCGTTCAGTGACGCTGTAAATGATGCCTGTTCTCATATAACACACGGACAAAGTTGGAAGGATTAGAGGAGACCACACAATGAGTCACGGCTCATTGAACAACAGTGACTCATACGTTTATAGTTTGCGTTAGCCTGCTGCAGTGCATGCAGGCATGAAACGTATACTTAGTGGTTTACTTAAATTGCAAATGCTTTAAAAAGGATTAGTCCAGATGAAACTGAAATAAAATGCAAACAATAAAGCCAAACATTCTGAAATTAAATATAGAAAGTGAGTTTTATGCGACTAACAACTCATCTAATTCCTTCTAGATATGAAACACTTTAGCGTTTTCAATCTGGTTAGTTTAGCTTTATCACCATGTTGATGCAAATCAACGTGACCTTTTTCTCCTGGTCCAGTGTGCCTGATTTAGAGCACACAAATGACCTTGATTTGGATAGGAAAATGTGTATGTATTTCATTAGGTCCCAGCTTAAAGCATGTAAAACGTTTGAGTGTTTGCATGTCTGCAATGCTTTCTGTTTTCAGTACTGGCAGGGGAAAAAAAACATTTCCATGGCGATTTCGTCATTCGTTGAGGGTTAACGGAGGGTTACTGTGTCAGCAGCAGGTCGTTGTCTCGTTACTGAGTGGACAGACATTAGTTAAACTTTATCTCAGTCGTGCTGCAGCATCATTGAGTTTATGGTAACAGGACCATAAACTCAATTGTTACCGTAACAGTGGCTAAACACAGCAATAATAGATACAAGATACAATCAGCCATAAAAAGACAGGTCCCCGTCTGTGCATTGCAAATGAAATGTTCGTGCGTGTACCTGGTAGGTTAGAATAAATAAATGCTTTATTTCCAACGTCTAACCAGACGTTGAAAATCACTTATAATTGCTAACTTGACCGTGGAAATGATGTTAAAGGTGAGGGCATGAGCATACGTGGCTTTAAGTTTATTAATTAGTAGCTAAAACTGTCATTTCATTCCCTGCAGCTTTGTGTTCTCTGAAAGTGTTTGACAATATATGACTGAATTCAATGTTACAGCTGAATTACAGTACACACAGTTATTTTTATCGAGTCTAGAAGGATCTATATCAACAACTCATAAACTGATATTGCAGGATTTTCAAATGCATCCTCTCCAGAAAGAGGATCTGTACCAAACAGGGAGGCAAATACAGATTATTTTTTATTTCTTGTTCTTTCTTCTACATTACATTTTAGATTCAGTTCACTTTTTTCCCCAGTTTTTTAAACATGGACATTTAAAGGAAACAAGTAAACAAACACATACATTTTGAACCTTTGCTGCCATTAGAGTTCCTCCTCATGGAGGAAATGCCTCAGACACCACCTAGCAAACCACCTACTATTACCACCACCACGCTTCACATCACTGTTTGCATCTGCGGTCTTCCCACTCTCCTGGAGGCTGTGCAATTATCCATGATGGGCCTTCCACCACGGTTATCACATATGTTTTTGGAATGAAATCTGGAGACAGAGAGGGGATGAAATGGAGACAGACAATCTTCATATCTTGAGATTCAGTGTCGGCCTAAAAAATGTGAATTTTTAGGAGTGTTTGTTAACAATCATAAGTTGCAGTGTGGAGTCAGAAGTGAAGAAAAGGTTCAGTGTCATACATGTCGACCTATAACACTGCATGTTGTGTGTATTTCTTAACTACTTTAATACGTTTAGGACATTTGAAAGGAGGAAATCATTATGGTATCTGGTTTACACGGACAAAATGCAGAACTCAAAATGTTTTTACAGCGACGCCGTCACATCCCAGCATTCATCAAGACATTGACACAGGAAAGAAACATGCCACTTCAAAAATAAGTACACAAGCAATGAATACAAAGTGTTTCCTGCGTGAGAAAAAAAGAAGAAGAACAACAATGTGTCGTCCCTTCATTTTGCTTTGTCTACTTTGTATTGACTTGAAATTAGACTCAAATTTGACTTGACATTTTGAGTTTTTGCTGTGTTCAGCATTATGTAATGCTGAACACAACACCATCTCCATCTCTCAAGCGATTAAGAGAATTAAGTTTAGCTGGACAAGGCAATGGTTTTCTGGTTACAAACTAGTGACTTGACACCTGGAAAGGAGCTGCTAGACACTGTTTAGAAAAGGCTTAGGCTCTTTCAAAAAAATACTTGGCAGGTGATTGGTCGAACCGTCTGTCTTTCACCTGGTAACTTCAGCAAATCAGATCGGCAGCAGGGGATCGCTACAACCTGCAGAACCAGTTGGTAAATAAAACTCTTACTGACTGCATTATAAAAACTTTTCAAAAGGAGCATTTTCAAACAAGACTTTCCATAATGACGTAAAGTAAAATATCTAATTAAAATAATGGAATAATTGAAATATTTCACTATAATGAAGGAAATGAAATCACATGTCACAGTCGTGAATGTTGGTGCGTTGCTCCGAGTGCTTCAGTTTGTGTTGGTGTTCCTGCTGTTGTCTGTGATACAGACTCTCACGCGAATAACAAAACAAATCAGCGCCACCCTCTGCTCCTGAGACACCTGAGGTCAGGTGTAACCACCTGACGTTCACACAACAACTCTCTGTGTCCCCTGTGTGTGTGTGTGTGTGTGTGTGTGTGTGTGTGTGTGAGGTTTTAGCCATATCCTTGTATTGTTTTTTGACTTCATATTTCCTTTAGCTGTAGGCACTCAGTGGAGGTAATGTGATGCAGGCAGCTCATGCATGGTGCCATGGTCATATTACATCACACTGCATCCTGTGTGCTTTCCCCTGTCAGGGAAACGCCGAGCTCTGCCTCTACATCTGGTGTGAAAACATGTTGAATGAGAGGACCATTTCAGCCGATCGTGCAATGTACCATCTACCAGACAGGAATGTCTTATTCAAAAGGAGAAGACAAAGCAAATAATGAGGAATAAACAGATGAGTATTTAAAAAAAAAAAGCAAACCAACATGTTTTTATCACCTGGTCCATGAGCCGTCGAGGCAGAAACAGAAACGTGAAACTGCTCTGAGGTGCAGAAAGGTGCTGCATGTTTTTCAAGAAAATGCTGACTCCGGGGGAACACGGGTAACGCAAGAGAGAATCACCTGCTATAATGCTGCGTAGTACATATCCAGCTGGTGAGGTGCTGCCTGCCCTCCCCTGACATGGAGGTCATGGAGGCTGAGCTAGCTGTAGGGGACGGAGCATCTTCGTGGTATGGCCTCTAGATTTGTCTTCCACCGTTACACGTGTGTGGCATCGAGACATCGGCTTTCTTGTAGTCAATCTAGTCTGTCTGGTCTCCCTTTCTGAGCCTGGCTCATGTATTGAGCCGTGTGACTACCTATCCTAGCTGCATTGATACCTGACAGGAGCCATGTTAACGCAGAGGGAGGATTTTTCCAGTATTGTCTCCGGTTCCTCAGGTATGGAAAGCTTTGTTGTACTTCTTAGATAGCCTTTTCTCCAACACACCTTTCTGGCTAACTTCTCTTGACCTTTGCCTGTTTTTCTTTTGTAGCCGAGCATTGCTGAGGCGTATATCAGCCTGTTGGTAGGACAGTAGGACCACCTGCTGCATTCACATCCTCTAGCAGACTTTCACTTAGCCGTGGTTGTTCGGCACCGGAGGTTGCAGGTTTCCAGCTTTCTAATGATCTTCAGTCTCGGGTCAGCTGCCCTCCTGTTATCTGTGTCGGGCCTTGTTGTTATTGGGGCTTGGTACCCAATCTCAGAGTGTGGGGATGGAGATATATGGCATGGCAATGTTAGCATTATCTCAAAGCCTCAGAAGGGAGAGAAACATAAAACATCTGCTGTGAAAAACTCTTTCTGTTAATTCAAGTAAACTGCCTTTTTATTCCAATCCATCATGAATAAAACCACAGAGACCTGACATTTTCTTGATTAATCACCAAAGAGGAAAAAAACACCTAGTCAGTATTTTGCACTTCCATTTCATAATTAACCCCACCGTCTGCTGGAAGAGTCAAGACATTTCCCAGAAACTGGCCTTCGACGGTGAGTTCATACGCTGGCATGAAACCAGCTCTTTTACAGCAAACACTGTACATACAGATGTCATAACATCTGCGGCAGGTTACTGGCACTGACGATTTACCAGCTAGTGAGGCTTGTGTGTTGAAATAACTTGGCCCGTGCAGTCCCTCCTGCAGTGTCTGTGTTCAGAGAGGTGAACATCAACAGTTTGACAGAAACACTCTCTGGCTCTGCTTCTCAGGAAACAGAAACACAGCAGCACAGTGGAGTAAATGGTCTCTGTGATCGACTACCGCAGGAGCAGATTCACTTTCACTTCGAAAGTAATGTTTTCATCACATCTTGTTTTTTACCCAGAAACGAAATTTGATTTACTGTAAATTGTGGGTGTGTTGCCTGGAGCGTGAGCTTCTGCTTTCTGTGGTTGAGGTTTTATGAATGGCATCACAGTTTTGCTTAAATTCACACACAGACTTATTTTTGTGTCGCCCCTTGATATTGTGAGAGCAGCAGAAGGATTCATTTCTAAATAGTAAATAGTTTTATTAGTGTATTTTGATTGTACTCAAAACCCACTTCCACTTCTGCTTCTTCCTCGCTTTCATGCCTCCCATCTTCTGTCTTGCCTTTGATATATCTGACGTATTGCACCTGTTAGTGCCAGATTTCACCCTAAAAATCCCCCAGAAGTCTTAATTTAAGTCACAAAAAGCAGTATCAAGTTATGTTGGTGGTTTGGGTTTTATCAGGCGATACCTCACTGCCTCCGCTCTGATAAAGTGGAGATTAATGGAATTTCCTTTGTGGTGCAGAAAGTACAGAAAAATGACATTTGCAAAATTCAACAGAAACGTGTCTTTCCAGAAGAATGTCCCTTTGATCAACACAGGTGTATTATGGGTCTGCTGTCTTTGTATGTACTTGTTATTATCTTATGTGCTCTGTGAGTGATATGTCAGTTCTCTTGTACAGTATTTTTATTCTCTATTGTTGTTGATGTGATGCACTTTGTAACCCGGCTTTATAAAAAGTCAACCACTTGCCAGAATAAATGTTGGCAAAGTACATTTCATTACATTACATTTCATTTTCAAATTTTACGTTTCTTTGTGTTGTAAAGTTAACTGCTAACATTTCATCCTGGAACAGTGCTATATAAATAAAGTGTATTTCATCAAAAGTTTATTGAAACTCTTTCATACATAGGAATTGTTTTGTCTCTTTTTCGGCACATAAATCCCCTCTAAGTACGAGTGTGGGGAAGGTGGAGAGTCTGTAACCATAACTGTACACAAAAACTAGAAAAACAACAATTAAACTCAATTACTAGTGAAAATCAATGTATTATTAATGATCCAGTGGTTGAACAGAGTACACCGGCCCTTTGCCTCCTGACATGACAGTCAGCTCATTCATACGGTGTCTTTCCTGAATATCATACGACACCTGTCGTAAAAATGTTGATCTGATACGCATGAAACATGCAAATTTTATGTGTCTGTGGTTTGCAGAAATGGACCATGGCCACATTTTTTTTTTTGTGGTGACTGGAGCATTTGTTTACGTTAGCCATGGAGTGGCTGCAGTATTTATGAAAAGTCAAGTGATATATTGTGTGTAACAGACCGCCTTTGTGTTAATCTAGAAGGCGTACACAAACATAACTAGTCTGTCCAAAACTATCTGTGAGGACAAATACCGTGAGCTGCGGATGAGAAAATATCAGTTATTTGGGTGAAATGGCCCTTAAGTGATGGTCAGTAAACACAGGATGACACAAGCCAGGCACCGCAGACGTAGGTACTGCGTGTAATAGATTTTTTAAACGTCCAGTGTGATCATGCGTCGGCGCAGACTTTGTGGCTCTGCCAGCAACACACAACAAGGAGCCAGGCAGTCTAATCAGAGCAGGAACAGAGCAGTCAGATTGTGTTTTGGAGATTAGGGGAAGAGATGAGAGGAGCAGCACGACTGGGCCGCAGCGTGAAGCAACGCTGGAACGGCATCAAGGTCCTTTTGTCAAGAGCCCACAATCACAACAGAGCTGCTGGGGGAATACTGTGTGGCCGTGGACGCACACACACACACACACACACACACACACACACACACACACACACTGGGAAACGTTAACATTCCCAACGCACACACACTGAGTCACACAAACGCACATTCCCAAACATTTACGCACAAACAATTTCAAGTCCAACCGCTGCCTCTAATAGGCCACTTCCTCTCTCTCTCTCTGGCTCTCAGGCTGTTATCAACATTTCTGTGGGTGTGTCCGAACAGAGTGTATCTATGGAGGGACATCACAGGAGGAGATACGCTGTCTCCATGTTCACAGTATCAGCGCTCACAGAACATCACACTCAGTACCGAGAGGAGAAGATGTTTCTGTCAGCAACGTTCTGGTTAGTGTAACACAATGCTGCTTGTTTGGAGTTTCACAATGGTGCACTCACTGTGAAACCGTTTCGAGTGATGTGACTGATGTTACTACTACTGGTCGGGAGCAGTAACGTCCTGAGTGAGATGAAGGGCCCAGACGCAGCAAGCTGTCTAAGAACTAGTGGCCACAAAAGCAGACTGTGCAGAAAAGTCTGCACCTGAACACACCATAAATACTACATCTTTATTTGTCATTCAAAAAGGGAAACTGAGGATATACAAGCAGTGGAAGGAACTGCATCAAAAGGGGCTTTCCTTTTCCATTTTCATCCGTTAAGGTGTGCCAGGGCCCTTTGATGTGCTGGTGGATTTTGTTAGCTTTGGACAGAGCCAGCTGTCATACTTCCAGTCTTTATGCTAAGCTACGCTAACCATCCGCGATGCATTCACTAATAGTATTCTTAAACCTCCTGTAAACAAGGTCCTGAAAAATGAAGTAGCACAGATTAGCTACTGAAGCTAAATTAAATTCAAAGTGTTTTTATCAAAAGCTGGTGCTGATCTATATTTTTCTTATTGTCAAAATATCAAATGAAAATACCAAAACCAACGTGTCTGTTCATCTCTCAGTACTTTCTGACTTCCCTATCCTATCACTGACTCTCTTTAATTTTTAGCAAGTATTACTGACACAAGAGTAAATGAGTAATAAGCTGTATCAGTCTTTGGATACGCAGACATTACTTCTCAGTAGCAGCAGTTCATTGCTGTTTTTTTGTCACTACACTTAGTCTTTAAGCATTTGCTTAAACACAAGGAAGAATTTTTATTACACGGTTATTATTAGCGCTGATTTATGAGTAAATATCCCTAAAAGTCACCACCGTGACCCTTCACATGGCCTGGTTTGGAGGAAGGGGAAAGAAAAGTATAAACACTGTGCACACTTTTGAACTTCTGCTGCACTCGATCTGTCGGTGCATCGGCGAGGGCCATCCGAGGACGGAGGCAAATTCAAGATTTATAAACAAAAGCTGTGCAGAGCGAACATTCCTGTGAAATATGGAGAGGAGAAAAGTATGGGGCTGAGAGGATAGACCGCACTGCTGCCTGAAACGTTTGTATCTGACCCCCGCTTGTTTGGACGAGCTACTGTGATGCCTATAAATGGGAAGAGGAATCAGTCGCTTTCTTCTCTGGAAAGGCCAAGCAGAGCCTCCCTCCCTCTCTGTCTCTCTCTACAGACCAACCACAGTGACAGAGAAGCCTTTGTCTCTCTCTTTCATTTGTTTAAGATGGCTGCTAATCAGATTTAAAACTGATTATTGTGTCAGTAAACACATTCATATCTCAAACTGAACCAAATCGTCCGAATAAATGTTTCTCTCTGGTCTCAACGCTGTGCTTATGCTCTGGTCAGGTTTAGGCGCAATGACCGCTTGGTTAAGGTCAGAAAAACATCATGGTGTGGCCAGAAATATCAGTTTTGGTTGCCATGAAAACATCTGGAGATGGTCTGCCTTCCTCTGACAAACACCAAGTTCTGGTCGCCACCAAAAAGGCTGGAAATGTCCCCACAGACTCAGACTGCGGTTGCCCGCTTGTAATAACGCTACTTCTGTCCCCTCCACCTCCTGATGCTAATAAGCGTTTAATGCGTACATGATACGCCACGTCTGGACGTATCTGTGGTTTGCAGAAACGTTAACTGTTCACATTATATCCTGGTGATTGGGCTGGTTTAAGCACTAACACTACTTTGTTAGGAAAAGATCAAGTGTCGGTAGGTCTCCTTAAAATGATCAAATGTTGAAACGCAGTCTCGAGCAGTGGTCACTGGCTTGGCAGCCTTCTCGACTGTAACTCCACCACCATCTACCCGAGAACAAGTTTGCAAAAGAAAGTTAATGTTCATTTACAATAATACCAAAATTAACCCAAAAAACTATGGGAGTCTGGAGGCCAGGCCAAAATGAACAAAAAGATGGAGGAAGTCCGGGCCAGCCACGCAGAACCTCCCTCCTTAAACTGAGAAAAGACTACATCAACTAAACTAACAGACACAAAGACAGAACCACCAGACCTCCATCCTCATGAGAAAACAAAACACCAGCTGAGGACAAAGACAGAGATGATCTAAAAACGGTCAGGAGTGTTTGGTCTGTGGAAGAAGTCAGAGCTCCTTCTCCTCCACCCTCCTTTAAATATGGGGCGGGGCTAATTGCCTGATGAGCAGCACCTGAGAGAAGAGGAGGAGAGCTGGAGGAGAACAGGAGGAGAACGGGGAGCATGAAACACGGTAAAAACTTATTTCAAAATGTTTTAAATAATGCGTGGGGTTCATTTGGAAAAAAAGTTTTTTTTAAAGTGTTTAAAGCTGTTGGTGGCGTCATCACACATCACTGCCTGCTATAAGCACATCTCTGTGGTGACTCTGGTGAGGAACTGTTAGTTCGGTTGCTGTAAATGTAGTTTCACTGCAGACGATGTGACAGAGCATGCTGCACATGAACACACAGGAATGAAATAAATCAAGTGAAAACGCTACAGGACACACAAAGCCGAACTCCTCAAGGTCAGATGATAAATTGAGGTTGATCTCATCTTTAAAAGCCTCGTCAGACCTGCAGCGCCGTCCGTCAGACTTTCAACAGTGATCAGATCATTTCACCTCACCGTGAGTTCAAGAGCTGAAAATAAAAACCACAAGCACATACGTCTGCTGAAAGCTGACCGACATGAAGTAAGCGCTATGACTGCCGAAGAAGCTGCTGACTTTCACACGCTGACAAACGGGACACACTGTCTGCTGAGCACTATAGGTCGGGGGTTTCTTTGCATTGGACACAATGGAAACCTGTAAATGTAGGTTAAAGAAACACCAAAACCACAAACAGGAAATGAAGAAACTGTTGCAGCTTGCAGCTACAGTGTGTTCCTAGTGTTTCCAAACTGACTCTGTATTGTTTCACCTGAGCGACTGCATCTCTGTTCAAGTGCGCTGTGTAATAGTATAATTTTAAAGTACTTTTAACTTGAATGTTTCAATTTTCTGCTACTTTCAGCTTCAGCTTCACCACATTTTAGAGGCAAATGTTGCACTTTTTGTTCCTCTACATTTATTTGGTACCTTTAATTACTAGTTATTTAAGTTAGAAGTAAATTAAATTCAAGGGAATTTCAAGTATTGAGTATTGTTAATGATTTATACTTATCAAAAGTGTTGGATCTGTTCCAGCAGGTTTGCCTCAGCTGTTGGCTGCAACACGGCTGCAACGTGATCCTTTGGGGCAACGCCGGCCGTTAAAGTTACGTCCACTTAAAGTGATTGTTTGTGCCTCTCACAGGCCGGGGTGTTACTCAAAGTGTCTGTGACAGATAACAGAAATGATTCCTACTGAGACAGACCTTCTTGTAAAAGAGTAAGATCCTTGTGTAACCAGAAACACAAGTCCCGTTTTAAGGAGACACCCTCGCTCTGAAATCTTGCAGGGTGAGTTTTTTATAGTTGTTGCCTCATCTGGATTGTCAAGATCAGTTAATTAGCCAGCCGTGACTTTGGAAATAGATTCTCGCTGGCAGTTCCTTAAGGTGAACTCCAACCTCCTCTCTCCATCTCTGACTTCAGGTTTCCACCGTCGTCCTCCTGCTGCATCTCACCTCTCACGAGATTTCAGAGCGAGACCTCTCCTTGAATGAGCCTTGTTTTTCTGAGCTTTAATCGTTAACACGAATCTCTGAATCATTTCCTAAATGTTATGAGACGTTTAGATAAACAACCTCAGCCCGTCAGTGGCAAAAACAAGCTCTTTTAGTGGACGTAACTCTGACAGTCAGAGTCTGTGGCGATCTAAAGAACCGATCTGAAAGCTTTTCGTGAGTATGAATCATTTACACGCGAAATTATGTAAATACAGGGCCCAGGTTGTGAAAATACCAGAATTCCCCTTTTAATTTTTTCATTGGCAATCAGATAAAACGAAAAAATCTGAACAGAGAGTGACGATGGCTGAAAACACTTTCACTACTTTCCCTCTTTCAGTGAGGAGCTCTGCTGCTAAAAGCTTCTGATTCAGTGATGAAGTATAAATTATCACTTGTAGAAGAAAAATGTAGCTCCAATCAAGTCTGATGAAACATTGAACTTGAAAGCTGCCTGTGTGTTTAGGACAGGAAACAGAAATGTAATCTACAGCGTACATTTTTTAAGTATTTGAGGGAGGCTGATTGCATCGGGCATCTATTTATAGTGTTGTTATCTGCGATGATAAATTCATTCCAGGAATTCTCTGTGGGACGAAGTGTTTGCAGATCCTGCTCTATCTGCATCCATCTCTTCTATATGTTCGAAGGCTGTTTCCCACATTTCCCAGAATGCCTTTCGCCCGCCCTCAGAGAGCCAATATCACCCCGCTGGAATTTCAGTTGGTTACACATGAATGAGTGATAATGACACAAAAGCAGAAAATCTCGTAGCTGCAGTGCATTCTGGTCCGCTGAGGTCACCGTAACTGCAGCACAACTTCTCACCCTGATTCAACAAAGCTCAGTGGCATCGTTACTGCCTGCCAGGAAACAGGAAAAACACTTGAGCAACTGATTTAGTGTTAAAATTGCAGCAGTGAAACAGTAACAGTGTGAAAGAACTTTCTGTCTTTAACTGCATGACTGAAGATGAATGATGGTCACTTCCTCTACAGAAGGTCAGGCAGGTGAGACGTGTCGCAGGTTTAACAGACCACATGCACCTTTTTTATTTAGTATCAGTAAAGTGATATTATTGTCTGATCCTGAGTGAGATGTTCGGCACATATATGAACAAATCTTTCAACATCAAGAGGATCAACTGTGAACAGTCATGTGCCACAAATGGACTTTCATATTGTTTTTTGGAGGCATTTCAGACATGTTTTTGGACACATACAGGACATTTTTGCACATTTTGTGGTTGTTAGTTCTTGTAAATATGTTTGTCATTAGCTCCAAGAAATTATCTATTAAAAATGACTATTTCTGGACATACTGAAATGCACATTTTAGCCATTTTGGAGAGGTTTGGCTCACAAAAAGATGTTTATACTGTAGATATACTGTTTAATGCCTTGGTATAATACGGTAGATCATAAGTTTGGAAACCATAAGACTTAAAATTCAAGTATGATTTATATTTTAGCAGGTTCACTGTAAAAAAAAAAAAGTGTATTTACTGTAATATAATTTTATGACGTAATATACGACGTGGCCACAACTCGGAAACATTTCAGCTTTACGTGACGTCAGAGAAGCAGTTTAATGTATGTTAAAGAGCTTCTGCACCACCTGAAACGTCACATTGAATTATTTATTTCTTGTCAGGGAATTTAAAAAAGCGAGTAGAGAACAACAGCTTCATTTAACTTTACATATCATTGCATGTCATTACTTTTTTTAGGGCGGCTGCCATGTTTTTCCTGAGCTTATATTCAGCCTGCAATCAGCCTCACAGTCAAAGCCCAGTCTGTGTAACAGAAGTGGTTTGAGGAACTTAATGAGTGGGGCTTGTTGACAGGAGGGTGGAGTGTCCCTCTCAAAAAACAAACAGGTTGTGAAGAGCTGCTGTGAAGTGGGAGGTGAGCCGACACTCTGCTCCCCGAGGCCTCTCCACGCCAGTGTTTGTCCCCGTGGAGGACAAAATGTGTCCGTCTGCGCCCACGTGGTTTCATGAGTGCAGGTACTTCATAAGTGCTCCTACTTACGTTTCTGCGTAGTCAAGTGAACTTGTCATTGTGTGTGTGTGACATGAGGTCAGATGGGGTGAGGTTAGGGGGATTTCCTCCTCATCACTGGCATCTTTCCGTGACAGTCGTGGTCGTGCTGCTTCTGTGTGAAAGCGTTGTGGCTGCGAGGGTCCTGACAGGAAAATGATCCTTTCAGTTTGACCTCCAGAGCCCCGGTAAAATCAGATGTTTGAATGTACTGCGAGTATGGAGTCGGCTTATCTGCTCACAACAAGTTAATTCTCATTTCTGCCTCTTCCGAGGAAAGATAATGAATTTCTGTTGAAAACTGAAATCACGTCCATAACCACGAAAGATAACCGAGGCAGTCCAAGTGATGTTTATGAAAGTACTTTATCTTTTTGCAGAATAAATCCATGAGACAATTAACAGTAAAGAGTAAACCCGGTTTAGTAATATCTTACTTTCACTTTTGATGCTGATATTGTGTCTTAAGAATCACAGACGTCTTGAAAAGTCGTGTCCTTCTGTTTTACGTTGGAATTCATAAAAACCCTAGAGATTATACAGCGAAAAGCTGATTTCAACCACTTTATGCATCTGATGAATCAAATTAAGCCAAGAACACTCTTATATGTCAAACATGGACTGGTGTACACGTACAAAGACTTGTCCACATAACTCTTTATCGTATGATGTTGCACAAATCACATATGAACCACATCAAAGAGTGAATAATCAGCATCAGTGTAAAGAATGGAAACATGGCTTCTAGACCAGAAAAACTACAAAGATATAGAAAAAGTATGAAAGTATGAAAAGCTTTTCATACATGAGCAGTGACTTTGTATGCACAAACACCTTAATGGACTCGAACACGCAGTAATTTGACTCCAACATCGACCATAAATATCATCATCATCATCATCATCTGCTTATCCGGGGTCGGGCTCAGACAGGTGCTCCAGACATCCTCTCCAGCTCCTCCTGAGGGGATCCAGAGGCGTTCCCCGGCCTAGATGAGATACAGTATGTGAGGTTCTGGGTTTTCCCTCGGGATCTCCTTCCAGTTGGATGTGGCTGGAAAACCTCCAAAGGGAGGCGCCGAGGAGGCATCCTGATCAAGAATACAATACTGCTGACTTCGCCCCGAACCGCCTGTCAGTCTCATGCTACACTTTCCCATCACTCGTGAACAACACCCAGAGATACTTAAACTCCTTGGCTTGGGGCAGGAGCACACGCCCCAACCAAGTAGAGAGACTTACGCTCTCTCTTTGATAACGCTAGATAAGCTGTAAGGAGCTTCATCGATTTAAAACGTTATTTTAAAAGAAATGTTTTGTAGGCTACAAAGCTTCACCTGACTTTCCATCAGCATGAGGGTGAGGAGATAATGACTGAATTTTCATTTTTGGGAGAACTGTTCCTTTAGGTATGCTGTTGCTGTGTGATCTTGTGGATGCCCTACAAACAGTCACAACAGCAGGCAGAACAAAACAAAACCAGCTGAAGGAAATTTTAATGTGCAGAGTGTTTCAGAATGAAATTCACAAAGGCGTCAGATATTTGGTGGTGTAGTAAAACCGCCGTTTCTCCCACAAACAGCAGAGCAGAGCTGCGGCTTGGTGCAGTCGCTCTGCTCCGTGTGGCGGAGGACGGCCGCGCCAGGCTTGTGATGACTGTTTACTCAGCCCCACTCTGACTGAACACTGCCACCATTCATCCCACGCCAACACACTGAGGAGCCCGGAGGAAAAACTGGACACACACATACAGCAGACGTACAGAAACACTACACAATGTCAGAAATCGGTGCGGTTCACTGTACACGGGGGTGTCGTGTATGTGTTTGATGCACAGTGGAAGTTTATTGTACATAAATCAAGTGTTTCTTGAGATTTAAGTAACTGACCTGAGTCACAAACCCTCCAATAGGGTGGTGGGTGCCCAATGCATGCTGGGATATACTCAGTCCTCTCATTGCCATTCAGCCTCAACAGGTTTATTTTCACTCTGACACTCTCTCTCGCTCTCTCTCTCACTCTTATTCACACTCACACACACACACACACACACACACACGCACACACGAGTCTGTGGGAGGATGTGGTGGACAACTGTTGTGCACTTTGAGATCAAGATGTTCTGAGAACTGCAGGTACGTTACAAAGTAGAGAAAAAAACAGAAATTCCAGAAAACCTCAACTGTAACCATAAAATGTGATATTTGTGATATTACATTATTCATCTACACTGTAAAACCTCATTATACAATTTAGTGAACTTTCTAGTTTAGATGTGTAGACCAGCTCAAGTTTTCTAACTTGAAGTGTCTTGACTGAGCAGGATGGATGTAGCTACTCTACAGAGCTCAATCAACTAATTAAAAGTTTCTGAAGAAACACAGTTAGCATGTTGGCAGACTTCCCAGCATGCACTGTTTGAGGGTTTAAACTCTCCTGAGGCCTTTTCCCTTTAATAGTTTGAAGACAACATAAAGGATGGAAACTTGCTGTTTGTTCTACTGATGCTGACACTAAATATCTCCAATAGGATCAGCTGGAGCAGGTCGTTGTGTGGGATGAAGAATTATTCTATAAACTGGGAAAATGTAAAAGGAAATCAAGTTTATTTGTGTTATTTGTCAGTGTGACTGAGCAGTTGTTGATTCAACTTAATGTTGTAAGTTTATCAAACACGTTTTCCCAAGTTCAGATAACTTAAAACTGTGTTTCACAAACTTAAGAGAAGATTTTAAACTAATAATTCAACCTTAGTAAAGTCGACTCAAATATTTAAGGCAGCAACTGAACTTAAATTCTTAGATTGAAACAGCCCAAAGTTATCTACGGCCTGAAAACTGTAGATTTGTGATCACAGTGATGAATGAAGGTTTCATGCACATTAAACGCACACACACACAAAATGATGTCATGTTTTACAAAAAGTACAACAGCTCCACCGTGAGGACAAATGTATGAACTGCAACACTGTTGCTGCCTTGAACTGATCAGTGGTGACATCCAGTGTCATTATTCTACGGGACTATGGAGTTATTCTGTAGACTAAAATACTGATAAGTGTATGATTTTATTTATTGACTGATATATTTCTCTTGAATAAGCTTGATTAATAAATTAAGGATTACAAAATTAAAATGGAAAGAAAAGAAAAACTTTATAACAAACTCAATAAAGACATTTTCATAAAAGACAAAAAAGTAGGAAACCTGTACCACCTTGATTACAACAATGTTTACATTTATCTCATTACATTATATACATACACATATATACACACATATTTACTAGACGTATACATTAACTCATTAATTAGTTTTAGTTTGTGTCCTGTATATGTGAACAACTTTTTGTATCCTACATAAATAAACAAATAATATTTTGCTATGTTCAAATATATTATATCTTTAACTAACCAATTTTCTTGAACTCATATACACATATATCAACTCTTTTATATATTATATCCATTTTATCTTTCTTTGTTGCACTATGAGTCTAAAAAATTGGGATTTTGATGTTTTCAACGAAGACATGAACACAAATAGTTTCATTCTCCTGAGGTGCTGGATCACAGTGATGTAAGTAAAGAAACACTGGGATGCTTAAAAGATCAACCAAAATATACATATATATGTTGAAAATAATACTGTGCTCCTGAGTTATTGTAAACCATTCATTATGTGATGATATGTTGCTTTAATGACACAGCTCTCTCTCTCTCTGTGTCCCCTGCTGTCTCAGGCTCTTAGGTAGATGGACAGGAGATGAGATGGAGGGAGACAGGAGACAGATGGGGAGAGGTGTCGCAGCTCGAGCTGAAGACTTGCACACTTGTAATGACAGTGGTGATAAACCTCAGTAAACAGATTAACACAGTCGGCCCTGGTGTGTCTCCTCCCTCTACAGCCTCATCTGTCAAATCCCAAAAACCCCACAGCTGAGCCGAGGCCAGGCTTCACTTCACTTGATGGCAAAGGTTTGGGAGCTTTCGAAGTGTGCTACTGGACCAGAAGGTCACCAGTGCAAGTGGACACTGACGGGTCATCACTATGATATTCTGACCGGACCCGACTGTTTGTGAACGACCTGTGTTTGCAGACGACGGCCACCCTTGCTTGTGAACGACTGAGCCTTGTGAGGACGCCCCTTTCATACCCAGTCATGATGCTATCACCTGTTACCAGTGAACCTGTTTACCTGTGGAATAATCCAAACAGGTGTTTTTGGAGCTTTCTTCAACTTTCCCAGTCTTTTGTTGCTCCTGTCCCAACTAGTTTGACACATGTTGCTGGCTTCAAATTCAGAATAATCATATATTTACAAAAACATATTGTCTTTTTATTGTTTTTAAATTAAGTATATGTCAAAAATGATTAGCAAATCAAGCTAAAATAATCATTTGCCGACTTTAAAGCAGATTTATACATAAACTTTATGTGTTTATTCAATTATTACAGATAAAGTTGAGGTGAACTTGATGTGTTTAGTAGTATACATACAATACATGAACATTATTCATAAAAGTAAAACACTTTATTTTGTCTCTTGTACTAAATCACACATGTAGCTATTTCATTTATACACATTGACTCAAGATGATCTAAAAAAAAAATTGCATTAAATGAGACCCTTAACACTGAACTTGTGTAGTAAAATTAGATGGAAAATGTACATGTAATTAAAATATTTAAAGGATACATCCACCCAAAATCATTATCCCTTCACCCTCATGCTGATAGAAAGTCAGGTGAAGTTTCATAGCCCACAAAACATTTCTGGAGCTTCACAGCAAAACAGTGAAGCAGCATTCTCCTAAACTACAGAAGTAGATGGGGACTTGGTTAAAAATGTAACAATAAGACAATATTTACAGCCTACATGCACGGTTGAGCTTGTGCACCCACTTCAAACAGGGTGCATGCTAACTTTTTTTACCTCGACTGACACAGTGAAGATTTCAGCTTAAAAAATGGATTTAACATATTTTTTTCCAAAACAACTTTCAACTTTACATCGGCATAGAGGGAGAGCGGACAATGACTGAATTTTTAATTTTGGCAGCATTTTACAGCAGAACAACAAAATGGAGCTGAGGTTGTAGGTTTGACTCCTCCAAAGTCTGAAGAATAGAATGTAAAAGCATTTTATTATCTACCGTTTTAGTTATTGACATTAAAAATACATTTCAGGCATCAGTCCTGTGAAGAACTACAAAGTTATATATTTTTGTCGCTCTGCACAAGACTCCTAAAGGTGTGCAGTCACTGACAGGGTTTAAAGTTAGAGTGGTATGCTTTTTGTATAATACAGAGCTGGACATACAAGAGTCATTGTACATCAAATTTAATATTTATTGTGCTCTGTAGTGTTTGTGTTTACCTGCCCAGGTGCTGCAGAAACTAGTGTCTGGTACATCTCTGCTCTTTACCTGAGATAAATGTTTCTGTACATCATCAGTGACAAGAATCAAATGAAATACAAATGTAGGGAGAGCATTCATAGATGCATTAAGAAACATATGTTGCCTAACCCGAACTACTGTGTGAAACATCCAAATATCATCTGAGAAAATGCTGATAGCTGTAAGTTTATCTGTGCCAGACATTTCATATAATTCATTAGTTTCCAATAAAACTCTGCAGATATTCATATGACGTCTTGTTTAATGTAATTAACCATCGTTGTGTCCTTTAACTTGTTCACCTTCACTCCTGCAGACCAAACTGTGACAGGTGCAGGAGGCGGTATACCAGCACTGTGCTGTATTTAAGAAAGTTAATCTGTAAATCAGATTGAGGGCGTCCACACAGACACCTATCTGACTTTGAATCATGTCTTCAAGTGAAAAAGCCACCGGACCATATGGACCATCTGGCTGATGGCTGTAAAATCACGACCTCCTCCTGATGATAAGAGGATAAAGCTTTCAGTCTTTGTGTGCGTGTGCGTGTGTGTGTCAGTAAAGTTTGTGCTAATCTTCGCTGGTGTCCTGCTCTGACTTACCCGTCCTATCTGCTCAGCAGGTCAGTGTGCAGAGAGGACAAATCTGCTTCGGACGGGTCGACGAGTGTCTGCTTTTTTGGAGAATAAGAAGGACGAGCAGCGATGTATCGATCAGTCTCTCTGGAAAACAAGGAATTAATGGCTCTGTACGGAGAAGAAAGAGACCATTACTTTGTCAGAGATGAGGACAGTACCAGCGAGGTGAGGCTTCAGAGAGTTAAAGATTTAAAGATAGTAAACTATATAAAACACTGCTTAAGTCTTAAGGTATCTGACAATTAATGTACCAAAAGTAAATTATAGGCTACATATTTGTACATGTTTGTAGACCAACTGGTTAACTGGTTTATCTGATATTCAGCTTTTTATATGATTTTCAGAATCAGTGTTTCTTTTTTGTATTTTGTTTAATACATTGATTTAAACGTGTACTACTACAGCTCTGATGCAGCATGTAATCTTTAAAGTAACTAGTAACTGAAGTTATCAAATGAATGCAGTGAATTAAAAAGTACAATATTTGCCTCCAAAATGTGGTGGAGTGGAAGTATAAAGTAGCAGGAAATGGAAATACTTAAGTAAAGTACTCTGACCACAAAAACTACAGTAAGAAACAGTACTTGAGTAAATGTATTTAGTTACACTCCATCACTGCTGCAGACTACGGGAGGTCACTGATCACTTTCTTTGTTACTTGCTTGTAGTAAGTAAACAATCTGCAGATGGACGAAGTTAAAATAGTTGAAAAACAAGTGTCCTAAATCTCACTGATGTTACTTTCTTGGTGTCTCAAGTGTAATAAAATATAATGTTGAGAAATTAGACAAATATACACAATAAGATTTTGAGTTTTTACAGTGTTTGAACTAATAATCCAAGCAAGTGAGACTTCTTACTAATCCTTCAGTCTTGTATGTTATTAAAAACTAACTGTTTCATGCAAAGTAGGATCATTTAATATATAAGTGTGCAGCAACATATTTACATAAATCCAAACTGTTCAGTTTTTAATATGATAAATAAATAAAAAACAATAAAAAACAAATAAATAAATAACATTAAATAAAAAACATTTCTTATCCAGACACAACACACACCTCTGTCATTTGACCCATTTATTCAAAAAACAGATTTAAATCAACAGATTTTTATGTCACAATGTGTTTTAAACATACACATACCTATTTTAATGAAGACGGGAACCCCCCACGAGTTGATTCATTCTGCCAATCTAGGTCGTTAATCTCGATCTTTCAAGAAATGTAACAGTGATTATGTGAAATAGACGCCTGCAGAACAATCTGAGGCGGGTGTTGGTGCAGAAACCACAACCAATATTGTGTCCCGTTAGAGTAATTATGTTTTTTTGAGCTGAAAAACACCACCAAAAAAACTTCCTTTATGACTCCTTCATTCTTTTACCACAGTGTTTTCAGAAAAGTTAATATTCAATAAGCTGACTCCAAAAAGAAAAGTGTTTATCGTTTATTATGTTGATAAAGCTGCAAAGACTAAGCAATCATTTCCATTTAGGAAAGTGAATCTTTGGGTTTTGGGCTGTTGGTTGAACAAAAGAAACAATCTGAAGAAGTCCGTTTTGGTTCTGGGTAATCACGATGAGCATTTGTCATGTTTTTTTGACATTTTCTAGGATGGTCAGGATTCAGGACAGTGTTTGAACTAATAATCCAAGCAAGTCAGTTACTGTTTCATACAAAGTAGGATCATTTAATATATAAGTGTGCAGCAATATATTTACATGAATCCAAACTGTTCAGTTTTTAACATGATGAATGGTTAAATAAAAAACATTTCTTATCCAGACACAACACACACCTCTGTCATTTGACTCATTTATTCAAAAAACAGATTTAAATCAACAGATCTTTATGTCACAATGTATTTTAAACATGCACATACTTATTTTAATGAAGGTGGAAACGCCCCACGAGTTGATTCAGTTGGCCCACATCCTTACTTGAGGTGGTTAACTGAGATCTTTTGGGAAATGTAGAAGTGATATGGTGAAATAGATGCCAGCAGATCATTCTGAGGCTGGTGTTGGTGCAGAAACCACAACCATTATTATGAGTAAAAAAACACCACCTCCATACTCCCTTTATGACTCCTTCATTCTTTCACCACAGCGTTTTCAGAAAAGTTTATATGCAATAAGCTGACAATGAAAAGAAACGTGTTTATCGTTTATTATGTTGATAAAGCTGCAAAGACTAAGCAGTCAACTGACTCTGACATTTGTTGACATCAGCGTCTTGAATGTAAGGATTTGCTGCTTTCCTTTTCCATTTAGGAAAGTGAATCTTTGGGTTTTGGGCTGTTGGTTGAACAAAAGAAACAATCTGAAGAAGTCCGTTTTGGTTCTGGGTAATCACGATGAGCATTTGTCATATTTTTTTTTGACATTTTCTAGGATGACAATTAAAAATAATATTCAAAAAGAATCAGTCGCAACTAATGAAAATCATTCTTAGTTGCAGCCCTACATGTTGATGAAACTGGATGCATCCACCGCATGTTTACAACCTCCAACCTTTTCAGGACTATGATCTGGACTCGGAGTGCAGCGAGGAGGGTAAAGGTGGCAGGAGCGTTCGCAGCTCTCTGTCCATGGAGATCTACGGCTTGCAGAGGGAGCAGCACGTTTACTTCTCCAACCAGGAGTACTACAGGAGGCTGGAGGAGCTGAAGAGCACCCACCTGAGGAACATGGCCGAGCTGGAGAGGATGTACATCAGCCAGGGCGGAGAGAGGCGCGGAGAGGAGGACGACGGAGGCCTGGGGAGAGGAGAGAGCAGAGAGGCCAGGCTGTCGATCAGGTTGGATATGATCTATTGATAAACAGGCAAAAGGTCCTGATGTTAGGACTTTCATATGAAGCTGCTTGACTGTTTGTATTTTTATAGCACCTTTGATATCAGAGTTTACAAAGTGTTTTGACAGACAAAGCAAAAGCAGGAATCTTGGGTTGACAAGATAAAGGAATAAACTCTTAACAGGCAAGACAAACAGAGAGAAGCCCAGACTGAAGAGAAGTAAAAGCAGGAAGGCAAAGCACAGCATGGCAGTACGAATAAATAAAAGTCAATAAAAAGGGAAAAATCACATAAAAGCAACAGAAATAAAGGGAATCAGATGAAAGACGCTAAGACAACGTCGCATAAGAGGAATTACAAGCAGATAATAAATGAAGACAGTAAAATGGATAGAAAGACTAAAATGAATTAAACAAGGATGACTTCACATAAAAGCTAGTCTGCAAAAGTGGGTTTTAAGACGTAATGTAGCCTCATCTCCTCAGGTAGGTTTGTTTCAAAGTCCAGGGCCCTGATGGCAAAAGCGCGATCACCTTTAAATTAAAGCCTCGACTCTGGAACCAAGAGATTCAACATTTTCTACTATGTAGCTCAGGGTAAGACCCAGACGAGCGTTAAAAGTGATCGGTAAAATATTAACATCAGTATTTACATCAATCAGCAGAAGTGATTCATACTGCAAAAATGCCACGTCGTGCGGAGTGCAGCTCTGTCGGTTGAAAATTGGTTGCGGTTGACTAATTCTTATCCTGCTGTGTGTTATATTCAAAACCCAAATCCATATCTCCTTTAATCTTGTGCATTGTCTCGAAACTACCCTGCCTCCAGATGAGTCATCAAAAGAACACCTTTTTCATTGTTTTTCCATTTTTATCCGTTGTGTTAATTTCCACTCATCCACTCAGTCATTTGTTTGGAGGGCCAGTCTTCAGTTTAATCGCACTTTGCATTAAATATGTTGTATAGTTTTAAAAGGTGCCATTTGTAAGAAAAGTTGGGAACTTTTCTCTGGCAAAAGCACCTTTAAAATGTCAAGACTGGTGTTTAGAATTAGCAATAATGTACAGTCAACATGTGCACCCAAACTTTTGTCCAGATCAGATATAATATTAAAGAAGTGGTGCTTTTCATGCAGCTGCTGAACAGCTGTTCAAACCGAAGTGGGCTAGATGCTCTGCAGATGTGTAATCACTTCCATTTAGTGGTTGTTTTGCCTCCTCCTCCCTAAATTATAAATCTCTGTGCGTTGCAGTAGTGGCCCCGCCAGGAAACTCCAGAGGATCAACTCCCAGGAGGAGCTGGACTTCCATGACACATCGAGTGGTTCTGACCAATCAGAGCTCTACGGAGCGGACAGCATGGGGGAACTGGAGGTGGACAATCCCAGAAGGACGGTCCATGACCGAACCTTTCGGAGGTTTGTGAAGTTGTAGCAGACACATTCTTGAATCTAAGATGAGGAAGCAGAGAGGACGTTATCTTGAGTTTCATGAGTTGAACTTCACTGTCACATTTCATTCATCTCTTTTTCCCCCAGAGACATCCTGCTGAGCCCAGAAGAAATGACAACACAGAAGCAGTTTCGATTCCAGCCCAAGGCCTACTATCCGAAACCGCAGGGAAGACTGTCCCGTCAAAGTGGGGTCAGGTTCAAGTCGACCTCCAAGGTCACCGTGCCCAAACCCTTTCAGATGATGCTGAGAGAGGAGCAGAGGAAGAAGCACAAGGTCCGGACGCGCTCGGAGATCGAGCTGGAGAACACTTTGCTGAGACGGGAGCTGGAGGAGCTCCAAGAGTGCCAGAAAAAATTCAGAGCATCACCAGCACCGGCGCACATACACCTGCCTCTCTACGAAGTCATCAGCCGTCGCTCCACTCAGCGACCCAACAGAAGCATCAGCAACAACAGTAAGCGTGACACCAAAAGAAGCCGGCCCTCTGCTGCCGCTTCACCACAGCCTTTCCATTTCCTGGAGAGAGAGAGGAGGAAGAGGGAGGCGAAGATTGTGGCCGAGCTGGGGACGCTTGGATCGAAAGAGGAACGACAGGCCTTCAAAGCCAGGCCCATGCCCAGCTCGGTGTACAGCACCAGACACAAAGCAGACACCAAGACCGCAAACCGCCGACCACGGTTTCTCTCCATAAGCACTCTGGAGAGGGAGGCCACGGAGGGCCAGAGTGATCCAAACTCCGACCTGGAGTCGGATGTGCTCAAGCCAGACACCTCCCCTGACTCCTGTAGACCTCAGCGATGTCCGTCGTCCAAGCCAGCGAAGAAGCAGATAGAGCTGTCGATCGAGATGGTGAAGGAGAGGGAGTGGTCCCGCTCCGACCCGCTCAAAGACAAGAGTGACTGCATCAGTGTGTGAGAGACGGTGTTCATGAATCAAAGAAAGACAGCAAAGGAGGAGGAAAACCATCAGCTCCACCTAAAGTCTTGTATATAAGTTTAATTCTGCGACACAGCGAGTCACAGCTTAGGGTAGAGTTACTCTTTAATTAACAGCAGTACACGGTTTAACACCGAAGGTTTAAGTCTCAGCCTTTATCTTCTGTAGCTCTTAAAAGTAAATGGAAAACGTACGCAGCTCTTTACTCACACTCACACAGCGACCGCATTCTTGTAAACAAAATGACATATTGTTTCTCACTAAAACATGTTGTGTGTGTCTTATTAAAGTTTTGAATTACTTCACCTAAAAACATTTGTAAAGGTCATTCTTGGAAGGATTTGAAACGATGATCCCACTTCTCCAGTTGGGAAGCTGCTCTTCCGACTTCGGTGTGTGGGAGCAACATGGCCGCCAAAAAGAAGTTGTTTTGCATTTTATCACTCAGAGTATTAAAGCAACACATTGACAGCTGTTTCCCACATTTGAGTGACAAGGGAGAGGAAGGAAAACAATACAAATTATGGTAAAAGTCTCTAACCATCAACCCAGAGTTTACTTTCGTCCGCCATGTTTCAGCGTCATATGGAGCAGTTAATCTTGCAGACATTAAATAAACCCTGATGAGCTTTCAAAGTGATGCTTTCACTGTCATCCACTTGCAGGGGGTTGCTCGCTGTCACGTACTGCAGCTTTGAACTGTATAGTCGGCAACTGGACATGTTTCAGTTTCTTGAAGGTGTCTCACCTCTCATCCAAGAGGCTTCTTCAGTTCTGACTAACTGGAGGGAAGCTGCAGACTTCTGATCTCAAAGTTGTTGACTTAACTGGGTTAGGTGCGTCATTGGGGTTAGGTGGGCCCAGATGTGAAAGGTAGTGAGCTATCTGTGGAGGGATTTGAGGACCGCATTGTATTTGGTGATAATGTGGTATGCCACTTCATCTGCTGAAAAATGGTCGTTTCAGTTTCAAGTAGATCGATTCTACATCTTCGAGAAACTGAAACAAGTCCAGTTCATCACTACGTGCACACTGCTCCTCATACTAAGCCCATCATTGTATGATTAGGACGAAGATAGATACAGTAGGATAAGAGCAGGTGCGTCCTAAAAGAGAGTGAGACTAAAGACTAAAGATAAGCAGCGTTTTTTTACACAAAGAAAGAAATATCTTTATGTAATACCTATGCCGAATGAGCAAGCAGACCTAAGATCTGCTAAGAATCTGCTGAAAACAGCATTTCACATAGCTCATACAGTTTCCTCTAACGTAAAGACTCTCAAAATTGAGCGTTTTTTAAAGGGAGTCTGGTGACACTTTACCCTTCCTCAAAAGAAGTATCCTATATTAGTTACTGTTTACTGGACTTGTCAAATCTCACGTTTGCCGTCAAAACGTTGTCCTATGCTTTAAAAAATGTCACACACACATGCACGCACGCATGCACGCACGCACACACACACACACACACACACACACACACACACACACACACACTTCTTGCAACAACCGTATAAAGAGATTTGAAAGACTTGTGGGCATTTTCATTGTCATTAACGAGAGAAGACAGTGCGTAATTCCTCTGGAAAACATGTCGGCCTATGCATCTATTTATATCATCAAAGTAATAAAAAGATACTCATCAGAAATTCATCAGTTCTGATTTAAATAATGGTTGTTGTAGCATTAGTGACACCTTCAGATTTTACTGCTTTCATCGGCTCCCACGTAACTCGGTCATGGACCATGTGATGAAGTGAAGGTGCTATCAGATTCTCCGTCTCTAATGCGGTTAACCACCACAACAAACTCATGAGAGCCAAGTGTCTCTGCACTGATAGTGACAGGAAGTTGCCTACGCAGGCGTGAGTGTTATTAGAAGAAAGCCGGGCCGTTTACTGTAAATGTGCAGGGCATCTTCAAGGTACCAGAGCTGGCAGTTGCAACGAGGGTGCGATGCTGAGAGGATGCTGCGTGTGACTGTCTTCTGTAAGTACTGAATAACTAACATATAGTCCGAAGCCTGCATGCTGTTGTTTCACTGACCTGCATTGTTTGATGCATTACAAGTTATCAACGTGGAGTGAGAATTGAATTCAGAAAGGAAGACCTAAATATAATCGTGACAAAACCTTGACAGACACACGACTATTAAAGTAAGACGAGCCGTTATTCATTCATTCATTCATTCATTCATACAATTAATAACTGGAAATGCAGATGTTATTTGCAGATTCCTCCTAACGCATTAAGTCTAAAAAAAAATATCGTTTTTTAAAGGAGTCTGGTGACTGTCTTCTGTTTCTTAAGAAGTAGCCCATATTAGTCACTGTTTACTGGAATTGTAAAAGTTCAATTTCCAATAGCTCATAATAGAATAGACGCTTTATTTTTACATGCAAACGCACCTGAAATGTGTCCTCTGCATTTGACTCATGCCTAGCCACACACACACACACACACACACACACACACACACACACACACACAGCAAACTGTAGGAGTGCCATGTCACGCGCCCGGGAGCACATGGGGGTTTCGGTGCTTTGATCAAGGGCACTTCGGCAGTAACACAGGAAGTGAACTAGCACCTCTTCAGCTATGAGTCCACTCCTATATTGTGATCTGTAGCTGAACTTGACCCCCTCCGGTCCCAAGCCGACTGAGTTAGCCTACTACATTTGGACTAAACAGCGCGTTCAAACAGCTGGAAACAGGAAGAAATGAATTAAAATCTGTTGCATCTGTTTCATAAAGTGTGTCAGGTTTCCCCCTGTGACGAAACAACTTCTGAAACCACGCGATTTGTTAAGGGAATCTGGGATATTGCCGTTACGATTGACTGCGCCTCATTACTATGTCCATGTCCATGTCCATGAATGTCTCTCTCTCTCTCTCTCTCTCTCTCACACACACACACACACACACACACACACACACACACACACACACACACACACACACACACACACACACACACACACTCTACCTTTGTGATTAACAGTTGTGAGAAAGAAGAAAGTGGAGAAAGTCACCAGACTCCCTTAAAAATACGCCCAATTTCGAGACTTGTTGCGTTAGGAGGAACGACATAAACTTAGTGAAACTCTGTTTACAACATATTCATAACAGCTTAGACCTACTTGTTCATTCGGCAAACGTTATACATGAAGATATCTCTTTCTTTGTCTGTTTCTTCCAGTGGTTTAGGTAAATATTTGCATTAGCCTATAATGGGGAAGTGAGATCAGACCTTGAACTGTCTCGCAGGGGCTTCCTACCTGTCCCATACTGCAGCTTCTTTCTTTCTTTCCTTCTTTATTAAATCGTGGTAATGACTTCAAAATGCCATTAGATGGGGTTCAGCACCACTTTAATACAAGCGCATTCAGGCGCCAAATCGACTCTTCCTGATGACACTGGGTTGACACTGATGGGAGATACGCATCACGAAGTTGTATCAGGGGGAAGCGCAGCAGGCGGCTATCTAAGATGGCATCTTCAAGGTACCAGAGCTGGCACATGTAAGGAGAGGTGCGATGCTGCGAGTGGTTTTCTTCTGTAAGTACCGAATAATTTACACATATAGTCCGAAACCTGCAGGCTGTTGCATCACAAGTTATTAACGTGGAGTGGGAATTTAATTGAGAAATGAATGCCTATATAGCCTAAAATATCAACGACAAAACTTTGACAGACACACACACACACTTAAAGTAGTCTTTGAAGATGAGCCGGTATTCATTCATTCATTCATTCATTCATTCATTCATTCATATTACTAACGGGAAAAGTGGATGTTATTTAATGTTGAGCCGTGTTGTTTGTTTGAGTCACTATGCAGACTTCCCCCACAGGCTGATCTTTGTGGGGGTAGGACGGAGATGGAGATAGTAAACAACGTTTTTCACAAAAAGAAAGAAGTATCTTCATGTAAAATATTTGCCGAATGAACAAGTTGATCCAAATAATTAAAATTTGTTGTAGACATAGTTTCACTAACTTTATACGCTTCCTCCTAACGCAGTAAGTCTAAAATAGAGCGTTTTATAAAGGGAGTCTTGTGACTTTCTCCACAGGAAATACCCTATATTAGTTACTGGAATTGCAACATTTCACATGTTAATCTTAAATAAATTATATTCTTTAATACATTTGGAGTAAATCGGGGAATCAGTTGAAACAGCGTGTTCAAACAGCTGCTGGGAGGTACGACGCACTTTAAGCACAAACACCGACAGGCTTAGTTCAGCAGTGATGCCGCGACAAACGGACACTTTTTACAAGGAAAGAAACATCTCAGTGTTTTGTATTTAATGCCGAATTAATAAGCAGGAATACATTATTAAAAAATCTGTTTCAGCCGTTTCACAAAGTGTGTTAAGTTTCCCCTTGTGATGCAACAACTCCTAAAATCACGCGATTTGTTAAGGGAGTCTGGGATATTGCCGTTACACAGTGCGTAATTCCTCTGGAAAACACGTTTTTTTTAACCTATTTATATAATTAATGTAAAAAATACTCACAGAGCAATTAATCAGTTGTGATTAAAATAATGGTTGTGAAGTCACTATCCCAGGCTCCCTTACCAATCTTGTGATTTTTAGGACACGTTTTGCTTTTTGAATGTCTTTTATTTCAAGCTGTAAAAGTGAAGGATCACCATCATAACCTCGCACCCCTGTCTCGTGCTGTTGTCTTCCACACGGGGGTCGATTCACCTCTGTTGCGGCTCTGGGATTTATCGGCTGCGGAGCATGGGAGCTGCAAAAGAGGATAACTGGCTGATACAGTCACTCATTCTTTGTAAGTTAGTGGCATTGTCTCCTGTAGATTTGAGACAGGAACATACTGGGATTAATAATGCCCACATTGTATGTTAGGAGGAGTAAAACACAATATGTGTGGTCAGATTCTTATATTATATCTAGAATAAAGACCAAGTTGTTTCTTTTTTCCCCCCAGTGGGATTGCTCACTATTTCTGGCAGTGCACATGGCATCAAGTGCACCGTAACTCAGTATGGTGGAAAGACACATTACAGTGTCCCAGAGTTCAAGGCGACCAACTGCTATTACTGGTGGACCAACGGCTCTGTAAGTTACACAAGCCAGAACCGCTTTCTTCTGTGTTTTCAGACATGTTAAAAAGATCCCACAACACTAATATCTCATACTGTATAACTGTATAGACCTCATGGCAGACATCACACAAATGCATCCCAGTCGCCTGAACAATGTTATCTGTTTCTGCAAAACCACAGATAAGCTAAAACTGAATGTTACGTTTGTGTACTTGTGCTCTGGTTAGGTTTATGCACAAATAACACTTGGTTGTGGTTAACAAAACATTGTGGTTTGGCTTTAAATACCTGTTATGTTTGCCACAATCGCATCATACGTCCCATTTGAATAGCGTGTTTCGGACGTCACAAAAAACGCTTGAAATTTCCTCAGGTGTCCTTAAAAATATCCAGTGGTGTGACTCGGACTGCGTTTGGCTGCTTTGTTCGCTGTATTAACGCCCTTCCACCTGTTCATGTGAAAGCCAGGTAATAAGCATTTAAACTTGATGCCACGTGTGGTGCAAATGTCAACCTTGGAAGTATCTGTGGTTTGCAGAAACGTTAACTGCTCACATTATATCCTGCCTGCAAATCCTCAGCTGTAGTTGATGCTTTTTTTACGTGAGCTGCTGCTTGAGGCATGTCATGCCTCAAGGTCACTGTTTGTACACTGCCTGACCAAAACAAAATAGTCACCATCTGGATTTAACTAAGCAAAAAGGTAAGAGTGTTGCATTGGTTAAACACTGCAGTGATTAATACGGTTTCAGCTGGCAACAAGTTATTTAACCCTAACTGATGCAGTGAGTAGCTTCTCATTTCTTAAACAACCACGTGGGAAGATATATCCTGTGGTCGTGGTCAGTTGGTCGGGTCTAGGTTCAGCAACGTTATGTGCCCAATAAAATAAGGGTCAGCTGACTACCTGAATATACTGAATGACCAGGTTTTACCCTGATGGCACAGGCATACTCCAAGAAGACAATGGCATGTCCAAAATAAATGTCTTGACATTGCATAAACTTATCAAAACGATGCCACAGCGAATACGTGCCGTAGTTAAAACTAAAGGCGGTCCAACAAAATATTAGAATGTGACTTTCTTTTGGCGGGGCAGTGTATAAACCTAATCTGAACTAGTTTGTATATCTGTCATGATTTTATTGTTTCTTATGTGTTTACTTAAGGACCATGTGCTGGCAAACCACATCGGCAAACTGGATACACTCGTGTTGAACAATACCAACAGGAACCTCGTTATAAATCAGTGTCTTGAGAAGCTCCTCTACGTGCGAAGCTGTACCTCTGAGGTATTAAACTGTTTAGATGTGAGAAACAGGAACTGCACACTACAACACATAAAGTAGAGCTAGGTACTCTGGATAAACTGTTTAATTTCTAATAATATTGCTTATGTGTGATGACAAGAATTGTATTTTCCTTCTGTTGAGCTCCAGACAATTATAATCTTACTGATCAGTAATCTGTGTTGTCTGTTCTTTCTCTTTAGGAGACACAAATGGAGGCGAACTGTACCAGTGAGTTTCATCACATGTCAGATTTTGCCTCATACAATATGTGAGTAGTTTTTTAAATGTTGTTGTTTTTTACTCAGTGTTCTGATGTAAGAATATGTCGTTTTTACAGCCAGCTGCAGTGGAAGTCCTCAACATCGGGGCTGGAAAGGTAAGGGCACACTAGTTTCTGTTTGTATAAGATATGGGTTACAACCCAGATGACGTATGAACAGTTAACGGACAACATGAAAAAAACGAGACTGACTGATAACAGGCACTGATATCATTCACACGTCCTGCGCAGCTCAAATCATTTAGCCTCTCACTTTCTTGTGGGTTGGCGACTGAGGGTGGAGCCCACAGGAACAGGAACAGGAACAGCAGGCCCTCAGAAACAGGAAGTTACTCGACAATGACTGGACTTAAATACAAACTAAACTAACGAGTGGATTAAACCAACGAGACTAAAATACCACGACCAATGACAGAGACACTGTAAGTTTAACTTGTGTCCACTTCCTGTCTGTCTCAAACCACTTTACATTCATACATTTGTGAGAGAGATTTTAGAGGTTGCCATTCAAAAGGTTTAAAAGGCAACTACAGAGAGGCTTTTTATAAACATCTTTATTTGACCAGCATTCATTTTGGAAAGCCTGATAACTATTTTAATGATATGTTTCCTGAATACGGGAAATAGCAATCTCATGTGTTTTTTTTTTGTTTTTTACTTTTTTGAAGAACCTGCCACCATCACTCCTGAAACCAAACCTACATCCTCGACAACAGGTAAGAGGGTATTGTCTCTGTCTTTGTAAAGTCAAGTGCAGCACAAGAGACCACAATGATGATTTGGAGCAGACTTGTGAGTTACCAGTTTCAATCAATTACACCATGATACCGTGTCTGTACTGTCACATAATACCTGTCACATCAGCACGACTTGAAAATGTTAGAACTGAAATTATCCCAAGGCTTCATGAATCTGCTTTGAAAACACAGAGACAAGAGGTAAAAGGAGAGAGACTGGAGGGAAAAGTCATGTAAAACTGAGCTTGTGCGTCCGTTACCAGCGAGCTTAGTTAACGTCTGTACACTCGATATGGTTGTTGATTCAACATGGACTGCCAAAAGATCGAGTGGTCAGCGTGAGAGTGGTATGGATCTTCTCATCTAACTTGTTACGACCCCGTACAGAAAGTACACAAAAGAGGTCTAAAATTAATAAGCATGCCAAGTTGCAGTGAAAGGAATATGGGGAATTTATTGAATAAACCACAACCGAACAAAGGGAACAAACAAAGTGATGAGCAGCCAAAATAATCAAAAGAAGGGCCGCTGCAAGGCACCGCCAGCTGCATGGCTAACTGAGCTAACTAGCTAAGGGCAGCTACAGTGGGCACCAGTTAGCGGTTACTCTGGTGAAAGGCCGCCCTCTATTTGTAAGAATTTGATAGGTGGCCAATTCTTACATATTGTACCTTTAACTTTGAAACTATGTGTTTCCCAAACAGGGACCACCCGCCATTACTGGAGTATCCTTACTTCTGTTGGTATCCTTGTCGTGCCGCTGGTGATTCTCCTGTGCTACAAGTTCGTAAATCATATTTGCATGTCATTATATAAAATGATACTTATTGTCCTATTGTATGTTTTTAATGCTGTGTTGTTATTGTGGGTTTGTCGCTACAGGAAACGGCAGTGCCTTACACTGATGATGCAGAACCCCCGACCCAGAGTTGTTGATGTGGAGGCACAACATGGCTAAGAAGAAGTTTTTTGTTTTTTTTCCTACAAGAGGTGAAATAATTTCATGAATGGAATCCATTCATTTGATCTGTTACAGTGACGCCACTACCCGATGGCAGGTAGTGTTGTTGTGATGAGGGGGTGTAATTGGTCCACAACAGTGTTTGGATGGGTGGTGCGTGTCAAGTGGCATTCACATGAATGCCAACACACAAGGTTTCCCAGCAGAACATCGCATTGTGATGAGATGATCAATGTTATTCACGTCACCTGTCAGTGGTTTTAATGTTGTGGCTGATCGGTGTGTGTACTGTGTATTATAATTAGTTTGGACTCAAGAAAATGATGCATTGAGAAAGACGGTCAGATGCCAAGAATCTTGAGTTAAGCTGAAAACTAATTAGTAGTCTTCTCAAAGTGCTTAAAAAACCCTAGCTACCATTTGCTTTTGTTCTTTCAGACACACACACACACACACACACACACACACACACACACACGTAAATAGTGTTAGTTAGATAGATTGTATATGTTTTCATCTTTGTGTTAAATAAAAGACTTACACCTTGAGCCTACATGCTGTCTATTTAATATTGTACTACAGTGAATGTTGCCAACCTCTACTCTGTCAAGGACAAAATCCTTCGAGCATTTCAGCTGTTATGGTAATTTCGGTTGTCGTTGTCGGCTATCTTTACCTTCAAGGGTCATGCCCCGAGGTGATCTAATGTAAATTGGATCTTATTATTTATCATAATAATGATGAATGAATAGAAAGCTCAGCTTCTTGTTATTCTACAATAATGCACAGTCATTGTGTCTCTTTTTCCTATTAACAGACAGTTGACTTCATGAACAGAAATAATTAATTTTAGCAAATTAGTCACCATTGTTGTTTTCAAACAAACGCTTACTTCTCTCGGGCTGTGTCTGAAATCACTCACTGCCCACCGTGTAGTGGACTATACAGTGAGCTGACCGAATGCATAGTGAGATTGATTAAAGAAGGTCCCACAGTGCTTTATGAAAAGTAGTGTACAACTGATGGTCACTAACCAAACCCTATATACCCATCATGCATTGCACTGTGAGGGGCTCTCCAGCCATTGTATGTCTCTAACTCTTAAATAATGTCACAAGTCCATCTGTTAACTCTGACTTATAAAATCTATATTTTATAAAACTGTTGCATCTAGCATTCACTGTATCAGAACTCTCTTTCAGCTCTTCCACTGTGATTTGATTTAGCTTTTATAAATAAAGACTAAACTTCTCCTGCTTGAAAACTACTGCTCTTATTTGTTGTGGAGGTCTTTGTTGTCGGATGATTTCTCTCCACCACTAAAAATCAGGCACACTTGTGGTGTGAGGAGTCTGCTGACAGGAAGTGTGTCAGTCAGAAGTGTGCTGAGCCGATGTACCAAGAAGAGAGACGCCCGTCGACTAGACAGACTGGTGAGGAGAGCTGGCTCAGTAGTGGGCACAGAGCTGGACTCTCTGGTGACAGTGGCAGAAAGAAGGACCCTGGACAAACTGCTGTCCATACTGGACAACACCCACCACCCTCTGCACAACACCTTCACCAGGCAGAGGAGTGTGTTCAGTGACAGACTGCTGTCCCAGTCCAGCTCCACCAACAGACTCAAAAACTCAAACCCATCAGACTGTACAACAGCTCTCAGTAAAGGCAGGGCAGACAATAGACAATAGATAATAGACAATGGACAATTTCCACCTCTATTTGCACATCCATTTGCACTTTTTTACTTCCATTTGCACTCCACTCCATCTGCACTGTTTACTCTTTAATCTATCTATCTATCTATCTATCTATCTATCTATCTATCTATCTATCTTTGTACTTGTGAACAAATGTTGAGCCTTGTCTCAAGACAGAACAGCACAAATAAACATGCAAATGCCATGTGAGCGTAGGAAGTGTTAAAGAAAGAAAAAATATATATATATATCGTTTCCCATAAGCTGCCTCACGAGGAAGGATGACTGCATGCTCTTAGCCACAAACTAAACCGTGAACTTGATGACAGTTCCCCTTTTATTCTCTTAAGTTCTCATGTCAACTGTTAAAGAACTTTACCGGAGATATATTGTACAAAATCCCTTAACTGTCTGCTGCAGTTTTCCTTTTTACTGACTGAAAGTGAGAAAAATGTTAGGGAAGTTTTATAAAATAAGCAGCCAACCATGTGTTCCAGCAGACAGTAGCCTGTTCAGGAAACTAAACAGTGATTAGTCCACTTCTAATATGAGCCTGAAATTCAAAGAGGGAAGGAAGTCATGTTATGGCTTTCTAGTTATATCACCATCTGTGTGTAAGTGTATGTGTTTAAATATAGCAGAAGTACGCAAATGTACTGATTTCAACTTTCCCCTTGTGCTCAGACCAAAAATGTTTTCTCACATAATGCAAATGTTTTCATGTAATGACGATCCTTCTCACAGGTGCTGTTGAGGCATGAAATATGAAGCCTATTTTCAACACAAATCCGTCCATCCACCTGGCATGTGTACCATATCTAGATGCACAGGTGTGCTTTGGACTGGCTGCAGTAAAAAGGCCACTTGAAAATGTGCATTTTTATCTTGATCACAACACAGTGCCGCGGAAGTCATCTCCAGCGTCATTTCTGATCCCGATCCATTCTGAGGCCCACCGTCATGCCATTTATCCACTGCCTTGTTGCAGCATGATAATGCACGGCCCCATGTCACAACCCAAGTGAAAAATAAATGTGCTAAGTGTACTAAAATTTAGCATACTTTTGTGTACTTGAAGCCACACTAATCATCATTATACTTCAAGTGTGTTCATAATTAGTTAACTTAAAGAGTGCTATTTTGGAACAACTAATTTTGTACTAAATATATTTTAATTGTAATTAAATTGTAGAAATGCTCAACTTGAAGTGTATTTAGTGTACTTTTATGTGCTAAAGTGGAACAACTTAAAGTATATTTTGTATACTTTAAGCATATGGCTTTATATGTACTGTAGTATACTAAAGGCTGAAAGACTTGTGGGACTACTTCCAGGTGAAAAAATATACTTTATTGTATTTGTACCATATCCAAATTAGTACATTGTAAATACAAAAAACTTGTACTATCTCTTAACATTTATACAACAAATGTATGAACATTTACATTATGGCTTTTAAACATTTTCAAATATTGGTACTTTATTACACCTTGTAGAAATGGGTCCATTTCAGGCAGCAAGACCTAAACATTACACATAAACTTTACACACACATTATCTGCCACGAAACTAGTTAATTTCACCAATATTTTGTTATGATATGCTAGCGCTATTCCCCTCTGAGTCCGGGCTCGTCTGTTGTCAACATCCGGGGTCTGTAGGTTGATCTACTACCTCTGACCTGGAGGATGTCGTCTCTGAGCTGCGCGCGCAACCGCGACAGCCCGGCTTGTTTACCTGTAGCTGCTACTGCTAGTTTGACCCCGGATGTTGATAACGGACAAGCCCGGACTCAGAGGGGAATAGCGCTAGCATATCGTAACAAAATATTGGTGAAATGAACTAGTTTCGTGGCAGATAATGTGTTATATAGAGGCTGTGTGTCAATGCCCCGTTACTTGCATTATATGGATATATCGGCGCTACACTGGATCTAATTTCGTCCGAACGACGCCAAATGATACCAAAGTTATCTGGGTGAGTAAATGATCATATATTTTGCTAGAAATAAGGTCCAGGTTGTAAAAAACGGTAGTTATCCTTTAAGGCTCCAGCGGAGGAGTTATTGGATAGGTGCACGAAGGAGCAGCTATTGAAAATAGCGGAGTATTATGATGTTGAGATCTCTGATAAACGGTTAAAGGATACTGTTAAAAGTATTCTGCGTGCTAATCTGAGTGACATGGGGGTGTTGACAGGTGGTGCGCAACCTCCTGGCCTAGCCAAGGTGGAGGGTTTGGCCCAGCCGGTGGTTACGGTTGGTGGTCCTAGTAATCTTACATTCGAGCAGCAGAGGGAATTGCTGTTGTTGCAGTTAGAGCATGATAAAGTGGTGAAGATGGCCGAGATGGACAAGCAGATAGCGGTGGAAAAGCTCTGCTACCAAACGGAGCAAACAAAGCTGTCTTTAGAGCAGTCCCGGCTTGAGTTGTTGAGAGGTGGAAGCTCTGTTGCTGGCGCTTCGGGAGAGCAGGAGAGTTCCTCCGTTCTTCCCGGGTGGGGGGGTGAATGTTTTGATGTGCTTGGCAACTTGCGACTGCTTCCGAAGTTCAATGAGAGAGAGATCCAGAGACGTTTTCTTCTCTATTTGAACGTGTGGCTGCATCGAGAAACTGGCCGGACTCTGCGCACACGTTAATGTTACAATGTGTTTTGACTGGTAGAGCTCAAGAGGCCTATTCGTCCCTGTCCTTTATTGACAGCCAGAGTTATTCTGTGGTGAAGTCTGCTGTTCTCAAGGTTTATGAGCTGGTCCCTGAAGCTTACCGTCAACAGTTTCGGACGTGGCGGAAAGCTGAGAAGCAGACGCACCTGGAGTTTGCCCGCGACCTGTCGGTTCATTTTACGCGCTGGTGTGTTGCGTTGGCGGTGGAGAGCTTTGAAGATTTATGTGATCTGGTAGTATTAGAACAATTTAAGAACTCTGTCCCTGAGAATATTGCGATCCACACTTGCGATCAAAAGGTAAAGACTGCCATGGAAGCGGCTGTGCTGGCAGATGATTATGTCCTGACGCACAGGCGTGCTTTTGGAGAGGGGCGCGCTCGCGGCTCTGGTTTTGTTGAGAGTGCTGGGGTGTGTGATGTTTATCCGGCTAGAGCTGATGTGAGGGTTCGTGGTGTGAGAGGTGCCGAGAAGATTTAGAGAAAATCTAAATAGTAGAGTTCTTCATTATTACTTCAGACATTGTTTTGGCTTTGGTAGGGAGGGAAAGGCTATAAGGCAGCACCATAAGGTCATACAAAACATTTTTCTCAGTTGAATCGGGGGGGGGGGAAATGTACAGTACACAACCATTTTCTCGGTTGAGTCAGGGAAAATGTGTAGTACAAGAAAAGGTTTGTCCAAAACCATTTTCTCGGTTGAGTCAGGGAAAATGTGTAGTAGCCTACAGGAAGATGTCATACAAAACATTTTTCTCAGTTGAATCGGGGGGAAAATGTACAGTACACAACCATTTTCTCAGTTGAGTCAGGGAAAATTTGTAGTACAGGAAAAGGTTAGGTTCAATGTGCAATGGGAAGGGGGTTTTTGTAGTCAAAATTTGGTTTTGTGCCTGTGGTGGTCTACGGTTAGACATCCAACACATTAAAGGCTCTGACAATGTGGTTGCAGACTCATATGGGGCGCCGATTGTAAAGTTGCGCCTGCTAAAATAAACAGCAACTTTTCCACACATTTAGCAAAAAAACACGTTTAAAAAACACATGTTAATTTTAAAATGTTACTTTTGACCAGATTTACAGCAATATTTGTGAACTTTGTGATATTTACTTCTCTTGTAAAAATAGGTCAATGTTAAATCTAAATACAAAATCTAAATCCAAATGTTAAATCTAAAATCTAAATGTTAAATCTAAATCTAAATGTTAAATGTTAAATGTTAAATCTAAATCTAAATGTTACATTTAAATATAAATGTTAAATATAAATATAAATGTCAAATTTAAATGTTAAATATAAATATAAATGTTAAATATAAATATAAATGTTAAATTTAAATGTTAAATATAAATATAAATGCTAAATGTTAAATCTAAATGTTAAATTTAAATCTAAATCTAAATCTAAATATTAAATCTAAATGCTAAATGTTAAATCTAAATGTCATGGTGAAACTAAATATTTAGCTAATATGCAAATTCACACTGCCTGTCACCGGAAGTACCAAAATAAAAGCACATTGCCGCGAACAAGCGCTATCAGCGGGCTCCTCGGGTAGTCAGGCGAGTGATTGCGCTGCACTGTTAGTCACGTCTCCTCACCGTGCTCTCATGTTGCCTGCCACCATGTCCAGCGACTTAGCTGGAAACATTGGTAGGGCCGTTTTGGCAGCAATACAGAGGTTCAGCAATGTGTCCGCAACGACAGCGACAGTAGCCCTTTTCACAGAGTCTCCACATTATCGCCGCAGCGGCGGTTCGCCATTTCTCTGTCGTCGTCGTCGCTGTCGTTGTTCACACAGAGCCAAGCAGCTTGATGTTTGGTGGGTCAGGATCTCAATCCCAACACATTATAACAGCATCCATATGATTATAAACAGTCAGCAGTACATGTTTAGATTGACAGGACTCCTGTCAATGGAGGACACCTGGGGAAACACCTTGAAAAAACACACAGACGTCATCAACATGACGTGTACCTCTTTCGGAGCCGCAGCGGCGGCTTTCTGTGTGAATTACACAGCAGTTCGTCTTTATGCCAGCGCTGCTTGGCTCTGTGTGAACAACCAACAGCGGAGAATTAGCGAACCGCCGCTCCGGCGATAATGCGGCTTCTCTGCTTGAAAAGGGCTAGCACAGCTACAGCATGCACCACAGTAGAGCCACTACAGCACTCGGTAGCTTTTATTTTGGTACTTCCGGTGACAGGCAGTGTGAATTTGCATATTAGCTAAATGTTTAGTTTCACCCGTGACATTTAGATTTAACATTTAGCATTTAGATTTAACATTTAGATTTAACATTTAGATTTATATTTATATTTAACATTTAGATTTAACATTTAGATTTAGATTTATATTTAACTTTTAGATTTATATTTAACATTTAGATTTAACATTTAGATTTATATTTATATTTAACATTTAGATTTAACATTTATATTTATATTTATATTTAACATTTAGATTTAACATTTATATTTATATTTATATTTAACATTTAGATTTAACATTTATATTTATATTTAACATTTAGATTTAAATTTAAATTTAACATTTAGATTTAGATTTAACATTGACATTATATTTTTACAAGAGAAGTACATATCACAAAGTTCACAAATATTGCTGTAAATCTGGTCAAAAGCAATACTAAAAAATTCACATACGTTTTTTTAATGGGGTTTGGTGCTAAATGTGTGGAAAAGTTGCTGTTTATTTTAGCATGCGCAACTTTACAATCGGCGCCCCATAGACTCATTGTCCAGAGCACCTTATCAGTAACACCCATCGACAGACACGCTGATACCCATACTTTCATACCTCATATTATGGTTTGAGTACGTTACTTAAATAAATATTGTTAATTGTTACGTTTATCCGCATCTCACTGTCTTTTGTCATGGCTTCTCGAGCCTGTCGTGACAATGGAAATAAAATGTATGGCCATTCAATCAGAAATTAAAAACACTGAATGTACTTACTGTGAATCAGCAGTAGGCTTGTGCTTGCTTCGCTTCGCGACGGAGACGTTAGAGGGTCAATGTCATTCAACAGCAACGTGACCAGAATGAAGCGCCGTGAATGGTGGAGCTCAAAGAGGCGGAGCTGAGTGCAGTGCGCTGATTGGACGGCAAAGATGCAAACGTTGCTATTTGAATTAGGCGCCTTTCTTTCCAGGGTCTGTACCATAGACTGTATATAAAAAGGCCCTGTACTATAGACTGTATATAACAAGGGCCTGTACTATAGACTGTATATAAAAAGGCCCTGTACAATAGACTGTATATAAAAAGGGTCTGTACTCAAATGTGAAATGCATATATATATTAATTACAACCCGTTTCATTTTGCGACTTCCTAAATTGTTGTATCATAACTGGGAATGAAATGAAAACAAGTGTACTAGCACATACATGTAATATGTAGAAAGTGTATTGCTAAGTAATTACTCCTCGCATAAGTACACTAAATTACCACTGTTAGAACTATTTAATATACATTTTATGAAGAAGTACGGCTTAAAACAAACTCAACTTCATTTGCACTTTTTTAAGTGTACCTAAATTCACTTCCAATTAAGTGAAACTAAGTGCACTTTAATGAAGTATACTAACAGTATATTACAAATGACTCAAATAAGCATACTTATCTTATGAATACTATTCGACTAATGTAAGTACTTTGAAATTAAGTATACTTTGTAAAAGTATATTTTAGAGCAATTTAAAACAGACTTACAGTGAAGTACACTTTTAATTAATGTACCTAAGTTCACTTCCAAAAAAGTGCAAATTAAGTGCACTTTAATAAAATATATTGCAAATGACTCAAAAATAAGTACACTTTTAATAAGAATATTAATCTACTACTATAAGTGCTTTGAAATAAAGTATACTTTTTAAAGTACACTTTAAAACAATTTACAATACACTTACAATAAAGTACACTTCTTATAAGTAAAATAAAGTACAACTTTAATTATTGCATAATTAGTACGTTTAATTTAAGTATATTGAAGATGAACTTAATCACATATATTTTAAAGTACACTTTCTAAAAGTATATATTAAATATACTACAAATTAAGCACAAAAAGTATAAGTATATTTATAATAATTTATAATAAACTGTCTGATACAAACATATTTTTAATATAATTAAGTGTAATACTTTTTCACCTGGGAAGGATCTGTACACTATTCACAAAAACTGAAAACATCCCAGTTCATGACATGCTCACTAACATACATTTTAAGAAAAACCTTAAAAAGTCTTAAATCTTTAACTTCAATGTGTGAAAAACTGGAGCAAAAATACTAAAGAAGCTACAACGCATTTTTCCATCAGTGAAACTGAAACCAGATGTTGCAGTGTGGCTGCAGGGGCTGCAGATTCACGTGCATGAGGGAATTTCACCAGGTGATTCACATCTGTGTAAATGACTAATACCATGACTAATGACTGAAACTCAGACCTATTACCAGACGGGTCATTTTAAAAAGACTTTCGATTACGTATAGGAGTCCCCCTACGGCTGCAAGTTAATAACATCTTATACGTGTAACGGTGCTACTGTGGTAGAATGGTTGTTTTCCTGTTTTTCTGTGTTCTGTTCTCCCTATCTGCTTTCCCCCCTCCTTTCTCCCTCACCTGCTACTTCACCTGTGTGTGTCTGTGGGTGTGGCAGCAGCAGCAGAGTGGCACACCTGTCGCAGATCAACTCATCACCCTGGTCTCTCCACCACTTTGGCACTAGATTATTACATCCCATACGGTGACTTCAGAGTGCCGTGTTTTCTATACACTCAGAGTATTTCGTGTTTTCAGTATTTTTGCCTTTGCGCTAATGCCCTTGTCTTTGGCTCCTGCAGAAATGTCCAGCTTGCCTGCTCTCCTCACTATCTTCCTGTCTCCGATCTCTGCATTTGGGTCCAAAGAAAAACCCCCATCGTGACAATATGTTTTCATTCAAACACTCTCTACAGTTTCTACACAAAGGCTACACTGAGTGGCAGACGTAAAGACAAAGTCATTATCAGTGGTGCAAAGTATCTATGCAACTTTATACTTTTACTCCACCACATTCTGAGAGGAAAATATTGTACGTTTTAAGCCATTAGATTCATTTGACAGCTAGCAACCATGAAGATCAAGGACACATTTTTCACAATCTGTTTTTCTCACATTACCAAAGACATCACATATGTATTTATTTTGCACAAAGCAGCTGAAACAGGTCATTAGCATTAAGTAAGCTGCAGACTTATTCCTTTGTTACAAGCAGGGCCTAGGGGAAACCCCCCTGTGCACACAGACATGCTGACAGTCAGGGGCATGAACCAATCAGCTCCCTGGACAACCTACACTCACACCTACACCAAACACACAGACACACAACACAGAGGGGCATTAAAGCACACACACACACTAGAAATGTCTACCCACCCTGAACATTTCTCCCCTAAAGAAATGTGCGATACCAGAGATACAATACGGCGTTGAGTTATCACAAGTCCATCCCCCTCTGTCACTTCATCTTCTGCACAGGACCAAATTCAGTGGGTGCCTCTCCCACTAACAAAATGGCTACCACCATGAGGAGATAACACAAAACCAAATACATAACTACTGTGGACACACACACACACACACACACACACACACACACACACACCACAGAACAGCAACAGGTGACCAACACAACAGTGGAGTGCAACAGCCACAAAACGAAAGGTCACAACAAAACTACAGAATTTCTGCCGTCCACTAACAGCAGCACACACAGACCCAACACAAGTGAACTGCCACTACCAGGACACAAAATGGACACCTTGTGGTCTCCAACCAACACGTGTTACTGTAATGGAGATAGTAACCCAGAAACACCCACCACTCAAGATCCACTGATCTGTGGAGTGACTCAAACACACGAACTGTGATTAAATACACTAAAGCAGTGACAACCGCGTGAATGCAACAACCACCACACAAAAAGGCGTCACTCTGTAGTCACCACTACACACAAATGTTGCCAGCTAAGTCAACTCACTTTCCATCTTCAGAAAGCTGTTGTGTTGCTCTGTCATTCTCTGTCATTAATATATTCAAAGCATTTCACTGATGAGCTTAATTTACTACAGACCACTTCTGGCTCCACGACGCTCACAAACTGTGTGAGTGGAATTTAAACATTTGTGGTCGGAGACTCTTTCCATACTTACAAACTTTTCAGAGAAATGCTCCATCACATTAAAATGTCAGTTCTTCCAGAGATGTTACTGAAGGATATGCAAGTGGGAGGATGACTTCACTGAAGATTATGCGAGGTGAAATCACACACTGTGATTGGTTGATAATGTGTGGTCTGTTGTGAAGAAGGCAACATGGTGTGACTGTGGTGAACATAACAAAGCTACTTAGAGAGGAGAAATATCAGTTCAGCAGATTTTGACCTGGCTTGGACCAGCAAAGGACAGAAAGTAAAGACCACTTCCACATTGTGAAGGTTTAAATCAGTTGCTCTAGATTTCTTTAACACAATCATTTGCAGCAGAAGCCTAGTATTTAGTATGACACACTACTGATTATTATCATAGTTATTTCTTTCAAATGATAATAACTAGTTACTGTCTAATACATTACATTTTGAAAGTAACTTGCCCAATACTGTGAAGCATTCAATACAAGTCCAAACAACATCTTTACTGCTACCTCGGCCCAGGCAGATACATTACATAGCACACACACATACCTTAGTCATGAATACCAGGTAGCTGAGTTACGGCGGGTCACACACTGGCACCACAAACATCCTTTAGCATACTGAAGATGTTAAACTTGACAGATGAAGAAAAATAAGATGGCAAGTGAGACAAACAGAAATGGAGAAAAAGTGAGATGTCTGCTATTAGTTCGGCATTTTCGCTTTTAGTAGACACGATGAGAGAAGCCTCACACTTTCTGAGATTGTGTAATGATAAAAAAAAATCACCTTGCTTCTTTGCCCTTTTCCAAGTGAGTTTTGATTTCCCCCTGAACTGCTCCTCCAAACAACAACTACCAGCCCACCATTGCACAACGCCTTAGAAATGTGAAGCTGAGGCACTGCCCTTGTTTTTTGACCTTTTGACCTTTTTACTAGCTTTAAATGCAGCCTAATGAAAACTTTGTAGAAATAGGATTAGATTGTAGAAAAGTGTCTCATCATGTGGTGGAGACTTTAGTAACCTAGTGTATCACACAGCCTGAGGGCTAGTGTGTGGCCTCCAGGTAACAACCAACACCGACTCTGTTTGTTCATAAGGCTGCACTAACAAACGGAAAGTACCAGCATCATGAGGCTGCGGTGGTTTTCCCTACACGGCTGCATTACCATGACATAGTGTGTGCGTGCGTGTGTGTGTGTGTGTGTGTGTGTGTGTGTGTGGGTGAATACTACATTATACTTGTGTCATATTTAGCAACTGCTTATAACCACATCACTGTCTGTTTACCTCATAATTTTGTCTTCTTATTATAAATTATATTATATATTGTCATCTTATTATATTAGTTTTTATACCTTTTATATTATTTGTACTCAACAAAAATACAAAAAAGGCTACAACACTTGTGTTTATGTGAAAGTTGAAGTAAAAGACTTTTTCTGTACACACAAAAAAAAAATTTTTCTCTCAAATTTTGAAATCCGTGTTAGGCCCAGTCCACGTGTACTTGGATATTTTTTGGAAAGACAACATTTCTCATCCATACAACACAGATATCTAAATACCCATTCTCTTACACTGGGCATGCACAATGCCATTGTACACAAGGAACTTTTAAAAGAAGTAAGCGACGTTACATCTATGAATCTTGCAAACACTGAGAACAGATGTGTTCAAAATCAATGAAAATGTTAATTATTGATCCACGATGTCATAAACATTCAAACCAGTCGTAAAAATATCAGCCAACTCAAATCTTAAATCAATATTTCCTCAGTCAGCGTTGTCCCACCATCATGTTCCCTCCTCAACAGAGAGGAACTGACTGTTTGGTAAGTAACTGATCAAATTATCATAATGTATGGAAGAAATCTAAGATTAAATCAAATAGCATTAAAGAATGAATATTGCACATATTGCATTTAGTTTGCAGTCTCCACACACACCACCTCCACAAACATACAACATGTTTATTGATTTATTGATGTTCATGTATCCAATCTTCCATTTTCAAATGACATCCCAGGCTGAGGGATACCACTGATACCACTGATACCACTGACACCACTGACACCACTGATACCTGTTACCTGTGCATAATGCTGATGGATGCATGGACTTTCACTGTCCTCGCACTGTTAAAGGACAACGTGAATGGAAGAATTAATAACAAGTGTTTTCCAACCTCAGACACATACAACAAATGATTTAAAGTTTGCTGCAGCAGTTTCACAAAGTTTGTTAAGTTTCCCCTTGATGATGCAACAACTCTTAAAATCAAGCGATTTGTTAAGGGAGTCTGGGATTACAAGTGACTTCACCTCATAACGTGGGCCATGGCCGTGACCTTCACGCACACACACCAGGGTAGATAGAAAGATAGCTATGCAGCCACTTAAAGTTCATTTTACTGTTTAGTGAAGTTTACCATGTTAATTAAAAGGTAAGTGAAAAGGCAATCTGAGCAGCCAGCTTTTATATTAGTTTCCCTTCATTGTCAAGCTTCAGTGTAAATGAACGTACCTTCATGTATCCATTTCAAGAGCTCAGCATGAGAGAGGAGAGACGACAAGTGTGTTTAGTTGCGGTTACAAATGGAATAAAACAAGATGCCCTACTCATTTTATAACACAACAACGCAACAGGTGTTTGATTGAGATATCTTCTCTTTAATAGCTTCCTCTCACTCTCCAAACATTCCTTTAAGGTTCAAACGAACACCATGGAAAACCCCTCTTGGACTTCATCAACCCTCTCGAACCAACCCTGATAAGAATAAGAGGATGTACGATTCTTTGTTTACTTTGCCTGAAGAGTAGAGCAACATGACTCTGTCTGTTGGTTCAATCGGTGCCTTTTATGCCAGTTCACTAAAACACAAAGTTAACTGCCAGAACAACTGCAAAAGCATGAAAGAGAAAGAGAAACCACCAGATGTCAGCAAAGCCACAGTCACAATTCACACGATGAGGCCTGAAAACTGCTTCTTTTTATTTTCAAAGTATGACTTATAAAATAAAATAAATGTTATGAGGAAGCAACATAAAGGTGTTTAAAGGTGTGACAGTGTGAGGACATGAAAGCAGCGCGGACCAACAGACATTTTCCATGTTGGAAAGTTTGTCTCCATTCACCGAATTCCCCCACACAGAAGTTTAACCTTTTGTAAATCATTTAATAGAACAGAATAGTATAGATATACTTTATTGATCCCAAGCTGGGAAATTAAGGAATTAAGGATTTCATTTGATTTAATTTGATCTTTACGAAACAAAAGTACTCTCAAACTTTTCTTTGTGTGTGAAAAACCACAATAAATGCTTGAATAGTTTTCTCAGCAGTTACAGTTTGTTTACCTCTTGCATGCCTTGACTGCCTTGTTTTTTATTGGTTCTGATTCATCACGATGACTTAGCAAAGAGTGGGGGGAAAGTTGGTGTGTGTGCCGCTGTGAGGAGGAGTCGTGCAATAGGAAACTTTTACATGTCCTGTAAAACTGAGAAAATCCCCCCAGACTGAAACCAGCTGCCGCAGCAAGCTGCTACTTACATTCTTACTTTATTAAAAGGGCATTTTTATACAGCATAAATCGCAAAATATTTATATTACTAAATATTATAACAGACTGAGTGAAATGCTGATAATGATGTTAATTGTTATGCCATAGTGTTGCTGTGCTAGGACTCTTATGTTCAGTTAAGAAAAAGGCTCTGGGTGACGAAGCTTCTTGGATGTAGTGAAGGTGTGAGATGAAAGCGAGGGTGTTATGTGAGATTTCTCAGAAACAACATTAGCTAGGAAACTGTAGGAGTCCTATTGTTTGAGTCTTGCCGTCTTTCTTTGTTTTGGACTGATTTCCCCTCAAGTCTTAATGCAGAGGATTCAGATCACCTGTGCTCAGGGTGGGTAGACCGACCCCTGATTGAGGAGTGGAAGCAGCCTGGGGCCTCCCCTCCCAGCCAATCAGGGTGTGATGACTCTCTTTTTGTGGTGAGGAATGGCACACAGGGGACTCTCACACTCATTCTGGGTCAGAAACCAGAAACTGTGGTCTGCTTAGGCCCTATTGGTTCTTCTTGGCTGTCCACATCTTCCTAGTGAGGAAACTGTGTTTATTTAGGAACCCCTTAAAACCCAAGCACCCCTACACCTTCAGTTTGACATTTTATTTCCTTGGAAGAGGCATTTGTTTATTGATTTATTGTCCAAGTAGCGGACATTGGGCATCCCCCGTAGATTTTCATGTTTTTTGTTTATATTTGTATGTAGGTTGGGCTGGCCCGTAAGTGTTTTACTGCCAGTACCGCCACAAGACAGTGATGTAGGCAAGACAGAGTCTGGTTGTTTTCTCTTCCGGCTTGGCGATGAGATGTGTCAGTCTACGAGCGTGGGAGTTGAAGCTAACTGTGAACGCCTGGTTTTGTGGTAAACAAAAGAAAGACGGTGTTGGATACAGCCTACAGTAGCCTGTGTATGGCTGCATGATGCTATAAACAGCAGCAAACCTGGATAACGTCTAGTAGCTTCATTATTGTGAGAAGCTACATTGTTTTTTTTTTTAGTAATTAAATTTACTTTTATAAATTATAAATATAAAACATCCCAAACACAAAATTATACACGGTTGAGATCCATACACTCCTGCTTAAACTCCTGTTTGCTCTGTCTAACAATGATAAACCTGTGGATGACTGAAAGTAAATGAACTTATGTTGTTTTTCTCAGTTTAAAGACAGATAAAAAATATTCTGCTTCGAATAATCATTTGTGTTTGAGATGGATTTTCCACTAAAAACTTTAATTGCATTGTCAGAATGTCTTAATGAGCTCTCGGTTGCCAGCGCCTCTTACATCGGGGAAAGTCCATTCTCATCGCCTGTGTGCCAGATGTCGCAGGTTTCCACATCACACATGAGATCATGACTAACTTCCAAACAAATTTAAAGGGAGTTTAGAGAAACAGTTCCCCTTTAGCAGTGAAAACCAAGGGAAGCTGCCCTTTCCGAGCTCTGTGGTCTCTGCGTTGTGACCTTTAGCGCTAAACTGGTGTCATGTGTGTTACAGTAACATCTTCACATTAATACTTGACCACAACCTGGAACTCGTGTACCAACGCGCTCAACCAGTTACGGTAAAATACAAGCACATTTCCAGCTTAACACACAGATTTAGTTCTGAACCACACTTTTCCACACATCCTCAATATTTTACACGATCTTCATGAATAAAATCTGCTGTGTTCACATGTAACACACATTTTAAACACTAAATCTTCTAACGTGCAAACACATGTTACATACTTTACATTGGACGTGTTTTTTTTTATGGATATTTTATGTATTTGAAATAAATATAGGAAAAATCTTCAAAGAAAGCTGCTTTCAAAGAAAGTAAATGCACCGTTTGCCCTTAAACTTTAGTGTATTATTCTCTGTTTGGGGATTTGAATAGATTTCCATCTGTTTTCTGTTTGTGCTCGGTCAAAATGTCCACTTTCCTAAAACGTCCTCACTTTAAAAGGTCTAAAACTGTATCAAAGTACAAGAGCACTCACACAAATCCTCACAAAAAAGAAAGTAAACATTATAATCCAGGGTTTAATGTTGGGAGTTTCCCAAGTACAGAAGTATGCAGCAAGCAAGCAGAAGACTATTTAAATAAACTTTGTTAAATAGCTGCTGTAATATTCTTCTCAACCCCGGCCTGCAGACCTCTCGCCCGTTGCATCGTCTCCTCCCTGCTGGCCGTCAATCACCTCCGGGGCTCGGTCCGGCTCTGGCTGTCTGGCCCTTCGCCCGCCTCAGCTTCCTCATCACCCCGCCTCAGGCAGCAAAACCAATTAGTCTCCGATAGTAAAAGCAGAGACCTGCTCCCTAAACTCCTGAGCTCTGTTTTTATTTCCTTGTGTCTGGGACCACAAAACAATCTCCACCATTGACCCACAGCTTCTCAGGGCAGGCGGAGAGATTTTCTGAGATACAATAATGTTTTTTGTGCTCCAGCGTTTTGTGGAAAATGAACAGTAAACTCCCTGTCCTCGATTTTTAAGAGTCTGTTTGTGTTCCTCTGCAATTAACATGTTTGTGTGATGTTTATTGACTACATTTTCCAGATGTGGACATACTAACAGAAACACTACAGCCCAGATGAAGCCAAGCCGTTTTTTAATTTCTTTCTCTTCTCTTTAAAATGTTGTTTGTTGTTTTCCTGATGAGTCACTGCGTGTTTTCTGCATTTGGCTGACAGAACAAGGTTACTGTAGCTGCTGTGATTAGTTTCCGTGGACAAAATCCAATACAGTTTGTAACAACAGAGAACATCATGATCTAACGTCTGAATCATCCCATCAGAAGTTCCCACTCCTGTTTTTGTTGTCAGACAAGCTGGTAATTAAGGCCAACCTATCTGTGTGTTTGTGGGAACATTTTAATTTCAAAAGGGCTGAGTGGGAGTGTTGATCACCGGCATCAATATGTTTTGTTTTTCTCCCTCTGTGTTGCTTTCTGTTTGTCTGACAAACCACAGATCCGGGCAGCGTCAGGAGACGATGGACGGGGTCACTGCTCTGAGATACGGAGGCCCGGAGGTCATTCAGAGTGTCTGGAAACAAATTGTATCAGCTCGGACACTCTCTGATATCTATATCATTTTGACAGCTCCGTGGTTATGAGTGGTAAGGAAAAGTTCATGGTGATAGTTTGTGATAACGGTGTGGTAATTTGAGGTGTGAGCTCGGCGACTCTGCGGCTGAAGGCATCTAATATCATCTTTAACCGAGGTCCGACGACAGGCTGAAGGATAAGGATCAGAAAGCCTGTCAGCGTATTTAAAAAAGGGAAGGGAGACATTTCTAGGTTACCAAAACGATTACTGGAAGTCATTTGACGCGATGGACAGTGACAAACTGCTGTTGGACCCGTTAGCCACCAAATCAAGGAGACACTGGACTGTATTTTCACTGCAAAACTGATATACATCCAACTAAGATATGGTGAAACTTGCGTGTCTTTCGGTTCAGTTCTCTATATTAAGTTGTGATGATGCTGTTCCTACGCTCTGCTCAGGTTTCAGCAGATTCACTGAGCATAAAACTATTTTTAGTCATTTCCCTGCACGAAGTGAAACTCCGTCAAAGAGCCTTTGATTCTCCGCTGACAGTATCAGTTTTTCCTTCACCTCAAGCCCTCAAAATATTGATACGGTGTTAATAATACACATATGATGACGCCGTGTGAGTAATCCAGTGGAAACGTTATATATGCAGTAAAGGTGAGGCTAATAACCAAAACTTTGCCTGTTGCCTCATTATAAGAAGCATTTTCACCATTTATTCTCTTTAAATGCCAGAAATCACCTGTTTAGATTACAGGAGGAGCTGCCGGCCTGTCTGATGGAACAGTAGTTTCACCATATGGTGGCTGTTTTGTATGAACCGAGTAGCACAGCCCAACTTTTTCTACCTGTCCTGGGTCCAGACAGGTGAATAATGTATTCCAAGTCCCATGTAAGTCAAGTGAAGTCAGGTCCAGTCTCACCAGCAGCAGAGTTTGTTGTATTACCTTATTTATATATGTAAATATTAAACTTCTGAGTTTGAATGTCGTCTCCAAAACACCATATTGCCCCTTTAAGTCATTTATTTTCAGGTCAAGTAACTCGAGTTGATTCTAGTCCACATCTCTGCTGGAGCCCTGTTAGATACTGAAGCTGTGATGCTGCATCTTATACAATATTTTCCAGCACTTCTGATAGAAACAACATTTACATTATTCATACGAGACTCGAATCGACAATTATGCCGTGGATCAGAGAGGGAGATGATGAGACGAATAAAAAAAAAACAAACGCACAAAACAAACACAAACGGACCGGACGAAAAGGAAGGAGAATTTGCAGGATGTGAAACAGACGGCAGGTAATTTAAAGAGAATCAGGAGTCAGAATCACCACCAGGGACTCTCTCTGTGGTGAAATTAGACCAAAGAGAAAGTGACGATAAAGAGGCAGACAGACGGCGACAGAGAGAGAGGAGGAGATCAGAGTTGTCAAGCGAGACAAAGGGAGGAAAGAACAAACAAACTTTTCTTCTTTCACCTTTACTGTCTGTCTCCGTCCTTCTCGTCACGGCTCCCTTTCTTCTGAGAGCACGAAAAAAAGAAGAGCGCCGCCGATGCTGCTTTTAAAGCTGCCAGAAATATATATATTCAGCTCTACAGCGTTTCAGCGAGCGCTCTTCATTAGGTATCTGATGTCTAAAAAGGACTTTGGGTCAAAACAAGAGACTTTTCTTTTATGCGGGATCACATTTATTCTCCTTGTTTTGATTCATATGCAGTAAGTGTCCTCCTCTCCTGTTCATCTCTCCTCCTCCTGGCAGCTCTGTCTTGTCTTCACACTTTCCAGCAGCATGATAACTGTGTTGGCCCCTCGAGCATCTGATTTATAATTAAAAACAGGATCAGCTTCAATCCCAAAACAGACTGCAAGAGAGAGCAACAACCGTGACCTCGACTCTTAAATGAAACATACTGGATGCTTTTAATTTCGCATTATACTGATCACCTTCAGGACCTTCACTCATCCTTGTTAGCATGTTAGCTAGGTGATTCCTAGCTTCCTGCTGACTTTGGAGAAACCTTTCTCTGCAGTTTGGTTACCTCTTTGGTTATCTATCTTAGTAATCCACCCCCACCGTCCCACATCCCCACCTCCAGCTGCCCATCTCCGGCCATGCCTCACGGCCCAGTCCTGCCGTCCTGTCGCCAGCCTCTGATGCAGCGCTCTGAATACCTCCAGAGAGGTTTCACTTCCGCCGCCGGCCTCACCAGTCTGTTCTGCTTCTGAGTCGTCCACCAGACCTGCTCCACCGTGCGTCCCCTGTGCCCCAGTTCACCAGAAGTTCAGTGACTTTCTGAGCTCTTTTATCTGATTCCCTGTTTCCCCCGGCGGACTTTGTTGTGGCTTGGTCTTGACCTGGTCTTAATCCCTCAAAGTCTTGATCTCGTCTCAGTACTCTCTACACGCTCTCGGTTTAGGTGGTCTTGACGACAATATTGTGGTTTCCCTTGTGACTGATTCAAAAAAAGAAAAGACTGTTATGCAGTGTGGGACTCGCACTTGTCTCGGTCTTGACTCAGTCTCGTCCTGCTTTGGTCGCGGTCTCGTGGTACAGCACACATAGTGCTCTTATATTATACCTTTGGTCATTTGTCTGTAAATACTTTGCTCAGCTTATTTATGTATTCTGTAAGTGAAAGAAATTACAGATTTCTTTTACTTTTGCTGCAGATTTTGACCCTTCAAGTGCAAAGACCTCCAGTGTACTGACTGCAAATCCTTTCAAGAGGATTAGTTGAATCTTATTATCCATTTCATTTTTCACTCCATGCACTGTAGCACCTCTATACATGTGGTGAGCCAAAATTATGATCCAGAGCAGAGAAGCAGATGCCTCACCATGACTGTAGCATTTACCTTTATGTGTGTCTGTATAGTCATGAGTGTGAATATAGCCCTCAGTATTTATATATGTGTTTATGTAAGTGTTTATACATAACATGAAATAACAGGAAATGTGCTGTAAAGCTGTTTTTTTATTTATAATCCACATCCAAATGAACCGGATCAAATTAAATCTGTTTTCTGTAAGTGCTTGTCTCGGTTTCTATGAATTTTGCTCGTGTGTGTTCACATTTCATGCTTGTCTGGTCGCGTGTACGTCAGCGTGTGCCGTACAAACTGACAAAAGCCTTTACTGAGAGCTTGTCGAGAACATAAAACAGCTCTGTATTCGCCTCAACGGTGGCTGTAGAGACGAGCTTCACACAGAGGGGAAACAATCTGTTTCCCCAGAGCCTCCTGAACGCCGCATTACTCCAAGCTAATCAGCCGCTCACTCGCTAATATCCCCAGATGAGGAGCAGCTCTCAGCTGATTAATGGGATTAATGGGATGCTGCTGTTTTAACTTGCTGATGTCTTTACAAAGATGGAAACAGATGGAAATCAGCCGAGGAGAAAGAGGACGAGATATCGATTCATCACCATCAGTTACACGCATTTATTTTCAGTTAGCCTCTCGTACCTGTCTATGTTTGGTTCATTACCACTGGTATCAACAATTGAAGCAAAGTGCGCATGCATGGAAAAGCATTTACGTACAAAAGAAATGCAAGAAAGTGGAAGAAAGTCCAGAAAAACAAACACATTATTCTGCTTCATTGCATGTGAAGGAAAGACCTACAGTTCCTTTGACAGCTGCAGAGCGTGCAGAAGGATTTTAGATATTTTTACGACTTAACAACTATGTGACACATTCTTGCTGCAGCTGACCGCACATGCAACACCGAGCTGTAGCTGTGATCAAAATTCAAATAAGGTCAATGGAAACAGGATGTTGAGACAGTGAAGTAAAAAAAAAGATAAAGCAGTCTCACAATGAAGTGAGAAGGAGGAAGCTGTGGTTTAAAGATGAACCTGTGACAAAACCAGTGTTCTCACCCTCTTCAGGCGCTATAACCACTCGCTCTTCCTGTCCAAAAAGAAGCAGTGCATCAACATTGTGGCATACTGACAGGATCCAACACATATACAGTGCCAAGAAATTCATAATAGAGGGAAGGTTTATGGTGAAGAGATCAGCAGCATTACTTTATCTGAGGTGAACAGGAATTGTGTAATTTGGAAATGTATATATAAACAGGGGCACGATCCTTGGCAGCAGAGGAGACTTGTTTCAGTTTCTTGGAGATGTTTCTACTCTCATCCAAGAGTTCAGAGCTGAAGAAGAACAGCCCCGACACCCACACATGGATTTTGAAAACCCCCCTTTTTTCAGCCGGGAAGCCTGGCAGATGACAACAGGGATCGTAAATCTGCCTGCATAGCAAGTCGACTGAACATTAAATGCTTCTACCTTTGCAGCGCTTTTAAAATCAGTTTAAAGTGACTGTTTCATTCATTTTCCATTATGCTCATCACATTCTGATTTATTTAGCAATATAATCAAGAGTTACTTACTCTTTGTTCAACAATTACAGTACTTGCATGAATTGTTCTTCCTGTGTTCCTTTCTCTTTTTGTCTATATGCTTCTACACATATTGCTTATATCTGACTCTATAATGGGTCATGGTGGATGACATATAGCAGGAAAAACTCAGGGTCTCAATAATCTAAAGTTTCGAGAGTTACCGTCTCAAACAATATAAGTGGAGGAAAGGCTCCTGATTGGTTGACCGACTGTAAACACACCCCATTTCCCTGTTTGGGAATGAGACTTAAAAATCAACTTTTCTTACAAATTGCACCTTTTAAACCATCTCATGTCTCGGTGGCAAGAGGGATCACATACTGCATCAACGTGGGGAACAGACTCGACACAACACCAGTGCTCTCCATCGAGCGAATGCCGTCCGTTCTTCACTGTCTTTGCCTCTTCCATCAGCGTGGTTCCTTTTCTTTCGCAGTGTAGTTTTATACATTGCAGTATCTGCTGTACTTTTTTACTTACTTACCTTGTACTTTTACTTTAATTTATGTGTGTGAAATACTCGGATGCTGCTAAAATTTCGTTGTACACTTGTGCAATGACAATAAAAGGATTCTGATTGATCTGATTATAACCTCGTCCAAATAAATTACATTACAATTACATTACATTATGCCCGGGGAAAACAACGCCTCCTCCTGTTTGGGTTGTGCAATGGCAGACGTTCTTCCTTTGAGCCGTAATTCAACCCTCATTTTTCTACAGAAAAAGGAATAGCATTGTGAAAGTGAGGTTTATAGGGAACCAATCTACAGACAGTGTCATTTTTCTACAGCCATTACACTGTGCAATCAGTATTTACTTCAGAATCATGAGCTAAAGCATGAGAAGTTGTCTATTGCCTGTTTAAGCAACGACTTCATGAGGCACTAGGATGAAGTTCAGGGTAACAGGCTGACCACACTGGAGCATGAGCAGCGCCTGTGAGTCGACGGGGTCAAGGAAAATCCTGTCATCATACTTACTGACTGTACTATTTATATATACAGTACACACACACACACACACACAGAAGATTTTATATCCTGTTTTTTTCTTCAAATATTACAGAAGGATATCTTGTTTTTATCCCTTTTGAAACAGCAACTAAACACGTTTCCCTCCTTTAGTGTCCTCGTCTGTCTTCTCTCATACTGAGCTCTTACAATGGATACATGAAGGTGCGTTCATTTGCAGTGAAGCTTGACATTGAAGGGAAACTAACATGAAAGCTGGCTGCTCGGATCGCCTTTTCAATTACCTTTTAATTAACATGGTAAACTTCACTAAACAGTCAAATTAACTTTAAGTGGCTGCATAGCTATCTTTCTATCTGCCCTGGTGTGTGTGTCAGAGAGAGACACCCACACACAGCGTCTGAGAACGGCAAAAACATCACAACAAAGTGACAACAGCTGTGGAGAATTAGGAGCTCGTCCAAAGTGTACGTGTGTGTATGTGAGGACGCACCATTGAAAGGTGTGTGTGTCTCTGCGCGAGTGTAGATCTAAGCTCGTGCTACCATCAGGGATTCATAATGTGTTTGATCCCTGTTCTCTCTGAGGGGAAGCGAGGCGGGTGTTAAGGATGAAAGATGTGAGGAGGCGCTGCAGCCAGCTCAAACGCCGCCAGCTTTCGATGGACGGCCTCAGCTGCCAAACCCACTGATCAGATCGCTGCATCAGTTCTGAGAGTCGCAGCCTTCACACATCATCTCTAACAGCAGCCTTTAGAGGATCCTCCTTTGTCTCTCTGCACGTTAAAACAGCCAACGTTTTGTAAAAACCAGCAAACAAATCAGTCCACTGGGTTTTTATAGCTCTAATTTAGTCTTGCCAAGTAAATTGCCATTGATTCAGGGAGATAACTTGCTCATTTCAGCTCATACCTGCTTGAAACTGTTGCTCAGTCAATGTCAGGCTGCTCAGTTTCTGAGCAGTTGCACCACGATGTTTCGTCATTTGCAGTCAGAGCAGGAAAGTCTTCAGGTTGCATAGACATTACATGGGAAAATGGAAAGCGCTGATACGATCTTCCCACTAATTGTCAGTGTGGGTTTTTAATATGTGAGAGATGCTGACAGAGATTTGCCAAAACAAAAGCATGGCCCTTATAGCACCATATGCATGTGTTCCAGTCAAACACTGGGTGGATTTTATTGTGAAGCAACACTGATCACGACTGTCATCCAACGGTTGTCTACAAAAATAAGAAATACGGCAATTCTTGGAATTTTTGTTAAAAAATCAGTTAAAGATGTTGCAGGATGTAATCAACCCACTTGGCAGGAGAAAGGCTGATAATGGATGTTTCTACAAACCATCGATATGTTGAAACTTTATGTTTCTTTAGCTTGTTCTTGTTCACAACACTGTGCTTATGGCCTGGTTAGGTTTTGGCACAAAAAACACTTGGTAATGGTTAGGGAAAGATCATGTTGTGGCTCAAAATATCTGTTTTTGTCGCCACAAATACGACTGAAAATTGTCCCAAGTTCTCCTTAAAAATATCGAGTGGTGTGATGCTTAAACACAGAACAGCCTCGAACAGGTATGAAAATCATGTCGTAAACTTGTAACATGAACGTGACAGGACATGTTTTTGTACAAATGTCAATATGGTACATGGCGTTTCACTCGTACAGATGTGGATTGAAGAAACATCTGGGCGTCTTGACTGTAATTCAACAAAGAACAGCGACAGTGAGCTGAGATGAGGAGTTGTATGTAAAAGGCTGCACACCTTCAACTCCTCAGCGAAGTAACCAACTCCTTCAGGTGAACTCTGTGACACATATGCGCTTACTTCATCAATATATCGCTAAATACACTACTTCACATGGCGTACTTTGATCTGTTATAGAAACATGACGCCATCCTTCATGAAGGACTGAGCTGCAAACTTTTCAGAGTCGTCTTTCGTGCCTACAGGGATGAATATTTGACACAGGACAGTTTTTCAGAGGAGAGAATCCATTCACCTTGCACACAATTAGCTGCTTTTTAATATTTATGCATCAATTATTTCCTCCCAGAATGCTTCAGGCCTGGCATGCGTCTCTCGGTGTAGTTAAAATATTAGTGGCCTTTTTTGATTGGAGATATTTTGATTAATGTTGGTGTGTAACACAGAGACACAGGAGAGGAACAAAGTGTGCTGTGCTGGGCTGCTCAGGCTGACAAATCAAAAGTCAGCTCATGACACTTCTGTTTGCACGCAGTCAGTGGATGGAAGATTACCCATGAGGCTCTGGGACTGGGCCATGGCATGCAGACAGTGTCTGTGGATGTGACAGAGTAGGGAGCTCTCAGTCAGCCGCCCGCAGGGAGCGAGACTCGGCGACGGGCTGAATGCTGAGTAGGTTTCAGAGACTCAGACACACCTCAACACTTCAAACACTGATGGCTGAACAGCTGCTTCGAGTGTTAGTCACTACATGCAGTCATCGGTGTGATGTGATACTCAGTGCATCACTCCACCTACACAACAAAAACAACACCACGGAGCTGAATGCTATTAACACTGAGCCTTTGAGACTTGATTAGAAATGTGCATACAAGGTTAATTCCAGTATTTCTTTACTAATCATTTCTTTTTCCTCTCTAACCTTCAGTCTTCCAGCTGGTGTCTGCTGCACACAATCAGCATGTAAATCAGCATTTTCATCCCCTCAGAAGAAGCTATTTGCTTTGTGCCGTTCATTTTATTTAGTGTGAAAAACATCCACGGAAAAAGAAGATCCATCACAGTAAACACGAAGCCGTAATTACTTTTTGTATGAAACGATTAAAAACAATACAAAGTACGAAAAAAGTGACAAAGTCTGTAAAGTGAGTTTCATTCCCCGTTGGTGTCAGGTGACTGTTCGTTCTACACCATGTTGTTGTTCACGAATGGACAGAAAACACACAACAGCACCAGTATCGTCATAGATCTGCTTCAAATAATGAAAAGAGAGGGTGTGGCCGAGCAGAGATGTACGACTGTGTTTCAGGAGCTGTCGCTTCCGCTGAAAGGCAGCAGACTGTTGAGGGACCTGGAGCAGATGGGCTCGTTCAAAACATACAGGTGAGAATGTTTCTGGTTTTCAAACTTTTTAAAATGTTCCTCCTAATCATCATAGTTTCAGATTTTTTTTTTCTACTAGCAGGTGCACTGGAAGTGTTCCACCGTGCTCTCCTCAAATAACTCCCCAAACGCCGGGCTTTCTCCTACGCTGGGAAGCGAGCTCGTCTTGCCATCTTCGAGCACAATGAAAACACCGTGAGGAGGAAGCAGGCCAACACAGCTGTGTTATGATCTATTATAAGAGCTTGCATCTATTGAAATTAGAATTTTCTGAGCTGAGTCAGTTGCCAGTTTTTGCTGATGTTTTGCTTTCATGGGGAGGGCATAAAGTATGAAGTTAGATTTGTAATTTGCTTTTGGTTCCTGCTTTTTCTCATCTTCAGATGTATTTTCCTTTAACCATCATCGTTATAGTCCTGCAGAGTATCAGCCATATTCATATAGTATGCTTTTAAAGATTTTAACATTCAAACCTAGATGTAACATTTAGTTTTCTCTCGCAGAAGATCCATATTTCACTCAAATTATGTTTGCTGTCTGCACAGTAGGTGTTGAAAAAGGTGTTCAGTCCCCACACCACAGTCTTATCAATGTGCTCATCCAAAGAGATGACAAGTCCGTTTTAACTGTCCGTAAGATTGTCTATAAGGCACCAAACAGGGGGAACAACTAGCCTGGCTCTTTCTAAAAATGGTGGATGGATGGATGAAAAAATCCACAAGCACCGTTTTCTTCACTGAAGAGTCCCGCTACAGGGCACAATATCATGCTTTCTTGTATATCGGGAAACCAAGAGGGCACTTTTAATGCATTTTTGGTCAAACATGGGTTAGTGGAGGGCGGGGTGTAGGGGTGTCAATCCACATTTGTTGGGTTTCTTAGATATATCCATATCTGCATCAACATGCATGATGATGAAATGGTAAATACATGTGCCTCCTCTATCTGCGCCTGAGCTGTACCAAAACACATCACTTGTTGGTTGACCCACAGCTGAACTTTCCAACAAATCGCATTAAAGTCTGCTCACACTTTGGAGATATCCTGCTAACCACCGAACAGACGAACAGAAACATTTGTGGGACTGAGCTTGGGAGTGAAAACATAACCTCCAGTGGAGGGAGTAATAACTGTTCAGCATGAAATTGTCAGATATCCTCTGTTTTTGGCCACAAAGACAAAAAGCTCCCATGAAGCTTATTTCTCAGTGTGTTGATGTGCTGACAGAGCCAACAGAGGTCATTGTTGATCCTAACACACTGATTAGCAAACACGGTAAAACTACACGTCTGGCTGAAAATGAAACAATGAAATGAAAATGATGTATTGATTCAGAGCTTGTTGAAGCTGCAGGAGCTGTGTTTCAGCTGAGTGTGAGTTTCTCCCACTGATTAGGATGCTGCTGTGATTTTAGTGGGAAATACATGTAACTTCTAATTTGGGCAGAGTTACTTCTGGCGTTTTTTGCTGAATGTGAAGTGCGTTAAGGCCATGATGGATTGTCTACATATGTGCCGGCGTGGCTGCACAGTATCTGTCTTTGTCACCACGCAAAGACAACGAGCGTCCTTTTCCAAAGAAGCCAATAAAACAGAAGAAATCTTCTGATGCAGCAGAAAATCTTTTGCTGAGTGCAACCATTCCTACATCACATCTCTGAGAATTGTTTTAAAACTCACCTGTTCACTGATGATAAAAAAGAAAGCAGCCTCTGTGGAAGCCCACCAGCCCTCAGCCTCTGATCTGTGCCACTTTTATGTTCATATCAAGCTGTCTTGATGTTATTGAAGCCCCGCGGAGCTCTGAGTTGTGCTCGGTGAAAAACCCTGGAGATCTGAGTAAAAAGAGAAAATAAAAAGGAAAAAATCGAGCACGGCTGGGAAATTGTGTGGGATGGAAGTTGTTGAAGTTGAAGTAACACAGTGTGTTTTATTGACTGACGAGCCTTATTTTAAAGCTGCACTCGTTTTTTTGGCCACTTGGGGGCCAAAGAAACATCAGAACAACTTGAAAAACAAAGATTAACATAATAAACAGCAACACTATCATTTATTTGGTTAGTAATCAGTCAGATATTCACTCTTCTTTTGCTAATTTTTGCTCTCGTCCAAATACTTTATAAAACATCTGTTTACAATCTGTCTCAGGCTGATACATTTTTAATTTTCTTCACCGGCTATGTAACATCCCAGAGAGGTAATAGGGTGAGAGACGAAACAAAGCCTCGGGCTTCTGCTGCCGTGTTTGTTAGTGGTCAAATAAACATCGAATACAAACTTGAAATTGGATACGAAAGGTTACCACTGAGACAGATGAGGTGAGCAAATTGTGCCAAATCTATAAACAAAAAACTAAAACTCTTCACATCTCTCTCACTGGAAAAAACACTCTAATAAAGAGACACCAAAACATGTTTACCCACTCTTAAACCAGAATATAATATATAATATAATGCTCACGATCAAAGGATGCTTATGTAAATGCCGCTTCACGTTATGATTCCCGCTAAGCTCACATCAAGGATAACTGCACTGCATCTAGTTAAATCCATTAAATAGTGAATTTAAGCTCCTTTGATTTGGCTTTTGCCCCCAACTCGCTGATTCCAGAGGGCAAATACTCATTTCATTTGATGCAAGCTAGACAATACTCGCGTTTGGAGTAGCTGTGTCACATTTTAGCAGAAGTGGCTCTCGGAAAAAACATGCGCTGCGTCTGTTTTTGATGGAAGTGGACAGCAGCTGCATAGAACAGATCGAGGCCGGAAGTCAGTGGTACAGGAGTGTGTTTTGTTTTCTCTCCAGGTGCCGCCCTCCCCCACCTCCATGCCTGTGAGTGGAGGATGGCACCTGACCTCCCTCACCGTTACGCCTTGGTGGTGTATAAGCTAGCGATCCAACATTTAGCACCAGAGTTTGCTCTGACAACATCGTCTGCCTTCCTTTTCAAGATGTCGTGGCCATTTCTAGAAAACGAAGGGCTGACCGCAGGAGAGAGCAGGCGTTTCTTTATTCAAACACCTGCAGGTGGATGCATCAACCACAAGTGATTGTGGGCTGCTTTTCCTTTTATACTGTACATGCACACAACCTCCACTTACACAAACCCCTGCGGTTCACACGTCACCACTCTTGACACAATTACCTTCTGTGGCTCCAAGCCAAGAATAAAACATCATAAGATGCAAGAAAACAACTTAAACCAACTCGTTCAAAGACGACTCCTTAACCCACGTCCATGTAGGAGCCAAAGTTAAGTGACTCAAATAGCTTTCAGGTACAGTAGGTAGGATGTAAAGCATGTCAGTCACTTAGGGAATGTAACGTGCAGCACTTTGGCTGCGACATTATCACTTCTGTGTTTTGAGCAATCAGTCTCTTGAGAGGTGGACTCGGCTGCGACGTCGATGGACAAGGAAGAGGAGGAGACTTGATTCGAGTCAAACTTTGTTGCTAACTTTGTTCGTGTGCTGCAAAGAATTATTAATAGAAACATGAGACATGTTTGAATGCATAGATTACACATATAATTTCCAATAATGATGGGTAACCCTCTCAGCGGGGTCAGGAAAAGCATGACAGTCCGAGTTTATCTCTGCATGTATATCCAGAAGGTCACGGATGAAAAAGGGAATGTGCTGACAACTAAAAAAAAAAAATACACGACTGTCAAACAATGTAGTGATTATAGATGTTCATACAGAGATACATCATTGAGAGACATTAGTGTTGAGTACAGGCAGATGTGTTTACTAGAAAGCAACAGGCAATTAGATAAAGTGGAGGAGGAGGAGGAGGAGGAAGACGAGGGAGGTTGACTGTGGCAGGGAGGGCACATTTTTCCTTTTAACAGCGAAGACATTACAGTTTCCTCAGAGGGAAACACTCCATTTATTCAACAAGATGATGAGGGTCCACATCAGAGCATCACACACAGGAAAACTCTCAGACTATTTATCCGTCAAGGCACTCTGAGGTGTCAATAAAGAGTCAGAGAGAGAGAGAAAAAAAAGCCTTATTCTTGATTTGCTGAAATCTGTCACTGTCCTGCAGAGTTCAAGGATCTGGAAAACAGTAATCCATCACTGCCTTGGCTCTGTGGACTCCTGGCTCTGACCTTGAGCCATAAACAGCATTACTGATGTATTACAGCAACTGAGACTGAATAATTACACAGAAGAGGAGGGGACCTTTAGCACGCCGCCCGGCTCGCTCATGCGCGGCTATAAATATGGATGGAGAGTGATTTGAACACTGCAAAAAACTTATTATATGCAGAGTGAAAAGCGGCGTGTGGGTGGTGATTGTGATTGAGCTGGAACGCCAACTCGGGTGGCTTCCATGCAGCGCTGTCACTCTGAACCCCTCGGCTGTGCTAAATGAATATGTACGCGGCTGCAAAAAACACACGAGTGACGACCGCGACATGGCGAGAGATGGTTTTGTGATGTTGAGCCGTGTGTGGGCGGAGGTGCTTCACCTGCGTTCAGCCTGATGGACTTCACATGTGGTGTATCACAGTTTCAACATGTGAAGAGGGGAGATATCCACGTCTTTAAGCAACATGGTGTTGTGAAACTCTGGTTTGAGAAGCTTTTCACATCACATTATTTAGTCTTAACTCTGGTTAAGACTAAACTGAAGACACAAGCACCCTCTGTGCCAGTTGTTGCTCGCTATCTTGCAGCTAATGTGCAGTAACATATTTTGGCTGTTTGGGGCAAATAAACCTGAGGTCAAACATGTGAGTAACTCAGACTCAAATGATCCCAGGATTAAACTCATGCAAATAAGGTTAACGCTGATAGCTTGTTAGCCTTAGCAAGCTGCAAGCTGCAAGCTGCACCCACGCTCCACCTCTATGATGAGCCGGGAGTGAGGCTGAGTCAGGTACAGCCAAGATGGCGACATCCTGTACTTGTGCTTCAGATCTGTCAGGACGTAACAGATACTCGTGCCTCCAGCCCTCTTTAAAACAATGCTCGGTTGTGTATGACAGTCATTTCCAACATATGTATTTGACCCGTCCTGTCAGGGAGAATGGTCCTGTTCACAAATGCCCAGGATTAAAGGATAACTAAGGACGAGGATGACTGAACACGTCCGCGAGCTGGACTTTCCAGAACTGATCAGTGACTTCACTTCAAAGGCCAGAATAAAGCCGCTGGTTTAGGTCGAATACTTTTGCTTTTTCTTTCACTTTTATGCACTATAGTTGCTGTGGCTCTGTACTTCATCCAGTGTCCATTATATCATTAATTTATATATTCTTTCAGTGTGCTGGTGGTTTTATTTAAATGAATGTGTTTGCCTCCTAAAGACGCATAAACTGTGTTGTGGCATGTAAAGAACGAAACTCCCTTCAAGTGACAATAATTTAACATCATCAAAATAACAAATGTAATTTCAAAGTACTTTGTTGTTGTGCAATGCAGTGCACATGTAGGTTTAGCATTTTGCATGTCAGGGTCCGTGACGAGTTTGTGTCACTGTAAAGGCGCCTATAAACAACATATTGCTGCATTTTATTTGGAGGACACGCTGCTACAGGTGGTCAGTGTTACTTCACTTTAATAGGTAATGGTTAAAGTATTTCTTCCTAATTTAAACTGCCTGGGCTACAGTAATTTAACAACATTATAGATCTGGAAAGTCAGCATTTTCCTCTGTCAGTTAGGTATTATATTTAGCATTTTTATGTGTACATGCAGTTTATTCCCTGCAGGGACAGGAATGATTACCACAACATTTTCAAATGGGCTGAATCTGCCTTGTAGGGCAAAAAAATAAAAATAAAATCAAACTGAAGATATTTGTTTGCTCGGCCGCAGCGGGCTGTCTGAAAAAATGAATGTAGAAAACTCATCTGGGCTTAAATAAATCCATTTGCAAATGCATCGTTGGTATTCCCCAGGTAACCACTAACATTTATTATTTAAACCTACCTCCATCTTTAATACATCACTTGAAAATATTTATATTGCTCCTTACTGGGTGCATAGATTTTACTTGAGAGCGCTCGGTTCACCTCAGAGCAGGTCAGCAGTAACGAACACTTCAACATCTCGCTCAGTGATTTTGTATCTTATAATATATAACTAAAGAGAAAGTCAGTCTGATTCCGTTTCCAACAGACGTTATATATCTTGTTAGGTCAAGATTCTTGACGGAAGGATCAATAAATCTTTTTCTCTGTTAGATTTAAGCTGAGCAGAGTTGAATCAAGGTAAACTATGACTTCGACAAGCATCTTCACATCAGCGGTGTCAGAAGTGATCTCCTCCCACGCTGCCTCCGGTGCCGGCCGCGAAAGTGAGAAACCTGGCAAAGAACTGTAATCAGCGACCTTATGGAGTGTTAAAGATTAAGTTATATAAAGCAGAATTAAACAAACTTTAAAATAAACATGTTGCCACTAATGATTACAGCACTTTTCTCATGTAAGATACATTATCCCCTTACGTTATGCAGTCGTCTGTCTAGATTACAGTCTATTAGGAAATAAACTATTCATGGGCAGTCAAAGAGCACTGATGTGACATGGTGGCTCGTTTGGAGACTTTTATTTTACAAAAATCGCAGCGAATGTGTTTCCAAAAACATTTTAGGTGAGCTAAGCCATGCAGCTGCAGAATCTGTCTTCATCTTAACCCGACAATGTTTAGTTTTTTATAGTCATTCAGGAGTTTCAGAGGCAGTGTGTGTAAAGAATAAGACGCCTTTGCTAACATGGCTTCAGGAGCACTTTGTTAATGCATCCCTATACAGCAGTCGGATCAAAATAGCTCTTTCTCTGTTTGTTCTCATGACAGCACAGCTGTCAGGTAAGGTGTTACATATGAACAGCAGGGAGATCTTATCACTGTGACAGAGAGGTGCATTTATAGAGTCAGTTAATGAGGTGATAGAAGTCAGGTGTGAGCTGAGGCAGGTGACCTGAGCGCCTCTGACTGACGAACTGAGCTGTGGTTAGTTTGAAATGCTCAGCTCGGCCACTTCATGTCTTTTTAATGAGCTTTTTCTCCAGTAAAATGTGATTAACTTAAACGTTTATTTCTATTTCCAGCTTTACATTTGATAAATATTTAAATAAATCTCCTGTCTTAAACTTATAATGAGCAGCAGATGAACAATAATGAGTCCACTGGCAGATATGACACTTTAAAAAGACTAATAATGCTAATTTAGTCATTTAGAAAAAATGCACCAATCTACTGTTGAGAGAAAAAGACAGACGATGTTTAAACTGAATGTAAGAAACTAATATTTTCCCGCAGCCAATAATGAGGTTTTTTAAAACGCAAAGAGATAAATTCCACTTCATCCTCAGAGAGTCTGTGATTAAAAGCCGTCCTCTAGAATTGTTATTATGGCCGTCGGAGATTAGCCCAACTTCTCACACCATCCGTCATCATCATCCTCCGTGTTATCTCAAAGTAGGAGTTATGTGCAACGATGTTGTGAGTCACATAAATATCCCCAACAGACCGGTGGCAGTTTATGACCGCTCCATCCACAGCAGACAGCAGCTCCTTCAAAGAGACCAGTTAAATTAGCCCTGAATACAAGCCCTCATTTTAATGTCACGAGTCGTGCAGCTGGGCTTTTATTTTTTAAAGCTGCTTGTGCATGCAGTTGTTTGAAACATTGGAAAAATGTGCGTCTTGTTAACATATTATTTACTTAACACTGGGAAGAATAGTACGGTGGCCGCCGGGTGCAAAGCACAACAGCAAGTCAGAAAACATGATTGCAAATTCCAAAAACACGACATCACCATCATCATCATCATTTCCTGACTTGCCGTTGTGTTTTCTGACTTGCTGTTGTGATTTGCACCCATCGACTGTAGAATACAGATATAAAATCAAGTTCTTCTCATATATTTTTGAACATGTTAAACTTTTATTCTGCATCTACAATAGATTGGCATCAAAATACACTTTTTCCTCTTTTTTGGAGAATATTTTAAAAGCGTAATTACTAAATATGGCCAGAAATCAATTGTAGATCCAAAAACAAAGCAGGCAGCATATCATCAAAGAAACCGTCAATTGCTGCTTTTTGCTAGCTGTTCATGGCTGTTAAAGCTCAGTTAGCCGTGGAGCCAATGGCCCGAGAGTTTGCCTGGGTCAAGACTTTGCGTCATAGGGGACGTCACCACAGGCGACCGGGCCAAGCTGGAAATGGATTCAACAGTGAACATGGCTGAGACTGAAGACCTCCAAGACCTCTGAACAGGACAATGACTTTGGGGACGAGATGACACAGATATGAAAATGGAAAACGTTGCCCAATCCTAGCTGCTTCAGTTACTCTGTGAGATAAAGCACGTATAACACACCATATGTACTTTCTGCTGCTGAAGGGGTCTTAAAAGAAAGAAATGGGTTTGCCAAGTGTTGTGTGGGGAGGGCCGTGGGCAGAGTGGGCGGACGTGACCCCAGCAAGGATGACTGCAAAGCCAGAACTTTTTCGGGAGGAGTAAACGCAAAGAGTCACATTGGACTTGAGCTGTTTACAGACAGAAGGAAAGCTCAGAATCAGCTTGACGCAAATAAACTGATGGTGAACGTACCTCTACTGATCTATCTGACGCGATTCAGGCACAGATGTTCAAAGATGAGGTAATGTTTTTACAAATGTTCCTTCCTCGCTCTTTGACTCCTCCAGGAAGTGACGGTGAAACGCTCCGTTAACTTGAGTAAACTTCTGGATTTCTCTGGGTTTAAACATTGCTGGAGAATTGCAGACCTCTTACATATTAAATCTTTTACCGGTCATGAGAGTGGGCTGGAGGTTAATATGAAATCTTCCACTGCATCTGTGCTGCAATCACACTGAAAGTAAGATGAGAGGAGAGAGGAGGAGGGCGAAGAGAGGCTCGACAGCCGTGCTGTGCTCTCTGGTGTGATGTAGGTGGGTAACTATTAGTGTCACTCTCCACCTAAAAACAGCCTCCAGTGATGACAGCTAAAACTGACTGTGATGCTGGTGTCATGTGGCGGGTCGTACTGCCACTGTGTCGTTCCCAACTGACATCTGCAGCAAAAAACAAAAAAAGTTGTCATGAGCCACATTCGACTCAGTGGGAGTTTCGCTTGAGCGATCCAACCTGTGGCCTACGTGCTGCTGACCCGTGACGACTGCCCTGTCAGCGGTGAACACGCTGTCAGCCGGGCTGTTTAACAGCACTGGCCGGCTCACAAAGAGGACTGCTACACTGCCAGCAGCAGCGGCACACAGCTGAGAAGTCTTTTAACATCAATAAATGTCACATTCATATGCTGGACACACTTCCCGCCATGATTATGATGGATGTACAGGCGGTGCAGAGCCAGAGGTCTGTGCAGTTGTTTGTTTTCAGGTGGTTTTTCGGAGCTGTTTGTGTTTGTGCTGCTGCAGCCTCGTGGGATCTCTAATCAGATCGCAGGCGGCTGTTAATTATCCAGACCGCATAGTGTTTTATTGACACCACAAAAGCTTTCCTCTTTTTTTAAAATGTATTTATAACCTCTTCATTAAATGCACAGTTTTGTTTATTTCTGAGGCTTGACAGCTGCATCACAGTGTAAAAACGCATGATGAATAATGTCCACAAGAATGAGTTTTTAGTTTCTCAAGTGACAAAACAGAAATATCTTTTTCATGAGCCAGCTGCACAGAGGAGGGTCGGGCACACTGTCTAACCGACAAGAATACATTTATTTGCGCACAAAAATAAAGAAAAAAATAACTTTTGGGTGTTTTTTTGCGGGTAAAGGTCTACATGTAGTATTGAAATATTAAAGAGAGCACAGGAGCTTGCTAGCGTCTCGATTTCTGTGCCCTGATGAGACACTTCCTTTGTTGGTTTTCCGCTTACGTCCAATCCAGTCACCACATTAAATAGTGATTGGTTGGCAATGTAGGTTCACCAGAGGCTTCACTTTCTGTGCCAGCTTAAAAAGTCTGTGGTTGTGGTTGTGGAGGAGGCAATGCAACGCTTATTCAGATTTACTGTGGAGTGTTCTGCCTTCTCAGCCACAGTAATATGGTATTGCAAAACTTGACGACAACTTGCTTGAATCAGTGTGATGCACAACATCTAGGATCTTTGGATGTGATCATCTCCTCTGTTTCCTCCATACATGCCGACATCAAGCAGAAGGTGATCTAGTCTCACGCTGCCTCCTCCAGCCCCTCCCAGCAGGGAGGAGATCCCAGACTTTAAAGTGTCGGACATCTCGTCTCAGTGGTTTCTGCAAAACCACAGATAAGTTGAAGCTGAACCACAAACACGACTGACTCGAGCGGCTGTCACCCAGCAGCCTCGTTGTATGTAACTAACTGTTGTTGTTCTCTCTAATGAGGTGTTATTGGAAGCACTGGACGTATCCCTCTCTGTAAATTATACCTGCTGACAACCACACACTCGTCTGGATCATCAGAGTCCTGTGTTTGTGTGTGTGTGTGGGCATTTGTGTGTAAAGCAGGAGGACAGCAGGCGGCGTGACGCCCCATCACATCTCAAAGCTCTGTGTCCCCGTGTGATCGTTTCAGCATGAAGAGAGGAGAGGTGGGCCCGTGACAAGAATGAGCCTGACATCTACAGCACATGAATGCATCACAAAGCAGCAGTCGGTGAAGTTATCTCCTCTCCGCAGACAGATGCTTATTAATATCTTGCAGAAATGTCACATGGTGAAGAAAAGACTCATTCAGAAGCAACTTTTAAAGGGCTCGACAAGCACACATGTAAATTTATGGTGATCAAACTGACTGTTTTTCTGCAGGAATAATTGAGTCAGACATTCATTTTCTAAACCTGAAATGATTTCGCTTTTTGTTTGAAAGGAGTTCATTGATTGACCTCGTGTTCATTGATTTAACTCTACCCTACTGTATTATTTTACAAACACCACTTTTACAATAAATGCTAATTGAAAAAAGAGAATAATAAATGAAACGAATGAACAAAAAGGTTAAAGGAGCAATGAAAGACGAGCCCGCCTCAGAAAAAAGATCAAACATTTTATTTTCACTGAACAGAAATTGTTTCTTACTAAAATATCTGTACAAATTAAAATCTCACAGCGTCACTCATGTACAGTCATCCTCCACACTGTTGACATCATTGTGTTGTTATAGTTCAAAAGTGATGACACCCCACACCAGAAACTGATCCCTCAAAACAATTCAAAGTGACGTTCAGTAAACGCCTCACGCTGCACAAAGCTGCTCCTCAGTCTGTGTGTTCATTAGTTTTACAGATGACAGGGCTTTGTCAAAACATAATGAGCCGAAGCTGATCAAGTTACTGGTTTTCTCTTCAGTTCATGTTTGTCCGAAGTGGTGGAGGGGAGATGTGGCACGATTTTGAAGTTAACATCGTCCTGGTTCCCTCGACAAAAAGCCTGTGGGATTTTTCAAGTGGATTTTGGATTATTGCCCAAAATAATGATACTTTCACATTTGGTTCAGCAAAATAATCTTCACAAATTAACACCACTGCGAAAAAAATGGGCACCAGCTGTATGTGGTGGGGCACCGGGCGCACAGAAAGAGGATGGAAAGTCATTTTCTCCAGTGGAAGGGCACTTTATCATGTTTTATCTACCATCGGGGCATCCAAGAGGGCACTTTTGCTGTGTTTTTTAAAAAATGGTTACATGATCATACTGCCGAAACAGCTTTTATTTCACACGTTTGGCTTCCTTTTCATAACCTGTTATTGATTACGGTCACTTCACATGAAATTCTTTTGAGCTCCATCAGAAGATAAAACATGATTTTTCTTTTCACACTTTCGTACTTCAGAATCTGTCTTTCAGAAAAATGACGTTCCTGTTAAAAATACAAATAAAATGCTTGAGTTGGAACGATGTCGGGGACAGAAAGACTGGGATCTTCTGTAGTTAAAAATGGCAACTGTATCCGTCTCAATACCATCACCATTCAAAACTATATGGAGAGCTGGAGGCAGGAAAAGGCACGGAAAGATGAAAACATTTGAAAATAACATAGGAGCTAAGCTTTGCTTCAGGCTGTAACGTAATGAAAGAGAATCACGGTGAATAAAACACAGAATTTATGAAAGAATGAGAAATGTTCAATGTGAACGGATACATTTTGCTTTCCCACAGTCGGTGCAAACAACATGAAAAAACATGAAACTGAATTACTGGTAACTAGGCTCACTGTCTCTATTACATTACAATTATTTTCCGACATTTTCAGCGTCAGTCAAATGTATTTCAGTCACCTCAAAAATACAGTTCGTCATTTCAAACATTTCAATAGCACAGAGAAAAGACTGATTGATATAAAGTCATAATTATAAGATTTACATCATTGAATATTTACAGTTGTTCTGATAGTATCGACATACATTTTGTTCTTGTGCATCTTTATACAGTCTTTACAAAAATACAACCACAGAAGAAGAAAAGAAACAACACAAACCCAAAGAAGACAGAACATGAGTGAATCGTCCTGTTTGTGTCTTCCTGTCTGGTTGAGCCACAGCTCGGGCTCAGTTCTGTAGTGTAAAGCACTGAGGCTTGACAAGGCATCTCCGTCTCCGTCTCCGTCTCCGTCCGTCTCCTCAGCAGCTCCGACACTGTGCAGCAGGTCAAACCTCCACCTTAAATAAAATACTCCTTCCGGTTCTCACTCGGACCGTTCTGTGAGCTGCTGAACGCCAGCTCCGGGCTGTCCTCGGGTTTTACTGTCTTTACTTCCTGGCTCTGGAACGTTCCTTTCCGCCTGTAGATGACTCGGGCCATTACGGCTAACGCAGACAGAACCACAAAGATCACCACCGCTATCACACCTGCAGAGGACAGAAATGGTAAAAGTTAGCGGATCTTCTTTACTCAGTTTAGACTGATGTAAGAGCGAGCAGTCGGTCATTAAAGAGGCTCTAGGTGATGATTTGTATCAATTTTTATCAGCCATATGTTATGTGACATGAAAAACGAGAGCTTCCGCGTCGCCTATCCAAGCCTGTGGATGATTTGTTGAATTTATTTAATGCTGCTGGACTGTCCTTCTACCTGAAGGGCCGTGGATGTGACTTTAAGCATGTTCTCGAGTGCCTTGTCTCAGCGCCTCTCTGCTCAGATAACAGGGAGCAACAGTAGCTAACACAAACTAACAACTGGCTTCCTGCACAACACAGAAGCTCCTCAGAGCCCCATTAAAAACAAAATGTCAAGACTCAGATTTTCTCGCTGCAAAAGTTGAGACGGGCTTTTTCTTTACAGGGAGAAGAAAGAAAATTGACCTAAATTAGACAAAAGTACACAAAGTCCTTGTATGTCCACTAAAAGTGCTTGTTTTTGCCACTCACTGGCCAAGGTTGTTATTTATAAGTGTCTGGCCACATTGCAGACTTGGTTTGTACACAGACAAACCTTTTTTTGGGAAAGAGTAAGATCTTTGTGTCTCACTCTGAGGCAACAACAACGGTGGAAATGCGGATCAGAGTTGGAGAGAGGAAGTTTGGAGTTTACCAAGAGGAAGTGCCAGCAAGAGTTAATTTCCAAAGTCATGGCTGAATATTTAAAGGGGCAGAAATTTAAACTCAGAATTTTAATATTTACAATATTCACGAGGTAATAATACAAACTCAAAATATTTATTTGATCCATAATTGATTAAACAAGCTCTTCCCAGGTCTCCAGAACACTGTCTGAAGCTAGAAAGGTGGGATAAATCAATATTTAGTAGAGGCAGCTCGTTCCGGTCAGTTATGGTTTTGTTCGAGGTCACGATTCCTCCAGGATGTTTAAAATTTTTGTTTTACGCTTTGCCTTTAGTTTGTTTAGAAAGTGCTCCGTAGTTTAATAAGTTTCAATTGGAAATTCACAAGACTCAGCGGAGCAAAATGTTGAGATTCCCATAATAGATGGAGCGCATCAGTTGCTGACACTTTGTGGTTATCCTAACTTGCATGACTTCACTTCAATATGCACAGAGACAGAAGTGAAAAGAAAAGAGCCTGGTGTAAAAATCAGTGTAATGACTGATAACAGCGAGGTGAGCTGCAAAATATCAGCCTCCCCACACGACCGCAGCACATGATGTTTTACAAGGTTCGATCCTTTTTCAAGCCAGAATCAAACGTCGTGTTCATTTTGAGTTGCAAACCTTTACTGCTAAATTCAGACGGCTAATTTCAAACAGTCGCTGGCTAATATGAGAACTGCCTCAGTTTTACAGATTGTGAAATGTGAAATGTATCTGTGAGTTTGTGAAGATCTGAAAACATTCATACTTTGGTACACTTTTAATTGTTAGCGTGCAGGAAGCAGATTACACACGACGGCTCGGTGACTTCGAAAACCCTATTTTCAAATGGGAAAGTTAAATATTGGAGACGAAACATTACATTCGGAGATAAAACTCTTAGTTAAAACTGCTCAGTGACCCAACAGGCAGCAAGAAAAACATCAGATTGCTTCGGCTCCATCATTAGTTATGCAGTCAGCTCATTTTCCCCAGACTCCCCGGGCAATTTCATCTATTAGAAGGTCTCTGAACCAATGTTAGCTTAAAAAAAGCACATTTGATGTGGACAATAAAGTCATTTGTATTCTAATTAGTTTGGTTTCCTTTGTGTGCTTAGAGACAGTCACGCTGTTTGAGGGACGACTCGGGGCTTCAGTTTAAACTGCTGCACAGCATGCAAATTTTATGAACGCGCTCCTGCCTGACAAGCAATGAATATTTCAAAACAAATGGAAGGTCTCCACAAAACTTTGTGTAAAGGTGCAAAAAAAGACCTGGTAGGAACACAAGTTTGAAACAGCGTCTTAACTGATACTGATTGATGAAAAAGCCTCGCTGCTATAGTACCTCCAATTAGAGCTGAGTCACTCCTGACGTCATTCACCAAAGGCTGACCTGTTCCCGCTGATCCAGACTGGCCTGCAGCAAAGACAGACAGGAGAAGTAGAATACAGAGACGGAGATGTAGACGTGAAAGGAGTAAAGAAAGTAGAGATGCAGAGGAAGAATCACAGGGGAATAAAAAAGAGAGTTGAGAAATAAAAAAACAAGAAATGAGATGAGGATAAAATAAAATGGAGAAGGAGGAAGGAGTTCAGTCAGGACATGAAATATAGAAATGTGAAAGGTTCTGCAGAGGGATGATCACAGGAGACGTGTGGAGGCAGACAGGAGTCATATACAGGCCTACCATCACGGCAGACGAAGGAAACCACAGCACACAATCCTCTGTATGAGTGACCACAGGGGAAAGATACAGCACAGGAAACTCTTTCCTGGTCTGAATTAATTTCCTCGTGTAGTGCCCATTAACCCAATGCCATTACATTATGAGAGGCCCATAGGTCTCATTGTAAAGACCGCGAGGTAGCACCCACGCAGAGATCTGGACAGTACTGCCCACGATAACCTCAATAATATCCATTCATTTGAGCCTCTTGAGAAAGTGCGTGCTGTAATCGTAGGCATCCGCCTTCAATGTTAGACTCTCTTTCTGTGAGGGCACGCAGGTTGTTGGAGAAAAGCTGGAGTTTGGGTTTTGCTACTTGCTCGTCATTATCCTCTCACTTTTTAAAGAGAAATGTCGGCAATGTACATTTCTGCAAACCACGATATGTTGCAACTTTATTATCAGGGTTAGGAAAGGATCCTGAAAGGACACAGCTGGAAAATGTCCTGAGGTCTCCTTAAAAATATCCAGTGGTGTCACGCTTACAAAAGCTGAAGCACAGTCTTGAACATGTAAACATTTGAATGTATCATTGATTTGCTGAAACATTAACAGCCAACATTTTATCCTGGCGACTGGGCTGCTCTGTCTTCCTTCTTCACTCTCTGATGTATCATCTGACGTTTTCACAGAAGTTACGGCGACAAGGGATTAAATGAAACTCACCTTTACCTTGAATTAACTTACAGACTTCCTTCAGTTTGAACATTGTTGGGAACGTATGAGATAATTTACTGTATGTACACAATTTAACAAAATAGAGAGCAAAGGTCTCGTCTTTTTTTACACTTCAATATGTAACAGTACGTTATTTATTGTATATGTAAATCAGACCAGGAAAAGTCTTGTTCTAAGGAGCATTTTTATACATAACACTGTGTCATAAAGCCACTGTTATTTTCTTTGTATAAGGTGTGCCATTTGTTTTAGATTTGCTATTGTATGCTAAGTTAAGCTGAGTCTGAGAAACTTTTGTGTTGAAATTCATCTGAACTTTGAGCTCTTCTCACCTTTTGTGTAAGTGAAAATAAACTATGAGGATACAGCAGCTATTGGGTGATAATATGTCCTTTGTTTCAGAGAGGATGAAGCTGTTTCTGGACATATTTGAATAAACGAGTCTCAAGCCTTTGGGATGCCATTTCCCACAGCAGCTGTTGACATTTGAGAGCCAGTGTGTTTCTTGGAGAAGCACTTATTATTGTGGTGCACTACAGACTGGAGCACGTCATACTGTGTAACATAGACTTTGAACGTCGCTACAAGTCTTTTGTGTTCAACAAGCAAACATTACATTGGTTTTGTAGCATTCAGCAACAACATTCAGCATTTTGGAAGATGCATTGTACGGTTAAGTTTGTATTTCACTCAGAAACTGGAAAACTTCCCCGTTGTTACTGTTGCTGAAGTACACAAGTCCTTTGTTTGGTGTTGTTGATAGGTACCAAACAGCCTCAGGGTGATCACCACCACCCTCCAGGCTTACCCTGATTTGCATGTAGCCAAAAACAACAATAAAAATGCAGATGTGTGGCTAAATGTCTACGGCACACGTGTATTAAATCAGATCTGCATAACGGTTACTTGATATGACGAATGCAAATGGAGCCTGAGGCGGTTACAATGCCAAGAAAGAAAAACAACAAATGTTTCCTCTGACCTGATAGGTGGTGTGTTGTTTCTGCTGCATAGGGATTAGCTGAAGTGGAGCCACAAATGGACTGGACCAGCGGGCCGGTAACAATGACAGGGCTGGTGTCTTGGTGGAGCAGAGCAGCTTTCAGAGGGCTGACGGAGTTAAAGAGCACGGCTGACAGACAGCCTGTGAAACCCAGAGAGGCAAACCGAGACAGCTCCAGGTCCAAATCTCCAGAGTCTGAGGAGGAAGAGAGAGAAACAGAGCTCGGTGTATCAGTACATAAAAAAAAAATAGTATTTGGATGGAGAAATGATCACGTTAAGATTTTTTACTGGGACAAATAGTGAGGTCAGCCGCGGGACAACATGTTGGAACGTGGAAAAAGTTCATATTCGAGTTGTATTAACCTGTTTGAAATGTACAGTCCGTAAGCAAATCAGGCTGAGGGCGCTCTGAAATGTTAATGTTATTATTTTGCTATGAAAATGGAGGACGGTCGCAGCAGAGCCGTCCTGAGCGGACAGTAACGACACCAAAAACATCCGAGAAGCGACGTGTGGCAGCATTTTGGGTTTCTACAATGTAGACGGCGAAGTCACAAACAAAGACAACAAATCTGCGGACTCAGCTGTTAGCTAAACGTCCAACTGAGGCGGTTGCGCTTGGTACAATCTCGTTTGACTGCATATTAATCAGTACGTTTCAGCAGGCCCCCTGCCAGAAGCCTGTGAAGAGGCCATGACGGATAAGGCAAGGTAGAGGTGACGGGCATATAGGAAGCAATAAGTTAATACAGCGGTTATAACAGTATCATTCTTGAAGAAGAAGGGGACGAATGTGATGTCAGACAGGCTGTAAAGTTATTAAGGTAACACAAACACAAGAGTGAGGTTATTTTTTGTTGATGTTTTCCTGTCAAGCAGGATGTGAGGGATGCACTTTTTAGTAAGATGTCCTCCAATTATGTTGATTTGTTTTGGCGTGACAATTATAAATACTTGTCCTGTAAGAAGGGAGCCCTGGAGGGAGAGGAGGCCGAATATTTAGCTCATGACAGAGCTGCAAAATAACCTTTGTGTGTGTGACACATAAATCAAAGAAATCAAACCAATCACAGACCTTCCCTCAATATAACCTGTCTGATTAATAACCCATATATCAATGTCTGAATCTAATGATGCCGATAAAGACAGGCGTTACTTTTTACAGTGTGCTTGCAGTGGCAGTGCTACACCTGGATGCGGGAAGTCCCACAGACTCTCATCGTATTAACAACCTATTTCTTAGTCTGTCTCTGAAGATGCTGTTCAAAAAGAACATAACTGGGTCATGACAAAGTAAATTACAGCGGAGCTATGTCTCTGTTAGATATCTGATCTGTTTAACAGGCTCGCCATGTGGAAAGAAAACAAGAGCAGGGGTAATTGGTGGCAAAGTCTTTCATGCTGAGGGAGGCTGACTCCCTGGTTAGATTTCAGCTAATGCAACATCAGTGTCCTGATGTTTGTTTTTGTCCGTGTCTGCTCGGGGAGAATCAGAGGCAACAGCTTCTTTTGTTCCACGCTGCAGTAAACCCACTCTATATGAAAGCACTGGACTGATACTGAAACATTCATTATACCCAAGTGGTACCTGACCATTGGTCCACAGAAGATGCAATATGTATGAGGTGGGATCATCCAGGAACCCTTAACCTCACAAGAGAACATCCTCAAAAGTATTGTGGTTTTTGTGCGTCTGGCAGTGTGAGTGCGCTGTCTGGAAAGTTTGAGAAGTTGCTGTGTACACGCCGTGTTCGAGCACAGCAGCAAACAAGAAAGAAAAGCCTTCTTGCTGAGCTGAGGATTTATCAGCACATTTTTGAATACATCGCTTACCAACAGATGGTCTGATAAACATCTTGAGTGCACGCTGTACACAGTGAGCGCCGGCCTTAAAATTGATCTGCGTTTCGGCACAAGTGGCATAATGGGCGCATATCCAGAAAAACGTTGTGGCAATAGAGAGAGTCTGTTGTCTCCACTTGAGACGATGCACTTTTATTTTATACTCCATGGGTTCCTGAATTAGCTGCTAAGTAGGAGCTCTGTTTTTGCTCAGCCTGACTGAGATACAGTGGGCTCGTTCAACTGGTGGAGCATTGCAAAGTGAGCAGGAGTCAAGACAAGACCCTTCGAAAAGTTACACTGGAGTGCAAACTGAAGCAGATGTAATGGGAACCAGATGAACAATCGTCAAAGTCTTAGTCAGTCTTAGTGAGTCAGTCAGTCCCACCCTTTGACTGTAAAAGATACTGATGGGACTTGATGAAGGCTATGTGTCTTAAACCTGCATTTATTTTTAATGGCCGGCAGGAGGCGACGACACTGGTTTCAAAAAGAAATCCCATTGAATCTAAGCTTGTGAGAAAATCAGCCTGCTTCTCACTTGATTTATTACCTCAGCACACAGTTTCCTAATGAGTTTAAGGTCTCAGTCACTAATATCAAGTCTTCCTAAACACAGCATGATCTGTTTCTTGTAAATTATGGTCCCATTCAGAGGAAAATAGATAGAGAGACAGATTTGCCTCTTTGCTAGTTATGTCTGTTGCTAACCCGGGCAGTCTCAGCAGAAAAAGACAACCTGCTTCGAAGGTTAAAAAGGTGCATCTTCCTTTCCTGAACTCTTGATTATATAATGCCTCTTTTTCATTTGTGAAAACTACTAAACAAAGCAGAGAAAAAACTATGAAGTGCATTGTTTTACAGGTCAGGGATAGGAAATGAGGTGACATTTGGCATCTGTATACTTTTGTTTGTCTGTCCTGCACATACGACATCTATTGCACATCTGTCCTTTCTGGGGGAGCGATCCCTCCTCTGTGGCTCTTCCTGAGGTTTCCTCCATTTATTTCCCCTTGTCTGCTAAACTAGGTTTTTTGGGGGGGAGCTTATTCTGACTAGAATCGAGGACGTGAGGACAGAGGCTGTCGTACACCATACAGATTGTAAAGCCCACTGAGGCAAAGTCATGTCTCATTTTGGGCTATATAGACAAAACCGACTCGACAACTATTGGATTAGTTGCCACGAATCTGCCATGTCCCCATCAGGATACATTGCAAAAACGTTCTTGATCCACTGAATATTTTAGAATTAACTCAGACGGGATTCAACTTTGTTGACCGCAACCCCTCGGTGCAGGTTGGCCTACTTTACACAAACCATAGATCAAAACAGATTATAATCTACTGTACATCCCAAGAATATACGAATAGACAGTTTCCTGACACGGCACATTTTAACTACTGCTGCTAGTTGAAACAGTGAGGAGATTAATGTGGATTATATTCAAGTGATGCTACGACAGCAGACTTTAGACTGCATGATGTGTTGATCAACAGCAGAAAGACCACAATCAAGCCGAGAAATGCTTATTTGGAAAGTAAATATTAATTAAATTACCCCCGGCAGTCCGACTGCACTCTGCCAAAAACTAACGATCTGAATCCCGTCTCATCTGAGTGCTGATGGCGCCAGGTATGAATATTTGTTCTCTGTTTGATCTTCACTCCCTTAATCCTCTGGACAACACTTTCCAATACCTCATTGTCTGGTGCGGCAGAATACCTTTTGAAATTAGTCTGCGTCTGAGTGCTCTGCAGCCTCAAAGGCATCGTCTGGATCGCTGTAGCTGTCTCACTTACTGTGCACTCTGCCGAGAACCAGCGACCTGACGGCATTGAATTCTACATCAGATGTCACGTTGAAGTCCTCTTTGGTGTTCTGGTCAATCTGAGAATTAAAAAAAATTAAAGTTTCAGTTTAGTTTATCAGTTTTTGAAGAGAAAGTACACGTTGACATCGGAGGAGGGTAAATGTATCAAAGCATACAACCGATCACACAACTGAAAAGATTTGGTTTTGAGATTTTCCTCATGATTGCGGAAACTTTGTGCGTTTATCTGAGCCTGAAAAACCAATTGAGTATTTTACGCAGGGGGATGGAGAACTCAAATCTAGCAGAGAAAGTCTTTTGAAGTTTGGAGAAAAATCACTCTCGGAGGTGTTTTTCCGAGCTGCCGCCAGCATGTTTCACCGCAGCTCATCCTTTATTATCAGCTCGTCGCTGAAGTCGACTGACAAGAGAGGATGCTGAGAAAACCAGTGTGACTCAGGGTTTAGTACCGACTGGAAGGAATATTTCAGTCTTTTGTGTGTGTGTGTGTGTGTGTGTGTGTGTGTGTGTGTGTGTGTTACCTGCACAGAGACAGCATCTGCCAGTCGGCTGATGGTGACAGCATGTAGCTGTCCGTTGGCCAGGTTCCTCACTTTGCTTCTCAGGATCTCAGGGTCTTTGCTGCTGTCCAGTCTGTACCTCACCTCCAGCTTGTCTGGATCAACAGAACAGAGCACTGGTTTGTTCCTGTGTGTCTCGAACAGAAAGCAGACCAGACTTTCCGACAAACAAGTAAAGCCTTTTATTACCTCTACTCAGGAGGTAGTGTTTTTACCCGTGTCCTACTGACAGACTACTGACAGATTTCCGGGAAACTTGGATAAAGGGGATGATGCAGGATTATTTCTTACTTTCTTTGACATTGCGAGATATCGATAACTTTCTCAGGGATACAGACAGAAGAAATTAGACTTATTTCAGTCGCTGGGTCGATGAGTCTAGTGTGCTACGGCCTATACCTAATAAATATTTTAGGATAGAGGAATAAGATTGGGTTGCTCTTGGGATTATAGGGTTTTTTTTTTTTTTAAATCAGCCATCCATCCATTTTCTTCCACTTATCCAGGCTTCCTCCCCAGCAATGCTTTCCAGCTCCCTTCTGGGGAATCCTAAAACGTTCCCAGGCCAGATGAGGTGTATAATCCCTCCAGCTAGTTCTGCCCCGGGGTCTCCTTCCAGCCGGTCATGCCCATTAAACCTCCAAATGAAGGCACGAAGGACGCATCCTAAACAGATGCCCGAACAACCTCGACTGGCTCCTTTCGACGCGGAGGAGCAGTGTCTCTTCTTCCAGCTCCAGGAAACTTACCACTCCTGTAGTCACTACTCGAAACTCGTGACCGAAGGTGAGGGTCGGAACATGGATTGATAAATCGAAAGCTTCGATCTGGCGCTACGCCCACAACACTGCTGACGCCGCACCGAACTCAACTGAGCCGTCCATCTCACGCTCCATTTTCCCTGAACAAGACCCCGAGGTGCTTAAACTTCTTTGCTTTAATCTAACACTAACTTCAACACTTTGAATATTCAAGAGTTTCAGTTTTAGTTTCATCAGAGCCACCCACTTTAAAACAACTAACAGAAGTACTAAAGTTTGCCGAAGCCGCCCTCTCACCCATCATCTGCTTTCGACTGAAGTTTTATTTCAGACAGTATCAATGTGTATCAGGAGGGAACTGAATGTTCCAGAGCAACAGCAGCGGAAGAACAAGCCGGAAAAAAAGTATTCAATATTGTGCCAAGTGCTGCCAGTAATGGTCCTCAGAATCAAGTTAATTTGTATGATTATCACGTCGCTTCAGCCGGATAACTTTTTATTCCATTTACACGAATACCCTGTCACGTCTGTGTGGGTGATACGACACATAGGAGACGTATACTTTCCATTTTACAGTGCTAATGCATAATAACTAGTGCATATTAAAATATTTTGACTCTAGCAATTCCCATGAGCACGTCTTGGATGATAATTGTAAATGCATGTATTCCTGCTCAGGCCGCGGTGTGATTGGATGGAAGAGTTTCAATGTATACAGACGAGGCAGGAAGAGGGAAAAGTGAGAAATTAAACTTTAACATCATACATTAATCATATTTTTCAGACCTGCTAATTATTTCTTAACACTTAAAGCTCGCCTTTTTTTATCCCACCGTACTTATTAGAGGAGAGAGTCAGTCCTGCAGCATCCTCGCACGGTAATGACCACGATTAAGAGGTCACGAGCTAAAAGACAGCTGATAGTCTGGACAAGCTGGTGGGCCGGTGAGAAGCTGGGGACGGCTGAACCTTTCACCGGTTGTTAACAACGTCAGAGTTTCACTTTTATTTAATGAGGAATCGGTGAGAATCAGGTTCACAGTTCCTTCATCCTCTTTGGTGATTTGACATTTTATTAGCTTTAATAAAACATTAAAATGAGTTGAAGGGACATTGTACACTCTTCTGGGCTTTTCATGACGCTAAGGAGAATAAAGATTACTTTAAAAACATGAAAGAAAATACCAAATCAGTCCAAAGTGTACATTAAAACGTGAAGGTTACAGCTTCTCTCATTGCTAACGACACGGCAGAGCATCAACCGAGCTGCTCACAGAGTTTTATCCCTGAAAACAAACGCTGCTCCTGAGTTTCTGATGAACGCATGCTTCAGTTTTAATGCAGCAACCTGCCGACCGCCTCATCATCATCATCCTGGTGGCCATCGGCCTCCACCAGTCTGGGTTATTACAGCAGCCTATTCACAGTCTATTTACTGCTAATGTAGGTGGATTCCCGCTGCAGCCTTCGTCGTCCTTTATTCAATCCAAAATGACCCCACTTGCTCCTCTTCTGACTGAATTCATTAGAAGTCGATTAAACAGTGAAGCGTGAAGCAGCGGAGGAGAGGAAAACCAGATGAAAGGAGCGATAAGGAGAGCCGGACGAGTCAAGGAGAAGAAGAGGAGGTGAAGGATGAGAGGAAGTTGTTGATTAAGAGGCGTCTGATCGCCGATGCGTCGTAAAAAAAAATGCAGTAAAATATCTCTACCTGCTTTGGAAATGCAATTAAACCTGTTATTTTAATAAGGTGCTGAATAATAAGCGGTTAGCTTGTTTCGTTTAATTAGTAATTATATCTACACACTCATTTTCACTTTATGAGCAACAGAGAGCTTAAACGAGCGCACTCTAATGAAACAGTCCTGCGATAAATCTTCACTTTATGGAGGTCATAATGTTCAGTTTTTATTGGAACTGTTTTAGAGGCTTCGATTCAGCTTCATGCTTAAAATGTGGATCTATGGACCCTCTAACACAGTGAATTGTGGAAGTTCAAACCCTAAATGTGACAGCACCATGCACATTATGGACGCCATATTGTAACAGGGAAATACAGTGAAGGTGTGTTACATGCTCCCCCCTTTCTGATCATGTGATGCCCTGATGTCACTGACGCATGGTCGGTTGTCTTCTTCCTCTCTCCAGGTGAGCCTGCTCAGGCTGATTGAGGAGTCAATAAAGAGGAGGAGGAGACTCAAGGCTGGTCTCTTTCTGGCCTGACAGCAGCAGCAGCACATGGAGCTTTGATTGTTTGTTCTTTTCCCTTTTCTGGCAGGTCCGGTGGTTCAGTTTTGTGGCGCTATTTCTGTTGTAGGGTTTAGTTTGGGGAAGGGTGGAGGGAAGAGCCCGGTTTCGACGGCCAGTATATGAACAATAGTTGCCGCAAAAATGTAGTGGAGTGGAAATATTTGCTCAGTGTACTTAGTTACATTCCATCACTGGGTACAATAGAAGAAGAAACAAAAGCCTCCTTCCTGCATGGTTGTAATGCTTTTACTCTGACAAAATCTGTTCAGAGACAGACAGACAGACAGACAGACAGACAAGGTGGAAACAATACCAGCTGCACGAGTGTGGACTGGAATGATTGGAACTGGGATACAGCAACCAGGGCTATAACGTAGGGAGCCAATGGCCCTTTTCCTACTTCCTACCTCCCTAAATCCAGCACCCTTACTCTGATGACACCCATTTTCGAATATGACTTTCATTTCGATCTTAGCTACACACCTTTAAAGTTTCATGACGGACAGTCAGACAGACATAAAAATCTAACCAGAACCGTTTCTGTGTTAGTTCCTGCCAGAAAAGGTGTCTCAAGGACCACATTGTGCCATGATGAAACACACACACACACACACACACACACACACACACACACACACACACACACACACACACACACACACAGGACCTGATGCTCACCGTGCTTGTTTAGCAGCAGAGCCAGGTACTCCCTGTGGTACGAGCCGACATAGAGGAGCAGAGCAGGACTCTGGCTGGTCCTGAAGCTCAGGGAGATGTTTTCTGCTCTCAGGGTCACGTCAGGCAGGGCGCCGCTGCTCCTGTTCAGCTCTTTGAAGGTGTAGCTGATGGATGTTCCCGGCTTGAAGCTGGCTGAAACCTCTACAGCGAGGGAGACATGATGAATGGATTTTAAATCTGGCCGCTAAAAGACTGAAGGGAAAGTTCGCCTCACAGCTTCTGCTTGTTATAAAACTTTTTCATCCTGCGCGCACACCCACTTAACAACTCACATGACGGGATGATTTGCATTTAAATGTGAATATATATTAATAATAGTATATTCTATGTCTTCACGCTGCATCTAAGTAGCAACTAATCCTGTAGGGGACTGGACTGTAACTGCGCCTCAGCTGCAGCGACAACGCCTAATTAGTGAGCTGGAGAAGAGGCAGCCGCAGAAAGAAGCAACTGACAGCTGAAAAGAACAATAAAAAAAATTTGGCTGCTAATTATATCACTGTTGTGTGTCGGAGTTGTGATTTCCGTCGCAGGGAAAAGCTCTGGAGCACGAGCGGCAGCGAAGGTGGGGTTGTTAATTATAAAATACACGTGAGACTGCGTTACCGTGAGGATGTGATGATTCAATGTTCCTGTGATAACGAGGCGTGAGTAAGTCTAGGTGTGTGCTCTTAAAACAACTTCATGAGATGCATTAGATGGTAACAAACAACAAAGTTTGAGAAATTCTCAGTTGTTTTCGGCATTACAATGTCCGAGAACCTGTTAAATACTGAGGATTTCCCAAAAACCCTAATTGCAGTATATTTACCTCTGTGTTTACCAAAACATTTTCAGTAATTTTGCAGACTTTAACAACACGGATAAGAAAGATTTTGAGACATTCAGGCGCACTGCAATCTTAGAAGACAAAGGTCAAAACAAGATAAATGATCAGCCAACCACAGACTATAAATGGCTTTAACATATAAATCACATTTCCCACAGGAATATGATGATAAGCAGCTCTGGGTGTGTGTGTGTGTGTGTGTGTGTGTGTTATTTATAGACCACTTTCAGGTGCTGCACTTGAACACATATTCAGGCGGCCATGTTGTAGGTCAGCAGCTGGCCGAACGCTGCCGACCGACTCCTGTGAGTAGTTCATTTATGCATTTAACTGCAGACTGATTATTTAACCTCTGATACTCCCTCTGTGAATTATTTTGCGTGGCACTGCACCAGTTTAACCTCCTGAACCTCGCTAATACCAACTGCAACAAACTCGTGCCGTGCAGACAAAAGCAGCTCCGACCCACACAACTTTATTTTGGAGTTTCATGTAGTCCTCAAAGAAAAATTTGTACTTACGGCCACAACATCGCTTAGTTTGTCTTTTCATTAGACTTTAAAAATATGACTAAGATCTCGAGATAAATCTAGGTTAGCTATTTCTTCTGTTGTCTTGTGAGTCATTTGTAGTTAGCGATAAGCTCATTCTCCCGTGCACCAGATGACAAAGCCTGCGTACCTCTGTCGCAGAAGGCTCCGGTGTAAGCAGATGGGCCGCAGTTGCAGGAAAAGCTGTTGGGTCTCTCCACACATCGACCCTGGTTCTGGCAGAGTGAACCGTAGCTGTTGCAGTGACCTGGACATCCGGCCTGAACCCCCGGGGTGATCTTGGCCCTCTCCTCCAGGTCCAGGGTGACACCGTTCAGCTGCAGAGAGCGAATACAACCTCGAAAGCCCTTCTGCCTGGACGCAGTGCCTCCTGAAGACACAGCGGATACAGGATGATACTGGTTTTAAACTTTTTAGCTGACATGATGCTATATTAATGCAGACAACTTTTGAAAGCATAGTTTTAAATTTGACAACTTTAACAAAAATAAACGCAGACCTTTTATTTATTGAGTCTTTTCATAACATGCAGAAATGAATGAAAAGCAAATCACATCATCTCAGTGATCAAACTGGGAGGTGACACTGACTGATACCTGATTATAATACTAATCGCTGGAAACACTCCTGCACCTCCAGAGAATTCGTCGCCGTCCTCATACCGGTGTTTTTTAAAATGATGAGGTGATGAAACACACTGAAACACAAGCTGGCAGGCGAAATATTCATGAAGTTGGCTTTTCTGTTTGTCAGCTGAGCACCTGCTGATCGTTGAGGATGCGGAAATTTGGCGAGCTGTCAATCTAAGTGACAGTCTGCTTGTCCTGCTGCACTCACTGACTGTTACAGGAAAACATTTTCTCCCTTTCTCGGGCAGAATTTTAACTCAAAAAGTTATTGTTTTTCCGACTTTCTCGAATTACGACCTCCAGCCGCCCTCAGAGTTCAGGCTCTGCAACATTATAATTGTCTCAGCGTGCCAAACTGGCAACCTCAGGACTCTCATGATGAGATAAACAGCTTTCCAAGACAGCGAAGATGATGAGGTTCATATCAGGGTCCGGAGTTTCGTCTGGAGCTGTCAGGAAAGGACTTCCTTACCTAATGGACTAGTCCAAAAACTGTACCAAGGTTACTGGAAGGAAACTAAACTAAAAACAAAACTTTTCACTGCATCAGCTGAGGGATTTTCTATCATTTTGTGAGGATTTTCTGTCAGTCTATTAAGTGTTTATAAAGGAATTACTGTGTACCACATATTGTTGAGGTTTAGGAACAAGGATTGTTAAAGGTGGATTTATTGTCACTTTCAACGTGGATCAATAACAAGAGACAGCGCTGTGCAGTGTGAGCTGGGATGGGTGATGAGTTTTTGCTGAAGGGTTTAGTTTCTGTCACTATCTGACATTTTTCATTAGAAGCAGAGGACACAAAGATGTTAAACCACCAGCCTTGACCGCGAGGGGTCAATGAAATAGTTTTTGTTGGTCGTGCGGGTGGAAAAAGAGAAGGAAGGTAAGACGAAGGCAAAGACAGAGAATACGGCAACAATTCAAGAAGTCTATAAGAGAAAAAGCCACTAACACAACGACCCATTTACAGCTGGTATTAAAATCTGATTCTATAAAAAAAGGCAAAATACATGTTAAAACGAGGTGCAATGCTTGTTGATAATGATGATGATGTGATTGGATCTGCCTGAAGAAGGTGTAAATGCAATCTGTGAAACGCGCTGTCATCTGTACACAACACAACGCCGATACAGATATTAGTTTCTAGTTGTTGTTCAAATTTAGAGAGTGAGCAAGCGAGGAAGCTGAAATGAACAAGACTGTACTGATTGAATGTCTATTTCCAGCGATAAAAGGGACAAAAGTTGCGTTATTCAACAGAACAGCGTGAAAAATGAAAGCGACGCAGGAAGGAAATGAACTGGAAATGAAAGATATACGGGAAGAAATAGGCCTAACTGTGCGGGACTCATCTGTGCAGCTGATCTGCTGTTAACAAAGAATTGACTTTTTCTAGTCGCAGAGAATCAAACACACCAGTTCTGCAACAAACCAAGACAACCTGACATCATGTTCTCATATGAAGAAAGGAACAACTTAAAATAGTGTATTAAATAGGCCGAAATTGCAAGAGAGTAAAAATAATAAAGAATTTGCTGCAGACATCAATTTTCAAAGTTTATAAATGCTCCTCTAACTCAACAATCCATAAAATATCTTTGTTTTTTAAGGGAGTCTGGGCTGTTTTGTTGAGCAGCAGTCATGTCACAGCCACACACACACACACACAAACACACCTATAAATAACTGGCTGTTAAGCTGCAGGTGGATGTGCCCGTCAGCTGGAGCCTCCTGCGTGGCAGCAGGGAGCTCATCGAGGCGAAGCGAGGCTTCTTTAACGTTCCGCTCGGCTCGGATGCGATGCCACCTGTCGTCGTTCAGCGGGGAGCCAGCCTTAACACGAACCTCCAGCGGACCGTTACCCACGTCGAAGGAGAAGAGGACCTCAGTGGAGGCTGTGTGAGGGAAAGAGGGAAATCAAGACTGACTTTATATGAATCAACAAATCTATTCATGGTTATTCTGTTTCTCCCTACAGTCTGTTCTTCACATGTTTGACAGTCCAGGTGTTTTCAACAAACAACAACAGTGCCAACGTTGCATGAACCAAACTGTTACCAGCAGAAACACACTGCATTGTTGCAAATACGCTGAACCTGTGTGGTTTACTCATTGATTTCCAGAGTATAAAGTACCTTTTATCCTCTCAAACCCTCTGTTGTCACTTGTTTTTTACCTCTTGTTACACTTTACTGAGCCATTACTCCCTGAGTAACACACCATCTGTGTGAGGGGTGAATATGAAGTGATTTCAACCCAGTCGCCAGAATACATGTTAGCAAAACGTTTCTGCAAAACCACAGATTTCTGTTCCAACTTTATGTTTGTTCAGGTTCAATTTCTCTCTTTTCACAGTGCTTTCCTTATGATGTGTTGTCAAAGCTGGATATATCTGTGGTTTGCAGGAAGGCTAATTGCTAACAGAAGATCCCGGTGACTAGGCTGGTGATTTTTGCAGAGACACACGAGCTTTGATTTGCCCAGCTGGTTAAAAACTTCTTCTATACGGCAAACTTTAATGAATATTCCTACACTTAATGGGACACAAATGGACAGAGTATCCTCACACCTTTACTTCCAGTTGGATGACAAGCTTTATTTCAAAGAACACATTACTCAACTAAGTCTTTAAAACTAAAATTGGTGTTTTTTTTAAAGAAACTACGGCATGTATAAATTAAATCTGAAAGAAAATTGTGCAGTCAACCTTTCTATCCATTATAGACTGATGTAATTTAAATGTATTCCCCCTCTCGATTCCACCCTCAGGTTCATAACTGACTTTAAAACTCATCACGTTTACTTTATGACTTTATGAAAGTTGGCTTGCTGTCATTGGCAGTGAGAAGAGAACAGCACGGTATTTCACATACATTTAGAAAAGCACCACTCGGCCAACTACTTAACTAGTTGGAAATGCAATGCAATACCACTGCAATGATTTCCCACGGGAGGAAAACTAAATGGCGGCGATGCTGTAAAAGTTTTCTAGGCTTGAGGAGGTCTGAGGTGGAGTCCCAGGCAGGGGCATCACCTCCAGCTGAGTTCAATCCAGGAGAAACTTTAACTCCCAGGATGATCCTTCCTGCTCACATCCTAGTGAAGTCTGGATTAGACATCTAACCTGAGCGGTTTGACTCACAGCTGAGTTCGATCCGGATGAAGTCTTTGATGCCCAAGTTTTCCAGGAAGACCCCAGAGGACGAGGTGGTTTTAAACAGGAAGGAGATGTCGGCGCTCAGCTCTCCGTGGAATGTGGGAAAGTGGAGGTACGACGTCTCCTTGTCAAAAAACGCAGCGTTCCAGACATTTTCTGCAAATAGATTAAAAGTTATTAGTTCGGGTTTGAAGTTACAATTAACAATTGGTCTGTGTTGCACTGACATTACTCACACTAGCGTCATTTCAAACACGTGCGCAACGTGACATTAAGGGCTCTGGACCCGACTTACTGTCTCCATGGCAACGGAGATGCCCCACTTTGTACGCGCTTTCTGAGCCGGGTCTCTGGACATCGCCCAGCACCAGAGACCTGACAGGGAGGGTCTCCTTATGGGTCAGCAGGCCTGAGTCGTTAGCCCTGGGAGGAAGGGAAAGGATGAAGCAGAAAAAGAGCAAAATAAGATTAAGCAGTTAAATTGTTATTGTTATCAGCTGCAGGAAAAGACAAAAAACAGGAAGAAGAAGCAGTATAATTCACACAGTACCAGTCAGTGCGGTCAGCGTCACAGTTGCAGTGGTGTTTGGGGTCCACACAGCTCTCCTGCAGGCCGCAGGCGCACCGCTGGCTTCCTGGTGGAGCCCCGCCCCAATACGTCTGCACCTGTCCTACACCTGGACCTCCAACCCACCAGCTGAGAGGAGGGCCGTCTGCAACACACAGATACACTTCATTTTAATGACTTACATTGGGAGCTTCTCTTAACATAGTTAGCGAACATAACAAATCAGACGACCGGTCCCCTCGAGATCACACACAACTTTATTTTCAGTAGATTTCATCATCGGTGACACAGACCAGGCAGCAGCGTCAGTCCGGTTCCTGCTCGTACTGTACAGCCATCTGTTTTAAATCATCTCTACGTGGTGTCACAGAATATCAACAAGCTTTTACCCGGCGTGTTGAGGAGGCGTGACTTCCTGCAGTGGTAGGTCAGCTCCTGTTCGCAGTGCTCCGACTGGGTAATGATGGCCGCCAGCTGCTCCTCCTCGGAGCTGTATTCAAAGTGAGCCGAGTGCTGGTTCTTCCCCGGCGACGGTTGGACTCTGGTCAGCTCCGTGTTATTGTGCTGGATGACCATCCAGGTTTTGTCCTCTGACGGAGGGAGAGAAGAATAACACAAAGCACAGTAGACTTTCTTTTTGTGTGTCTGTATCTTTATTTTTCATCTCGTATTTGTATGTGATGTTTTTGTGACTGTATGGAAAAAGTCAGCGTTAAGATTCTTCACACAGCAGGTTCAACACTCAGGAACAGAGGATGAAAGAGCGAGAGGGGGAGAGTGGACATGAGTGGGCCTGCATGGTGTGTGTTTGATGTGTGTGTGTGTTTGATGTGTGTGTGTGTGTGTTTGATGTGTGTGTCCACTACCTGTCATGTCGCAGTATATTAGCTGTGGTCTGATGGGTCCGCTGCCATCCACATCAATATAATAAAACCCCGATGTGTTGCCTTTGTGTTTGTACGCCTCACAGGACTGCTCGTATATCGCTGAGGAGAGAGAGAGACACACATCATCGTCTTCATCGTCATCGTAATTTATGTTTTCAATATCCTTTGTTTGAGAGACTGAACCTTCCTCACAACAACAGATCCACGCTGACACTCCTCCCCACACTTATCATACAAAGTAGGTGCTATACAAAATATATTATCAAACAGGAAACCTGTAATGCAGTATGCAACATTGTGCTATCAACCTTTTAAAATTGCTTTTCAAAAAATTTGTGCCGTTTTTCGAGCTACAGATTTTTTGTGTGAGGAGAAAAAGTGAGTTAGTATCTAAAATTCTCTTTTTATTTTGCTCATTAGCAACAACATCAAGCGTTTTACATTTCTGGTGTATTGTATTACGTCAAAAATATAAAATTATATCAAAATAAAAACACTTTCAAATGTGAAAAGTGCCAAAAGTGCACTTTTCCTGACAGCTCACAGCTGGTAGTCCATTTATAATCTGAGAGAAACACACAACATGCAAAATGTAACTGGAAACCAAAAATCTGCCAACAATAACTGCGTATTGAGCCGCTGATGGCGTATCGTACGGTTCATTATCATATTAAGATTCGTGGCACCCCTAATAGAAATGTAAAGTTGCAACAAATCAAAAGCCAAAGTTTCAACATATCCGTGGTTTGCAGTTAAAGACATTGCCAACATTTATTCTGGCGGTTGGGCCGTGATAACAGTCTCTGATGAAATAACAATAACATCACATCTGAAGTCTCTTTCACATCAGAGCCACATAACAAGCTTTTTTATTTGTCCCTATTTTTAAACCTTTCTCTTCATCTTCCTCTCTTGTTTCTCCTCTTCCTCTCAACCTCCATCTCCTTTCTCGTGTCGACTGTTCCTCTCAACCTCTCAACTCTTCGCACAACGATGATTGCCAGAAAGAGGTTTGATCTCAGCCTGACCTTCCACCATCGCCACAACGTCTGCAGGGACTTCAACTTAAAAGCAGCAGGTTGTGTTGTTAAAGCACAATGTACAAGAAAGCTAACAGAGCCCACGCTGTGTGTGAGACGTGTAGAACGACAACAACCAAACAAAGCTTCGGGCCCTTACAGCTGTGGCAGGTGGCGCCGCTGTAGCCGGTGGTGGAGCAGTTACAGTGGAAGGTGCTCCATGATTGACTGCAGCTGCCTCCATGTTCACAGTGACTCAGAGAACACCTGAGAGACAGAAGAAAAGCAAACATTTACACCCAACACTCGCTTTAACCTCGCCCCGTGTTTTAGAGGTGAGTACGGTGCAGTTTGTACGAACATTACTTTAAGGAAATCACACACCAGCTGGTCCAGGAGCTCCGCCTGGATGACGGTCGGCTCAAGGCTTATTATTATGATTCATTTTAGGATGAGACCGGGACAGTTCGACAATGACATCAGGCACTTTTCTGCTACGAGTTGAACTTTCAACTATCACTAGTCAGGTGATACGGTATAAAGAAAGACTGTTTTCATAGCAGGTTGTGCTGATTGAATGGATCTTACACATGACTTCCATGTAGACTACAGTAAGTTTGTGTCCCATTTTTAACATCATTTTTTGTTTCAGCCACAGTATGGTTAGGTTTAGGCGACAGAACTTCCTGCTCAGGTAGAGGAAAAGATCGGGGGATTTGTCTTTTCATCACTAGGTTGCACTGATTTGGCCGTCCCCCTTGTTATAAATTAATAAATCACCTTTTGATTGGAGTAAATCAGAGATCAAGACACCCCAGAAATTCCTAGAAATGTTTGTAAAAAGAGCACGAAATATTAAAGATTGGAAAGGTTTCCATAGACGAAGGTAACGGCACATGTTATTTCACCACCCTAATCGAATCACATTAACAGACTTTTCGATAATTGTTGTTTTTATCTGTTCAAGCAATTTGTGAAGAATGATCGAAATGGTAAAAAATGACATCATTCTTTGGACGAGACAGGATAAGAAGGCAAGAGGAGGGGATCAGAAATACTTCCCCTCTTATTCTTCCTCCACAACAGCGGTCACGGTGCACCGGAGCACAGCGACGACCCCCCTAGTGTGAACATGTCTAACTGCATGTGTGTGTGAAGCAGCGTGAAGTGTATTTTCCTCCACCGATAACAGCCGAGGCTCCAAACTTTCCATCACAACACGGACTGGAACAAAGCTCTGTAAACAATGCTCACACATTCAGGTGAATATTTGTCTTCTGTGGACTTGAGAGAAGCTGTTTTCCTGTTGATCAGCAGCGCGTTTGTAAGAAACTCTGCTGTTTTCTTTCTGATCGGGAAAAATAATCCCCGAGTTATGATTTTGTCCGCAAAACTTCATGTGGGGTTTTCTCACGGCCCGCGGCATCCAGCACGTTTGAGCAAACTCTGCTGCTGTTAACTCGGTGTCAGGGCTGAGCAGGGGGTGGCGAACAAAACAAGGACGGGAGGAGGTGGAGGGAAGTGGGACAAAGAGAGAGACAAAATGATGGAGATGCTACTGAGAGAGAGGGAGAGGAAGGAGAAATTAAAGTTGAGAGATGGACCGAAGGAGGGGAAGGAGGGAGGGGGTGACAAATGGGATGCGGTTGGGATGAATGGAGCTCGGCGATGACTGGGTAAACATATTCGGAGGGGGAAATGAGGTCAGCGAATTGTGACTGCGGGGAGACGGGAAGAGAAAGAGAGAGGGAGAGGCAGCATGTATTTTTAATCTTTTAGTCAGTGTTAGAAAAAGCCTTACTCAGCAGGCTTGTCACATGGCAGCGCTTGCTTTTTAGCACCGATTCCTTTGCCTTGCTTGTTATCTGAAAGTAAGCTGGGATGGAGGCAGGTGCAGCACTTTGTATAGACTCCACTACTCTGTGCTTTTAAAATATACGCATTATAAACTCCGGCAGCCCATTGTTGCCGCGCTTATCTGCAAATATGCATGTCTTGCAAAACATGTGTCTCCTTCTCCGAGTCCGCCGATAGACTCGCTGTGCAAGCGAGCAGTCGAGCGGCGCTTATTTCTGGGAAGCGCGACGAGGGCTGGAGGTGAGGGGTTGGAGAAGTGCAAATCAGTTTTTCAAGTTGACATTTTCTTGAAACAAAAAGCTGCTCAGAGGATAATATGTTCGTCACACGCCGGTGGGCTGTAATGATTTGGAAAAAAGGTCTGATGTCATGTTCTGTGTTAGTGCGCACACACAACACAACGCTCGGATGAGACGGTGGAGCTCGACCTGACATTTAGTTCAATGCAGAAAGAGCAAAGAGAAATATAAGAGGCCGTGGTTTCTCCAGTGTTTAATGATAGGGAGATGTCTGGATTATTGATTCTGTCCAACGCTCCTGTGGATTTTTTAATGTACAGCATCTGTGTTGGTTTGACAGAGCTTTGTCCAGCATATATGATTCAAATATCCTTACAAAATATAATATCGTCCACCAAGCAACTGCCATCCAACTGCTTTTTTTTTTTTACTGTTCTGTACATCTAAAATGGATGAGTTAATCTGAAACAGATGCACAGAAACCTTTAAGAACAGAATTATAATGAACCCAATCACCAGATTTTGAAGGTACCTCAAAAACTACAGGGGGCAGCATAACCCCTTACTGCTGCGCACTATACTGGACTCTTCGGTGTCCATTAACTGTGGAGCTAAGTGGCACAAAGTCGTTTAAAGACACAGATACAGTATGGAGGTGATTTACAGCGGCTCTGACCAGGACTCTGACTCTGGGGATGAGAAGACACGCCAGGCGGGGGTAAACCAGAGGTGATTGGAAAGATGTCGAGTTTGAAGTGTGTTTTACGATGAGTAAGCAAAGCAAATTTAGCCTTTGGTCTCAGTTCCTTAAAGAGAGAAACTTGAATTCAGACTACGTGCAGTTGTATTTGTATTTTTTTGTAAAGGAAAATATGTGTCAAAATATTTCTTGTCTTGACATTTTGTGAGTTTATTAGTGAACTCGGGAGACAAAACGGTTTGAGGCTAGCTGGTTAGTATGCTAACTTCAGTATACATCTCTGCAACACAGTACATAGATGACTTTGACATAACGTCAACACTGTTGTTTCTTTACACACTTTACACTTATGTTTTAAACCACAATCTGTCCATCCTACAAATTGTTCTTTGAATACTGACACTGTATGTTTGTGATTTGTACTTTTCATAGCTACCATATCAACATGTCTGAAATACATGATATCATTTGGATATGTTGAAACTTTACATTTCAATTTTCAGTCTTATGTCGTCACAACTGGTTTAGGCGCAAAATCAACACTGTTAGGGTCAGAAAAGATCTGGTTTTGGCTTAAAATTCTGTTTTATTGTTGTTTTTTTGACACAAACATAGCTGTCACACCACCACTATCCCCTCCTCCTCCCGACATGAAGCTCAACCCATATACATGTAATTTGAAGGTTATATGGTACATATTGTAAAAAGTTTATCATAGGTATTAATCGTACACATTTAATTTACCCATGGTTTGCAGCAATGTACAATGCCATATTACATATTATATTCTGGCAGCTAGGCTGTTATAATGCACCAACAGCTTCTTTTGTTGACGTGTTTTTAAATTAAATCTCAACACTTCAGGATATACTCTTTAAATCATAGAGAAGTTTCAGTTAACATTTTTTTTACACCATGGAAATAGTTTTGAAAAGAGCACTGGAGTCCAGATGAACAAAAAAACAACAACCCACAAGTGTCAGCAAGACGATAATAGTGATGATGATCGTCTGGCAACAACAATTGAGAAAGCAGAGGCAGAAAGCGAAGCGGGCAAATAAGAAATATATTTCCAAACCTGCCAATACTCCCTGTCCACTGACTTGGAACAAAATATCTCAGGATTTTTCCAAACTCAATCACACAGTGAGGCACCGAGCCAACCCAGTCTAAATGTGTGTGTGTGTGTGTGTGTGTGTGTCCTGGATAGTTTATTCTCTCTGTAATAGTCCATACAGTGCGCTACCACTGCCTCTCGCAAATAAATCACTTTCTGAAGAATCAACGAAAGCCAAACCACATTTCGGCTCAGAAGAAAAAAAGACGCTGCTCCTCATATGATGCCAGACGGACAAAACAATAACTGGACGGTTTTCTTAGCGAGGAAACATTTTGGGAAACGTTGATCCAAACAAATCCCTCTGTATCCAATCCACTGCTGTCTAATAATCCATATGTAACCCCATTTCACAGGAAACCAGCCACAAAGTCTTCAGAGGGAGATTAACTGGGTTTACAAAGGACAAGTGGCAAGAAAATAAATCTCGACAATGTCTTCTAACACAGAATATTCAGTATTACATAGAAACAGTTCCTACATGAAGCTAAAAAACAAATTCACCTGTCAATGATGCCACACATGTCGATCTGCAGGTGGCTGTAGTTTCCCATCATCCTCTGCTGCACCATGATCAAGTCCACCGGTTGGTCGTCCACAGCCAGCAGACGCATGCAGCCCTGGAAAGCCCTGAAGGGGTTCATACACTCCTGGCCGCTTTCTTCAGGAGGACAACCTGCGACAGGAGAGGAAGCATCATCAGTCAACCAATCCAAGAACAAAGACTGTTTGTGCATGTGTTCATCTGTTTGACCTCCAAAGAAGAGTTGACTTCCTGTGGCAACAAGAAATGAGGGACTGGCGTGTGCAGAGGCTCCTTCCTCTCCGTCCACGGTGACGGCCAGATGTCCTCGCCTGGAGATCAGCTCCACAGAGTGCCACTGACCGTCATTCAGAGCCGAACCTGAGGACACACACACAACGTACTGTACACAAAGATACGCAAAATATCGACTGCCTTGATCTGAATTTCATGAACGTTACGATTAGAATTTCAGTCATTCATTAATCGATTCTCTGTGATTGCTTTGTGTCACAGGGAGGCCAGAGGTCGGTCTGATTATTGAAACTGATCATGATTCAGCATTTTAGCTGAAACACTCGGGCTCGACTCCACTGACGTGACTCAGGCAGAAATGTTATACAAGGTCATGTTTTAAAGTTTGATTAAAGTTACATTTTGTCTTGTTCGCCTACTTCCTTCCTCACTGCCTGACTCCCAAAATTTAGAGCGACAGGGGACCAAATGAAACCCATCGTTACCTTGGAATAAAGAGGTGAACAACTTTACAAAATATATAACAAAGATCTTATTTTTTTAATCCTATATCTAAATGTGAGGTTCAAGGTCGGACTGACCTGCGCTGAGCTCCAGCGGCGCCCTGCCAGACTTGTGGATCTGTAAATGGAGCCTGGCTCTGCTCAGGTACAGCCACACCGCCCCCCCTTGCTTTGGGAGACCGAAGGTCAGAAGCATCCCCGCCTTGTTCCACGTACGAAACTGAAGCCCCACCGACGTGCCCGTCGATGACGGCTCTGTCACCCCTGGCAGGCAGAGGAAGCTCTCGGGGCTGGTGAAGGTCATGGCGACGAAAACAGGCTCGGAGCAAGAAAAGGTCACGTTACCCTGAGATAGGTGGAGAAGGAGAGGATACGGAGAGAGAGGGATTATTACCGTAAAAGAAGGAAAAACACGATAATGAATGAATATGAATTCATTTCCAAGGCTGTGTGGCGGCGCTGTGATGCACACAGATCTCATCAGCAAGTCTCCTTAAAGAGCACGAGCTTATTACCATAATGATAATAGCCAGGCTTAGAATAAGCACAAGGAAGAGCAAACTAAAGGCAGCAATGTCACCCAACAGCTTTCTAAGGTCAGAGAGGAAGTTTGAGGGAGCAGCAGGGCTGAGAGACAGAAACAAGGGAAGAGGAAGCAAGAAATAAAACTGTGATTAAGGGACTGGGAGCAGTCGGACGTCTCTGCGGGCTGGCTCGTTGTTCTGAGAAGTGGTAATTACAGTAAGTCCACTGCCAGAGCAACAACAGTGATATGTTACATCCCAGGTTGCCTACTGGGTTTCTATTTTCAGTGGAGTATGCAGCAACACAGACACCTGATCAAATCTAAAAGCTCTTTGCGGGGGAGTTAAAGCGATATACAGTAACTCAGACTGAAGAGGAGAATGCCGTAGAGATTCAGCGGCGCACACACACAAACACACACACGCACAACCAACACGTCGTCTCATTTACACTGAAGAGGATGTAAGAGAGGAGATAATGTCTGACTTCTTAAAAATTTAATAAGTGCACTTCAAGATAACATTGTCACTTTTCAGAGATAAAGATTATGTACTTAACTAAACTTACTTAAACGCTTTTATTATTATAAAAGTCTTTTGATCATGACCTGGTCAACGTTTTGCAGACAACAGTGATTGATACATAATTGACAATATAAATGAAGTATAAGTGTACGCAACAACAATAGTCCAAGGACACCTCAAAGTGTAGCTTTTGATGCGGCAAAGTTTTGTTGCTACGGTTACCAGCAACTTAATAAGCAGTAATTTGCAATGTGATTTGTGACTGTGGTTTAACTGTTAACTAGGTGATTCTTTGAGGATCTTAATGAACACCTGTCAAGATGTGGGAAGTAACAAAGTACACTGCGGTAACAGACTTCACTCCCCGACCCAACAAAGTGGTTTGTTGGCATTGCTTTCATTAAGAAAGCTCGATCACTTTCTATTTTCCTCAGCGGAGCAACTAGTAACAACGCAGCCTGGCACCACATAAAAATGGTGCCAGGCTGCCAGCCCAGTTTAAGAACAATTTGGAGACACACTTCTACTCCACTACAGAGGGAGTTATTGTACTTTTAACCCCTCTAAATGTATCTGACAGCTTCAGTGACTTTATCAATATGCAATATAATCAACTCATACATTATTACATTACATAGATTTAAGGGGGAATTCTGGTATTTTTAAACCTGGGCCCTACTTTTACTTTTAGTACTTTAAGTATGTGCTTGGCTGTATTACTACTCTGAGTACCACTCTCAGTTGTCTTGGTATGATAGGCGCTAAATGTCCCAGGTGACATTGTGTTCTCATGTATCTCATGTCCGACCAAGAGTTATTATTCATGTCCCCTTACAAGCCCTCACATTGTTGCTCCACAGTGGTAAACACAAACCCACACACACACACATTTCATCTGCACTTTGTGAGCCGGTTTACCTTCACAGTGACCCGCTGGTCTTTCTGCTTAGCGAGGTCCACCAGATTCACGCCGTTATAAACAAGGTTTTCCAAACAGCCTTTAAAGTTTCTGTGTGACCCGACTGACCTCCAAGAGCCGAGGACCCGATACGCTCCCACACTCATCTGCACAGAGAGAAACTTGAGCATAACACACACATGAAACCACACGTATCAAATTTGAGCGACTGTGACTCCATGTGGGTGTTTTTGATGTTTGTGCGCAGCCCACGCCGACACAAACACACCTGGTCGTGGTCCCAGTGGGTGAACCTTGGTGGAATCTGCACCCACAGTGTGTTTTTGTCCACGGTGAGGTTGAGGTGGGTGCTGTGATGCTCCACCGTGACGTCGTGCCAGTGTTGGTCGTCCAACAGGCTGCCCAGAGACACCAGCTGCTGGGCGTCTGGAGAGGAACTCCTGCCTGGAGGAAGAAGGAATAGTTAGATGAAGACGCGGTGATGGTAAAAGATGATGATTGGAACAATCTGACAGAGGAAGTTGAGATATTGAATTTTTAAAACAAAATAAAATACAATAAATGAGTGCAGACGCCTGAAAACTGATATTGATATCAAATATTTGAGTTCGCCGAATGTTCTTTCTTCTGGCTGTCAGCTTGTCTCTTTTGTTAATTCTTAAGATTTTTCCTCATATTTTATTCAGGGAAGAAGTCCTGCTTTGATATATTCTCCTCTGTCTCCTTCTCTCTCCGGGAACAAAATGTCCCTCCTAGTCTAGTGCTCGTGACCGGCCTTACATCTCAGAAGTAGAACCGAATCTACATCTACAGCTATGAAAGACCAGGAAAAGGTAGGTGATAACACCAAACACTAAAGGTAATAGAGAAAGAGATCGAAAAGGCATAAATAAATGACAAAGGAAAGGCTGTCGGCACTCTGCACTCCCCCAAAGTGTTGGCAGATCTGCCGAGAGAAGGAGGTGAAGACAGACCTAAATGCACTTGATCATTAAATATGAATTAGATATTGTTTGAAAGGAGACAACGTTGTCTTTGTGGGGAGAGGGAAATAAAAGAGAAAGGGAAAGAGAAGACAGACGGACAGACAGACAGACAGAGGCCCAGACAGAGTGAAATGTGTTCAGTCATCAATCATCATTGATCAGTCATACAGACACTTTGGCACTGGAGAGAGAGACGGGAGAGAGCGAAGGAGACAGACAGATAAAGAGGGAAAGAGTGACGAGCACTCAATCATCAGCAGACAGATGTGAGCACATGTCAAAAAGGAGAGGGAAACAGGGAAATGAAGGCAAGGTTGAGTATATTTAATCATTACTGATACACAAATCTTTCATTCAACGTTCGTGATGAACGCAGCTGCAAAATGTTAAAGAGGCTCCGTGGAACTTGTACAGGAAGCTGGCTGTTTACGGTGGCGGACCCCGACGTTAGCTACTGAGACGAGGCACTCGAGAACGTGCATGTCGCAGAAAATCCACAGTCCAGCAGCATTAAAGGACTTCAACAGGCTTGTATAGGCAACTGAGAGAAGACGGGGAAGGTCTCATGCTTCACGTCATGTTGCAATACTGAGTGTGTCCCCAAAATGTTCTCTGCTCGTCAGTCTTGCATTGTAATCGTGTTGGGCAGGATGCAGTGATGGGGGATCTTGTTCTGCACATGGGTTCACAAACCATGGCATTAAATCCCTGCAAGGGAAAGTAACCTGCCAATTGCAAAAGCTCAAAATCTTAGCAAGTGTTTGTTTAAAATCTAGTTGATTACACTCAATATAAGGCAAATTCACCTAGAAAGTGGCAATTTCCCTTTTTTTCATTGGCAGTTTGTCCAAAAACCTTGGATTCATTGTTTTTTTTTTTTGTTGTTGTGGTTTTTGAAGTGGCATTTTCTCCAGTAAGGCTTCTAGCTTATGTGTTGGCAAAACAAAATCTGTCTCTTTTGTTCAGCCCTGGCTCTGTAAATGGGAAACAAACCAAGCCACACAACACTATTAGCGCCAATCAGCAATAGGTGGCACAGGACGAGGGGAAGGGGACGGGGAGGGGAGATGGAGGACAGATACGTAGGCATCTGAGAGTTGAAGATGGCTGTGGAGGTTGCTCTCTTTCAGCTTGAGGTGGTTAAAATGAGTATTTCAGTAGCGTCAGGTTGCATTAAATCATCTTACACTTCAGTTTTCCAACATGTGCTGTTGTTGTGATATAAACGATCTCATCCTTTCTGGCCGTTTCCAGTAAGTAAACGATTTTTTAAAGTGAACTGTCTGAACATCTCCTGTTTTTATCACACGAGAAGCTGTTTAAAGTTCCTCAAAGCTTGCTTTACTTCTTACAGTGTACTTTTCTGCATTAGATCATCCCAGACAGCTCCCCGAGGCAATATCACCTAATCATCGGCTGCCTTGCTGCTGCTTCTACATCTCTGAATCTAATTTTGTTGGAAGATATCGACAGGTCTTATCAGATGACAGCGTGGCTGTAATCACTTCAGCATTTTCATTTTAATTCCGTTCAGCTTAAATGATCAAGACGGCGACACGCAATCAGTCAACACAGGCGAGATGTGAAACCCTCGGACCTGCTCATTACAAGTGCTCCTGGAGGAAAATGTATGAAATCTGTCCAAAAAACAAAATAAGAGAAAAGTTATTATTACATTAGCATTCCACTTGTGTTTCAGTCCTTACTTTTGTGAGACTTTTCGAGACGCATTGAAAATATGCGTTAACTTTCTGTTATTGTGCAGGTGCTGTCAAAATGTCAACACTCTGTGTGCTGCCAGAATCAAGCAGACACTGTAATTGTTTCTTTTCTTTTGTTTGTTCCTTTTCAATTTCATGTCTGTGGCTGTCTACAAAATCAGTCAACACGATCGGCAAGTTTTAAAACATCAGCAACAATCAGCAATCTCTGAACATATCCACTGCTGTGACTCCAGAAAGAGTTTGAAGGAGCCTCGCTCCAAAAACACTCTGACTTTATATATAACAAGCCACTACACGAGGGCCCATTTGAGCCTCACAGGCTTACAGCTAATCAGCTTGTCATTGTGAGTCAAACATGGCCTCTGTGTTAGTCAGCTGTGAGCTGTAAAATTAAGCACAGCCGGCTCTCTCCGACATGAATGTGTTGATTCTCGGATGAAGGCTAAGCTCTTTATTTACAACCCTGTAAGACTGAACACAAGTGAGACGCCTTCCTATAAATCCAGCCGGGTAGAATAGCATGGCGAGTCAATACTGCAGTATTGAACATGACACACAGCTCACCATTCACTGAGACAGCTGAGTTGACAGACTGTATCCAGAATGAGTCATCATCGGCATCCAAAGAGCATCTGTTTGTGTATATGTGGGTGCTTAAAAAAGGCTCTCAGTGCTCAAGATTCTCAATTTTTGTATAGAGAACAAATCGAATCAAATAAAATGGAGCAAGACAGACCAGCGCTTCTGACATATTTCTGGTGCTTACAGTCCATTCAGTCTGTACATGATGGAGGATCCAACAGCAATGGAGCCTCAAGGCAGAGCAGTTTTAATACGACCACAAATCAATCTTCTCCATTTCAACAGCGTCTATCTGAAACTCGGAGCTCCACAGGCAGCTCCTGTCAACTCCTCTGGGAAGAATCTGAGCCCTTTCCTTCAGGTCATGAGTGAACCACACAGATAGAGAGTGTGATAGAGTTCAGTTCCCTGATCTGTTTTTCCCTGCGCTCTCTGCAGGCTGTCCTCATCAGAAAAAACGACCATATAGGTCGACTATGACAGCAGCTTATTATGTCTCATATTTCCATTTCTTCTTAGGCAGTAATAAGGCAGCAATTTGTCAGTAAAGGAGGAAGTCAGGGGATGTAAGAGACCCAATCATCAAACCCAACCTCCTGTGGATGTAAGTCCACTGGAGGTTGGGTTTGATGGTTGGGTCAAACAAGCACAGGACTGTCACCCAGGAGACTGTTGTTCATGTCCAGTGCTAAACCAAGAGTCAATATGTATACGTACGTGTCACAGGCACAACATTTTCACGTTACATGTTTATTACCTGACTGTCATAACGGGATGCAGAGGGGATGAGTTAGAGGCGACAAGGCTGCCAAATCGGTGACCGCAGCTCGAGTCTGCGTTTCAGCATTTGTAAGTGTGAAACTACTGGATATCTTTAATTAGTGACCATGGTTTTTCAACATTTGTCAGTGTGACACCACTGGATATATTAACGGAAGAACTGGGGGCAATTTCCAGTCATGTTTATAGCGACAAAGAGCGAGTATTTTTGACAGGAAATCGCCAAATTCCAGCCGTGTTTTTGGCAACCAAAACAGACATCTTAGGCCAAACCATGATGTTTTCCTAACCCGAACCAAGTGTTTTTTGTGCCTCAACCTAAGCAGAGCATAAGCACAGCGTTGTGACAAGAGAGAAATAAAAAAATGAACCTAAACGAACGTACATGACCAACATCTTGTGGTGACTGGATTGGAAGTAGTTTTAATTTAAGCCGAATCACAATGTTTTCCTAAACCCAACCAAGTAGTTCAGTCTTAGAGCGGTGAAGGTCTGGTACGCCTGCTGTTGGTACGCTGCCACGCTCATGCTGTTTTAGTAACAGTGATATACGTCTGACGTTTTGGCAGTCAAACTATTCAGTTGTTGGATTTCTATAATTTTTTCTTGTGTCCATAAGTGTACACAACGTACATGAACTGCACATACAGTGTGCCTTCATACAAACAACTTTCCCATTATACAGTTTCTTAAACTTGAAATTAAGCATACATAGCATATAAAACCATTATATACATTATTCATATCTGGCAAGCTGTCTCATCTTTTTCAGGGAAAAGAAACGCTTAGTTTTTCTTACTGAAACCTTCATCCTTAACAAACAAAAAGCTCAGCCAGAAGGCGAAAGATCAGTGAACACTGATTCCTGGCATATTTACTTTCACAGAAGTAGGGAAACAAGCTGAGCTTAATTATGAGCCAGTGAGCTACACAACTACAAACATTATGATGAATGTATAGCAGCGAGGAAATGAGATGCTTTTGGAGAGAGCGCATGAATTTTAATAAGCCAGTGTATTTATTCAAACAGTTTGGACGGCTCCAGGCAAACAGAGTGGAACTAAGTGTCTTCTGTTAAGTGCTTCTGAAGGTTGTTTAGGGTACACCGGGGAGCAAAGCTCTCATAATGGGGTTTTACAGTGGGGGCCAGACCTGCACACACTAATGAGAATCGAATGCAGGTAAAGGTGCATGTTGTTTATCTCTGTTTTTCAAAGTAGAAGTTTTAAAGGGGTACATCAATGGCCTAAATATTACGTCTTCAGAGCCATAGAGCTATGAGTCAAGACACACGCCCACAAATGTATCATGGACTCTGATGATTATCCATAGGAGCTCTGCATGACAGACAATGCTGACTAACCAAACGTTCAAATCCCCAAATCCATCAGTGTGCAAGGAACAAGTTATATGTCATGCAGACAGAAAGTCTGGTTCTGGACAAGAATCAAAAACAAATCGGAGAGGGCTGCTCCTGAAAACAACTCCCCCGACCTGAGAAAAAACATTTAAAAAAAGCCTTATTCGTTGTGTTGCAGCGAAGAAGAAAGAGAAACACAATTAACCTTGTTGTCACTCTCCAAGGCAGCGGCATGTCTGAAATGAATCAAGTCAAGTTCAAGCTTCAAATTTACATTTATAGCACAGCAAAAAGAGAATAAAAAATTGGTTTACAAATGGAAAATTTTCCCCTCAGTCTGTTTTCTGAGGTTTTATTGACAGGCATGCACAGAGACACCTGGTACACAAAGATGTGTTGCAGAGGAAAGAGTGAGGAACAAATCAGAAACATCCAGATAATGACCTAGTTAATGAGCAGCTCCTGAATCCGAATCGAGGATCATAAAATGATGAACGATGAGGCTGAGAGGTGGTTGAATGATTAGTTTGTAGAAATCTATATGACTTGAAATAAAAACCACTTTCTTCATAAGTTGTTTCTGAACCAGCCACTTATTCATTATAATTACCTCATCTTTAGTGAAAGTGATACATCAGCTCCTTATCACTTCATGATAATCTGACTGTTACCTTCCATTTTATGTCCTCTCAAGTAAAGATCTTACCGGGTGGACTGGCAGGGCAATAAACAAGGGAGGTAGAGAAGAGATGGCAAATAAAGCTAGAAGAGTACGTACAGAGTTGACATTTGGTGTGAGGACTCCTGATATGTTGAAACTTTACATTTCTTTATGTTGCTGCAATATTTTGTCACAACCCTTTTGATCTGGTTAGGTTTTGGCACAAAAACCACTTGGTTAGGTTTAGGAAAATTATGTTTTGGCTTAAAGTATCTCCTGTGGTCACCACAATCACGGCTAGAGATGTCCTGACTTCCTGTCCGGAGGCGTCCTTCAAATATCCAGTGGTGTCACGCTTACAAATGGGGAAACGCAGTCTTAAACAATGGACACCAGCTTGGCAGCCTTGTCACCAAACTCCACCACCATCCCCTCCACCTTACCGATATGATGATGGCACAATTGTGCACATATCAATGGTTTGCAGAAACATTAACTGCTAACATTTTATTCAGGCGAGCACAGCAGAGACTGGGGTTTTCCCCTCCAAAAACATTTGACATAGAAGTCAAAGCCAGTTTTTCAACTGTGCACACATGAGTTCTCCTGCTACATTCCTCCGACCACAAAGAGAATAAATTGTTAAGTGAATTCATGCATAAATCTAATCCACCAACTGCTGCAACAGGCTAAGACCTTTAATTATGCTTATTAAATTCACAAAAGTAATGTAGGTGTCTGCTAGGAGGACAGTCTCTCATGAGATGTGACTGTATGTGGTGTTGCTCTTAAACAAATGACTTCAGGATGGATCTGGATATGAAGCAGCATAAACTGCAGGACATGAGCTCAGCAGTTTAGATGCCACTGAAATGAAGAATAGTAGAGCAGGGTGACACATAAATCGAATGTCTGTGAGTGGGAATATTTCTCCAATGCTTGTCTGAATAGTATTTCACTGCTATGTAAATCAACAGCATAACAGAATATACACACTAAACAACTGAAAGATGATGAGCTCAGCTACAAAATGAACTCTCCAGCAGTTTAGTATTCAACTTCCAAAGTTGAGAGAACTGGTCAGCAGATATCGACATATCCGGACTTTTAGTATCTAGTAGTGATGAGCAATTACACCATTATATGTATGTGTTCAATCAACTAAATCATCTGTATCCGAATCTGTACTCAGATTGGGCGGGGCTTAAAAAGCAAGTGGGTGGTGCTTAAACCGGAGAGGTTGTTACTGACTGAAAATTGCTGATATAAGCCTGAAATGATTATAAGGCACTACCTTATCTGAAAAAACTTCAGTCAGCTAACAAAATATGACACTATACCTCCCTCTTCAGTGTCAGTTTTGCACACGGAGGGCTCCGCCTTTAAGTTAGCAATAATCGCTAAAATGCAACTTGTGGCTAGACTTTCAAAATAAAGGCTCTGCATTCAAGTTAGCAATAACACATAATATGTGTGTGAGGTTAGACTTTCAAAATACATTTTTGAGTATTATTAATGTCAAACAGATGTGGTTAGGAAAAGATCATACTTGCGGCCAAAATAACTACGTTCATTGATTCATTGTTCTCCGGAGGGAAAGTCCAATGTATGTACGCAATATACTGCACTAGAGCAGTGCTTCAAGAAGTGACACAAGAGGGGTAGAGCGTCAAACTTAGAAGCACAGGGCCACTGACCAGGCTGCTGTATTTGATGCACTAGGAGTGACAACAGACTGTATGAGTTGAGCTCTAAACACTGGAAAGTCTCAAAAGTACCATCATCTTTCAAAACCGACACCATCACTTTGTAACACAGGTTTTCTGTGCAAAAAGTCTGAAGCCCAATTAGAAATACGAAAGATGAAATCCTCTGGGTTATTATTTCAGCTCCCTCCAGAGCTAAACAAGACATTGCTATCTTTACTACTTTATCACTATCTGCACAAGCTGCTGTTGACAAGTAGACTACATTTAATGTGTAAAACCAGAAGAGCATCCCTTAAATTCCTGATACCAAAGCATGTACTAGAAAAAGAACAGAAACTAGTGGTCAACAAACACCATGATATTATCCACCAACAGACCTGTGGGGAGAGCAATAAAACACACAACGAGGTTCAGAAATCTCATAGATTATTGATCTTGCTAAGCACACAACCACAAATTAATCATAGCAACAAGATTCACAACATGCATGTGATCACATGCAGTAAATGCTTGGCTTGGTGACAATAAAGGGTCAGTCCGTAGGAATAGGTGTCATGGCTTCTAAGACAACCGCTACCAATATATTTGCACCATCTGGATGTGTTTCTTTAAGGTACAACACACTCGACATCAGTTTAAATTATGTCTGACCAATCAGAAACCAGCTCCAAGTACCTGTTTTATAATTCAACGCAGCCCTGCTCTGACTCTGAGCAGACATGACATCTCGTGCATGAGGATTTGGAGAGTTGTACCTTTTCGGAGGAGCAGGAGGAGCTTTCCTTTCTCTAACTCAAGGGTGAGGCTGTGCTCGCTATGTCCCTCAGCGTGAAGAAGTATCCCAAAGTTCCACAGGGTTTTAAATTTCAGAGAGATGCTCTCCCGCGTCATCTGTCTCGGCCTGGGACTCAGCCTGAAGAGAAGGCTGCTGCGGCCGTCGAAGCTCACCACGTCGGAATCTGAAGAAGCGACAAAACCACACGTTAAACAAAGTTCAACACTGTGAACTTTTAACTGTCTGTGCCTGTCATGTCACTCTACAGAAAATGATACACTAACACTGACTGTCATGTTGCTGAGTGTTGCTCTGCTACGATTCTCACACCCACTGTGTCACTATCGAAGCATCAAATTAAAACTGTCAGCTGTGATGCGTCAGTTACTGCATGCAGTGCGATTGGGCCTTTATTGCTGACAGTGATGCTGGAAACAGCACAAACCCCAAATTTACTGTACAGTTTGTTTCTCTTCCTCTTTTCTCTTTGGATGAATCAAAGTCAAAGATGGTTTCTTCACCATGTAATCAAACTGAACCCATAGACAAACCTGCTATTTTTACCACCCTTGCTCTTTCCAAGATCATTCATTTCTGCACCATGGTTACAAAAACATTTATTTTTACCAGCAACCACAGTTTCAGCTGGTAATTGTTCCACCTTGTGAGACTGCTCTATCAACCTCTCTAGTGTCAGTTGTGCACGTTAATGGCTCCATATCAAGTTAGCAATAATACGCAATATGCAATGTTACACTTTCAAAATAAAGCTTGCTGACAAGACTTTTGGACTGTTATTGGTTGCAGTTTGGTTAGGTTTGGCACTTAAACTACTAGGTTTGGGTTATGAAAAGCCACGTTTAGCTAAGTGACGTAATTTACATACATTAACTTGTTTACGTCATATATAAAAAAATCACTTTTAACTCTTGGTCTCAAACTGGACATGAACTTCGGTCTCTGGAGCTTTAGTAAGTGACAGTGGTACCTGTAGCATCAAACTTAGAGGCGTGAGGCGACTGACCAAGCTGCTGAATTGCACACATTGGGATTGAGTATGGGCTTTTATATTCCTGTCACAACGCCATAGTGTCACAACCAGCAATATGCAGTCTTGAAACTTTACAGGTGTGTAGTTGAGATCAAAATGAGGGCTGCTTTTGAAGATGGATGTGGTCTGATGCATGAACACTGAGTATTCAGGTAACAATGTAGTAAAGACTACTGAGTAGTCACGGGTCAGAATGATGGCTTGTTGATTGGCTGGTATACAAGATCGTCTCTACTCCATAAAATGTTTGGTGCATTGAGTTGTCTGATATCACAACGTGATTTACAACAGTTTCATAGTTTTTCCCGTGTCATTTCCTCATTTTGTAATTGCCTGTTCCAGCACAGTTGGGTGTGTGTTTGTTTTTTAATCTAGCTGCAGAGATGGATTTGCATGAACGCTGTCTGGGGCCAAGGAAGAACTGATTAACTTTTTTTACACTGGCTTGACTTCTTACAAATTACTTCTGCATGCATTCATGTAACATAATGAAACTTCCTCTAGCAAACAGCATAGAGGCCTTCTATTTCTGCCATGAGCACAGCTGCTGTGTCGTCTCTGCCCTCACTTCTTCTCCTCACATGCTGTTTCTGGTTGTTCTGCCCATTCCTCACCTGTCCACCAGGTGCCAGGGAGCCTCCCGCAGTTTGTCACACTTGGCTCATTCCTAACTAACCCTGATCTGCTGCCTGTTTACCATCTGCTCCACATCACCAATCTGTGTTGTGTGTATACTGTGAGATAACATGTGTTTCTGTCCATCTTTACACGCACATTAAAACCTGAAATTTGACATGCTGGAAGACAAATACTGCAAAAAGCTTGGGGTTTTCATCAATACCCATCCATTATTCCCTGACCCATCTTCCATCCAAATACTGTAAATCCATTTAGAGTTTATTTTTTGTGTAATCCTGCTGACAAACCAACAAGCCATCCAACAAACATAACCTCCTCGGCGGTGGTAACAAAGCTGATAGAAACCGATTTTCTTGAATAAACAATGACATTATGGGCATTCTTATACTGTTGGCGAGCCACCCAGAAATAATTTAAAAAAGGATGGAGTATCAGCTGATTCATGCTTGATGTCAGCCTCCTCTCCTTTGTGTCAGCCATGGCTAATGAATAAAAATGCCAAAGGATACGGGTGGATGAGAGAAGACAAATTAATTAAATGAAATAAAATACTGTGAATGCCATCTTAGATGATGGAAATGCCATGACGTACCATGCCTTAGAAAGCAGACATTTGCTCTTTCAATCTGCCCCTGATGAAATTTAGTTCCTTTAAAAGATCCCTGGCATTTCAAGACTTCTTTAGATGTTGAATTTTAAAAATGAACAATGAAGACATCTAATGCTGAATTTAGACTTCATGGTATCAGCCGGTTGGGGTTTTGGGAACAAAAACAGGCGAAGGGCACGACAATTGATTTTGACCCTCCGCAACAGATTCCACAATGTGTTTGGAGACGTTGACCAATAGGATCACAGAACTGTAAACATGCAGAGGAAGAGAAATGGTAATGTAGCATCGAAGCTGTGATATAGACAAAAGCTGACAGTCATTTTAAGACCTTTTTTGGGTTCCTTCAAACAAGAATCATCAATCAATATTATATTAGCACTTAAAAAACATGGCTGCTTATAGAAATAATGGATTTAAACTTGGAGAATCTTATGTAACACTCATGTTAAGGTGTCGACTGTCATCTTTTCCGTTTATGTTTGTAAGTGAAGGATTAAAAACAAAAAAGCCCAAACTGACTATAGGGACATCCGTAGGTCTCCAGTCTGAGTCCAATCCGACCATTTGGATTCCAGTCCAGGGGGATCAGGCGGACGTAGCGAGCGATCACCGGGTGCTGGAGCTTGTGCTGGACCACACTGTCTGCGTTAGTGTTACCTGGAAATGCCTGTAAAAAAAACAACATCGTGTTAGCTAATTTTTCTGTCGGTCCATCCATGCATCTATCCATTTATTGCTTGTGTGACACCTGAAACATAACTGTTAAATTCTCCCTCTGGATCTTTGTTGTCGTCAAATTTCTATCATCTTTTGATTGAAGTTGAAGTGCAGTCCCCAGGGCTTTTATGAGAAGTGATACGTTTGATTTTCCTCTTAATGAGGGGAATATTGTGGAGATAGGGCCACGTTCCTGGTGAATGCTTTCTCAATCAGGTAGAAAATTAGATTTGTGAAGCACTAGGTGTACTTTTATATGTTTTAGACGCTTTGGTACACACTCAGTCCGTGGAGAATAACATTTATTAACCTCTGCAATGCTCACACACTCTTTACCTTTTAAGCTTCAAGTTGGACTTGATCTCAAGCCTTTATATAATCTATAAACCATATCCTTTTGTCTGCTTTCCATCGACTTTTATTATTCTTTTCAGGTGCTTCGGATTACAATGGCAATGATGTAAAATAGTTTTAGGAAACAATGCCTGGTCACGTATTCATGACTCAGTGTCTGTTTGATTTTAGTTGTGATGCTCTTACTCTTGGCCAACTGCCATTTCAGTGTTTTGCTTAAAAACTTTGTTCTAGCTCTGGGCACTTCATCCATTTTTTTATTTATATGCAAATACAGTAAGCTCAACATGCAATTTAATTACAGAACTCCAGCACTGTCTGAAAGTAAAATAGCTGTAGCGTGGCTTATTGAGCAATGTCTGTCATCAAATACCCAGCCGAAAAGTCCTTGAACAAAACCACTGAATGCCTTCTGGCTCTACGCCGCTGGTATGTAGTTGATCCTGACCTCTGACCTCCATATGAAGGAAGGCAATATAAGAGAAGTTCTGAATACTTGTGACATTAAAGTGTCTACCTGGTGTGGTGATTTTAAATGAGGATGAAAGTTTACACATGAGATTTGATTTCCGGGTGTGACGACTGAAGGACATCTGCATATTCGCCTGGCAGTGTGTTGCTGCTCCTCTGACATGTTGTCTTATCTGAATGAATTCTTATCATTTGGAAGTCATTTTTGTAGCAGTGATCTCACGGCTTTAAATGAGTCCTAACCTCCAACAAATTCCTGCTGAGGAGGGCGAGGAGAACAAACACTTCATTTAGTCGAGGCATTCACTTTTGAAATACGACTTGAGTAAAGGTAGAAAATCCTCCAACGGGAGGCTTTGATTAAAGACTGAAGGACGGAGGTTTGAGGGAAAGTCAGGGAGCAAAGCAAGGAGAGGAAAGCTGTTATACGGGAGCTGAGAGTAAAAGAGGGACAATGTCAAAGAGTCACACCAAACTTAACTTTGACAAAAGTCTGTATAACTAGTACCAAAACAGAAGAATACTTCACTCACGCTACAATCAGCTAAAGCAGCTAACCTTCAGCATAAGAAATAATATAATATCATCATAAAATAACATGTTGAAGACGCAAAATATTGTAATACTACTTGCACATTGACTTTCAGGATGACAGCATGCATTGCAAAAACTGAATGTTTGTAAAAATGATTTAAAGTTAAAAAGATCCAGGAATCAGTTCCCATGTGTGTCAGTGTGTGCCTGAAGAGTGACTTCTAGTATTGAGGATTTCACTTTAACATTAAATATTTAGAGCATTAAATATTCATGACTAAATATGTGCCATCAAAGCAGCACAGCTACTCTGCATCATGTGGGCCATGTGGTGGTTTGATCATGTTTGATTGGCAGGACTGGCAACATAAGCCTAAGTCATCACATTTTGGCTGCATTCTAATAATCCTTTTTTTTTTTTGCTTAGGAAGGTTCCTGAGTGAAACGACCCAAAAGTTAGTGGCAGTCGTGATAAGAGCCGGTCGAATTCTCCAAATGCCGAGGAAAGGTGCTTGAGTGCCTCTTCTCTCCTGCAGCATATGGTTCACTCAGCAAGCAAATTGTGAATTTTTAACAGGAGTGAGAATCCCACCACCTACTGTACCCCGCTAGCGACTATTAAAGACCCAAGACGAAACTGACAGAACGGTGGGATTCTGAGAATATCACCACGGGCCTGGACATGAGACATACTGATTTTGAACTGCCTGTGGGGAGAATGAAGATGAAAGAGTCAATTCTTGATTACAAGCTTTGGTTTTGCTCTCTACTTTCACATATTTTGATAGAAACACTATCACTATCTTGTTATAATATGATTAAAACGATGTTATAATTCTCAATAATTTGTCAGTTATAGATCCGGGTCTGGATAAGATTGCGTCTGGGTCCAGGCAACCATCGGCCACTGATCTCAGGAGGGATTGAAAGGGAAGGGAGGTTATGGGGATCTGCATGATTACAGATCATCACACTGCATTTTATTATAATATTGACGCTACTCTGATGGGTTGTTTTCTCTATGCTTGTCTCAAACGGTTAACTACAGTGGTTTATGAGCTGTAGTCCCCACAGCAAACACACCGACCCCTTCAGCCTCCTCCCCAGTCTTCACCTGGGGTCAACCATCCTCTGTGCCTCTTTTATCATCTTCACCTGTCAAAAAAATCCTATTGGATGTATTTAGCATGGTGTACCAGCCCCTTGCCTCTGAATACTTCAAACCACTGACAACAACAGAAATAGACAAGTCTCTTCTCACTGTAAAACATCACTGAAGAACATAGTGAAATCAGTTCATCAGCAAAGTTTCATGTAATTAAATGTAACTCACATCCGTTACATTAACCTCCACATCTTCACTTCTTATTGCCGGTTTCTAGCTCGTCTCCTGTTTAGCACAAAGAACCCATATTTGCGTTTCAAGATGAGGCTCGTTAACAGAATTGCCTTCACCTGTCCCATAGGGAACCTTTGCCTCTATTAACACTTCAGGATGCTATATTCCCTGATTAGGATAGTATAGATTCTCAACGCCAGCTGCTCTTTCGCACCTTTCCAGTGGATGTGAAGCGAGACAGAGGAGAGAAGAGAAAATTAGAGAAAGGGAGAGCGTTACTGAGCCTCACAAACTCTCTGGCCTCTAAGCTTAAAAGAAAGAAAAGGTCCCGGAGGAATTGTGACTGATGAAGCAGCTCAGCAGTCGACTCTGTTCCCCGAAAGCCAAATAAACTAGGCTGACTAATATGTGGGGCTTTAGGAGGACTTTCGAGACATGCCGCGGATTTATCCTGATTTATGCTGAGTGTGGAATCAACAAGCTTTTAAGCCGCGAGAAGCCTTTTTTCTTGTTCTCTCGCTCTCTCTGAAGGAGTCTTAGCCTGACATTAGTTTTACCCTCGCTGCGAGAGCCTTACCTCGCATCAGCTTTAAATTGAAGCCGTTCTCCACAGCATCTCCGTAATGGGGAGAGTTTTCTGTCTAAACCGGGCGCTGCCTGCGAGGTAACGCTTGACTGCCTTTACATATCCAAGTGTAATGTGGTCAGTACAGCAAGTGAGAGAACTCCTAGGTGGAAAAAAGACACATTTCTAACGGAAAGAGTGTGAGATGCTGGTTTCTTTGTTAACTTTAAATAAATTGTAGGGTTTCCTCGAGATACAGCCGGCCAGGCATTCGGTTAGTTTTTATGCTGTTTTTATATCCAAAAGGCGTTGTGCTGTCTGCTGGATGATGCTTTGGATGGAGCTGTTTTACAAGTAATCTCCTTAACTATCCAATGATTCACTGCAGTGCCATAAAACGAGTCAGGAGGCATTGTTTCCCCCGGTCGCTATCAGTGGAACAACTGAAATAACTGCAGAAACTGGCAAAGTGGGAGAGTGATAGAAATTGAGGTAAAAACAGGAGTGAACAGATGGGAATTGCCTTGATGAAGAGCGCTCCGGTGTTGTGTCAAAATCTTGTTGATATGTGTTTCCTGTTACCACCGGGACTCGAGATGGTTCGAAAACCGGCATGCTTTCAGCTAGATCAGTAAATACAGAAACCTGCCGTCTTAATACAGTGTTTGGTTTGTGTTTTGGTAGCACTGAGACTGGGATTTCTTGGTGAAATTGGGATTGTTGCTGTTGCTTTGGACAGTAGCCAGGCTGCTAGTGGTGGGGGGGGTTGAAAAGTTGCCTATTTCAGCTTTAAACAGCTTTTTGCTCTTTTTGTACCATTTATACCAGTGCTACTTTTTACAGCTGTGGGTTATAGCTGAATATTTTACCCATCGGTGCCCTCCTGTCTTCTGTTCAGTTAGACTTTGCCAATGTTGGCCTCTAAACCATCACAGATCTTTTATCTGGGACATCCTGGTTGAATTTCGATCGTTGTCCTTTCACAGTTTCTTTTGTTTTTGGTGAAGTAAATGGTAAAATTTTGTCAGCACAGTGTCTAAGGATGTTGCACAACTGCACGTAACACGTATTATCAGCACACTACATGCACAAATATTTGTGTCAACCTTTTTCATCCCAGCGGGAAAAACAGGTGTGAAAAACAGTGTCTGAATTCCACTTTGCTGCTTCGGTTTCAGGGTCCTGTTATTGTGCATCACTGTCATCCTCACTGGGACACAACTGAACCATTATCATTACTAACACCTGTGCTTTTCCTTCTTGACATGTCAAACTGCCGGCTTTGAAAACAGGCTTTTGTCTCTCCCGGTTCTGCTTTGATGACACCGACTTTCCTCCTAACACTGACAAGTCATTACACACAACACAATGCACTCACGTCTATACTGTCTTCCTGTCGATACTGTCTCCAGTTGTGTCCCGTGTCGCTGAACATCAGCAGGTAGGCCGTCAGCCAATCGGAGCTGCCGTAGCGGCCTTGCGTGGCAACAGCTGTGATGTGTGTCCGCTCACCCAGGTCGACCTCCAACCACTGATATCTGTCTGAACTGAGAGGAGACCAACCTCCGGCTCCTGGAAGAAGAAAGTGAGAAACACTTTTTCAGCACCCAGAGAAGAAAGTTCAGATTTTTCTCAACATAAAAATAATATTTGTGCTCGTTTAAACACTGATTAAAGACACTTTATTCTAGAAAGTTAGTTAAGGGTGCCGGAAAATCAAAGGTTGCTAAAAATTCATGAATCATATCGACTCAGGTACACGAACAGATCTGCATTACATTAACAAAAAAAGTTTTCAGACGCTCACAAATCCATGCAGCGTTTTCACTTGTTTCCTAAAAGAGGACAAATCTTACTCAACTCATCTCATCACACTCAAACTTTTCCAGAGTTTAAAAGCCCTGAGCACAAAGGCTTTATCAACTCGTTTCTTTGATGTTTAATTTGGAACAGTCAAAAGAGTTTAATCTGCAGCTTAAGGACTGTTCTCTGCATAATAAAATCTGCAGATGAGGCATTTATGGTCAACACTGCAAGTCTTATACAATATTAAAGTGGCCAGTTCACAGCAGACATTCATATAATCTGAAGTACAGGGGCCGAGGACCATAAGATGAAGACACATTAAATAATTAAAATGCCATAAGGTGTGTGTGCTTGTGTGGTCAAAGTGACATGTTGCTGTCAGAACATCATCTGGAAAGATTTCATTTCATCTCTCTTTATAAAATCCTTTCCCTGGCCTCTTTTACTGATGGCTGTCCCTTACTTCAAACACAACTTGATGACCACTAGAGGAATGTTTTTCCCAAGTTGGTCCCCATTTTGTTTGTTTAAGACAAGACACACGTGCATGTAAGTACATGGGGGTGTGATTCAAATCCTGTCCTTGGTTTCAAACTGGAGATGCCAAAAAACTTAGCAATGCAGGATTTGAAATATTGTTTCTGACACGATCGTTAGGCTTCAAGGTTACAGTAAAGTTATTATGTTGAAAAAAAACTGAATATAAAAAGGAAAACTCCACCGAGAACCTTTTTAACAATCTCCTTTTAGGTGATTTAACAAGCCCTACAGCACCCTCTGAGCATCTTTTCCATTGGTGAATGGTTTGCCAAAATTAGCCTTTCCCCCCTTTGTTAACCATTTTCTACTTGAATGCCAAACATTATTATTATTATTATTCTCTCCTTTTCGTTGGGGAGACAGTCTTGGGCAAAGTTTGAGTAGAAACGAGGTTACAACAAGCTAACAAGGTTATTTGTCATTACACACATGATTGCATAGTGGAATGAGAGTTTTCTAGTTTCATCACGGTTACACAAGCATTCAACATATTGCAGCGTCCCTCAAAAATGAAGCTACATGGTTTCAGTGCTCCAACTGAACATTGGCTACTGCCGGCCGTGGCCAACAACAACAATACAATAAACCTGCCTGTATATCGTTATAGTCGCACCTTTTCGCTAGACTGACACATGGTCTATCCAGACCAGGAACACCAACAACCAACCTCTCCATTTGGGTGAATGCCACAACAAGTTGGTGATCATAATATGTTCAGCATTATTCACATTAAAGCATCAGGTGAACACTGTCCGTAAACTTTGACTGTGTTTGAGCACCAGGCATCAATGATGTAAACACAGAGTCCACCTCTCCTCATCCTGCCAGAGTCCTGCTCTGTCAGCTCAGAACATGGTCGGCCTGTTGAGTGCAACATCTTGATCCAGGGTGTTGAGGTGGAGACAGGTCTCAGTAAAATTGTTTGGCAGCCTGAGTCCAATTTTGTCCATTTCATTTCCTTACAACCAGCTCTTTTCCCCTCACGATCCTCTCCTCCTGTGGGCGGTCGGCTGGTCAGGTCAGATGGTCAGAAGATGGTCATGGGACGCGGTCGGAGATCGTCTCAAAGTCAGCTGCTCATCATAGAAAACTTGCTCTTCCTTTTACAATGCTGATAAATGTATTTCTGTCATAGTTTGAAGGAGGCGTCTGCATGTGCCTTTGTTGCAGACAGCCAGGGGAGAAACAATAAACTAACTAAAGATATAACCTTCAAATAATCTTGTGAGGACAAGGAAAGGACAAAATGTCCTCACAGAAGTACAAGCAAAAGAAATAACCAGAAAATAATGTCATAACAGACCATAATTCACGCTGGTATACGACAGGCTGAGATGTATTTTTTTAGCTTCAAAACCGCTCACTGGTGGACGACTTTGAAGACAGATCTCTAATTAATAATGACAACCACTGACCGTATCAGTGTCATCCTTTATTCACTACAATCCCTTTTGTAGTGACAGCCATAGATGGTAGAAATGTATTGATGTCTCTGACAAAGTTCTTTGAGAGAGAACTTCTGAGCCCGGGCTCTCTGCCAATTGAGCCACTTGGTTATCAGGAGAGTCAGAGGCTGAGCAAGAGCCCTCTGGGAAAATTAAAGGAAAATCCCCTCAGTCCTCGTCTCTGAATCCTCAACATAGGAGCGAGAAGTTTCAAAACTTCTCCAGGAATGTACACTGGTGGAGTCAGACCCCAATTTAAAGTGGAAAATACTCGATCAACTTTGCATTTCCAGAGATGTCTGAGTTTCTTTTATATGTTCTTAGCATCAGACAGCCAAAGTTTTTCAGAGCCGGCATCTCCTAGTCATTAGAAGAGACACTTCCCAACTCTCGAGGCGTGTATTGTAATGTTGGTTGGTTCAAACGTGGTTGAAAAACTACAGCGCTGCCAGAGATAAGTGTTTTTTGAATCAAATATCAAGACTCTACCCAAGTATGTGTCTGCCCTCAATCAAATAATGCCCTCTGCAAATTTTAAACAGTTAGCAGCTGGAGTTTAAATGTTGTAGATATCACAGTAGAAAGTGTAGAGGCCAAGAAACATGGGAAAATGTGAGCAATATATACGACAATCATTCTGCTTTTGGATTTTAAACATGAAGGATTTGATTAGCCAACCGACGATTAAAACAAAATACACAACAGTAAGGTTAAATGTCTGACTACTTGTGTTTATTCTCATCTAATTTATGTCCCTCTAGCATTACTGGATTTAATATTTCAAGTGATTTTTATTAAATTACAGCTGGCAGTGCTGCTGTAGAGGCACTATGAGTGGATTCAGACCTGGTATTAACATCCGTCCTGAGTGATCAGATCACAAGTGGACAGCTGGGACGACAATGTTTTTTAAGCAAATAGAAAAATCTTTGTGTATAACATTTGCCGAATTAACAAGAAGGCCCAGATATTTGAGAACTTGTTGTCGACAGTGTTTCACAAAGATTACGCAGCAAATCACAAAATGTAATGAATTTTTCAGGGAGTCTGGGGGCTTTCCCAGTTTACTTTGCAATTACCATCAATATAATTCTGTCTGTTCTCAAACAGCTGCTAAATGTTGGCAGGAAAGAAGCACTCGGCCGGTACAGTGACAAACTGAGGCTTTTTACAAGGACAGAAACAATTTCTTGTTTTGCATTTAATGTCGCATTTTGCAGTTTGTTAAGTTTCTCCAAACTCAACAGCTCGTAAAATCACGCAATTTGTAAGGGAGTCTGGATTATTGCAGTGACCGTTTCAAATGTTGGTTGAAACAGACATCTGCTGCTAACAGTGGCAGGTCAACAGGGTCCGAACATGTAATTAACACAAATGAGACATTGTGTATCTCATTCTGCCTGTTGTTGCAGCTTCTTTGTCATCTTCTTGATCCGTGGAGGGTCTCAGTTGAGTAGGTGGTCCTTCAGTGTGGTCCAGGACACATGTCGCCACACGCAGCCCAGACCACCTCCAATTGTGGTCCGAGAGATCGGATCTGGGATGAGTCTTGTGGGTGTTTACACCTTTACTTAGAGCTGTCTGCCTGTGATCGGGTCACTGAGGATGCATGTTGACACCAGGTCTGGACACGGCCTAAAATCACGATTTATATGCGATTAGTGCCTTTTCGAGTTATTCTGATGGAAGCAGTTTTTTGCCCATCCACCCTCAGGTCTGTGCCACAGTCTCTTCCACATAGTCAGACATTTTTTTAAATCCTACAAAAGGAGCTTTGATGTATAATTCAGATAATTGACTCACCACTTATTTAAACCAAGCCTTTTACAAAGGGAAAAAACACTCTCCTAGCTGATAACTAGCCGAGGAATTAGAGTAGACTTTGTATTATTAACACTGCTCTTTCACGGGTTAACGCACAGGTTGATAGTGCAACAAGACCGTGTTTGCAGGAAGCAGCTCAGTGTTTCTCTACAACAGAGCTGTGTGCTGCGCTGTAAGTGTCTCTGCTCATTTTGCTGGTAAATTAACTCTGAATGAGGCGACTCCTCGGAGGGTGACTACGGAGGGTGAGGAGCGTTCACAGCAGCTGGGGGAGACGAAAAACGAGCAGGGGTTTTTAATTTATTCAGCGATTTCTACAGAGAACAGCTGGTATTCTTCAATTGAAGCTTTCAAGTATTTATTTTTTCACATCTGAGGTGTGTGATGCTGCTTTCAAGACTCAATTAGATTTATTGATCAGTCTAATTCACTTTTAAACTGTAATTCAATTGAAATCTCGGCTTGAGAATTAATAAGGCATTGTAACCTGCGAGGTGTTATTGTAAGGAAGTTAGAGTTAAACCCTCACAATATGAAATAGATAGATTGCAAGATTGGAGGCTTTTTATATAATCTATATACTGTCTTTATTTTCTTTGTTCGGGTGTCAGACAAAAAAATTTACAAAAACCAGGACACGTCGTCACAGTCATTCCTTTTTAGGTTTTATCTTATTTCTTCTTCTTCTTCATCTCATTGCTTCTCTCTTTTCATCCGTGCAGATAAATATCTTATGCTTTTGCCACTCAGATACGTCTGACGGTCCTTTAGAGGCATCTGATCCTCCTTAACGCAGATCAAACTCAGATCGGTAAACAGACAGAGTGGGTTGACTGAAGCGAAGAGAACGCAGCGGGTGAGTCTCTCTCACAGTTCTTGCCATCAAACACACCATGGAAACGGCAACCTGCAGGCTGCGCCTCCCGCCGTCTCCCAGGTGTTGAAAATCACCCAGATCCTCTGTCGTGTTGCAGACGAAGACATCACAGCGCTCCCGTCTGATTCTTGTGGCTGGTACGAGTGCAAAGCAGCCAATTCTGAGGGAGGTTTGCTCAAAGCCTCTGTATCAGCACATTTACTACGTTTATTCAAATCTAACTTTTGTGTCAAGTTTTGGGAAATGTCATGCACTTATCTAAAACACCTGCAACAGACGTACTTATAACAGAGCCTAAAAGAGGCTGCACTCTTGGCTTTATCTGTCGGTTTGTCCATCATCACCCTGAGATGTCTGTCAGTTTGTGTGACTCCAGCTGCTTGACGCCGTGTGCTGCGTGTCCTGCAGCGAACTGAATCACGAGGTGAGCGGCGTTGCTGCAATACATCAGAACAGAAACAGAGGGAAGCCTCCTTTTACAGCTGGTTTTATCTGCACAACCGGCTAAAACACTGGGGGGTAAAAAATAAAATAAAGAACAGAGAGTAGAAAAGAAGAAAGGAACACAGCGATGAGTTATTGATGTTAAACTGCTAAATTTTATATGTGAACAGGCCTACGGGGAGAATAACTGAGGAGGAGATGGAGTTGTTGAAAGATCACGCTGTGTTATAGGACGGAGAGACCTCCTGCGCTTTATTAACAGTGACATTCAGTCCCTTTATGATCATTTAATTATCATGATGAAATGGTAATTCCTTAATTTTTCTACATCTTTAAACACCGTATGCGATGGAGGTATCTTGGGTTTGGAAATGAGAAAATCTGGTCGAAGAACAGCTGCAGCCGAGGTGTGTTCGGGCCATGCGTGTCCACCACTCTAAACTGCATTATTGAAGCACCTGAAGTGGAAGGCTACAGTTGTTTTGGGTGATTCTGAATCTATAAATATGGAGAAAAAGCTGGGGAAGACTTGTCTCACCCACATCTTTGACTCTACAACAGAATAAAATGTTGCCGGTTAACCCGACTCCTGTCCAGCAGGTGAGCCAGACGTGGCTCGGCGACATGACTGTGATCATCACGCACTTCCAGCACGGCTCAGAGTCTTTTCACAATTTCCCGGTTCAAACGTCTCCGCAGCAAAGCAAAAAAAAGAGAGAAGCCAAAATTGGCATTGAGGGTTGACATTAGGGTTGTGTAGTTAAGCGAGAAGGCTGCCAAGCCGGTGACTGCAGTTCGAGACTCAACATTTCTAACATAGAAACCACTGGCTAGCTGTAAGGAAAACTGGGACAATTTCCAGTCCTGTTTGTGGCGACAAACAACTGGCCTTTTAGACGGCAAGTTGGGAAATCTCCAGCTGTGTTTATGGTGAAAAAACAGATATTTTAAGCCAAAAACATGATCTTTTCCTAACCCTAACCAACTGTTTTTTTTGCCTAAACCTAACCAGACCAAGATCATTGAAAACTGAACCTAAAGAAACTTAAAGTTGCAACGTATCCACATTTGCAGAAACGTACATTGCCAACATTTATTCTGTCGACTGGGTTTTTCTGTGTAGTTTCACACTGGGACGTTACAGTAGCCTCAGGGCTTCTCCACCTTTTACATGTTCAAATTCAACTCTTTGCAAGCTTTTTTGCGGTGCATTTAAAAGCTTCTCCAGCACCTCAGGACAGAAATCGAAGTATTTTGGTATGAAAACCCACCAACAGCTAAGTATCCTGTTGGTCAAGACTTACATACAGTGTTGTAACTCATTTGGGGACTTTGTACAAACATTGATTTGCAATTCAGTAAAAATGCAACAATAAGGCGTCACTGAGACACAGGCTCACCGTGGGTTTCCAGGGGAAGCCCTGAAATATTCCACACCATGCTGATATATTTCGCCTCAAGGACTTCAACCAAACCAACTGATCAACATCTGTCAGTCAACCAGTATCGGGAGAGTCCTCTACACCACACACATTTATTAAGGAGAAAACATTAAGAGACTCACCTTCTCTCCTGTTCAGCTTAGCAAATCCTGGCCCATGGCTGCCGGACAAGTGTGAGGAGCTTCTGAAGGACGATGGCAGAAGATTAGATACCAGCGGACTGTGACAAACCTCTGTGAATCACAGAGCAGAGGGAAGAGGCGATTTAAAATCATGACATAATTCACAGAGCACAAGTCACCGCTGGCGTTGGACCGTTGTTTTCTCCTTCCACCCTCATACATCTCACACTGAGAACGCATTCTTCGATTTCAGTGCTGAAAAAGAGATTAATGGAGCCCAAACTCTTAATTATTAGGCCTTATATCAGCCTGATGTTAACAGCTTTTTGACTATAATGAGTCTTTACTTTACATCGTGTCCTAACTGTCTGACAGAGCAGACTCATTCATTACATAAACTGGCCATTGGAGTTGATCAGCGATGTCAAAGGAGGCTGTACATATAATACACACCCTGATCTTTATAGACTTCATAACGCTGACGCACAAACACATTCTCCCTCTTTTCAACTGATTGACTCTGTCCCTGAGAGTCCGAATACCTCTCAGAGCTGCGATATCTCTCGGTGAGATTATATTAATGAAGGATCTTGAGCTGTCTTTACTTTGTTTAGTCGAGATGTAATCAGACTTGGCCTCGCTGCTTCAATATTGGATTTCTGCCCGTCGCGGGAACTTAAATAAAGTCTTTGACTTTGGTCTCTCTTTCATGGGAGTTACTGGGTTTGTTCTTCCTCGTTGTCTGTTGTTTACACAGTGCTACGTAATTAGAGAGTGCTACAATAACTTAACGGTCATAGGATAAAGACATTAATCACTGAGTCTATAAAGAACTGACATATTTATGTACAGTGTTGTAGGACACGGTGAATCAGATATGGTTTGGCGATGGACTCTTTAAGCACATACAGCTAATGGAACATTAGTAAAAGCTTGAGCACACAGATGCCGCTTTGAGTTCACAGCATTGTATTTTATATGTTAATATCCAGCAACATCTGGGCCCTTCATCTCCAAATAAAAACATATTGTTGCAGATGGCGCAGGGGAACAACTCTGTGTAACAAAGAGAATATTTGATTATAAAATGCAGAGTCGATACTTGAAAGGTTTCCCATAACCGTCCTCTGAAAATGAAACTTCTGCAGAGAAACACGTTTCAAAGTTAAAGTTTTGGTTGTGTTCATTGTTTCTTTGCAGGAAATCTTTTTTGCCCATGAGCCAAGATGCCATCTGACACACCTTTATCAGCATAAAATAAATAAAATAAAATAAAATACAGTCATCAAACCATTGAGAGGCAGAGGGTAGGAGAAACTTTGTGTCCCCCCTGGCCGCCAGGAATATACACCTATTGTTTGAGGTTTCATTTTTCACCACTGTTACTCATCTTCGCCTGTAGCAATGGAGCAAAAAGAGCACATTTGTTTTGCGCACGAAGGCCCATATCAAATAAAGGGGAGACACCAAAATGCACTTCGGCTACCTGATTTATTTACACAGTTGTAAATAAATCGCAGAACGATGTGACGTGGATCATAGTAAATTCTGGTGTCAGTGAGCTGATGTGAGTTGAAATAAGGTGTGCTGGAGTTCATAGGTCCAAACAAGGCCCAGGTGTTCCCAAGTCAACCTAAGAGGCAGCCGTGCCGACCAACTACATGACACTGCACAATCAAAGACACCACACTGTCCTTTTCAACACCAAGTAAAGTATTTAGCCTCAACTACTAACTAAAGTCTCACAGCGTGGGAAGTTTATCCCAGAAAAGATTGAATTATGCAAGAAATGGTTGCAAACTGCTTATCAATGTCTGTGTGAGTCTTCACTTCATATAGAGAGGAAGGAAGAGAAATAGTTTTCATGCATCAGATATCAAAGTTTTATCTGTGCCTCTCATAAAAACAGAGTCATTTTCCGGACATGGAAATGTTATGGTTGAATTCACAACACTGGCAGAGAGATATGACCCCACTCAAGATGAATTGAACAGCCCAACACTGAAACCTTTAGACTCTTACAGCCAACAACCACACGGCTGACCTCCTTTTCACTTTCAGTGGTTAAAGGTTGCTTCAATAATTACTACATACAGCCGGACGCATTAACTCGCAGAATAGAAAAAGATTATCACTGTGGAAACCATAAATTACTGTATATTTTGACCCAGAAATTATTTTATGAACCTCGAGGGCGAGACCTCCTTCTGGTTCAGCGGCTCGCAGCTGCAGAAGAAATTGCAGGAGACCGCTAAAGAGAAGTTCATGTGGATGACAGAAAATGAAGCACAAAACACAGTTTTCTTCACTTGAGATTGGGTTGCTGACAGCAACCAGCGGAGCACGAAATCCCCTGACACATCAGCAGGAAGTGGACATAAATTCTGAGTACAAGCTGGACCCCCAACGGCTCAACCCTGACCCTGAATATAGTGACAGACACCCTGAGAAATGTTAAGATACTCAGTCTTTCTGACTTCTCCCAGAGGCTTTGCTGAAGTCTTCCTTGCACTGTGTCAAGCCTTAATATTCTGACATGAGAGATTACCTTTCAGTTTTGATATTAGCCAGCTTTTAAATGTAGTTTTTGGTGTGTGTGCTTTTTTTTCCAGAGGTGAATTTGTCAGTAATACTCTTCTTACATTTCAAAATCTGTTCCTTTCTTTCTTTATCGCCCCGTGCCAGCTTTGATAGGCATCTGTCAGCTTTCATGACATATTTGAGTGAGAAACGGCAGCTATTAGCAGCGATAATGATCAAATCAGCATGAAATTTCCTGCAGTCGACTGTTGCACAGAAGAGCACAGTCAGATTCATTCCAGTTATAATATCTGTAACATTAGTATGGACATCCTGCTGTGGCATTTGGAAAAAGATGATTGCATTGTATACAGGAAAAGCTTCACTTATACAGGATTTAATAGATTTTATTGATCAGCCATACATGGTCTTGAAAAGAGACGTATTCATACCTCCTCTTTTTTTTCTGTAACTTAGTGCAAGTGCAATAACATGATGCATTTCCCATCCACAGTCATCAGTCTGCACGTCTATACGTTGTCAAGTCACACTGAAGCTTGTTAAACTGGCCGACCACAGAGTTTAACAAACGTTTGCACTCCTTATTCAACAGCCTTGAACAGTGTGAGCTGTCGTACCTTAAAACAGACGTTCCTTCCTGCAGTTTCAGTGCAAAACCCTCAAATACCTTATTAAAATGCAGAGCTCTGACCACATCACTGGAGCCAACAGCTAAATCTGACAATTCCCTACTTGTGAAATGAACATTTTCCACTCATTGCTTTCATGATTCATGTAGTTGAAAGGCAGAAAAACAACTCCCTACGTTCATCTCTTCATAAGCTCACAGTCATTCTGGTTTGTTTTCTACCCCCTGCGTGCGCTGACGACGCATCTCATTGATCACACTGCTTAAACATGTCTTTAATAAGACATTTTGATGGTTTTTACAAAACATTACACAATGTGTTATGTCTTTAAAGACAATTTACACTTACTTTAGACTGAAAAATCCATGAAAAGCTGCTTTTCCACTAGCTTTTGTATTAATTTTACTAACTCAAAGCGCTTTACAACACAAGTCAGCATTCGCCCATTCAAAAACACAGATGGAGCCATCAGGAGCAAACTGGGGCTCAGTACCTTGCCTAAGGACACTTCCACATGCAGCCTTGCAAGGGCCAGGGACGAACCACCAACCCTCCAATTGGTGGACGACCTCTCTACCTCCAGAGCCACAGCCATCCCATAATAATCAGAAAGTTAGAGGATTCAGAAAGTAAATGAAAGTGTCAGAAGTCAAATTGTTATTCCATCAAAGAGGACCTTCTCAGCCTCAAATCTTGGTGAGACTCAAGGTTTTCTCAGGGTTTACAGAAACTAGATCGGTCGCATCCAAACCACGCTCAGGTGGACCCAAAGTGGAGGCACCACCATGATCATACATCAAGCTTAGTTCCCGTAGAGAGAGAGACCGCCCCTGTAGTGGTCTTTAAGGACGAGGAGCAGTTTCTAATCCACTTCTCAGAAGAGGAAACATGCCTTGAGGTGAGCTAAGAATACCAGGATTTCCCAGTGGACGACTGGAAAAAAGTCCTATTTACTGATGGATCCAGGTTAGAGATTTGTGGCAGTAACAGGAGGGTGCATGTAACGAGACAGATGAGACCACAGCGCATCAAATCAACCCTAAACGTGATGGTGACAATTTTTCAAATCTGGGGGTGTTTTGCCTGCTCTGGAGTACCTCTCCATTCTTCAGAGACATGCTCCACCCTCTGGTTTGATCTCTGTGGAGAAGCGTTCAGACTGCAGCAGGATAATGAGCCAAAACCCACCTCACAGCTTTGAAGCCACTTTGAAGACTACGTGAAGACCAAAGAAGACTAGGGCTCTGCTTTTATAGTTTCTCTTCACAGTCTGCTGTGAAAGCCACAACACTGCTGGTTACAGCTGTTGGCTCCTGCTCAGTTTTTTTCCTTGACTTTTGGTATTTTTAGGCACTTCTAGCTTTGTAATTTGTCACATTCACAGTGTGCCTGTTTTAACACACTTAACACACTGCAGAAGCATTTCGGAGGCACACAGAGTGATATCGCTGCTGAAGGAGTGTTATCCTGACAGCCTTTGCCCTGTACTGTGAATCATTAGTCTTTCCCACGTTCAGCTCTCACACCCAGCAGAGTGAGCTTCACCGCTGCCCTCTCACACATCCTCTCATCCACATATCTCTCCATCCGCATCCAATGCAGCTAATGCAATAGCACAGTGTCCACAACATTCATGATTAAATCAAGCTGATGAGCATCTTCGTCCACTTCGATAAACAACAGCAGTCGGGAGATGTACAGGTTCGGAGCTCTTCAAGGACCCTGGACACATCTGCATCTTTTCACAGTGACAACATTAAGCCATGCATCTCTGAGCACAGTAATCACACCAAGGACCATAATCCTGCAACCAAGAAGCGCAGTGATCTTTTAACAAACGTGCTCATCCTCAGTGACGAAGAAGGAGCCGAGGCTGATCTACCTTCCAATTGAATTTGTACACTTGTTCTTAAAATGGATTTATTCTTAATGTGTTTCAACTCTCAGCAATCTGAAGTTATGAGTACAGTAATTAAATGCATGCACTTTCCCCTGCCAGTGAAGCAGGCATTAAAATGTAAATGTAATGTTAGGATAAAATGAGAAAGAGAGAGCGAGAGAGCAGCATAAATCATGCATTCAATGTACACTTACATTACATTTTAAATTTCTGACATGTCATTTCTGTCCTGCGTAACATTCTGAGTGCCTGAAAGCTTTCCGAGCAGAGCCGTCCACCCTAACTCAGAGAAAGATGCTGTGCCACATGCCATCGCAAGTCACTTCTAACCTGTGGGAAACGCTGAACATTTACTGAGCTATGTGTGGAGCCTTTTACCTGCCAGTCATAAATACACCTGTGATTCTGGCCTTCTGAAGCTTATCCAGTCAGAAAATGTCAGTCGGCTCAATATGCAGTTAGTGTTACATGCACAGTATATAGGCAGTACAGACACAAGATGCTCCTGGAAATATATTTAGTTATGTTTTTCAAAACTAATCGTGCAATTTAATATTATTTTAGATAAAGGGAATATGGGGATATGTGGACCATAAAGGCGCTCATTGCAGAAGCTTTTTAGGTTGAATGCAACCCAATGGCAAGAATATAAGTTTTCTGCAAAGCCACAGATAAGCCAGATAAGATTTTTGTATTTCCCCCTTGTTAGAAAAGGCTGTGGCACAAAAAACACTTGGTTAGGTTTAGGAAAACATCATGGTTTGGCTTAAAATACAAACAAGGCCGGAAACGTCCCGAAGTCTCCTTAAAAACACCCGTCCTGTCGCCAAAAACACAGCTGCAAATGTGTCCACGTCGCCTTCAAACTATTCAGTGGTGTCACGCTTACAAATGCTGAAACGCAGACTCAAATTGCGGTCACCCCTTCGGCAGCCTCGTTGCCTGTCACCCCACCATCATCCCCTCCACCTCCCGATGTGAAAGTCAGTTGATAAACGCTTGTACAAGTGTCAGTATGGTTCAGAGCCCTTGACACGGACAACCTTGGACATATCTGTGGTGCATGACGCCCTACAGACACAATTACAAAATTTCTTGGAGGGTATCAACAAAAATACTATAATCAGACGAGCAGATGTTTAGAAAATGTCCTTTCTTTTGCTCCAAATACGCAAAAAATACTTTGCAAAAGCTCATCAACACTTAGGTAACTTGAGCTTGTATGTTTTTTTACTCTCTGTGTGGCCTCTGGTACCATCCCTCTCTATACGTCTAACCCAGATTAAAAATCCACTGGGCTGTTTGTCGTCTCCTCCCCTGGTGAGAGGGCGCTGACCCTCTGTATGGTGGAGAATTTCTAACGTTGTGAAAGCAACGGCCGAGTCAGAAGTCTGACGGTGCTGCTGTTGCGTTCACTGATGCGTGTCCTAAGTGTAGTCACCGCCCCACCCACATTTAATTTAGGACAAGGGCGCAGCAAAAGCATAGCGGCACCTTGGGGAGCGCGAGCAGAGAGGGATTTCTGTTCGACACCTTTCTCGTTTTAGAAGCGCTTGTGGCAGCATGTCAGGAGTCTCTGCAGCTGTGCTTCTCTTCTGAGGCAGCACGAAAGATTCAAACATTTACAAGCACAAAGCCTGCAGCCGCTTTCCAAATTGTTTTTTCCTGCTGTTTTCTGACATCAACACATCTACTTTACAGATTCTTCTAGTCTTTTGAATACAAAGAAGAGCAGCAATCTGCCGCAACTCCTTTTCGCTCTGAATTTGCCAGATTTACCTTTCATCTACACAGACAGAGGACTGGAAGCCTCACAGCTGCCTGCGGTGTTGGAAAGGTTAGAGAATCTGGCTCATGAAGAGAAAGTTACAGACTTTAATCGGCGCCCTGGCAGGAAAAAATACAAATGACATTGCACCCTTGAACAAGCTTTTATAGTGGAGTGATGAGGGAATAAAGGGTTCAAACCAACACTAACAAAAAAATCTCTATTTAATATCCGTGATTTAAAAAACATTAAACCCATCAAAACACTGAATGCGGTGTATTATTTGTCTTTATTTTGTCAGAATAGCTCGCAGCTAATTAACAATATGAACAAGAACGTGATATTTTGCCACAGCAGGTGACTTTTTCTCTTTTCAAACACATCTTACTTAACTAGAAAAAAGACTTCAGGCTCTTTCATTTCGTCGAATCAATGCAAAACAATGTTAAAAGCATCGGTAAGGAAAAAAAAGTGCACCGGTGCACCGACAGAGGAGTGAGAACAACAGTATGGTAAAGACGACACCTCTGTAGCCATGCTGTCGAGGCCATCTGGTCCGTGTACCATCCAGGTTTTGTACAACGCACGCCACATGCACTCATTTAGCCTTCACCGGCACTGCAGCAGCCTAAATTATACATAAACATTAACATCCAGCGTCGTGGAGGTCAGCGCCTCATTTCACTGCCAACACCGGAGCTGCAGTCACACTTCATTATGGCTTCGTGTTAGAGCCTCCGCACCCAGGAAACATTAAAACATTCTCACCTGTTGAAAAGTTCTGCTCTCATAATTACAATCTCCTTCTACTGCGTTGAACTATTGATCTCTGAAGCGGTATTTCAGGTAGATCTAGTGTGCAGACTAAGCTAGTGATCAGCACTTCTGGAGCACGCAGGCGTTCAGTGTCACACAGATTTTTGAGAACCCAGACTGCTAAAACTTCACCCTGCTGCCTCCATATTACGCCCAGAGGCCATTTCCATACAAGTGCTGGCTCATTTTGTCTTGGTTTGACTTGGCACATCAGCCCAGTGCAGGGATTTGCATTTGAGTGAGTGTCAGTGGTCCTGCCGGCGGTGTATCCCGCACCGTTGGCACTGGACAGCCTTTGTTGGAGGCTATTTGGCCAATTCATCATGTAGAATAGGAAGAGGCTTGTTTGTGAGAGAAATCACTCTGATTGGCTTTTCATCTAAGTGGATCAGTGCACGTAAAGGGAAACTGAAAGAGAAAGGGAAAGCCCCTCGAGCCTGTCGCCGTTGTATCCATGATTTCACCCATTTAGAGCTGTTCCTCCTCATTTTTCTCCACTGATGCTGCTTAATCATAACAACGGGTTTCATATCAGAGGTATAGGCACATATACACATATACAGACTTGTTGGGTGTTAGCTGCAGTCTTTGCGGTGTGTTTGAGTGCTTTCGGTTGAAACATTGGGAAGAAGTGAGGCGACACAACAGTCGGTCTTCGACTCAGCTAGTACTTAGATGTCAGTTTTGTTTAAACTGCCTTTAAACTGACGACAGGCCTGTCTTGGATAGTGGTCTATGAAGCAGCTGTTAATACTCTTCCGCCCCACAGTCTTAACAGAGAGCACCCGCTAACGCAGCTCCGCTAATTCAGTGATGAACACCTTTCATTTCTTATTAAAGTTTTCATAGTAATTAGCCATTTATGAGCTTTTATTAAGAAGCAGCACGAACCAGGAAATGTTGGGTGTTCACCAGCAGTAACTTAATACGACTCTCTGCTGAACAGCTGAACACGAACATGATGAAACAGTTAAATAAAGTTGACATCAGAAAGTACAGTCATGGACACAGGAGAGAAACTAAAAAGATTCATTTAGAAGCTACAAAACTACTGAGAGACTTTCTCATCTGGTCTCCTGCACAGACACCGTCAATCACAACACACGCTTGTTTGAAGGGATGAAGGGGGGTCGTCTCGGGTTTGCGGCACAAATCAGCGAGGCAAGATTTGACTCGGCACGGGCAAAAGTCCTGATCAATGAGTCCTGCAAGCAGTGAGGTCCCCTGAACCCAAACGTTCTTAAAAATCAGTATGTAAATGAAACATGATCGACAACAGTGATGAAACCTTTTAATGATATTTATCAAAAATCACGACTTCCTTAAACAGCTTAATATCCTAATTACTGTTTAAACATTCTGGCTGTTTGTGTTGCAGTTTGTTTGAGCTCAGCAGAACACTTTTATAAATATTCAAAGCTTAGCCTATGCATATTTAACAACATTTCCCGCTGTGGAGCAGAGAGAAAATTTACATGGAAGCAATGACGGTGACACAGACACTTTTCTTGAAATAGTTATGAGTACAGTTCAGCTCCTCGAGAAGTGTTTCAGTACGAAGTTTCTGAAAAATCCCTCCAGAATTTTAATCACGTTTGACTTGAATTAATTAGGTTTCTGTTATACCTCTGCATCCAGGTAACACACTGTGTGGCTGACTGTGGTCTGTCACCATTGATGTCGTGTTTTTCTGACCTGGATGATGTGAAGAACTAATTTGGAAAGACAGATATATTTCTCAATATTTCAATAATGGAGGGGAAGCTTTGATGCTTAATCATCTCAGTGCATTGCAGCCATCGCTGTCAGCGCTTTGACAGACTTTATGATCATTACAAACAATCCTGACTTGTTTTTCTCCTGAGAGTTTCCTCCTTAGTATGCACGATCCAGAGGAGGATGAGAACCCCAGCAACGACTGAGATGATAGGAGTCGTGATAAATGTGACAAAATGCGCCGGTATCGTCGGTCTGTTGGGGCCGCGGCAGGCGAGAGTTGTGGATTCGTCATTGAATCCCCGCCAGCTGCAGGACTGCTGTTCTGTACCTGACCCTGACCCGAAGTGCCATAAAAATGAGGTGAGGAGAAACTTTCAGAAACACTCTGCGACTGGAGGAACTGCAGGTGTGCTCTCCTCATTCTGAGCTCCCTCTTCCACCTCATTAACTCATTCAGTCATTAACTTGCTCATCAGGTACCTTACCTCGGTTGCAATCTTAAAGTTTTGGCTTCGACTCAGCCTCGTCCTGTGGCGTTCAATGTCAGCTACGAGCTTTCATACCAATGACATTTCTCCTGCTCTTACATTTACCAAGACACTGCATCTAATCTAATTATCCCTCGTGGCAGCGTGGAGTGTGAGAGAGAACAGATGGCAATTTACAGTCTAAAGGAATATGGAAGACGGCTTCAGCATGTACGTGTTTTGTTGAATTATGCCCAAGACTCCTCCAGATGCCTCAGAAGTAGATTCGGGCAACTACTGAATAACAGAGTGGTTTTCTGTTGAATTCTGAATGCGCCAAATTGGCTGTTTTTCAGAAACGTGTAGAAAATAGCCCTCGACTGTCATCGACGTCTTTTCAAACTCCATAAAGTCGATTTAAAACACCCGACACAACCAGAAATATATGAACATCACTGACCTCAGTTGCAGAGTTGCAGAGACTGTGTGTGTGTGTGTGTGTGTGTGTGTGTGTGTGTGTAACTAATGAAGGAACTGAGATATTCAGTCACATTTCAGCCGTGTGTTCGCACACTGACAATGATTTCAGGACAATGTTTGTTACACTTTTCCCTCTTTGTACTGTTTCTTCTCCTCCACCACTTTTCTTCATTATCTTCCTTTACTTCCTCTTCTTCTTCTTAGTATTCAACTATTTCCTTTTCTTCTTCTTCTTCCTCCAGTTCTTCTTCTTCTTCTTCTTCTTCTTCTTCTTCTTCTTCTTCATCCTACAGTTCATCTTCTTCCTCCAGTTCTTCTTCTTCTTCTCCTTCTTCTTCTTCTTCTTCTTCCTACAGTTCATCTCCTTCCTCCAGTTCTTCTTCTTCTTCTTCTTCTTCTTCTTCTTCT